>NC_142467.1:99550000-100800000 GCF_049115385.1 Moschus berezovskii | reverse complement strand
GAGATGCAGGGGCTCCTGTCCCCCTTCCCCCACCCAGACACAGTCCCTGCACACACGCTGTCTGCTCTCTCCTGCTCAGCCTCTGACTCTCCTCCTCTCGTTCTGTCTGCCTTTGTCGCGGTCTCTGTTTCTCTCTTTCCCTTTCTCTTTTTTGCTCTTGCAGTCTTCCTGTCTTGATCCTGCCCCACCCAACACACACACACACACACACACACACACACTGTCCCTCCCTTCTGCCCCACCCTGCACACACCCACACCCCCACCCCGGATGCACCGTCTCCATCTCTCCCTCACCTCACTTATTCAGCTCCCTACATAACTGCACACTCCTCCCTCTATTAAATCCCACCTGGGGACTTCCCCGGTAGTTCAGTGGCTAAGATTCCATGCTCCCAGTGCCCGGGGACCTGGGTTCAATCCCTGGTCAGGGAACTAAGATCCCACATGCCACAACTGAAAGATCCCACAGGCTGCAGCTAAGACCTGGTGCAGCCAAGTAAATAAATGAAAATAAGTATTTTAAAAAGAGAGAAAGAAGAAATCCCATCTGCGTCTGCCCCTCCCCCACCCTCCCCTGAGCCCCTTTGAAGGATGCCCCTCAATGGCATCTTTGCACCAGGATCTCCTCTCTCCTGCTAGCTAGCCAAACATAAGCACTCACCCACTAGACACTTAATGAGCCCCAATTCAGTGCCCCAGGTGAGGGGTTGGATAGAGGCGGACACCATCACTGCCCCCTCCCCCACCGCATCACCTATAGTCAGGTGGTGGTGGGGGAGGAGGGTAGACATTGGTCAAATAAGCCCTGAAACACACTTGAAATTTAACTGTGTTGCACACTGAAGTATAAGGAGTGTTAACAAGGTGGAGAGGGGGAGAAAAGGGCATTGGAGGACCAGGATAGCACATGCAAAGGTCCTGGGGCAGATCAGAGCATGCAGGGGACAGGGTCTTCAAGTGAGAGGCTGTGGCTGGAGCAAAGAGTGGAGGAAGGCTGACCTAGAAAAAGTGAAGAGGTCAGAAGGGGACAGGACTCTGGCCTTGTTGTGGGGGTCTGGGAGGATCTGGAGCAGAGGAAGTGTGATAGGAAGTGCGGTTACACCAGATGTTGCAGCTGCAGAGCAGGGAGTAGGAAGGCAGGGGGCTGAACTAGAAGTAAGCACCAGGAATCCCAGTGAGAGATGACATCAGAAGAGGGAGGGAACAATCGGAGGACTGGCCATCTGAGCAGGGGCCTCTCCAGGACCTGGAGATGGGTCGGGTCTGGGCTAGGGGTAGGCAGAGACACCTGGAGGATTTGAGTCTGGCCTGAACCATGAGACGGAAGTTAGGGAATGCCAGGAGAGGGTCACGTAATGGGAAGAGCACAAGTGTGGGCACAGTAGGCTTGATGGGCACCCTGGAAGAAGTCAGGTAGGTAGGTGGTTGTGGGATCTGGAGTCCAGAGGCAAGATCTGGGCTGGAGATGGGGTCTTCAAGTGGCAGGATTTCTCTGGAGCCCTGAGGTCAGTGGTTCCCATGTCATTCTAAGCACTCACATCCCCTGCACACAGCAAGCCTTCCAGAGCCCACATCCCTTCCCCTCAGCCTAGAACCAGGAAGCACTAGGCAGGGTTGCAGGAGAGGACTGTTCCTCTGCGGCTGTGGACAGAAAGATGGAAACTAGGAAGAAGGAAGTCAGAAGTTCTGCAGGTACTCGAAGGACTCTATGCAGACCCGGGGGAGATGGAAGGATGGATGAGGGCAGACTATAAACTTCCCCTGCCCTGTCACCCAGACCTCTTTCACCTCTACCCTCTCCTTCCCCGGTGTGTCTCCTCTCTCCCTGGCTCAAAAAAGGGCAGCATGCTCTCTGCACGTGTCTCCCGGCAAAGCCCCCTTGCTTCTCCTGCATGGTGGCAGCTCCCACCCCCTGCTCTGCCCCCAGCCCCCAGAGGCTGCTTCCAGGGCCCGTCTGCCTATGCATGAATCCACATGTTATGCCCCACCCCATGAAGGGATGGCTCGTACTCTGGGGGGTGGGTGGGAGGGGACTGGGGACACCTGGGCCGTCGGCCCTGGTCCCAGATGGGTGGCCGAGCAGGGCTGGGAGTCAGGTCCGCAGGGCATGGAGGGAGACTCTCAGTCAAGCTGGGTTGGGGGTGGTTATTTGAGGCACTCAAGACATTCTCATTGTGGTTGGGCCCAGTGTGGTCAGGGTAGGAGCCCCACACCCCTCCTTCATCCTAAGTGTCTACCTAAAGGTCAACTGATATGTTCCAGAGAGCATCCTAGACTTTTCTGGCAAACCCAGAGGCCTCTTGCCATCTTCAGAAATTCCTTGAACCACCCCTTCCATTCCTGCCTCTCATCTCCCAGGCCAGAGTTAGCTAGATCCAGTGTCTGGGAAACCCCCAAGAAGCACTAGATAGATTGCCCATATAACTCATTGTCTAAACTTTTGAGGCCAAAAGGGTCTCTGTGACTGTGGGGGCAACCTGAGTGACCACCCTTGTGCCATTTGTGGGGTGAAGGCTAGGCCAGTTTTAACGCTGCTACATTGGCCTTATCTAGAGCTTCTCCAAGTCCCCTGGTGGCCCCCTCTGCTTCCAACCCACTGATCAGTGGTGTTTTCCGGGCCTGCCTGAAATACCTCATACCACAAATGCCTCTGGTCCCCAAGCAGATACCAGAAGCCAGGAAACCAGTTCCATTTCTAGGATGCAGGAACCTTGGCGAACGGAGGACACGTGGCCTGCTTCAAGGTGGGCAGCCACATCTAAGCCTCAAGTAACTGCTACCAGTAGAAGCAGCCTCAGGGTGGCCCAAAAGGCAGATATGAGGGTGAAAATCTGACTTACATGTGCAACTATTTTTAATTTCTAAAAGAAAACTCCTTGGGCCCAGGAAATAGTTTCCTTGGCCAGATTTGGTCCATGCGTGACTTCCAGTCTCTGGTACCCCAACAGCACCCCCTGAAGCCGCAGCAGGCAAGCCCCTGGACAGTCACAAGGGAACCATCTAGTCACCGAGACCCAACAGCCCTGTCTCCCCACTCCCACCCCCACCGCACCCGGGGTTCTGGCTCGGGAGGGAGGAACTAAAGGCAGTGACTAGACAGGGGGCCTTTGAGCAGAGGCAGGGTCCACCCAGGGAGGTCCTGGGGGCAGGGACAGCCTCACCTCCCGGCCCCCAGCACCGGCCCCTCGGTGGACTTGTGCTGACGGCGAGCTCACCCACCCACGGGCGCTGCGTACTTCCTGCTTCCCGCAGGCCTGGTCCCGTGCTACTCCACCCAGTCCCAGAAGCTGAGAAGCCATCCCTGAGAGGGGGGAAAGGGCCCCAAATGCATCTTCTCCGACTCAGCGGGCAGCGAGGACTCGCCCTGCAGCCGAACAGCCCCAGCTCCCTCCCGTCCTCCCCATTCCCGCTCGCCAAGGGGGTAAGAAAAGATGCTCTTCCGCTTCTCCGATTGGCTCAAGCCGCTGCTCCTCTTGGCCGTGGGGTGAGGTCAGGGCGGGCAGGAGCGGGTGGGCAGCTCGGCAGGGCAGGGTGCCCGGTGAGTCCCACGACAGATGCATTTCTGGCCCGGAGCATAACATGCGCTCGGAACCCGCACATGTCCACCAGGCCTGAGCGTGCTGGCTGCCCCCACCCTGCCCCAGTGTTTGTGCATCGCACACGTGTGATGGATTCAGCAACTTGACCCGCTTGTGTCCTATCGTCTCAGTGCATTTGGTTGTTGGGAGAAACAAAAACCATCTCGATTTTTTTCCTGATTGGATGATTCGGATATATTTTCTTTCCTTGTTCTTTTGTTATTGCTTCCCCACCCCACCCACCCCCATTCCTTTCTCTCCCTTCCTTTTTCTTTCCTTTCCCCTTTGCGGGTGGGGCTGGCAGGGAGGGTTTATGCTTTTGAGTTGATGCCTTCTCCTCCCTCTCACCTTTTCTCCTCCCCATCCCCTACTTCATTTTTTGAGTTTTTTTCCTCCGCACCATTGCATTAATAGTGCTTTCTCTCCTCTCCCTCCTTATTTGGGGTCTGGCTTGCTTTTTCCTGTTGGTTGGCTTCATGTAGGGGCCTCTGTGAGTGGTGACAGCTCTGAGCCCCTGGGGGTGGGTGAATGGTCACCCCTCTTTCTCCATCTCCTCAGAATAACTTCATCAACTTGAGCTTCCTCCGCCTCTTCCGAGCTGCCCGGCTCATCAAACTCCTCCGTCAGGGTTACACCATCCGAATTCTTCTCTGGACCTTTGTGCAGTCCTTCAAGGTGAGCCCCAGCCCCTGCCCCTGCCAGGTCTAAGAAGAAAAATCAGGATCTCTCCCCCACCCCCCTGCCTGCTCTGGTTGAATCTAGAAATCATGTGGAAATGCCTTTATTAATATCATATACCTTACTGGGAATGTGTTATATGCAGGACTCTTTTCTAACTTCCTGCCCCCGGCATGTCTTGAGGGCTCCAAAGGGAATCTCCCAGAGCCACCAAAGATGCCCACCATCCCTGGCACCACTGGCAGCATGCGGCCACCCAACCTGCGGGGGTTGAGCACTGGGACCAGTGAGGGAAACAGCATGGGTAAGGGGCACCCATCACTATTCTTCATTGCCTTCCTTCCCACCAGGCCCTGCCCTATGTCTGTCTACTGATTGCCATGCTTTTTTTCATCTACGCCATCATTGGGATGCAGGTGAGTGCCAGCCCCCTAACGTTCCCAGAGCACTCCCAAGGAGGGCCACCCCGCTTAGGTAGGGGTGGGTCAGAGAGGCATCTCTGTAGGTTGAGTGGAGTTTTTCTGAAGCTTCTGGCACCCGTGGCCACTCCTAGTCATCACTATCTAATTTTCTAGGTGTTTGGCAACATTGGCATCGACGTGGAGGACGAGGACAGTGATGAAGATGAATTCCAAATCACTGAGCACAATAACTTCCGGACCTTCTTCCAGGCCCTCATGCTTCTTTTCCGGTGAGGCAGGGGCACGCTTTTATCCTTCTCTTCCGGTGGTGGGTGTGTCCTCGTCTTTCTCTTCCGGTGGGGGCGTGCCCTCCACCTTCTGTTCCAGTGAGGTTTGGGGTGGGTATGGAGTGGCCCAAGGACGCTACCAGGGCAGGAGCTGAAAGCCCAGGGATGCAAGCATGAAGGCATTTTTCAGGAATTATCTCATAGAATCTTCTTGAGTATCCTGTCAAGGGATTCTTGGCAACTGCACCTGACAGATGGGGAAACAGCCTTATAGACCCTGAATAGATCGCTGAGGCTTGATTCTTAATTCTGATTGCACTTAGGGTTCCTTCATTCATTCATCACAGGTTTATTGAGCACTTGTTGTATTTACTGCTGTAAATACTGAGAACAAAGCAAAAACAACATTCTCTGCCCTCTGGATGCTCATGTTTCCATAGGGGAGGCAGACAGTAATCTAATTATAGAAGGCAGAAGAAGACAGAGGATGAGATGGTTGGATGGCATCACCGACTCGATGGACATGAGTTTGAGCAAACTCAAGAGAGAGTTGGTGATGGACAGGGAGGCCTGGTGTGCTACAGTCCATGGGGTCACAAAGAGTCAGACACGACTGAGCAGTGAACTGAACTGAATTATAAAGGATATTATGAGATAAAATTCAAGATTAAGAGGGAAATGGAGGCATGAAAGAACAAGTAATGTATGATTGCACTTATATGAGGTACCCAAAATGGGCAAATTCTTAGGGAACAAACTATTCAATATCAATATCGTCAGGGGCTGGGGAAGAGAAGCAGTGTAGTTAGTGTTTAATGGGATTCAAGTTTTCAGTTTGGGATGATGAAATGGTTCTGGAGATGGATAGTGCTAATGGTTGCACAGCATTCTAAATGTGCTTCAGTTCATTCAGTCACTCAGTCGTGTCTGACTCTTTGCAACCCCATGGACTGCAGCATGCCGGGCTTCCCTGTCCATCACCAACTCCCAGAGCTTGCTCAAACTCATGTTCATCGAGTGGGTGATGCCATCCAACCATCTCATCCTCTGTTGTCCCCTTCTCCTCCTGCCTTCAGTCTTTCCCAGCATCAGGGTCTTTTCCAATGAGTCAGTTCTTCACATCAGGTGGCCATAGTATTGGAGCTTCAGATTCAGCATCAATCCTTCCACTAAATATTCAGGACTGATTTCCTTTAGGATGGACTGGTTTGATCTCCTTTCCAAGGGACTCTCAAGAGTCTTCTCCAACACCACACAGTTCAAAAGCATTAATTCTTCCATGTTCAGTTAAATGTGCTTATTACCATTGAATTATACACTTAAATGTTAAAAATTATAATATTTATGTATATTTTGTCACAATTATTTCCTCATTTAATAACAACCAAAAGAAAGACATGGAGGGATAATAGGTCTTGCCTCCCTTGAGGGAGATGATATTTGAGCAAAATAGTTGAGGAAGGGAGCCATGTGGATATCCAGGGAAGGGCAGTTCAGGTGGAGGGTATGATGCGTGCAAAGGTCCTGAGGCAGGAGCACAGCTGTCATGTTGGAGGACAAGGAACCCAATGCACCTGGAGCAGAGTAACCTAGGGAGAAAGAAATACGAAATGACAGTCACCTAGAGAGAGGGAAGTTTTTAAAACATACCTGTATCTCCAAGCCAGCTCACGTTAATGCCAAGTCTGTGGGAGTGGGGGCATTGGCATCAGCATTTTTAAAAAAACATTCTCCTTGGGCTTTAATGCACAGCCAAGGATGAGAATTCTACCCCCTCTAGGCTCAAAGAGGAAAGAAAGTGATTTACCTGGGACTGAAACCCACCTCAGTCCAGCTCCAGACCTGAAGTGTTTAACCTTAGCGCTCTGCCTCCCTGGGAGTAGGTGTTGGTTGTCCAGGGCTGCATACCCAGATCACTGATGCCCCTGTCTCCCCTCAGGAGTGCCACTGGGGAGGCTTGGCACAACATCATGCTTTCCTGCCTCAGCGGGAAACCCTGTGATAAGAACTCTGGCATCCTGACTCACGAATGCGGCAATGAATTTGCTTATTTTTACTTCGTTTCCTTCATCTTCCTCTGCTCATTTCTGGTGAGTCCGTGGACATGTGTAGGAAAGCTTCCTAGACCTCAGGGGTGTGAATTCTCTGGAATGTGGCTGTCACACACTTTTTACCCCCAAGACTTCTCTGGACCAGTCCACGATTAGGTTCACCAGGGTTTCTCACCCATGACACTTGTGACATTGGGGGCTGGATCATTCTCTGGTGAAAGTTGTTCTGTGCATGCTAGCATCCCTGGCCTTGATCCACTAGGTGACAGCAGCACATGCCCCACCCCTCTCCCAGTTGTTACAACCGAAGATGTCTCCAGACATTATCAAGCATCCCCTGAAGGAGGGAGCAGAATCTCCCCCTTTTGAGACCTGCTGTGTATATTGAGAGAAAAACTACCGGAGCTCAGAGCTTGTCCCAGGTCCCATCTAGCTGAGCTGTGGGAGACTCCCACCTGCCCTCTGAAAGGTGTGTGCCCTCCTCTGTATGATCAGGAGTCAGGAAAAAGTCAGCCACGTGAACATTGTCTGGAGGCTGTGGGGCTTTGCAAAAAAATTGAAAGGTTTTCACTAGTAAAAGATTAATTTGTTAAAAGGAGGAATCTCCTCAGACCTGAGAATATAACTCACTGTAAGACTGCAAAAAGGAACCAGGAATGAAAATGTACATATCAGTAACCTCCATCCTGTTCTCTCTTTCTCTCTCACTCTTTCTGGGGTCCCATCTCAGCAAATCTTTTTTGTTTTCCACTCTTCCTGGAATGGTTTTAGCACAGTCAGAAGGACTGAAACTATCTAGGTATTTCAGACAGAGGGGATTTAATATAGGGACTGGCTACACAGGGTTGAAAGGGCAAAGAGACAACACTGAAGTCATCAGGGATTAACCACAGCAGGAAGGCCAGGGCTAGGGTATTAAAAGGAAAAGAGGGTGTTGACAGCCAACTCAGCCACCCCTGGCACCCCTGCCCTGGTACCCTTGAAGAAGTGCTGGCACCCTAGCTGTATGCTGCCCTGGGACAACTGAAGACAGTGTTCTCTGGCTGCTGTCACAAAGAACCACAAACTTGATGGCTGAAAACCACAAAAATTTATCCTGCCACAGCTCTAGAGGCTAAAAGTCTGACCGTGGTGATGGCAGGGCCATGATCCCTCCAGAGCAGTTAGGAGACGATCCTTCCTGGCCTCTTGCGGCTTCTGATGGCCACAGCTGTTTCTTGACTTGTGGAAGCATCATTCCAGTCACTGCCTTGTCCTCACATGGTCTTCTTCATGTGTGTCTGTGTCCAGATTTCCCTCTTATGAGGACAGCAGTCATATGGACTTTAGCCCACCTTGATCCAGTGTGATTTCATCTTAAACTGACGATGAGAGTACAAAGACCATTTTTTCCAAATAAAGTCACATTTGCAGGAACGGGGGGCCAGGATTTTAATGTATCTCACGGGGACACAGTTCAGTCCACAACACAGAGCCACGTGAGAAGCAGAAGGAGTCTCCTCTCCTCCTAGTCTCTCCTCCCCAGGTTGGCCTCCCTCCCACCCGTGGCTCCTGCTGGCAGGATGTAAGCTGCCCAAGGAGTATGGGAGCTATTGTTTTCAGACCTCAGCCCAAGCACCAGTATCTCTCAGCGAAAGCGCAACACATCCACTCTCTTCAGACCAGCAGCCCCACATTGAGATACTTGCAGCCTAAGTCTCAAAGCATCCCCCACCCACCCTGAGTAGAGTGTCAACAGCCATTGACCTAGACAGGCCACTGTTGTTGTTGTTGTTGTTTGGTTGCCAAGTTGTGTCCAGCTGTTTTGCAACACCATGGACTGTAGCCCACCAGGCTCCTCTGTCCGTGGGATTTCCCAGACAAGAATACTGGAATGGTTTGCCATTTCCTTCTCCAGGGGATCTTCCCGACCCAGGAATCAAACCCACGTCTCAGCATTGGCAGGCGGTTTCTTTACCGCTGAGCCTCCAGGGCCCATTCAGTTCAGTTCAATGGCTCAGTCGTGTCCGACTCTTTGCAACCCCATGAATCACAGCGCGCCAGGCCTCCCTGTCCATCACCAACTCCCAGAGTTTACCCAAACTCATGTCCATCGAGTCAGTCATGCCATCCAGCCATCTCATCCTCTGTCGTCCCCTCCTCCTCCTGCCCCCAATCCCTCCCAGCATCAGGGTCTTTTCCAGTGAGTCAACCCTTCGCATGAGGTGGCCAAAGTATTGGAGTTTCAGCTTCAGCATCAGTCCTTCCAATGAACACCCAGGACTGATCTCCTTTAGGATGGACTGGTTGGATCTCCTTGCAGTCCAAGGGCCTTTCAAGAGTCTTCTCCAACACCACAGTTCAAAAGCATCAATTCTTTGGCGATCAGCTTTCCTCACAGTCCAACTCTCACATCCATACATGACCACTGGAAAAACCATAGCCTTGACTAGATGGACCTTTGTTGGCAAAGTAATGTCTCTGCTTTTTAATATGCTATCTATGTTGGTCATAACTTTCCTTCCAAGAAGTAAGTGTCTTTTAATTTCATGGCTGCAATCAGCATCTGCAGTGATTTTGGAGCCCCAAAAAAAAAGGCTGACATTGTTCCCACTGTTTCCCCATCTATTTCCCCTGAAGTGATGGGACCAGATGCTATGATCTTAGTTTTCTGAATGTTGAGCTTTAAGCCAACTTTTTCACTCTCCTCTTTCACTTTCATCAAGAGGCTTTTTAGTTCCTCTTTACTTTCTGCCATAAGGGTTGTGTCATCTGCATATCTGAGGTTATTGATATTTCTCCCAGAGTCTTGATTCCAGCTTGTGCTTCTTCCAGCCCAACGTTCCTCATGATGTACTCTGCATAGAAGTTAAATAAGCAGGGTGACAATATACAGCCTTGATGTACTCCTTTCCCAATTTGGAGCCAGTCCATTGTTCCATGTCCAGTTCTAACTGTTGCTTCCTGACCTGCATATAGGTTTCTCAAGAGGCAGGTCAGGTGGTCTGGTATTCCCATCTCTTTCAGAATTTTCCACAGTTTATTGTGATCCACACAGTCAAAGGTTTTGGCATAGTCAATAAAGCAGAAATAGATGTTTTTCTGGAACTCTCTTGCTTTTCGATGATCCAGCAGATTTTGGCGATTTGATCTCTGGTTCCTCTGCCTTTTCTAAAACCAGCTTGAACATCTGGAAGTTCGTGGTTCACATATTGCTGAAGCCTGGCTTGGAGAATTTTGAGCATTACTTTACTGCATCTAATTCCCAAAAGAGAGGCTGAATGGGCCATCCTAGCTCCTGGTCAAATAGCCACCATTGTCTTAGTAGCTGTGGGTTCATTTGGAGACACATTCATACTACAGCCCATCTGGGAAGGGCAGGCACCCTAGAAGACATCTACTACACTTGACCATCAGCCCCTAAGAGGCACGAGTTTTTGTTTTGTTCACTGCTTCATCCCCAGCACCTAGGACAGGGACTGGCACACAGTAGGTGCTCAATCAGTATCATGAAATGATGAACTGATGTTAGGGACACCTAGAAATACAGTTTATTTAGTAAGCACCTACTATGTTTACATCTGCACATTTGCTTAATACCTACTATGCGCCAGGCCTTATGCTAGGTGCTGGGGGTGTAAGGAGAGGACATGGTTCTCTCAGTTTGCAGGGGTGCTGGGCAAACAAGTCAGCAGACAGTAGCAGTATAATCTGATATGTGGTTTGATAGGGAAGACAGAGTGAGAGCAGGAAGATTTCTCCCCCTGAGGGCCACTCAGGGACAGTGAGCAGGATTTAGACCACATATTGACCACATTGGTTGCATATAGGGACTTCCCTGGTAGTCCAGTGGTTAAGACTTCACCTCTGTAATGCAGGGGTTGCAGGTTCAATCCCTGGTCAGGGAGCTACAATCCTTCATGCCTTGCAGCCAAAAATCCAAAACATAAAACAGAAGCAATATTGTAACAAATTCACTAAAGACTTTAAAATGGTCCACATCAAAAAAAAAAAAAAAACACACAAAACTTTGGCTGCAAGTAACAGAAATTCAACTGAAACTGACAAAAGTGAAATACACAGTTCACTAACTTACACCTCTGAAAAGTCCAGATGCGGCTGGGTCCGGGGAACAGCAGACTCTGCCCTCTTTGCTGTTTTCCCGCACACTGGCTTTGTTCTCAGACTTTCTCCCTGTGGGGAAGATGGCTGCCAGAGTGCCGGCAAAAATCCCAAGGAAGTCGCTCATTCGCTACTCTGGGTCACGTGCCCCTCCCTAACCAATCACAAGCCTGGGTCATGTGACCACCGCCTATGAAGCCAGCCACAGCCAACAACAGTATATAAGTATAAAGGTGGGGGAGGGCTCTGCAGATGTTATTACTCAAAAGGAGAAAAATGATGTCCACTGAGGGAGCAACACTTACAAAAGGCTGGAGGCAAGACTGATGCGAGCTCCCCGTGTACTCAAGGCTAGAAGAGCATGTGACAGACTGCCACAAGATGTAGGCGAAGGCAGGAAGATCCAGCCAGACAGCCATCCGACGAATATTTGCTGAGCAATTACTTTATGCTGGGGATGGAAACATGATAAGCTTCTGGTCCATGGAGTGTTCATTTTGGTCTCGCTGGGGGTCAGCTGTGGGGGGATTTGGGGTCACGGTGGTCCCCTTGGTGTTGGCTCCTGTGTCACATAACCTCTCCACCTCTCTCCAACTGTATCAACCTTGGCCTCTGTCTCTGTCTCTCTCCCCCATCTCCATTTCTCCATATCTCTGTTTCTGGGCTCCTTCTGTGAGCATGTGTCTTTCCTCTGTCTCCCCCCATCTCTTTCTCTGACTTCCTTTTCCCATTTTTATCTCCCTCCCTCTCTCCCTCTGGGCCTCTGTGTATATGTGTTTGGATGTGTCTCGCTCTCCCCGACCCCGTCTTGGCCCCTGGGGTCCCCACAGATGCTGAATCTTTTTGTTGCTGTCATCATGGACAACTTTGAGTACCTCACCCGAGATTCCTCCATCCTGGGTCCCCACCACCTGGATGAGTACGTGCGTGTCTGGGCCGAGTATGACCCTGCAGCGTGGTAAGCAGTCACCCCGAATCCTCCAACCATGTCACCCATCTTTCTCTGGCACTGGAGCATAGTCTAGGTCAGGCTCCAGGCCTTAGGCTGTTGTCTCCTGGGGAAGCTAGCAGGGATTTCAGTAGGATCAGTCAAAAGAAAAGAGATGAGAATCAGAACCCTTGCACATCCTGGGTTAAGTGATTTGGGTACCACCACTGCCCATACCCGAGGCTTTCTGGGAAATGAGGGAGAGACTCCACCATGAGTTCATCTCCTTTGAGGCCTCCAGATGGTGAGAACAAGTTAGCCAGGCCCCAGGGAGGAAGCCAGAGGCCTCTCAGCCTCAGTTCTTCTGGGAGTACGAGGAGAAGGGCTGGTTTAGTTCCCTTGAGAGACAGAATTAGCTACAAGATCAGAGTGGCAGAACCTAGCTCCCCTTGGGATTCCAGGACCCTGGAACATGAGGTCACACAAGGCCAGGAGAGAGGACAGAGAGCCTTGGTGGTCCTTGTATGTTCATGATCATGAAGGGAGTAAGCTCTCCCATCTCCATGAGCAGGGGGGTGCCCCCTCCTAGCTGGCAGGTGATGGCTTCCAAGAGTGATCTCCACCCTGCTCAAGTGTATTGAGTACCTTCTCAGCACCAAGCCCTTGCTGGACACTCAGATGGGCCATGCTGATGCTCAGAGCCCAGCAACCACAGACTGAAGATTCTAGTTCAGGCTGAGCTTGGGGGCTAAGAAAGCATTAAATAGAGGCCCTCAGCAGCCTGAGCACTGGAGGGGAAGCCTCATGAGGAAGGCAGGGAGGGATCAATCCTTGCCATTCCTACAGCCCCAGACAAGTCCTCCATGAGACCAAGAAGCTGGGGTGAGCCACGGGGCTGGGGCTTGACTTTCAGCTGGTTCCTAACTCTTCCTCTTTTGATTTTAGGTCACAGCAGTTGGATGCTGTCCCCCTGTCCTCTATGCCACGAACCCCCCAGCCCCCAGTGTAGCCATGTAGATTGTGGAAGAGGGAGATACAGAAAGCCCTGGGGGAGGTTCTCCCAGCCCAGAGTTCCCAGCCCACTCCACACAAAACCTCTGCCCACCCTGCACCCCCAGGGTCTGCAAGTGTCTGGGAACATCTCAGGGACCTTTACGCATCCTATGTCTCCCTTACTCCTTCAAGCCAGGGGGTTCTCAGGCCCTGGCATCATGACCTCACTTATGAGCACGGGGAGCCCATGTGATGCAGCTTGACCCCATGCCTCCACTAATCCCCTCTCTTCTCCTTTCAGCGGTCGGATTCATTATAAGGATATGTACAGTTTATTGCGCGTAATATCTCCCCCTCTCGGCTTAGGCAAGAAATGTCCTCATAGGGTTGCTTGCAAGGTTTGATTTCCACTAAAACCTGCTAGCATCCATGGAATGAGTGTGGCTTGGGGTTCTTCAATATATATATTTCATATATATATATAATCTAAAAAACAGAGCCATCTCTCTCTTTTGCATTAAACTAGAAAACTCTCTTAGCCAACAGAATGCAGTCACATAGACTTGATGAAGCATGGAACGTTTATCTCTCCGTTCCCTTCAGCCATTTCTGCTTGCTCTTAGCTGAAGCTGCCCATCCCGGGGTCTCAACGGCACCCCAAAATCAGACACATCCGAGGGGACCGTAACTTTGCATTGACCCCCCACCACCACCATCTCCTCCACTCTCTCCCTCTCCACCCTTCGCCTCCCGAAGCCCCCAGTCCTTCTCCCACTGTCGTGGCCCCCCTTCCCCATCTAGGCCCCCTCAGAGACCAGCCTCAGCCAAACCAGAGAACTTGACCCATTTTTTTAAATGACACCAAAGCAAAAAATTGCTCCAGACCCTTCTGAGTGAGAAGCACTGCCCCCCATGCTGTCCGCATTCCACCAGAACTAGAGTTCAGAGTCAAAAATGAATCTGACTTTTCTCTTTTCTCTCTCTCCCTGCTCATAAGCAGTGAAATAATATTTTTTAACTACCTCTCCCATTTTTTTCTCCTCTTTTTTATTTATTTGAAACACCTCTTTTATCGTTCTCTGCATCTTTCTCTCTCTATTTTTTCGGCTCGTGTGATTTTTTTTTCTTTTGGTTTTTCCCCTTCCTTTTCTTCCCCTCCCTCCACCCGCCCTTCTTTTGGTTCTCCGTTCCCACCTCCGTTTTTTGTTTTCGGTGCTGCCAGGGGCCGCATGCCTTACCCGGACATGTATCAGATGCTGAGACACATGTCTCCGCCCCTGGGTCTGGGGAAGAAGTGTCCGGCCAGAGTGGCTTACAAGGTAGTTTAACCCTTGCCAACCACCGATGTCCAGGCACTGGGGATTTTTCAGTGCTGACCAGGAACAGCCAGCCGAGTCTCTTTTTCCAGCGTTACTCTTCTTTTTTTCTTTTTCTTTTTTCTTTTTTTTCCCTTTCCTCCTCAAGTAAATGGATCATGACCATCCCTTGATTCTAAGCAATTTACTGTGTCCGTCCTTTCTGATCAGTGTGTCTTGGTGTTTTGAGACTCTCTTATGGCCAACACGCCGGGGTGGGGAGGGGGAGGGGAGTCCCCAAGTCCCCTCGCACCTGGTCCCCCAGGAACCAAATTGGACACAAACACTTTGAGAGGTGGGATTGCCACTGAGCCCAGGGTGGCCCCCATTGCCCAGACCTGGGCAGGCCCCTTGCAGAGAGGGGCTTGGACCCCATCTTTTATATCTCAAGCCCCCAGGTCTCATGGTCCCCTGCTCACACCTGAAGCTGATCTCTGACCTAGGGCCTTGGGGGATCTGAGACCTTCCGGGGAGCACCCAGAGCCTCTCCCCTATTCCTTGCCCGCTGGAGTTGCTTCCCCAGTCTTCTGTCCCTAAGCCACCCGTCTCCCCCCAAGACACCCCAACATGCCTCTCCATTGTTCCAGAGTGGGCAGGCGGGCCGCAGCTGGACCCCTGGACCGTGGCACCCTGATGCAGGCCATGCACGCTGCCTTGGCGGGGGCCTGGGGCGGGCAGGCACCATGGCCGACCTGGGGGGTGGTGCATGCTGGCTGAAGGAGCCGCCAGGCGGCTGGGCCGGGCCACCCCTCTAGACCCCTGTCCCGGAATCTCCCTTGGCACCCAAGGACAGATGCTCTGTTCCCCACAACTCATCCACATGAAGTTCAGGGGGTGACTTTGACAGTCAGCCCCTCCACAAAGTATGGTCCCATCATCCCACTCTCCCATCCCACCTTGGCCCCCTCTGTGTCTGAGGATCCTCCCTCCCCTTCTGCGCACCTCCCTTCCTCCTGTGTCATGTGACCACCTCCCCACATCCTTACTCCTCCTCCTCCCACTGTGCACCCCTCCTGCCCCGGCGAGGCCATGAGGAGCCCCCACCAGCCCCTCCCTGCACCCGTCCCTTTTCTACATGTCCTTTGGTCCATCTCTTGATCTCTGCTTGGCTGAGCGTCGGTGTGTGTGAGCATGTGCAAGAGAGAGGGACAGTGCCCTTTCCTTCTTGGTCTCTGTGCAGGGCCACCACGGGTTCATAAGCGCCTTTGTGCCAATTTGAAACAAGCATCCTTTCCACAGAACATTCTGTCTGTGGGGAAAATGTTGGAATCCACCCATGTGGGGCCAACATGATACTTTTCCAGGGTCAGCTGGGAAGGTGTCAGTTAAACACCAATCCGTGGTTTCTGAGATGGGGAGCCCTTTGTGCAGGGCACAGCCTGCACAGCCGTGCGCAGCGGCCCAGGCTGTGCTTCTCTGTCTACCGCCTCCCTCACCGCCCCGCCCCAGCCCCCCTTCTGTCTTCTGCTCTGAGTTTGCCATTCCTATCCCCACCTCCGACTCTGTGCTTCCCCGAGTCTGCCCTGGTGGACATCAACCTTCACCTCCATTCCGCCTCATCCTGGGCTGGTGCACACCAGCCCAGCGTCTTCTCCCATGCCACCAAGCATGGGGGACAGAGCCCCTGCCTGGGAAACAGGGAATTTTTTCTTCCCTGGGCCATGGGAACTCCCTCTCACCCCTTCCCCATGCCATCGCACAAAAAGCCAAGACCCGGACATGCCCTTGAGATACACTTTCCACGGAGCTATGAATGAGTCTCGAGATTCCGTCTGCATGCGCCCCCGTCCGCCGTTCTGTGTGTCATGGCCTCACTGCATGTCGGAGAGGGGCCCGCCCCATCTGTGGTCGGGGAGCCGCCTGCCTGCCGCTTCTAGGAGGAATGATGCGGTCTGTGCCCATCTGGTCTGGTCTGGGCCGAGCCAGGGGGTGGGGGTGGGGAGCCGGCGGCCCTCCCAGCGGCTGTGGCCATGGACCCCTCTGCCTGGCTGCTGCATGTCTGCTGCGATCTGGCTTGTGCTCTTCTTCTTTGGGGTCAGAATGGAACGGAGCTGTCCAGAAGAACTCTGGGGCAGGGCAAGGATCCGGGCCAACCCTGGAAATGCCACTTCTAGGGTCCAGTAGGCGGGTGAGGAACGGGCAGCATAGGAGAGTCCCCAGTGCGCCCCCTATGGGTCACCAGGGGCAGTCAGGAAATGGAACACTGGGACAGGCAACCTGAGGGGTGGGAGGCACCCTAGCCGCTGCCTTCAGAGTTCTTCCTGGGGCTCCCCGGGTAGGGTGGGTCTGGCTTACGGGATGGCGGAGGGGTCCCTGGGAATGATTGCCCTTGCCTTTGGTTTTCTGCAGAGGCTCCTGCGGATGGATCTGCCCGTCGCTGATGACAACACCGTCCACTTCAACTCTACCCTCATGGCTCTGATCCGCACGGCCCTGGACATCAAAATTGCCAAGGGTAAGGGCAGAAACGGGAACTGAGAGGCGGGGCAGGGTGGATGGAACTAGGGCTCAGAGGATCAGCAAATTCACCTGCTTCAGCAAATATCCGTGTGCAGGACACCGCTCTAAGCCTGGAGGACACAGCAGCAGTGGGGAGACCTCCATAAGGAAGCTGTGAGGGAGTCACGTGGCTACCTGGGAGAAAGCACTGCAGGCAGAGGGACCAGCAGGTGCAGATCCCTTCTGCAGCTCCACCCTGAGCTGTGTTGCACTGACTTGCACTTTCCGCATGGGGGCGCCACGCTGTCTCGTGAGCAGAGGCAGGCGCAGCTCCCTCTAGCCACAGTGGAAAGGCCTGAGCTAGCAGAAGGTGAAAGTGTCAGTCACTCAGTCGTGTCCAGCTCTTTGCCACCACATGGACTGTAGCCCACCAGGCTCCTCTGTCCATGGAATTCTCCAGGCAAGAATACTGCATTCGGTAGCCACGCCCGTCTCCAGGGGATCTTCCCCACGCAGGGATCCAGCCTGGGCCTCCTGCATCGCAGGCAGATTCTTCACCGTCTGAGCCACCAGGGTGGACCCATGGGCTAGGAGGAGCCCTGACGTAAGTCAGGGGTCACAGGATAGGGGCTTGGAAGGAGGCCGTAAGAAGTATTTATATTCGGGATATTTCCTGGGAGTCAAGATGACCAGACTGCTGATGGATGGATGTGGAGCATAAAGAAAGAGCATAAAGGCCAGCCCCAAGGGGTGGGGCCCCGGCAACTAAAGGACGGGCCCAGCCCCAGTTGCCTGAGAGAGAAGACGGGAGGAGCACGTCTGGGGCCAAGGGAGGGCAAAAGATTGGTGTTGGCAGTGACACGTGGACATGGGGGCTGGAAGGGGCCCTCCAGCTCGCACTTCTGGCGTTCCCCGCCCTCCAGGGTTCTGAAGGAAGTGAGATGGCAAGTCCTCCTGGCTGGGCTGGAGATGTAGAGTCGGGAGGCATCAAATGCTGACAGGTGTTAAGCCAGGAGACTGGAGGAGCTCTCCAAGGGGATGAGTGAACCGAGAGACCCCCAAAGACCGAGCCTGGGGCCACCCCAGCATTAAAGGTGGCTGAGAAGGAGTGAAAAGGAGAGGCCAGGGAGGTGGGTGGAGAGCAGGGCAACACGGGCTCCTACACGCATCTCCAGTGTGTAAGCACTGCCCAGGACCAAGACCCAGCCAGAGTGAGAGCCAAGAGAAGCCGATGGATTTTGTGCCAGGTCACCACCGATCGCTTTGACCAGGGCAGCGCTGAAGATCGAGGACCATGAGCGATCAATGGATTTTGTGCCAGGTCACCACCGATCACTTTGACCAGGGCAGCTCTGGAGTAGACTGCCCAAAGTGGGTTTCAGAGGCCTAACAGTAGACTGGATGTGACTTGGCAGCTAATGAGACAGCAGGGCAGGGACAGAAGCACATGGATCACCAAAGAGAAGGAAGTTGGGAGAGTCGCTGGTGGAGGACTGGGTCCATTGTCCAGCAGAGGGCCGGAAATCTCAGTGGGGCTGAAGAGAGACGTCAGGGCTCCACACAGCTGAAGCCCCTGAGAGGTCACCAGGAAGGAAGGCTGCACTGCAGACACATGTTCTTTCCAGGGTCCCAAGGAGAAGAGGGGAAGGAGGCTCCAAGGCCGGAAGTGACTCGGAAGGAAGACATTCAGGGAGGGAGACCAGCAGCTTCCAGTGAGACAGTGCCTGGTGGAGGGGGGCAGGGGGGGGCACATTGCAGACAGACACTGTTAGAGCCAGGAAACATGCAGATCAAAGCAAAGAGAGCAGGAGGTGTCCCCAGATCAGGTGAAAGAATCAGGAGTGAGGCTGAGACTCAGGGAACAGCATAAGTGGAGAAGGGGAAGGGTCAGGGGTCAGGCCTTTGTCTGACACACAATGTTAATTTCTTTCTCATGCAGCAAGTCAGAGGCAAGCGGTTCAGACTTGCCAGGCATCTTGGCACATGCATCTAGTCTGGACCCGGGACCTGTCTGTGTTGTGCCTGCCCCAGACTGTTTGCTTATCAGCGGTGTTGAAATTGAACCTGCCTGCAATGTAGGAGACCTGGGTTTGATCCTTGGGTCAGGAAGATTCCCTGGAGAAGGGCATGGCAAACCACTCCAGTATACCTGCCTGGAGAATTCCATTGACAAAGGACGTGGGCCAGCTACGTCCATGGGGTTGCAAAGAGTCAGACACGACTGAGCAACTAACTGGTCCAGGTCCCCACACACATGGTTGAAACTGGTCCAGGTCCCAACCCAGGGAGGTGAGGAAGCAGAAGTATGGGCAGCTGCTTTCTTATAATCATGGGGAAAAGTGGACTCACCTTGCCCACCTACCTGCCCTGTCCCCAACTGTAAACTCTGGCAGAAGACCTCACCTGCTCTGAGCCTCATCCCATGTATTAGCTAGCAATGCCACGTAACAAATGACCACAAATTTAACAGCTTAAAACACACCTATTTATTAGCATATAGGTATGTAGGTCAAAGTTCAGATCGACTCAACTATACTCTCCATCCACAGTCTCACAAGCCCAAAATCAAGGTGGCCAGGCCGGGCTTATCTTTGGAAGCTCTGGGGGGAAATTTACTCCAAGGCTTATTTGGGTGTTAGCAAAATTAAGTTGCCTGTGGCTGTAGGACTGAGGTCCCCATTTCATTTCTGGCTTCTAGCCCAAGTTTATGCTTAGCTCCTGGGGATGCATCTAATTCTTTATGTGCTCCAAGTCTCTCTGACTTCTCTGCTGCCAAGAAAATGCTCTGCTTTTAGAGGGCTCACCTGATTAGATCAGACCCACCTAGATCAGCTCTGAAACTTATAGTCAACTGACTTGGGACTTTAATTACATTTGCAAAGTCCTTCTGTAGCAGTCCTTAGACTATCATTTGATTGAATAAGCAGAATCTTGCTGGAGAGAAGGGTAAGCTTTAGAATTCTGCCTGCCACTATTCCCGCACCTGTAAAATGGGTGCAACAGTGCACCCACTCTTGGTACATGCATGCATGCAAAGTCACTGCAGTTGTGTCCAACTCTTTGCAACCCTGTGGACTGTAACCCACCAGGCTCCTCTGTCCATGGGATTCTCCAAGCAAGAATACTGGAGCGGGTTGCCATTCCCTCCTCCAGGGGATCTTCCTCACCCGGGGATCGAACCTGAATCTGTTATGTCTCCTGCATCAGCAGGCAGGTTCTTTACCACCTGCGCCACCTGGGAAGCCCCTACATAATACCTTTGTGTCCCAGCTGCTGTTTTCCTCTGGAGAACCTGTGTTTGGGGGTCCCAGAATAGCCAAAAACAAAGGTTCAAAACAAGAAAAAAGGCTTGGGTTCAGTGATTTGATGGAACCCCGAACTGAGAAGAATTGTTTTACTCACAGTCATGGTTTATTACAGCAAAAAGATACAGATTAAAATCTGCAAAGACAAAAGGCACTGGTCAGGGTCTGCAAGAGACCATGAGGTCTCCACTCCCTCCCAATGGAGTCACACTCACAGTGCTTACATCTCCCAGCAAGGATGCGTGACAGCATGTATGCAGTATTGTCAACCACCCAAGCCCGCCTGAACTTTGAGTCTGGCATATTTATTGAGAATTAGTCATGTAAGCCTGGCTGACCTCAGTTGCTCAGCCTCTCGCCCCTCTAGAGGTCACATTGATACCACATGGCTCAAGACCCCCACCATAAATCACATTGCTGGGATAAATTACCTGTGGTTGGCAACTGCAGCCATGAAATTAAAAGGTACTTGCTCCTTGAAAGAAAAGCTACGATAAACATAGACAGTGTATTAAAAAGCAGAGATGTCACTTTGCCAACAAAGGTCTGTCTAGTCAAAGCTGTGATTTTTTCAGTAGTCATATATGGATGTGAGAGTTGGACCATAAAGAAGGCTGAGTGCCAAAGAACTGATGTTTAGAATTGTGGAGCTGGAAAAGACTATTGAGAGTCCCTTGAACTGTTAGGAGAGCAAACCAGTCAATCCTAAAGGAAATCAACCCTGAATATTCATTGGAAGGACTGATGCTGAAGCTCCAATACTTTGGCCACCTGACGAGAAGAGCCAACTCATTGGAAAAGACTCTGATGCTGGGAAATATTGAGGGCAGGAGGAGAAGGGAACGACAGAGGACAAGATGGTTGGATGGCATCACTGACTCAATGGCCATGAGTTTGAGCAAACTCCAGGAGATAGGGAAAGACAGGAAAGCCTAGCGTGCTGCAGTTCATGGAATCACAGAGTTGGACACGGCCAGCAACTGAACAGCAACAGATTTGCGAAGTTTTGAAAGGGTGGGATTGCAGACAGCATTCGAGTGTGCGCAGGGCCTCAGGTGGTGGTGGTCTAGATGCTAAATCATGCCGACTCTTGCGACCCTGTGGACTGCAGCCCGCAGGCTCCTCTGTCCATGGGATTCTCCAGGCAGGAATACTGGAGTGGGTTGCCATTTCCCTCTCCAGAGGATCTTCCCAACCCCGGATCAGACCCAGGTCTCCTGCATTGCAGGCAGATTCTTTACCAACTTAGCTACAAGAGGAGCCCTCTCCTAATCTTGATGAATTTCTTCAGCCCCTTTAATCTTGCCTCAGGTGGTTTCTTGGCTGCTACTCCCCTGATTAGCAACTGTTGGAATCCACCCTTTGGAATTCAGGAAAGGTCAAGGAGGCTGGAGTCTTTCCTAGAAGACAAGGGGGAGGAAAAAGGCCTTCATGCCTGGGAGCCCCACAGGGCCCTGCTCACCACTAATCTGACCTGCCTGTGTTACCACCTGCTCACTGAAAGGGAGCGCCATCGGGCACGTGCTGTGTGCCCTGTCCTCAGCAAGTGGGCCGTGGCAGGAAGGACAGATGAACCTCCAGCCCTCATGGGGCTGCAGGGAGACAGGCAGCAAGCAAACAGGCCACTCTAAATAAGTAAACTGTGTAACATGGTCAAAGGCCAGAAATGTTGTGGAAAGGAAAGAAAGTGCAGGGTCGGGGGTGGGGATCCTTGTCAGGGGTTTAAACTCTAAGTCAGGGGTTCTCAACCGGGCATTTGCCTCCAGAGATCATTGGCCATGTCTGAAGACAGCTTTGGTTTTGCTTTTTGGGTTTTTTTAGCCTGAAAAATGATGATTTATTCACTCTTTACAACTTTCCGTATTAAGGAGCATATGGCAGAAGTGGAAGCTTTTGACGAACTAACAGAAATTGTTGTCAGTTCTAACAGACCAAATTAACACAGAGATGGCAGCAGGAGCTCCCGTCCTATTTTACCACCTCCTTCACCCGTTGCCTTCAATACCACACAGAGAAGAGACATTCTTCCTATCTGCGTGCCAGCAGTGCACCCCAGGGAAGGCTGAAGACGCTTTTGGTTGTTGAGACTGGAAGTGGGCTGGCCCTTATGGTACCTGGCATGCCAGGGAAGCTTTTTTTTAATGTTTTATTTTATTTATTTATTGGCCACGTGACATATGAGATGTTAGTTCCCCAACCAGGGATTGACCCCAAGCCCCCTGCTTTGGGAGCATGGAGTCTTAACCACAGGACCACCAGGGAAGTCCCAAGAGAAGCTGTTGAATGTTGCCACGTGCATGGGACAGACCCTGCAACAGAGAAGGCTCACCAGGGGTGTGTGGAGTGATGTAGGGGAGGAGAAGATGCTGGGACACAGCTGGTTTCTGGGGGACTGATGCCCAAATACAGGGGTACCTTCTGTCTTTGAAAGTGAAAGTGTCAGTCACTTAGTCATGTCCGACTCTGAAACCCCATGAACTATAGCCTATGAAGCTCCCCAGTCCATGGAATTCTCCAGACAAGAATACTGGAGTGAGTTGCCATTTGCTTCTCCAGGGGATCTTCCCAACCGAGGGATGGAACCCAGGTCTCCTGCGTTGCAGGCAGATTCTTTACCAGCTGAGCCACCAGGGAAGCCCTGGGGGCCCTAGTATTAACAACTCTGTACCTGGAGGAGGAGTAAACCTGGGATTCAGCCCTGAGTGGATCCCGTGACCCCAAGGGAGAGCTGCCTTGAAATCCCCTAAGGAGTTTCCCTTCATAGTAAGTCCCCTACATATGAATGAGTTCTGTTCCAAGAGCGTTCATAAGTCCAGTATGTTCCTAAGTCCAAAAAGCTAGCCTAGGTACCAAATGAACATAATCAGCTATATAGTACTGTACTGTAATAGGTTTATAATACTTTCCACACATAATATATAAGAACAAACAAGAAAGAAAGCATTTTCAGTCTTACAGTACAGTACCTTGGAAAGTACAGAGTGTAGCATAACAGCTGAACGCAGGGGCTGGAACTGAGTGAACAGGCAAGAAGAGTTAAGACTGGTGGAGGGAGAGGGGGTGGGAGATGGCAGAGCTGGAGGATCGGCAGCAGCAGGACACGGAGGGAAGCTGCAGTTTAACTCATGCCTGGCCTGACATCGGTGGAACGCACGTTCCATCTTTGAAAGTTCTCAACTTAAAGATTCGCAGGCAGGGTATTCACTGTATTTAAACGTGAACAACAATCCCGAATGAGAGATTCCCATGTGAACTGAAGCAGAAGGAGCCTGAGGTGGTGATTCTCAACCGGAGGTGAGATGCCTAGCAGGGGACACCTGGCAGTGTCTGGGGACAGGCTTGGTTGTCAGGACCAGGGTCAGGGAGTGCTCCTGGGAACTGGTGGGTAGAGACCAAGGATGCTTGGAATCCTGCAACGCACAGGGTGGCCCCACAACCAAGAATGATCCAGCCTCAAGTGGCTGACGGTGCTGAGAGCGTGAGAAACCCTTACCCTGCCTAACCATTCACCAAGAACAGGTATCCTAGCCAGCTCAGGCTTCCATAACAAAACACCGGAGACAGTACATAAACAACAGAAATTTACTTTCTCACAGTTCTAGAGACTGGACGTTCAAGATCAAGGTGCCGGCAGGTTAGGTTTCTCCTGAGAGGCCTCTCGGCTTGCGAACGGCCGTGTTCTGCTGTATCCTCAATGGCCTTTCCTCTGTGCCTAGACACCCCTGCCGTCTGTCTCTCTTAGGGACCACCCTTATAACCTCACATAACTTTAGTCACTGCCTTGAAGGGCCCATCTCCAAATGCCATTACATTGGGCATTCGGACTTCAATGTGAATTCTGGGAGGACACAATTCTGTCCATAACAGTAAATGACTTCCTTTTCTCCAACCAATACAGGAGATATGTAAGCTCTTGGGCAAAAATGACTTTTCACAGGAATGTCACCTTCTCTTCTTTCCCTTCCCATGTCTCTGAAAAGGAACCAAAGAGGCCCCAGGCACCTCACTTAGCTACAGTGGATGGGAGATGTAGCTATGAATTCCAGCTGCTTTCCTAGAGGAAAGAAAAACTGTTATAGGTTGGTGTCAAGGGTGTTGAAAGGCCAGCTACAAAACAGATGATTATTTGAAGGGTCTCCCACAGCCTGAGTCCAGGCCCACCCATCAGCCCCACCCCCACACAGCTTGGCCCCAGTGATCTCTGCACCTTTAGACCCCGCAGACACCAGAACTGAGGCGGTGAGCAACAGAAAGAAAGACAGAAAAAGGCATAGAAGCGGGGGGCTGGGAGGCAGCTAGAAGACCTCTCTGATAAAAGATTTGGGCAGGGACCTGAAGCAGATGAGAGCAGGAACCACACCAATACCTGTAGGAAGGCCCGTCCTGGCAGAGGAAACAGCCAATACAAAACCTGGAGGCAGGACGATCCTTGGCGTGGTTGCGGAGCATGGAGGAGGTTGGTGTGGCTGGAACACAGCGAGCAAAGGGGAAAGTAGAGATGAGGGCAGATGGTTCAAGGTCCTGTGGACTTGGGGAGATCAACCTGGGTGAGGTGAGAGCCTTGAAGGGCTCTGCGCGCAGGAGACACGTGACTGATGCGGGTGTTCATGGGCGCCTCTGGTGGCTATGGGAGGTGGACCTGGGCAGAGGCGACTACACTGGTCCAGGCAGTTCAGCTCCCTGCTGCCTCCCAATCCTCACTGTGGAATAGGATCTGTGCTTGATTTGACGAAAGACACTTCTGAAAGCATTTTTCTCAAAGACAGCTGTCTCTGGAGTCACACAAGGGAAGATGAGTGAAAGCACGGAGTGCCTGGCAGATGCCTGTGGTTTGACCCACATCTGCTGAGGAGAAACTGCACAGGAGGTCCAAAGACAGTCCCAGGCTGGGTCCGGAAAATGGAGAGGGAGAAGGAAGGGCCATGAGAGCAGATGGTGGGCGACAAGAGGTGGACAGCAAGTGGAGGCAAAGGGGGTTCTTGGGGCTGCCTGGGTGGGTCAGCTTTTCAGCCAGCAGGCCCCCATGGATGGCTGTTAAACACTGAAATACTACTGAACTGGCTGATAGCCGTCCCCTGCCCTTCCCCCAGATCTTCTGGACCTCCTCCCATAATCCAGCAACCGCAGGGTTAATATTGGTCCAGCAGAAAGCCCTCAGACCCTTTCTCTAGCTCTGTCATCAATGCCCATAACTGCTGGTAAATGTTAGGACAGCACCTCTGTGCCTAGTGTTGGGGGCTGTGAAACAAGAGTCAAAACAGGGTCCAGGCTGACGTATCAGTCAGGATGAATGAGAATGTGCTGCCATAACAAACAGCCCCAAGGTCTTGAACCAACAAAGATTCACTTCCCACTTGCATTATGTGGGAACTTCTTCCAGGGTCAGTAGGGTCTTCTGTTCGTTAGTCACTTAGGGACTAGGCCTGAGTGGGCAACCACTGTCCCCAGTGTTACCAGTTGCTTTGACAGAGGGAATGAGAACTCAGGAGGGTTCTGCACTGGCCATTAAATGCCCAAAGTGGCACCTCACTCTGCTCACACCTCATTGGCAAGAACTCATCTCATGGCCCCAGCCAATCCCAGGGAAGGCAGAAAGGGCTACACTTCCATGTACTCAGGCAGAGGGGACAAGGAATCACTATGGCTGGGGTGAAGGGCCAGGGGTCAGCTAGTTCCAAGGTCAGCATTCATAGGAGGGGAAATTTGGTTGAGAGACAAACCTTCTCTATCAGGACTATTCCCTGAGGCTTACCCCAGGCTCCCTACAGCAGACATAGTTCTAATGCTGCACATCAACTACTTTGATCTTCAGACAACTCACTGAGGCAGGCACTATTACCATCATCCCCATTTCAAGGATGGCAAACTGAGGCACAGCACAGTAGACTAATACCCATGCCACGCAGCTGGTAAGTGGGAACCAGGCCAATCCCTCTGGATGCTGGACTGTCTCCCACACAGTCTTTCAAAGGCCCCGGCCCTGCTGGGGACCAGGACCCCAGAGCCTGGGTCAGCAGGAGCCTCTGGCTTTGCAGCTTCCCCAGAGACCAGCTGATGCCTCTCTGTTCCCACTCGCAGGCGGAGCTGACAAACAACAAATGGATGCTGAGTTGAGGAAGGAGATGATGGCCATCTGGCCCAATCTGTCCCAGAAGACGCTGGACCTGCTGGTCACCCCCCACAAGTGTAAGAGCCAGGCCCTGCCTGGGACAGGGTGGGGTAGGAAAGAGGAGGCCTCGGGATGGCGGGGCTGGTGCATACCGGGGGCCTCACCCATAGTGAGCTCATCCTGTGCCCCCAGCCACGGACCTGACAGTGGGGAAGATCTACGCGGCCATGATGATCATGGAGTATTACCGGCAGAGCAAGGCCAAGAAGCTGCAGGCCATGCGCGAGGAACAGGTATGGCTCCAGCCATGACAGCCGCTCCTTCCGATGTCCATCACTCTGGGGACACCCAGGCTGGGAGACAGTGTCTCCCTTGTCACCGTGAGGACCAACCAGAACAGTGGGATGATGTCAGGCTCCAGGAAAGGTCACTGAAGGAGGACAGTGCCAAGGAGACGTAACCTGGAGTAACTCATTTGCTCCACCAACACTCACTGGGCAGGGACTTCCCTGGTGGTCCAGTGGCTAGGGTTCCACGCTCCCAATGCAAGGGGCCCAGGTTCGATCCCTGCTCAGGAAACTGGATCCCACGTATTGCAACTAAGACCCAGTGCAGTCAAATAAGCCAATAAGCAGAACAAATGAACATTTAAAAAAAATTATTGGGCACCTATGGTGTGCCAGGCACCTTTCTCAGCTCTGGGTATGTGTCTGTGAGCAAAACAGACCAGAATCCCTGCAGAGCAGACTTTCCGGCTGGCAGAAGGCCAGACACGATAGATGATGAAATTATATAGCACTGCAGAAAAAAGTAAGTGTCATTAAGAAAAAGCAGGGGGTAGGCAAGGGAATGTGATTTGAAAGGGGTAGTTTGGGAGGCGTTGCTGAGGAAGTGACATCAGAGGGAAGACTTGAAGGAAAAGGAGAGAGAGCCAAGCAGGTACCTAGGGGAAGAGTATTTCAGGCAGAGGGAACAGCCAGTGCAAAGGCCCTGAGGCAGGACCATGAGTTTCAGTTTGAGAAATAGCAGGGAAGTCAGTATGGCAGAACAGAGTGAGCAGGAGGGGCAGAGGAAGGAGACGAGAGTGGGGAGGTGACAGGACAGATTATTCAGGATCTGTGGGCCTTTGACTTTTGCCCAGAGTGAAGTGGGAGCCACAAGGGTGCCTCAGGAGAGGTGGGAAGTGATCTCTTGCAGCTGCTCACTGGTGCTCTCTGGTGGCCATGGAGGGTAAGGGCTGGAGCTGGGAGCCTGGGAGGAAACTGGTCCTGGCCAAAACTGATGGAAACCAGGATGGGGGTCATGGAGCAGTGAGAAGTGATCTGGTTATGGATGGATTTGGAAGAGTCTAGCGGACTCGCTGATGGATCAGATGAATGTGTGTGTGTGTGTTTTAGGGTAGGGGTGGGTTTCAAGAATGGCTTCTAGGATTTCACCCCAGGGGTGGGCTAAGCATACCCTCCAGTCTCCCCACTGCAGTCTCGAAACCAAAGCCTCAGCCTGGGACACCCTCGTCCATCTGTCCCCTCTCCCCCGCCCCCCGGCCACCTTGTGTCACATGCTGCTCTCTGCCTCCCCAGAACCGGACACCTCTCATGTTCCAGCGCATGGAGCCCCCGTCTCCAACACAGGAGGGGGGGCCTGGCCAGAACGCCCTCCCCTCCACCCAGCTGGACCCAGGAGGAGGCTTGTGAGTGTCCCTCTTGGCCAGAAGCAGGGGAACAGGGGTGCTGGGTGCCAGGTGCAAAAGCCACCAGAGTGCCCACCATCACCCTGGTCTGTGCCCCACACAGGATGGCTCACGAAAGTGGCATGAAAGAGAGCCCATCCTGGGTGACCCAGCGGGCCCAGGAGATGTTCCAGAAGACGGGCACATGGAGCCCAGAGCGGGCCCCCCCCACCGATATGCCCAATAGCCAGCCCAACTCTCAGGTACCTCCATGGCCCCTCCGCCCCCTTGGCTCCCTGGCCTGGGCAGGACAAGGAGGGGTCTGGGCCCCTCACCTGCAGCTCTGCACACACCCGGCCAACCCTCCACCCCGGGGGCCCGCGGCCAGGCGGCCCCGGGGCTCACCCGGCCTTGCGCCATCTGCCCCGCAGTCTGTGGAGATGCGAGAGATGGGCAGAGACGGCTACTCCGACAGTGAGCACTACCTCCCCATGGAAGGCCAGGCCCGGGCCGCCTCCATGCCCCGCCTGCCCGCCGAGAACCAGGTGAGAGCTTTCACCCACCACCCTGGGGACTGGACTTGGCCTCTGGAGTCCCGGCTTCCCTACGCAGCCCAGGGACCCAGGGCTGGGTGGGACTCCCGCACCCGTGGCTGCAGCAGGCAGGGGCCACACCTCTGGAAGCCCCAGAGGCCCCAATCCTCTTAGTTCTCTCCCTGACGGAGGACTGAGAGGGGCCGAGGTTCCTCTGGGGCAGGGCACCGTGCCCACTGCCACGTGGTTTGTCTCTGCTCTGTCTGGGGACGCTGAGGCCGGAGGATGTGGAGGACGCGTATCGGGGATGTGGAGGGGATGGGAAGGGATGTGTCTGGCCCCGGTGAGAGCTGCAAGCAAGAATATACATGCGCACGCGCGCATGCGCACAGAGGCGCATGCACACAGGGATGGGTGTGCTCACACATCGAACATGCTCTGGGGAACTTGGCAGGTCCCAGGACCTGGTAGCATGTCTGGGGTGGGGCCTGGGAGTCGTCTCTCTGTCTGGTCTCTGAGAGCCGCTGGGGAGAAGCAGGTGTGTGTGCTTGACGCGTGTCTGTGTGTGGCTGCTTTACCCAGTTGCAGGGCTTGGTTGTCGGGGGGCAGGGTCCCACTGCCCCCGGCCCACCAGGACAGAGGGGCCAGAAGCATGGCTGGGCTGCCCACCCAACCTGAGAGGCAGGGCGGCATGTCTGACTGTGGCAGGCTGCCCGTGTGCTGTGCCGTGGCGTCTGCACGGGGGCGGGGCTGTGCTGTGCCTGGCCGGGCCAGGGTCGCCCAGGGGCGTGGCCTCTGGCTGCTGGGAACTCGGGTGGGAGGCACCCAGCCTGCATGTGACTGTCCAGCCCCATCCCGATGGGCCCCCCAAAGCCCAACCAGGACTGAGCTTCTGGGCCCCAGGAGAAGAGGGGCACAAGCCAGCTGACGGCCACCCCCTCCCACCCCCGAAGCTTTGAGTGTCAGCGGAGCCAGGGCTGGGGCGCATGGCATGAGGCAGAGTCCAGGGCCAGGCGCCTGCGGCCACGTGCCCCATCTGTCGGTCTCGTGCCTTCGCCATCTGTGTGCTCCGTCCCCGGGGGAGGAAGGCCAGCCGGGCCTAGGGTCGCCCCCACACCGGGATGCTAACCTCTCTCTCCCTCCGCCTCCCCTTCCCACCGCAGGTTCCTCTCTCTCCCGACCCTGGCACTCTCCTCCGTCTCCCGCACGCCTCGCCCTCGCCCTCTCGACTTCTATATTTATTTCCTTCTTTCTGTTTTTTCTGTGTGCACCATCCCGTGGGGGTGACAGAGGAGACGGGGCCGGCCACGTGGGAATAACCTCAGTGTATGTACCGCGCCGCCCGCGCCAGCTGGGCTCCGGCCCCCTCTTCCCGCCCACCCCCCCTCGTGGGAGGCCTGTCATCTCTCCGGGTCCTCAGACCCCACCCTCTCTTTGCAGACCGCACCCCTGCCCCCCACCCCGTGGAGCCCCATCCTCATGTGTCCTGTTCTCTGTGCGCCCCCCGTGTGCCCTGGAGGGGTGACCCCGCCCTGCCTCCCACCCTCTCTTCAGAGCCCCCCAAGCCTGGCAGGCGGGCGTCCATTGTTCCAAGAAGCCTGACCTGCAGCCCTGCCTGGCTCACTCTTTCTTGGGGGCTCTTTCCCATGACACCACGTCTGGTCCCACAGCCCCGTGTTCCTTAAGACTCCAGTCTCAGGCAGTGCCGCTGGGCCAGGCCCTGGGCAAGTCTTCTCTCCTCTCCCAGCCACAGGGAACCCAGTTCCACCCAAGGGTGCAGCAAAAACAGGCCCCCAAGCTGCAGGCCAAGGATGAGGAGAGCAGGTCCCCCCGGGGGTCTCAAATGCCAGGCCAGCCCCTCAGAGGCTTCCCATAGAAGCTGGACTCAGGTGGGCAGGAAAAGTCCAGTCCCAGTTGGCCAAGGAGGACTGTGTGCTGGGTGCCTGGTCCTGGGCTGATAGGCCTGGCAGCAAGGAGAGGCTGAGGCTCCTCACCTGCCTTGGAGAGCAGGCGGGGCTGCCCAGGGCCCAGGGCTCCCAGGTTTGTACTCTGGATGGGAGAAGCTCTGCCCTTCAGCCGGCCTGCCTGTCCCAGCAGGAGGTGGAGAGAATGGGGCCTCCTGGAGGAACCCAGGAGGAGCTGGGGAGGGGACAGAGGAGTCCTGGAGCCTGAGGCCCAGGGCTCCCCCCACCAGACCCCACCCCTGGATGGTCACATGCCCATCACTGATGGTGGATGGGGCAGACCGGGACTGCTGCATCCCGGCCACTGACCCCGGCCCACTGGCCTGTTCCCCCCCAACCCCAGACCATCTCAGACACCAGCCCCATGAAGCGCTCGGCCTCCGTGCTGGGCCCCAAGGCCCGGCGCCTGGACGACTACTCCCTGGAGAGGGTGCCACCCGAGGAAAACCAGCGGCACCGCCAGAGGCGCAGAGACCGCGGCCACCGCACCTCCGAGCGCTCCCTGGGCCGCTACACGGACGTGGACACAGGTGGGCCACCCCGCAGGGCCCCGGGGCCGGAGGCTGTGTAAGGGGACAGAGCAGGGGAAACACCGAGTAAGGAAAGACAGAAAGGAAGGCCTGGACGGGACCCAGGGGGACCGAGATGTGCCAGCTGCTGCTCACAGCCTGGTGACCAGCTCCCCCCCCACACACACCCTCCGGGCCACCCTTGGCCTAAGGGAAGGTGCCCGCAGGGCCCACGAGCCGCCCACGGGCTCGTGGCATGCCACCCTTTCCTCACTGCCATCTGTCTTGTCTGACCCCATGCGGCCCCAGGCTTGGGGACAGACTTGAGCATGACCACCCAGTCTGGGGACCTGCCATCAAAGGAAAGAGACCAGGAGCGGGGCCGGCCCAAGGACCGGAAGCATCGGCAGCACCACCACCACCACCACCACCACCACCCCCCGCCCCCCGACAAGGAGCGCTACGCGCAGGAGCGGCCGGAGCACGGCCGGACCCGGGCCCGCGACCAGCGCTGGTCGCGCTCACCCAGTGAGGGCCGAGAGCACGTGGCCCACCGGCAGGTGGGTGTGGCCGGAGGCGCTGCGGACCCCGCCGGGAGAGGATGGGGGGCCACACCCCACAGCCCGCACTGGGCGGGGCTCCCCGCGCCCGCTGTGATCTCTGACCCGCCCACCACGGGGCTCCCCACGCCAGGGGGTTGGGCTCGGGCAGGGGTGGACACGGCCCCCGGCCACTCTGGCTCCCCACTCTGCACCCCAGCCCCCTGCCCGCCTGCCACCCCGCTCCCCGCCGCCCGCAGCTGCTTTCTCTTTGGTTGTGGATCACGTTTGAGTTTCGGGCCAGCAGTGGTCTTTACAACTCACGCCCACTCTGGCTACCTTCTGCCTTTCGCTTTCCTTTAACCCGGCTTCCGTTTTTTGTTTCAATTATGATTTCTGTCCTCTGGACGCCTGTGAGTAATTTTTGAAACTTCTGCTATTTTTAACCCCGAAACTTACAAAACTCCATTTCTCATTTCTCTTTTCACTTTGTTGTGTTGGTTTTCGACTTCCCCCACCCTCCTTGTCTCTGTCACTCCCCCTCCTCCCTCTCCCCTCCTCCCCCTCCCCCCCCCCCGTGGCTGTTGCTTTTTCCTTTTTTTCCATTTGAATATCCTGTGTGCCCCCCCCTCCTCCCCCGTCTTCTGGATTTTCCTTCGCTCCCCACCCTCCCGTCCTCTGTCTCCTCCCGTCTCCTTCCGGTTGATTTTGTTGTATCTTTTTTTTTGATTTCCTTTGTTTCAATTTTCGTGTAGGGCAGTAGTTCCGTAAGTGGAAGCCCAGCCCCCTCAACATCTGGTACCAGCACTCCGCGGCGGGGACGCCGCCAGCTCCCCCAGACCCCCTCCACTCCCCGGCCGCACGTGTCCTATTCCCCCGTGATCCGTAAGGCCGGCGGCTCGGGTCCCCAGCAGCAGCAGCAGCAGCAGCAGCCCGCGGCGCGGCCGGGCCGAACGGCCCCCAGCGGCCCGCGGAGGTACCCGGGCCCCGTGGCCGAGCCCCTGGCCGGGGAGCGGCCGCCCACGGGAGGCCACGGCAGCAGCCGCTCGCCCGCGATGGAGAGGCGGGTCCCGGGCCCGGCCCGGAGCGAGTCCCCCAGGGCGCCGTGTCGCCACGGCGGGGCGCGATGGCCGGCGGCCGGCGCGCACGCGGCCGAGGGCCCCCCGGGCCCCCGGCACCACCACGGTTACTACCGGGGCTCCGACTACGACGAGCCCGACGGCCCGGGCGGCGGCGGCGGGGAGGAGGAGGAGCCCCGGGCCGCCGCCTACGACGCGCCGCTCCCCGCGCGCCACGCGTGCTCGCCCAGGACTCCCCGGGCCGCGGGCCCGGCCTGCGCCTCGCCTTCCAGGCACGGCCGGCGACTCCCGAACGGCTACTACCCGGCCCACGGACTGGCCAGGCCCCGCGGGCCGGGCTCCCGGAAAGGCCTGCACGAAGCCTACAGCGAGACCGACGACGATGACTGGTGCTAAGCCCGGGCGAGGTGGCGCCCGCCCGGCCCCCCCACGCACCCCACGCACACGCCCCCCCTCGGGGAGGAGCCGCACCGGCCGCGGGGCCGCCTCGCTGCCACCTGCCCAGCACTCGGGGGCGGGGAGGCCCGGGAGGGCCCAGGAGAGGACCAGCCGGACGACCCCGGACTCTGCAGGGAGTCCCCAGGGCCGGGACACACCAGGGTGTCCCGGAAAGACCCTCCTGGGCAGCGACGGCGCCCCCCACCCAGCCCCGATCCCCCACGACGACGGCGGGGGCCCTCGGGGGCAGACAAACCACACAGCCAAGGGATTCGAATTAACTCAGCCATTTTTGGAGAACCTTGGGGAAAATGGAAATTTCAAAAAAAAAAAAACATTTTTAAAAGAAAAACGGGGAGAAAAAAAAAATTGCTTCTATTGATGAGTTTTATCATCTCAATTGAAATCTTTCCTTTCCCTGGTGAACGCGTGCTGGTGGCCCGTGTGTGTGGCTAGAAGCCGGAAGCGAAGAGGAAACCCAGCGTCCCACACAGACCTCCACCAGACACGCTCATACCCCACACACGTTCTCAGACACACACAGGAGTGCTTGCTGGTTATACCAAACCCTACTATTACTGCCTGCAGAAATCAATTTAAAACAAATTAAACAATTTTAAAAAGGACAAAAAAATTAATGATTGAGAAAAGAAGCATTTTTTTCTGACATTTGGTCCTGCTTGAAATAACAAAAGAAAAAAGAAAAAAAAACACCACCACCGATTTCCTTTGCTTCTTTTTTCCTTTTTCCTACCTTGTTTGAAAACTGTGGGCTTGGGACTGTGAATTATTGCATGACATTCAAAAAGAAAAAAAAAATAAAAAAAAAAGTTGAATCAAAGGGCTTCTGTATTGGAGTGATCTTTATAGCTTCTGCAAAGTACTCCCCATATCTCTTTGGGGGGACCTTGGTAGGAGGCACTTGGAAAGTGGTTAAGGATGAGAATGCGGTAGCTCTCCAGCCAGGACTCTTTGCAAGAAAGTTAAAGCCAGAGACACTGGCTGGGTCTTTACCTGATTGTCCTGGATTGGGGACAGCAGGGCAGTAGAGCCCCACCACCACCACGCCATGCCTCCACCCTCAGACCACCCCCACCTCCACCTCCCCACGGCGCCACAGTCTGCTGGATAATATTCCTGCATGATCAGGCCAGTGAGACCCCGAGGAAAATGTGTGAGGCCTCAAATATTAGCAAACTTCCTATTGGAAACACCCTGCAAGAGGTACCTGGAAGCCTAGCTCAGGACCCCCGAGTCCAGTGGGAGGTGAGCCCCACCCGAGGCCTCTGGCACTCCCATCCCACTCACCAGCACCCAAGAAGCTGCTTCTGAAGGGCTCCACCCCAAACTGTATCCCATTTCACAGACTTTCCTGAGATGCCCCTGAATTACTGCAGCCATCGGAGAGTCCTAGAACCTAGAGGTCAAGGTTCAGAGCAGCCTGTAGGTAGCAAAAGAGGGTCATGGCCAGTTCCAGGTGAGGGCACATATCAGAGGTGGGGGTGAGGTTCTTAAGAAGGGACTGATAGCCTGTCCTCCCTCCAGCCTCAGCCCCATCCAGTGGGTCTGCCCATCAGCCCACAGTGCACCTGCTGGCACCCTCCCACTCCAGGCTTCTAGAAACTGGCCGCATGATGAAGGTGGTAGAGCACCTTTCATCCCCAGGATCTTACCTCCCTGCCTATTCTGTGAATGCTTCTGTGAATGTAGTCGACAGCCAAAACCATTGTTAATAACATCAGGAGGTCAGAGAGCTATGTTGATTTAGGTGAGCAAAAGGCCGGTTATACCTGTTGTTCAGGGACTTCCCAGGTAATTCAGTAGTAAAGAATCCACCTGCCAAGGCAGGAGATGCAGGTTCAATCCCTGGGTCAGGAAGATCCCCTGGAGGAGGAAATGGCAACCCACACCAGTATTTTTGCCTAGAAGATCCTATAGGCAGAGGAGTCTGGTGGGCTATAGTCCATGGGGTCACAAAATGACATAGTGACTGAGCACACACACATCCCTTGTTCAGGCTGACATGAAAGACCTTTGGTCTGAAAATGCAACTCCTGGTTCTCCCAAGAAAGGGCTTCAGAGAATCATGTAGAATGTGCAGATAAGGAGAGGTAGATGGTCTTCAACTAACAACGGAGTACCAGATGAAGGGGAATCACAGGCCAGGAAGGGGGACAGGAACCAAAGACATCTACCACACCCCAACTTTGGGGTCAGTCATTTGACCCTGAGGGGCTTAGCTCAGCCCCAGCCACACTGGCTGTGTGACCTAAGGAAAATGACTTTACCTCTCTATACCTCTATTTTCCCATCTGCAAAAGGGAAACAGTAATAGAGCTGTTCATGAAGATCAAATGCATTATTCTACATCAGTCCAGCAAAATTCCTCTTAAAGGATCAAAGAGTAAGTATTTTCAGCTTTGTAGCCCAGATGGTCTCTCTCTCAACTCTTCAGCTCTGTCATTGCACCAGGAAAGCAGCCTTATATGTAAAGGAGTGGGTGTTCCTATGTTCCAATAAAACTTTATTTATAAAAACAGGTAGAGGGCTGGATTGGACCACTCTTCTACATCCACAGTTTTCAAACATTTTGGTCTCAGTACCTTTTTCCATTCCTTAAAAAATATACTTGAGGGAACTTTCCTGGTGGTCGAGTGGTTAAGATTCCAAGCTTCCAATGCAGAGGCCATAGAACTGTTCAGGGAACTAAGATCCCACATGCCACAACACCAAAAAAAAAAATATATATATATATATATAGAGAGAGAGAGAGAGAGCATATATATATATATATATATATACACACACACACACACATCTGTTTATATGGGTTATAGCTACTGATACGGAGAAGGCAATGGCAAGCCACTCCAGTACTATTGCCTAGAAAATCCCATGGATGGAGGAGCCTGGTAGGCTGCAGTCCGTGGGGTCGCTAAGGGTCGGACATGACTGAGCGACTTCACTTTCACTTTTCACTTTCACACATTGGAGAAGGAAATGGCAACCCACTCCAGTGTTCTTGCCTGGAGAATCCCAGGGACAGGGGAGCCTGGTGGGCTTCCGTCTATGGTGTCACACAGAGTCGGACACAACTGAAGTGACTTAGCAGCAGCAGCAGCTACTGATATTTGCCATTTGTAGATTAAAACAAAAATAAAAAATAAAACTAATTTTAAAAACTTTGTTTTTAAATCACAATCCATCTACTCATGATAACAAATAATATTTTTAATGAAAAATAATCTTTTCCAAAGCAAAAATATTCCATAAAAAGAGAGACATTGTTTTCCAATTTTGCATCTCTTCCATGTCCAGTGAACAGAAGACAGCTGGATTCTCACATCTTATTCTGCATCCCACCTGTTGCAACAGCAAATCTGCCCTGGAAACTCCACCACACACATGTGAGAGAAAAAAAGTGACAGAGGCAAAGGACATCTTAACATTAATATTAAAAATAGTTCAAAGAAAAAAATATTTTTAAATAGTTCAGGGACTCCCCCGGTGGTCCAGTGATTAAGATGCTCTACTTCTGATTCAGGGGTATGGCTTCTATCCCTGGTCAAGGAACTAAGATCCCACAGGCTAAAAATAATGTCTTAAAGTAGTATCAAATATTTATTAAAAAAAAAAACAAACAGTCTGATGGATCCCCCTGGAAGGGTCTCAGTGGCCCCCAAGTTTCTGAACCCCTTTGAGAACTGCTGTTCTCAGAACAAAGGGTACCTGGCCCATAGTAAGTGATTTTCACTATGGCCGTTATTACCATAGCATCGAAACTCAGAGTTCCAAAAGGTCTTGCTCCAGACCCCAAGCCTTCAGGTTACCTCGGGTAGATGAAGCTGAGGGACTACTCATGGCAGGGTGGGCTGAGCTCCCTCTATAATAATAGCACCTAAGAAAAGAACAGGGGAATAAGAAACTAAAGGGTTTTTTTATTGTTATTATTAAGTATAGTTGATACCACCCTAATGGCAGAAAGCAAAGAGGAAGTAAAGAACCTCTTGATAAGGGTGAAGGAGAGTGAAAGAGCCAGCTTAAACCTCAATATTAAGAATACTAAGACCATGGCATCCAGTCTCATTATTTCATGGCAAATAGAGAGGGAAAAGGTGGAAGTAGTGACAGATTTCCTCTTCTTGGGCTCTAAAATCACTGTGGATGGTGACTGCAGCCATGAAATCAGAAGATGTTTGCTTCTTGACAGGAAATCTATGACAAACCTAGACAGTGTGCTGAAACGCAGAGACATTACTCTGCCGACAAAGGTCTGCATAGTCAAGGCTACGGTCTTCCCAGTGGTCACGTACAGTTGTGAGAGCTGGACCGTAAAAAAGGCAGAGCGCCAAAGAATTGATGCCTTCAAACTATGGTCCCGGAGAAGACTCCTGTGAGTCCCTCAGACAGCAAGGAGATCAAACCAGTCAATCTTAAGGGAAATCAACCCTGAATACTCATTGGAAGGACTGATGCTTAAGTTTGGTCATCTGATCAGAACAGTTGATTCATTGGAAAAGTCCCTGATGCTGGGAAAGATGGAAGGCAGGAGGAGAAGAGGGCATCAGAGGAAGAGGATGAGATGGCTGGATGGCATCACCTATGCAATGGACATGAACTTGGGCAAACTTCAGGAGATGGTGAGGAACAGAGAGTCCTGGCATGATGCTGTCCATGGGGTCACAGAGTCAGACACGAGTGAACAATTGAACAACAACATTGTGATTAACAATGTTGTGCTTTTGGACTCTGTGGGAGAGGGTGAAGGTGGGATGATTTGGGAGAATGGCATTAAAACATGTATATTATCATATGTGAAACAAATCGCCAGTCCAGGTTCGATGCATGATACAGGATGCTCGGGGCTGGTGCACTTGAATGACCCAGAGGGATGATACGGGGAGGGAGGTGGGAGGGGGGTTCAGGATGGGGAACACATGTACACCCGGGGCGGATTCATGTCAATGTATGGCAAAACCAATACAATAAGGTAAAGTAATTAACCTCCAATTAAAAAAAAAATGTTGTGCTAGTTTCAAGTGTACAGCAAAGTGAATCAGTCATATATATACACTCAGGAGAGTTGGGGTTTGTTTTTTGTTTTTTCGGCCATGCCGCACAGCATGCACGTTCCTAGTTCCCTGAAGAGGAATTGAATCAACCTAGAGACTGTCATCCTGAGTGAAGTAAGTCAGACAGAGAAAGACAAATACATGATATTGCTTATATGTGGAATCTTAAAAAATTAATGGCATAAATGAACCTATTTACAAAACATAAATTGAGTCACAGATGTACAAAACAAACTTATTAGATTTCCTCAGTAGACCAGTGGTTAAGATTCTGCACTTCCACTGCAGGGGGGCATGAATTCAATCCCTGGTCAGGGAACTGAGATCCTGCATGCCACCCAGCATGGCCAGAAAACAAAGAAAAGAAAACAAACTTTTGGTTTGCAAAAGGAAAGGCGGAAAGAGGGAGAGGGATAAATTTTGAGATTGGGGTTGGCATATACATTACTATCTAGTTTAAAATAGATAACTAATAAAAGTCTGTTGTATAGCACAGGGAACTCTGTAATGAACTAGATGGGAATAGCAGTTAGAGAAGAGTGGATATGTGTATAACTGATTCACTTTGCTATGTACAGCAGAAGTGAACACAACATTGTAAATCAACTATACTCCGAAAAATTAATTTTAAAAAGTAGAGACTGGACCTCCCAGGTGACTCATTGGTAAAGAATCTACCTGCCAATGCTGGAGACACTGTTTCAATCCCTGGTCCAGGAAGATCCCACATGCCATGGAGCAACTAAGCCCGTGAGCCACAACTACTGAGCCTGTGCTCTAGAGCCCAGAAGCCTCAACTACTGAAGCTAGCACACTCTAGCAACAAGAGGAGCCATCGCCACGAGAAGCCCACACATTACAACTAGAGAGTGGCCTCCACTCGCTGCAACTAGAGAAAAACAGCCAACCTAGCACAGCCAAAATTAAATAAATTTTTTAAAAAACTTATGCCTAAGGGAAAAAAAGAGAAAGGGGGTTGCTGCTGGCTGGAGTAGAGTCTGCAGAAGGAATGGACACAGAACTAACATCATTCCACCCTGCTCTCGGTCTGCCATGTTAGTCCCATCTGCTAAACATAACACCCACTTTTCACTGGACCTCTGGTCTCTGCCCAGAATGGTGACCCATGCCCTTCTGCAATTCTGCATTAAGCCCCCGGACCTAGGACCCTGCAAGCTGCTCAGAGACAGGCCTTCCTCCCCACCTCCCCCAGACCCAGCCACTCCCCACCACTTTCGCCCTCACCCACCCTGCTGCAGCTCTTAAACAGGAGAAAGGCTTCACCATCCAGGCAGTATCTTCCAAGACTCCATGTGCTCAATAGAAAATCTGGAGATATGTACAGCTAGCCATGGACCTGTGATGTTCACCTCTGAAGAGGGTGGGAAAGGACCTCAATGGACGGGGGTGTAGACTTTGGTGTTGCACCGAAATAATTTCACAAATACACATGCTCACTTTTGTAATCAGGAAACAGTTTTTAAAGGCATCCAGATGCCTTATTATGCAAAAAGGGCTTTCTCTGATCTCCAGATCGCCCAGGCCTATCAAGGACCACATGATAATAACCAATCCCGTGGACAACCAAATGAGACTCAGTGCCTTCCCAAAACCAAGGTCTGGGTTTTGTTCAAGGACTCGTGCCCAGCTCCAGGGCCGCGGGAGGGCCCAGAGGGCGTTGGATGAGCTGAGAGGTTGCAGAGGCTGTATCGGTCCAGGTGTATCAGGCAGGCGGCGCCACCTAGAGGCCAGATGGTGAATGGCCGAGCGCGTGATTGCTGTGTACCTACCCGAATCAAGATTGCTGGGAGAAATATCAATAATCTCAGATACGCAGATGACACTACGCTTATGGCAGAAAGTGAAGAGGAACTCAAAAGCCTCTTGTTGAAAGTGAAAGAGGAGAGTGAAAAGGTTAGCTTGAAGCTCAACATTCAGAAAACAAAGATCATGGCATCTGGTCCCATCACTTCATGGGAAATAGGTGGGAAAACAGGGGAAACAGTGTCAGACTTTATTTTTTTGGGCTCCAAAATCACTGCAGATGCTGATTGCAGCCATGAAATTAAAAGACGCTTCCTCCTTGGAAGGAAAGTTATGACCAACCTTGATAATATATTGAAAAGCAAAGACATTACTTTGCCAACAAAGGTCCGTCTAGTCAAGGCTATGGTTTTTCCCGTGGTCATGTATGGATGTGAGAGTTGGACTGTGAAGAAAGCTGATCGTCGAAGAATTGATGCTTTTGAACTGTGGTGTTGGAGAAGACTCTTGAGAGTCCCTTGTACCGCCAGGAGATCCAACCAGTCCATTCTAAGGGAGATCAATCCTGGGTGTTCATTGGAAGGACTGATGCTAAAGCTGAAGCTGCAATACTTTGGCCACCTCATGCGACAAGTTGACTCACTGGAAAAGACTCTGATGCTGGGAAAGGTTGGGGGCGGGAGGAGAAGGGGACGGCCAAGAGTGAGATGGCTGGATGGCATCACCGACTCTGTGGACATGGGTTTGAGTGAACTCCGGGATTTGGTGATGGACAGGGAGGCCTGGCGTGCTGTGATTCATGGGGTCGCGGAGAGTCGGACACGACTGAGAGACTGAACTGAACTGAACTACCCGGTCTTACAGTCAAAACTTTGGTTTTTCCAGTAGTTAGGTACGGATGTGAGAGTTGGACCATAACGAAGGCTGAGCGCTTTCGAACTGTGGTGCTGGAGAAGACTCTTGAGAGTCCCTTGGACAGCAAGGAGATCAAACCAGCCAATCCTAAAGGAAATCAACCCTGAATATTCACTGGAAGAGCTGATGCTGAAGCTGAAGCTCCAATACTTTGGCCACCTGATGTCAAGAACTGACTCTAGAAAAGACCCTGATGCTGGGAGAAATTGAGGGCACTAGAAGGGGGCAACAGAGGGTGGGATGGTTAGATAGCATCACCAACTCAGTGAACATGTGCGTGTGTGTTAGTCACTTAGTCACGTCCAACTCTTTGTGACCCCATGGACTATAGCTCACCAGGCTCCTCTGACCATGGAATGTTCCAGCAAGAATACTAGAGTGGGTTGCCATTTCTTTCTGCAGGGGATCTTCCCGACCCAGGGATTGAACCCAGGTCTCGAACCCAGGTCTCCTGCATTGCAGGCAAACTCTTTACCAACTGAGCTACCAGGGAAGACCATGAACATGACTTGGAGCAAACTGTGGGAGATAGTGAAGGACAGGGAAGCCTGGCACGCTGCAGCCCATGGGTTCACAAAGAGTCAGACGAGACTTGGCAACTGAACAACAGCAATAGGGATCGTGGAGCCAGAAGAGAGGGCATGAGACCACCCCTACCACCTGCTCCAAGGTCAGAAGCAGGACAGCGGGACATCAGGCAAGTAAATCCCTGGATGCGCTATGTAAAGAACTTTCTAACAGCTCCTGAGAACAGAGCAGATGGTTCAGGGAGGCCCACTGTCCAAGCCTGCGGAGGCTGGTTGAAGCTGGAGGTCCCGAGAGCCTCTAAGTTTCTGCCTCCACTTTTCTGAAGAAGAGCACACTGGAGAGGGAGGCCAGCAGAGAGGCTCTGGGGAGCATCGTGAGAGGAGGGGCTGGGTAAGAGGAGATGCGGGAGGCATTTTCAGATCAAAAACCAAGAGTCAGAAAGTTTTGATATTTTGTCAGAGCTCACATGGAAGGGGGAAAGGGCAGACATTAAATCTGATGCAGTTGGGTTCCTTCCAGTCAGCCTTGTTGCCCTCTGCAGGGTAAGGACATGAGGCTCCTGGCTGGAACTGAGCTACTCCCTCCCTGACCCCCCTCACCATCTCCTCCATGCTGTGTCCTTTTCTGGTTCTTCTCTTATCTCATCTTAAACTCGGGCTTCCCCAGTGGCTCAGTGGTAAAGAATTCACCTGCAATGTCGGAGACACAGGAAATGTTGGTTCAATCACTGGGTCAGAAAGATCTCCTGGAGAAGGAAATGGCTACCCGCTCCAGTATTCTTGCCTGAAAACTCCCATGCACAGAGGAGCCTGGAGGCCTACAGGCCATGGAGTTGCAAAGAGTCAGATAGGACTGAAGCAACTGAGCACACACACACACATCCTAAACTGCTCCTAGATGACACCTCCTTACCCACCAGGACTGCTGGGGGTGCAAACTACCAATCGACAGGAACAGTCTGCAGGGCTTTGGGATGTCAGGTGGTCAAAAGTTCAAAGTGGTTCAAAGTACTGCACTGAAGTATTGTCTCCAATCCTCTGGCCGGCCAGCAAGGTCACGTTCCCTCACTATCTGAAAAATGCATCACAACTCCCCTGGTGGACAGTAAGGGACAGCCATAGCTCCCCTCCCCTCCTCCTCAGCCCCCAGGGCTGCAGCTCCTTCCTGCCCTGCTCTGGGTCAACAGTGGTCCACGGGTTTTCACCTGCCATGCAGAGGATACAAGTGTTATCTGACTCCCCTGGAGGCACAGTGATCTAGACCAGCCACGACCAACGGCAACTTGAAGTGAGTCACATTTGAGCTTTCCAATTGCCACATTAAAGAAAGTTTAAAAAAAAGGAACAAGCATTTTTTAGTTTTGTTGTACTTTTTTTTAAAATTTTGGTGAAATTCACATAACATAAAATTAACCATTTGTGGTGTACAATTCATTTAGTACCTTCACAATGTTGTGCAACTACCGTGCATGCATGCTTAGCCGCTTCAGTCGTGTCCGACTCTTTGTGACCCCATGGACTACAGCCCTCCAAGCTCCTCTGTCCATGGTATTTCCCAGGCAAGAATACTGAAGATCCTCCAGGGATCTTCCCAACCCAGGGATCGAACCCAGGTCTCCTGCAGCTCCTGCATTGCAGGCAGGCGGGTTCTTTACCACTAACACCACCTGGGAAGCCTGGGCAACTACCGCCTCAAGATAATTTCAAAATATTTCGTCATCACTCCACGATAAACCCCACCCCCATTAGCAGCCATTCTCCATTTCTCCCTCTCAGCCCCTGGTCACCACAAATCTCCTTTCAGTTTCTGTGGATTTGTCTCTTCTGGACATTTCATGTAAACAGGATCACATAACCGGTGACCTAGCCTGTCCTTTCACTCGGCATGTTTTCAAGGTTCATCCATGTCGTAGCATGTGTCACAACTCCACTCCTTTTAACGGCTGAACACCATTCTGTTGTGTGGACGGACCACCTTTTGTCCGTCCACTCATCCGCTGATGGACGTGTGGCTTCTTTCTACCTTTTGATGATTGGCTACGCTACACTTGCACATAGTTTTTGTTTTTACACCTGTTTTCAATTCTTTGGGGTATATACCCAGGGGTAGAATTTCTGGGTCTTATGAAAACTCTCTGTTTAGCTTTTTGAGGAAAGGAAGTTTTTTAACATTTACTTATTTGTTTGGCTGTGTTAGGTCTCAGTTGCAGCATTCAGGATCTTTGATCTTCGTTGCGGCATGTGGGCTCTTTAGTTGCAGCAGGGGAGATCTAGTTCCCTGACCTGGCATCAAACCCAGGCCCTCTGCATTGGGAGCGCAGAGTCCTTGCCACTGGAACACCAGGGAAGTCTCAAAGGGAGATTATTTTGAAAGATACATTTATTTACTAGTGCAACATAGTCAAAATACAATCATTTCAACATGTGATAGATATGATTCTCATAGTAATCTTCCATGATCATTTTTTACACTGAGTTTTTGAAACCCAGTGGATGCTTTCCACTCAGATCACATCTCCATTCCAATCAGCGCCTTCTCAGCACTCGATGGCCATGTGTGGCTCATGATAACTGTCCTAGACAGCGCTCATCCACCTCACACTCCTGGCATCACTCTCGAGCTCTGCTGTTCCTGGGGAGCATCCCCATCACTGCCCACTAGGGTCCAGATGCAAGACCCCACTCATCTGTGGGCCTCAGCACCGGGGTAAGAGGGTGACACCTACAGTCAGGCTGGACAATTCCTGCTCTGACACATACACATGTACATCCGTGCCCCCACAAAATTCACATGCTGAAGCCCTAACCTTCAGTGTGATGGTATTAGGAGGTGAGGCTTTTGGGGTGATCAGGTCATGAGGGCAGAATCCTCGTGAATGGTATTGTTGCTGTCAATCAGTCGTGTCCAACTCTTTGTGACCCCATGGACTGTAGCCCTCCAGGCTTCTTTGTCCATGGGATTCTTCAGGCACAAATACTGGAGTGGGTTGCCATTTCCTCCTCCAGGGGATCTTCTCCACCCAGGGATTGAACTCACATCTCCTGCGTTGGCAGGCGGACTCTTTACCGCTGAGTCACAAGGGAAGCCCATGTGAATGATATTTGTGCCTTTATAAAAGGAATCCTGGTGGTTAACACTCCAAGATCTCACTGCCAAGGGTCCAAGTTCAATCCCTGGTCCGGGAACTTAGATCCCACAAGCCTCAAGATGTGTCTAAATAAATAATTTTGTAATACCTTTCAAAAAAAGGAACACCAGAGCACTGGCTTGTCTTTTCTGCCATGTGAGGACTCAGTGAAAAGACACCACAACTCAGTGAGCCACACAGCCCTCACTGGATACCAGACCTGCTGGCACCTTGCTCTTGGACAATCCAGCCTCCACAACGTGAGGAATAAATGTCTGGTGTTTATAAGCCTTTCAGTCTATGGTATCCTGCTGTAACAACCCAAAGATACATTCCCCGCCCTGGACTCAGCCTTCTGATCAATAAAATAGGAGCGTGATAAGGAGAACAGTGTGTGCAGGCCCCCGGGAGCTGCCTGGCACCACATGTGCATATGGTCCCAACCAGGGCAGAACATGGTGATGCTGTAAAAGCAAGAAAAGATTACCGCGCATCCTCAGGAGGATGTGGATGCCTCCGGAATCCTGCAGAAATTATGCAGCTACATGTTTGCTAAGTCACTCAGTCATGTCTGAGTCTTGGTGACCCCATGGACTGTAGCCCGCCAGACTCCTCTGTCCATGGGATTCTCCAGGCAAGAATACTGGAGTCAGTTGCCATGCCCTCCTCCAGGAGATCTTCCCAACCCAGGGACTGAACTCTAGTCTCTTATATCTCCTGCATTGGCAGGCGAGTTCTTTACCACTAGCACCACCTGGGAAGCCCTACCTACAGAGGCCACTGAACAAGCCCAGGGAGCCTCACTGGCCTTCAGCTGCCTGTGGGTACCCCTGAATCAGGGGGTCATTCATTGGGCTTCTCACGTGGCAGAGCTGGGGCAGGGGTGGGGAGGGAGACCTGAGCAAGGAGATATCAGAACAGTAGGGACCAAGCAGCCAGGGCTGCTACAGAATTTCTTCTTGAAGAGTTTGCTCCCAGCTTCTCAGGGTGGACCCAGCCAAGCCTTGGGGGTCACACCAGCCCTCCCTCTGACTCATGCATCCTGGTGGGAACCCCACAGTGGAGGCAGAGAAAGCAGCCTTTAAATAGAGCTCTGAACCTTCTGAGACTGTGGGGCTGATGGAAGGAAGCCAGCAGCTGCCCCTGGCCCAGCCACAGGCCTGGAGAGGCTGGGCTCTGATAATCCCAGCTCTCTGCCTGCTCCTCCCTCCCCTTGCAGCCTCTAACAGCCCACTGCCACGAAACCCAGACTCAGATGTTTAGGCTTTCTGAAAATGTGATATAAAAAGAACCATGGGGCGGATGGAAGGGTGGAGAATGGCCACCAACTTGCTAAAAGCTGCCACCCCAGGCTGCCCCTAGTGCAGCAAACATCCCCCTCTCCCCAACCACCACCCCTAGAGATGCAGGCTCGTGCTTGTGTGCAGACCCATTGTGACAAGCCAGCATTTAGAATCAGGGATAAGGAGGCCAGCCAGTTGGGGGGAAGCCAAGTCTGACTTTATAAAGGTCTCTCTCCTGGGCCAGAACCGGGTGCTGGCCATTGTAATTTATGCAGATGCTCCCAGTTGAAGCAAGTCAAGCCTGCCCCAGGAGCTTACCTCTCAGTGTGGGGGTGAGGGGGCACCTGGACACTGCGGGGCTCTGGCTGCCGGTCCCAGCCTGGCCTCCCCAGGCTGTGACCAGTGCATTCAGAAATGGCCACCTGTCAACACCATCATCTACCTGCCCCCTCAGCCCTACCTCCTCCCAATCACACTTCTGGTCCTCACTTCTGCCCCCTGGTCCAGCTCTTCATGCCCACTGCTCAACTTCCAGAGACCCTTGCTCCAGGGTAACTGCAGCCCCCAAACAGTCACCCCCGCTCCCAACCTCTGGGCTCTCTGCTCATGCAGCCCACCCCACCTGCAGCCCAAGCTCCCCACACCACTCGGAGCTCGAAATGTCCACCACCTGCCTCGGCGCATCTCTCCCTCCCTTGCCGGGACTTTGAGCTGGTCCCTTCATTATACACGGACAGGCTTTCCAGTGGCTCACATGGTGAAGAATCTGCCCGCAGTGCGGGAGATCTGGGTTCAATACCTGGGTGGGGAAGATCCCCTGGAGGAGGGCATGCAACCCACTCCAGTATTCTTCCCTGGAGAATCCCATGGACAGAGGAGCCTGGCAGGCTGCAGTCTATGGGGTCGCACAGAGTCGGACACGACTGAGTGACTAACATACACATTCCTCTATACATAGGGCAGGGTGCCAGGCAAAGGTCAGGAGCTGGGGATGCACAGCGGTAAGACAGGCACTGTCACAGCCTCATGGACTCCCAGTCAGATGGAGGAGGCAGAGGGCACATCAGCAAACCTACATTAACAAACCAAAAAGAAAAGGCAGGGAAAGAATGAATTACAACTGGGGTGTGTCCTATGAGGGAACAGCTGGGAGCACTGTGGAGAGGCGGACCTTCCTCAGAAGGGGAAGGGAATGTGCACACAAGGGCCCCATAGAAGGAGAGGGAAGAGTGGGGACCTCCTATACAGGGAAGGAAGCTCTGCTGTTGACGTTGCTGCTTAGTCCCTAAGTTGAGTCAGACTCTTTGCAACTCCATAGGTTGTAGCCCAACAGGCTCCTCTGTCAATGGGATTTCCCAGGCAAGAATACTGGAGTGAGTTGCCACTTCCTTCTCCAAGGGATCTTCTGGACACAGGGATTGAACCTGAGTCTCCTGCTTGGCAGGCAGGTGGATTCTTTACCACTGAGCCACTGGGCAAGAAGCTTGGAGAGGGAGGAAATTGAGATCATGATGCCATGTGCATCCCCCTTGGGACTATTTGGTCTCTATCCTGAGAATGGGAGGGGCCTACTGAGGGTTCAGGAGAGCTGGCATGCTCAGACTTCAATTTGTGAAAGCTCACTGACTTAGAGACAGAAAGGACAGTGATTACCAGGGATTGGGGTGAGGGGGCTTGAGGAGTCATTGCTTAATGAGGACAGAGTTGTTTCATTTTGTTTTGGCTATGCTGCATGGCTTGTGGGATCTTGGTTCCTGGACCAGGGATCATGCCTCCTGCAGTGAAAGCTCAGAGTCCTAACCATCAGGGAGTTCCCAGGGACAGAGTTTCAGTTTGGAATGATGAAAAAGTTTAGGAGATGGAAGATGGTGATGGTTGAGTGACAATGTAAATGTATGTAAAGCCATGAATTTTCACTTAAAAATGGTTAAAAGATGATGAATCTTATATTTATCTTACCACAACTTATAAAAGTTTAAAAAGGCAAAATTTAAGTTAGGCATATTTAGGTCATAAGTTAAGGTGGAAGTAACCCACATCTCCCTCCCCTCCACAAATGAATGGATTTAAAAAATTGTGGTACATCCATACAATGGAGTATTCATTCAGAAAAGGATTGAACTTTAGTTAGCTGCTACAAAGTGAATGAGTTTCAAAAACAAGCTAACAGGAATTCCCCGGTGTTCCAATTGTTAGGACTCTATACACTTTCATTGCCGAGGGCCTGGCAATGATCAAGGGCCTTCCTTGATCACAGAACTAAGATTCCACAAGACATGCAGCATGGTCAAAAACAAAATAGACAAACAAAAACCCCACCAAGCTAACAGAAGATTACCTAGTGTATGATTCCATTGATATGAAATGTCCAGAAGAGGGAAATCCACAGAGACAGAAAACAGATTACTGGTTGCCAGGGACTAAAGGAAGGGGGATGGGAGTGACAGTTCACAGGTACAGGGTTTCTTGGGGTGATGGAAACTTTCTGCAGATGGATAGGTGGTGATGGGTGCCCAACCTTGTGTTTATCCTAAATGCCAGGACATTGTACACTTTAAAATGGTTAACTTTATGTTCATATATTTTAAAAATTTCTCAATTTTTTTTTTAAAAGGAAAGAAGAAAAAAGAAAGAAAGATAGGCAAGTTAAGTTTGCTGGCTTCACTGAGAAAAGAGATGAAGGGTCAGGGACACTGAAGCATGAAATTGGGGCACATCTCCAGACCCAGACAGTGACAGGTGATGGCACCAGGGAGGGGCAGGGAAAAGCAGAGGAAAGGGAGGAACAGAGAGACAGGAGGTAGGGTCCCATGACTGGTTAGATGAGAGGGTGGTGGTGGTTCACGGGATGTTTCTATCTCAGCTGTCAGCTCTGGGGGGTGGGGCAGTGGTGGGGATTACTCTCAGATCTAGGCTTCCTCCCTGTGATCCTGCTGTGCCTCCATTAGCCTGCCTATCTCAGTGCTCAATCCCATACCACCTTGAAGACTCAAATGTCCCCTCCCCGGGGGTATCCCCCCATCATCCCCTCCCTAGTGTTAATCATCAGAACTTTCTGCATGTCCCCGCACCCCTCCAACACGGACTCCTTCCAAACTCTTTGCTGTGCCAACCAGGAAACAGCCCCAAAAGCCCCAAGTCAGCAACAGCTCACATTCAGGTCTCAGGCTCCTTTAGAACAGGGGTCTGCAAACATCTGGAAAGGGCCAGACTGGAAATATTTTCTGCTTCAAGGGCCAGGCTGTCTCTGTTACAGTGACTCAACTTTGCTTTGTAGCATAGAAGCAGCCCAGGATAATAGGTAAACGAATAAGCACAATTGTGTGTCAGTAAAACTTTATTTATGGGATTTCCGTGGTGGCCCAGTGGTTAAGAATCTGCCAGTTCGATCCCTGCCGCTTCCCACTGAACGACTAAGCCCAAGCTCCACAATTCCGAAGCCCAGGTACCTAGAGCCTGTGCTCTATAATGAGAGAAGCCACCACAATGCCCCCGCTAACTGCACCTAGAGAAAGCCCATGCACAGCAATGAAGGCCTACCTATGGACTCTGACTTTTTAGATAATTATTAATTTTCTTTTTTATTTATTTGACTGTGCCAGGTCTCAGCTGCAGCACCTGGGATCTTCCATCTTCATTGCAGCATGAAGGATCTTTTAGTTGTGGTATGCGGTATTTTAGTGGCTGCATATAAACTCTTAGTTGCAGCATATAAACTCTTAGTTGGGGGATGTGGGATCTAGTTCCCTGACCAGGGATTGAACTCAGGCTCCCTGCCTTGGGAGCACAGAGTCTTAGCAAAAGGACCACCAGGGAAGTCCCATGCACATTGACTTTTTAATTGAAATATATTTGACATATAACATTATATAAATTTAAGGTGTCCAACATTTGATACATTTATATAGTATAACTGACATATATTGTAATATGGTTGCTATTATATCCATAATGAGAACCTCTGTGAAAGTGTTGGTCGCTCAGTCATGCCCAACTCTTTGTGATCCCATGGACTGTAGCCCACTAGGCTCCTCTGTCCTTGGAATTCTCCAGGCAAGAATAACGGAGTGGCTGCTGCTGCTGCTAAGTCACTTCAGTCGTGTCCGACTCTGTGAGACCCCATAAACGGCAGCCCACCAGGCTCCCCCATCCCTGGGATTCTCCAGGCAAGAACACTGGAGTGGCTAGCCATTCCCTTTTTCAGGGAATCTTCCCAATCCAGGGATCAAACCTGGGTTTCCTGCATTAAAGACAGATTATTTAACGTCCGAGCCACCAGGGAAGCCCATTAGCACCTTGATGATGTTATATAATCATCATTTCTTTTTAGTGATGGAAATAGTTAAGTTGCTAGTCTCTTAGCAAGTCTGATGACTATAATACAACATTTCAGTCTATATTTACTCTTCTGTCCATCTGTGGAATTCTAGGATTTATTTACTACTCACTCCAAGTTTATACCCTTCAGCAATGTCTGTTCTATCCCGCCCCCCCCCTCCGCAGCTCCTTGGCCACTGAAATTTGAATTGCAGATCATTTTCAAGTTGTGAATTGTTTTTTCCAGCCATTTGAAAATGAAAAGGCCATTCTTAGTTCACTGGCTGTACAGGAACAAGCAATAGGCTGCATTTAGCAACCAGGGCTGCGGATGACTCCAAAACTATCTCTTGCCCACATTTGCCCCTTATAATAGTGTACATCAGGGAGTCTTGGGTATCTTTATAAGGGCACTAATCCCATTCATGAGAGGCCCACCTTTATGACCTCATTCCTTTCCAAAGGCTGTACCTCCTAATACTATCACTGTGGTGGTTAGAATTTCAATATAGGAATTCGAGTGAGGGGGTGGAGACACAAACCTTCAGACCACAGTTGTGAGTATCAAGGGTTTTTTTAAATTATTATTATTGGGAATTCTCTGGTGGTCCAGTGGCTAAGATCCTACACTCCCAATACAGGGGGCCCAGTTCAATCCCTTGTCAGGGTACTAGATCCCACATGCCACAACTAAGAACCACTGCAGCCAAACAAATTAAAAAAAAAAAACAAAAAAAAAAACTGCTCTGAGACACTGCCTTGACACCTGGGATACCAGGTCACTTCATCATGGCCACAGTCAGAAGGCAGAAAACTCCTAAGCACTCCCAGGGTCCCCAGCTGCCCAGGAGGAACAGGTTGGCAGAGGCCAGGTGAGGGGTTTTCCAGCAACAAACACAGACCTCCCTTCCACACCTCCATTGGGAAGAATATTCAAACATGTCCCTGACTGTCTTTCTCAATTAGCCATCACTCTGCTCTCCCCCAGCACTCTCTCCTTCTCTCATAACCCCAGTGTGTTTTCTTAAAGGTGTTTACCTTTTCAGAGCTTATCAGTGTATTTAAGCATCAAATATTGCCTGTCCCCACCTCCTCAATGGAAGGACAACCGTATGGACAGTCCAGAGATCAGTCAGGAAGAAGTCTGGGTTGGAGCTGTCATTGTTCAGTCGCTCAGTCGTGTCTGACTCTCTGCTACCGCATGGACTGCAGCACGCCAGGCTTCCCTATGCTTCACCATCTCCCAGAGTTTGCTCAAACTCATGTCTATTGAGTCAGTGATGCCATCCAGCTATCTCATCTTCTGCTGCCCCCTTCTCCTCCTACCCTCAATCTTTCCCAGCACCAGGGTCTTTACCAATGAGTCGGTTCTTTGCATCAGATGGTCAAAGTATTGGAGCTTCAACTTCAGCATCAGTCCTTCCAATGAATATTCAGGACTGATTTCCTTTAGGATGGACTGGTTTGATCTCCTTGCAGCCCAAGGGACTCTCAAAGAGTCTTCTCCAACACCACAGTTCAAAAGCATCAATTTTTCTGGGTTGGGTGGTCATAACAATTTCACTCTGCCTGTATAGTGAAAACACACACCTCAGATCGGGACTAGAATCCATTTTTTGTTTAAATATATGGATCATTTTTTAAAGTATTTAATGAATTTGTTACAATATTGCTTCTATTTTGTTTTGGTTTTTTTGCTGAGAAGCACATGGGGTCTTAGCTTCCCGACCAGGGATCAAACCCACAACCCCTGCACCAGAAGGTGAAATCTTAACCACTGAACAATGAGGAAAGTCCTTGACGGTCTTTTTTTAATATTATTTTTATTTATTGGGCTGCACTAGGTCTTAGCTGCAGCACACGGGATCTTCAATCTCCATTGAAGATTTTTGTTTTGGCAGGTGGGATGTAGTTCCCCGACCAGGGATCAAACCAGGCCCCTTGCACTGGGAGCACAGAGTCTTAGGCACTAAACCACCAAGGAAGTCCACCCCCACTGTCATAAGGAGATCAAACCAGTCCATCCTAAAGGAAATCAGTCCTGAATATTCACTGGAAGGACTGATGCTGAAGCTGAAGCTTTGCCACCTGATGTGAAGTGCCGACTCATCAGAAAAGACCCTGATGCTGGGAAAGATTGAAGGCAAGAGGAGAAGGAGACCATGGTTGGATGGCATCACCGACTCAACGGACATGAGTTTGAGCAAACTCGTGGGAGATGGTGAAGGACAGGGAAGCCTGGTGTGCTGCAGGCCATGGGGTCACAAGGAGTCAGACACGACTGAGCGACTGAACAACATCAAATCCATTACAGTGAGCACACAATGAGGCTCAGGGTCCACTGGAAATCTCATCTTCCAGCATCTCACACCTAAACACTTCTAAAAAGTTTATGCTGTGGCCTCAATGACAACATCACTCTTTTATTTCTTTTATAATTGGATTTAGTTAATTAATTTATGCTCTGGCTGCTGCATGCAGGCTTTCTCTAGTTGCAGCACATGGGCTTCTTATTCGTGGGCTTCTCACTGCAGGGCCCCCCACACACACGCTGCAGAGTGTGGGCTCCAGGGCACACAGGCTTGGCAGCTCTGGCATGTTTCCCCCAGACACATGGGATCTTCCCAGCCCAGGGATCAAACCTGTGGCCCCTGCATTGGCAGGTAGACTCTTAAAAACTGGACCAGCAGGGAAGTCCTATGTCATGCTTTCAAAGGTTGTGCCCTGCTCACTTCCCTCCTGTCTCAACAGAACAAAAGCAGCCCCAGATATGAGGATGACTGCTATCATGAAACAAAACAAAAAGCAACAAGCGTTGACGGGGACATGGAGAAACTGGAGCTCCTGTGCATTGTTGACAGGAATGTGAAAGAGTACAGCCACTGTGGAAAACTGTACGGAGGTTTCTCAAAATCTTAAAGATGGAATTACCACACAACCCAGCAATTCCAGCCAAAAGAATTGAAAGCAGGGTCTCGAAGAGAGTACTTGTGCACCCGTGTTCATAGCAGTATTGCTCACAACAGCTAACACATGGAAGCAATCCAAGTGCTTGGAATTACCAAAATGTGTTATATCCCCACAGTGGAGTATTATTCAGCCTTTAAAAGGAAGGAAGGAGTTCCCTCGTGGTGCACTGCATAAGAATCCACCTGCCAATGCAGCAAACACGAATCCAATCCACGGTCCAGGAAGATTCCACATGTTAGATTCCAGCAGCAAAGTCCGTGCGCCACAACCACTGAGCCTGTGTGCCCCACAGCCTGCTCTCCATGCCAAGAGAACCCACAGCAATGAGAGCCCCGAGCACCGCAGTGAAGAGTCGTCCCCACTCACCGCAACTAAAGAAACCCTGTGCAAAGCAAGGAATACCCTGCACGGCCAAAAATTTAAAAACTAATTAAAAAGAAGCTATTGTCTAGGGACTCACCTGGCAGTCCAGTGGTTAAGACTCCACGCTTCTCCCGTAGAGGGAATGGGTTCCATCCCTGGTTGGGGAATTATGAATAAGATCCTGCATGCTGCATAGTGTGGCAAAAAAAAAATTTTTAATAATAATAATAGATACATAAAAAGAAAGGAAATTCTGACACATATTACAACTTGGATGAACCTTGAGGACATTCTGCTAAGTGAAATAAACCAATCACAAAAAGACAAGTACTGTATAATTCTTATAAGCACTTTTATCAAGTACTTAGTCAAAATCACAGAGACAGAAAGTGGAACGATGGTTTCCAGGGGCTGAGGGGAGGTTAACAGGAGAGTTAAGAGGTACAGAGCTTCAGATTTACAAGAGTTGTGGGGCTGGGACTTCCCTGGTAGTCCAGTGGTTAGGACTCCGGGCTGCCACTGGAGGGGGTAGTTCAAACCCTGTTCAGGGAACTAAGATCCTGCATACTGCACAGAACAGCCAAAAAGTAGGGGGAAAATGGGGTGGGGTGGGGGGTGGGGAGGAAGAGTTGTGGGGATAGATGATATAATGGTTGCAGAGCAATATAAATGTATTTAATACCACTGATCTGTATGCTTAAAAAAGAGCTAGGATGGTAGATTTTTGTCATGTGTATTTTAGCTCAATTTTTTAAAAAATGGCACATGAGTCTGAACAAAGTCCAGGAGATAGTGAAGGACAGGGAAATCCGGCAAGCTGCAGTCCGTGGGGTCGCAGTCCATGGGGACACAACTGAGCGACTGAACAGCAACATTACAAAGCAGCCAGAGGTGAAAGGGCATGGCTGTATAAATGGAATTTACAAGGGCTGAAATATATGATTTTTATGTTTCAAGGAATAATCTTTTGTTTTCAACTGCTTAAAATATATCAAAACTGAATTTCCTTGGTGGTCCAGTGGTTAAGACTCTGAGCTTCCATTGCAGGCAGCTCAATGATTTGATTCCTGGTTAGGGAACTATGATCGAACGATGCCCCAGGCTATGCCCTACAACCAAAAATAAAAACGAAAGAAAAACAGAAAAAAGTGTCAAAACCATTCTGAACCTGAGGGCTGTGCGAAGAGGAGCGGAGCGGATGTTCTCCCCATCCCCCCTCCATCCCCCACCCCTGCCACTCCCCACTCTGAGCTGGGTTGTGGTTTGGGGACTCAGATCCAGTTCACCTCTTGCTTTCCTGCACATCGCACGTCTGACGGGGAACAGACTAGGCTGTACAGAAAGCTGCATCGATGAACACACGTGTGCATGAATATGGGAAGAGCACGCTCCTGCTTTGCAGCCAGCCAGACCAGCAGGCAAACCCGGGTGGCGCCTTCTCTTCTTTCCTGAGCAGCCTCAGGAAAACCACTTAACCTGTCTGGGCCTCTGGCCAGTTTTCAACTGTAGCTGATGCAGCATGGCGCTGTGCAGGACACACCTCCACTTCTAGGACACCCCCTCCCCCATCCTCCCTGCTTCTGCCCCGGGAAACCAGGGAGCTCTATAAGAGGGGGCTCCCTCTCTACACGGGCTCACTCCTTACTGCCACCAGACCAGTGCCTGAGACTGTGCCCCACCACACACACGCCCTCATCCTGGCCTAAATATATTCCAGCCTTAGAGATATTCCATGCCCCACAGATATTTCTGTTTTCCTGCCATAGCCTAGTGCCAAGGAAAAGAAAAAAATCCCACCGGTGGGGAGCAGGGAGGGAAGGTGGAGGTGGTATGCAGGGGAGTGTGAAATGCAGCCTCAAGGGTGCTGGTTTTAATGGGGGTGCTGGGAAGGCTGAGGATCAGGGGGACACCCCACCCCGCACCCAGCTTCTCTCCTGGTCTCTGCCGCTCTGAGTCACCACTCTGGCAGTTGCTGGCCGGGAGCCAGGGCTGGGTGGGATGTGAGGGCAGCAGTTGGGTGGGCGGGGAGGCCTGCTTTAGCTTCTGGTTTCTTCTCCACACCCACGAGGGCCCTTGGGTCTCAGAACACATACCCGGGCAACACCCAGTAAATCCGGACGCCAGGTCAGGGCTCCCCACACCTTCTGGCTCCTGGCGTGTATCTGGGCCATTGCCCACCTCTGGGAACCAGAAAGGAAGAAAAACTGGCCTGTCTCCACCCACCAGGGCCTGGGGAACCAGCACCCCATGGCCTAGAATGACAGTCCCACTCAATCTCTCCGCAAGATGCCAGAACCTGCCAATCACCTCCATCCTCAGAACTCTACGCCTGCTTAGTGGAAAACACACACAGACATACACGCGCGCGTGCACACACACACACACAGTGATACATTGCAGGCAGGCACCTATGTAAAGAGGCAGGGCAGTCACAAGTGGGTGGTGAGTCTGCCCTCCACCCCACACCAACACGAAGCCACATCTGGGGACATTATTTGCTGCCATGATTGTAGGAGGTGGTTCTCCGGTACCCAGTATAGGCAGATAGGATTGGGGCAGGGGTGGGGCGGGGGGGGCCTGAAGAAAGAGAACCAGACTTCCTTGACAAAAGTGAAGTCATTTTTAGCTTAAGCCATTTGGGGATTTTAGCCTGGCCATAAGGCTTGAGACCCTTGAACAGGTCTCAGTAATCAATGATCTCTAGGCAAGTGAAGGAATGCAAGAACCTAGTAAAAGCAGGCAGGAAACAATTGTTCAGCCATAAAACAGTCCTAGTTCCTCCTGAACAATCTGATACAGGTCTTTGAGTTCTGCAGGAACTAAGCCCCCCTGCCCCAGGGTGGAGGATAGAATGATTCTGTTGGCGCTCCTGACCTGAACCAACTAAAGCCTGGACTCTATTGATGTTTAGTCCCTCATTCCTGTCCGACTCTTTGTCACCCCATGGATTGTATGTAGCTCACCAGACTCCTCTGTCCATGGGGTTTTCAGGCAAGAATTCTGGAGTGGGGTGCCATTTCCTTCTCCAGGGATCTTCCCCACCCAGGGATCAAACCCAAGTCTCCTGTATTAGCAAGCAGGTTCTTTAAAGCTGAGCCACCTGGGAAGCTTTGGCCCAATTCGATGCTGTGTTCTCCTCTGCTCAGGCCAGCTCCTGAATATGCACGTATCCTTAGCTTAAAACTTCCCCAATTTTGCTGGTCTGGGAGACACAGCTTTGGGAAAGCTCCCTGGTGTTCTTCAGTTCAGTTCAGTCACTCAGTCGTGTCTGACTCTTTGCGACCCCATGAACCGCAGCATGCCAGGCCTCCCTATCCACCGCCAACTCCCGGAGTTTACCCAAACTCATGTCTATTGAGTCGGTGATGCCATCCAACCATCTCATCCTCTGTTTTGCCCTTCTCCTCCTGCCTTCAATCTTTCCCAGCATCAGGGTCTTTTCAAATGAGTCAGCTCTTCACGTCAGGTGGCCAAAGTATTGGAGTTTCAGCTTCAGCATCAGTCCTTCCAATGAACACCCAGGACTGATCTCCTTTAGGATGGACTGGTTGGATCTCCTTGCAGTCCAAGGGACTCGCAAGAGTCTTCTCCAACACCACAGGTCAAAAGCCTGGTGTTCTTACTTGCTGCCAAGTATTAAGACGTTCCTCCCCCGATCTTTGACTTGGTTGTATCTTTCTTTTTTAAAAATATGTATTTATTTGGTTGCCTCGGGTCTTAGGATCCTTGTTGCACATATGAGGTCTTTGGTTGCTGTGTACACTTCTCCAGTTGCAACTTCTCTCTCGCTGTGGTGCATGGGCTCCAGAGCGGGGTGGGGTGGGGGTTGTTATTGGTTGTGATTTGGACTTAGTTGTCCTGCAGCATGTGGGATCTTATTCCCCCCTCAGAGATAGAACCTGAGTCTCCTGCATTGGAAGGCGGATTCTTAACCACCAGACCACCAGGGAAACTCCTTGGTGGTGTCTGGCTTGATGCCCAACCAAGAAGTGAACCCAGTTTTCAGGTAACACTAGTGGATGGAGGCCAGGACTGCAACCCAGCATTCTAAGATGCACCAGGCAGTGCCCCCATCATTCCCAACAGGGAACGATCCAGCCTCAAAAGTCGAGAGTCAAGAAACTGGCACTTTTTGGCTATCTAGTAAAGACTACATATTAGCAGGCAAGCTATCCAAATTCACTATGCCTCAGTTTCCACAATGTGAAATGAGGATAAGGCAATAAATCTTTGTGATGATGACTCCAGAGGTGAAGTGCCTACAGCAACAGCTGTTGTGAAGATTGTCATTCTTAAGACCTACAGATCTGGGATTTCCCTGGTGGTTCAGTGGTTAAGAATTCACCTTCCAATGCAGGGGACTCAGGTCGATCCCTGGTCAGGGCACTAAGACCCCACATACATCGGGGCAACTAAGCCTGTGCACAACTAAAGAGAAGCCCTCAGGCCACAACTAGAGACACCTGTGCGCAGCCAGTGCTCCCACACGTGGCAATGAAGATCTCCCATCTGCAACTAAGACCCAACGCAGCCAAATAAGTAAATACTTTTTTTAGAAAAAAGCAAAGGACCATTTAAAAAAAAAAAACCTTAGTCTCCAAGTCTCTCACATATCCGAGTTCAAATCTGAAATCTGTATAAGTGCTATCACTGCCCGTCTCAGAGTCATGGGACGACAGACAGATGAGCTGCTGGGGCACACAGCCTCAGTGAATGTGGGGGACACAGGGGCACCGAGTGACTCTCACTGAGCTCAGAAGTGTCTGAGCCTAGAAGGGACATCAGCGAACAAAAGACCACCTGGCTGCTGGGAACTACAGATGCCATGGCAACGGGGCAGGATGGGCTCTGCTCCAACAGGAGAGAAGGCTTGGGGGAAGGACGGTGCTGGCCTTGAGCATAGAGCAGGGAGCCTGAGAACCCGGCCCATCTGATGGGTGGCTGGCAGGAGGATGGTTCTCACTGAGGATCTTTCCCCAGCTTTCTAGAATGTATTGGTAGCTGCAAGGAGGAAAATTCACCAAGAGCTGGGATACTAGAGTGATTCAGGACAATCGGAGGGAACCTGGGCCAGAGGGTGGGCAGAAAATTTCCCGGGGGGTGGTGTGTGTGTGTGTGTCTGTGTGTGTCTGTGTGTGTGTACCTGCTGGGCCCAGACTCAACCTCAACTCAGGGTGTTGAAAAGACCCAGCCTGCCCGCCAGTCCACCCAGTCTGACCAGAAACCCAGGTAAAGCTTGGGACATGTGGCCCTGTGGGTGCACACTGGCTCCAGCCTCCCAGCCTCCAGGGACAGGGCTGGCTTTAGTCATAGTATAACCACTGGAAGATTGGGCAACAAGTATGCCCCACCCACAGATGTCCGGAGAGTCGTGAGAACGGGGACAAGGTAGGGTGGCCAGGGGAGACAGAAGAACGAAGACAAATGCGCGTTAGTGCCTGATGACTGCAGAGTCCCCAGGGGCCCCCTCTTGCACACTCCCTCCTCTGTGGCCCCACCTCCCAAGCAGCAGCCCTGAGATGCATAGCAGAGCAAGGGAGGGGAAGTACCCTGCCCTGGCTAAAAGGAAGGCTTTGGAGATTTTGGGGCAAGCCCCATCTCACAACCTCAGTTTCTCCCTCAGAGGGATTTTCGTGGCAGTCCAGTGGTTAGGGCTCCATGCTTCCACTGCAAGAGGCATAGATTCCTTCCCTGGTCAGGGACTAGGATCCCACAAACCAAAAAAAGAAAAAGAACTGGTTTCATCCCCTCCCTTCTCAGAAGGTAACACCTAGTCCCAAACAACAGGAGAGTACTTCAAAAATCCAAATATCTGTTTATAAGGTGATATCCATGGGGCTTCCCTGGTGGTTCAGAAGGTAAAAGAATCTGCCTGCAATGCAGATCCAGGTTTGATCCCTGGGTCAGGAAGATCCCTTGAAGGAGAAAATGGCAACCCACTCCAGTATTCTTGCCTGTAAAATTTCATGGACAGAAGAGCCTGGTGGGCTACAGTCCATGTAGTAAAGAGCCAGACACAACTTAGCGACTAACACTTCATAAAGGGCAGCCAGAAGGCAGCAGGGGATTATCTGAAGGTGGAAGCTGCACACAGCCCGGGGGTGGGGGGGGAAAGCTCCACCCCCTGCCCCACGTTGAGCTTCCAGGAGGAGCGGCAGCCGGTAGGGTCCTGGCAGTGAGTAATTGCAGGCTTGTTTTGGCCTTCCTGGTGGCTTGAAGCCAGGACAAGGTTCATTCCGGAAGGGCGGGCCACAGCAGGGGAGGGGGGAGGGTAGGAGGGGAAGGGGAGGGGGGTCTGAGAGGGGAAGGTAGAAGCTGGTCGGCAAGGGGGTGGGGGTGGGCCTAGCCTGGGGCTGAGGGAGGGCTGGTCTCCTGTGGCCTGTGGCCTCCAACACGCACCTAACAGGGCTAGCAGCCTCTCATGGCCCTCCCTGTCCTCACCCTCCGGTCTAAACGGTGAAGCGGTGAGCCATTTCCTGTCCCAGACACCAGCAAGGGCCCCCACCCCCAGCCTGAAGCAGCCTTTCTAGTCTAGCAGTGGTTTGGATTTGCTCAGTTAGTAATAATCATCAAAAACATGAAACAACAACAAACACTCAAACTCAAACCCAGGGAATTCCCTGGCGGCCCAGTGATTAGGGCTCCATGCTTCCACTGCAGGGGGCACAGGTTCGATGCCTGAACCCAGGTCAGGGAATTATGATTCTCTAAGTTGCAAAGTACAGCAAAAAAAACCCCACAAAACACCCGAATACAACTTCATCCTCATCAAACCCCTGGGCCGAGCATGCACAAATAGGCCCCCAGGGATGTTTTCACCAGAAGCAGGAGAAAAGATGGTACAGAATTACCCAGCAAGTGGGTGTGAAAAAGCTGAAGCTGGAGGGTGAAGCCAGTGGGCAGCAAGCACAGGAGGCCAGGAGAGAAAACACTGCCTGGTGGTGGGCAAGAGATCTGGGCAGTGGATCTCATCACCCTGAGCTCTCTTTCTTTATCTGTGAACCAGAGGTAAGTTGCTGCATATACATAAGAAAAGTCCACCTAACCATCCACTCCGTCCTCCATCCCCAAATCCAGGAGAGAAAGAAGAACAATGGGCTTTGTACTACACAGAAGTTTGCTCTGTGCCTCAACTCCCTCATCCATAAAATGGGGTTAGTGAAAGTGCTGACCTTAATTTCGATCGAAGTTTGGGGCAGGGTTTTGTGGTTGTCACGTCCAACTCTGTGACCCAAGGACTGTAGCACACCAGACTTCCCTGTCCTTCACTATCTCCTGGAGTTTGTCCAAACTCTTATCCATTGAGTCAGTGATGCCATCCAACCATCTCATCCGCTGTCGGACCCTTCTCCTCCCACCAATCTTTCCCAGCATCAGTCTTTTCCAGAGTCAGCTCTTCACATCAGGTGGTCAAAGTATTGAAGCTTCAGCTTCAGCATCAGTCCTTCCAATGAATATTCAGGTGGCACAGTTTAACTAAGTGAATATGTATACCCAGCAAAGCACCTGGCTGGCAGTTAAGTATCAACATACACTGTCTCTTCGGAGAACAGGGCATGTTATCTGGTCTCTAACCGGAAGCCCCTGGGGTTGGATGCAGAGTCTCCCTTCTGAGGCTCACAGAATCTTCTGAGGATGCATCTCAGGTTAGCTCTGTAAGCACAGTGGACTTTGCATGAAGCCTCAATTAACAGTAATTAATTCCCCAACATATATTCCCAGGGCTCCTAGGAAGGGCAGCGTGTTTCCAAGACCCTCAGCTCAGCTCACTGCCACTCTGGCCCCTCAGGACCACCTGGTGCTCTGATCCAATGCTTGCGAGAAATCTTAAACTGAGGGGAACCGAGGTGCAGCCCACCTCGGGAATGGCTCAGGAGCCACAACCTCGAGCTCATCTAGCAAGGCAGTTCTGCAGGATCACCTGGGATGCCTGGGTCCCCCGCTGGGCCAAGTTCAGCCCCAGAGATCTCAGGATTTCTAACCATACTGCATCCCCTGGGGGCACAAACCCCAGCCACAGAGGGGAAAAGAAACTCCCAGAGTGACTCCGCCGTGAAGGGCAAGGTCTGCATTCGCCTCAGCACTTCCTGATACTTTCACAAACAAGACAAGGAACAAGAGAAAATGCAGTGCATTTGCTGACTTTGTCAATTCCCTCGCCTGGCTCCCCCCTGCAGCCAGGTCCCCAGGGAAGGGTTTAACAGGAAGTGCCTGGCGTCTGGGAGCCACAGAAGGCCATTGTTCTCCAGCTTGTCCCCTCCCTCTAGTCCAGGAAGACCCTCCAGGGAACCCCTTCAAAAGGGCCAGGCACTGTGTCTCCAGACTGCAGGCCAGCCTGTCGGGAAAGCAAGCACCGGAAAAGGAAACCCGCTGGGCGCGGGCTGGGGCACAGCTGTCACCGCAGAGTCTTAGGGGGTTTCCGAGGAAGGGGGGGTGCTCAGGCTTACCCGCCCCCGGGGGGGCAACCCTCCCCCACAGCCCCCATCTGGATGGCAGACGGCATTGATCTCAAGCCTTTAGGTACAACTTAAGCTCCTGTCTCCCTCCACCCATTTCCCCCACCCCCAGCATCTCTCTGTTGGAAAGTTTCACACCCCACCCCTTCTCTGATTTCAGATCTCTCTTCCAGGCACTAGGCTAGGACTTTTTCTGATTAGCAGATTTGGATGGGGGGCCAGGGAGGGGGGATGGTTCTGCTTTGGCGGGGCAGTCTGGATTTGGGGGCACAGAAGAAGGCAGAGAGCTGTGAGCAATTCCCTAGGAGACCCTGGGGGGCATGGAGGGTGAGGGCGAGCAGCTGGCAGCCAGCTGTGGGTGGACAGGCTGAGGGGGAAATTAAATAGTGCCAGTCAGGTGGTGGGCGGAGAAGACAGGACCCCAGGGGGCCTCCGGGGAGCTGCCTAGGTATAGAAGGGAGGGTGGCCAGACTCTGAAGGCTAAGATAGCTTCTTAACTGAGAGTCAACAATGTACTGGGGAAGGGGTGCTGATCTGAAGCCAGTGGGGCCGGGAGGCTGGAAGGGAGAAAGAAAGAAAAGGGCAGAGAGGGGAGGCGGAATGGGGACCCAGGGGGAATTTCTGCTGGGAGGGACTGCAAGAAAGGGGCAGGCAGAGAGCTGGTATTGGGCCTGGACATGCAAGCCGACGGCCTAAGTCCCTAGGCTGAACTCTCCTGAACACCAATTTGGGGACACCTTAAGTTCCCCCAACACAGGTGGTCAGACCACCCCTCTAGGCTGAACCTCAAAGCAAACAGATATGAAATGACCTAGTGAGAGTAACCCCGGACACGGATGGGGAAGACCTGGACCACCCTGAACACAGGTGTGTGGATCTGAACTCCACTAGACATTACTGGTTGGGGGGGGAGTGTCCTGGCCTCCCCTGGACACCGGTGTGGGGGTCTGGGCTCCTCTAGGCAAACATGGCAGGGGGAGGTTTCAGTAGCCCCCACGCCAAGGGCGGGTAGCTTGAGCCTCAAACTCTGGCAATCCCCATCCCCCTTCAGCTTTCGGTGCCATTTACCTGATTTCGAGCCGACCCCCAGCCCCAGGAGCCCACAGCACGGCCTCCGCCTTCCCGCTCGGCTCCTAAACCCCGCCCCTACATCCGCGGGGCGCTGGGATAAGGGGGTGGCTAAGCGCCGACAACGTGGGCAGAATCCGGGAGGGACAAGCTCCAGGGAGGGGCGGAGCCGCCCGAGTCACCGACACCGACCCGGGGAGTTCTAGGAAGTAGCTCTGTGCAGCGCGGAGGGGCGGGGCCCAGAGAGAAATGGATAGCGGCTTAATTTGCATGTCCCGCCCATGCGTGTGACCGACACCTGGATAACCCCGCCCTCTGCCTTGGCTGAACCACTCACCCCGAGGGCCCCGCCTAGGACTCAAAGTTCCAAGTGTAGATCAAGCGCCCGCCCCGAGCCGCTGGCAATCTGGTCAAGGTCTGCGTCTTAACCGCCTGGGGCGGCTGGACCTCGCCCGTGCTCCTGGAACCGGCTAAACCGGTCTGGGAGCCGCTTCTGGGCTAGTCTTGACCTGTGGACAGGCCCTTTCCCAGCTCAGCGTAGTCCAGAGCTGGGGCATGTTCCTTGGGTCCCACACAGTGGAGGAAGTAGGGGTGGGCGGGGGTGATAGCGAATCTCTAAATGGAGGGAGGGGCACCACTAGAGCTATCCCCTACTTGCTCTCCCACAGGGCAACCCTCTCTGGACGTCAGTTTCCCAACGTGTGAAAAGTGGGCACTAAAAGGACCTGCCTTAAAGCAAAGTAGCAAATACATCACTTTCACAAAAACCACTTAGTAAGCGCCTACTGGGTTCATCTCTGCCCTCGTAGAGACCGCAAGCTAGCAGAGGAGACAAAACCAAAAGCAAATGTAACATGGCAACTGTGATAAAGACTACGACCACCATCACCAATACTACTGCAAAGTAGCTCGTGATCAGAATGGAAATTAACATAGGGGTCTTAGACCAAAATGGAGGGCAGAAGGGAAAATTCGGTGATGATTTGCCCTTGGGCTAAAATATGTTAACTCGGTGAACAGGGAGGAGAAGCTGGCCTGGTGGCTTAGTGGGTAAAGAATCTGCCTGCAATGCAGGAGACTGCCTGCAATACAGGAGACCTGGGTTGGATCGCTGGGTGGGGAAGTTCCCCTGGAGAAGGAAATGGCAAGCCACTCCAGTATTGCCTGGAGAATCCCATGGACAGAAGAGCCTGGCGGGCGGGCTACAGTCCACAGGGTTGCAAAGAGTCAGACACAACTGAGTGACTAAACCACCATAGGGAACAGAAAAGAATCTTAGGAGATAACAACATATACAAAGGTCCTGTGGCTGGGAAGACTGTGGAAACACAAGACACAAAAAGTAGGTCAGTGTAGTCAGAGAATGACGCAAGGTTAGCCAGGGACGGGCAGAAATCGAGCAGCATCTTTCAGTCAAAATCAGAAGTTTTGTGCTTCTTCAAGAAGCAGTATTTTCCTAATTCTGGGACGGGGGCAAAGTGATTCAATGTTATTTAAATAACCTAAGGAATCCCTTTTCATCACTTGATGAAAGTTAAAGAGGATAGTGAAAAAGTTGGCTTAAAGCTCAACATTCAGAAAACTAAGATCATGGCATCTGGTCCCATCACTTCATGGGAAATAGATGGGGAAACAGTGGAAACAGTGTCAGACTTTATTTTTGGCGGGGTTTCCAAAATCACTGCAGATGCTGATTGCAGCCATGAAATTAAAAGACACATACTCCTTGGAAGGAAAGTTATGACCAACCTAGATAGCATATTAAAAACCAGAGACATTACTTTGCCAACAAAGGTCTGTCTAGTCAAGGCTATGGCTTTTCCAGTGGTCATGTATGGATGTGAGATTTGGACTGTGAAGAAGGCTGAGCACTGAAGAATTGATGCTTTTGAACTGTGGTGTTGGAGAAGACTCTTTAGCGTCCCTTGGACTGCAAGGAGATCCAACCAGTCCATTCTAAAGGAGATCGGTCCTGGGTGTTCATTGGACGGACTGATGCTAAAGCTGAAACTCCAATACTTTGGCCACCTCATGCAAAGAGTTGACTCGTTGGAAAAGACCCTGATGCTGGGAGGGATTGGGGGCAGGAGGAGAGGGGGACAAGGATAAGATGGCTGGATGGCATGACCGACTCAATGGATATGAGTTTGGATAAACTCTTGGGAGTTGGTGATGGACAGGGAGGCCTGGTGTGCTGCGATTCTTGGGGTCGCAAAGAGTCAGACATGGCTGAGTGACTGAACTGAACTGAAGGAATCCCTCAGAGTCTCTCCCTTTTCAGCTAGTCTAAGGACCTGCATGCATGCTCAGTTGTGTCAGACTCTTTTCAACCCCATGGACTGTATGTAGCCCGTGAGGCTCTTCTGTCCATGGAATTTTCCAAGCAAGAATACTGAAGTGGGTTGCCATTTCCTTCTCCTTCCTGATCCAGAGACCGAACATCACATCTCTTACACCTCCTGCATTGACAGGCGGATTCTTACCACGGTGCCACCTGCCAAGCAGTAGTCTAAGGATAGTCTTCATTTGGCAACAATGTCTTTAACCTTCTTAATCTTCCTTTGTAACAAAGAAGCTGTCTGGAATCTCACACTAGCTACTGTTTCAGCAGGGTCTTGTGATATTGTTTCATTTTCATTGTAACTTTTTAAACTGTTACCTTCCCCACATCATGTTGTTTAGTCGTTTCAATTACAAATTGGCACTTGCCATGGGTGCTTGCCATCTACCTCTACAAGGATTAAATTGTGTACTGCTGCAGCTGCTGACCTCCAACACCCCCTGAAGGAGTTCAGGGTGGAGAGCAGAAATGAGGCATTCTGTGCTGGGGGTTGTGGTGGGGGCTGGCAGGACAGGTCTTCAGACAGTTAGATATTCTCAGGAGTTGATTTTCTAAGCCTAACTCTTGAATCTCCTCCTATCGAGAAAAGCACTAAAATGCTTCTTGGTGATGCCTAGTGGAAGCTTCAGAAGACCAGGAAAAATCTTCTAGAAAAGATTGTTTGCTTGATTGCATCTACTCCCCCTTTACCAAGATCACATCCATACTGTCCTTTTCCCCTACATCTTTGGAACTGTTTCTCAGAGCTACCTGAGATGCTGTCTCTTGGGCTGCAGTTCTCAATTTGCCCCAAATAAAACCTAACTTGAAACTCTCATGTTTTGCTTTTTTTTTTTTTAAGACTCGTGTTGGACTCTAGTGAGTGATTAACAAGTGAGTTAAAAGTTAGAAAAATACATGTTACTTAAAAAACAATACATTTGTTAAGCAGATGTGACAAAAATCCTGACCCTGAAATTTGGGAAATTCAATTACAAGGGCCATGGGAAGCCAATGAGTAATGGGATAATATGTATTAAGCCCTTAGCACCCCAGACAACCATGTTCACTCATTCAGGCCTGGGCTAGGCATTTGTGGAAGTGACATTTGAATGGGGGCATGGAAGTTAAACCTAACATAAACATGAGGAGATAAGCAGTGCTCTAAGGAAGGCTGAGCAGGATGCAGGGGCAGAGTTGCACAGTGGGATGCTATTGTTATTTTGGATCAAGTAGCCAAAGAAGTCTTCCCCAAGAAACCTACAGAAAGTGAGAATGGACTTGTGCATATCTGGGAGAAAAGCATTGCAGGCATAAGGAACAGCAAGTGCAAAGGCCCTGGGGCTGGAATACACCTGTCCTGTTCTCCAAGCAGAAAGGATGTCAGTGCACTTGAAGCAGAGGAAAGCTGGGGGAGTCATATGATCCAGTTTGCATTTTATAAGATCAGTGCAGCTGCTGCATAAAATAGATTGTGGGGGTCAAGGGCAGGGTGGAAGCTACTGCCCTATCCCAAATGAGAGGTTGGATCCCAGCTCAAGCAGAGTGGGAGCCATGAGGTTGGGGAAAAGCTTGGAGTGGGATGGGAAGTCTAGTTGACAGCACCTCAGGGAAGGAGAAAAAGGAAGTCAAGAAAGATTCCTCCTCATTTGAACTGCTGGCAGTAAGCAGCAAGAATCCTCTTTAGTTCCTGCTAGGTTTGGAATACCTTAGACCCCCAAAGGGAGACAGAGAGAGAGGGTTTGGCCAGACAAGTCTGGAGGCTGGGGGCGGGGGGAGTCCAGGATGGAGAGTGCCATTTGGGATTCAGTATAGAGGTTGGCTTCCCTGGTGGCTCAGATGGTAAACAATGTAGGAGACCCAGGTTCAATCCCTAGGCGGGTCAGGAAAATCCCCTGGAGAAGGGAATGGTAACTCACTCCAGTATTCTTGCCTGGAGAATTCCCTGGACAGAGGAGCCTGGTGGGCTACAGTCCATGGGATTGCAGAGTCAAACACGACTGAGCGACTAACACATACATATGCACGCGCACACACACACACACACACACACACAGAGTTAGCAGTTAGGGCCTGAAGACTGAATGAGCCTGAAGCTTCCCTGGTGGTTCAATGACTAAGAGTCCAGCTTCCAGTGAAAGGGGCCAGGGTTCCGGCCAGGTCGGGGAACTAGATCCCACATGCCACAACTGAAAGATCCCTCATGCCACAACTGAAAGGTCCCGCATGCCACAATTAAGACCCAGCACAACCAAATGAATAAATATTTTTTAACAGGAAAAAAGACTGAAGGAGCCTACCTAAGGTTGACTATAAATAGCAACCAGAACAGGGCCTGAGGCGGGAACTGTTGGTGAGGTGGGAAGTAAACCAGGAGTGTGAGTGTGGGGGTTGGGAGGAAGAAAGAATTAACCCTGTCATACCATTAGGGTTAGAACAAACTCCGGAGCTGGGAGGAGAGCCCTTATTCACATTGGCAGAGGAAGCCATTCCTCCAGATCCCGTACATCATACTTGTGTTGCTGCTGCTGCTGCGTCACTTCAGTCGTGTCCGACTCTGTGTGACCCCATAGACGGAAGCCCACCAGGCTCCCCCGTCCCTGGGATTCTCCAGGCAAGAACACTGGAGTGGGTTGCCATTTCCTTCTCCAATGTGTGAAAGTGAAAGTGAAGTCGCTCAGTCGTGTCCGACCCTTAGCGACCCCACGGACTGCAGCCTACCAGGCTCCTCCATCCATGGGATTTTCTAGGCAATAGTACTGGAGTGGCTTGCCATTGCCTTCTCTGCTGCACGTGCTTTTAATTTTTTTTTTAAAACAAACTTTTATTGAAGCATAGTTGATTTACCATGTTATGTGAGTTCAGGTGTACAGCAAAATAATGCAGATATACAGATAAATACTATTTTTCAGATTCTTTTCCATTATAGGTTATTACAGATATTGAATATAGTTTCCTGTGCTATACGGTAGGTCCTTTTTGTTTCTCTATTTTATATACAGTAGTATCTGCCATATGTGCTTTTATTTATTTTTTAAATTTACTTTATGGATTTATTTGGCTGTTTCAGGTCTTAGCTGTGGCATGCCCGATCCTCATTGCTTCATGCGTGATTTTTCATTGTGGCACATGAACTCTCTAGTTGTGGCTTTCTGGTTTAGTTGCTCTGTGGCATATGGGATCTTAGTTCCCCAACAAGGGATGGAGCCCATGTCCCCTGCATTGCAAGGCAGATTCTTAACCACTGAACAACCAAGGCAGTCCTTGTATGTGTTTTTATTTTCTAATTTTATTTATTTATGTCTGTGATGGGTCTTCATTGTGGAACGCAGGCTTCTGTCTAGTTGAAGAGCGCAAGCTCAATTGGTCTGAGGCATGTGGGATCTTAGTTCTCCAGCCAGCAATTGAACCCATGTCCCCTGCATTGGAGGACAGACTCTCAACCACGGGACCACCAGGAAAGTCCCCTTACATGTGCTTTGAAATGAACTGTTGCCATTCCAGCCTCTAACAATAATAAAGTACTAACAATAAATAATAATTATTATTATTATTAGCCTCTAACAATAATAAATCATAAAGTGGCATAGCTTCCATGCCAGGCATTTAAAAAAATGGTTTATCAATTCTATTTTTGTATAAAACGCATGGGAGAAACCTATTCAATCAACACAACTGTTGCCACACGAAAAGGTACTTTTATCAAACTTCGAGTCTAAGAACGTACAAATGTTTCTTTTACCATGTCTACAATAATTGTCTATGGTTTTCCATTTAGCTATTTTAAAAATTCCACATAACCCCATTATTTCTTCTGTCCCGTTACAGTACAATGACAGGGAGGAAGAAGGTTGGTTAAGACAACTCTCTAAGCAGTTTTCTGCTGTCCCTTCTTTCCAATCAGAGACTTGCGGATGTGAGGGATCACTTCACCCCCAGCTATGGTAGCTTTGATAAGAGAATCCAAGTCTTCATCACCACGGATTGCAAGCTGCAAGTGGCGTGGAGTGATCGCTTAACTTGAGACCCTTGGGTGCATTACCTGCCAGCTCCAGCACCTCAGCGGTGAGGTGCTCCAGAATCGCGGCACTATACACTGCAGCAGTGGCACCGACCCTTCCATGGCTCGCGGTACGAGTCTTCAAATGTCATGGATGTGGCCCACAGGAAACTGTAGCCCAGCTCTCTGTGAGCAAGACACTGACTTGCATGCCAGGCACTTTACTAAGCACTTTATGTGTATTATCTCACTTAACTGTCACAATAAATCCAAGTGATAGGACTATCATTGTCCATAATTTACAGTCAGGGAACCTGAGGCCCAGAGAGATGAAGTGACTTGCCCAAAGCTGCACAGCAAGTACAACTGGTCATCTGGCCCTGGAATCAGTCCTCATCCTGCAACTTCCACACCTGGACTCTGTCACTCAGCAGGTTGGTTCTGAGTTATGTCCACCCCACCCCCGACTCCCCAGGAGATCTCGCAGGCTGAGGCCTGTCATCCTTTAGGGAGGGAGTGGTGGACAGTCCACATTCTGCCAGACCAGCCCAGTTGGATGGGCAGGATGGGCATGTAGGTTGTTTTTTCAATTTGTGCCCACTTTGGACAACACTGTAGTGAACACTCTTCTGGAGACTCTTCCTGCAAGTCTGAGGTTCCCTGGGGTATCCACTGGTCATGAGATCGGTGATACTTTTAGTTTTCACAGCTGTGGTCCAGATCGCTGCCCAGAGGGTTTGGCCCAATAACCCAAGGCCATGTAATGGCGTAGACACCAAAGTCGATCGTTGTGACAAAATTTTCAACTTTGTCTATTCTTATGGGGCATGAATACACATTCCTTACGGGGAGGCCTGGCCAGCTGCAGTCCTTGGGGTCGCAAGGAATCAGACACTAGGCGACTGAACAACAACAATTCTTATGGTGAAAGGGGGCTTTCCAGGTGGTTCAGGGGTGACAAATCCGCCTGCCAAGCAAGACATAGGTTCCAGCAGATCCCTAGGTGGGGAAGGCCCCTTGGAGGAGGAAATGGCAATCCACTCCAGTGTTCTTGCCTGGGAAATCCCATCGACAGAGGAGCCTGGCGGGTTACAGTCGAAAACACACGACTTACAGACTAAACAACAACAACAACAAATGGGTGAAATGGGGTCTTAGGAAGGGGAACGTATTAAGGGGATGTATGTGTGTAGGGGGGTGTTCGGCCTATCTCCCACGGCATCGTCTCCAGCCCTCAGGCCCCACAACCGGGCGCCGGAAACCCCCAGGCGGCCCGGGCCAGGGCGGGGGTCGGCCTAGCAGCTTCCCGCGGAAGGAAGCGCCAGGCGGTTCCCGCGACAGGATGCGCGGTGATGCCCCCTCCCCAGTCGCCGGGGACTTCCCGGGCCGGGCCAGGGTCGCGAGGGACTTGCTCGAGCCCACGCGGACGCACTGAGCTACCGTCAGTAGTGTGGGGTTCCAGTCCCCCAGCTACATCCCTTTGGGGAGTTGTGGGTCGATCCCCCGAGTGGGCGGCAACTGAAGTCTCACGTTTCCCGCGAGGGAAGGCTGCGGGGGAGGCGAGATTCCCTTGGGGTGCGGGGTGGGAGGTGGGGTTAGGAGGGAGGAGGCTGGGGGACACAGGGAGGGGGGAGTGCGGTGGGTGACAGAGCCTGGAAGGGAGCCAGGGGCGGGCGTTCTGGGGCGGCGCCGCCCCTCCACCGCGCCCTCCTCCTGCTCCGCTCCGGTCTCGGGGTCAGGTCCCCCGGGTCGCGGGAAGCCCGCAGTGGCGGAGCCGGCCGTCTGGAGGCGGGGCGGGAGCTTTCCTGGCGCCTCCCGCCGCCCTCACTCGCCGCACCTGCGGCTCCTTTGTCCTCCCCACAGCCCCCGCCCCCACCCCCACCCCCGGGGGCGACGCCGACTGTCACTCTCCCGAACTGGCGTTGGGAAAATTGTCAGGGGGTGGGGCCAAAGCCAACGAGTGCTCCCGCGGGTATTTCTAAACCCACAGCCTCGAAGGGAAGTGGCTGGGGCCCATTTCGCGTATGAGGAAACTGAGGCTGGAAGCTTAGATCCTTGTCTGAAGCACACAGTTACACTGTCTGAGATTGGAACTGGGCGTAAAGGGCGCTCCAAAGCTCACCTGTCAAGCCCCACCCCAATCCTGGGAACCCTGCCGATTCAGTTAATCAAGTGGGGGGAGGGAAGCTATCTTCCATTCTCCAAAGGAGGCCCGATACCCAAGTCGGCTAGGGGCACTGTACCCAGCAGTATCCCCCCAAACATCTTAACTCGGAAAGCCTTCTCACCCAAAGTTGTAGGAAGGGAGTGTGTGTCCAAGATCCCGCCAAACGTGCAACGTTTAAGAAAAGGTCGGAGTGCCAGGCGCCCAGCACTTAAGTGCTCTGGCAAAGAAACGGGGTCGGCCCCTTCCCGCCCACTCTGCCCACGTGATAGCGGTCAGACCGGTTTCTGGGGCCCCTGCTAGCTGCCGCCAGCTCTTGACCCCTTAACCCTGTCCCTCCCCCACCAGGGAAGAAAACCAGACGGCCTGCACAGACTTTGTATACAATTGGTCTTTATTTTCCTATCTGGCGATTCTAGCAAAAGGCCAGATAGAGGGAGTTACCAGAATTCACCAGTAAAGGCAAAGAGAACCCCAGAACGCCCAGGCGAGAATCTCCTGCCTCCCCCAAACTGGCCCAGTCTAGCCAGCCACTGATCCCAGCTCAGCCCTACAGCGCTCTGAACACCCCTCCCCCCATTTTTGTGATTCAGACCAGGAGCGTCCGGGTTGATCGTTTCTGTGGGTCTGAGGGTCAAGCTTGAGACGGTGAGCAACATCTCCACCTCTATCTAATGCACCAGAGAAAAAATTTTTAAATGAAATTAGATCAGCCCTCTACCTCCGGAGGCGTAGGGGCTTCGGGCAATAACCCGCAGCAAGGGAAGGCGCAGTGACTCAGGCCGCCCTCCTCCTATTCCCTAGGGCGGTCCACACCCCAGGTCCTCCTCCCGGCCCCCACCCACGCAAGGCAGCAGGAAGCTCCCCACGTCTGCCCCATGACGCAACGATGACCGCTTGCACAAGTATGTCACTGGAGGGGGAAGGGGAGTGCCTGGAATTCTCTGAAGTTGGAAACGCAAACACCAAGGACTGAAAAACCTTATTGAAAGGGTAGCATAGCCCCCAGTTAAAAAAATAAAAATCCGACCCTGAGGAGTTTGAAAAACCAAGCCTCCCTTCTCCCAGTTCCAGAAGGAGTCGGTGAGGTTCACCTCCCAGTCCGTTAAAACAGCACCGACGGGAGCAGCAGGTCTGGGGGGAAGGCGCCCGCGCCCCTGGCTCAGGCTCCTCGGCGTCGCCGCTGCACACAGGTAGCGACGGCTCTCCGGGGGCAGAGTCCCTCTCGGGGCCTCTGGGCAGCCCGGGCGACGGCTCCTCTCCACGGCTTCCGCGAGCGCTCCCCCGGGGGTGGGCCTCGCCTCGGGTCTGCGTATTCTGGCCGACGGTTCGGCCCGCGCTCTGGGCTCCGGTGGCGCCGCTCAGGAGCCCTCAGAAGGCCACCACGGCCCGCACCAGCACGTTCAGCATGTTGTCCGCCGGGCGGCAAGCCGGCTTCGCCTCGCACGCCGGGGACGCCGTCGGAGAGCTGGCAGCAGGACTGCAGTTCAGCAGGCCGGAGAAGCGCCTCTGCAGGACGCGCGCCAGGTTGGGGAAGGCGCCCTCCGCTTGCGCCAGAGGGGGCTGCAGGCGATCAAAGACTTCCGAAGAGGCCCCTTCCTCCTCCTCTTCTTCTAAGCGGGCTTTCTTGCTCGGGACCAGAGCGGAGTCCGCACCATCGCTCAGGCTGCTGCTCCGCCGCTTGCGGCTGATTTTGGAGGGGCGCTGGACACAGAGGGGAGGCGTCTCGTCGGCTCTCGGTGCCTCCTGCGTGTCCATGGGTTCCGGAGAGGGCTGCTCACAGTTGCCGGTTGCTGCCTTGGCTGCGGCTTCCGCTTCCCGAGGCGGGTGCAGGCGAGGGTCAGGGGAGCGGACGGGCGGCAAGGGCACCTCGGGTTCCTGGGCTTCCACTTTGGCCGAGAGGTAGAGCTCCCGGGCGCTACGCATGACCAGCGACAGCTGCAGGCTCCGGTGCAGCCGCAGACCACCGCGCTGCATGCGCGAATGGTACATCTTCCACACCGACAGGGTCATGATCCGTTGCGCCTCCTTCTGCACTTCCATAGCTGTTCGACGGCAAGGGCGAGAGCGGCAGGGGCTCACGGCTGGGCACTGCAGGTGGCAGGTGCACTTCGGACAAGGCGCTCGTTGACGCCACTCTCAGCAGGACAAGCCACGCGGAGACACTGCCTGGACGCTCTGCCCCGGCGCCCGCCACCCGGGCCCTTTTGTACCGGGAGTGAAGTCACCGAGACGCCCCGCCCAATCAGAGAGCCGCATCCGGGCTTTCCGCGACGCCTCGGTGAGAGACTCCTTAAAGCAACAGAGTGGAATTTACTGAGAAGAAAAGGGACCCGAATTCCTGTGAGAAGCGTCCCCCAATCCTAGCTGAATTCTCGGGGTGGTCTGCTTTCTCAGGGCCCCTCACTGAACCCGCGCGCAGGCCCGGGGGAGGGGGGCCGTGGGTGGGGCTCAGGGCCCACCCACCGGTTGTGTCTGGAGACCCCAGCGGGTCGTAGGCTGCACGTTTCCCTTCACACCCGAGAAAACTTGGGTTCCAAACGGTAGATCCCCGGTGGAAACTGTGTCTACCATCTACCAGGAGCCTAATTAATGTCTGTGTTTTTTAAAAATCAGTAACGGTGCTAACAGTTATTAAGCACTTGCTAAGTGCCAGGCGCTAAAGGCTTTCCTATCGTAAACATCTCATCCATCTCTCACTTCCACTCCGTGGAGGGTAGTTGTATCTTATTTCTTTAGGCGGGGACACCGAGGAACAGTGACTAGTCCAATATTTGCTAAACGAATACTTGAGCCACTGCGGTGAAAGGGGACCAGTGGAGTCTCCAGCACTCCTGTCTTGCCAGCGTCCGCCCACCCCTTGTTTGGAGGCGGTAAGAAGGCGGGACACACTGGCTGGCTCTAGGGCAAAGTTGCCCACTCCACGGGAGGTGGATGTCTGCAGACACGAGCGCAGCCCAAGCTACTGTCTCTGTGCTCCGCATCGAACATCCTTCTCAGTTTCCCTCGGCAGGAAATCCACCGTGGACGTTCATGCCCTAAGGCGGAGGACCCGGCAGCAACACAGCCCGAGTGAACACGTGGCTGTGGCCCCTCAAAAGAGGCAGCGGAGCTCCGCCTCTGCTCCCGGGGAGGCAGAGTTGGATTAGAACTTGGGAACTGAGCAGCGCAGAGATAGAGCAGATAAGATAGAAAACATCGGCCCCACCTTCTGCTACGCACTAAGATTCCAAGAAATACTATTTCCAATTCCTCAGAAACCGCGAAATTGTTCGAACGGCTCCCTTCATTCGTGGTGTGGGCCCTTTAAGGGCAAGCTCTCCGGCCCCCTCCACACCTGTGCGGGAACCTTCCCGCCATACTATCAGCCATACTTCCACAACTAAATTTGGAAGTAGTGACGTAGGGCAAGCGCGAGCCGCTTCCGGATGCCCTTATAAGGACAAGGGCCGGGATCACTGTAAGTGACCGTAGCCGGCCTCTTCCGGATGAGCGGGGGTGGTGCCTTAGCCTCCCTGCACGCCCCGCCCCGCTCTCTCCCTCTACCGGCAGCTAGAGCTGGCTGGAGCCCCCGCTTTCCGGAATCGCGTCCAGCGGGGTCGGCGGAGAGTAAGAGTAAAGTTTCGCTTCCTTCCCTCCGGAGGCCAGAAAGGTGTGACACCTCTGCGGGAAAGCCCCCTGCCGGCGGGCTCGCATTGAAGCCGTCTCCCAGAGACCTACACAAAGACCTTGCCAACACAAGCAGCTACTCCCTAAGGACCTAAGGGGTCACTACATTCCTGTCCTCGCCACCCCTCCCATGGAAACTCTCCCAGACCGCCTTTCATTTATTTCTGCACCGCCACCAAACACTGATCTTCTGAACCTTTGGAGCATGCTCAGATCCTCCACACCCAACCCCGGCACAGGGAAACTCAGCAAGTATTCTCTCGTCTAGAGGACTTCTCCCCAAACTGTCTCCATTCAGCGATCCTTCTACATATTATGGCAACGTGCTGAGGACGCCCCCATTTCTTGTCCCTACCCTCCACGAAACTTCACAAGGACATCTCCAGCTCAGATGCTCTCTCTGACACACAACAGGGGCAACCCTCCAAGGACTTCTTCAGACGTCCCGCTCCAGAAATCCGGACCCTACACAGGGGACAGCTGCTTCTCTCCTATAATAAACTGATCTTCCCGTCGACTCCATACAGAAGGGCTCTGTCACACAGGTGGCAATCCTATGAGTCCCTCTCCAGACTTTCCCGGTCCCTCCTCACACGCAGAGGACTTCCCTACAGACCATTCTCAGAGCCACCACCACACCCCTCCCGTGGACCCCAAGGGTCGCACCCAGAAAGACCTCACCACCACCACCACCACCACCACCTCTAGGGCCCCTACTCAGGGCCAACCCGCCCCAGGGCGATCTCGAGGCTTCCCTCCTCCGCAGGAAAAAAGAGGAGAGGAAGAGTCTCCCCCAGAACTTCAAACAGAATGCCCGCACTTCACCCTGCCCCCAAACCTGCCACTCCGACCCTGGCCTGGGACCATCTCCCATCTCCTAGGACAGGATCTGGGTGCAGGCTCAAGGAGTCCATAACGATGGCCCACAAATGAATAAGCCCCTTCCCCAGCCATAATCTCTCCTGTTTCGAAGGAGACATTATGTACACTGCTCGGAAGGGAAAACTGAGGTTGCGCAGCAATAATCCGAGGGACTGGGTCTCGAACCGATGGATTCGGAGCTCTTGAGTCGAACCCAGTTAGATAGAACTAGGACACTGCTGGGGACCGGGAGCGAAGGGGAGGTCGGTGCAGACAGGAAACCGTCTCTGCCCACAACCAAGATGACTGAAGAGAGAGCGGAAGTTTCCGCACTTCGGGCGGAGGGCCACTCTTTCTCCCCTGGAGGACCGGCTCTCGATGGTGGCAGGGGTCACGTGACGGGGGCGGGGTGACGGCGCGTCCCGCACGTCTTGGAGGGAATTGGCTTCGGAGGCCGAGAAGGGAGGGGATTCGGCCTCGGGCGGGCGGGGGGGCGTGACATGTCTCTCGAAGATCCTTTTTTTGTAGTCCGAGGGTGAGTGACAGCGATGCGGGAGGACACGGGGTATTGTGTCCCCTTGCCAACCTGTGCCCGCGTGCCAGCCGGGGCATGTCAGGCATTCTGGGCGCCGCCGTCGGGATCGCCCCTTGGCCATGTGGGAGGGGTCCGCAGGGGGATATGAGGGTCTCCTGAGCTCCCAACCTGTTGGGTGCGTAATGGTGGGCGGAAGGACCGCCTGCTCCCCCACCCCGCCAGCCGCGCCCGCTGTGCCCCTGCCCGCAGCGAGGTGCAGAAGGCGGTGAACACGGCCCGCGGGCTGTACCAGCGGTGGTGCGAGCTCCTGCAGGAGAGCGCGGTGGTCGGACGCGAAGAGCTGGACTGGACGACCAACGAGCTGCGGAATGGCCTGCGCAGCGTCGAGTGGGACCTGGAAGACCTGGAGGAAACCATTGATATCCTAGGGGGTGGGGTGGCATGGGAGAGCCCATTGCAGGGGCAGGGGGTGCTGAAAGCCAGAACTTGGGGAGGCTGCACACCTTGGAGGTGTTGAGGAATTTGAGGCGTAGGAGGGCGCACGTTCTCTTGGGCTCTGGCCTTGACTCTTGACTCGCCGCATACGCATAGTGGAAGCCAACCCCGGCAAGTTCAAGCTCCCAGCCGGAGATCTGCAGGAGAGAAAGGTGTTTGTGCAGAGGATGCGGGAAGCAGTGCAGGTGAAGAGAGTTTCCGATGGGGTGAGGAGGGTTAGGGTGTCTTTTACTCTCTGATGCTGTCCTTATCTGTAGGAGATGAAGGACCATATGGTCAACCCGGCAGCCGTAGCCTTCATGGAGAGGAATAACAGGGAGGTAAGGCATTCCAACCCAGTGCCCTCACCCACTGTGTCTCAGTTTGGTCCTCTGAGTGCAAGCCTGGCCCCTCTGTGCATTCGCCTGTCTCCTGGGGACCCGTGCATCTGTCCCTCTGCTTCGGTCCTCATCTTCGTGCACAGTTGTCTCCATGCTGTCTACCTGCCTGCTATTTCTGGATGAGCACAACTGATTTCTCTCTGTGTGTACAATCCCTTCTGCCATCTCCCGTGGGTCTATACAGGTTTTCTGTGTGTGTGGCAGCCTGTCTCCTTTTCTTGCTCTCTGTGTTATTGTTTACAGGATATGTGTTTACCTTTTTTACTTTCTCCTTTTTTGGGACCATGCCCAGCAACATGTGGGATCTTAGTTTGCCCACCCAGGGGTCAAACCTTTGCCCCTGTGGCCCCTGCATTGGGAGCTTGGAGTCTTAACCACTGGACCACCAGGAAAGTCCCTGTGTTGTTTTTTTTTAATCTGTGTAGGCACTTGGCCTCTCTGAACTTGGCCCCTGAATGAGTCCCTGTCGGCCTTGGGTAGATCCACTATTTCCCTTTGGTGGGTGTAGTTGTCCCGTGTGTGTGCCCACTCCTGTCTTTTCTGCCCATTCTCTCTGCTGCCTCTGTGTGTGCCCCTTTTCCCTCTGTGTTGTGTGTTCATTCTTTGCATGTTGTGTAATAGCAGCCTCACTCAATACACCTACATTGGGGTCTGCCTGCAGCAGCTTGAGGTCCTATGGCAGGATCCACATGCCTTCCAGGTGTGCTGTTTTGGGGATTAATGTTCAAATTCTTTGTATTTATTTATTTGGCTGCATCAGGTCTTAGTTCCCCCACTGCATGTAGGATATTTTTTTAATTAATTAATTTTTGACCGTGCTGTGTCTTTGTCACTGCACAGGCTTTTCTTTAGTTGCGGTGACTACTCTCTGGTTGTGATGGGCCCAGCTCTTGAAGGCTTCAGTAGTTGCAACGTGTGGGCTCAGCAGTCGAGGTTCAAGGGCTCTAGAGCACAGGCCCAGCACGTGGGCTACTTGCTCCGTGGCATGTGGGAATCTTCCCAGACCAGGGATTGAACTCATGTCTCCTGCATTAGCAGGCGGATTCCCTACCACTGAGCCATCAAGAAAGCTCTGACATGTGGGATTTTAGTTCTCCAGCCAGGGATTGAACCCATGCCCCCAACACTGGAAGGCAGATTCTTAACCACTGGACCACCAGGGAAGTCCCTTGAGTTCAGATTCTTAAATACCTGTGTTTATAGGTTTATAAGCATGCCAGGATTCGTTTATTAAATCCTTGTTCCATCCTCAGAAAACAGGGTTTATAGCCCTCCCCATTTTACAGATGAGGAAACTGAGGTACAAGGAAGTCAAGTGGTATGGCCTTGGGGTCACCTTGCTAGTAAATGGTGGCCCTGAGGACCCAGGCCATTCTACTCCTGAGACTGCCTTCCTGAGTAGGCACCACCTAGATTTGCCACAAATCTTGTCAGTCTCTGCTGGGAGCAGCTGACCCTCCCTGAGCCTGTCGTCTGTGTCCCTACAGATGCTGACAGGCAAGCCGGCAACCCTGAAGTCCTCCAGCGACTTGCTGGATGCCAGTGTGGTCTCGCCCACCTCTCGCTGCATTGAAGAGCAGCAGGCCACACAGCAGGTGCGTGCAGGTGGCTGGCAGCCCCAGGCTGGAGGAGACTGCGAACAACTCAGGGCTCCCTGCCAGCCTCGGTTCCCACCCCTCCACCCTGCAGCTGATCCTGGACCAGCAGGATCAACAGCTGGAAATGGTGTCTGGGAGCATCTCAGTTCTGAAACACATGTCTGGCCGAGTTGAGGAGGAGCTGGACGAGCAGGGCATGTGAGACTGGGACCCCGGGGGTGGGCCAGGAGCCCATGGCCGTCTGCTCTGATGTGCACGGAGCCTCCAGGGGCTGATGCCTTCCTGGTCTTGGCAGTATGCTGGACGCCTTTGCTCAGGAGATGGACCACACCCAGTCCCGGATGGATGGGGTCCTTAGGAAGATGGCCAAAATATCCCACATGACCAGTGGTGAGTCCCCTGGGGTGGGGGAGTGGGGGGGGTGCACCTCCCCTCTGTGAACTCTGACCCTCTTGCCCCCAGACCGCCGACAGTGGTGTGCCATTGCGGTGCTGCTGGGGGTGCTTATCCTGGTCCTCATCCTCTTCTTCTCTCTCTGATCCCGGCCCTCCCCAGGGGGCAGCCCCTCCAGCTACAGGGAGCTGGTAGGGCCCTGCCCCCTGGGAGGCCGGGGAGGTCATGCGGGGGGAGCAGTCCCAAGGCTCTCATCTAGAGAGGACCCTCAGGGCCCCGGGCTGGAGCCCCTACCACCAGTCTGGTCTTAAGTGCACTTAGGGGGTGGTGGAGCGGGGGACCTCAGACACACCCCTCCCCATCTCTACTCCCCAGAGCCATTGCTTTGCCCCTGTGCCTTCTACATGTGCCAGCTTGGAAATAAAATCCCACCCTTTATTATATATGTTTGTATCATCTGATATGGTGGTCTGAACTGGTGGCTGCCCCTGAAGGGGAGTTCCTGTTCTAAGAACCCTGCTTGCATACCCCTGGGCCAACTATGCATGTGTGCCCATGTGTGTTAGGGATTTCAGCGGTCGACATTCAGTGCAGAAAAGACTGTCTTGGTGTATTTCTCAGATTTCACGATGGATCATTTTATTACCATCAAAAAAATCCAACCTCTGATTTTTCCTTGAGTTTTTGAACTTCAGCCTAAACATCTTTTGCTTGTTCTGTGTCTCCAGTAGGTGAATCCCTTAGCTGGGGAGCTCAGCTGTGACTTCTGAGGGACCTCTCATTACCACGGAGTTCTCTTGTATATCAGGTCACTTCCATCCTTTTGTGATGCAATGTTCTAATAAGGTGTGAGCTGTGCTCAGTTGTGTCTTACTCTTTGAGACCCCATGGACTGTAGCCCTCCAGGCTCCTCTGTCCGTGGGATTTCCCAGGCAAGAATACGGGAGTGAATTGCCATTTCATTCTCCAGGGCATCTTCCCGACCCAGGGGTCAAACCTGTGTCTCCTGCATTGCAGGCAGACTCTTTACTGCTGAGCTACCTCGGAATTTCACTACAAGGGAGCATTTGTAGATTTAAGGACTTTGTTGTAGAGCCTACCTGAGTCGGAAATGACCCCTATAAGCTGGGTAAACTTGTCAGTGAATCTTCACTCACTGTCATAGATGTTTCCATCCTGAGCATTATGTGTTACAAGGCTGTCTGTCATCCCATTCAGCCCCAAAGGCTGATTTGTCAAGAAGAACCAAATATGTACAGATTCCCTTTTTTTTTTTTGGCTGTGCCAAGCAGCTTGCATGATCTTAGGTCCCTGACTAGGGATCGAAGCCAGGCCCCCTCCAGTGGAAGTGCAGTCTTAACCACTGGACCACCAGGGAAACAGGGAAGTCCCCCTCTCTTTAATTTTTATTTTTCTTAATATATGTATTTTATTGAAGTACAGTTGACTTGTTTTTCCTTTTTTATTGTTTTTAATGCAAACTACTGCCACTGATGTTATGGTTCAGGTTGTCTCGATCCATTCTATCCATCTTCAGTCTTCCTGGGCTTGAAAGCTGTGCTTCTGGGGGTCTGACACCACCTTGCTGGGGTTGCTTACATGTTTAGGCAGGACTTTCTGTTCCTTGAGGTGACTTTGGACCAGTCACCTCAGGATTTTTGTTGGTGACGCTATTGGCTCCCCCAAACCCTGCTTTCTGTTGGCTGAAGCTAGGCTTCAGGACTCCAGAGGGGGCTGGCCTTACTGAAACATGCCCAAGTGACCCTGTGAATTGTCACCCTCAGTGATCTTCCCTATGGAAGTCTGAGGCTCCCTCCAGTCTTCATGGGGTAGTCGGACCTGGACTGGGCAGAGATGAAACCTCTTTATCTACCTCCCCAGTCTTGACTTGATGGACTCTCTTAAGATCAGTGAAGTCCTCCCACACTGCTTGAGACATCCACGGGCCCCTGAGGTATGTTTTGTCTTTTGTTTCAGTTGATAGAATTTTCTTCTGTTCATATCCTCAGGATATGAAGATTCATATCCTCTTTAAAGCCATCCTGACTTATACACACACATATTTTGCTGCACCATGCAGCATGTGGGATCTTAGTTTCCCTTGATCAGGGATCATCGAACCTATGCCCCTCTGCATTGGGAGCAGTCTTCATTTCTGGACACCAGGGACGTCCCAGTGTTCCTCTGAATGCACCGGTTCAGGATGGGGTGAGGGATGTGGATGCAGGTTCAGGACTTGTGTTTGGGGCTCGGGCTGTCAGATACCACAGGAGGGCAGCAGCTGAGGGTGTCAGTAGTCAATTGATGGAGCTGCTGCCCTTTCAGCTTTGGAGGGGATCCTGGGGGACCCTGAGCAGGATTTAGGGATTACACCTGTGAGGCAACAACCTGGGATAATCTATTGGCTGCCTGAGTGTGAAGCTGTTTCCCCATCTAAAATGCGGTCCCCCGTCAAGCTGATTGGAGAAGGAAATGGCACCCCACTCCAGTATTCCTGCCTGGGAAATAAATGCCTTGGATGGAGTAGCCTGGGGGGGTTACAGTCCATGGGGTTTCAGAGTTGAACACAACTGAGCAACTAAATTCAAGTGACATTAAAGCATGTTTGGCACAGCCATCCTGAGGGCCCCCAACCCCACTGCATTTCAGTGTGACACCCTGGTGTATGGGGTGTGGATGTGTGGAAGGAGCGGGGCTCTGGTGTGCATTGAGCGTCCCTTCCGGGACCCACCCCCCCCACACCCCCAGTGAGCAGCTGGCAGCGGGGCTGTTACAAAGGCGTTTAGTTTATTCTCATCAGTATCAGATATCCTCACGGTTCACATTTCCCAGTGCGGCTCCTCTTCTTACAGTAGTTAATGTGCAATCTCACTTACGGGCCCGGGGGTGGGGAAGGTGTTGGCACTCCACGCAGACACTGTCCTGCGTGAAAGAGGCGTGGGTGAGTGGGCGGCCGGCGCGGGGGAGGGGGGTGGCCCCCCCACAGTCTTTTTTGCATTGGTCGGTGGTTCTCCATGTTCCTTTCTGGCTGCCCCGGCTTGGGGGTCCATGCAGCGCAGCGCAGGGCAGGCTGGGGGGAGGGGGTAGGGAAGGCAAGAAGGAAAAGCAGCGGCCACCCAGGAACAGGAAGCAGGGTGGGAGGGCGCAGGGGTGGCTCCCGGGGTAAGGCACAACCCTGTCTTTGGCTCTCCTGGTGAGGAGTTTCCTCCCCTGCACCCCTGCCCAGCCCCACTCCCCACCCCCCAGACCACCACACAGTCCAGGGAGCCAGGGGGGGGTGCCTCCTGGGGTCCCTGAAACAAGAGGGCTCTGCCACCCAGCCCAGTGCTGCAGGGGCTCAAGGAAAAAGGCGAGGAAGGGCTGGACAGAGGCCTGCCCAGGACAAGGGGGTGGGGAGGGAGAAGACCCCAGTCCCAGAGAGCTGGCCCCCACGAAGGCCTGGAAGGAGGGGAGTGCCTTGGACTCCGGCTTCCTTATGGGGTCTGGCTGGAGCCCCAGCCCGCCCCTCGGCCTTGGTCGGCCCGGCCGGCTTGCCAAGTGGCCAGGATATTGTGCTTTGGGATCTGTGCTGGGGTGGGTGCTGAGACCAGGATTGGGGGGGGGAGGTGTGACTAAGGTGCTTGTGCTTTCATTGGGGGTTGACCCCCACACACACTCGAGCCAGCTGAGGCCAGGAGAGCAGAGTCCCAGGACCCCAGTGGGACTGATCCCCCCACCCCTGCAACAAGCAGATGTCAGGAAGGAACCCCCACCCCAGCCCCACAGGCTGGTGGGGGCTCCTGGAGTTCAGGGAGGGGGCAGGCCTCCAAGTCAGGTTTCAAGGGTCCAGTGGGCCCCCACTACCTCCTATAGGCCCCTTGCCTTTGGAGAGAGAGGCTGCTGGAAGCGATGGGCGAGTCAGACTGGGGAGCAGACAGAGGCATGAGAACGAGGGCTAGAGACAAAACTGTGAAACTGCAAAGAAATGACACCCAGAGGGTGCGTGTGGGGGGGGAGGGAAGTCGAGTTTAAAAAAAAAACCCTCTGAGTTTACAAGTAGAACTCAAAAAACCTGGGACACCCTTGCAATGGAGCCCCATGGGGGAGGCATTGAGGGGTGAGTGGGAGCTGGCCGGACCCACAGGAGCCCAGGCAGAGCGGAGCTTGGGGGGGCCCCAGCTTGGAAACGCGCACCCACACTCCACACACATGCGCAGCACATTCAGCTTGCCCCCTGGCCCCCCACTCCGACCTGCCTTCCACAGCTCCACAGCTCTGGGGACCAAAGGGGACATCAGACCCAGTCCCATTGGTTTGAAAAATAAAAGGAATCTTATACTTCAATATTTCATTAGCTAAAAAAATGTTTTAAAAAGTATGTACAGGGGGTGGGGGCTGGGAGCCCTGCCGTAGGGGCGGGGTGGGGGTGAGGAAGGGAGGGAAAGGCAGCAGCCCCCTCCCCCTAGCCAGCTCCCCTGGGTTGCACCCCTGTCCTACTGCCTCTTATGTCTTCATTTAAGAGCAAAACTTCTACACACGCACGCGCGCACACACATGCACACCCACACGCTTCTGCACGCCCCGGAAACCTCTCCTCCTGTCCTCAGAGACCCGCGGTCTGCCCCCAAGTGCCCCCTCACTCAGGACCTGCCCCTCTCAAGCCCCAGGGGGCTGGTGATGGCAAGAGAGGCTGAGCCCAGGGAGGGGAAGAGAAGGGCGCTGGGCCTGCCACCGCCCACCACCATGTCAGTCAGTTTCTCTGAGCCTCAGTTTCCTCAGCTGTAAAATGGGCAGTCCTCATGGCCTCGCCTACCCCAGCCCCCAGGTACAGGGACAGACGAGGGAAACAGGAAGGCGCTTTTGGAAACGTGGAAGCACTGGGAGGTGGTGGTGGGAGGGGTCCTGAGAACCCGGGGTCCCCTGCAAGTCCCAAGGGGCTGCAGTGGGGGGGCTGAGGCTGAGGAATGCTCCCACTTGGTGGCCCAGGGCCTGGGAAGGGGGTCTTCCCAAGCCCCCCAGGCTGGCCCCTCCCTGTGCCTGGCCTGGTGAGTGGGGAGTCACTAGGGGTTAGGAGGCGGGGAGCAAGAGCCCCCAACTGTGCATGAGTGTGTGCTAGAGAAGGCCACGCAGACCTCGCACCATCTGCCACCCTCTCCCAGCCCGGATCCCCGATCGGCTTGGGGTCAGGGAATGGGACAGGGGAGGCAGAGGAGCCGGGAGCATGCAGCACCCCCGCGGGTCCTGGGGAGGGACAGACAGTAGCTTGTGACCAAGATGGCGGGTAGGTGTGACAGGAGGGGGAGTGTGACGGCCCCGCGGAGGGTCCGGAGGGGGTTACTGGAGGGCCTCCTCAGCTGAGGGGCCGGCCTCGCCATCGTGGCTGGCCGTCTCGAAGCCGTGCTCCACGCCCATCATGTCCGGCTCTATCTTGCCCGTGTAGCTGATGAAGGTGGTGTAGGCGTCACCCTCGGCCATGAGCGGCTTGACCTTGGGGATCCAGCTCTTGCGCACAACGCGGCGGGCGTTGGTGCACATGTCGGCCGCGATGGCATTCATCTCGCTCTCCTTGAAGTTGGGGGCGAAGTTCTGGCAGTAGTCTGCAGGTGGAACGAGCCGCCCAGGGTAAGCTCCCCTCCCAACAGGCCCTCAGCTACTGCGGTGCCCGCATCCCCCCACCTCAGGGCACCTCTGCCCACCCCTCAGAGCCGAGGGGACTGAGGCCTTGCAGATATTTGCTGCTGCTATTCAGTTGCTCAGTCGTGTCTGACTCTTTGTGACTTCATGGACTGTAGCCCACCAGGCTCCTCTGTTCCTGGGATTCTCCAGGGAAGAATACTGGAGTGGGCTGCCATTTCCTTCTCTAAGGGCTCTGCCCAACCCAGGGATTGAACCTGCATGTCTTGCCTGCCAGGCAGATTCTTGGCCACTGAGCTGCTTGGGAAGCCCAAGGCCTTGCAGAGAGCATCCTACACTACATCAGTGGGCCCAGGCTGGACCGAGCTGTGCCGTGTGTGTGGGATATGTTGATCTGATGTGGGACACCTGCGGGCTCTTGAAAAATAGGCGTCATTTGCCAGAATTTAGAAACTGGGAGAAAACCTAGACTTCCCTCTTGACAACTGGAGATGGCCTGGAGATGGGATCTATAACTCCCATGACCAGCCTACGCTGGAGACCCTCTCCTGTCGGCTTTGTGGCTTTCCTTCAGTGTCCTCCCCCTCAAAAAATCTCTAACCAATCACAGCCCTCTTCCCAAGAAGCCTAGACTGAACTTCAGAATCCTTCTTAACATCAAAGCCTACTTACTGATCCATCAGGGCCAACGCCAGAGAAAAGGACCCCCTGCCTGCCTATCCTGAGCCCCCAACCCCAACTCCAGAATGGCAGGCACTCACACTTGACGGCGTGGAGTACGCGACTGTCCAGCGGTTTGCGGCTGGGGTTGTTACTGGAAGAGCGGATGCCGGTGCCACAGCTGTTGGCCAGTGTGTTCCTGGGTGAGGGCACAGGGGAGTGGAGTCAGGCCCCCGCTGGTGGTGAGCCCCCCCAATCCCTGGGGGCTCTGGTGGGGGCCTCACCGGTCAAAGAAGGAGGCCAGGAGGCGCCGCAGCAGGACCTTGTGCCGTGTGCCCGCGCTGACGTGGCAGTTCATGAGCTGCGCCCTCGTGATGTACACGTTGGTGCCTGGGGCGGGGTGGGGAGCGAGAGGATAGCCAGGGCCCAAACTGCTACATTCCCCACTCGGCCAGGGCCGACCAAGACCCCCCCCTTGACAACTCAACCCAGAGCTGCCTTCTTGACACTCAGGAAAGGAGAGACTGCACCACCATCCACAGGGCACCCATGTGCCCACCCAGCCATCAGGGTCAGAAAAAAACAGGCAGAGAGCATGGAACCCTGGCACCTTGAGTCCTGGGGCCAAATTCTTAACCTCTGTGTTGATCAACCCTGGAATCACCCCCACGAAGCCACTGATCTATGCTAGTGTGGCAGGAAAAGCCGGCCAATGCTTATACCCACCTCTGGGGTGAAAACCTACAGGCCAGCCTTTGATTCGTATCAATATGAAGGGGCGTCAGGGGCCCCAGGACCCAACCCAAATGGGGGGGAGGGGGAGCTGAGGGCAGAGGTGAGGTGAGGCCAGCCCACCTGTCACCAGCTCCAGCTTCTCGGAGGGGTCGCCCTCGTCGTAGAGCTTGGGGTGGCAGCGGTTGCCAATCTGGTTGATGAGCTCGGCGGGGAGAGACGCGAGGTCCTGCCGCACTCGGATGCGGTTCCGAGACTCAGGGGTCACCTGCTCAGGGAGGGCCTCCACCTTCTCGGCTGTGTGGGGAGAGAGAGGTGTGTTGGGGTCGGGGGTGGCAGTGGCGGGGAGGGCAGTGGGACCAGGCTTGGGCTTGCGGGGGCACCTCACCGGCCTGGCCGACGTTCATCATGCTGTACATGGTGTACATGTTGCAGATCTGCCGGTACTGCTCGTCCGTGCCCTCCTCGCCTGCGTCCTCCTCCTCGTCCTCCTCGTTGTGGTAGGAGCCGGGGCTGTCGCTGGTGTAGGCGCTTGAGGTGCCGGGGCTGGTCCGCTCTGACGTGCTGGGCCCACTCACCACACCGCCTGTTGCTGCTGCCGCTGCTGCCGCTGCCACACCCCCCGTCGGCGGCCCGGCCCCCGCCCCCGCCGCCACCCCAGTGGGCTGTGCCGCTGCCACCACGGGGGCCTGCTGGGCCGGCCGGTTGACAGCCAGGTCTGGCGTGGAGAACTTGGCCATCTTGCGGCTGCCATTGCCCCCGCTGCCGCCCCCGGCCTCCTTCTGGCCGCTGTCCCACAGCCGCTTGGCCACTGGCGTGCACTGCACAGAGTCCGACTCCTGCTGCTCCGTCTTGACGCGCGACACTAGGGGCAGCGGAGTGCTGCAGGCCGGCCAGCTTGACGTCTGCGCCACGGGGCTCTGGGGCTCGGATGAGGGGGCCTCCTCAGCGTGCAGGCCCTGGGAGTCGCAGCTGGGGGAGCTCACCTTGAGGAAGAATTCGGTCCCCTTCTCCATGATCTCCTGGATCTGCAGAAAGCCGGCCGTGTACATGAGCAGGAACTGGTCACCCATGTTCATGCTCAGGCGGCCCGTGTAGCAGAAGCTGAGGATCTGCTGGAAGGACTGGGGCTGCACAGCCGCCGGCAGCTCCACCACCGCGCTCCGGCTGCTATTGAACAGGTCCCGGAAGTAGGAGCTGCTGGCGGCCAGCACGGCCCTGTGGGCCTTGAAGGCATGGCCCTTGACCACTACCGAGACGTCACAGTACAGGCCTTGCAGCCGCTGCTCATTGAGGCACTCCAGGATGCTGTTGCCAAAGTTTGGGATCTCCATCTGCAGGGTCTGGGCCATGGCGGCAGCAGCTGTGCAGACGACAGGGAGAGACGGAGGGGCAGGGTCAGGTGGCAGACCCAACCCAATGCTGGGAGACAGGCGGCCAATTGGTGGAGTCTGTCAGGACCATAAGAATCGCAGGGGCCACCCACTCCTGTCCCAGCACGGCCTGGCCTTTGTGACAGGCTGTCCAGTCAGCTAAGTTGGGGTGGCCCCATACTGGGCTTCTTTCTGCAGAAAGAAGGGCAGGGACTCCCTGGGTGGTCCAGTGGCTAGGACTCCATATTCCCAATGCAGGGGACCCAGTTTCAACCCCTAATCAGGGAACTAGATCCCACATGCCGCAACTAAGAGTCCCCATACCTCGACTAAAGATCTTGCATGCTACTACAATAAAAATTAATAATAATAAAGATTCTGCATGCCCCAACTAAGACCTGGAGCAGACAAGTAAACATTAAAAAAAATAAAGGAGGGCAAAAGCATTCTTACGCATCTGTGCTTGAGCATTAAATGAGATAACAGGGCGAGCACCCCATGAGCACTGACCAGCGCTAGCACTACACACACAGCCAACTGGCATACTAACACCAGGAAGGCAGAGTCATCCGATTCTGCACACTGCCTTTGCAGGGCTGAGCACGTGACCCAGAACCCCCGGTTGCTGAATGACCACTGAGGAAACCCTGAAACTGCATGAGAACATAACAGTCACCAGGGCAATGCAAATCCAAACCACACTGAGACACCACTGCACACCCACCAGGCTGGCTAGAGAATCGCAGGGACAGAGGAGCCTGGTGGGCTACAGTCCATGGGGTTGCAAAGACTCGGTCACAACTGAGCAACTAACACACAGGCTGGCTAGCATAAGAAAGATAAATACTCTCAGTGAAGATGAGAAATGACTCGGGACCCTCCTACATTGCTGGTGGGAATGTGAAGTAGTGTAGCTGCTGTAGAAAACCACCCTTCAAATAGTTAAACCTTCATATGACACAGTGATCCCACCTCTGGGAATTATACCTGAGAAATGAAAACATACATCCACCAGTGGTTAAGACTGTGAATGTTTGTTGTTGTTTAGTCACTAAGTCATGTCTGACTCTTTGCAACCCCATGGACTGTAGCCCTCCAGGCTCCTTTATCCATGGGATTTCCCAGGCAAGAATACTGGAATGGGTTGCCATTTCCTCCTCCAGGGGATCTTCCGGACCCAAGGATTGAACCCGCGTCTCCTGCATTGGCAGGTGGGTTCTTTACTGCTAAGTAAAGAACCTGGGAAGTCCCATGAGAATGTTTACAGCAGCACTGTTCACAATAGGCAAAAGGTGGAACCAATAACCTCAAAGGTAAATGGATAAACAAAACGTGATCCATCCACAGCGGAACACTACTCAGCCACAAAAAGGAGCAAATGACTAATACACGTTACAACTAGAATAAACCCCCAAAATATGCCAAATGTGAGAAGCCAGACAAAAGGACCACACATTATACACATTCCACAGACCACAGACATGAAATGTCCAGAACAGCCAGATCCAGAGACAGGAAGCAGATCTGTGGTTGCCTGGGGCTGGGCAGTGGGTGAGGGGTAGGGGCTGTGAGGACTGGGGAAGCATAAGCAAACAGGAACAGGGTTAATTGTTGTCCTCGCAAGAAACGTCCAGTGATTGTGACGACATATGCACAACTACGAACATACTAAAAAGCTCTGAACCAGCACACTTTAAAAACGGGTGAACTGCTTGGTATGTGCGTCTCAAGCTGTTAAATGAACAAAGAAATGATAAGACTAATGTCCCCTGTGCAGAACTGAGAATGTGACTTGCCATGTACAGTATTTATTTTGTTGCTTAGTCGCTAAGTCCTGTCCAACTCTATGTGACTGTAGCCCGTCAGGCTCCTCTGTCCATGGGAATTCTCCAGGCAAGAATACTGGAGTGGGCACAGTCTTAGGGTCTTTCTAAATTCTGAACCTGGTTTATGTACTATTTACCAAAGTGAATAATATTTAAAAATAAAGTGTATGAAATCACACTGCAAACATCCAGAGGGCTTTAGGGGTGGATGGAGAAAGAAATGTGAATTTAAGGAACTGCCTAATAAGACCCTGCTCGGGGAGCCCACCCCCATCCTGACCTGGAAGGTACCACCTGGGGGGCCCTGGCACCTCTCAAATGTATAAACTTCTGCATCACAGCCTATTCCATCAGTGCATGTTCCAATCCAGGAGGAAGAACTGACCAGGCGAGGACAGCACATCTGATACTCTGGGGGCAATCACAGAAGGGCTTCGGGTAAGATGTGACTTTACAAGTGACCCCCTCAAACCCCACTGGTAACAGTGAGTCCCCTGCCATTCTACTGGTGTGGAGGGCGGTGGTCCTGGAAGGGCAGGTAGGGGAGAGGAGAGGCCTGAGCAGAGTCAGGCTGGTGAGGAGAAACAGTAGGGAAGAGTGTGTGCAAAGGCCCGGCGGTCGGGATGGCCTTAGGTCCCCAGCTAAGAACCAGGGGTGTGAGGTCGGCCCCACAGGCTGCTAAGAGGGTTCAGGGAGCTCATGCAGTCACACGCTGACTGCTCTGGTAGCCTGGGTGCTGGGAGGACAGGGCCAGTGTCACCCTCAGGGTCTCCCAAATGGAGCAGCTCAGTGCGTACAGGTTTGAGTGTGCAGAATCAGGCTGGCCTTATCAGTGTTCATTTCCAAATGAAGAAGCAAAGATATGGAGCTCCTGGTTCCAGAATCAAGTCCATTCTGGAGCCAGGACTCACCCTGGCCCCAAAGTACAGCCCTGAGCCTATGGGCACATGGCCCCTTCTCTTCCTCCACGGAGCCCTTTCTCAACGAATCCGGAGAGGGTCCAAGTCTGCACTGCATCCCCAGTGCTCAACCCAGAGGCAGCTTAAAACAGACTTAACAAATAAAAACCTGAAAGGTGCATGAGCGCTAACGTGGGAGTGAGAGACGAACAGCTGATGGGGCTCTGGTTAGTTCCTGCACAGGGCCTTTACACATACTCTTTTCCCCTTTCCTCATCAAAATCAATGTCACTATCACAAAAAACAAAAAGGCCACCAGGGGACTTCCCTGGTGGTCCAGTGGTTAAGAATCTGTCTTGCAATGCAGGAGACATGGGTTCGATCCCTGGTCTGGGAAGATCCCACATGCCAAGGAGCAACTAAGCCCGTGCATCACAACTACTGACCCTGTGCTCTAGAGGCGGGAGCTACAACTACGGAAGCCTGTGTGCCCCAGAGCCTGTGCTCTGCGACAAGGGCAGCCACCGCAATGGGAAGCAGGCGCACTGTAACCAGGGAGCAGCCCTGCCTGGCACAACCAGAGAAGAACACTCCAGCAGCAATAGAGGCCCAGCACAGCCAGATAATTAGTAAGTAAGTAAATTCTAAAAACACTGCAGAGCGAGCACCAAGGGAATAAGTGACTGACTCCTGGCATCAGGGGAAAGGGGAGCCTGGGTGAGGAGGGTAGAGGGCTGAGGCTGTAGAGATATGGATGTGGATGCTTTTGGGGCTGAGAAGGGCATTCCACTCCTAACTGCACTCGGTATGCTGGACAAGGCTGCACGCATGTCCCAAAGGCTACCAATGTGCTCAGAGCACCCTGCAGGGAAGGTGAGCAGTGCCCCACTTCAAGGATCCCCAGATGCTAGACTTCAGGGCCTGTCCCCCCGGTGAGAACTGGTGCAGGTGTCTTTGTGGGGAGCACTTAGCTTGGGAGTGCTAACATCCTCAAGATAACGGGAGGGAACAGAGACACAAGGAGGGGGTCCCTGAGGGCAAAAGCCAACCTGATATCCAGGCTGGCATCTCCAGGCCTCATGAACCCCATGGAGTCCCTGAGCCAAGCACCCAGGGCTTTGAAGGTTTTAGTGAGCAATTTAGTTGGCGGGGGGGGTGGGGGGGGCACCTTATGCAAAAGGCTGATGTAATCAGCACACAGGACACCACCCCCCTGCCCCGGGAGCAGGGTGGTCGTTCTGCCTTGCTGCCCCTGCAGGCAGGACAGGATGAGGGGAGGTGGAAGTGGCAGAGGCCACTGGAGACCCCAATGACCCACCCCTGGGCTCCCCTCCCTCTTGTGGCTCCCATCCAGGCTACCCATCTCAGAAGAACAATGGTCCATGGTCCTTCCCGTCGCCTGTGCCGGCCCGTGAGGGAGGAGGCATGGAGCTACCACGGGGTTTCTAGAGGAAACAGGGCTAAGCAGCTGGTGCTTGACCCGAGTCATCTGCTGGTGGGGAAGTGGTTGGATGGGAAGCCAGGCGTGGGGGGGATCTCTAAACCACCACCAATTCTGTCCTCAACAACTTGAGCCCCCCACCCGCTCTGCTCAGTTCCCCACAGCTAGCCCTTCTCCCATGCTGAGCACCCTGCCCAGAGCGCCCACAGCAGCCTCAGCTACCCTCAGGTACCCGCCACTCCAAGAACTCTCCGGACTGGAGAAGCCCTCTTCTACATGCCCCCCACCTGCAGCCCTGTTTCCCTCATGCTTACCTCTGAGAACATTAAATCCCACTTGATTATAGTCTCCCAAGGGCAGAGAACCATATTTGAACTCTCTCTCCTCACAACTTGGTATATCAGCCTGTGCATCTGCTGGGGTCCCCAGATCCCCCTGGAGGGGAGGGGGAGCTTCAGCCCCCAGCCACACACAAGGCCAAGAGGACCCTCCTGGCATTGCTGCTTCTGGCCCTGAACGAGAGTGGGTTTTCCCCATGAGATGCAAGGCCACAACTCAGCTTCCATGATCGCTCAAGCCACTCAACAAATATTTGCCCAGCACCTGCCTGGGGCAGGAAGTGCCCAGAGCTAGGGGCAGGCCATTACCAAGACGGGGCCCTGACTCTGGAGCTCACGATCCGGTGAGAGGCACAACCATTCATCCAGGTTACACAGATCCATGAGCTACAGATCCTCGCGTCTGACCTCACCCAGCAGAGGAAACACTGAGCTCTCTGGAGATGAGATCTGGGGGCCACCAGGGGGTAGAGGTGGGGTGATCTAACGGGGCAGGGGTGGGCTGGTAGGGGGGCCCTCAAGGCACAAGGAAGGCATGCAGAGCTGGGAGGAAGACGCAGGCACGATCCTCCCAGAAAGCAGACTCTGGGCTCCGCTGTGAACTAAGTTGTATGTGTGTGCATACTAAGTTGCTTCAGTCATGTCCACCTCTTTGCGACCTCATGGACTGTAACCCGCCAGGCTCCTCTGTCCATGGGATTCTCCAGGCAAGAATACTGGAGTGGGGTGCTGTGCCCTAATCCAGAGGCTCTTTCCGACCCAGGGATTGAACCCATGTCTCCCACCCCAATTCATAAGCTGAAGTCCTCATCTCCAGTGTGGCTGTATTTGGAGACAGGGTCCTATTTGAAGGTCATAAAGGAGATCAATCCTGGGTGTTCATTGGAAGGATTTATGCTGAAGCTGAAATTCCAATACTTTGGCCACCTCATACGACGAGTTGACTCACTGGAAAAAAGTCTGATGCTGGGAGGGATTGGGGGCGGGAGGAGACGGGGACGACAGAGAATGAGATGGTTGGATGGCATCACCGACTCGATGGACATGAGTTTGAGTGAACTCCAGGAGTTGGTGATGGACAGGGAGGCCTGGCGTGCTGTGATTCATGGGGTCGCAAAGAGTCAGACACGACTGAGCGACTGAACTGAAGATTAAATGAGATCAAAAAAAGTGGGGCCCTCATCCAACAGAACTCTGTTCTTAAAAGAGGAGGATGAGAGGTTTCTCTGTCTCCAATCACACACTGAGGAAGGGCCATGTGAACACACTAGATCCCAACCAGAACCTGACTGCGCTGGCCTCTTAAGACTTCCAGCGTCCAGAACTATGAGAAAATAAATGTCTGTCACGTCACCCAGTCTATATGGTATCTTGTTATGGCATCCAAGCAGACCAGCATCTATTCACCCCACAGCTCCCTCATGGGGCCCCTCGCCTGGACCTCTCGCCATGGACGGGAGACTGGCATGTACCCCAGATGCCAACACGATGTGTCCTCAGTAGAGCTCTCGCCACCTCAAGCCTGCTTGGGTCACGGTGTGCGTGGGCTCCAGCCCTCCTTGCTTGGGTCAAGACTCCCAGATTGGACTTCCCTACAGGTCCAGTCGGAGAAGGCAATGGCAACCCACTCCAATACTCTTGCCTGGAGAATCCCATGGACAGAGGAGCCTGGTGGGCTGCAATCCATGGGGTCTCAAAGAGTCGGACATGACTGAGTGACTTCACTTTCATGCACTGGAGAAGGAAATGGCAACCCACTCCAGTGTTCTTGCCTTGAGAATCCCAGGGACGGGGGAGCCTGGTGGGCTGCCATCTATGGGGTCACACAGAGTTGGACACGACTGATGCGACTTAGCAGCAGCAGCAGAGGTCCAGTGGTTAAGAACCCACCTACTCCGAGAAGGAAATGGGAACCCAGTCCAGTATTCTTGCCCGGAGAATCCTATGGACAGAGGAGCCTGGTGGGCTACAGTCCATGGGATCGCAAGAGACTTACTATTATTAAAAAAAAAAAAAAAGAATTCACCTACTAGTGCAGGGGACACGGGTTTGATCCCTGGTCTGGGAAGATTCCACATGCCCCAGGGCTACTAAGCTCGAGCACCCTAGAGCCTGTGCTCCGTAACAAGAGAAGACACTCACACCGCAACTAGAGAAAGCCCTTGTGCAACAACAAAGACCCAGCGAAGCCAAAAAAAAAAAAATCAAACCCCAGATTCACACCCTGACTCCTTCAAAAGCAGTCTCACCACTGGGCCCCTGTGATGTGTATGGAGGCCCTGCATGGTAAGGCTCACCCACTCTCAGACCTAAAACGCAGGACCCGAGATGGTCACGGCCCTTCAAACTCTCCTGATCACCTATGTCAAATTTCCAAAGTCAGAGCCTTTCCCAAACCCGATGCCTCCAGTTGCTTCTCCTGCTTGAGTTTTCCTCCTTGGCGCTGCTCACCATCTCCCGATTAGACATGTTCCTGGCTTTGTGTCAGTTCCACCAGGGCAGGGCATCCGCCCACCTGGGGACACACTGCTGTGTCCCCTGCCCCAATAACCAGGAGAGCACACAGTGGGAGCACGATCATTGCTCGTAGAATGAACAAAGAATTACTTCTGTTACCTCCAACTGGCACGTGTGCTAAGTCACATGTCTTCAGTCGTGTCTGACTCTTTGCGACCTCAATGAACTGTAGGCTCTGTCCATAGGATTCTCCAGGCAAAAATACTGGAGTGGGTTGCCATGCCCTCCTCCAGGGGATCTTCCTGACCCAGGGATCGAACCTGAGTCTCTTATATCTCCTGCATTGGCAGGTGGATTCTTTACCACCAGTATCACCTAGGAAGCCCCTCTGTCAGTTGTGTTATGACTAGAAAAGAGCAGGACTAGAAAAGGTCTCTGAGGCCGACGGGGGTGGGTGGGGGTGACGATGTCCTCTGGCAGCCCTGCCAGGTAGCTGGTCTGCAGCCAGGGTCCCACCCAGGGCTCAGTGAACTTGGGACTCCCACTGATGGCTCCAGCTACCCCACCACGAGATCCCACTGGGATGCTGCAGGCTTGAAATGGAAGTGATTGTGTGGCAGTGCAATTTCTGGGGGTGGAAAGCGCCAGCTCTTTGAGGAGGGCGCTCTGAAGTCCCCAGAGGCTGGGACTGTCTCGCCAGGCACTGTCTCTTTCAGCTGACCTTCCATGGAAGCGGTGAGCTGCCTGTGGACATGGAAGCCCATTAAGGGAACCCGCCAAGCCCAAGTGTAAGGACTGAAGACCCTGGAAAGCTCCAGAATCCTTCACTCAGCTCAGCAAGAGGTCAGAGTGCTGGCTGGGGAGTGGGGCACAGGAAAGCCACACAGCCCCAGGCTGCTTGGGGGTGCATTCTTGGCCCAAAGTCGGGCGGACCCTCCGTGAGGCAGGTTAGGCAAATGCCACCTAGTGAAGAGCCAGGGGACAGCCAACCATACAGGGCTTTTTCATGCGCATGCACATTTAATTCCTAATCTTTCCCCCTGAAAAGCTCCCATTAACTCCACAGCGGGTAACAGGATGAGCAACCCTAGGTGGCCTGGACATTGCCCCTACAGTGCGCCAGCACCTGGTGAGGCTCAGTTATTCCTCTCGCCAGTTTCTGAGGAAGAAATTAGTCCTCTTGCCGTTTTACAGAGGAGGAGGGAGGCCCAGGATGGCACCCAGCCCCATGGCTCCAGTTCAGGGCGGCCCGGGCTTCCCTGTCCTCCACCTGGTGCTGCCGCTCCCTGGGGGCAGGTAGCCACCACAGCTAGACCCATTTCTTGACTGGGCAGACTGAGACCTGGAGCCAAGAAGACAAGCCACGTGGGGAACTCCAGAGCTGGGATCTGCGGCCCACCTGGAGTCCTACCCAAGGGTTCCGGGTGCCTCTTCCCGCTCCCCCTCAAGAGGCTTTCTTCCTCTGTCCCACCCCACCCCCAGCTATTCTCTATTCTTCCTCCTCTCTCTGCCACCTCCAGGAATGAGCAGTCTAGCCTGCTGCCTCTCCTCCCTCCCTCCTCCGCTCTCCTCTTGCAGGACTCGGCAATCTGGCCTCCCTTCGCCTGCAGCAGCTCCCAGGAGAACCCAGCCAGGCCCCACCCGCCTCCCACTAGGACCACAAGCCCACCTTTCCGCACACTCCCCAGTGTCCCTTCAGACCTGGAGGGCACCAGGTGGGGCGGCAGCTGCAAAGGCCCTGAGATCACATTGGGCGGCTAACACAATAGATTCGGGTGGTTACTGGGGTGGAGTTGCTGAGAGGTGCTTGGAGACCCTGCAGGGCCTTGGCAGGGTAGAAGAATTAGAATCTTGTTTTTCTAGGATCAAATATCCCTTACAAAGTTTCTAGTTTAGAATTTTGCTTCCCTTCCTCAACGCCTAGAAAACATTATCCCTACGAGTGCTCACCACCCGCTAGTCCCAAGTCAGTCTTTCTGGACTATAAAAAGAGCAGCCACCTCATAAGGCTGTTTAAGGATTAAACCACCTTAGAGCAATGCAGGGAGATGTGCAGCCTGTGTCCAGCTGCTCTCCATGACCCCTCACAGGACTGCAAACTCCCTGACAGCAGAGGCGGCATCTTCTACTGCTCACCACCCCCCGGAACCTTAGGCCATTTCATCAGTCACAGGTGTTTACTGAGGGCTCCCCACTGCCTTCCTAGCATCATCCGATCGCATCCCAGACACTAGTCTCTCATGTAAATCTCATGATAACCACGCAGCAAGGAGACCACCCGCAGCCCTGCTGCCAGGGGGCCCAGATCACTGTGGTGGTGGCTGCCCTGTACATTCTACGAGGAGCACTGCCAGTCTCTACTCCCCAGCCCCAGATGTGACAACAAAAAATGTCACCAGACAATCTTCTAAGTGTCCCCTGGGCAGGGCAGAATCACCCCTGATTAAGAACCCCTGTAGTGCAGGAAAGCCTGCTTGTCCCCACTTATCAGATGCAGAAACTGAGGTGGCAGGTGACGTCGCGACCTTTGCTCAGGCTCTCCTGGCTAAGCAAGGTGGCGCTGATGGTCGAATCTGACTCTCCACTATACCGTGTATGCACCTTTACCCACCTTCTGCTTAATTCAGTCAGTCCTCACAGGTGGTGCAGTGGTAAAGAATCTGCCACCTGCCAAGGCAGGAGACACAGGTTCAACCCCTGGGTTGGGGATGATCCCCTGGAGGAGGAAATGGCAACCCACTCCAGTATTCTTGCCTGAGAAATCCCATGGACAGAGGAGCCTGACAGGCTACAGTCCATGGGGTCGCAAACAGTCAGACACGAATGAGCACACACACACCCCTCAGGGTCTCTAAGGATGCTGAGACCTTCACATCCTATCTGTCCAGAGGAGACGTGGCAATTAGCACCACCAGACACTGGACACAAAATGACAGCCACCTGGTTAGTCCCACTTCACAGCTTCTGTGGCTCAGAAAGCTCTCGGGGGAGACAGAGGGATGACACTCTTGGCCAAGGGGACCCAGGAGCAGAGGCAGGGAGGCAGGCCCACATGCTCATGCCAGGCAAAGGCCAAAGCAAGGTAAAAGTGGGTAACAGTGCTCAGAGCAGCTCGGCGCCCAGGAAAGGAATGGGAGTGCGAGAGGCAGGGAGGACCCGAGAGAAGGAGCCGAGGTTGGCACAAACACCACCTCTCTGTCTTCAAGGCCAGCTCACTGGCGCCTCAAATGCTGTAAGCCCCACCAGAACCTGGCAGGCCTTCCTCCAACACAGGCTCTGGCGGTGACACTGAGGAGCCTGGTCAGACCTTGCTAGACCAACGTGAAACCCTCTCCAAACCCCATGCCTTCAGACTGACCTCCACGACATGTCCTGACAGACTGACCAAAACTCATCTCACAGCCCGGCTCAAGAAACCACTGGGGCACGTTTTAAAAGGCTTTGGATGCAGGCCAAGAGGTCTGGACTTTGCCTCTGGGGGTGGGGCGGGGATCCAGGAGACCCCGAGATCAGGTGCTTCTTTTCTGGGAATGGCACTAAGGTTCTCCACCTCTACACCGGGATTGGTCTCCCTTCACTTCTTTCCTCATGAAGACAAGATGTTTAGGGCTCTGAGCCGGAGCCTGGCACATGCTCAATGAAGGCTTTCAACGTGCTGTCCCGTCTGCCTAGAACATTCACCACTCCCTGCCCCAACTCCCCACAACCCCCACCCCCCTGCCCCCAGCAGGCTGACTTATTATTCAGAGCTAATCTCACCTGAAAGCCTTCCCTGACCCCCCGAATCTAATGCTTTGCCCCCCACCCCAACACCATCACTTCACTCCATTTTACTATATTCGCGAACATAGGGCTATCAGAAACACTCTTGATCATTTGTCTGGGGATGATCATCTTCACTAGAACAGAAGTTGTTGAGAGCCATTCCCTGGGTCTCAGCAGGGAGCTGGCACCCATGCGACATCAAACTGTCCCCAGGGTCCCTTTACTTTGTGGCTCTCACCCACCAGGCTATTGTGGCCCTCCTCTGGCGCCCTAGGGCTGTGCACCCTACGTCCTCACAGAAAAGTAATTATGAAGAATGCTTTCTCCAGCTCTAGGCACACGGACTCACTGCTCCCTTCTTGGCCATCCACGCACCGTGGCCTGCTCCTTCCAGTCTCTGCCCCGCTTCCAGCTAGCTCTGTGACTGGAGGCAACCCCCACCCCCACCCCTCCGTACCCAGCCTAGAGCCCTGTTGAGGCCCCAGTCTGCAGCCAGTCTCAGCCCAACCAGGCAGGGAGAAGGCTTCATTACGTGGGGCTGCTGGCCCAGTTTCTACCCCTCCCAGAACCAGGAGGCCAGCCAAAGCGGGGAGGAGGGCCCAGCCCAGGTGGGGGCAGTTCTAGGAACTCTGGGGAGATCGGGGGAAGGGAGGTGATCACTAAACCTAGATCTGCCTGATACCACTCAACCCAGCCGTTTGTGGTTCCTGCCTCAAGTGCTAAGGATTTCAAGTCAGCGTTCCCAGGACCCATTGGTAACAGCCATGCAGTTAGACTCCCTGAGAGAAGGAACAATAAGTAGGGGTGGTCTGACTGGGGACAAAAGTGAGGAAAAGACAAACTAGGGGGAAAAAAAAAAAAGGAAAAATCCAGCCATGCTCCATCGTTATAACCACTTCCCTCTGCCAGCCCACAGCTCTGTGATCCCTGACCTCTCCGCTCCCATTAGGAGAACGGGGGTTGAGGGTGGGTGGGTGGATGACCTAGCCTCTGGGAGAGAAGCTTCCACTGATTTGGTTCCCTGGGACACCAGTAAAACTCGGTCCACAAGGGTACGGACCCATCCCTCAGGATGGGCAAGAGAAAAGTCCTGGAGAGGGAATCCAGAATAGTGTGACCTCTTCCCGTCACGCCCCTCAAAGGCCAGCTCCAGGGGACCGAGGGTTGGGGCTGAGGGTCAATCAATCCCAGCCCACTGATGTCTAGCTGGGCTCCATGTGGAGCCTCGGTTTTCCACCCTGTACCACAGAGAAGATCTGAGCCAACTTGGTGGTGATGGTGAGCCATCAATGAGCTTATCTAACCAGCAAGCTCAGCACAGGGCCTGGCCCAGGAAATGCACCCTAGAGGCCAAGCGCTGGGACGGGTAGCACCAAAGGTCTGGGTACCTGATTTGAGCCCCTTCTTGGTGACCCGCATCCACCCCACCAAGACACAATGAACAGAGCTTTATAAGCTCACCTCCCAGTAACTCACCTGCAGAGAGCTGGTGTCTGAATCCTGGGAGGTCCCAACCTCTAGGCTTGAGCCTCAAGGGTCTGGTCACAAAAAGTGCAGAGAGAATCTCAGGACCCTAAACTACTCAGGTAACAGGGTGTGTGTGTGTGTGTCTACCTTCCTGCAGATATGTGCGGTGGGGGTGGGCCAGAGGGTGGTAGACAAGATGCCAGAGTTAGGTGTTCCAGACTATTTCCCAAGCTGTCCACACAAACACCCACCTGGCCAGCTAGCCCCTTGGAGCAGCCCGCAGAGGTTTGCCCATACGGTAGGTAGGGGCCCAGAACCTGGCAGGGATGAGATATGAGAAAGAAGAAACCCCTCAGGTTTGGCCCTAAGCTAACACCCGGCCAAGAAAAAAGGGGGACGCCTTGGCACGTGTCTTTTGATCACACAAGTTTCTCCGGACCTGCGCCCACACCCACTCCAGCCTACTTAGTCCAAAAGCTTGCCTCTCCCTCCCACTCCCAAAGCTCCTAGCGAAGTTCTTCAACCTACCTGATCGCCCCTGTATCTGACTCTCGCCACCTGCAACCCCTCTCTTCGAATCCTAACCCCAAGTGACCCCCGCAAACATCCCAGGGATCTCCTAACCGCCCCCACTCGAACTAACTCCGCCCACACCCACCCTGCCCCACTTCCTAGGCTTCTCCTCAGCCGCCCCCAAGCTTGTAACCTGACCCACCTCCTCCAGCGCCCCGACGGTACCTGCAAGCCCGGGCCCCTCCCCGCCCCCCGCCCCCGCCTCAGGGCCGTTTCCCTCCGGCCACGCGGCTCTCTCCTCCTCCCCCATTCCGCCGGCCCGAAGCCTGACTCCTCCTCCCCCTCCCCCTCCGGTTTCCCCCGGCGCCGCCTCACTTTCCCTCCACCAGCCTCCCTCCAACTTCCCCGGCCCCCCGGCACCTGCCCCGGCATGGCCTCGCACCCCTCTCGCGGGGAATAAGAGAAGGAGCTCTGGGCCAGATCCCGACTCCCCCAAGCTCCGCGGCCCGGCCCGGAGCTGAACGCTCAAGGCCGCTGGCGGGGGCCGGGACTCCCCGCACTCGCCGGCCCGGCCACAGTGTAGACTGCTAGCCCGGTTCCTCTCCTGTCGGAGGAGGCCCCCATGTCCTCCCCTCTCAGCCCTTAGCCGGACCTCGGATGCCCTCGGGCCGCCCCGGCTAGAGGAGGCCGGAACCGGGCCTGGGGCAGGCTGCCTCACCTGCGCCGTAGCCGCACTCCGGGGGCTCCCGGCGGGCTCCGCAGCGGCAGCTGAGGCCGGGCCTGGGCCCGGGGCGCACCCCCCTGCGCCGGGGCCTCGGCCTCCGCCTCCGCGGCCTCCGCGGCCTCCGCCTCAGCAGCAGCGGTAGCCGCGGCGGCCATTCATTGTGGGCCAGGCCGCCCCAGCCGAGCGCCGAGCGAGCGCAAGGCGCGCCGCCGCCGCAGCCGGGCCGGGGAGGAGCGGCCGTGGCCCCTCCCGCGCACCGCCCCCGGTTCCCACCCCCGAGGCTAGGCCAGCCGAGCGCCGAGCGCGCCCCTTCGCCCCTCCTCAGTCTCCTCTCTCTACCTCTCGGAATCCCGGTCGTAACCTGGCTATGCTGGAGAGTTCAAGTCCCGATCTCGCCACTTTTTAGTCCCGCGACCTTAAGCAAGTGGCTCTGTCTTTCGGAACTTTAGTTTCCTGGAAAAAAAGCAAAGAATAATGCCTGCAGTTTATTGTGCCAGGCACTGTTTTATAGGTTCTTTATAGGATTATCTCGTTTAAACTTCATGGTAATATCTTTAGGTAGGAATTATTTTATCCACACACACACTATAGAAAATAAGAAAAAGAGGCACCGAGCGGTGAAGAAACGTGCTCAAGATCACACAGCAAGGAACTGAAGGCGGGAGCTAGATTCAAACTCAGGCCCAAGAAACATCAGTAAAAGTTAGTACCTGTATGATGCTTATGCGACGCCAGATTCCATTCTAAGCACTTAACTCATTTAATTTTCATCACAACTCAATAACGAACGTTTAAAAGTTTTGTCCATTTTGCCAATGAGGGAATATAAGCTGAGGAAGTTAAGAACAAGTAGCAAGGCGTACTGGAGCTGGAACCCAGCCAGTACCGACCACTACCCTCTGTTTTCCTACACCAGTTAGAACCTACTGAGGGTTTGCTATGTTGAGAGCCTACTCTGCACATTTTCAAGGCATTCTGCCTTTTGATCTTTGCTCTGTTTTGGAAGTTAGGAGTCTTTTTTAACAGGTAAAGACGGTGAAGCCCAGAGAGTTTAAGTAACTTGTCAAGAGCATGTGGTATTACGGGGATTCAAACGCGGTAAATCTGATTTCAGAGCCTGAGTGATTCCTGCAGGGTGCCCTGAAATGATGTATTTTACAGAACCCAGCACACAGGAGACGATCAGTAGGTATTGGATTTCTCCGCGTAGCCCCCTTCTGTGCCTCACCTTCCTCATCCGTGAAATGGGGATGTGCCGTGTTCCCCCCCCCCGACAAAGGGAAGCCGCAGTGATTAAGGCCACCGCACGACACTTTCAGCGCTTTGCGCCATGCATTTTGATCCCAACCGTCCACTGTAGTCAACCATCACTGATTGACTGAATTCTGTCACATGATCTGCCCGCCCACTGTGCCAACATGTCGGCGCCCAGGTCCTAATCCGGGAAGCGTGCACCGAGACCAGTTTGATTTTCGGTGTCTCGAGAGACGGTGAGAAGGGCCTGGGAGACGCGAGGAGGGATCCGGACCATGGGTGGACCCGCTCGAGAGCTTCCGGCTTCTCAGGGGCAATTCTCCAAAGATCGGGGTGGTGTCAATTTACCGAGGTCCCGGGGTCTCTTTAGTCCCTACTTTACAGTTGTGTAGGCCACCCGGCCCGGGAACGCAGCTATCTGATGCTTTCTTTGGCTATTCCCTCCTCTACCCTCCCAACCAGGATTGGCGGGCAGAGGCGCCCGCGGATGTCCCGTGCGAGGACTGTTCTGTGGCTAAGCCCGACTTTCCGCTCCGTCCTCAGTTTCTGTAGAGCCCGGTTTATGGAGGGGCAGCCCCAAGGGCCGCCAAATCCAGGAGCCATGGAGAATGGCACCGAGCCGGACGGAGAAGAGCGCCCACCTGTGTTTCAGGAGACGACGATCACCGAGGGGGCCGCCAGGATCGTCTTTCCCAGCGCCAACGAAGTTTTCTACAACCCAGTGCAAGAGTTCAACCGGGACCTGACGTGAGCCGGGGTCCGGGGTCAGCTTGGCAGAGGTCTGTGGGTCTGAGATAGAGGGGTGTGAGCTGACTCTCCGTCTCCCGCAGATGCGCTGTGATCACAGAATTTGCTCGTATTCAGCTTGCGGCCAAAGGAATCCAGAGTGAGTGAAGGTCCAGGCTCCTGATGGGCAGGGGTATCACACAGAGCTCTCTCGGTGCCCCGCCCCTTCTGTCCCTGACCTTCCAGAAAGGCTGCAACCTTATATAGTAGGTCCTGGACGATTTTCTTCCCTGCATCTTCTGTATACTGAAGAGTTTGTGCATGCTCAGTTGCTCAGTCATGTCCACCTCTTTGCGACCCCATGGACTGTCCATGGACTGACCCCATGGCTCCTCTGTCCATGGGATTTCCCAGGCAAGAATACTGGAGTCGGTTGCCATTTCCTCCTCCGGGGGATCTTCCCCACCCAGGGATTGAACCTTCATCCCTTGAGTCTCCTGCATTGCAGGTGTATTCTTTGCTGCTGAGCCACCTGGGAAGCACATTACTGAAGATTAGGGGGAGGTTTCTCAGAGGGCGCTTTGATATCCCCTGACTTGTGCTTCTGGGTGGCTGCAGTCAAGGTGCCAGGTGAGAAGGATGTGCAAAAGGTGGTCGTGGACTTGTCAGAGCCAAATGAGGACAAGGCTGAATTGAAAGAGGGTCCAAACCTGGCCCTGGAAGACCAGCCTCGAACAGCCACCGTGGGGGAGATCTGTGAGGTGGGACCTGAACATAGGAGGCAGCAGCCCTAGAGTCTAGTGGGTGATGAAGGAAGGAAGGATCCTGGAGGGGGAGGGCTAGAGGAGGTGGGCGGTGGGAGCTCCTTGTGGGGGTGGGGGATCCAGCAGAGGAGGGCGGTGTGGATGTGAATGGGGCTCTGCTTACTCCAACAGGAAGGCCTGCGAGTGCTGGAAGGCCTGGCGGCCTCCGGCTTACGTTCCATTCGCTTTGCTCGAGAGGTGCCTGGTCTCCGATCCGTGGTTGCCAACGATGCCTCTGCCCGAGCTGTGGATCTTATGCGCCGTAATGTGCAGCTCAATGAAGTGGCCCACCTGGTACAGCCCAGCCAGGCAGATGCCCGGTAGGTGCCGGGCATAGAGTGCTGGCCCCTGGAACAAAGTCACCTGGGGTCACATCCTGGCTGTGTCACCTTCTTGCTCTGTGACCTTGAGAGAGTGGCTACAGCCTCTGAGCCTGTGTCCTTGTCCGTGACACAAGGACAGTAGTTTTATAGGGGTTGGCGTATTGATTATACTTGTGTAGTTTGTTCTCACAGGTAGATATAAATACCATTATGGACTCCATTTCAGACTTAACTTCCTGCACTTTTTAAAAATATTTACTTCTTTTTATTTATTTGTTTGGCTGCCCTGGGTCTTCGTTGCGGCACCCAGATTCTCCATCTCCGTTGCAACCTGCGAACTCTTAGTTGCAGCATGCGGAATCTAGTTCCCTGATCAGGGATGGAAACTGGGCCCCCTGCATTTGTGAGCATGGAGTCTTAGCCACTGGACCCACCAGAGAAGTCCCAGCTCCTTGCACTTTTATTCAGTCAAGTGACACAGTGTATATCCAGTGCCCGTCACCATTCTTACTGTCAGGGCTGCATTAGTAAACAATACAGACAAAACCCCTGACCTTGTGGAGTTGATAATGCAGGGATCAGCAAACTACAGCCTGCCAGGCCCACAGCCTGGTTTTTTGTGTGGGTTTTTTTTTCTTAATGGCCTGCTATATAAGAATGTCTTTTACATTTTTAAAGGTTTAGAAAGAGAAGAATATGTGACAGACCACATGTGACTCACAAAGCCTAAAATATTTACTGCCTGACCCTTTACAGAAAATAACTGAATTAAAAATGTTTGCTGGGAACTTCCCTGGCCTTCCAGTGGTTAAGACTCTTTGCTTCCACTGCAGGGGCTCAGGTTCCATCCTTGGTTGGGGAACTAACATCCCACATGGTTTTCTGCCCATATTAGAATCTAATAGGAAACACAGGTGATGACGAATAAGTAGACTCTGTAGCGCTGAGAAGTGCTGGAGGAAGCGGGGAAATCCAGGGCATAAAGGGTGGGGGAAGGGAGGGATGGTTGCCATTACAAATAACTTGGTCAGTAGCATTTGCATTTTCTCACCTGCAGAGAACAACAATAGTTTCAAATCTGTGGGAGGTTGTTGATATTCTTGCCTGGAGAATCCCACGGACAGAGGAGTCTGGTGGGCTGCAGTCCACGGGGTCACCAGGAGTCAGATACAACTGAGCGTGCACACACACGTATGTGTGTTACATCAGTATTTGACTAGTTTTTTTTTTTTTTTTGCCACACCAATCGTTAGGTGGGAACTTAGTTCCCTGACCAGGGATCAAACATGCAGTGAAAGCATGGCGTCCAAACCACTGGACCACCAGGGAAGTCTCAGTATTGGCTATTATCTTTGCCATTGTTAGTTGAGTAGCAGATTCAAGGAGGAAAAAATACAGTTAGCAAGTGGCTGAGCCAGGACCTGAACCTGGGCAGCTGGCCCCCAAGTCCAGGCCCGAACCATCACATGGCGTGAGTGTGAGGCTGTGGAGGGTCCCTGGGGCGGGGGCTGAGGATCTGCTCCCTTGCTCCCAGCATGCTGATGTATCAGCACCAGAAGGCGTCGGAGCGGTTTGACGTCATCGACCTTGACCCTTACGGCAGCCCCGCCTCTTTCCTGGACGCTGCCGTGCAGGCTGTGAGTGAAGGAGGTGAGGCCCGGCCGTTGCGGGGGTCAGTCCGGAGTAGGGCCCGGGGCGTTACTGAGTCTTCACTGCTCCGTCCCTCCCCACAGGGCTGCTATGCGTCACCTGCACAGACATGGCGGTTCTGGCGGGGAACAGCGGGGAGACCTGCTACAGCAAATACGGGGCCATGGCCCTCAAGAGCCGGGCCTGCCACGAGATGGTGAGAGGCCTCCTGGCTCGCCTCCGCGCCCCCCAGACCTGCTCAGCTTCCTCTGGGCAGCCAGAGCCAGAGCCAGCCCCAGACGTTGACCACAAACGTGTTCGTTTTATATATATGAAGTTTATTTACTTTTATTTATTTATCCTTGGCTGTGTTGGGGTCTCATTGCCGTACGGGCTTTGCTCTAGTTGCAGCAGGCGGGCGGCTGCTCCCTAGTTGCGGTGCACTGGCTTCTTTTACTGCGGAGCACGGACTCAGTAGCTATAGCTCTCAGGCTCTAGAGCACAGGTGCGCTAGTTGTGATGCACAGGTTTATTTGCTCCGAGGCGTGTGGGATCTTCCTGAATCGGGGATGGAATCCATGTCTCTTGCCTTGACAGTTGGATTCTTTACCACTGAGTCACCTGGGAATCCCGACAAGCACGTTATTTATCTTTAAAAAAAAATATTTTTATTTATGTATTTAGCTGTGCCAGGTCTTAGTTGCTTAGTTGAGGGATGCGAACTTTTAGTTGCTGCATGTGGGATCTAGTTCCCCCACCAGGGATTGAACCCAGGTTCCCTGCACTGGGAACGTGGAGTCTTAGCCACTGGACCACTAGGGAAGTCCTGACATGCATGTTTTTTAACCACCATAATTCCTGAGAGCATGGCTGCAAAATGGTCCTTTGGTTGGGGGTGGGGGGGGAGTAATTTTTCTTAAGATAAGAGTGGGTGATTACGTTATTCTTTTTCTCCTTTTTTTTTTTTTTAATATTTGTTTATTTATTTTCCTGCACTGGTCTTAGTTTCAGCATGTGAGATCTAGTTCCTTGACCAGGGATTGAACCTGGTCCCCTTTCATTGGGTGTATGGAGTCTTAGCCACTGGATCACCAGGGAAGTTCCACGTTATTCTTCCTAGTATTCTCTATTTCAACAACTGCAGTGTTTGTTGTTTTTTTTTTGGCCATGCCTTGTGGCTTGCAGGATCTTGTTTTCCCAACCAGGGATTGAAACTTGGGCCATGGCAGTAAAGCCCTAAACGTTAGACCACTGGGGAACTCCAGTGGTCTAGTGTTCTTTTTTAAAGGCAGTTTTTCCAGTTTTGTGTTTGGCTCTGAGTTCAGGTCCTAGTTTTGCTGGTGGCTTTGGACAAGTGACTTCATCTTTTCTGGGCCTCCATTTTTACGTCTGTGAAATGGGTGTGATATTGGTCCAGAGCCCATGGAGTTGTTGTGGAGATTCAAGAAGGCAAGGCTGGCTGTGTTGGGGGCTGGAAAAGGAGGACTCTTGTCCTCTTTAGGAGCCCTGCTGTCAGGTCAACCTGGGAAGTGCTACCTCCTTGCTGTGTCAGAGCCTCACTGCAGCCTTGGGCCACATCACCCAGCATGGGGCACACGTGAAGTGTTAACTAGAAGCCATTTGGTTAACGGGTCTGTGCTTTCTTTCCTTGGGCTTCCCTGGTGACTCAGTGGTAAAGAATCCACCTGCCATACAGGAGCCACAGGAGACTCCGGTTTGATTCCTGAGTCCGGAAGATCCCCTGGAGAAAGGCATGGCAACCCAGTACAGTATTCTTGCCTGGAGAATCCCATGGACAGAGGAGCCTGGTGGGCTAGTCCATTGGGTCACAAAGAGTCAAGGATGACTGAAACAACTTAGCACACACGCACGCTTTCTTTCCTTAATTGTTTTAGTGTCCCAGTAGGGCCAGAAAGAGACAGACTGGTGTGATTTTACAGATGGGGAAGCTGAGGCTCTCCCTTTCCAAGGGTCACTCAGCGCTGGGCTCAGAGCCCTACAAGCCGGTCCTGCCTCTGTACCTGTGAGCCCCTGGCATGGCTCTGTGCCAGGGAGGTGGCAGCAGGGGTAGGGCTGATGGCTGGCACCCATGCCCCACACCAGGCCCTGAGGACTGTCCTGCACAGCCTGGATCTCCGTGCCAACTGCTACCAGCGCTTTGTGGTTCCGCTGCTCAGCATCAGCGCTGACTTCTACGTACGGGTTTTTGTTCGTGTCTTCACTGGCCAGGCCAAGGTCAAGGCCTCAGCCAGGTAGTCTGGGGCAAAGAGGGGTGACAGATGGAAAGAGGCAAGAGGGTCTTTCCTAGGGTTGGTGAGGGGGGAGGGTGGGACATGGTCCTGCCTTGGGGAAATGTTGGGGGTGGTCCCAGAGGGAACCCAGTCAGTCTGAGGGAGGAGCAGGGATGTGGTGACCACACTCGGAACCGGCAGCTGCCCTTGTCCCCCACAGCAAGCAGGCGCTGGTGTTCCAGTGCGTGGGCTGCGGGGCCTTCCACCTGCAGCGCCTTGGCAAAGTATCAGCAGCCTCCGGTGGCCGGTGAGCAAGGGTGAGCTGGGGAGGAAGGGGAAGGGGACAACCCAGCCAAGGCTGCCACCCCCCAACCTTACCACTGTCTGAGCAGGCTAAAGTTCTCTGCAGCCCGCGGTCCCCCCGTCGCCCCTGAGTGTGAGCACTGTGGACAGCGACACCAGGTGGGGCGGGGTGGGGCGGGGGGGCATTTGAGGGTGGGGGCCTGGCATTCCTGGTCCCTGCTCATCCGGCCCCTGTGCGTTTGCAGCTCGGTGGCCCCATGTGGGCAGAGCCCCTCCATGACCTGGAATTCGTGGGCCGTGTCCTCGAGGCTGTAAGCGCCAACCCTGGCCGCTTCCACACCGCAGAGCGGATCCGAGGAGTGCTGAGTGTCATCACAGAGGTGGGGATCCGGGGCTGTGACCAGAACGGGGGCAGCCATCCGTCCTTGATGGACCCCACACCTATCCCATGGCCCTGTTACAGGAGCTCCCGGATGTGCCTCTCTACTACACGCTGGACCAGCTGAGCAGCACCATCCACTGCAACACGCCCAGCCTCCTGCAGCTGCGGTGAGGCCGGGCCTGGGCTGGAGCGTGTTCCTGACCCCCTGGGTGCCCTTGGCGAGTCGGGCCCCTCTTGGCTCAGAGTCCCCTGGAAAGTAGAGATCAAACATAACGCAGGTTTAGGGCTTCTCGTGCATGAGGGCTTAGACCAGTTCTTAGAAGTCATGAGCCCTGGCCGGGGGGATGTCAGGATCTTACTGTTAGGATATCTGGCTGGCATCATGCAGGCAGTGTAGTCACTGTTAGATATACAGCCTTGTGAGTCCATGAAACAGGGCTCACCCCACACACGGGTCAGCACTCACTTCGGGATCCGGCCCTCTCGCTCGCCATCCCACCTGGTCCCCAGGTCAGCCCTCCTCCATGCTGGCTTCCGGGTCTCCCTCTCACACGCCTGTAAGAACGCCGTGAAGACGGATGCCCCCTCCTCGGCCCTCTGGGACATCATGCGGTGCTGGGTGAGGCCCGGCCTGATCAGATGGGATCGGGGAGGCAGGGGATGGTCAGTGCCAGTGCCCTGACCTCTGACCTTTGCCTCCCAGGAGAAGGAGTGTCCAGTGAAACGGGAGCGCCTGTCAGAGAGCAGCCCAGCCTTCCGCATTCTCAGCGTGGAGCCCAGGTGCGGGCACAGTTACGGCTGCCTACAGGCTCGGGTAGTAGACGACCCAGACACTTCCCCTCACAGACACATGCTCATTTTCCAAGTGAGATCTGGAGTCCGTCCACTCTCCACCCGCTTCTGTTCTCCCTCTTCTGTCCCCAGTTCTGCTCATCTGGACCAATGGTCCTTCCCCCCTCCATCCCCCAGCTCCTCCCCGTCATGAGCTGTTCCCCGGACAGCAGCCAGAGGGCACCTGTGAGCACAAGTCAGATGCTGGCCCTCCTCTCCTCAGAACCCTCTGTGGCTCCCGCCTGACCCAGTGGAAACACAGTTCTGTCTGCAGGCCCTGTACTGTCTTCCCATTACTTCCTTGCTCTCATTTGGCCCCCCAGCCCCGGTCCTCCACACTGGCCCTCTTACTCAAACTTGGCAGGCACAGCCTCTGCAAGGCTGTTCCTTCTGCTGGAGTGCTATCCTTAGCCCCCCACGGCTCCTCCTGTGTCCCTGCTGCCCTGTTCTCACCGCACTCCTCCCCGGACTCCCCGTTGCTCTACCCTGCTCTCTTTCCCCCCAAACCCTCATGCCCTCACATGATATAATTTGCTAGTTTCTTTCCTATTTTTGGCTGTGTGGGGTCTTCATTGCTGTGCACGGGCATTTGCTAGTTGGAGTGAGTGGGTGCTGCTCCCTAGTTGTGGTGCTCAGGCTTCTTCTTGCGGTGGCCTTTCCTGTTGCGGCTCTAGGCGCACAGGCTTCAGTAGTTGTAGCGTCTGGGCTCAGTAGTTGTAGCTTACGGGCTTAGTTGCTTCATGGCATGCGGGATCTTCCCAGACCAGGGATTGAACCTGTGTCCCCTGCATTGGCAGGAGAATTCTTAACCCCTGGAGCACCAAGGAAGCCCAGTTGACTTGCCTCCTTGCTTGTCTGTCTGAGGCATTCAAATGTCAGCTTTACTGGCAGCAGATTTGAGGCCCACTGTAGGCACTTGATAAATGTTTATTAAATAAATGGTAGAAGCCCTACGCCTGCAGATACAGTTTTCCCAAGGTGCATCGAGCTGTACCGAGGTGGGCAGGCAGCCTAGGTGGTATGTTCCCAGTCGCCTGGCAGATGCCTTTCAGCCCCCACTCCCATTTCCCTAGGCTGCAGGCCAACTTCACCATCCGGGACGATGCCAACCCCAGCTCCCGCCAGCGAGGACTCAAGCGCTTCCAGGCCAACCCTGAGGCCAACTGGGGTCCCCGGCCCCGTGCCCGGCCAGGGTGAGCGAGAGTGGGGTGATGAAGGTAGGGCTTAGCTAGGGGGAGTGGCACAAAGGCTGATGGAGTTCCCCCCCCCCGCCACCCCCCGTCTCCCTGCACAGAGGCAAGGCAGCAGGAGAATCTGTGGAAGAGAGGCGTAGGCTGCTCCAAAATAAGCGAAAGGAGCCGGTGGAGGACCCAGCTGAGCGGGCCGCCTGGCTCAAGACATTTCCCTGCAAGAGGTTCAAGGAGGTGAGGTGCCCCCCACCCCCCAACTGAATCACCCATGGGTTCTCCTCCCAGCCACAGGACTGGGCCAATGGGGGAGGTGGGACCAGGCAAGTGGGTGGGAGCGAGCTCCCTATCCAGGGAAAGAACCCAGTGGAGGCTGCTGAGCTCCAGAACGGGGTTCATTCACACCCACTGTATTCCTTCCAGGGCAGCTGTCAACAGGGGGACCAGTGCTGCTACTCACATAGCCCCCTCTCCCCCCAGGCCACTGCTGGAGCCACCCCCACTGACTGTCCAGAGGCCCCCAGGCAGAGCCCTGTCGAGCCTGGGGCTGCTGCTTGCCCAGGCATAGAGTGAGCTAATAAAGACTTTCTCACTTTCCCCCGACTGTCATTTGTCTGAATGGGGAGGCTGCCTGGGGTTCCTCTGTCCGTCTACCTAAGGGGCTCTGTTTCTCTCTTTAGCTCCTGGTCTGAGGTCTGTTTCTCTGCCCATCTGTTTTATTGATTTTATTTAGTTTAAATATTTTATTTATTTACTTGGCTAACTGGGTCTTAGTTGAGGCACATGGGGTCTTTAGTTGCAGCGTGCAAGATCTAGTTCCTTGACCAGGAATCTCTAACTGGGGCCCCCTGCACTGGGAGTGCAGAGCCTTAGCCACTGGACCACCAGGGAAGGCCCTCTGTCCATCTGTTCTAACCCCCTTGGTGAGCTCTGTGCATCTGGTATGTTGGTCCCTGCCTGATGAGGTGTTGTCAGTGTTTCTGACTGGAGTGTTCTGTCTGTATTAGGGAGGTAGGGAGTTAACGGTTGCCTGCAAGGCACTTTTGTTTGTTTAGTCCCTAAGTCGGGTCCAACTCTTTTGCAACCCCTTGGACTGTAGCCCACCAGGCTCCTCTGTCCATGGGATTCTCCAGGCAAGAATACTGGAGTGGGTTGCCATTTCCTTCTCTAGGGGATCTTCCTGACCCAGGGATGGAATCCGCGTCTCCAGCACTGCAGGCGGCCGCTTTACCACTGAGCCACCCATTTGCTGGTGCCTGCGATTCTCAAGGTGGCCACGGGGCGGCAGCCGTGCGCTCAACGCCTGCGGGGGGCCTTTACCCTCTTCCCCTTCCCATCCAAGCGTGGGCGCGCCCCCAGTACTCAGATCTGGCCTCTAGGCACTGTGCCCACATATGGGCTCGCGCCCCAGTGTCTCCTCCTCCCCGCCGCCTGGTTTCTCTGGCCCAGCTGCCCCTGAGGGCCCCAGTGACGGAAATCGGACCGGAACCAGGCGCCTCCTGCATCCGCTCCAGACCAGGTGCTTCCTGCCCTGCGGTCCCTTGGGCTTGCACACTGAGGCACCCGGCAGCCTGTGGCAACCCTTTCCCCGCCAGAGCCGGGGAGGGTGGCAGCATTAACGAGAGGACTGGGGCAGAATCCCCACCCTGCCACGTGGTAGCTGTGGGACCCTGCAGGTACCCCTTACTGGGATCATATCGTCTGTACAATGAACCTAAACCTAATTGCAGAGCCCATCTAGTAGGCATCCCAGAGTTAACTCAAACGTTCGGAAGTGTACTCTGGCTTCCCTGGACAGTAGGTGGGTGGTTGAGGGGTTCTGGGTCTCACCTGACTCCTGAGTGGGAGCATGCTCAGTGGCTCAGTCGTGTCTGGCTCTGTGCCACCCCGTGGACTGCAGCCCACCAGGCTCCTCTGTCCATGGGATTTCCCAGGCAAGAATACTGGAATGGTTGCTGTTTCCTTCTCCAGAGGATCTTCCTGACACAGGGATTGAACCTGTGTCTCCGGCATTGGCAGGGGCCTGCCTGGGCACTCCTACAGTCACACAGGGCAAAGCATGACTGACCCAGGTGGGAACATGCCAGGGGTGGGAACAGGGTCGTCCCTGCTTACCTAGTTGTACCCAGCTCCACTCCCTATGTGAGCTCCAGCGGGACCTTGAGCTTTATCACCATTCCAAGATATTGACCCAATGTCTCTTTATCACTGTCCACCCTGAAGTGGCCCACACTGTGGGACAAGGGCCGGGGACCTCTGAGCTGGGGCCATGTGATCCTGTGGGGAGAGGCCCTGAATGGTGCAGACCTGGTGGGTGCACCTATTAGAAGTTTCGGCCACCGGCACTGGTCGCACCTCCCCCAGCTGTGGTATTTTTCTCTCACCCTCCTGAGCCTGGCATGGTGGTGTGGAGGGTGCACCAGGGGCCCAAGACACTGGCCCAGGCTGAACACCCAGGGCCAGACTGTCAACACTGCCCTGCAGTCGGTGCCCCACTCCAGGGTGGGGTTGGCAGAAGAGCGAGGAGGCGCTCTTGTAGAAAGAGGAACCAGGCAGGCTGAGGAGGAGAAGGGGGCCCCTGGGTCATGAGGCCCCAGCAGGGCCGGAAAGGACTCTCCACCCCCATCAGCACAGGACAAGGGGTATTCAAACCTGGAGGACAGACCCAATTAACACAGGGACTGCTACGTTTCCGCCTCAGTTTCCCCTATGCATGCAACCGGGCACCTCACTCCCAAGGGTGTGTGCTGGAGCAGGGATCCTGCAGCGCCTGGGGGACAGAAGGTGAGGCCTTGAGGGTGACAGGCAGTCCTGCCTGCGCTAGCGTGGGGCGGGGCCCGGAGGCCCGCGCTCGGGGGATCCCCGCCCGCCAGGTTTCCTCCGGGGTCAGCCCGGCTCCTTATCAGGCGCGGCCAGGCAGCCAGGCCCTTATCTGCACTGGCCCAGCATCCTCCAGCCGCTGCGCCAGGGGTGAGAGGGAGGAAACCGGGCCGCCAGGGGCGGGGAGAGGGTGGGCGGCCTGGAGCTGCTCACTTTCCCTGGAGGGACCTGCCCTGTTGCTGCCGCTGCTTCTGCCGCGGTGGCCCTTGGGAGCCAAGGAAGAGGGGTGGCTCGACGCCACAGCCTGGAACGGGGCGGCCGACTAACTCCCAGGGCCACAGCGCACAGAGGCTGGAGCAGGGTGCTGGTGGCTTGCCTGAACCTGGAACCGCATCGTAGCCCTGGAGGACAGAGTCAGGGCCATCTGCAGGCAGCCGCGGCAGTGCTGGGGTAAGAGTGGAATGGGCCTGACAGGGGGGATCCCTGACCCACCTGCAGTCATTCATTCTTTCCTGCCTTCATTCATCTGGTGGGCCCACCAAGTAAGAGGCCAAGCAGCTTCCCCAGGGTCTAGCTAGGGAAGACAGGGCAGAGGGGCTAGCAATCCCTGACGCTGCTGGGATACGCCAGGCCGCGAGGCCAGGAGCGAGTAGGGATGTGGAAGCAGGGTGCAAAGGGGTGGTCACTGATTGTGGGTAGCGTGGGTGGGAGGATGTCAGAGCCAGAGAGAGGACTTGTGCATGACTGTGCCAGGGAGTAGGGTTAGCATCCGGAATCATAGTGTCAGCAGTGGAGTCATGGGCTGTGTAAGGGGGAGATTTTTGGGGAGGGGGTCACTGGAGTGATTCTGGAGGACTTTCAGGGTCTATCATGGAGACAATGAGAAGAGCCTCAGGGTTATAGCCGAGGGCCCCATGGTCAGCCTGGGGGCAGTGGTAAGTGAAGGTCAGCCAGCCATGCAGAGTTTGCAAGGTCCATAGTGTCAGTGAAGGGTCTTGGATCTGAGGGTTACGGGGGCATCCTCCTGTGGTCAAAGGGTCTGTCATGGTTCCCTGCCTTGCCCTCCCCCCAGGCTCCAGGCCAGAGTGGGTTTTGGAAGAAGGGAATTTGCTCAGGGGCTCCACAACTAAGGCTTCATGGCTCACAGACAGCTCAGAAGCATCACTGCTGAGCTCAGTGCTGCCCTGCACCTCAGTGGGCACCTCTGTCCTTGTGTTGGACCCCCTCCCATGTCCTGGGAGTTTCTGGGCCCACTTTCCATCTGCCTTTGCCTGTTGGACTGCAACCCCCCCCATCTGAATCTCCCTCCAGGTGAGGGCTTGCTCTGTTGGGCTAAGGGTAGGGGGTGGCATCTGCCTCCTCCCTCCCCACTGGCTTCATTCCTCCCACAGGTGAGCACCCCCTCGGGGTCCATGTGCCCGCCCGAGGCCCAGGCGGAGGTGGGCCCCACCATGACCGAGAAGGCCGAGATGGTGTGTGCTCCCAGCCCGATGCCTGCCCTGCCCCCAAAGCCTGCCTCGCCTGGGTCCCCAAAGGTGGAGGAGGTGGGCCACGGAGGCTCCGCCTCGCCGCCCCGGCTGCCCCGTGGTGTGCCAGTGATCAGCCTGGGCCACACCAGACCGCCAGGGGCGGCCATGGCCACCACAGAACTCGGCACCCTCCGTCCAGCACTCCTGCAACTCTCCACCCTGGGAACTGCCCCACCCCCCCTGGCCCTGCATTACCACCCTCACCCGTTCCTCAACAGGTCAGTGGGGGACCGGGGCCTGGGGGGAACCCAGGGGCAGGGTCCTTACCCACAAGGCATTAGTGACCCACGACCCCTTACAGCCTCTACATTGGGCCAGCAGGACCTTTCAGCATCTTCCCTAGCAGCCGGCTAAAGCGGAGACCAAGCCACTGTGAGCTGGAGCTGGCTGAGGGTGAGTATGGGTTATGGGTTATGTCCGCCCAACTGTCTCTCCTGGGGCCCATGTCTGCCCTATAACCTTCCACTGGGAAAACACTGGGAAAAGTGATGCCCCTGCACACAGATACACACAGGGGCTCAGTACTCAGGTTACACTCATGTAGCAAAACCACAGACCCATGGCCAGTTCTACACAACCCCTGTCACCCAACAAGCCACAACGATTCATGGCAAAACAGCACAGCATGGGGGTTCCACTTGCATGCACAGCCACACAGGAAACAGCTACAGGGCAACATCCACTCAGGAGACAGCCACACAAGAGATAGCCACAGGACCACAACCACACAGGAGGCAGATACACAACCACAGCCAGTGAGGTCCATGGCCACACAGGAATTAGCCACACAACCACAAACACATGGCAGTGATCACACACCACAGCCATGTGGATATGCAGGAGTTCACATGACCACCTGAGAAAGAAAGAAATGAAAGAATGAAAGAAACTCTCAGACTCATGAGCACACCCAGCCGTGCAGAGGGACCACACAGGATGAGAATCACAGGACAGCTCCTCAGCCACATTCCCTAGGGAACCCCAGCCGTTGACATAAAGGCGTAGACAGAGGTATAGGAGGCTTCGTTATCTGCAACTTGGGCCTGTGATAGTCCTTGTCTAGGCAGCTTGGGGGCTTCCCTCCTGGCTCAGTGGGTAAAGAATCTGCCTGCAATGCAGGAAACCCGGGTTTGATCCCTCTGTCAGGAAGACCCCTGGAGAAGGAAATAGAGATCCACTCCAGTATTCTTGCCTAAAGAATCCTATGGACGGAAGACCCTAGCGGGCTACAGTCCATGGGGTCACAAGATTCGGACACGACTGAGCGACTAAACTGCCACCACCAGGCAGCTTGGGGGTGGGGCTGCGGGGGTTGCTAACTGAGCTACACGTGGATCTTACACGTGAATCCCTTGGATGGAAAAAGCCTCAGGCCACTGTCAGTGTCTAAGACCCCAAGGGGGTGTTGGGAGCCTCAAGTAAGGGTAGGTGGGGGTGCCTGCCTCTCGGGCCATGGCGCCAATCCTGCCACTCCTATCCTCAGGGCATCAGCCCCAGAAGGTGGCCCGACGCGTGTTCACCAACAGTCGGGAGCGCTGGCGGCAGCAGAACGTGAATGGCGCTTTTGCTGAGCTCAGGAAGCTGCTGCCAACGCACCCGCCCGACCGGAAGCTGAGCAAGAACGAGGTGCTCCGCCTGGCCATGAAATACATTGGCTTCCTGGTGCGGCTGCTGCGCGACCAGGCGGCGGCTCTGGCCGCAGGCTCCGCCCCTCCGGGGCCCCGCAACGGGCCAGCGCACCGAGGCCCGGACGACGGTGGCGCCCGTCGCGGGCCGTGTCGCAGGGCCGAGGTACTGGCGCGTCCCCAGCCCGCGCCTTCCGGCGGCCCCGACAGCAGCCGCCGCGGGACGGGCCGACCCATCAAGACAGAACAAGCGGCTGTGAGCCCAGAGGTGCGATGACCTCCACGGTGTCGCCTCTGAGCCGAAGGGCACTGGAAAGTCAGCCCAGGGCCATCTAGGAAGGGGCGGACGACGCGCTCGCAGGGCCTGATCTGGACCCAACTCCCCCGAAGAAGGACCAGTGAGGAGTACCCTACAGGGGAAAGGGCCCCGCGGTCCCGAAGGGCGACCGTCGCCCTCAGAGGCTTGAAGACCCTTTTATCGCCCACGGCCCGCTGGAAGTGGCCTTGTCCGCGTACCCATTCCGCGGGGTGAGGTCCGCGAACCAACAGATCTGAGCGGCCGTTGGACCCAAAGGGGCCTAATTTTTCCAAGCTGGGGTCACCGAGGGAATTAAGCAGGGGCCTGAGAACACGCTCTTTTCTCACTGGCGCCCCCTCCCGGAGACTGAGAGATCCGCACTCGTCGACGGTGGCGGTGGCCGGCCTGGCGCGAGGCCGTGAGGCGCGGAATCCACGCGGCGACCCCATCCCACCGATCCCGAACCTGTCCCGCACGACTGCGTTAGCGAAGGCTCGGGCGCTCTTGCTTTTGTTTTTCTTTATTTCTTTATTTCACATACACATTAGCCATTCAATGGAGAAGCCGGAGAGAGTCAGGCAAAGATGGTATAACAGAAGCGCAGTGACGGGGGCGGGGCGGGGCGGGGCGGAGAGGGAACGTACGGGCTGGCTGCCTACTTGCATTCCGCTAGGACACTGAAAACCCAGAAAACAAAACAGACAGTAAACTACCCTTGTTTCTTATGTATCTCAGTGCAGAGACGGGGGTGGAGGGCAGAGAGAGGGGGAGACCAGGCTGAAGGAAGAGGAGCGGAGGGACGGGGACGCTAAGGGGGAAGCACACCAAATCCATTAGTACTATATATAGAGATACTCGTATATACTGCGTTTCTTAGCCTAAGAAGAAACTTGTTTGACGGGACGGGCGGCCTTTGCGGTCCGCGATGCTGGTGCTGGTCGGGCGCACGGATCTCCCGGGCCGAAGCGGGGCTGGCCCAGGCTGGCTGGCGGGGGGACGGGGGGGCGCCCCAAGGGTGGGTGGGGGGAGCAGAGGCGGGGCTGGGGTGCCCCTCGGGCTCTCGATTGGGGGACGAAAATTCTCGTGACTTTATTGCTCCTTTATTTTCTCTCGTGTGTGGGGGAGGGTCCGTTCAGCACGGTCGGGGTGGGGAGGTGGTGGGTCGTCTGAGCCACCCGGCCCCTCTGGGACCCAGAGCGCGGCGTCCGCTCCGCCAGCACGGGGGTGAGAACAAGGCACTAGGTCGGCCGGCCAGCGCGGGGGCGGGTGTGTAAGGCAGTCGACGGGGGGTGGTTGCAGGGTGGGTAGGATGGGGCTGTGTGCGGGGCCGTGTGCGTGCGTGCGTGCGTGCGCGGGCCTGGGCGAATCGACCTGTCAGCTTGGCTGGTCCTGTCCTGGAGCGTCGAGCCTTCCCCGTGCTCCCCGGAGGGTGACGGTGGTGGGGGGCGGGGGTGGGAGGAGTGCTGTCGAGTCGCGGGCGCCGGGGAAGGGGGAGGTTGGGGTGGGGAAGAAACTACCAACTTGCCGAGCGCGCTCCTGATAATGCTGGTGAGGGTCAAGTTGGCGTCTGGCTCAAAGAAGGACGCTTTGGGGACCTCTGAGGGAGGGAGGGGACCTTTGTTCGTTGGCATTGACCTCTGCGGGGGAGGGGCTGGGGACCCGCCGCCGCGCCCCCGGGCCCGGACCGTGGATCGGGCGAGTAGGGGGCGCTGGGCCCCAGGGAAGGGACGCCCGGGGAGACCCGCGGCCAGAGCAGCCCGCCGCCGGGCGCACGCCGCTGTCCCGTTCCGTTAAACTCAACAAAGAAGGGATATGCGTGTTCCTAACAAGTGCAGGATAGTTAATTGATTCATAAACTTATGTATAATAGTTTGTGGGTTTTTTAAAACGTACTTTATAATGTAAGAAGCACCAGGGTTTTTATGTTGAATTATCTTTAAAATAATTTTCTCTCGTCCTTTTCCTTTTTGATCTTGTGTTGATTTTTAATGTCGAGGTTTTTTTAATTCTAAAATATGAACGTTTCCTTCAGCCCTCCCACCGAAACCGAGAACGAACGACGAAGCAAATAAAAACCCCAGATCATCCTCGTCAACGCAGGAAAACGATTAAAAAAAAAAACTGAAAATGAACAAAAAAAAAAAAGGAAAAAAACACTCAGCTTTCGTTATCCCCGCGCAGGGCGGGGCAGGCCCGGTTCTTTTAGCGTCCCCAGAGCCGCGAGGACATTACAACAAAAATAGAATTTTTTTTCTTAATCTCTTAACATACAAAGATAGGAAAACTCTGATGCATTGCACTTGGTTCAATGAAAAAAAAAAGTTCATTTCCCCCATATATATTTTTGTGGGTTTTTTTTTTTTTCTCTTCTAACACGTCCCCACATCTCCTGTCGCCCTCGTCTGCCCCTCACGACACTTAGGAAAGGAGCGGCCCCCCCACCCCCGTGCCCACCCGGGCAGCCCTACAGGGCACGCTCCCGCCCCGGCCCAGCTGGCCTGCAGCTTCCGACCTCGCCTGGGCGGGCGCCCCGCAGACCCCCTGCCCCCGAGGACCCACCGCGCCCGCCGCCCCGATTGTCTTCGAGGGAAGGGGCGCGCGCGGCCGGGCAGAGGGACGGGGTCCCTTCTGCTCCCCTCTCAGCTCTGACCCTGTTTAGCCAACCAAACTGAAAAATCATTGCACTTTGACCGCGCGTCACGCCCGGCCCACCCGGCCCCCCACCACCCCCCGCCCTACTCCCCACGACCCCCAGGCTCCCGCGGGTTCCCCTGTCCCCTGCTTCTCAGACCCGGTCCTCCCCGAGGGCTGCACGCGGATGGGGGAGGGGCTTCGCTCGACTTCCCACAAAAGCCACCCCTGGGGCCGGCCACCTCCTGGCTTCCAGCTGGGGAGGAGGCGACCGCTCGCTGGCCCCTTTGGCCCCAGGCGAGGGCCCTCCGCTCCTCCCCAGCCTCCTCCCTCCCCTCCTTCCCTCCCTTCGCTTGGGGCCACAGCCTCACAAACTAGATTCACAATAAATAAAGCCCAAAACCCACCCCTATGTGGTGCAATGTTGGGTTGCTTGACTTTCAGAGGATCCTGACCTGTGCTTTGTGTTTTCATACAGTTAAGGAGAGAGAAAGAGAGAGGCACGAGGACTCCAGAGAGGGGCGCAGGAGGGAGATGCAGGGAGGAGGGAGTAAGGCACAGAAAGACAAGCCAGCGGGGCCAAGCCACACCCTGGAGCGGGGCTGGGCGCGCTCTTGCTCCCATCCCTCCCGGGGGGACTTCTGAAGACCCTCTGGACATGCCCCCAACCATCCCTTGGAGGAGGAGGGGGCTGCGGTGGGGAGGAGGGGGGGAAGAGCTACTTCTTGCGGTGTGTTATCAAATTGTTCCCAAGTTGCTCAAATGGAGGGGTTCCCAACTGCAACAGCAAAGACCGAAACAATGAATGCCCCACCCCTAAATAAAGAGTAAAGACATTACAGCTGAAATCCAGAGAGAAGTGGCCATGGGGGTGGTGTGGTGGGGAATGAGGGGGGCGGTGTAGGGCAGAGAAAGCTCCAAAACACTTTTTGAAAAAGGACGACACCCAACACCCTCCAAAGGAACTGAAAGTCGGCGAGCAGGACGCCTACCTAGCGCAGGTGGAGGTTTAGCTGACGGCAGCAGCGGCGGCTGCCTCTCTCTCGCTCGACTCCCGGTCCCCTTTCTGCTCCACTCTCCGGCCCGCAGCGGCAGGGCTGTCTGAGGGAGGGGCAGGGGCGGGGACCGATGGGGCAGAGCACGGGGCACCTGCATGCGGGGCTTGGGTGTGGGCGCCACCTGGGGGCCCAGCTCCCCTCACTTGTGGCCGGTCAGGACGGCGACCTTCCTGGCCTGCCTCGGGAGAGAGGGGAGAGGGCACCAGTCCCGGGCTGAGAGGGGCCGTCTGGAAGAGCATTCCGATTTTTCTCCTATGTACTGTACAGAGGGGCTTGGGGCCTGGGGAACTGGCCCTGCAGCTCGGGGTGGGGTGGCAGAACACCCTCCTTTCTGGACGCATGAAACTAGCTCCAGGGGATGTCCCCTTCCGAGCCAGGGTGGAGGGTGGTACTTCTAGCCCAAGGGAGGGGCAGTGGGATCTCAAGGCTACCCTGCCTCACCCAGTCCAGGTGAGGAAGCCAGAGGTGAAGGCGGGGAGGGAGGGAGGGGGTGGAGTCTGCAGGGGAGAGCCCTGGGGATCTGCACCCCATCATCTTTACAAGCTGGTCCTCTGAGCTCCGGCTGGAGTCAAGGGTGGGGTTCCCCTGGGAAGGGTGAGGGTAGGGGACAGGCCCCTTCAGAATTGTGCTGGTTGCTTTGTTTGGGGATTTTGCTCCTTCCCCAGAAGGCCGGGACGGGATGTGGGGGGAGGAAGGCAGTTCTGCATCCTTTCTTTCTGTCCTCTACTGACAGAGTCCGTTTTGCACGTTTCTTTCTGCTTGGCTGCTGGCGCACAGCTCCACCAAGACCTCTTCCGAGGCTCTCTGAGAACTGCGCTGCGTCTGGGGGCCTGCAGGGGTCCCCGGGCTGGAGGAGAGAAGGGCTGAGTGGCTGACGACGTCTAATGTTTGCTTTTCGGTGGGGCTGGGCTGGGCTGGGGGATTTTTTTCCACGTCTCAAAATTTCTTCTCCCCCCGTTTGAGGAACCTCTTCTTTTCATTTTGTCATCTCTTTTGTCGATCTTATCAGAGGAACCAGGACTGAAATGGGACACACAGAAAAAGAGGTGATCCTGAGATGAGCAGGGCCGTGCCTTCTTGCCCCGACCTGGTCCTGGGACTCCAGGTTGGTTCCTGAAGCCCCAGGGGCTCCAGCTCCAGCCGAGTCAAGGACACCAGCACCTCCCGCAAGGGTCCCTCCTATGGGAATCCTATTCCTCCAAGAGACCCGCCTCCAGTGCTAGAGTCCAGCTGGCCTTCCCGTGGGCACAGTGCCCAGCGGGTGGGACCCCCATGGCTGGCGCTGGCACGGGCACAGACCTGGGATCTGGCCATGTTTCCAATTGTTAGGTTTTTGTGTGGGTCCTGGAGCAGGGGGGAGGATTCCAGGCTACAGCTTTTGTCCCCAGAGGGGTTTGGGGAGTGGGCTGGGGGAAGCCCAGCTTCTTGCTGAGTTTTCTGTCTCTTTGGATTAAAAGCAGACATTCCCATCTGTATACCTCAGCTAAGGTCCCAAAGGCTGAAAGGCTGGGGAGGGGTGGGTACCACATGACTTTTGTCCCTCACAGTACCAGGCCCAGGGGAAGGGATCAGTAGCCTAGTGGGTACCACGCCCTGGGGAACAACCTGAAGCTCCTCCAGTGGGCAGCAGCTTCCTTCAGGATGCCAGCAGGGGGCGCTGGCTTCTTGTAGTTGGTCTGGCAGCCACTAGGCACAAAACACACCCAGGGTGGACCCCCAGGACTAGGCTGCCTGGCAGTACCCTGCACAAAAGGCTCTGGCCCCACCTCATGGCCAGAGGGATGGGGTGGTTGGAGCCGGGAGCTCCTCTATGATCTACAGTGCCTGGTGGTACCCTTGGGGCAAAATTGAAGGAGTCCTTGAAAATGCATCCTGGGGTCTCTCCCAGGCACTGGGTCACAGACTCAGGTCAGCAGAGGCCAAGCACAGCTAACTACAGAGCATGCACAGGTACAGACACATTCTATCCCCACTCCAACCCTACACAGAAGCCAGGTGAAGGGAAGGTGGTTGTCCTGCCCAAGGCCACACAGCCCACACGGCCGAGCAGGGACTCAATGCAGGGGGCAGCTTCGAGTCCATGCTCCTCACTGCTATGTGTGATGCGTTCCCAGGGAGGCAGGGTCTATGGTGACCAGGACACCCCCACCTCGCCAAGGCTGCAGCCAAGACTGCCACATAGAGGTGAGGGCCTAGAGGGCCTAGGGTGGCTAGGTCAGCCAAATTTTCAAAAGAAGCTGAAAATCCAGACAATTTCATGTGAAATTTTCCAATATTTAAAAGACGTGTTTTAGTCACACAGATTATGCCTCCTGGTCAGGCTCTGGTTTGGAACTGCAGGCCATCATCCACTGTGAGATGGAGACTTCGAGGTTTAGAGTTAGAAAGGGCCTTGATTCTATGAGCAAATGGATGTTGTGGTAGTCATTTCCTGGTGTACGTGAGTCAAATCGTTATGTTGCACACCTTAAACTTATACAAGACTATCTGTCAATTATATCTCAGTAAAACTGGAAAAGAGAAGAAAGAAAGGGCCTCAGAGATTATCTAGAACTTTCTGGGATGATGGAAATATTCTCTAGTTGTACTGTCCAATGCAGTAGCCACTAGCAACACATGGCTTCTAAGCACTTGAAATGTGTCTAGTGTGCCCAAGGGTCTAAATTTTTCTCTAGTTGTTTAAACAGCCATGTGTGGCCAGTGGCTGCCACACTAGACAGTGCAGACGGGGGAGTGCTTGGCACTGCGGTGGTTCAGGGTTGCCACGGTGATCGGGGGCACTGCTAGCATTTGCTGGGCAGGTGAAGACCCTTCCTGCCATGTGCGGACAACACGCACGGAGGAGACCTGCCTTCCTGTGAGGGAGCCCCTGGAGCCCTGACCCAGAACCCAACCCCATCACTGATTTTAGGCCAGATGGAGGCACAGGGGGGCCTGGTAACGTGTGGGCAGAAGCCAGGACTGAGGCCTTCCCAGAGCAGCTGGGGGAGGGCGGCTGCAGCAGCAGGCTTCTGGCCCGAGGAAGAGGGGCACTTCCTGGGTGAGCCCCTGGTCCCTGCAGGCTCAGGTGTTAAGTGTTCCCTGGGACGCCAAGGGGGGACTACACTGGCACCGGACGCCGGGCAGGGAGGGCCTGTTTGGCCCCTCTGCCCACGGCAGGCCAGACCAAGGCCCCAGGTTGTCCCCTGTAGGGGTCTCCTGAGCTGCATGGCGGCAGGGGGGTTGAAGGGGACAACCACCAGTGCTCAGGTTGAGGGGCCCCCTCAGTGGAGGAAGATTACAGTTCCAGTTCCAGGCCTAGAGTTAGGGACAAACACGACTCTAGTGGGACTCCCTGGTGCCGCCCCGTGGGTCCCGGGAACGGGAGGTCTGCTGCCGAGCCTGAAGTGGCTTTTTCTGCTCACCCCTCCCTGTTTCCTGAGCCAGGTCCAAAATTGATTAAAACTAAGTAAAAAGCGCTGCCCAGGGAATGACAAAATTGCTAAAATTCTCTTTTCTTCCCTCATTCTATTGTTCTGTCTCCATCTGGTGCTCCAGAGATCGGCTAAAGTCACTGGTTACTGTGGAAACCACCCCCCACCGTACCCCCTGCACCCACTGCTGCCGCAGCCTGCTTGCCCCCAGGCCTGAGGGCTCCCTGATCAGCTTGTCCGATTCCTCTGGCCCCCCAACCCCCACCCCCAGACACACCTGCCTGCTCAGGGTCCTGGGCCCCAAGGCTCCCTGTAGGAACCAGGGGAAGAAGAAAAAGTTTCCCGAACTTGCCTCAGATTCTGAGTTAGCCCACTATCCAACCAAAGGGAACAGAGAAAGTGAAGCAGGGAGAGTGTGTGGAGGCGGAAACGGGGTGAACGGGGAGGGAGGGCTTGTGGCAGTGGTCCCCGAGAGTGAGCAAGCATGAATATACTACACAGTCAGAGCTGCAGGGCGGACAGCAGGAGGAGGGAGGCTGGGCAGGCATGCACGCTGGAGCCTTCCGCCTGGTGCCAGCCCCGAGCCAGGAGGGGAGGCCCGCCTGCTGTCCCTTCCTCTGGCACCCCCTCCTGCCCTCTACCAGCAGGGCTCTCGCAGCCTCCCTGGCACAGAGCGGAGGGGGCTGGCTCCAGCCCCTGCTCGAAGCCATTGTTTTTCTTCTCAACACCCCCAAGTTCAAGTTCATCTGGGTGTTACATCATGTCTGGTTGCTCCTGGAAACCAGACGGGTCAGACGTGACTCTGGGGAAAGGGGGTGGGAAGCTGGAGGGGGCTGAAGTTCTCCTCCCGTCCCCTCCTTGCCACTAGGGAGCTCTGAAGTTTGAAGTCTGACAAAGTTTTTGGCTTTTTTTTTTTTTAGGGAGGGAAAGGAAAAGGGAAAAAAACAAAACCTTAAACCACACACACAAAACTTCCATCCACCAACTTTCTTTGGACCTGAGCCTCAGAGCAAAGAGAGAGCAGGAGCTGAAAGAGGCGGCCGGGGGCTAAGGAAGCCTCCAAGGCCCTGGGCTCACAGGGTGGTGTTTTTGTCAAATGTGCAAAAGGAAAAGATCTTTGCCTGTTCTCCCTCCACTCCCCGGAAGCCCACACTGTAAAAGCTGCCTGGGCCCTGCTCCTCGGCCTGCTCCCCTCTGTGCCAAGGGCCCTGGGTTCTGCAGGCGGCTGCCAGCCTCCTAGGGACAGGAACAGGGCAGAAGGCCTGAGTGCACCACGGTGCAAAGACACCTGTGCAAAGCTGGGTCCAGGGGCCTCCAGCAGCCAGCCTGGGGGGCACATCTCCTTGTGAGAACTAGGGGCAGATGGCAGCAGGACTCGGGGCTCCAACAGCCTGGCCATTCTTCTGACAGGATTCACAGGACGTGGGGGAGGTACCTCCAGGGCAGCTTTGGGCCCTGCCTCACCCCCAGTGCCAGAGTCTCTGGGCACGTGGCCCACCCAAATCCAAGAAGAGGGGAGGGCCAGGGGCAAGGACATGCCCCAGAGCAGAAGGAAAGCAACCAGGCAGACCCTGTCCACCTGATGGAGCCTCCCACTTCCACCTTCCCTTCCACCAGGCCTGGCCCAGAGCGCCTCTAGCCTTGGGTCCTTGGCTGCCTTCCCCAGGGCCAGGGCTGTCAGAGCTAATTATCCAATTAGCTGATTAGCCAAGGGGCCTGGGGCTGCCTGAGGAGGCAGGCTCAGCTGGGCGCGCAAAAACCTGAGCTCTCCAGCCCTGCCCCAGCCTCTTCTTCTGACTGCCCCGAGGACCCTGGCCTCCTGCAGAACACTGGAAGGCCCCCACCCCTGCCTGTGTCCACTTGGTGGGCAGGGCCTCCTACCTGAGACTGCTGTGGGATGTTCAGAAAGTTGCCGTCCCGGGGTCCGATGCTGACAAACCGGTTGGCAGAGGAGGCGCCTGTCGTTGCGAATGCTGTGGGGAGCAGGGGAGAGAGGGAGAGACCCCGTGAGGACTGGGGGCCCACCCGGGCACTGCCCTGTAGGGCTGCTGAGAGAGGGAAAGACTGGGTTAGACCATGCTGCCTGGGCTGAGGCTGGCGGCGGGAAGGCCAGGCCAGAGGGGCCCCCTTATCCTCTCCCTGACCAGGAGCTTGCGGTTCCCTGGCCCGGGCACTCCATCCGCCGCAGCCAGGAAGCTCTTTTGTGGCCCTGGAGGCTCTAGCTGTGGCCCGGTGGACCCAGTTCTGTTCCCTCCTCCCAGAGCACCTGAAGTAAGAACCCTTGTTTTCCTGCTGGGCCTCTTGGTTTTGGAGAAAAGGGAGCCCAGGAGTCTGGGAGCTCTGGGGATTGGCCACGCCCTGCTGGGAGAAGGCCATCTCAGCCGGGCTACCCCTCCAACAGGGGCGCCTGGTTGGGTGCTGCACCGCTTACCACCCTGGGCCCAAAGCCTAGGCCCATGGCTTGGGGAACTTGAAGGGTCCCAGTAGAGGGCTAAGCTGGGTGGGACAAGTCAGAGAGGGTCTGGGAGCTGGCTGCTGGCTCAGGCGCAGGGGCGGCAGGGCTCAGGCCTGGCAGGCATTCTCCTCCTCTGATGGATGAGCCAGCTCCTATGGTCCTGCGGTTCCCAGGGACCAAGATGGGCCCACGTGCAGAGAAGGAGGAGGCCGGAGGGCCTGGCAAAGCCCCAGGGTGTGGGCAGCAGGGGCAGTTGTTCTGAGGCCTGAGAGGGTAAACGGGCCAAACATTCTGGAGCTCTTCTAGGTTGTCTGGCTGGAGCCCTATGGGAAGGAGCTGGCCCTGTACCCTGGGAGGAAGGAAGCCCCCAGAAAGGATGAGGAGGGTCACAGGCTAACTGGGAGTCCCCCTCCCATCCCTCCCAGCGCAGGATACACCCCAGGGACCCCGTGCTCACCAGATTCTGTCCATAAGCGGCCCCCTCCCACCCTGCCCACCTCCAATGACCATGACCATGACTTTGTGTCTCGTGGCAAATGCAGATGAGAAGATGACATGAAGAGGATGAAGAGGGGAAAAGAACGCAAACCATGAAAAAAGAAGGTGAGGCAGAGAGCGCGAGGCCGAGAAGAGTGGTGCAATGGGACGCCCCTTCCGCCGCCACCGCCCCGTCCTGGCCCACAGCCTGCCAGCCCCCAGCGCGCCGCCCACCCCGCCTACAGCCCCCCAGACGGCACGCCGCCCACCCTCCGCCTCTCCTGTCCATGCGTCGTCGGGTCTAGCTGGGGCCTCTCAACTCAGATTTTTCTCTTCCCTTTGACAAAATTTGTCATCGGTTTAAAAAAAGAGAGAGAGAGAGAAAGAGATGAAGTAAGCCAAGGTCCAGAGCCCTTCCTTGTCCTTGGAACATCCAACCTGGGAAGAAATTGAGGGAAAGGGGAGGGATGGGAGGGAAGGTAAAAAAAAAAAAAAAGAGGAACAACGAGAAACCAAATGTGAGACTGAAGGCTGGAGGAGGGGATCAGGGGCTGGCCTGCTGCAACTTTAGAGGCCTGAGGGGCCCAGAATGAAGGTGGGGGGCAAGGCAAAAAGGGGATGGTGGTGGCGTCGCCTTGTGGTCACATTTAATTTTCTTGGTGTGTGGGGAGGGGCACAACGAAACAACAAAAAAATCAAAAAACGAAAAAACAAAAAATGAAAAAAAAAACAGCAGTTAGGCATGAAGATGGCATGGCTGTGCCTCCCCTCCCCCCGCCCACCCTGGCCAGCACCCCTGGCCTGGGTGCCCCCACTGTGCTCCCTCTCCCGCCCCCCGGAGGGGCCTGGGCCAGGGGCCCCAGCTGGGAGCAGTGGGCGGGCAGGGGGCTCGTGGGGTGCTGGCTGGTGCACCTAAGGCCCCAGAGGCCAAGGTTGGGGGGCTCAGCTCTGTCCTCATCTGGGTGGGAGGCACTCTGGGTTGGGGGGCTTTGGCAGTGAGAGAGGGGGCTCTTCTTTTTGCAGTGGAGACTGTTTGGACGGGCCGGGGATGCTGGGCGTTGTGGTTTTGGTTTCATCGTCCACTTACAAGGTGACGGAGGAGTCAAGGCGGCGCCGTCTGGGGCAGTGCTGGTGGATTTGGAATCAGGCATAGGAAGGGGCACAGGTCTGGCCACTGGAGGCGGCGGTGGTAGCAAAAATGACCCCGGGACTTTGCCCTGGCTGCTACCGTTGGGCTGCGAACAACATAAATAGAGTGACGCATGAAGGCACATCACACACAGACACACGCTCCCCTGCGCGGACACGCCAGCTCGCTCCTGGGAGCCGGGGGGCGCTCGCGGCGAAAATGCGGGCTGGGGTTCTCCAGGGCGCAGGGCTGGTGAGGGCATGAGGCCTCTATTTGGTCTCTCAGGTGTTTCTCTTTTTTTTTTCCGTAGTCCTCTTTTGAAGTGGTGGGAGGGAGGAAGGGGGATGTCCGACGGGTGATTTGTTATTTCTTAGGGAACAGGTTTTAGGTACAAAAACTTGCCATTTAACTATACAAGCAGCTGCGCTCTGAACTGTCACACTCTGATGACTTTCTCCAATGGCAGCAAAGATGCACCAGCTTACTCCCTATGCTCCCCCAAAACACACACGTGCCTCCCTTGGGTGGGCTCCTGGGGTAGGATCAGCTGACCCAACCAAGGACCACAGGCCCACCAGCATGTGCCCCGTGTCATGGCCTCGGGGGGAAGCCAGGGCATGTGCCTGAGGACACTGGATGCTAGCCTATCTGCTACAGAGCAGCCCAAGAGGAAAACCCATTGCTGGCAGCCCCAGTTCCCCCAGAAGCCGGGACCAGCGACCAGAGCCACCAATTGTCCATTACTCCCTCTTGTGCCTTAAACTTGAGTTTCCTCCTCCAGGCCCCACGTGTGGCATTGTGTTCATCGGCCTTTGGGGTTCAGGGCATGCTGGCCCCACAGAGAGGGGCAGAGGCCCCTGGCTTCCGGCAGACACAGGAGGACCTTGTACCTCCTGCTGCTCCAGGCAGTGCCCTCCATGACCACCTGCAGCTGGGCTCACAGGGGCCAGGCCAGAACTCTTCCTCCTCAGCTGGCCTCTCTCCTGTGGCTCAAACCTCTGTCCTCCCAGCAACCCCACGTTTAAGACCATGGGAGGTTCATAGGCTCTTCCTCCTGTTAGCAAACCCTGCAGAATCCAGCCCTACTCTGTCTCCAGCTTTGTCATCCTTCGATCCTGACTGGTTTCACCTGGACTATGAAAATGAGACTCCAAGGGGCCTCCCCTCTGCAGTCAGTGCTCTTCAGCTCGGCAGCTGGCACTGAACCAGGCACTTCACTCAGGCTGTGTCCAGTCCTCCAACCACCTCTAAGGCAATGGCTCTTGTTTCTGCCTGCCCCACAGGGGTACTGACAGTGTTTGGAGACATTCTGGTTGACACAACTTGAGGGTGTGGAGGCTGAGGATGCTGCTTGACACCTTCCCTATAACACACAGGGCCACCCCCAGGACCAAGGCCCAGCGGTCCACAGGCTAATGGTGCCAAACCCTTAGGAGAAGGGAAGCTCCACTCTCCCCCGTTCACAACAGAGGAAACTGAGGCTCCTCATGGTTAAGCGTTCTAGCCAAAGTCACCCAGCTGCAATGGGAAAGGCCTGAAGTTCATGGCCATGTCTGTCTGATTCCATGGACCCATAGACTTATCAACCCTCTTTCCAAATCCAAAGGAGTTCAGACACCCCAGTGCCCCAAGACCTTTCATAGCTACGATGACATCTGACGTAAAACGTGGTCTCCCGGTTAGGCTGTTGGTTCCAAGCAAGAGCATGCCACCAGCTCTGCAGGGTGATGCTGACACAGAAGTGGCAACTGCCTTCCCTCATTTCCATAGCCTATCTGGTTCCTATCTTGCTCTTTCATAAGGACAGGAAGTAGAACGATCCCAATGGATCACAGCCTCACTCCTCTCCAGGCTGTCCTGAGCTGGGGCTCCAGGAGTGGCTGGGACATGGGAGCTTTCTGAGCAGCCCCTGCTCCCACAGGGTGGCCTCTGCTTCCTCAAGAGCCTGTCTCCCCGCAGAAGGCTCTGAATCACTAATCTCATCTGATAAAACAAATCCTGGCCCGATACGGCCAGACATGGAAAGCTACTGATTTATAACATCCAGATTCTAGAAGCAAGTCCCAACCAGGCTAGGCTGTCTCTGCTCTGGTTGGGGTACAAGTTGAAGTTTTAAAAATCTCAAGATCTTGGGACTTTGTGGTGCCTTAAGACCTCGTGAGTTTAAGAGCTTAGAAATAAGCTAGAAGCTGGGATAGCACCTCCCTTTCAACTGACAGATGAAGATGCGGACCTGGCCACTCTGCAACTGGAGAGCAAGGCTGAGCTGGAATCAGGCTTTCTGCCTCCCAGCGCCATGGCCTCCCATCAGTCCCCGGGTCTTCTCTCTTGTGCTCACTTGGCAGTCTCGTCTCTGTGCCAGAAACACAGCTAACTGGGCACCCTCTTTCTGCCCTTTGCGTGTCTTCTAATCAGCAGTTCCCAACCTTTTGGGCACCAGGGATTGGATTCGTGGGAGACGATTTGTCCACGAACCAGGGGGAGAAGGGGATGGTTTCAGGATGATTCAAGCGCATTACATTTATCGTGCACTTTATTTCTAATCTAATGTCACTGCTGATCTGACAAGAGGTACCGGTTCATAGCCCAGAGGTTGGGGACCCCTCCCCTAAGTGGATCTCCACTTGGCCTTAGTCTTTACTGATCTAATTTTCTCAGTCAGGAACTTACACTGGGGTCTAAGAGGTACCTGGGAAACATTCTGCACACTGTAAAATTTTGTATGCGTGTAATTTTCTGCAAAGATGGTTCATAACTTCTGATTCTCAGGAAGTTATAATTTACTCCTCTAGTCTCTACATCAGTGGTTCTCGAAGTGGGTCCCCTGACAAGAAGAAGCAGCGTCACCCGGGAACTTGGGGAGAAATGCAGATTCTACACCCCACACCAGAGCTGCTGAATCAAACTTAGATGAGGCCCAGCCATCTGTGTGTCACCTCCAAGTCACTCTCACACACGCTAAGACTAAGAACCACTACTCTGGGGTGGGCGTGGTGCAAGCACAGTCCAGTACAGGCCCCCCTCTACCACCAGGTCAGCTGCAGAGCCCAGGGCCTCTGGCTCCTCCTCCACACCATGGTGGAGGCCATCTCTAGTCTCCTCTCAGAAACTGGGCCCCAAGGAGCAGGCTCACTGCAGATTTCCACCCCACACCCAACTCTCAGGCACAACAGGCCACAAGAGGAAACCTACAGACACTGCTCTCCAGCCAAACTAGACTTTCTCTTTAACCAGAGGGGCTGTTTGCTCCCCTGTCAATAACTAGCTTTTTGTCAACAGTCTACTCAGAGCAAGCACCTGCCTTGAGAAGAGAACTTTTGAGACCAAGGAGCCCTTGATCTTTTCTTTGTTTGCCATGACACATGGCTTGCAGGATCTTAGTTCCTTGACCAGGGACGGAACCCAGGCCCTTGGCCATGAAAGCGCGGAGTCATAACCACTGGATGGCCATGGACTTCCTGAGCCCTTGATCTTGAGTGCTCAAGTCAAGGGGGAGGCGCAGGACCTGGCTGTCAGGATGCCCAGGGATGGACTGACCCACACTCGAGGGTCCTGTGGGTTAGCTTTGGTTCTCTGGGCTAAGTCGGTTCTCTGGGCTAAGTCGGTTCCCCAGGTGGGTCACATTTCAATTGAAACCCCAGCTGCCCCCATAGCTGAGAAGCAGGAACACCAAGGTTCCTATCCCCTCCAATCCAGATTCCAGAACCCAGGACCCCTGGTGCTGGGATACAGGCCGGCAGCTCCCATAGATTCCGCTGGCATCTCTGAAGGAAGCACGGGAGCTGTGCGAATTGTGTCCATTTTTCCCTCAGTGCCCCTACAAGTGGACAGAGCTTGTCCAGAGAGGTGGGCAAAACTCTGCATGTGCCAAGGAGCTGCAGAGCCAGCAAAAGAAACCCTCGCAGGGTAGAGGGGGAAAAAAGATGAGAAAAGCAGAAAAGGTGAGAAGAGAAGGAGGGAGGGAAGAAGACTGGCCTCTGCCCTGGACAGCAAGAACACGGGGGCCAGGCCGCAGCCCTGCTCCACATCGGGACGCCACTTCTCTCCCAGGGCGGCTTCTTGCACGGGGTTCCAATGCCTTTCCCTGCCAGAGCACTTTGAGTGTCCGCCACACCTCACCTCTCACGGTGCAGTTCCAGGCTGGACCAACTGAGAGGCAAGCAGCTGGGCCTTCTTACAGCACAGTATGCTGCTGGAGTTCCAGAACATTCCCAGAGGTCTAGAGATCACCATGCCCCAACCTGGAATGGTCTCCCAGGAACTAAACAAGGACCACTGTCCCACTGAAGGGTCATGGGTGGCTCACTGCCGTCGGGGATAGTTCTCTGTTCAGTGGATCTGTGTCTCTGCTCTAGGGCTTGCTGATGGAGAAGGACAGTGGGCCTCAGAGCTCCATGGGGAGCCGTCTCTCTCCCAGGCTGAGGAGCAGAAACACTTTATTCCAGAACCGTGACTGACCTGAGAGCCCCTCATTAAGAGTCCCGCCAACAGGAGTCTCATGACACAGCCTGTGGAAGGAAGCCTGCCCTCTCCCAAGGGCTTCTCACTGGGGATGAGGAAGGTGCCCCCGAGCACACTGAGTCTGGAGACGGTCACGACCAACACAGCTGGACAGAGGGCGCTGTCGTTGGCATCAAGTGGGTGGGGGCCAGGCATGCTGCTCAGCATCCCACAGTGCACAGGACATTCCCACACCACAGAGAACCAACAGTCCCAGTGTCAGCAGGGTGAATCCTTGCAGCCCTGAGGTTTAAGAGGGGTGTCAGGAGCTAAGGGGTCTGGGCCTGGATTGGACAGATCATTGGTCCACTCCTGCTACAGGGAAAGACCAGAGGAGGGTAAAGAGCCCAAGCAAGGCAGGCCCAGCCACTGCCCCGTCCTCTCCGAACTGGGATGAAGAAGCCCCCGGCGGGCACGTGGAGCCTTGCTCCCGGACCCAGAAGACTGTGCTGTTCGGTTGTCCCAGCTCTTGGCTGCTCCAGCCCCAGGTGGGCTCCAGGCTTTGGGGCCCTCTCCCTGTGGGCCCTGAGACAGACAGACAGACGCAAAGATGAGCTGTAGAGGGGGCTTGTGGGGTCCTGTGGACTCACCTGTCCGGTGGCCTGGCCCGAGCCATCCGAGCACACAAACTGCACAAACTCCTTCAGTGAGTCCTGCCCGTGGTGGTGGTGGTAGCGGATGGTTGGGTGCGTGAAGTACGGGCTCGACTGCTGGATGATGGACGTGGAGGGGAAGTGCAGCGCCGACGCCGTGGCCCGGGGGCTCCCTGCGTGCAAGCGGCGGGAAGAAGAGGCTGTCGTCAGGGCCCGGAAGGCCGTGGCGAGGGCACTGAGGACGAGGAGCCCTTCGGGTTCTCTGGAACGGGGTCCAGAGAACAGGGCAGGGGCAGGGCAGGGGCGGGGCGGGGCGGGGGCAGTGAGGCGCTGGCTGCTAGTGTGAAAGTGTGCAAGATGGCGCCAAAAACACTCAGTAAAACCAAAGTAAGTAGCATCTGAAGGCAGTATTTTAAAAGGTTGAATTGGCAAAACTAGGGATGGCCCAGAGACCAGCTGCTTCTCTTTATAAATAAAGTTTGATTGGAATCAGGACCAAAGTTAGAGTGAGGTGAGACGTGTGTGCGTGCTCAGTCGCTCAGTTGTGTCTGACTCTTTGCAACCCCATGGACTGTAACTCGCCAGGCTCCTCTGTCCATGGGATTCTCCAAGCAAGAATACTGGACTGGGTTGCCAAGTCCTCCTCCTCAGGACCTTCCCAACCTAGGGACTGAACTCACATCTCTTACGTCCTGCATTGGCAGGTGGGTTCTTTACCGCTAGCGCCACCTGGGAAGCCCTGTGTGGTGAGGCAGGGTCATGCAATTACAAGGTCAGTCCTTTTATTTAAAATACTGATATTCGCTCATCGTGTATTTTTTGCAATTGTTTTAATTTTTGGAACATTGCATTTAATATCATTTATAAATTTTGATGACTGAAATTTCAGGTGCTCCCTGACATTCTGCGCCAAGGTCAGTGCCTCACACACCCCTCCTTGGTGCAGGGCCTGGGTGGGAGCCTTGGGGAGCAGGCAGACCATTCAGTGGGGTGCCGGACAAACACCCGGCCCTGTGCCAGCGCAAGAGGGGCCTCCAGAGCACACACACACGTCCTGCATGAGGCTGGGTGTGCACCTGGCTGCAGCTCCCCAGGTCATATTCTTCTGTGCTCGGGCCCCATGGCTCGTACACACTTCCTTGGACGCACGGCTCCCACCCCAGAGCAGGCCCCAGTCCTTCCCCAGCCAAGTCCTCCCTATCCTGTCTGTTTCCAATCAGTTCGCTCTTGCTCTCAGTTTCATTAGGGGCCTAAAGAAACTTGGCTTCTCTCTGGAGTTCATAAAAGCTGAGTAGAGCGGGGCCTGCCGCCCTCCCCTGCCTGTGCGGAGGGCCTGGGCTCCCCACCCCCACCCTGCGGTGACCACGCCCTGCCCTTCTGCTGGCTCCCGGCCAGGAGGCCCTGAGGAGGAAGCCAGGAGGGTAACCCTCCGTGTTCTCCGTGTCCTACCCAAGGGGCCAGGAGGTGGCAGGCAGACACAGGGCAGTGTTCAGAAAAAGTCCAGGCGTCTCTCAAGAGGGAAGAGGCTCCCACAGTTTCCCACCTGGTTCCATCCCCTGCAGAACCTGGCAGCAACCTCCCCTCAAGCTCTCTCTCTGCCAGACTGAAGCAGAGAGTCCCCCCGCCCCCAGCAGGCAGCCGGCCGGTTCCTTTCCTTTCCCCTTAGCCTAGCCCTTCGCTTCTGGAAAAGAGCGGGGAGGCCTCGAGCAGGGAGCTTGGACCCCTCTGAGGGTCCCTCAGCGTAACCTGGGCTGGTGCCAGGGAAAACAGACCCTGGGCACTTTGGGGCGCTGAGAGAGAGGAACTGGAAGGAGGGCAGAAGCAGAAGACTGTGCTCTCTGATCCACAGCTGGTGGGAAGCAAGGAGAGCTGGGAGGAGCGGGCCTAAGGCCTCAGGACAGGCCTGCGCCACACAGCACACACATGTGCACACGTCACATGCACACACACAGCAAACACGTGTGCACACGTCACACACACAAACACAGCACACACTTGTGTGCACGTCACTACACACACGCAGCACACGTGTGCGCACATCACCACATGCACACAGCACACACGTGTGCACACATCACGTGCACACACACAGCACACATGTGCACACACCACACACATGCATGCAGCACACGTGCGCACGCACACAGCACACGTGTGCACATGTCACCACACATGTGTGCACATGTCACGCGCACACATGTGTGCACACATCCATGCAAACACGAGCACACGTGCATCGAACACGTGCACACAGCGCCCTCGCACAAACATAAGCAAACACACATCCTCACAGATACACACAGCACACAGGCAGGTGTGCACCCCGGCACATGGGGTGCGAGAGGCAAGTAGGAGAGTGGGGAACATGATGAGAAGGCCCAGGGCTGGCCTGCTGCTGTGGAGGGAGGGCCCATCCCCACCCCACCCACTGCTATACCACGGCCAGTTCAGAGAGCTGGGGCTGTCACTCAGGGTTCCCTGGCCAGCTACCCCTCAGGCAGGGCTCCTCTGCCACCCCCGCTGCCCCCCTCTGGGCCCTCCATTTCTCACCTGGTCTGACTCCAGCAAGCACAGGCAGCGGGTGGTGAGTGAAAGCCATGCGCGGGGAGCTGCCCTGAGAGGAGAGGGCACTGCAGAAGTCCAGCTTTCCTGACTTCTTTAGAGAAGCCGGGCCTGAGGGGAGGAATCAGCAACACGGGGCAGGTTTAGCTGGGCCAGGAAGGGAGCGGGGGAGGCGGGAAGCCAGCAGCTCACTCCTTCTCTCCTCAGCCCCCTCCTGGCTGCCCCCTTCCCTCAGGGCTCCCCAAGCCGCCTCTGCCTGATCATCGAGGCCCTGAGTGAAGACCATCTGCTGCTGACAGGTGAGGGAAATCAGGCCCTTTGGTGCGCCGGGCAGGGTGTGAACAAGCGGGGCCATCTTGCCCCCTGACAAACAGATTATGAGCTCCAAGGTGCACAGAATCAAAGCGCGGAGGCAGGGCCAGAGGGCAGGGAAGGTGTGCAGGAGGAGCCCTGGGGAGCAGCTTCAGAGTGAGGGGCCAGGAACTTCCCTAGGGGTCCGGTGGCTTAGACTCTGTGCTTCCACTGGGGAAACTAAGAGCTCAGTCAAAGGAAAAAAAGAAAAGAGTGAGGAGGCCCCTGAGGAGGGGCAGGCTGGGGCCTACTCCATGGGGTCCTGGGCTACAGGTCCCGCTCTGCCAGGAAGAAGCCAGGGAGGGCTCCTTACAGGAAGGGAAAGCACAGGCATGGGCCCTTCGGACCACAATGGAGAAACAAAATCCGACAAGGGAGCAGGGAGGAGGCTGGAGGGCCTGGGTGGGAGCTGGGGGTGAGGGAGCCAGGAAGGGATGCCCTTGGTCAGGCACCCAGAGGTCGGACTGTCAGGGTGGGTCATTCCTGGGCTTTGCTCTGCTCCCAGGACCAGAGATGGAGGTGGCATTTGGCAAGAGACAGGGACACAGAGAGCGCCCCATTTGAGCTTGCCTCCAACAGCCTGATGATGCCAGATCGTGTCTGCGCCCAGAGGGCTCGCCATCCAACACGCTAAGACAAAGCAGGGCCCCCAGGGGACCAGTCTCCTGTCCTGGGAGGATGAGGTGAAGTCGGGGCCGGTCTCCAGAGTTGCCATCTTTGGAACACGAATCGAATCAGTTTGGGTGGGGTGTTTGTATTGGGGGCGGGAGGGGGTGCTGCAGAAGAGAGAAATAAGAGCTGTCTTAACCACAGAGGGAAGAGGTGGGGGAAGGGCGCACTCCCAGCCGCCAGCAGAGGTGTTATCTGGCAGCAGCTGTGTGCCACCTGATAGCTGGCACGATGCGGGAGGGGGGAGCGCCCCCACCAGCTGCGCACAGCTGTCCCCCTGGCCGCATGGCACCTCCCCAGCTGTTCCCAGTCCTGCAGCTGGGCTGCTTAATTGGCGATTTGTCCCAGAACAGGGAAACAACGCAGCGTTGGTGGGAGGAGGGGGTGAGTATGGAGGAAAAGGGGAAAAGCGAGGGAGCCGGGGGTGCCACAGGAGGACATGGGGCCATGCGTGGAGGGACTGCCGGTGGAGCGGAAATGGCAGGCTCGACAGCAGACAGCCAGGAAAGGAGGGAGCCGGAGCTGGGGAGGGGAGGCTCCCGGGAGCGAGGTCTGGGTGGAGCGACCCGGGGTGGGGGGGCCCACGCCTCAGGAGCCACCAGTGGACACGGCCCTCCAGGCACACCAGTCCCTGAGGAAAGACTTCACTTCAGCTGGGGATTCTTCAGGGCCTCTCAAGCCCTTCTCTCTGCCCCTCCAGAGGCTCCCCCAGGGTCACGTCTGTGCGACTCCGGCTCAGGCACCTGCTGGCCACGAGGACACCCGGGGAGAGGGGGGTTCCCAGAGTTGGCAGAGAGTGGGCCTCAGCCCGGGGCCTGGAGGCGAGTCCTCCTCTCCTCCTCCCAGCTTGCAGAGAGCAGAAGCTCCTCCCTGCCCTTCGGTCTTGCCTTTCCCCCAGCCCTGGCCCCTGCCCATCAGCTTGGCCCTTCCTGGTATGGGAACATCTGGAAGATACCAAGGAAAACACTCTCAGGTTGACCCTCATCTTCCTGCATCACAGAACAAGGCCTTCGTCCCCAGGCCTAACCACAATGGACACATCCCAGAGGTCTGTGCTACCTGGCCCCAAGACCCCAGCACCTTGAAGACACACACAGGCTGCACCAGCAACGTGTCAGGCAGAAGCATTCTGCAGGCAGCCTCCTGACACACAGCTGTGCACCACACACATGTGCGTGCACACACACACACGCCCCTCCCTCTCTCCCTCTATTCCACTTGGGCTCTCCAGGTGTGCCCACACCTCCCGTCCAAACAGGAGAGCCCCCCTGGTGAGCCCCTCCTCTCACCAGGAAGGGGCTGGTGAGAGGAGCGAGAGGCCTGGCAACAACTCTGCTCACTCGCTACTGGGCTCTGCTCCTCTCTGTGAGCTGGGCCCCTCCTTACACCAGTGGTGCTCAGCTCAGGAAGATTCTATCCCCACCAGGACACAGCCATGTCCGGAGACCTTTCTGGCCATCACACCTAGTAAGGAGGTTTGCAACTGGCATCCAGTGGGCAGAGACCAGGGCTGCCGTTCCAACACCCCACAGGGCACAAAATCGCCCCACCGCAGACAATGCTGTGGCCCTGGAATGTTCAAGAACACCCAGTCTGAGAAACTGCTTTAAACCATGAAGACGGTAGAGCGGGGGCAACCTCCCTGAAGAAACACCAAGAGAAGGAGGACAAGGTGGCTCGTAGAGGAAGCCATGCCTCCTTGCAGGGCACCAGAGGCTCAGGGCCAGGGCTTTCCTGCTGCCACACTGGTTGGTCCTACTGCCCACGTGTGACAACCTGCCCGCTCGCCTCTGCCCTCCAGGCTGGGAGAGGCCAGGCGGTGCCGCCGGCAGCAGGAAGCACCACGGGAGGCTCGCCAGGTAAAGTGACGGGGAGAGGAGGCTGCACACCGCCTGCGCTCCAGGTTGGGCCTCGCAGTGGCGCCCATACCTGCATCCACATCGTTGGGCCAACCGCTGGACTGGCTGCTGCCAGCTGCTGGGGAGCGGCCTGTGCCAGGATAGAAGACATCGTCGACAGGGCTCTCCATCTCACTGTCATCGATGGACTTGGGGCGCTTGGTGGTGCTGGGGAAGGAGGAGAGGGGTCAGGTGGTTGGTCCTCAGGTGAGTGGCCGTACAGAGACCCGGACCCAGGAAGCCTGCACTGACGGCCCTCCATGTGGCGAGCGGGTGCCCGCTGTCAGCAGCATCTCAGGGCACAGGCTGTGCGCCCTCCACCCAGGTCAGACTGAAAGCCCCGGGGCCCGGCCCACACCCTCCTGCTTCAGCCCCTTCTCAGACCGCGAGACCATCCACTGCCATCCACCCAGCTGCCCCAGTCCAAGAAGTGGGCCCAACCCTCAGCCGCCTCCGCAGCCCGCCTTCTACTTCCCATCAGCCCCACAGCCAGAGGAGGTGAGTGAGGCATTGGCCAGGGACAAAACACCAGGGGGTGACACAAAACTCAATCATTGTGATACTATGTTATTTTATATTAAAATACAATTGACTATGGAAATATCATAACATTTTAACGTAATATTCTAACATATCAAAATGAATACTTGAACCTCACAATGAACCAAAATGCTCAATTTTTCTTTTCTTTAAAAGGGACAGGATCGCACCCTGTCCTGCATGACTGGCCCTGACCAGGGTACACTGTGCCTACTTCCCAAATGGCTCTCAACTCCACGCCTTATTCTCAGGCTGATGCCCCACCGGACTCAGGCCCTTCTCCCCTCCAGCCTGGTGGGAGAGCCCCGAACTGACTGTCCTGCCCACGAACACTGCTTCTAGAAGTCTTTCTAGAACACATATCCCCAGATTCTGTTCCTTGACCCCTCTGGCCCACTGTGGGATAGTCCTGCCGGCCTGCCCAGCCTCAGCTGGGATGGAGGCTGCGCTCTCTGCCTGGAGTGTCCACCCCAGGCCTGTACCAGCCCCACTTTGTCTGGGTTCAAAGGTCACACCCCCGGGAGAGAGGCCTTCCCCAGTCCCGACAGGGAGCACCTTCTGGGCAGAGCTTGAGCTTGTGTCCCTGAGGCCAGGGCAAAGCTCAGAGGGCGGGCAGCAGAGCAGGCCCTGGCTCTGGAGCCAGTGCCCTCAACAGAGGGTAGTGTGCTGAAGCACCCTGCCCAAAGCACCTGAGATGTCTCGGGGGCTGAGGGAAGGCCGGGGCATTGGGCTCACCTGGTGGCAGGAGGGGAGGTGATGGATCGCCGCCCCAGGGTCACCTGGTTTATATTGTAGTAGCTGGGACTCTCCAGGTCTGCCAGCGAGAAGTTGGGCCCTGATGCTGTTGCAACAGGAGCTAGGAAAAAGGGAGAGTGTGATGAGGTCTGGAAAGCATGGGCGCCTGTTTCATTGCCGGGAGCAGCTCCCCGGAAGCACTGGGGTGAGTTCACTGTGAAGGCTGCTGAGGAAACCTCCTTCTGGCTGAAGCTTGCTGGGAAGATTCCTTGGTTATGATTTTCTTTTTTTCCCTTCAAAGCAGTGGAGGTCAGAGGTAGGGCTCTCCAATGCCTCCATTCTACTTAGCCTGGTGCCAATGAGGCCAAGAGTGTCCCAGGAAGTCTGCCTGCCCCCTCCCCACCTGAGACCCCATCAGTAGGGGGCTCCATGGGGTCCAAGTCCCACTTCCTCACTCCCGTCCCTGCGGACTCAACCCTGGCCCAGAAGGAGAAAGGACTCACTCTGTGATACTCTCACCAGCTCCGTCACATTCCAGACCCCGGAAGTCACAAAACAGTCCTGGAAACTTAAGTGCCCTGAGGAGGGAAAAGGGCAGGTGAGTGAGTCGAGGCACGGCCAGGAGGGGCTGTCCGCCTGTCTCTCCTGATCTCTCCCCACCCTCAGCTTGTTCCATCCCATGACCCATGTTCCAGCCCCAGGCTGGCCCTCAGGGGTCCTCATATCTCCATGGATGTGGGGTTTGCCCCCATGAGTGCCCTCCCCCACAGAACAGCAGACTCTGTCAATCAAGGGCCAGCTGAGTGAAGGGGTTGGCAGGGGCAGGCCCACCCTGGCCCGGGAGGGCAGAGAAGGGTACAGGTTGGGGGATGCAGTGGACACAGCAGGCCAGGGAGGCTGGGTTCAGGCACAAGGGCAGGGGGCACTGACCGTTGGGCAGTGGTTTGATGTCCGCATCTCCTTGCTGGTTTGAACTATCTGATTGTCCGGATTCTGCAGGAGACACAAAGGGTGGGGATGGGTCAAGACCAAGTGCCCCACACTCACCAGGCAAGCAGCTGTCCCTCCAGCCCTATGGACACCTTCTCTCCCCCTCCCTTCCTGAGCAGCCCAGGGAGGCCAAGAGAAAAAGAACGCTGCTGCTGTGGTGAGGCCGCCCTGCAAACTGCAGGGCACTGGGCAGCACCTCTGGCCTCCTCCCACTAGATGCCAGTAGCACCCCAGCTGTGACAACCAAACCCAGTCTCCAAACACCACCTGAAGTGCCCTGGGGGTGAGCAGTCCCGGTCGAGAGTCAGGGCAAGGAGGCGCCCAGGAGAGAAGCCCCCAACTGTCCCTTTGCACACCTGGGTTGGACCCAAGGGGTCCCCAGTTCTCTACCCTACTCAAGCTCCAGAGGGAGCAGCCCTTTCCCTCCATTCATTAATTAGAGCCAATGCTGCCTGCCTGCACCACCCCCACCTCACCTTTATGCATACAGGCAGTGCCTGGCAACACGGAGGGGGGATATTTGCCTTGATGCTGTCGCCCGCTCTGTGCCAGCCTGTCTGGGCTGTCTCATGCCCCAGTGCCACAGCTGCTCGGAGGGAGCCCTGAGACAAGGGCCCATTGTGCGGTGGGAGCTCACAGAGGACTGGGGGCAGGGTGGAGTGTGTGTGTGAATATTTTGCTGAGCTTGGGAAAGCCCCCCACCCCTGCCCCCCAGGTCCTCGAAGCTTTGTGTGCCAGGGGCACAACGGGGACCTCCAGAATGCTTGCCTGGGCACGACAGCTGGCGACAGGGTGGCGGAGGGGGGCCAGGGCAGGTTGTGGGGCACGAGAAAGGCAGGCATTCAGTAAAGACTCAGCTGCTCACGGGGGGACCACATGGGGTGGCCTCGGAAAACTGGGCCCTGGCATTGGCCAGGGCTTTGCTCCACTCTTTGGAGTGACCCTGCCTCCTGGGTCTCAGCCGCCACCCCACAACCATTCACCCACTCACCACGGAGGCCATCCTCTACCAACCTTGCGGTCAAACCGCTCACATTGGGGAGTGAATAGCAAGGAAGTTCCTGAAGAGTGACGTGAGCCCAAGAGATAGAAGTGGGGGGATCCTGCAGCCACTTGGGAAAGAAGGAAGAGCTCCAGGTGTTGGCACTGGTGAGCAGAACAGTAGCCTTCTCAGAGCTAAGGCCCTATGATGGCTCAGCCAAGTTCCTGGCCTCTTGCATCCATGTGGCCGGTGGGAAAAAGACAGGCTGTCCCCAGGATGGTTTCAGGCCCCATTTTCCCCATCCTTTATCTTGTTTCACTTTAAAAAAAAAATTTTTTTTTCACGTATTTATTTGGCTGTGTTGGGTCTTGGTTGAGGCACGCGGAACCTTTGTTGCAGCATATGCAGTTAGTTTCCTGGCATCACATGGGATCTTAGTTCCCCAGCCGGGGATCCAACCCGCATCCCCTGCACTGGAAGGTGGACTCAACCACTGGACCATCAGGGAAGTACCTTTTTAGCCAGCCTCTACTTTTTAAAAATTCCAAATGATAATAATAATGAATCCTGTCACAAATCAAGAAAATGAGGTTTATAACCTAATAGGACCCCTCACCCCCTTGTGTTTGGGGTGTGTCCTTCCACATCTCCCTTTGCACCCACCCTAGCAGCGTTTTTAGGGATGGCGAATTCCACCCCAGGCCACTTCTTTGTCGTGGTGGCACTCTGCTCTGGAAGGAGCCCGTCTGACTTCCTTCCCCGCCCCGGGGGAGGGCAGCGTCTCTCTGCATGTGAATTTTCTTGTTGCTCTCTCCTCAGCCCATTCCTGACTCTCTGGGTCTGATTCAAGCCCCAGCTGGTCCAGGAGGGAGCAGGCAAGGGGTTGAGGCAGTAGGTGGCCCACCTTAGGGCCTCTGTGGACCAGTGCCGCGAGCCTAATGTCTCTCAGGGCCGACCTTTCCCAGATTCACAGCTCAGAAAGGGCACAGCTGCAGGACCCGCGTGTGGAGCCCAGCAAGGGGCACACGGTCAAGGCTTTGCTGCAAAGGCTTTGCCCCACTTGTCCCAGGACCAATTCAGTCCCCACAGAGCCCTTCAGGCCAGGGACAGTGGAGTAGGGGGGATGGTAGGAGGCCATCCTGTTAAGAGTGGCCTCAGCCCTTCAAACGTGGCCAGGAGGAGGCAGAAAGCCACGCGCATGCGCACACCCAGCCCGGGGACAGAGAGACGAGAGAAGCCGACAAAGAGATGGAGGTCGGCCAGCGACAGAGGCAGAGACAAATGGGGCTCCGGGAGAGCGCGACGGACAGGAAATCCTCCTGAACCGGGACCCTGCCCCGGACCGGCGCTGCTGTTCTTACCGTCAGCGCCATGAAAGGGAGCAGGCGGGAGCGGGGACCGCGGGCCAGGCCCGCTGCCACGCGCCTGCGGGCGCTGCTGGCAGCCATCTTAGCCCTTGGCAGCCATCTTACGGCGGGTGGCCCCGCCGGCGCCCCCCGGCACCAAAGGCGGACGCGCTGGGGATCCGGGCCCGGCCGGCGGAGTGAGAGGGGCAGAGGGGCTCGAGGCCACAGGATGGCCCGGGAGCCACGCGGCGTGGCCGAGCGCCCCTGCCTCAGGCCGTCCCCACACGCGGAGCCTGTGGTTTACCGGGCAGACCCCCGCCCCGTGAGGGTCTGCGTGTCCACTCAGGCAGCCTGGAGGCACACCTGGGCGGGCAGCGGGCAGGCCGCTGCACCGGTGGTGGACAGACTCCTGGGGAGGGCGAGGAGCTGCCCCCCGACCCGGAGGCAAAAGCCCGCCAGGCCAGCGTCCTGACGCCGCGGGCACTCTGGGGAGCGGTGCCCTCGGGTTGGGGCCTGCGCTGGACAGCCCCTGGGGACCAGGAGCTCGACCCCAGGCTGGCACCCCAAGGAACGTGCTGCCCCGGTGCCTGACCCCCTTCCCTGTCGATCCCTGGGGAAGGGAGGGAGTAACCCCAGGCCTTGGGACACAGAAAGGCAGGCCCCTTTATGACACCCCTCCCCAGGACCCGCCTCATGGTTGCTTGGCTTTTATCTCACAGAATGGGGCTTATCAGAGCCACCAGCTGAACAAACACACAAATCCACGGTTACTGAGAGAAAACCCTCTGCCTGAACTCTTTATCTCCTGTTCGCAGGCCCTGAGCACTGCCCTCTGCCAACAGCACAGGAGGAGCCCTGACTGCTGCGCCATGGGGGCGCCTCCCTTGGCCACCCCCTTCTCCCCTCGCCCCAGCCCAGCACGTGGTGGCTCTCCCCTGGCAGTCCCTACCAGGCGGGCGTGCATGAGTGAGCTCCTGCCACACGGGAGCCCCCCTCCAGTGTCTGCTTTCTCACTGGGGACAATGGGCCAGCTGGTGGCCTGTGGGCCGGTGGACCAGCAGAGAAAATGTTGGCTGGCACCAGGCGGGCAGGTGCCCGGCTCCATCCTTTATCCTCTCCCGCCCGGCCCACGCCCCCGAGGCTGTCACTCGGCTTCCCCAGCCTTCCAGGGCCACATCCCCTGGCAACATTTCCGGCCTTGGCTTTCTCTCCAGCCTGGTAGACCAAGCAGTAGGGACCCTAACCACCCACTTGCAGCTCGGGGCCACCCTGACTGAATCCCAGCCCCCGGACCTACAACTCTCTTCAGGGACAAAGGCTGCCTTGACTTTCTGGAGAGACTGGAGAGGGGATGGAGGGGCCAGAGGCACCGCAAGCTCCGTTCAGCCCTGAGATGACGTGTTCTTGCACCCCGGTGCCCAGGGCCAGGCGTACCTCCTGTGCCCTAAGCTGCTCTCCACTCAGCTATCACGTGCCCCTTCCTCAAAGCCAAGTCCAGCCACTGTGTCTGAGGACAGCTGCCCGGGCGTGCAGGCGTCAGGCCTCTGCCTGGTTCAGGCTTAGGGGAGGAAGAGAATTTTGGAGGCTGCCACTTGTCCCTGATGCCACCACGGTGGCGAGGGGTGTGTGTGTTCAGGCTGGCTCGCATCACATGTGTGTGAGCGCGTGCTCTGCTGCCTGTCTTCCTCTTGGGACCGGGGTACTCGTGCAGTTCACACCTTGGGGCAGAAGGCAGGACTGCGTGGGGGCGGGTGGCGCATTTGGACTCTTCCTAGGTGTGGGACCAAGTGGGCTCTGCAGAGCAAGGCTCTGAAATGGGATTGGCGCTCAGGTCCCAGGCTGCGCTCCCTCCATCTCCTCACGGCTTCGGTCACCCCCAACCCCTGGTCGGCGCTTACAGACTGGAGGCCTCGTGCAGCACCCCGCCCTAGACCAGGCTCAGCCAGAGGTTGGCAGCATGGGACCCTCTCTTCCTCAGGGTTCTTCTGTGTCTCCTGGAACAGCCCTGAAGCCCCTGAAATACCATTCTTCTCGCCCCCAGCTCTGTTCATTCTCTACCTCTGCTCAGTTCTTATTAAAGCCCCCGACTTCCTTTCTTCAGCTCCTCGCCTTTCCCTCTGGAATCCTATTTCTGGTCTCATTTTGCTCTGCCTTGGCTCCATGCCCCCCTCTCTGTCCTTCCTTCTCCTTCGCTTTCCCTCTCTATGGCCCCCTTTCTTCTCCCAGCCCTGCCTGTTTGCACAAGTGTGTGCGTGCGCACGCATGTGTGCTTCAGAGAGGCCTCTGCCTCTTCATCAGAGCTCTAAGAGGGGAAGCTCCAACAGCCAGAAGGAGCCCAGAATCACACATAAACTCCAACTGACAGCATGTTTTTAATATATATACTCCCAGCCATAGACAGGGAGATATTTATGGCTCCCACTAGGTGAGGGAGGGATTCCTGCTCACTGCAGCACACGCTCCGCCTCGGCTCCCGCCCCAAACAACTTCTCTCCGAGAAACAGGCCACATATAATTCACCGGTTGGCTGCCCCCACGCACATCACAGACTGAGTGCATTTTTGGGGGGGCTGAGAGGGGCACGCAGGCACAACCGCACCGACACATGCATACCCAGGCACGTGTATGTACTAGGGCGCACATTTGCTCTACATCCAGACACGCACACACACACCCCCAAAGATGCCACCAGCCACTTGATGCTGTCCAGGAGGGATGGGGTGAGTTGGTGTGGTGTGTTGAGAGCTGAGGTCACCATGATCACTGCTAAGAGGAACCTCCTTTGGCTCTATCCAGACCACTGGCCTTTGAGGATGGAGGGGGAGGCCAGCTCTCTGGGCATGCCTGCCCGTCCCCTCTGCCAGCTCTCCCCAGGCCTGAGGTTGGAGAAGCAGACAAGGGTGTGCTCTGTTCTGGGGGTGCCATACTCTGAAGGACCAATTCTGGAGCTGATCCCTGGCTCTGCCCAGTGTGGCAACCCCCCCCGCTACCCTGCGCGCGCGCACACACACACACACACACACCCACTCTCTGCAAGTGAGGAGCATCCAGGCCAGGAGAAATCCAATCTCAAGGGGAGCCGAGGCCTGGCCTGCAGCAATCAGAGCTGGAGAATATAACTATTGTGTCTCCTGAAACCGAAGTCTGAGAATCTGAGACACCCTGAGGAGGGGAGCAGCAGATGGATGGGGGGCTAGGGGAACGGGTCACAGAGGGGTTCTCCCTGTCTCTGCAAACAGAAGACTTGAGACCAAGGAAGTCCTTGGGAATGCAGGGCAGCCAGAGGACAGAGGAGGCTGGGCTCGACCAGGCCGGGCTGAGGGGGCTTTTCGATCTTCCCCCCATTTCCCTCCACCACGTCCATAAGCCAGCGTGTATGCTCGCAGGACCTGGGGCCATCCTGGGGTTTTTCCCTCCTCTGCCATCCTAGACCCCACATGGTTGGAGAAAGAAGCCTGACCAGGAAGCACAGCTCTGAAGCTGTGGGTGGGGGTGTGGGCAGAGACAAGGCAGGGAAACATGTCACTACCCCCTGCCCCATCACCCTCCTCTCATTTCCCCTCCCCTCATGGAGCCAAAGGGGCTCAAGTTTTTGACTCGGGTCACCTGTTGCGGGGAGGAAGAGACAAGTGACAGGAAAGAGAAAGAGACCAAGTTACAGCCTCGACACACACGTGGTCTAGATCCGCCCCAGCTGCCCCTGCGGCCTAGGTTCAAGGAAGGCCAGTGGGGGTGGGGGTGGGGTGGGGACAGCAGGGAGGGTCACAGGGATCTGGCAGGCCGGGGCCAGCGGACTCAAGACGGGACACTCTGCCCTTACCTTTGAGCCTGATGGCACTGCTCTCCCCTGCAACCCACCCTGCCTCCACAGCTGCTATCAGGGGTCCCCTGGGGAGCAAGGGCCGAGTCTGGCTACAGCAGGGCTCATGGCCTGGCAGGGGAGCTGGGGAAGGGAGGAGAAGGCAAGTGCAGGGGCTTATCTGGTGGCCAGAGGATCAGCAGAGCGGACCTGAAGGTTGGGCTCAGGCAGGCAGCCCCAGGCCCCCAAGGCTGCTCCCGGTGTGAGCTGCACAGTGTCCTCTGCCCTGCGCCTCCAGGGGAGACTGTCAGCACTGTGCTCAGCCCGGGGGAGCTAGAGACGGGTCCTGGGTGCCCAGCTGCTTCTCCCCCAGGCATAACAGAGCATGTGCAGCAAAGGAGAGAGCAGGGACACCCCGGTGCAGAGGGAAGCGCCCGGCAGGGTGACGGAGGGAAAGAGCCCGGGACCATCAACCTGCCAGCTGCCTCTCCAAGTCTGGCCCAGTAGCTAACAAATGAGACCCCCCACTCACAGCAGCACTGGGGGTTGCAGGTGGGACTGCAGGCTCCTCCTGGGTCTGCCCTTTGCAGGAGACCCAACACTGGTCCCAGCAACCTAGATGTCAGTGCTCTGTGCTGCCTGCAGGGTGAATGTGCAGGCCCAGGGCTGAGCAGGAACACCACCCTGGCTGTTCCAGAGATGTCCAGGGGCTCGGAGTCCCATCCGAGCAGAATCCACACAGAGGGAGTGAAAATGAGACGGCCCCTACTGCAAAGGGAGGGGCCTGTGGTGAGACAAAGGCAGGCAGGAGCCCTCGGTCCCAGGCCGCCTCTGCCTCCACCCTGAGCCCTCCACCACAGGCCTCCCTGAGGGCTCCCCGCTGCCATCCAGGGAGGTACCCTTCTGCAGGACAGAGGGGAAAGGGGGCACACCAAGGGCGAGGGGAAGTGGAGGGAGGAGGCGGGCAGCCCAAGTGGAGTGGGCTCCCCTGAGCTCACAACCGTGCTCGGGGACCTACGGGCCCAGTGGTCCTGGCCAAGTTCTGGACTGTCTCCTCGTCTGTACAATGGAGATGCCGCCTGCCCCCTGGGGCTCCTGCCTGAGGAGTAAGTGGGAAAACAGGTACAAGGTGCTCAGTCCAGGGCCCAGCCTACAGTAGGGGTTCCCTAAACGTCAGCTGTCCTTCCAGTGCGATCACCAATTTCCTTCACCTCCCTCAGCTAAAACCCTACTCTGTCTGGGCTCAGCTCAAATGCCAACTCGGTGGGGACGCTGTGGCTAACCCACAGCTCCTCTCCCATTGGAGTTCATACTCTTTAAAGATACATCACGTGCACTCAAGATGATGGTTCTTGGTATCTCACCCCAGAGACCACTGCCAGTGAGCAGAGGGGCTCCCTCAAGACTTGGCCCATTACCCTCTGCAAAGAAGGGCAGGGAGCTTTCTTGGGAAATAAAGGGCAGAGCAGAATGCCTTCTACACGTACGTCCCCCCCGAATACAACGACTGTGGTCCCAGGACAGTCACCACATTGGAAACAGTCAGGGAGAGGCAGGGCCAGGGATTGCCAGGAGACAGCAAGGCTAACAGGGAAGCACAGAGAGACTTGTGCCCCTGGATGCTGAGTGCAAAGCCCTGCCCACACTAGCTCGGCACTGGGCATACGGGGAGCTGAGGACACCGGGGCACAGGCGTGGCCACACAAATGGCCGGGTGCCTCTCCTGGCAGCACAGGCTGATGCCACGACTCAGCCGGCAGCAGGAGCCAACATTTCTGAGAGGGCCTGGGACCAGGCATCATGTGATGCTGGGGGCCCAGAAAAGTGGCCCCCCGGCCTTGAAGCTTCTCCTCCCTCTCCAACCTGATGGATAGAAACTGATAGTGGAGAATGCCCTCCACACCAAGAGAAGGCAGGGGCGTGGCAGAGGGGCCGTGTCCAGGTCAGGGACCTGCAGAGCTGCTCCCCCACCCCAGCCACTCTATTTCCAGTGCTGCCCTTTCTGGCCCTTCGAGCTGCCCCAGCCGGGCCCGGCCAAACAACCACCCCCACCCCCAGCTGCTCTTAGGACTATTAATAGTGTCCCCACCTCCCAGGGCCAGGCCTCACCTTCTCCCCCAACCCCCAAATACACTTGCCCTTGGTCTAATTACTTGTAAAGGGACAGAGTCCTCTGGATGCTAATGCCAACTAGGGATGAGAAAGGGGAGGCAAAGGCTCTGGAGGTCACCCGAGGGACATTTCTGAGACAAGCAGGAATTTAAGGGAAGGAGGCAGTGGAGCCAAGAGCAAGAAACAGACAAAAAGACAAAATTAAAACTAACAGAGAGGGAGGGACCAAGACAGAAAATCAGTCAAAGCAAAGTAGTTCAAGGAAAGAAGTCTGCTATAGAATCAGAAGGGGTTCTCTGGCAATCCAGTGGTTAAGACTCTGCGCTTCCACTTCAGGGGGCACGGGTTCAATCCCTGGTTGGGGAACTAAGATTCTGCATGAAATGTGGCCCCACCTCAAAAAAAAAAAAAATCAGAGAAATAGAAGGTTAGAGGAGAGGCAGGGAAAGGGGGGAAAAGCGGAGAGAGAAAGAGGAAGCAAAAGAGGAAATGATACATTAAAAAACAAAAACAGAAGGGGAGAAAACTTTCCTCGAATTAGTTAGGAGTGGCTTCATGAACACAACTGCCTGGTCTGCACCTAACGACCAGCATCTGCCTGTAGGGTGCCGGACAAAGTGAGGGGCTGGGGAGACTCCAGGCCAAGGAGCCCTACCCATCCACTCTCACAATGTTCTGGGTAAAGGAGGAGATGAAGAGAAGGAATACCTGACCAGGAAAAGAAAATGAGAGGATCAAATCCCCAGGATTAGGAAACCCATTTTCAGTCCTGGGCAGGGGAAGGCCTCCACACCTGGAGCCTCTTCACCTGTTGGAAAGGCAGCTGGGTAGGCCAGAGGACAGTGGAAATAGGGGCGCATCAGTACCCCAGGCCTCCCTGCACTCCGTGTTCCCTCTCTCTTTCTGTGAGCAGAATCCTGTCCTGCCCTGCCTCCCACTGCCCCCTTTCACTGGGAGAATCCATCCAGGGACCCTGGGGACCTGGAGAAGAACCCACCTGCTTCTGTTCTCCTTTGGGAAGCAGCAGCAGACAGAGGCTACCTGTTTCCCATCCTCAGGTGCCCTAACCTCCTCAGCCCCCTAAGAGTACCCAGGCTGGCAACCCTGGAGGAGGCTCCTCTTGCAGGGCCTGCGTTGTGTGGGGTAGTCAGACTTGGACTCTGATTTTGGACAGCATGAGAGACCTAAGAACCTGACCACCAGATCTTCCAGGCTGGGGATTTCTGACCAGGAGTGCCCCACCAGACCATCAGGCCCTCGAGTCCAAGGCCTGTCAGTGTTTTGTTCATTACATTCTCCCCCACACCTGAAAGTGTAATTTGAGTGGAAGACTCAAAGAAACCCTCTAATCATTCCAATCACATAGACCACCCGGGTGGTCCAGGTGGCTCAGCGTAAGGAACCTGCCTGCTAGTGCAGGATACGCGGGTTCAGTCCCTGGGTTGGGAAGATCCCTTGGAGGAGGGCATGGCCAGCCACTCCAGTATTCTTGCCTGGAGAATCCCATGGACAGAGGAGAACACGGACCATCCAGGGGACAACTAGCTGGCACCTTCCCTCTTCTGAGGGCATATCTTTCCTGAAGACCCAGACCTCCACACACATACCCAAGGAACTGATTTGGAATACCTAGAACAGCTAATACTCCTGTAAAGTCCAACTGGGTCTGGATGCAGGGTTTGACACACTGGCCCCCATGCCCGAGCTCTGGACTGACCACAGGAAGGAACAAGAGTCTCCCTGAGAAGGGAGGGCAGAGGAGCGCTCTCACAGGCCTCCCCACCCTGCAGGCCTTAAGGCAGCCACCGTCCAGAGATGCCCAGACAAAACATGAGGAATTTGTGAATTTGCCAACCTCCAACTCAGATCCCTGAGGTCCCAGGCAGGGTTGAATGGGTGGGCAGGTGCGTGACCTCCTTGGAGGCTGAGACCTCTCTGGCTGCTGGAAGGAGTCCTGGGCTTGGAATCAGGAGCCTGGGGTCCAAATTCTAGACCTGCTGTTATTAGGCCCCTAGTGTGTCTCCTGGGCCTCCTCTCCTCTGTGCAACACAACACCAGGCTTGCCTCAGAGGGCACGGGGAGATGTGAGCAGGAGTTTTTACAGTGAATGAAGCGGGAAGGTTTTATGCACTATAAAGCGCCAGGCATACATAGGGAGCTACTGATGGGGTAAAGTGGCCAGCTTCTGGGACTGTATTTCAGGGACGGCGGGGATACTGAAGGACAGCAGAGGGGCATCTTCTGCACCGAGTAGAGAGACTGGTGTAGGAGGCAGCCCCCCAGACTCAGGGCTGGGACGATTCAAGCCGCTAAGGGGACAAAATGATACCGATCCTACAAGCCTGGCAGGTGACAAATTCCCCACTCACAGGACTCTGAAGTACCGAAAGGTACTTCCCAGGGCTGTGGGGCTCAGGGATCCGCACCCCCGGAGAGCGGTGTGTTGCACTCCCCGACTCGGCAGCTAGGTGGCACAGCGAGTTAACACTAGCTGCCCTCCGCAGGCTGCGGCCGGCGCGGAGGCGGCGGCGAACTTGCGCGCAGTCTGCCCTGGGCTGCAGGGGCCAGGGAAACCCTTGCACAACGGCAAGGTCCGAGCTGGCACCAGGAGGACGCGGCCGCGCTCGGGCCCTTCCGACCCCGTGTCGTGCGGCCCAAGGCGGCAGCTCTGGTTGCCGCCGCTGCCGAGCACATCCCGTGATGAGATAGGAGGGCCGAACTTCCCGTGCTCTTTGATTAGGAACAGCTTGCGGTGCAGGGGGCCGGATACAAGGGGGCCGGGGAATGGGCTAGTGAGGAGAAGCAGGAGGTAGGGGGGGACTGCCAGGTGCGCGGCTGGGAGGGGTAATCCCGTGAGCTCAGGCCCGCTCTGAGCCGCCGCCGCCGCCGCTGCGCTGAGCCCAGCCTGCCTCCCCCAGCGTGGGGCTGCCCTGGATGTGGGCTAGTCTGCGGCTGCGTGACCCCTGGAGTGTTCCCAACACGCCCACGTTGCCCCCACCTTTTGGCAACACAGACCTGCCTCTGCGCCTGATAAACGTTTGGAGAGGAAGGTTTCTTCCTTTTATTTTTTCTCTCTCTCTCAAAAAGTTAAAAATGGAGACTAAAAGTCAGAGATTAGAAACCAAAAAGAGGAATAGAAATGGAGAAAAGTCGGGAAGGAAAAAAAAAAAACAACACAGGCCAGCACTCTCGGCAACGGTGGCAGCAGTCGGGCAGGCACACCCTCCCGGGGCAGGCGTGGAGAAAGGCCCCTTTGTTCCGCAGGGAGGTTAGCCGAGGTGAGGCCCGCCCGCCCGCTCCCCCTGACCCTGGGCAGTGCAGATCGCTTCTCAGGGCCCCCGGACTGGGCCCAGCCACTTCTCTGGCCCCCCAGTCTTCCTCCCAGCCAGTGCAACAGCCCAGCGGACAGGGAAGGGCTGGCTCCCTACCCTCTGCCTTGCCCAAGCATCAAGGGCTACACATGTGGGGCAGGGCTGGGCTCCTCCGACAGGCCCCTGGATGCCCCTGATGCCAGACATTAGCATCTTGTCCAGGCTGCTCTTTAACTGTGGGGTCCGGGGGACAGATTCTGCACACAGCCGGACCCCCACCAAGGGATGGGCAAAGGAGGTGATTCGTGCTAGAAGATGGTGCCCCAGGAGGCACAGGCTGATTGACCAGGTGCCTCTTGCCCACAGCAAGGCCCCAGGGTGTCCTGTGTACCCATTCCAGATATGGGTGCTTTCCAATGCCCTCTGGCTCTGGGAAAGGGTGGCTCCTGCAGGCCTTCCTCAAAGCAAAGGCTGGGCTCTGGTGCTGGGTTTGCCCTCAGAGGAGAGGCAGCGCCTGAACTCATGCCATCTGATCCCAAGGAGGGGCCAGAGTGGGCTCATAAAGGGGGGCTGCCGATGAAGAGACAGCAGGGGGTGGGAAGGGAGAGAAAGTAAGAAGCATCCCTTTGTTCCGCAGCACACCTGCCCCCGCTCCCGCCCTCCAACAGCTCAAGTTGGACAGGGGACCTGAGGGGTGGCTGTCCTGTGTGTCACTCAGTGTGTGCCCACCATGGGCACCCTGACCATGTCCACACAGGCGCCCAGCTATTCCGCAGGGACGCAAGCCTCAGACTTTACAGGCAGAACTTGGCGGCTTTACACTTGGCCAAGAAGTTTCCACCCAGCAGCCCTCTCCAGCTCCCACCCCAGGCCCCCAGCAGCAGAAATCCTGGAAGGAGGGACTGGCTAGATCCTTGTGCTCCAGACAGTCCCCTGGCTTCATGCTGAGGGGGTACCTGCTCCACTGGAGGCCCCAGCCCCCCCACCAGCAGCAGCTGAAGGCAAGGCGGTGACAGAAGGGAAGAGGAGTAAGGTGTTGCTGACCTCGCCCTCCCCAGGCGAGGAAGTGGGGGAAGGAGACGGGAGAGGAGCAGCAGCAGCTGGAATCGCAGGGAGCCTGAACTGTCCTGTATGGCACCTAATCGGCTAGAAGAAGCTGCAGCTCAGATACACAGTGTCCTGCCAAACCCCAGTCCTTTAATTCAATTAAGTGCGGGACAGACTTCCCAGATTTTTCTGTGTGTTCGAGAGCATGTGAAAAGCCGAATGTGTTGACTCCCGGGAGCTGCGAGCTTGTGTGCCTGTGCGCACACATGTGGATGTGTGAATCCTGACGGTGGAGGAGGGAGATGAGCGGATGCGAATGGTGAGGGGCAGGACAGGGTGGGGCAGAACGGCTCAGGAAGAGCGAGTACCGTCATCTTTTTAGGGAGCCAGACTCCAGACTAGGGTTCTCAACTCCCACCCCATGGACCCTTCTTCGGTGGAGCCATCCTGTGCAACAGCAGGAGGTGTCTCTGGCCTCCGCCCCCTAGGCGCCAGTAGCATCATGCCCCCTCAGCTGGGACAGCCCCAAATGCCAAGCGCCCCCGAGGGCAGTGGTGGAACCCACTGCTCTGGGGTATCTGTTGATAACCTCAGTCTGTGTATTTACTACCAGGACTTCGCCTCACCTCTCTCCCTTGGGGCTTAAGTCCCAGAGTGCTTGGCTTACCAAGTGCCTCGGGTCTGGTTCTTTCTCCTGAGATAGTCTCCCTACCTTACCCATCTGGCCAGAGGAGGTCTAGAGCTACTCGGGCTCAGCAATGGTTTAATAAAGCGTTGGGGTGTTAGGAAGTATAGCAGTGCGGGGAGTCCATGGACAGGTAAAGTGAAAGCTCAGAGCTTTCACTCCTTAAAAGTCAGGAGCCAAAGTTCATGCCCAGGTCCTGAAAGAAGCCTGAGTTCTACATCGCTGGAGGTGAAGCCCACAGGAGAGATGGGTACCTGCCTGGGTGCAGACCCCTGGGAAGATGCTCTGCTCAGCCCCTGGAGGCCAGCAAAAGTCCTGCACAGCTCTAGCCATCAGACCACCCTCCTGTTTGGGGGCACCAGAGAAGCAGGAGTTCAGGTGTCCCCAGCTAAACCCCAGCCCAGGTCGACCCCCTCCCCTGTTCCTGGGGTCACCTGTAGCTGTGCTGGTGGGGGGACCCAGTTCCAGCAGCCCTTCTTCCCTCTGGCCCAGGAAGCCTGCCTCTCTCCCTGGCCCTCCAGGAACCCTGAACAGCCCCCTTCTGGGAGCAGAGCCAAAAAGATGGAAGAAGGATGTTTATAAGCTGCTAAAAGGGAAAAAGGAAAAAAGTGGGAGGCGGGGTAGAGAGGCCCAGGCTTCCAGGTAGTGTGGCTGGGGCCTCGGTGGGGAGGGAGCAAGGCCACCTTCCCCGGACCCTGCAGCCCAGCTGACCTTCTAACTGGTGAGGTGGCGCCCCCTGCCCCATCTAGCTGGGCCACAACCAGGCAGGCCTAACAGTGCACAGGCGGGAGTCTCACCCCAGAGCGCATCCGTGCTAAGCTGTTTCAGTCGTGTCCAACTCTGCGCGACCCTATGAACTGAGGCCTGCCAGGTTCCTCTGCCCATGGGATTCTCCAGGCAAGAATACTGGAGGGGGTTGCTCTGCCCTCTTCTAGGGGATATTCCTGACCCAGGGATCAAATCCAGTCTCCTGCATTGGCAGGCAGGTTCTTTACCACTAGCGCCACCTGGAAATACCCCAAAGTGGGCTGCTAAATGACAGCTTCTTGACACTCTTACCCCAACCCACAGGACTCTAAGACATTATTGGTTCTAGCTTAAGCCCAACCCCCACCCTGGCCCCAACACACATTGCTCAGTCTGGGAAGGGCAGAACCAGGGAAGGGTCAGGGCCCTGTGGATGGGGGGCTGGGTGTGGTGACAGGAGCCTGGCTTGGTGGGAGCGAAAGCCGAGTCCCGAGCTCACAGGGCTCGGCACACAGCTAATGGGAGGCTGGCAGTGGCAAATTGTTGTTTACTTTTAATTAAGTAAACAATGTCGGCTTTCCGCCTCCTCCCCTGCCATCCCAGCCAGTAATTTGGGGGATGACAATGGGGTTGTTTCCTTCCTCCTGCTTTCTTCCCTCCCTCCAAGCACTCCTGCTCTCTCCCTGCTCTTATATAGCAGCCACTGAGACTCGCTAGAGCCAAGGCCCCACGCGGTGGGGAGCAGGAGGAAGGTCCAGGCTGGCCCGCTGCCCTCGGGGTCCCGAGGTGGCAGGTACTAGCTTAGGGGGCACGGTTCCACTGGCAGGTTCTCTGGAGGGTGGCAAGAGGAGCCCTGCCCTGGGAATCTCTCAGCGTGTAATCTGTAGCCCATTTTCTCTCTGCTCCCTCCCCCATAGGCCTCCTCCCTGACCACCATCTCTCAAATCCACAAAACGGGTGATCCAGAGTCTCTGGTGGGGCAGCAGCAGAGGCCAAAATGAAGTGAGCAGGAGACATCCCCAAAGTCGGATGTGTTTCCCTCACAAGCAGCCACCAGGCGGGACCTTCTGGTCTGCTCAGGCAGAACGGGGTCAGGCCTGAGGCTGGTCAGCCTCAGGGGCCAGAGCTCACTGAGCCAACCGGATGCCGGGCAGTGGGTACCAGCTTTTCCTCGAAGCAGGCCTAGCTCCCTGGCCTTGGTTTCTGCTCTTCCTTATGGTGAAATTCTTAACTTTTGAACTCTGGGCCTCACAGATTCTACAGGTGGTTCTGCTCAGAGGCCCGAGTGAGTGAGGAGTGGGAAGAAATCAAGCTAAGCCAGTCTTGGTCTTTCCCCACCTGGGTCCCCTGGCCCGGGGTAGGGCGGGTTGGGGGCAGGCACTGGGCTCCCCTGAGTGAAGAGGCAAGCCAAAGGGGCGGAACCCTGAGTCTCTGTGAGAGGCTGAATCTCCAGTGACTCCACGTGGGCAGGCAGACAGGCACAGGGCACTTATGTAGAAACAAAATGCTTTGCACATCCTTTCTCAGGAAGGCTGTAAATGGACCCACCTCGCCAGGGAGCAGCAGAGGCAGGGGATGGGAAGCTTCTTGCCAGCAGGTCCTGAGCTCGGCCCGTCCTGGAGCTCATTCCTGTCCCCTCCTCCCTGAGAGGCAGAAGACTCCTCCAAGGTGTCGGGGGTTGGGGGATGGAGTCGTATGCAAGCCCCACTCCTCCCCCTGCCCCCCTCACTGCTCCCTCACCTCCTTCCAAAGGGAAGGGCGGGACTACTGCGGTGGAGTTGGCTGGGGCTGGATGCAATTTCAGCCACAGAGCAGGGCTCCCTGGCTGGAAGTAATTTTCTCATTAGGACCCCGGGCTGCCTGCATGTTGGTTCTCAGCCCTCACTCCCCTCCTGCGAAACCACACCCCACAGGCCTCCCCACAGACCACTCACATGCACAGGGAACCCATGTGTACCAGTCAGGGGGAGGACAGTGGGGTCAGTGTGACGAGGGTGCAGAAGAGAGGTACTGGCCCAAAGCCCCTGCAGGGGAGGCCAGCGGAGAGATCAGGGCTCCTCACCCGGCAGTTGACCACCCGCTGCCACTGCCGCCTGTTTGGGGCTCCCCAGCATAGATGCACAGACAGCCGGCCCCTCCTTGCTCGCCGCAGGGAGTGAGGATCCCAGCCCCCAGGACCGAGAGCCCAAAGGCTGGCTTCACACCACACTCCTGACTGCTCAGACACCTCACCAGCCGATCCCCTTCTTGCTCAGCTGGGCTGGGGGCTAGCAGATGGGCTCTGGGGAAGCAGACCCCCTTCCCCAGCCCCAAGGGTGCTCAGAGTAAAGGGTGGTCTCAGGCAAGGAAGGAGGGGGACCGAGGCCCTGTGAGGGGCGGCTCCGCGTTCTCGCTCCGCAGACACATGTGGTTGGACTTAAAAAGCTATTAGGGAGCGAGGCGCTGGCGGGAGTGTGGCCGGCCCTCACACCAGCAGTGGGGAGGGGAGGGCAGATGCCGAGGCGGTGAGCTCAGCACCTCCCGCTCCCTCCCCAGCAGGGCCCCTGGACTCCAGGAGAACTCGGGGACCCTCACTCAGCAGGAGAAGGGGGCGAGCCCTCGGGGGAGGGCAGGCGGGCTGCCAGGCCAGGGGTCGGCACAGATTCCAGGAGCTGCCAGTATCCGAGGGCTCTCGGCGGGCCTTGGCGACCTCTGGGGGCAGGGGGACAGGCCCTGGGGTTGTTCCATGGCTCGGAGGGCCCCAGGAGGGCACAGACAGGTTCTCAGCCTGACTTCAGCCTTCTTGGGGTGACAGCGGGCTGGAGGTCTCCTGTATGCTTGGCAGGGCTGGGGAGGGGTGATTATTAGGAGAGCGGGAGAGAGCGGGAAGGGAAAAGTGAGCCCCACCCATCACGAGGCCAGAAAGAACCGACGGAAAGTTCCCTAGAGCTGCCAGCTTGTAAAAAGCTTCTTTTCTTTCCAAATTATGAACATTTTTTAACAACGGGGTGGGGGGACGGGGTAGAAAACTCAGAGCGGCGATCTAGGACTTCATTAGGACCGTGTGTGACCGTGACTGACTGGTGACTGAAGGTGACGGATGCATATGTGCTGAGTGTCCAAGAGCTCCACTCCAGAAGCCCAGCCAGCGCGGCCAGGGCCCCCTGCCCCAGCCCCTCCTCGGTCCCCTTATTTTCAGAGACCTAAATCTCCTTGCCCCACGCCTAACCCAGAGAAGGCTGACACTGCAAGTGGTTGTCAAGAGGGGCAAGGGGCACGGAGTGGAACCAGGCCTGGGATTGGCCAGTCACTTGCTAAAGATCCAGCTCCATCCCTGAAGGAGAAATCCCAGGGGTCCTGACCTTAATACCCCAGGAATAGGCCTTAGGCTCTGGGTCCCCCACAGGACCCTAGTGAAACACTCCCACCCAAGGCTCCTGAGGGGGCTTCCCTGGTGGCTCAGTGCTGAAGAATCCACCTGCCAATGCAGGGGAGCCAGATTCTATCCCTGGGTGGGAAAGATCCCCTGGAGAAGAAAATGGCAACCCACTCCAGTATTCTTGCCTGGGAAGTCCCATGGACAGAGGAGTCTGGTGGGCTACAGTCCATGGGGTCGCAAAAGAGTCAGACAATGACTTAGCGACTAAACAACAAGGCTCTTAAGGTTCTCGGGGCTGTTCAACCGTTCACTGAGGTCACTGACAGCCCCCCAGGCTCCTGAGGGAGCAATGCAGAAGTGGGGAGCTCAAGTTACACAGTGCCTCCGCTGTGTGGCAGGCAGGACCTGGGTGTTTGGGAGACATTTAATCTGTCTGACACCCCACGGAGTGGCTGTTATTTCCCCCAATTTTAAAGATAAGAATATTAAGGTCCAGTGGAACCAACTGCAAATCAGCCAGAGCCTGAGTGGACGGCATCTCCACAGGTCTGGTGGCAGAGCTCCCAGGGCTCCTCCTTCTCGGGCCCAATCTGTAAACTGGAGGTCTGGGAGCCACGAGGGGACCCCAGGCAGGGCAGGAGAGAGAAGACTGCTCTGAGCCCCAGGAGCTGGGCCTGTGGGGGAGGAGCTGACCACAGAGCTGGTGCCGGATCGTGCTCAGGAAACACGCAAAGAATGCGGCTGGCAAGGGGCCAGTGGGCCAGGACCACAAAGAGGCCTTTGTTCTGGGAGGTGTCCAGGGAGTGGACGGACAGAACAGCAGAGGTGGGGGCAGCACCCCTTGGGGGTTTGCCTGGGGAAGGGCAGCCGTGCCTGCACTGTCCCCACACACAGCCTGCTCCTGTCATCCCCTGCTTCTGGCCCCTGCAGTGGTGGGTTCTCTTGTCCGGCTGCAGGGTCCAGGGGGTCCAGGGGAGAGAGCCCCTGGGGCCAGGTTCCCCCATTCTCAGCAACCCCCACCTTGGCTTGAGGGGTGCTCCATGCGCTATCCTGAATCCACCCTTCTGAACCCCAGAAGTCACTTCCTCTGTAATGTGATGCTGCAGTTCCCTGGAGCCCCACAGGCATTCTCCTCCGCCTCTAGGCCTCCCAGCGCTGGCTGGAAGAAGCGAGGATTCTCTGGGTGAGGATGAGGGTGTCGGGTCTGAGAAAGGGGGCGTCTGGCCTCCAGGTGGGCTGTGTGAAGCACTGGAGAGCCCGTGCCCCCCTAGTGGCACCCCTTTTCCACCATGGGAGAGGGGAAAGGCCTTGGAACATGTTCCCTCCTCCTTCCCTCTCTGCAGTTGCAGGGTTGCTCCAGCCAACCTCTTCTTGGCATCTGGAAAAGTTTGGGAAACTTTAAAAAATTTTTTTCTGGAGTTTGTCTATGGTTCCCCAGCCTTGGGGAGCCACAGCCAAGAAGAATGGAAGGGGGAGTAGGGGGCAGAGCAGAAACTCAACAAGAGAAACAGAGCAGGCAAGGAAGGCAGGGAGACCCAGGGGTACCCCGCTAGCCAGTCTGGCCCCTGACTGGCCTGACCCTTTGGCCTACCAGCCTCTCCACAGCCAGCAAGAAGGATCCCCACAAGACTGTCAAGCCCACCCAAGCGGCCCCCTGCCCCGCCTGCGATGCCACTCCCTGCTGAAGCCCCATCCAGCGCGCTGCCCAGCACCCTCCCTATGACACCCCCTGCCAGACATGAGTGCACCCAGGTGCAGGGGCAGCCTGTGTTTGTGACCCCCAGAGAAGGAGAGGGCATCTTAGGATGGGCAGCTAGAGGCAGTAACAGCAGCTGGAAAGGGGGACTGAGGAAACAGTGGGTGGGCTTTTCTGTTGGTAGGGTTTCTATCTAGGTTTCCAACTCCCTGTGAGCAGGAGGAGGGCAGCATGGGAACTGGCAGAGCCCCCCAGGGCCCAGCAGGACTGCCCTGGGCCCAGCAGTCTCCCTCTTCTGAGGAGTGTGTGAACGGGCAGCAGTACAGAGCAGCTGAGGCAGCGCTGAGGTGGTCTAGGGCTCACTTAAAGGGCAGGATGGAGGGCATGTTATAAGCGGAACTCTAGGTTCATCCCAAGAAAGGGGGCATGTGTGACACACGACTGTTTCTCTAAGAGGACCAAGATCATCACATCAGAAGGGTGTCCCCTCACCCTGACACGGTCCCCATCTGGGTCAGGGCCAGGGAAGGCAGGAAGCTTCTCCTGACCCCAGTGACGCATGGTGGGTCCCTCCTGACCGCCCATCCTCAGGTGACCCAGCCTGTGCTCTCAGAACACTGTGGCCACTCGGGGGGTCGCCCCCAGCAGGCCTGGGTCGCCCCCAGGCCTCTGAGCCTCCTGCCCGGGTGGCCAGCAGTGTGCGCCTCTCAGCTTCCAGATGTGTGAGTGGGGGCGGGGCGGGAACTGCCTGGAGGACTGGTAGCACCGGGACCCAGCTGGGAATGCAGATGCTGTTTGGGGCAGGCCCAGGAATCTGTGTGCTGACACGCCATCCAGGGGACTGTGATGCAGGCTCTGGGGTGAGCACCACTGGCCGAGGGGGAGAAGAAAGAGAAAGAGAGGAAAGGAGTGCAGTGGGGGTTGGGGAGGGGCGTGGGGCACAAAGGCAGCACCACCTGAATGCTAGGGGGCATTGGGTCCTAAGTCCTCCAGGCAAAGTGGAGGGTGGAGGAAAGACAGAAGGAGGGCTGGCGGGGAGGAGGGGGTAGTGGGCAGCAGGGGGGACAGTGGGCAGCAGGGAGTCTGCCAAGGAAGGGCAGGGAGTGGGGGGCGGAGGGGAGATGCACAGTGGGGAGGCAGCACTACTGCAGAAGCCCTTCCCACCACGGCTGGAGCTCCCAGGAGCCACCCCGCCCCCTCCAGGCACCTGCTAAGGCGGCAGCGGCGGCAGCAGCAACGGGTTGTGTTTCTTTAACCCCCGGGGCCTGTTGACACAGATTAGTATCGCTGGTCAGGGGTCAATAGGGAAGGCTCTTGAGGTCAAGACCTGAACAACTGGAGTTGTAATGAGCCACGTGGGGAAGAGGCCCAGGGAGAGGAGAGGGCTGAGGGGGAGGAGGAGGAGGGCTGGGCTGTGCCTAGGAAGGCAGCAGGCCGGTCTCCGGGAGGGGGGCCTTGGGGAACCCACCTGCACTGGGGGCGGGAAGGATATCAGGCTCATGATTCAGGCAGAGGAGAGACACACCGCGCGCTGCCCAGAGCTCGACCCCCAGCCAGGGAAGGACAGGGGAGGGTCCATGTGAGGGGGACATGGGAGACCAAGGGTGGCCTCACCTGACCGCCCCCTGCGGCAGAGACCTCAGGTGCAGACAGCACCCCTCTCCCTTCTGATGATCTTCTGTACCCTGAGTGGGCATGACCCTGCTCCCCCGTGAGTCTGTGGTGGGTGGTTGGGGTGGTGCTGCGCCCACCTGAGCCGTCCGCCCACCCTGGGCCACCTGGTGGAGCCTGAGCCGGGTGACTCATTTGGTGCTAGAGTGAGGCTGCTGCGTGGGCCGGGCAGTGTCCCAAACACCTGGCGGGACCGCCTCTGCCCCACCTTCTGTGACAGGAGTCGGGATCCAAAATCCACAGCCCCCACCCGAGTTTGGAGCAGCTACTGCCCAACGCCTCTGCTCGCCCCTGCCCCGACCTCGGGCAGTCACAGAGGGCCACAGGGCCCCGAGCCTGCCTCTGCTCATGTTCAGCAACGCTGGGCCCCAAAGGCCACCCCAGGGCCACCTCCAGAGGGGCTGGTCTGGGTGGGAGGAGTGGACAATGTGAGGCCATGGAGGTGGAGGGGCGAACGGGAGGACATGGACACCCCAGGGTGCAGGGGGTGGTGGGAGGCAAACTGGGGGTGCACGTTCTCATGCGTGTCTGCAACGGCACGGCGGTGGGTCACGCACAGATCTGTAACATGCAGGAAAAGCAGTACAGTGCCTTAAGGTCAGTTTGACAAGGTTGTTCAGCATCTACTACCTGCTAGATGCTGTTGAATGAGGGAACGGAGAAGCTGACTTGAGTAACTCTCCCTGCAGCGGGAAACTGGGTGCACAATGAACACACTATAACCCCACCCCAACCCTGGAGGGGGGATAAGCTCTGGGGGTGGGAAGTGATGCGGGGGAAAACTGTACTAAGGGGGTGACAGCTGAGTTGGGGTGTGAAAGATAGAGGCGTTTGGACAAAGGGGAAAAGAGAAAGGCAGACTGAGAGGAACATGAGCAGAAGCCCAGAGAAGAGGAACAGCATGGCAAATGCAGGATCTGCAGAGAGCTCTGTTTGCTGGAATACACAATGCCTGGGAAGTGATGGGAGACTGCGCTGAAATGGTCAGTAAAGGCCTGTCAGAGACGCTGGGTGCCTGCCTAAGGAGACAGCACCACCAGGAGACAGTGTGACCAGCAACCCATTTGAAGGTGGTTACAAAACGCTAAGAGACGGCAACTCCCCTGCTAGGTATATACTAAAGAGAATCAAAAATGTATGTCCACATAAGGACTCATACACAAACGTGCATAGCGCCAGTAATCACCATTGACCCCAAGTGGAAATAATCTACATGTCCATCAACAGAAGAATGGACGCATAAAATGTGGCATAGTTATACAGCGGAATACTATTCAGCAATAAAAGAGGAGTGAAGGTCTGACACACGCTGCAGTGACACTGCTCAGTGAAAGAAGCCAATCGCAGAAGGCCACACAGCATGACCCCATTGATGCAGAATGTCCGGATCAGGCAAAGTCACAGAAGCACACATGCAGACTAGTAGCTTTCAGAAGCTGGCAGGAAGGAGGAATTGGGACAGACTGCTAACAGATATGGGGGATTTTTGTCGGGAGCTGTGATGGAGCCATTCTGGAATTAGATAGTGATGATAGTTGCACTCCATTATGAATGCAGGAAATGCCATTAACTAATATACTATAAAATAGTGAACTTTATTATGTGAATTATAACCCAATAAAAAACAAATCCAGAAGAGAAGAGAAGAAGCTGAATTCAGAAAATCACAGTGGTGAAAAGGCAGGGATACTTTGGAGCCACCGCAGGCCCACAACAGTTTGCTTGAGAGGGCTCGTGAGCTGGTGACACCCCCAACCAGGAATAGGCGTGGGACAGAGATAAGAGAGGGGAGCTGGGAGTGCGATGAGGTCACGGATGGACACAGGGTGGGGAATCAGCTGGATGTCGGCCCAGGAGCTGGAAAGGAGAGGTCGCAGAGTTCAGATCTAGGAGACGCCAGGGGCCTGGGGTGGGCAGCAGTGAAGGGGAGAGGTGCCAGAGGGGATGGGCCCCACGCTGCCACTCCCAGGTTCAAGGCCGACAGCAAGGTCCTTCCAGACACTGGCCTTCTAGGCATCACCCAAGGATTATAACAGCGCCGAGTGCATCAGACCGCTGTGGACTTAGACGGGGCTCGGCGATGCTGACAAGTAGCACCACCGATTACAGGAGAGAGTGCAGGCAGAGAAGAGGAGAACGAGCAGACCCAGGCGGACCGACCCTCCCCGGGCAGATGCAGCAAGGGGCCCTGGGCGAGGTGCGTGGAGAGGAAGGGCCCGGGATGCCTCGGGGCAGAGAGAGGTCCCGCGACCAACCAGAGCACAGGCAATGCCAGTGGAAAGCCGGGCCTGGGAGAGGGGCCGAGTGGCAACTGAGCGGGGTCCTGCACCAAGTCCTGTGGGAAGCATGGGCAACAAGCTGCTCGGCCCCGGAGCCTCCCGATCCCCTGCTTCCACCCTCCTCACCCCGTGCGACAGCCGTGCCCACGGTGCTGGGCCCTGGAGCTCAACACATGGCACCACTCAATGGTTTCTGGCACCGGAGAGGGATTTATTTCCTGGACGAAGCAGCCAAAATCGTTCTGCACCTTTGTTCGCGAGCACGGTGCAGTCGGAGCCGACATTTTCTAGCTGGGCTCGGGAAGAACAACTCAAAATGGATTCAGGGAGGGTGTCGGCTGAGGAGCAGCTGAAATGCTGCCTTCCATGGTGTGCAAGGCTGAAGGCCAACGGGGTGTGTGTGGGGGGGGAAGGATGTGGTTGCGTTCTTAAAGTCAAGCAGGGTTTTTAGTGAACTTGCTGTAGGTCAACTCTGGGAATAGGTAAGCCACCGGAAGCTTAAAAGGGGGCTGATTTAAGGCAACAAGAAGTTTTACTGAAAAAAAAAAAAAAAAACCCACAAAAGTGGCCTTGCAGATTGTACTACCTGAGAGACAGCCTCATGTCCAGGGGAAAACGGCTCTGATTCATGGGTGGAAGACTGACATCGCTCCGCTCCCAGAAATCTAAAGTGATGCAGAGAACAGTTCCCTCCAGTACCCACCTCTCAGGGCCTCTGAATCCTAGATACCTGGGCATCAGGGTCAGGTTCCAGACCTATGGCCTGAGAGGGGAAGGCAGGTCCCCTGTCCCACCCCAGCCCTCTGAACAGCCAGCCCGGAGGCTGACAGTGGCTTCCTTTGCGATGTTCCCATTGGCCCCTCAACAGTCTGGGTCCAGGGCCCTCTCCTGATAAGGGCCTGTGACTTAGGCCAAGACAAAGTCCTGGAAGGAAGACACCCATCCCAGGGCCCCAGAAGTCATCTGTCTCCTCTCCTCTCCCTTCTCCTTCCTCTCCGATCCTGCCATTCACACACGGAGATGCGCACAGACACAAAAAGGTGCTCTCGTGCACCGGGATCCATGTAGAACCATCGCCTCACAGCCTATTTACAGACGTTTCACCAAACAAAACATCAACCCGCAATGTTTGACAGGAAGCCCCTCCCCTCTTGTCAGGAGCGATGCCTCCTAAAGGGGGTTCCCAGCGATGAGCAGCAAAAACCCCAGGAAGGGGAGGCGGGGGGAAGAAACGCACGGGGCGGGAGAAGGTAAAATTATAAGGTTGGAGCTGTCAAGGCAAAAAAACGGGGGAAAAGGCAAAGCGACTCCACTATTAGGGACTCGGTGTGAAACATGGAATTCACAACAGCCGAAAATCTTCGTGCTTTGTCTGCGGAAAACAGAGACACAGCGGCCTAAGGGCTTGGAGGGCCTGGCAGCCACTCCGCACACAGCCTGCGTGTAAGCAGTGTACTTATCCTGAGATGCAGGACTGAGCCCATGCCCACCTCCCCCAGCCCCACAAGCTGCTCCCCAACCTGCCTGCTAGTCACCACCCTGTCCTCTCTCCCAAGGGGCACCCTGGAAGGGACCCAGTTGGAAACAAAAGTGGAAAGGAGGCAGTACTGCCCTTTTGGTGGACAGGAATAAATAGTGGAGAAGCCCATCCAGAAAAGAGCAAACTTGGGGTTACTGATCAGTCTGGCTCAGCTCCACGCCTCAGAGGAGAAGCTGGGCTGGAGGTGCTTTCTGAAGAAGCCAGAGTGTGGCCGGTGTCCTGGCAGGATCGGAACCCTGAGGGCTCAAGCCCTTCTGATCCCTGCACACCTTCCTCTCCACTCCTCTCACTCAGAGAGGCCTACAGGCTGGAGCTAAGGGGCACCACCTGAGTCCTTCACCCCCAGGTGCCTCAGTGGGCAATGAGGACATGAAAGAGGGGAGCCAAGGGCAAGAAAACCAGCCTGGGTCCAGTGCTTGCTTCTGGAAAAGGAGGGCAAGGCCTGCCAGAAAAGGCAGGGGGTGGATAGAAGCGTGCGTGGCCTCGGGTCCTCTGACACCCACCATGGGGTGAAGCACACTGGGGTTGTCAGCCTGGGGCCCCTGCTTGCCTCTTCCTCCCCAGGAGCAGAGCTGCTGAGCACCCTGGGCCAAGGTCTCGAGAGGCAGCCCCAGGGAGTCCTGGGGACCCTCTTTTGTGCTGACTTGCCCATTGCCATTAGCTTCCTCTGCTGTGGTCAGGGTTTTCCCACTGTGACACCCCAGACATTGGGGCAGGACCGCTCTCCGCTGTGGGGCTGTCCCAGTCATTGTAAGACAGCAGCATTCCTGGCCCTAACCCACTAAATGGCAGTAGTAACCCCACCACCACCACGCAGTAACAACCAGAAAGGTCTCCAAACATCGCCAGCAGTCCCCTGGGGGCAGAACTTCCCTCTCGCTTTATGATCACCCTTGTCCTGTTCTCCCAGGACCACGTCACACACAGCTTTGGACCCACACCAGCGGGGACCAGGTACTTGTCCATCCGGGAGACAAGCGGCGGCAGTGGAGCCCCCTGAGAAGAGAGCTACTGCCCCACCCTAACTGCCCACGTCCCCTTCATTCTGTGCCTGCAGAGGCCCATCCTCTCCCTAGGGGCCTGTGAGGTCTGGGTGCCAGGCGGGGGGCACTCCTCTGTCCTCCCGCTCCTCAGCCCTGATGAGCTCCTTGTGTCAAGCCAGAGCCTTAGTGGGGCCCCAGCCGGCCTGCCCAGACCCCCAGCAAGGACTGTTACACCCGCCCTGTATCCAGACACCGGGTTTTTAACAGCAGCTTCCTCTGGAGCTGGGCTCCCCCAACCTTCGCCTCTCACTCAGCCCAGCTCCTGACGGGAAAGCCACAGCGCCCTGTAATTACAGCAATTGTAATCTCTTTTACTAACAGGTAGATTAATAGCGAGGCAGGTTCACAAAGAGCCCCAGACAGGAGCTGCTCAGCTGCCGAGAGGGCTGGAAAGGCCTGACACCTCGCAGCAAGGACGCACACCACCGACTCAGGCACTTGCTCCAGGCCGAGGAGCTCGGGGCCTGCAGTCCAGGCTGGTCGTGCCCGGGGTGACCCGGGGACTCACTGGGTGACTGGGGGCAGTTCCTGCGCTCTCCCTAGGCTTCAGTGTCCTCATGGGAGCAACAAAGAGTTTGAACTTCGTAGTCCTCAGCGTTTACTCTCACATCCTTGGGGTACGACTTGCACTGACGTTTATTCACACACTCCAACCCACACCAGGACAGAGATACCCACCTCCTGACACTTGGCCACATACGCACAGACATTTGACAGCATCACACACGCCAAACATGCAGAGTTAAGGAACGAACCAAGCTTCATGAACACGGGAGCCCCACCCACGAAGGGATGGCTACGGGCCCTCTGGGAGCTGGACGCCCGCACCGCGGCCACAAGGGAGGAGGGGAAAGGCTTCTGCTGTCCCTCCCTGTCCTGCACCAGCCCCTCCTCTGCTGCAGGTCATGGGCTTCCCGCCAGGCCTCAGGAGTCCTAGCAAAGCTCCCACCTCACAGGGCCCAAGGATAGTTAAGTTCTGGGCAAGACAGGGAATCGAGTAGAAGCGGTGGGTGCCAGAGGCCAAGACACTGCCACCTTGATGGACCAAAGAAATGTAGACGGTGATGTGGAGAGGTTCAAAGTGAATGAATACACGTGTGTGCACACAGGCGCGACAGTCTGTGAGTAGAGCCAGTGGGGACCGAGCCTGACCAGGGAGGGTTTGCATGCGTATGCCTGGGGACCCTGGTGAAGGAGATGGCCCTGGCCTGGGGGCCATCCGTGTGTGTCCCGGCTGTGTGGCCCTGGGGGACGCCATCTCTAGGGCATGTGTGTGTGTGTGCGCCCGAGTGAAGACAAAGTCCACAGCTTGGAGGGCAGAGCTCACCATCCCTGAGCCTCCCCTCCAGTCACAGGAGGACACACATTTCACCAGACAATCCCAGGGTCCTGGTGGCAGACGGTGGCGCTGGCCTCAGGGATGGGCAACAGCTGCTTCCTCGGGAACTCTTGGGGCCCATGCTGGAGGCCACCACGGGCCTGCGATTCGGCGGTGGCGCTGGGGGATTGCTGCCATTAAGGCGCCATGGCCAGCACCTGCTCACTGCCAAACAGTCCCCAGGCTCCCCTGCCCGCTCCCAGCCTGAGAGAACCGACACTGCCATGCCTGAGGCCCTCAGGAACCCTCCCCTTCTAGCAGTGCCAACAGAGAGAGGACTGGAAGAGGGGACCTCAGACTCACAAGGAAACGCAGGTTGAAGGATGACAGCGTGTGGAGTGATGTCCAGGAGCTCTTTCGCTGGTCGACAGCACGCGTCCATCAGGGGACGTGTGAGCGCGTGTAACCGACGCACACCTGTGATGGGATGGAGTGTGGGTGCGTGAGAAGTGTGTCCTCACATGATGTGTGTGGATGACGGCAGGGTCTTTCTGTGGCTCTTGGTAGTGAGAACAGGGTACAGCTGGGGATGTGGTGAGATGGACCCTCACATGCCATCTGTGGGCATCAAATTTCCAGACAGCAATTTCACAACATATGTGACAAGTCTTATAGACGAGAGTCTATACCCTATGCCTGGTAATTCAACCACCAGGAAGCCTTGTCTGAAGTTCATAAACAGAGCCACAAAGCTCAGTGCGCCCAGATGTCCATCCCAGCAGAATTTACAACTCAAAGGCCTCCACACATGAGGGACTGCATCAACTCTGGAACACTCAAGCGTCATGAGTCACTCAAAAAGCATGTCTGTATTTTTCAAAATAATCATATGTTACATTTATAATAAAAGGTAATTTCCTATTTCCAAAATGAAAAGAGAAGTCACTAGAAATGTTGGTAATTAGGGACAGTGCAGCTAATAATGAGATGCTAAACAACCACAGAGTATTTTTTGAAAAATTGTGACATGGTGGAATACACAACGGCATTAAATTTTTATAAGTAGCACACCAAAGTGTTTCTATCGCTTTAAAAAATTTTAAAACCCAAATTAAAAAAAAAATACGATGCTGTGCATGAATAGGTATAAAAAATGCAACAAAAGGCTATTCATGATTAAGAGGTAGAATTTTGGTAATTTTTATTTACCCTTTTAGATTTTGTGCTTCTTTGGTATTTTAATGATGGAATGTGCACTAGTCTTATAACCAGAAAAATGCCTCTTCAAAAACAGTAGATGGAAGAGAGGCTCTATGTACCTGACTCTGTCCCCAAATCACAGCAGACAGTAATGAGGTGACAGCAAACCACAGCCCTGTGGGTCCAGCCGCATTCATGGTCCTCGAGCCAGGCAGGCCTCCGCCTCAGGAACTGCCATCCCTGTGTCCCAGGCCAAAGGACACAGAGGAGAAAGGCAGGCGACACCCCCAACATACTGTCACACTCCAACACTCCTGAAGACCACACTCCTGAGACGCCTGGGGCACCAGGCCACCCCTCCACTGACAAGGGGACCTTTGGGAGGGAAAGCAAATCTTTGAGAGAGTCAAGGACCAGATCACAGGGGGCCAGAGGAAAAGAGGCTCACAACCAGGGAGGAAGCGGCCGACTGGAGATTCTTAAGGTTGAAAGAGGAGAGCTGGGAATTCACTCAGAAACTAACAGAACTGACTCTAAGGTCTGAAGCCAGTGAAGGGGCAGCAATGGCAGAATCGACTTCAGAATCGGCTCAGAGAAGTGGCTCTGCATGAATATATGAGAAACGCACTGTTCATGTTGCTTTAATAATTCATTGTTAAGAACCAAATCTAGCCACTAGAGCTGGGAGCAAAGCACCAGCTGGGGAGCGGCAGCCATCTCCAACCCAGGAGGCCTGGTCCTGAGGGGTTCCCAGGAGGGAGTGGGCAGGAAGAGCCAGCCCTGTGTCTGTACCCACAGCCGCAGAAGGAGCTTGGAGACCAGGGTTTCCGCGGAGAGGGGCAGGGGTGAGAGGAGACCCCTAAGCAAAAGGCACACAATCCCCATGCCCTGAGGCTGCTCCCTGCCACCCTGTGCTGCAGGGTGCCTGAGAGGTAGGCTAGCCGCATGGTGAGGGTCTGGTCTGGGAGGAGTTCCCTTCGCGTGTGGGCTGTGAGCTGGCAGCAGTGGTGAGCTGGTGGGCACACAGACCTTGCCCCTTCTATCAGGACTAGCCACAGAGATACAAGAAGGCCTGGGTGAGGGTGGGATAGGTCAAGCTGGAGCCTATGAACCCCCAGCAGTGGCCACTCTAACAAGGGGGCCAGGGAGAGGGCAGCTCCTTCCCCATTTTCCTGACACTTTATTCTCATTCTCAAAAAGGGGAAAAAAACATATTTTGAGAAACCAAGTCCTTTTCAATCCATTAACCCACAGCTTCCCACTTGCCTGCCACATTCATTCCAGCCTTTCAGAAGCTTCCATCACTCCTCACCTGCCTGTATTCTCTCCTCATGATGCCCACACAGAAAGCACACCACCACTCTCCCTGGCCCCACTCCTGTCCTTTATCAGCCCCATCTCTGATTTTTATGCCATTTCATGCCTTTGCATTATCTCAAGGATGGGATGGGCTGTCGGCTGCTTCCCATATGAAGGTAATTCAATATTCAAAATGGGTTTATGGGGTTGTATAAAACTATACTCTGGGTGAGAGCCAGATGCCAAGGCAGATAAAACATAGTCCCAGTTCCAAGATTCCAGCCTAGCAAGAGAAACCTACAAAATTAAGTGCAAAGTGTCACAGAAGAGCAAAATTACCCGGCCCTCAGCCAAACCTGGGTCCAGCTTGCATTCAAACAAGGCCTCGCCCAGCTGACTGCACATTCCTGCAGAAGACTCTCCAGAGGTGCCTGTCTCGTGACAAGACAGATAAAGGCAGGATTTGGCACCGTGGGAATGCCTGGCCTCTCCCAGGGAGGGTGCACTGGGGAAGCCAACACATGCCTGCAACCCCATCCACAAACCGGGGAGCAGGGCTCTGGCTCACCAGGGACGGCCCTGCAGCCAGAGTGCTGGTTGGAGAGAAACACAATTCAGGAGGCCCTGCCAAGCCAGGCTGGAATTTGAGTAATTATATTAATGAATCTCCAAGTTTCAAACTCTAGTTTTAGACAGTGGCTTCAGGACCATCGTCCTCAGTTACTGTCCCACACAGCCAGGGACATTCCTGGGCAGCAGCATGGCCACAACAGACTGTGTGTGTGTGTGGTTTAAATTTTCTTTTTAATGCATGTATTTGAAACTCTGCCCATGAATAAGTCAGAGAACTCTGGACCATCCTTGGGGCAGGGGCCTCTTATTTGGCCATACCTCTTGGGCTGGCAGTGCCCTGAGAATTACTACTCTTGTGGAGCAATGGCCTTTGTCTTCAAAGCCAGCACTGCTCCCCACAGAGTTCCCCTTGGCGCAGCAGGCCAGACTTGCCTGCAAACCCATGGGCCCTGCTCATTAGCTGCCCAATCCCAAGTCCACATTCAAAAGTTGGGCTCAACACACACAAGGGGCAGCTGATCCTCCTGCTCCCACCAAGTCCCCGGTACAGACCAGACCACTGCACCGCCATCCTGGCCGCCATCTGCGGGCCCCATCCCAGGCCAGCAAAAATGATGACCTAGTTGGCCATGCTTTACATGTGGTCAGGGCCAGTGGGGACCAAGTAAACTGCAGCCAGGTAGTAAACTAAACAGGCACTAAACACAGGTGAGAAAGAAAGAGTTTGCTATACCCTGTGAGTACAATTCACGTACGCCGTGCAAAATGTAATCTGCTCCAAAGGACATCAGGTAGTTTAGAATCCAAATTCCTGTAAACCTCACACGATCCTTCATCTGTTCCCTTTGTGAGGTCTCTTTGGATGGCAGGCTGGCCCTGGTTGCTGAGTCTGGGAAATGGGCTTTTGTGGAGACAAGTTCTCTTCTTGGGAGGAGTGCACTCATGGGGGGCCCATGGCCTGGAGGCTGCAGTGGCCTGCTCAGGTCTATGTGGGAAGCAAGCACGTCTGGCCTCTTGGAAACTCTCTGATAGGCAATAAGGGATCACTGTTTAATGATTCTTTCATTACTATTTTTTTTTAACGACAGGCAAAAGATCCACACTGCCAGGTGGGGCTTCCTCTCAGCACCAGCTCCATCGTAACTGCCAGGGACTCTGAGGCTCGAGAAGGCAAAAAGACCCTCTCAGAAGCCCCGTGATTCCCCCAAAAGGGCTCCCAGCTCCAGAACCATACACACAACAAATCAAAACACAGAATACAGAGCTGCAAGAAATTGAGAGGGGAGGCCCAGCAGGGCTTGGGGACCTCTGCTAACACAGGCGAGGGAGGGCTGTCGTAAGGAGAGACACACAGGCTCTGCTCACCCACCTCCAAGGCAGGGCTGCTCTGTCTCACCACTATAGACAATCCATGACTTCTAATGGTTGACTCGATTTTTGACTTTACATGGTGCAAAGCAATACGTAGTAGAAATCATACTTCAAATTTTAAATTTTGATCTTACATGTATAGGTATGGCTGAGTCCCTTTGCTGTCCACCTGAAATTATCACAACATTGTTAACTGACTATACTCCAAAATAAAATAAGAAGTTTTAAAATTTATTTTAATCTTTTCCTGGGCTAGCGATATGCAGTACAATATACTCTGGTACTCTTGTGATTCTGGGCAGTGGCAGTGAGCCACAGCTCCCAGTCAACCAGTCAGGAAGGTAAACAACCGTTACACTTATAACCTTTCTGTACCCATGTAATCGGGCAACCCAGGTGACTTAGTGGTAAAGAACTCGCCAGCCAATGTAGGAGTTAAAGGAGACATGGCTTTGATGCCTGGGTCAGGAAGATCCTCTGGAGAAGGAAATGGCAACCCACTCCAGTATTCTTGCCTGGAAAATCCCACGGATGGAGGAATCTGGTGGGCTATAATCCATGGCGTTGCAGAGAGTCAGACAGGACTTAGTGACTAAATAATAATAATAATAATAACAATCACTCTGTTTTTCACACTGTTTTTTTATGGTATAGTATTCCATAAATTACGTACGATATTCATCAATTTGTTATAAAATAGGTTTTGTGTTCGATGATTTTGCCCAGTTGTAATCTAGTGGAAGTGTCCTGAGTACGTTTAAAGTGGGCTAGCAGCCCACTCCAGTACTCTTGCCTGGAAAATCCCATGGGCGGAGGAGCCTGGCAGTCCAAGGGGTCACGAAGAGTTGGACACGACTGAGCAACTTCACTTTCACTTTTCACTTTCATGCATTGGAGAAGGAAATGGCAACCCACTCCAATGTTCTTGCTTGGAGAATCCCAGGGATGGCGGAGCCTGGTGGGCTGCCGTCTATGGGGTCACACAGAGTCAGACACGACTGAAGCGACTTAGCAGCAGCAGCAGCAGGCTCAGCTATGACATTTGGTAGGTTAAGTGTATTAAAAGCATTTTTGACTTACAATATTTTCAATTTATGACGGGTTTATCAGGATGTAGCCTGATTGTAGGTTGAGGAAGATCTACAGTGCCATTTGGGGCCAAGTGGTTCCTTGTTGAGAGACTGTCCTGTGCACTCGCCCTGACTCACGAGATGCCAACAGCACCCTCCCCTGGTTGTGACAACCAAAAGCGTCCACAGCAGATGCTAAATGTTCCTGAGGGGCAAAATCGGCCCTGGTGGAAAACCACTGTTCTCAGATGACCAACCATCCTGGTTTTCAGGGGACAAAGGGCTTTCCTGGGAAAAGGAACTTTCAGCGCTGAAACCAGGAAACTCCTGGGCAAATGGGGACAAGTAGGTCACTCACCCTTCCTCCCTCCCAACTAACTTCAATCCCGCCACTTGCCATCAAAACACATTTCCTCCTCTATCTTCAGGGATGCAAACAGCAGCCCTTCATCGCTGTGTATGAAACCACTTCTCATACACCTGAAAAATGACATCCCACCCCACAGATCCTTCTGGGGCCAAAATATCATCCTTGCCTCCTCTTCCTTTCTGAGCACCATCTCCCAGGGCCATGACTTCCACGAGGCTCTCTGAGACATGCGCCGAATTGCTCACATATTTTTTATGTTACTAAGGCTGAAAATGACTTAAAGCCTCTGCTAGGAGCAATGGCCCCACTCTGACGAGGACAGAACTGGGGTGCAGGGTTCTGGTGGGTGCACATTTCAACTCCCCTTCAGCAAGTGGCCCCGGAGCTGTGGAGAGGCCTCCAGGAGGCGGGAGGATGCAGAGAGACCATTTGGCTCTCCTGTTCCCCCCAGCACTCGGCTGAGTCTCACATAAACTGCTAGACACAGGGACGGGACCCGAGACCCTCTAGAGAGGGCATGAAAGGACATGGGATTCCTCCCTGGTACGGCTGAACACCTGAGAGCCCACTGCACCAGGGACCCCACCTGGCAGGCCTCAGGATTAGCATCTCTCCACCCCCCACCCCCGCCCCCAAAGCTTTCTATCCATTTGCCTTCTCCCTTTGAAGGCCTCTCTTCATTTGGGCCCCCAGGGAGCCGTCTGTTACTACAGAAACAATGATGTCATGTGGGGGGTGGGGCTGCAGGGCCCTCCTACCCCTCCCTAGCTAGGTATCACGCCTGCCTACATCACGGCTCAGAAATTTATAGCCCAGCGCTGGGTATTTATAAGGTGGCTCTGGTGTGACCACAGATTCAGTGCTAGGCTGGTGACTATTTATAGCCAGAGGATATACACTTATTACATGCCCCCCCGCCCCGTATTCTGGGCCACGTGTTATATAACTGCCATTATGCAATAACACCCATTACATAATAATTATACACTAATGGGGATATAATCCGCAGGCATAATAAGGACACATTCCCCAAGGCTGCACTTGGTAGGCCTCCTGCAGGCCGCCTCCAGGGATCTCTGGATCCCTCCATACACTCCACCCTGTCCAGGAGTCAGCAGGTGTCACCCTGCTCCCGGCTGTCATCCACAACCTCCCCAAGGCCATCAGACCCAGCCGCAAAGCTCTATCCAGGCTCCTTCTTCCTGTCTTGTCCCTGCCCCTGGCCTGCAGAGAACACTTCTGTCTGCTGTATCTTTGAGCCCAACACAAAGAATTATGAAGGGGTAATTCCTGGAAGGCTGAGAGACATTTCACTCTCCATTTCAAGAAAAGAAAAAACCAGCAGCAGTCACCCCTGGAAGGAGCCTGTAGGGTCTAGAAAAGCCTCCAGCACGCCAGGCCAGTTGGCAGAGGTTGGCCCCATGCAGAGGAGCACCCTGGCCCTCCAGGAAAGAGCTGGAAAGAGGCAAGGACTGGGGCCAAGCCAGGCACAGTCAGGCAGGCCACTTCTCAGTGGCTCCTCCTTCCCTCATCACCCCACAGGAGCCAGGCTTTGTGGGAGCCCTGGCTGCCGCCATGGCCCTCGGCATTACACCGCTGGCAGGAATGCCCCAGAGCAGGAGCCTGGCCGGTTGGATGGTGACACACGCTCTGCTGGTCACCCTGCTCCCAGGAAGGGCAAATAGAAACTGTCATCTCAGGGGAAAAGAGGACAGGGACTCTGTACCTGGGGTTACGGGGGACACGAGTGAAATGGGCAGGGAACAGGAAAATTTAAGACCGCGATAATACATGATGGAGTCAATTCAATTAGCCTAAACATATCATCCACTCTTAAAATAGATACCTCTGCATTTAAAAGTGGTTTGATGAGAAGTTAACTGATGAAAAACTAGAAGAACCTACACAGACCTGGGAAGTAAGTTTCTTTCTGGCACAGGAGGGTGGTTGGGAGAGCCTGTCCCTTACATTTCCCTGTTGTTTGAGGTTCTAATAAACAGTGTGTCTTACTACCATAATAAGAAAAATCAAATGTATCTTTTAAAAAGATGAGTGCCAAGGCTCAGGCAACACTTCCAGTCTCCGCATCCCATGCTGTAGAAACAAAACGCCACTCTCTGGGCTCTCGGGTGGGCCTGATGTGGTCACTGGCTCTCCCCACAGGCCTGGGTCAGCTGAGCCGTAGATCCCGGTTCCCATCCCCAGAATAGCAGCCCGGGCACACAGAAAGACTGCAATGCAAAACGTCAGGAGGGATGTTCAGCAGGAGACTCAGAGCGGCACTCGTGATTCCCAAGGGGAGAGGAGTCTCAGGTGGTTTTAGTCCAGGGTCTTTCTGCCAGAAAGGGACAAATGGAACAGGACAGACCGGGGGACAGCAGGGCTCAGAGATTCTGCCACCACTCAAGAAAACATAAATAGGTCCTAAACTGGAAGAGAGGCAAGAGGTGAATCTGGGGAACATTTTGTCTGAGTCTCTCTATTTCTTATAGGCCAGAGGATCTCAGCTGGGGCAACTCTGCCCTCAGAAATACTTGGAAACGTATGAAAGTGTTTCAGGTGCCGGGCTTCCCAGGTGGCACCAGTGGTAAAGAACCCGCCTGCCAATGCAAGAGACGTGGGTTCAGTCCCTGGGTCTGGAAGATCTCCTGGAGAAGGGTACAACAACCCACTCCAGTATTCTTGCCTGGAGAATCCCATGGATGGAGAAGCCTGGCAGGCTACGGTCCATAAGGTCGCAAAGAGTCAGACAGGACTGAAAAGACTTGGCAAGCATGTATTTTGGTTGTCGCACATGGGGCAAGGGCTGTATCTAGTGGGTCAAGGCCAGAGATGTTGTTAACCACCCTATGATGCATAGGACTGTCTCCATGACACAGAAGGATCCGGCCCTAAAGGCAACAGCGTCACGATTGGGAAACCCTGCTCTATGGGACCTGATTTCAATGGTTAAGAGCTGAAGTCCCTATCTTCTTCTCCAGGGAAACAGGAAAATCTTCAGCAGTGAGCTATCCTCTCTCACACCCAGCCCCTTCAGCATGTTGGAAGAGTTTTTATATACATAACCCTGAAGTTTTCAAACTTTCAAAAAAGGGTAAGAGGGAGAGTCTATGTGAATTCAGCAGCATAAAAGGCAATGAAGAGCAGATTTGCAAAGCTTCCAGCGATCATCTGGTTAATTAGGATAATTATATTCACTTTTATTTCAAACTGCAATTCCAAGCAAACTCCCAGGAAAAAGGGCGTGACCGACCAAGGATCAGGGATTCCCAAGATCCAGCCAAGCCTGCCTGGCCATACACCTGGACTTCCTGCACAGTCTACCTTCCCCACGACGGGGTGCCAAGAAGCTGAGCTGGCCAAAGCACGATGGGGGTGTCCAGCCGACCTCCCCTGCCTGGTCTACGCTAGTATGCTGCCTCTCAGGTCAGAGGCAGGGCCTGACTGGTAGGAACGGAGACCACTGTCAAGGATGGGCCAGGTTCCTGAGGTCTGTTTCCACCCTACATGCTCAGCAGCTGGGGGAGCCCTTGAGCTGAGACACAGGCTGGGCTCCAGCCCGTGTCTCAGCTCCTGGAGAGCAAGGGAGACCATGGGGACCTGCACAGCTTTCTCCTCTGAGACCCCACCAAGGCCAGCAATCCCCATGACATTCAAGGAGCAGCGAAGCCCACAGAGGGGAGCCAGGGTGCTCGCTGACCGGAAACCTGGGTCCTTCTGCAGGAAACTGATTGTGCAACCCAAGCACCCTGACATCCCTGTACCAGTTCCCTTCTCTGTACAGGGGGATAATGATACCTGCCCTGCCTATATCACTCAGCCATTGTGAGGGTGGAATCAGCCCCAGACAAGCTGAAAAGGCTCAGCCAGCTGACTAAAACGAGCTAATTCCTCACTGTCTTTCAAGGTGAAGATCAAGCAGGTCACCTTCCAGGAAGCCTCCCAGGTCCTTGAGTCTGGTTCCCCAGCTCCTCACTACACACAAAGACCCCTGTGTGTGTCACCTGAGTGCACACGCTCACCGCTGGGAATGCGGGCTTAAAACCAGAATCAATGTTAAGAATTTGGGTGATTAACACGCGAACAGGACTCAACACGGTGCCTCGACCATAATGGACCTTCAGTGGAAAAATGGAATTAAAGCAGGGCATGGAGACCACAGGTGTGCCCTTTCCTCCACCAACAGGGAACAAAAAGTCGTTGGGAACCTGGACAAAGGAATGTCCCTTAAGTTATCAGATGTCCTCCAAATTAATAACAAACGATGCACAGAGATCTCTTCTCAATACTCTGTATTCATCTATATGGAAAAAGAATATTTAAAAAGTGGATATTTATGTAAGTATAACTGATACGCTTTACTATACACCTGAAACTAAGACAATATTGTAAATCAACTATGCTCCAGTAAAAATTTAAAAAAAAAAAAGATGGCCCTGACCCTGGGCGCAGTGGCATGCCGGGTCGTCATTAAGACATCAAAAGTGAGGAAAAGAGCCAGAACACCCCCCACCACTGATAGCCAACCAGCCACGGGGGCTGCTGGGGACACAAGTCACTTGGAAGACAGGCCCACAAAGGGCAACCCTAGAATATTTTCTTAGACTCCCAGAAAATCAGATATTAGACATGCATACAAACAATGTAAGGAACCCAGGTACCCGGGTGGGGAGGGGGTGAAGCCCAGTCCAGCCAAACCCCCATGCCGCCGCCCCTCTGCCTGCTGGGACCCTTTCCTAATGCCAACTCTTCGGCTCAAACATGCTTAAAATGGCGACGGCGGCCTGCAGGGCCAGGCGTTTGTCGTACTGTTTGCCACGGTGCCCTCAGTGCCAAGAAAAACCTATCATGAGAAATGCCATCAGCTATATTTATCTATCTCTCAGCCCCCCAGCCTCCTCCTTCCGTCTGCCAAGCAGGCCTGCGGAGCCCCCCTCACCCAGTGGGCACACTTCCCTGTTGCTGACGCCCGTGACCACCTGCCCAAGCCTCGCTTTCCGGCTCTCTCTTCCCCAGCCCCGGCAACCAGGCTCCACACAGACACAGCGACCAACAAGCTGCACCCCTTCTCACTGGTACATCAGGTGTGGCCACATGAGCTTAAAGTCATGCACCCACACAGGTGCTGATCGCCGCGTCTGTGGCCCGAAACCACGGGCACCGGTGGTCCTCCATCTGCTTTCAGTCTCAGCTCCCTTCTCGTCAGCCAGAACCATCCTGCCCTCTATGAGCCGTGGGCTGGACCCTCTGGAAGGGGTACCCATGCCGCACCATCTCAGAGGCCAGTCATCACGTGGAGACAAGCGGCGTGGGGTGAACATGTGAGCCTGGGAGGACAGGGGCTCCTCCCGGACCTGTGTACCATTACTGGCAGGATGCCAGACTGGAGGGCAGACCTCTCAGCCCCCCAGTTCCCAGATGGAGAGAGGGGAGCCCCCGCCTGTATTCCAGAGTGCTAAGAGTTTCCAAGGAGCGTACATGTTAAAAGGACCCCCCCAATCCCCTTCCCATCCATCCAACCAAGAAGGCCACGGCAGAATCGGGGATGATAAAGGGAAAACGGCAAAGTCAAGGTTCAGGACCATTCAAATCCTACAGCTGCTGGGGATTTGGCTCACAGGGGGAATGTCCTTCCATGCCAGGCACTTCCGACCTTTCCTTACACAAGCAGCAGGGCTCCTAGCTGATCCTTCCCACCTTCAGGCCTAACACAGAACATGTAAGGTGAATTGACGACTGTATCCTAAGCCCCCTTGCTTCGGGAGGCAGTGCCCACACCCCATCCCAGGCTTCTCCCCAGAAGGCTGCCTCCCGCCTCTGAGCCCCTCACTCAGAAAAGAGTTCCTGGGAGCCAACTCTTCTGAGAATGAAGCAACCCAAATAAAAATTTTAAAACCCAGAAGCTCTTTCTCTCCTGCCCCCTCCCCCTCCACTGGCAAATGAAAACAAACAAGAAATCAAAGAGGTCTTTTGTGTGAGCACCGCGCTGACACTGCTGGGGCCTTTGAAAGGACTTCTGAATCGGACACTGAAGGATAAAATAACTGAAGCGTGGCAGCTCCTGAGACAGGGGGGTGGGGTGGGGGTGGGACTGACGGGGCAAAGAGAAAGAGGGGTGGGGAGGGAGACACCTTCTTCCCAAGACAGAAAGGGGGATGTTTAGCTGTACCTTCTCTGCTCAGCAGTTGCAGGATGCAGGACAGAGGGGGACCAGGGCAAAACCTCCTACCCCTTTGGCATGCCTTCCTCAGCACCCCAGGTCCCTGCAACTCTAGAAGGCTGCCTCCTCCTTCACAGCCCACCTGGCGCTGTCCTGTGAAGCCCTGAGGGGTCTTCCCCCGCCTCTGGCACGCATCACTGTTCACAGCTATAGGTCAGTGTCTTCTAGAAACTATCAGGGGACCTTTGCTCAAACCTTGCAGACCACGTGCAAGAGTCTCTCATCCTTAGAAGGGCCTTGCTCACAGCAGGCTCACCAAGTGCGTGTGTATTTCATGAATAGAGAAACTTCACCCATCTTCCTGCAGTGCCAGAAAGCGAGCCGAAGCCTCAGGAGGACCTTCCACACGTCTGGCCCCCAGCCCTCCTGCTACAGAGCGGCCCCGTTTCCTCTGGGTGGGCGGCAGAGCACAGCTGGCCATCATGCTTGGGCTCCCAGGTACCCTCTGGCTTATTCATGGGCCGAACACTGCCAGCTCAAACTCAGACAAAGGTAGTTTTTTTTTTTCCCCTTTGAGCTACAGCTTCCAATTCAGCCAAGACAGTGAGCACTCCACAAGGACCCCCTGCACATCGCAACCAGTGGAGACCCCTGACTGGTTGGAGGGACAAGCTATGGACAAAGAGGTTAAGAGCAGATGGTCAACGAAGTCCTAGAATGAGACCAGCCCAGGGGGGTCTGGGCATCTCTGATCTCTCCTTTGGGGTCACCCCCTCGGAATTCAGCCAGATCCAGGGACCCCGTGTCACAGGAACAGAGTAAAGGCGGCCTGGGCAGGCTTCTCAGGTATGCAGCCTAGGCCGTCACACAGACCCCATGCTTGGTTTAATGATCTAACTATCATCTCTTTGTAGTTCCTAATCATTTTGAACCAGGAATCCCTCATTTTCATTCTGCACTGGGCCTTGCAAAATATGTAGCTGGAAGGCCTAGCAAATCATGTGGCACCTTGGGATCTGCTCAAACTTGGAGTTTCCGTGTCCAGTATAGAACGCTCCAGTTTAAGAGGGCCTCCAGGGGGTGATGACCAAAATGGGAAGTGCGCAAGGAGCTGTGTCAAATGTGGGAGGCGTGAGAGACTGGCAGCGTTTGCCCTGGAGAAGCGACAGCTTCCTGGGAAGAGGGGTGGAGACGAACTGTGAGCCCTGTCTTCCAATACTTGAAACACTTCTGTGTTACAGAAAAATGAGCTCTCACCTTGTTCGACCCTTAAGGCAGAAATAAAACCAATAGGTAAAGGTGACAGGGAGATGTCCTAGGGCTCATGGAGTCGCAACATCAGAGTCACAGCAGCCGTCATCCACTGCTTGCCTGCTATGTGCCAGTACCTTTACATGTTAGCTGGTTCAGTCCCTTAACCATCCTCTGAATTAGCTGAACAGAGACTTTTACAATGACGGAAGCTGATCCTCGAATCACAGTGACATCTCTTCTGGGATACTCTCAAAGGCATCTAACCCTACACCGGTGTATCTTGCTGGTTTTAGGAATCTGGTAACTGGGCTCCAGTCTTCAACAGCCCTGGCACCAGATGGCGCTGCCTCAAAAACAGACCAGCAGCCTTTCTGGGCCTGGAAACAGGAGGCATGGGTGAAGAGGCACTGGGGCCTCAGGAGGAGCAAGGCCTCCAGAGAGGGCAGCTGGTGTGCCCTTGGCCACTCGCATGCACTCGCACCAGAGCCATCAGATGAGGCCAGGCATCTGGCAGAGGCTAGCGGGGCACCACTGGCACCAACCACATCCTGGCAGGGCTGACATGGCGGGCCAGTGCCCTCCGCCACCGAGGAAGCCCTCGCTGGGACCAGAAAACCCGCGCTCACTGAAAAGCCCCAAGCTCTGACGCAGACAGTGAAAACCAGGGAGCTCTTCTACTGAGAAGGGCAACTCTGCACTTGAGAAAATTCACTTGGACAGATCCTCGGGTGCTAATCCATTTCCTGCGACAGGTAAGCCCCAGCTGTCCCCAGACCTGGAGGCAAGGAGGAAGGCAGAAGCTCCTTTCGGAGCAGCACATTGACCAATGCAGGGGAACAGAGCCTGCCGAGTCCAGACAGGGAAACTCTACAGGAGAAACCATCAGGTCCCTTCCACAACAACCCAAAAACTTCCAGGAAAGAAACCAATATGAAGAAGGAAGAAGAAGGGGAGGATCACCTAGAGATTATGAGACTTCCAAGACGGAGCAGCCTACTTTAGTGCATGAACCTGATCAGGATCCTGATCTACACACTCAAAATTTGGAGATTATTAGGGAAATGTGAACACTGATCAGATAAAGAAATCATTTTCAGTGTGATAGTGATATTATGTTTCCATTTTCCAAGAATCTTTATCTTTAGAAACATGGGCAGAAATATTAACACAGGAGAAGCTATAAGGCCTGAATTTTCTTCTAAACAACCCAGAGTACGTGGGCATCAGGGGCTGTGGATGGATCGAAACTAACCATAAGCTGGCACTAGTGATGGGGGTTCCTTCTATGTATAAATTTCTCTGTACTGAAAAAGCAGAGATAAAGAGCCACCCCGTGAACACCTGGACTTAATGGGCCTCCACTGTGGGCCTGTTGGAGAGATCTGATGGGGAGAAGCTGACGTTTTCATTTAGTAAAGCATTTTATCACTTTCAGATTTTTTTTTCTTTTCTAGGACGGAGGCCTAGATTAAGGATGGTCTGAAGATTCCCGTTTACCTTCAGATCCTTGCAGAAGCTTTGGGGAGAGTATAGCCATGCTACCAGACCAGTTCAGCCATCCTTCCTTACACAAGCATCCTTCTGCCTGGCCCCAGGTTCCCCTCTGTCTCCAGCCACTGCCCTGGGACACCCGCTTTGGATGGAAGGACAACGTCAAAAACGTAGAACTTCCTTCCCATGGCAGTGCTCTCTGACCCAGTTCTGCTTCAACATCCCCTCCTGAATGGGAAAGGTACCCAGCAGGAAGGCCACCCTCATGAAGGGTGCAAAACACTCTGAATGGCCTTTTAGGACACTGTGTTCTGGGAGCAAGGCTCTTCACGTCACATACACTCGTCCTTTAGTCCCTCTCAACCATGCCACTTCTTAAAGCTTCATGTGAGACAAAACAAGGGCCCACAAGGGCCATGGATGACGGATGACAATGGCGCCTGCAGGGGAAGCCACACCCCCAAGCTTACCATCACAAGTCTGCTTGTCATCAAACCTGGCACACCAGTTCAGCCCACATCAGCCCATTTGAAGGGAAGGACAGCATTTCTTTTAGAGTCTAAGGTAACCCTTGTCTGAGCCCTTGCTGCCCCAGCCACCAACCCTGGTTTATACTGGAAGGAAGGAACAAGTGGCACCCTACTGAGTAGATCTTTGCGTGGACATGGAAAAGGAAGGTTGTACTATTGGACTGGCACTGTTTGGGGGCTCAGCCGGGAGAAGACATTTGCGAGTAAACTGGAATGGTTTGGAGAGAAAGCCATGCCCACCACTCCATGCAATCTCAAGCCATCTACCCAAGGCCCATGGGTGGGCCACACCATATCCACTTACCCCCCACTCCCTCAGAAAGGTGTGCCCTTGAGTTAAAGCAATTTCAGCAACAAAATTCCTACCTTCCTGGAAATTATCTGGAGTCCAGGGACCTGAACTGTTGACAAATTATAAGAAAACATTCTCATTTCTCCACTCAGCTTTAGTCAAGGAACTCAGCCTCAGCTGGGACAGAGGGGGCCAAGACTACATGTGATGGGCATGGATTTACTCATATTCCTGGGAAAATCTTCTCATTATGTCTAGCGGGCAAGTAGGGGTGCCACCCTTCTCCTTACACCTGCCTGGTCAGTCCAGGAACCAGCTGGCTGATCAGGAAACGGTCTCCATCATATGCATTTCACCCTACCTTGGCCCCCTGCTAGCAGCAGTAAAAAGTATGACCTAAAATAAAAGAAGTCAGGGAAACAGCTCAGCTACAGGATCCAGCTACAGAGCAAGGTAGAGGAAGCTGGCTCAGGAGGAAGATGGGTATTGGTTTCACCTTAGAGGCCCTAGGTCCAAAACTGGAAGGTACAGATACCCCTCTGAGAGGAGCTATCTGACAGACACAGCTCAGGTCTTCAAGCCTGCCCCAATCCACTTCCAATACCACTACCTCCCATTCTGATTTGCTGCACAGACAGACAATCAGGGAATAACTTTTAATGTTTGCTTTGGTCTCCTTTCCAGAAAGAAAACATATGAACAAGGAAGAGGACCAGCAGTTGGTCATTCTTCGTGAGGGAGCTATGATAGTCACACAGGGCCAGGTACGGGCCTAGAAAGATCCACAGAGGGAAATACAATGGGGGGTGGAGTGGGGTGGAGGGGGGTGGTGTCCACTGCCTCCATCCAACCACCAAAGCCTCTTCTCAGAAGAGAGAATGAGCAAGTAGGGAGGCCTAAAATATCACCTTTTCCTCCTTCTGAGTTTCCCAATATATAAACTCTCAGTGCTAATCTGAGTCGAGTCCTCAATCCTGACGCAATACTGAAAGTGCCCCAAAATTTCCTTTCTAGATTAAGTCATCTCTCTCCTCCCAACATCCCAAACAGGCAAGGGGGTAACCACAGCAGAAAAGTGAGTTGCTTTTCTTTTTTGTGAATGAACAGGAAGGAAGATACACACACACACATTTTTGGGAAAGAACATTCACTAGAGGTGAAGTTAAGCCACACTCTCTTACATTCGCATGAAAAGAGAGACAAGGGGGGAAAGAAGGGGAAATGCTGGAATGGTGGAAAGGAAAAAAAAACACAGAAAGGGAAAGGTTTGGTAGCCCTCTCATTACAAGTTGGTTGGGCATAATGTAAACACACTTCTGCCTTGCTTAATCACAGAGTGCCGCCCGTTTAGGTTTCAAAGGCGGCAGTAAATTGGGCGTAGCTGAGTGGAGGCTAAAAATTAACCAGCCATCTCTGTTTCAATTTGTAAGAAAACAAAAGCGGAAAGAAATTATAAAAAGGGAAAGGGTAGGGAGAAAAAAAAAAAGGAACAGAGGAGAACTGAACCACCACAACCCAAAATGCAGGGTGAAATTGGAAAAGCAAAGAGGAGAGAGAGGTGGAACTACTTGGAACACAAAAGGAAAAGGAGATTTTACAGAGTTTTGACTGTTTGTTTCTTTAAGACATCTTCCACAGCAATGCCTGCTCCCCCAGACCCCCAGCAGAGGTGTTGGGGCTTGGGGCATCCACTGGGGGGGGGGGTCTCAGTACTTCAACTGAGACCCGAAGGGGAAGGGGCGGTAAAGGGGAAGAGTGCAAAGGAGCTCTGCTCATTTTCACTCTCTGTGAAATCGAATGACTTTTCTCCTCTCTGTCAGCCAAATCCCAGCCAAAACAGCTCCCGCCTGGGCATCTGGGCCCCAGAATCTGCCCGCCTCTGCCTTCTTTCCTCTTTTCTATTCATCCTGTTTCAGATCCCAGGGTTTTACGTCCCTCTCTCCACCGAACCACTGCCCACCCCGCTTGTGCCAAATCTGGCTCTTCCCCAGGACTCGAGGGGAAGCTGCAGGAACGCCGGGACGTGCTCCCCAATACTGTTTCTGGCTCATTTAAAATCAGAGCAGGGAGAGATTTGTTTTTGGTGACGGTGATGGTGTTCCTCACAAACTCTCACCATCGTGGGGAATTCCTGGGCGTCCTGGCCCCAGTCCTAGGACCTGCAGCGTCTTTTGAGTCCTCCAAAGATGGAGAAGCACGAAAAATCAAATCAGTAACATGGCAAATGAGCAAAGGAGGAAGAATGGAGCAAGTGGAGGGAAACAGAAGGGAAAGGGGGACATCAAAGGAGCTGCAGGCCTCAGCAGAATGGGTGCACCAGTTAGGCCCCTGGTGTGTACATGCAAGGATCCTTTGGAAGGAAGAGGTACAATAAACAGAACAAATGCCAGCAAGTAAAATAAAATGGGGCGGAGGGAGAGGGGGGATTGAGAGCAACCTACCCGGAGTGTGGACAAAGTAAGCCAGATAAAGATCCAGTTCTTTGATTGTGACTCCAATGTGATGTGGCTGCACGCACAGGCCGGGGTTCGAGCACTGGGGCGACTTGTAGAGCCGCTCCCCGTCAGTACTTTCCAGGGGGATCCCCTTAAACAAAATCACCATGACCAGGTCCAGCCTCCACACCTTGTCGGCCTGGCGAAGGCAGTCAATCCGCCGGATCTTGCCCTTCTGGTCGGGGTTGGAGAGCACACAGCAGGGGGGCTTCTTGCCCGTGATGGTCAGCACAAAGTCCTCCCGGAACTCGGGCCGGATGTCTTTGCGCAGCTTGGCCAGCAGCCGGGATGCCCACTTCTGCTTGATCTCGGGCTTCTCGCCCAGCAGCTCGTCCTTCACCGCCCGCTCCTCGTCCTTCGACATCCGCTTCTCGTGCTTCTTGAAGTACTTGCGCTTCCGCGCCTGCAGGTTGAACCAGGTGTAGGAGAAGGCGCGGACGTGAGGCAGCAGCGCCTCGATGAACGGGTGGAACTCATCCTGCAGGCGGCAAGCCGGGAGCATGCGGGGCGAGGGGAGACGGGAGGAGGGGAAGACGGGGTGAGGGGGGAAAGAGAAAAGGAGAAAAGAAGCGTTAGAAAGGGGGCACAAGGAAAATCGCCTTCTCCTCCTCCTCCCCCCCCCCACAACAATTTTCTCTTGCAATTGTTCTAGGAAAGTGTGGTCTGGAGCCGCCACCAGCCTAGCCTGCCGCTCGCTCCCATCTCAGCCTCAGCAGCCAGACAGAGACACCCAGAGCCTGAGCACACACCTATTCTCTCTCTCTCTCCCTCACTCACTCACACACACGCGCACACAGACAACGTTGCCGTCCACACACACACACGCTGCTGGTATCCCCGCCAGGCTCTGTCGCGCCCATGACATCTCCATGTTCTATGCAGTCTCGAACTCGTGTCAGCTCGCCCCGGCACGGAGTCCAGTCTGCACGAATGCCCGTGGACGCACACGCGGGGCAGGCGAGGGCCGCTTCACGCCCCGACACCGGTAGGTTTTTGGCCACCCCCAGAAGAGCGAACATGACATCCACGAGTCAGCGAGCCAGGAAACGGATTTGGCTTCTCCCTCCCCAGGCTGTTTTCATTCTCTCTTCTGCTCCAGATTGGAACATCCACCCCAGCATTTTTTAAATCAGATCTAAATCCTAAATATGTGATTTCAGCTTTGTTATCGACACCAATACTAATGTTAACCACAGTCATAAGGAACAAAACGCTTCTTGTTCGAACAAATAAGGTGGTGGTCTCAGCCACAGTAGGGTTAAAAGCTACGGGGGCATCCTGTGCCCCGTCCCCACTGACCCCTTCACCCTCCTTCCATTCAGTCAGGTGACAGAGGGCCGGGCTCTCGCTTTTTGTTTTTTGGTTTTTTTTTTTCCTTTTTTTCTTTTTCTTTTTCGCTTGTTTGCTTGTTTGAAGTTTAAATAATAATTGATTTCTGTTTACAAAAATAAAACTGGAAAAAAATAAATAATTACCATTGATCTGAAGCACCCGGCAAAGCCCAACGCCCGATTCTGAGCTTCTGGACTCAACAGAGTTGTGAGTTGGGGGCGGGTGGGGGGAGGGGGCGGGGGAGGAGCAGGGGAGGAAGGTAAATGTTTTAAAGGGGGTTATTATTGGTGTTCTGGGGACTAGGGGCCGGGCTTGGGTGGATTCTCAAACCCTTCCCCCTCCCCCCCCCCCATGCTCCACTGCACAGAAGGGGGAAATTAATATTTTTTTTAAAGGAGCAAAAAGAAAGGTCAGGGATAGCAAGCAGAGAGAGGGAGCGAGTCGATTGCCACACACGCCAGGTAAACAAAAGCCAACAACAAAAAATTCTGTTTTCCGTTTCACCCCCTGTGCATCCTCTTCCAGCTTTTTTAAAAAATAAATAAATAAAAGGAAAATATACAAAATTTAAAAGTCAAAAACCTACCTCCCACCCCACCCCACCCCCAACACACAACACGCCCTACCCCACCCCTGAGAAAAACAAAAACAAAAACGGGGGTGGGGGGAATCGGCAGCTGAAGAAAAAGGCTTTCGGCTTTGGCAGCGGCACAGGGGTGTAAACTTCGGGCTGCCTCCCTCCGCCTCTGAGCCTGATCGCAGGCAGAGGGGGAGCTCACAGATTCCCGGGGAAGAGGACGAGTTCGGACCGGCTGCAGACCGTCGCTGGCAGAAGCGTGCAAAAGAGGCGGGGAGCGAGGGAGGGAAGGAGAGAGAGGGAGGACGTGGAAGGGGCTGTGTGTGTGTGTGTGTGTGTGTTGTGTGTGTGCGTGTTTGTGTGTATGTGTGTGCGCTGGTTGGGTTTGGGTTGTTTTTTTTTTTTTTTTTGCTTCTTTTCTCTCTCTCAAACTCCCTCTCTCTCTCCCCTTTCATGCTCAATCCCCATCCATTCGCTGGTGCCAAAGCCAGTAAAAAGGGTGGGGGGGGAGAAAGGGGGGAGGGAGACAGAGAAGGATCCACCTATTTGGCAATGAGACATCCTCGAGCAGCCAATGGCTGCGTCCAAGGGGAGGAGGGAACCGGGCGAGCCGAGAGGGTGGGGAGAGCCCCCGGCAGTTGGAGACCAAAAACAATTTGCCCAATCGACAAGTTCACGTCTAATGAACAAGCAAAGTCCAGCAGTTATGAATTTTTCATTCCAGGCTCCTACTCGGGTCTATTTGGCAGTGGCCACCCAGCAAATCTGAAGGGGGTTGAGGGGAACTGGGACTGAGAAAGACACAGAATTTTTTTTAAGCCAGAAAAATAAATAAATAAAGGCCTGACTCCGAGCGGGCTGGCGGGCGGGAGGGAGCCCCAGAAGGCCTTGGGGAAAGCAGCTGCGCCTTCTCTGTGTTTTGGTTTCAGTCTCTTTCTCTAAGACCCGCACACTCTTTTTCTGGTTCTATTTCTTTTTTTATTTATGGGACGCAAAGGGGCGAGTGGAAGTTTTCCTCCCCGGCCATACACACGAGCCTGCCTGCCGTGCTATGAATAGAAAGAGAAGAAGAAAGAGAGCTTGGAAAGTGTCGATGCCAGCAGCACTTCCAGGGCAGGGACCCGGCGCCCAGGGTGCGGCCACCCCTTCCCCCAGTCTGGCGGCGCTCACCGGAGCGCTCCCAGACTGGGAGGCAGGCCCCCAGCACTGCCCGGCCTCCCTCTCCCCAGCCCCCATCGAGCTCGGTGCCTCCCTCGGCCCACACCCAGCCACACACGCTCCATTAGCGGTGAAGAGGGATGCCAACGCAGTGCAGCTCCGATCGAGAAACTGCAACAGTTTATTAAAATAGCCTCCTGTCACAGCACTCGGCTGACAAGCACTACACTCAGTCACAAACACAACAGCCAACCCCAAGGGGAAGTGACAAAGGCAGGAAGGTGGACACGACTTCCAGACCACCTTGCAACCCCCGAACCACCACCACCTCCTAAACTCTTAGTTCTTTGAGCTCTCCAACTGCCTGCTCCACTTGCTCTGTGTTTAGAGTTCCTTGGTTGGAGGAGGGTGAACACTCACCTATGCCCTGTTCAATTCAGATTAAAGGGCCCAAGCCAAACAGAGCGAGGTATAATAGCATAAAATAAGAAACCTAATGGAAGGGAGAGAGCTAAGAAAGGAAACAAGGCAGAAGCGAGCTCTATCAGGAAATGTGAGACAGCCTTGGGGAGACCGAGTCACCCGAAAGCATCCCCCGGGAAACCCCTGCTCTGGGCCTTCCTCCCCTGCGGGAAGGAGAGCATGGGGGAGGGGAGAACAGGAGTGGGGAAGTCTCCGCTGGGTCCTTTCCGGTAGGGGCTCCGGAGCAGCCAAGCTTTAGGCCTTTGTAAAGCAGTTAAGGAGGAGACAGTTATAAAAGAAATGGAGTTATAAAAGAGCGGAGGAGGAGGTTAACACCGACCGGGAGAGGCTGACCCTCCTACAGTTGTCCTCTCCACAGGTGAGGCTCAGCCCTCAGCTGGCAACAGAAAGGTCACTGCTCACTCTCGCCCCTTTCTTCCCCATCTGAAACCCTCGGTGGCCTTTAAGCCCAGAGGAAAGATTAGAGGAAGAGGGCCAGGGGTGTGCCCCAACAGAACATGCAGCCCTGAGACGTTGTTGGACCCAGACAATGGGGAAGGCGCCACCCAGCACCTGGTACTCCAGGCGAGGCCCTAACTGGCCTGAAGTGAGGTCATGGGCGGCCTGAGAGAAACAGTTAGAGGCGAGAGGGCAAGAGGCAGGTGTCACTGCAAGACAGGCCTCTTAGGGTGGCATTCAATAATTAACATCATGTTAATAACCACCTTCGGTCCAATTAGCCAAGGATGTTAACTGAGTAACATAAGATACCAAACCTTGCCTCTCCATCTCAGGATTAGATGAAACAAAAAATAAATGAAGTCAAGATGAGATGGTAGAAACTACAAGTGAGTTTATATTTGGCATGGTGTGTTTTTCTGGTATTTTGATTCATACTAAATATTGGACACCAAACAGAAAATGGCCAACATGAGCCTCCTGAAAAATTCTATCATGTTCCCTCTCACAGACCACCCTGCCAGGCGCTAAACATGGGTCAATTCTGAATCCCGGTGGTACAGTTGGGCAGGTGGCAGGGGACATGAAGGGTAGAAGGATTCCACTGGAAGTTAGGGAAACAGGACAAGATCTTGGATGAAGGGAGAGGTCAAAGGTCAATGGAATGGTGGAGAGACTGGACATAAAAGCGGCCCCAGATGACCAGTGGAGTGTCTCAGTGGAGTCTGGGGACCCACTGTCCCCCCTCAACTCTCCCTTAAAAGGAGGAGCAACCAGGCGCTTCCCAGGGGAGGAAGAGGGAAGGAGAACAATCACCATTTGTCCATCACCTGCCCTGCCTGCCGGTGGGGTGGCCAGCAACCTTGAAGGTGGGCTGAGGGACTCCCAGGTAGCACTCTCCCCTCACCCTGCTCCTTCAGAGGGAGGCCTTACTGGGTGAGCAGCCAGGGGAGGGTGGTGAGAAGGTCTCTCTCTCCCTCCTGCGGGGCACACTGAGAAGAATTGCTCAGGTTCCGTGAGAAACACTTGGCGCGCCCCACCCCTACAGCCCCCTCCTCCTGAATGCCACTGGTGGCAGTTCTGGGTCCTGGACACGCCCCTCAGAAGCCCCAGACAAAAGGGGACTGTCCCCCTTTTGTTAAGAGAGCAGAGAGGCTCCTTCTGGAAGATTACCTGTCCCAGACCCAGCCTCCTTCTCTTCTCCCCTTGGTCTCAGGTCTTGGCTGGGAGCTCAGATACTCTGCACCCTGCACCCCAAAGAGAGCCAAGACAGACACACACACACACTAAAAAAAAACCCTCTGAGGATTCAAGGCTTCTCCAGGGCTGAGTCACCCACAAGGGCTCAGGGGCTGGAGGGAGCAAGGGGACAGGCAGGACTTAGAGGAGGAGAGGGGAGGGAAGAAAGGGAATGAGAGAAAAAGTAACGAAGGGGTAAGGAAGCCAGTGATGCTGGTGAGAGAGTAGTGAGCAAAAAAAAGAAAATTAAAGACAACAAAGGAAAAAACTTAAGCAAAATTTGGAGGGGAAGGTATTTTCCCTCATTTAAAACACAAATCTGAGAAGTCAGAGATTAGACTTTTAAAATTCACATGAGCTTTTAGTTTGTGGAAAGGAATTTTTCTGCCTTTGCTAGAGAAAGGCCTCTCTCATTACTGTAACGTATATAGAATTTGATTTTTTTTTTTTAAAGCAACAGTTTTCACGGAAACATTTCTGAAATACCCATGCTGGTTTTAGCCATCCCTAGGAAAAATGTGCCTCCAAAAGAAAAAGAATGAACAGGCCGCAGGAAAAAAAAAATAAAAGGAACAGGGAGAGGGAGAAAGAAAGAGAAGGAAGACCGATCCTGAGAAAGACAAGCTGGGCCCAAAACTGCAAAAAGAGAGGACAGGGAAGGGAGGAAAGGGGACACAGCTGAAAGGGAAAAATGAGCAAGGAGGAAAGATAAGGGCTCTAGGACAGGGGCAAAAAAGAGAAAAAGAGGGTGAGGAGGAAGGAAAGCTAGCTAAAGTGACTGCTTCTAGCTTGAGAAAGTTAAATGTGTTGTTTTTCCAAAAACCGACAGAACAAATGAGGCCTTGTGGATTATTTGAGGGAAAACAGGGACATGTGTACAGAATCTCACTCATATAGACAGTATTCAAAATCTTCAAGGAAACAAAATAATTTTCCCAGCCTGAGACAGGTTTTGCAATTGACTTATACCTGCCAAAAGTGAAACATCTAGAAGTGCAAAAAACTGATATCTTTAAAAACAGGGTCATTGTTTGGAGGTCACCTTATCTTAAAAAAAAAATTCTATTTGTCTACATCCTACCTTCTTTAAGGCTCTGGTTTATTCTTTCAGACTATGGACACATACTAATTTTATATCTGTCTGTGTTAATTTGGATAACTATACGCAAAGAGTGCAAATGACTCACAAAACCTACTTAGGATTTACCAGACATATCAGGATCCATTGTACTACTGTATATCTGCAGCCTAGTGAAAAAAGATGCAAGAAATTTTAAAAGGCCACAGATAGAGCCCTGATGAGCCAGTTTAATTCCTGGGATTTTATAAGTCAGCCTGGGTCTGAACTGAAAAGAAGCCAACTTCATATCTCTGCGCTCTCCCATCTTGTTCCACAGAAGGGGTACAAGAAAGCAGTGGCCTGACTCCCCGACAGAAATGGAAAGAAAACCACCGTAGGCAGCAAAAGGAAGGGGCTGGCTGCTTATCTGAGAGGTGGGTGGGGCCTCCCCTTGCTGGGGGGGCAGGCACGAAGGGGTTCTGCAGCCAGAGTAAAGTCATCCAAGACTCTGGAACCGCCAAGCATGGAAACCAGAAAATGCACATTGCGAGGAGGCTCGGAGAATTTGGACAAAGCGGGTTTTTGGCTGACTTGGGCCTGTTTTCCTCTGCTCAGGAATGGCGGGCCCGGACGGGGTTTTCTGGCACCCTCAGCTGGCTGAGTGGGCTTGCCCCACACCCCGGGCTGGGTCTAGGACCAGGCCTGCCTCAGAACCAGACTGTGCTCTCCTCTCCTATGAACCGACCCCCACTCCTTCCCTTCCTTTTCTCCTCAGGACTACAAACCCAGAGCGGTGGCCTGGGATCAGGCCAACAGGCAGCCTCGTTCTGGCTCCGAATACTACCCTGCTCCAGGCACATCTCCCCTGTTCCTCCTGGCCCTGAATAAAATTGGGTGGGAAGGGAGGTTGTGGAAGACAGTCTATTCTCTCTAGTGCAACTGGAAATTGTTTCCTTTCATTGTTTACAGAGTAGAAGCAGCAAAACCCTCGTCTTTAATTCACTACCTAGCTTGAAACTTTCTTGTATCACCAAACAGATGCAAAAGTCGGGCGGATTGGAACCCAGTCATCCATCCAGGGGTCTACTTGAGGATGTGAGCCTCCGAAGATAAGAACGCCCAGGACAGATGACAGCCGAGGGCTTCACCGGGCGAGGGCAGTGCAAAGCCTGAGCCTCACCCACCCACCACATTGGTCTGCAAAGTGTCACTCCTGGTGACCAAGGGCCGGAGGAAGAAGGAAGAACCCCACAAGCCAACTTTACAACTTTCGCTAAAGGAGAACTGAAAAACTGACAAGAGGCACGGGAAGGGGAGACAAGCAGGTGAAGATGAGGTCTGTGCCCAGCACATTGTGAAAATAACTGGAGGGCAAGAGGGGAGGCCAGAACAAACAGCAAAATGTTGAAAACCCAAAGTCCGGCTCCCAACTACCGACCCCAGAAAAAGCCTGGGGATCCTCCAGGGAAGACGGTCCTTTCCCTTCCCCCACCGCTCGCCCATGCGCTTTGGAGGCAACTCCTGCGGCCTTCACAGGTCCTCTTGGTGGGCTCCTGCCCTGACACCCCTTTGTTTGCCAGGTCTATTGCCTCTGCCACAGGAGAAAAGGGCCAGGGCAAGAGGGGAGTTTCTCTGAGCTCCCGGTGCCCTCTGCCTGGTCTGCACTCCCCTCGGCCCAGAGAGAACCTCTTTCTTGCAGTTGCTGTGGCAACAGGCAGTGCCCAGAGCCTGGGGCAGAGAGCCGGTGGCCAGGATGGGAACAGCCCGAGGTTTTCACTGCTCCGAGGGCTCAGGGAGCTGGGCGGGCCCTGTTCAGGGAAGCGGCTTCCCCCAAATGTACAATTTTAGGAGTTGGAAGGAAGACATTTTTCAATCCCTCAAAATGCATTGTCCCTTGCCGCCCAACTATTTTATTATCAGGATCACTGCCAAGGAAATCCGAGAATCCTCATTCCCCTGGTGTGGAGCCCCTTCGGAGGCTGGCACCAGGGTGCTCAGAGCTCAGGACTGTGCCCACCCCTCAGCCACAATCCATCCCTCACTGGCTCCCTTTCTTTCTTACCCTCTCTCCCCCTCTTGTGTCCTCCAGCTCCAACACAAACTGTTTGCATGGGAAGTCTCCCTCTATGACCCGATTCAGCACACACAAGAGAAAACTGTGGGCGACAGACCCAACGTCCTAACGAACTTGAGTTAATTAATGCTAAGGAAGAAAAGAGGCGCCCTCGCTCTGTTGAATCACGGTTCACTAGCCCTTTCAGTTTGCTGTGGGTGGAGGAAAAAAAAAAAGAGGCTTTTTGGTTCAAATATTTTTGGGGGGCGAAGGGAAAACAAAAACACCGCAGAAGGGCCGTGGAGGGCGAAGCTGTCAGTACCTGCCCAAGGGAGCCGAGGCAAGGGTAGCCAAGTGCTCTCCCCCAAGCTCTGGGCCTGAACGATGCTGGGAAGGCGAGAAAGGGTTGGATAAGGGAGGGGATTATCCACTGATTGCCGGCTTGTTCAAATAAATCGCTCAAGAAAAATTACACTGTTGGACTGTAAGACACAGACATATACATATATATTTTTTAAAGCCCAAACCCAGCAACTCGATTTCATCAGAGGCGTGAAAATGTTTTAACAGTGCAGAAAACCGAAGTACGGATGGCATAAGAACAAAAACTTCAAGTGTGCAGGAAAAAAAAAAGACGAGGTGGTAATGGGGAGGGGAGAACAGCTGCAACTTTGCTTTCCAGATGTTGACAGCAAAATGTAATTGGCATGGAACATCTTCCTTACCACTTCTTATCCTTTGGTCCTGAGATGTTAAAATCCCACAGCTAAACCTAAGTCTGCAGACAGTTTCCAGGCGCGGTGCACACGTGGAGGGTCAGGAAGTCTCCGTGAGCCACATGCCTGCGAATTTTTTTTAATCAGTCCACTAATTTTTACAAGCCCTCCCACCATTCCTCAGTGGGGGGACCTGAGCAAAACAGGCTGGAGAGCATTGTTATTTAAATAATAGTTATTATTATTTTGTAACCCTCGGCCTTTACTTTTGAGGCTGTACCTTCCTTTTAAAAAATACAACAACAAACTTTTAAACTTACGTGTGGCACATAGAAAGAAAGCACACAGTTCTGAGGCTTCCACTCAAATATGTTTTCACAAAGTGAACACACCTGTATACCCCCACCCAGATTAAGAAATAGAACATTTTCAGCACTGCTCAAGGGGCCTTCAGTTTTTCAACTCTGGTGTTCTCATAATTCATATGTCTTAGATCCTACCCACACCGGTAGCCTCAGATTTGAGCACCTAAGTATACACGTGCATTACAGAGCTGAGTGCACTACTCATGTGGCCATGAACATTCATAGTGTAAAGAAGCCTCTCAAATCCTCACTGCCGCAGAGGGGCATCCACACCTCTGTCTGTCTGTCTCTTTCTGTTCTGTGCCTGCCCTACTCCGATTCCTTCAACAGGGCAACCAACTGCGCAGTGGGGTTAGCAGACTAGCAGGGCAAATGTGGGAGACATACAGGGCCCACGAAGCTCAAATCAACAGAATAGCCACCGTGACTGAGGGGGAGTAAGCATGCAGGAACTGGGGGGTCCTGGTATGCGTGAGCCATAAAAGAAACGTGGCTCTGCAGTCAGGGGTTCCTGAAGAGTGGATGAACACCTACCAGGACAGACTCTCCTCATCCCTGTCCAGAAGAGCCTCCCAGGGAGAGGAAGGGGGTGGCGGTGGCAGAAGGGGGCCTACAGTGTGAGGGGGTCCTGGGGTGGGGCTGGGAGGCCCCACTCTGCTGCAGCTGCCTCCACCTTCCCTGAATTCAGCCCCAGCTGGCTCCCCCATCACTTTCACTCCCACTAAATTTACTTTATAATTTTAAAATTAAATTTTAAAAAAAGCAGGAAAGAGAAAGCACTGAAGGCAAAATACCTCCCACAATATCTCTCCGAGGGGGAAAAAGTTTCTGCTTATGTAAAAAAAAAAAAAAATGAATGCAAGGGATTGCTGAAAAGTCTAAGCACGGAATAACAAGGAAAATAAAATAGGAACACATTTAATTGAAAACACCTGAAGCAAAGAAATAAACAAATAACTCCCTCTGCAACTCAAAGCCATTGTACAAGCCCCTACCCCCAATTTCTTGCCCACTTTCACCTTTCTTTTCTCATAGCAGCTGTGTCTTCCCGGAGCACCGCGGAAGCCTCTTTTCCTTTCAATCCCGTCCACCCCCTACACCTGGGGGAATGACCAAGGCAGCAGCTTCCTCTCTGAGGAGCCTGGAGCAAACCTCTGCAATCCTTATGAAGAGCTTCTTCTTTCTATTCTCATATCTCCCCAGGCTGTTCCCACCACTGCCCTGGACCCTGCACTCCTGCCCCAAATCTAGGCCCTGTGGCTAGCGGCACCATGGTGGGGCTGGACGCCAGGCTCAGCCCAAGTAGGCAGCTCTCCCCTCTACTAAGGGCACAGGGCTGCCAAAGCAAGCTCTCGAGGACTGAATTTTCTCTTCCTATTGCATATGAGGTTGGAAAGAAAGAACTGTTCTGCTTAATTTAAAACATGACAAGGGATCTGAGCTCTATGAGTCTACAATCTTTAGAAATATTTGATTACTTGGTTTTTTTTTTGGCGGGGGGGGGGGGAATTGCAGGGCAAGACTCTGCATCTGAGACCCTACACCAGACAGCCACCGGGTTTGACTTTCCCACCAGCCAGCGGCCAGGGAAACACGCCCTCGGCTGGCACGGGGGTACCAGAGCCCGGCTCCTTTCTTCCTTTCTTTTTTAAATCGCTCTAGCGAAAACCAGGCAGTGGGTCAGGGCCCAGAGGCGGGGGAGGGACGAGAAAGGGTTGATCTGAAGAGGGGGAAAAAGGAAAGGGAGGCTCCAACTCCGGGAGAAGAACGGCGGCAGAGGCAAGTTTCCCGGCTTGTGCCAGTTTGGGGATTTGCGAATCAGACCAGAGCGAGAAGGCAGTTGAGAAAAAAAAAAAAAAAAAAAAGCCTGCATTAAAACTAACCAGCTTTGCCTAAAAGTGCGCCTTCCACCCTTAAATAAGACAATGCTGAGGGGAGAGGAGAGACGAGTTATTTCTCACTCTTTAATTATTCCAGTGCTTAGCATTATTAAAAAAAAAAACCACACACATTAGCCAATGATATATTCTAACCCTCAACAAAGCTGGTATTTTTCTGATTACAGACTTTGCCGTGGCAAACCCGGGCTCCGACGACAGAGGCAGTGCAGAAGCGCGCTCCTAAATGAGAGACAATTTTATTAAAATCATAATCATTCCTCGCATTTCTCCAGCGCCTTTTCAGCGGCAGACATCCCAGATGCCCCACGCCGGTTCTACCAGGGAACCGGCGACCGAAAAGCTCAGTCGCCAAACAGGCGAGGCTTGAGCTCCACCGATTGCCGGCATATATATCTCCCCACCTCCGGCTTTTTTTTTAAATGCCTGTTTCCATTATCCAGCCTCTGTCTCACTTTAAGGGAAAAAAAGTACAAAAACTCCTTCACAATTTTGAAAATAATTTTTTTAGAGAAGAGGGAAAATACGACCCTAAGAATAAAAAGAGAGGAAAGGGGAGCTAAGTGTGGTCTGGAAGCTTGGGGGAAGTGGATGCGGCGGGGATGTGGCACCTCTGGGTCAAGAGTACGGAGCACAGTGTCAACCGCTGCCCCGGGTCACCTCCCCAGTCGCAGCTGGAGAGGGCTGAGTCATTCGCACGTGGAAAAGGAAAAGGACCTAACACCATCAAAGCGTCCTGAAGTAATTCGGGTGATGAGAAGTCGGGTTTATGACTGGCTTCCGAGAGGCGGATCGGAGCGCTCTCTCTGAATGCCGGGGGCTGCTAGAGCTTGGCGGGGTGGGGGTGGGGTGGCGGGGGGGGGTGGTTTCACTTAGGAGATGCCTACCAGACATTAGCCTCCCCCTCCAACAGGTTAAGTCCGGGCCCACTAGGCGCACATGTGCTTTTCCCACTTTTCCTCTTCTCCCCCCTGGCCTGCCCAGAAGTGCTGCAAAATGGCTGGTAGCAATGGGTAGAGAGGCCTCAGCGCCCCAAATTCAAGAAGTGAGAGCCCAGGGAAGGCGGTGTCGATCAGAGTAGATCTGGAGGGGAAATTTTGTGTAAAGGTTCTTAGAAGCTGCGCAACTCCCGCGGCCTGAGGGCGGAAAAGAGGGAAAGGGAAAGCGCATTTTCTGCCACTTAGTCACATTTCTTCCCTGTGTTCGCCGGAGGCCAAACGCCCCCAAATCCAGCCAACCCTTGAAACAAACAAAAATGCTCCCCTGCTAAATTTCCCCCGTCCTTATTCACACACAAAAAGAGGCGACTTGGGGAGAAAACGGGAAGCTCGTCCCAAGGCTCAGGGTCTGGAGGCTGAGAAGAGCACGAGGGATTCTCTCCATACTGACGCCCCAAAGTTGCCCTCGGATTCTGGGGCACTTAAGCTCTAAAAGTCCTTCGAGCGGCCAAAGAACAGGAATCACGAATTTCGCATTGTTTGCAAAGCCCTCTCGCGCATTATCGCTCGTTGGATGTCGACAGGCCACGGGAGGACGGACACTGAGGCCACTGCGGCCCCCAGCCCCACCCAGCGCGTCCGGGGAAGGGACCCAACCAGCCTCGAGGCCAAAACGCCGCCATCTGAGCCCCTTCTGGCGCAGGCCGCTGGTGCTGCAAATGGCTAAAGTCCCAGAATGAGAACCAGGCCGGCCCTCGACGCCCGCGCCCGGTCACTTTTTGCTGGGCCGCGGGGAAGTTTGGGCCGCGCCCTGGACGAGAGGGTGTCGCGCCTGCGCAGTGCGGGGTCCGAAGGCTGCCACAGCCCCCCTCAGAGTCTAGTTGGCGTCATTCTGGGGCTTCGGCTGCGAGGCAAACGCCCAAAGCCTCTCCTATCGCCACTTTCCCTTCACACCCGTTCCCGGGCTCCCCTCACCTGCCCGCGGGGGCAGCGGCCCTCTCACTCCTCACTCAACGCTCGTTCCGAGCGGTTCCGCCGAGGGAGCGACCCAACCTGGCGCCACAGGCGCTTTCCCAATCCGGGGCTTCCCGCCTTTTCGCCCGGCGCACGCGCACACCCGGCTTTGCGCACGGCCCTGCAAGTGTCCGGGCCGTCCGCACCATCGAAGGCTGTGCGTACCCCTTCTACCCTATGGTGTGCGGCCCACGCAAGTGACAACGACCGTCAGCACCCAAGTTCCGCGCATGGAAAACACCCAGCCCTCCCCTTGCCTGAGCTCAGGGCAGGCTTCCCCACCACCCACACCCACCTATGTTTTCCCTATCCAAGCGTGAGCCATTTGAGACGGGTCGGGGACCTGTCACACGCGAAAGGAATACCCGGGAGGTGACAATGAAAGAAGCTGTAGGCGGCAGGAGCCTGGCTAGGGGCATACCCTGGGGCTAGCACACAGGCACCGGCGGCGCGTCTCCGCCGGAGTTTCCACAGATACACCAGCGGACTAGGGGGCTGATTCAGGGCGACGTGAGGGACCGCCTGGATCCTCTCTTCCGGGCGCTTGGGAGAAGGCACGGAAGACGATCTTTCTTCCGCCGGGCCCGGGGCATCCGGAGCGCTTTGGCTGAGCAGTGGGGCCGTCAGAGTCCTGGGACAACCTCCCCCACCTCCGTTCAGCGATGCGCTTCTATTTTAAGACATCTCCCATCCCTCCAAAACCCACCCACACTCGCTCCTGAGGTCCACAGTGCGCACTGGGAACCCGCCTCCAAGGTCCCGGGCGCACCTGAGGGAAGTCCAGGAGGGCTGGTAGCGCGCGGCCTGAGCTGCCAAGCTGGACTCAGGGGGAGCACATGGAAGTTGCCGGGCAGTGGCGGGGGTGGGGGGGCGTTAAATGGCCTCTTTGTGGAGAGGAATTGCGGGCCGTCACTCAGGATTAATTTAAGCAGCAACAGCAAACACACCAAAAAGCAATGTCTCGCCGCCAGCACCCACCCCCGCAACTGTGTTTCGGGTAGGGCTGAGGGATTCAGTGATGTAGCTCGGCCTTTCGCGGGAGGGGGGTCCCTAGCCTTTAAGAACGACAGGCGTCCACAGTTGGGGGGGGCAACTCCCGCCTCGCCCCACGGCCCCTGCAAGGAGAAATGTGTGTGTGTGTGTGCGCGCGCGCGCGCGCGTGTGTGTTTTTTTGCATGTTTGGGAAGAAGCCGAATAGGAATGGTAAAACCCAAGTACAAACATGGAGCGGAATGGGGGGGAGGTTCTCACTTATAAGAAATATATATATAAAGGTACAAATTTCCAATGTAAATATAGCACATGCAGGGGCGCCACTGGGCACCCGTTCTGGGGCGTCTCACTTGAGCCCCAGGGACATTTGGGGAGGCGGGTGTTCCAAGAGAAATGGAAGCGGTGGGAACTAGGCCTCCGGGTCCCAGTTCCCTCCCCTCCAAGCCTGAACGCGGCTTTGCAGCCAGGTGCCCTGGGCGGCCTGGCAGGTGTGCAGCTCACGTGAAATACACGCGTGTGAAGACGGGAGGTGCGTGCCCGCGTGGGCCTGTTGCCATGTGCGTGGGCACCGGCAGTTCCTGCAGGCTCATCTATCCATCTAAGCTCAGGACCCCCAGTGCCGGCGCAGGGCAGTCCTCGCGCTCTGAACACCGCTCAGGATGCAAACAGGAGAGTGCAAGTGCGTGATGTGTGTGTGTGTGTGTGTGTGTGTGTGCGCGCGCGCGCGTCTGTATATATGTATGTGTGCCAGCCCCCCATCTGATGTTGGGCAAGGGTATATATATATTTATGGAAGGTGTGCTTCCAGCAGTCCCAATGGGGTGTGGGGCCTGCGTATGCGCAGAGCAGGCAGTGCCTGGGATCCCGGCCGCCGGCGCCAGACTAGGGAACGTTGGCCACTCGGGTCTGAGCTTCTGTGCGAGAGCGTGCTTACGTGCGTGCGCGCGCCCGCGTGTCCGCAGACTCGGGAGTGCGCCCACCCGGGCGCCCCGTCTGGGCCCCTGAGCCAGAGTGTGCGCATGTGCTTGCCCTAAAGAGCCGCCACGTGCGCCGGGGCCGCCGTCGCCGCCACGCTGAGCCAGGATTTGGCCCCTAAGCGGGCCAGGGGGCAGGGCCCGCCGCCGCCCGGCGGGTCTCAGCGGGATGTCGTTGGAGCGGTGTTGGTTTTGGCTGTGGCTGCTCTAATGGGGGAAGCCCCGGGGAGCGGGCGGGGGTGGAACAAAGAAGGGGAAAGCAAGGGAAAGAGGCCTGCAGAGGAGGAGGAGGAAGCGCAGTGGAATGCGGAGGGCCCTGGGGAGTAAGGGTGCAGGGCAGCCCAAGTCTCCTGGGCAAGGCTGGGGCCGAGGGACTTCCCTGGAAGCCTAAGGCTGCCACTCCCACCCCTCACTGTGGATGGAGACATTAGTTTTGCAGACACCTCTCTGCCTTCCAGAACCCTAGCCCCAGCCAAAGGCTCTGCAGGCTGCAGCCACCACGAGCCACAAGCAGCAAAGTGACATTTGGGATGGAGGGCATGGTTCGCATTTCCTCAGGGGAGGGCAGACCGTTTGAGCCCTCTTAAGCAAGGAACCAGGAGGCCCCTTCCCCTGTTTTTTCGCCTGGGTTGCTTAGAACCTCAGTTTTCCCCATCTGGGGAATGGGAAGGGAACTCCCATGGGGAGGGTCAGAAGGAGGAATGTCAATTGCATAGGACTGGGTTGAAAAGCAGGGTGATCTGTTTAAGTCTTGCTTGCCCCTGGGGGCCTTGCTGAGTACTTCCTGCCATCCCACTTCTAGCCTCATGACCTTGGCATTTAACCTTCTGGCCTCTGTTTCCTCATCTGTAAAACAGGTTACTCATACCTGCCTCCCGCTGGGAAGGTTACAGGAGGTCACGTGCACCCGCCCACCCGCTGCCCAGGCATGATTGCTCTGGAGTTGCTAGCTGTTATTTTTATTGTGAAGTCTATGGCTGTGACAAGCTGTGACGCTTGGTGTGATCGCGTGAGGCTGGCTGTGTGTGTGACTGTGCCGCTGTGTGTGTGTGCGTGTGTGTGACAGGTTGTGTGTGAGACTGTGCGTGGACGACAGATTGTGCCGGTGTGCGGCAGTGCCTGTGACAGGCTGTCACTGTGCGACAGACTGCGGGTGGCGGGGTGTTGCGCGTACCGACTGTGAGTGGAGATGAAGTGGTGTGTGGGGCTGGGACCAGGGGACCCCCATAAACCTACCTCAGTGAGGGTCTGGCTGACAGACGAGGAGACTTTCGGGGCCTGGGGGTAGGTCAGTCCATTGTCCTGTTCACCTTGGCCTTTCTATTGTTCAGCAGGATCCCACCTGCTTACAAACCTTGGGAGGTGACCCTATGATGGAGCCTACCCCTCCCCAGGGGGACACATTGTGTCAGCTCAGATACCCATCTCCACCCCAGGAAGGTCATCAGGAACCTCAGGGCATGGAGGATCCCAGGCCTGGCTGGCTTTGGTGAGGGACACACACCCTGAGCCTGTTTTCCATGATTTCCCTGAGCTCCAGGCCTGGGGAGGGCTGGTAGAGACTCAGAGAAGGAGGGATTTAGGGAAAGACCAAGAAAAGCCAAGAGAGAAATGGAGGAAGAAGATGAGAAAAACAGAGACTTCCCTAGGAACTGGCGAACCTAGAGTTGCTTGAGGTCTTGGCCTCCAGTCAGGGCGGACACCCATCAGGTTTTTGGAAATGCCAGCTGACACCTACAAGCATTGCTTGTACCCCAGGCCTTGTGCTCAGACCCCACTTTTAAGGGAGTCACTGCTCCCTTCACTGATTTCAACCCAGTCACTCTTCTGATCATTGTGGGATTCTGCTTCTTCCACTCCTCCCTGGGGCCCAGCGCCTCCTTCTACACTTGGAGAGACTGAGGCTGAGAAAAGGGAGGGGACCCATCTGAGCACCCACTCACAGCCAGGAGACCTGAGAACTCAGGACTCCAGGCTTTGTGTCATGCACTTCCCCAGTGTGGAAAAACCTCACCAGCTGGAAAAACCCCAGGACCTGTGGGTTGGGGGCAGTGCCCTCCAATCCCCACCCTGCCCGCCTCGGTGTGTCAGTATGTGTGCGCTGGGGAGTGTTATGGTCCTCGGCTGTCACATGTCTGCTGTCACAAGCCACAGCATGATGTGTGTGTCCCTCTGCTAGTGTAGGCCTCTGTGTGTCTGTGTGTCCGTTCAGGACCAGCCCCTGCCAGAGAGAGGGGAGAAGTGTCGAAGCACCCCCCACCCCCCCGAAAGTGTGTCTTTGATACTTGCAGCCTCGGCAGCGAAAAACAAGTTTCCACAGGGCCGCCTTGGGCTGAGGCCAGGCCGTCCTCAAATAACATTTGAAGTTACTTAGCAAACTTTGTTTAGTGCCGAGAGAGGCGGGCACCAGGCTGCGGGGGGGGGGGGGGCAGTAAACCGGTTCCTCCTAAGGCCCTTGTCCCTCTGTGGGCACATGTGCCCAGCGTGGGGCTTGGTTCCCCCCACCCCAGCTCTGGGGAAGGGGAACAGAAATCTTCAAGTCCAGGGTGGGAGGGGGTAGGCTTGGGGGAGGAGGGGTGGGAGCACCCTCCAAATGAAGCCTGGCTTTTCCCATTTCTGTCCAGACCCTGGGCTTGGAGAGAAATGCCCGCCTGGTCTCCCTGGGGCCCAGAGGCTGACACCAGGCCCTAAGGTCAGTTCAGAAGTGGGAGTGTCTGCACTTCTCCGTCACCCTCTTTCTGCAGCCCAGCTCTGCCAACCTCGAGGCTGGTTGCATGAGCTGGCTTAAAGCATGTTTCCTTCTCCAAATACACATACATAAGCACCCAGAAAGCCCCCTTGAGCCCATATGCTCGGCCCCCAAACCCTCTCTTCCAGGGTCCCCAGCCCCAGGCAGCAGAGGTCAGAGAGCCAGCAATGGCGGGTTTGGAAGTGAGGTTGGCGCCTATGGGAGGGGGTGGGGGAGGAGATGCCAAAAATGGTGAGCCATTACAGGCAAGCAGGCGAGAGAGGGAGGAAGCAAGCAGGGAAGATGGAAGCCAGGCGGGCATCCTCTCTGAGCTCCGGGATGCAAAGGGGCAGCGGGAAAAGCAGGCTGGGCCCTTCCACAGAGCAGGCATGGGGGACAAGCCCCAGGTGGCATATGGCAGGCAGGGGGCCCAGGAGGTGCCCGGCGTTCCCCCACCCCCACCTCAAGCTTCGATATGGAGACTGGCAGCAGCAGCCGCTCAGCTCTGCCCGGGCATGGGGTGGGGGTGGCGGGCAGGCAGGACGCCAAACCAAATGCCACCAGGCTGGGCACAAGGGTTGCCAGCCAGCAATGCCGACCCCACCAGCTCCGGTACAGAGCTCTCACACCTGGAGCTTTGGGGGTGGAGGGAAATGGGGGTCCAGCGGTGGGAATTGGGGGTCCAGCAGACAAAGCTGGGTCCCTTCAAGCCATGGGCAGGTCCCCAAGACCCTACAAAGATGGCGCAGCCTGGCACTGCCAGGGCGACAGGCTGGGTAAAAATAAACTGGACCCGCCCCGAGGGAGCTAAATCGAGGGGCCCAGGTGGAAGTGCCACTCCGGGCCACCAGCTGCCCCAGCCCCACCCCCCCAGCTCAGAGCAGCCCAGTTGAGAGCACCCAGTGCCCATCGAGTCCCAGTTTTTATAGAGACGAGGCCCCAGCCATCTTGTCCCCAGGTCTTAGGCCGGCATCCACAAGTACGGATAACGGATGACCTCAGACAGCAGCAACAAGAGGCTGTTCCAGGCGGATGGTGCAGGCAACCAGGCTAAGTCACGTACCCCTGACCTCCGCACCGCCCCGTGGAGAGGACAAAGGACCTGGGAGGCCGCACTTGAGCCATGGCAGAGCAACCAAATTGAAAGTCAACACTGAGCCATGAGGCCGCCAGACCACCTCTGCTAAAAACCATAGCTGCCCAGCACTTCCGAGGGCCCTACCTGTTCTCGTTCCCCCATAACACCTATCGCAGTCTCAAATACTGGACACTCCCTTGTTTATCGGGTTCACAGTCTATCCTCCCACCGGGGCTGGCACTTCCACTGATTTTGCTCCTTGCCGAGCCCCCGGGGCCTAGAACAGGGCTGGCACCCAGGAGGTGCTTAGCAAATATTTGTGGAAGGAATGCACAGGCCCCCGGCTGCACCCCCAGCACGCGGGCTCCAGTGAGGTGCCCGGCAAGGTGCCCGGCAAGGTGTGGGAGAGGGCGTTGGGCCCTGCCAGGAAGGTGAGGACAAGCCTGGCCACTCCATCCTGGGCTGTCTGGGTGTGCAGAGAGGGTGGGATGACGGTCCACTCTCCTTCTGAGCCCTGGGACAGAAGAAGAGCTGAAGGTCAGAGCTGTAACTAGGGTTCAAGGATCAACAGCTAGGACATGCTCTGAATGGTGGTATGGGGGCCAAGAGGGCCACTCTGAAACTTCATAAAGGCCAGAAAATAAGCTAGATTTTTCTCCCATCAGTAAGATTTAGGGTAGTGGTGGTGAGAGAGGAGAGCAAGGCTCTACCGCCTTCTAGCCCTCGGCCCTGATACGGGACACATCTTCTCTGAATCTGTTTTTCATCTGTCGAATCGAGCACTTCCTTCACATCAAGCACTGTTTTAAAGCCCTTGGGATAAACCAACTCCTCTGGTCCTTTCCACAACCCTATGAGAGGAAACTGAGGCCCAGAGAAGTTGAACAGCTTGCCCAAGGTCACACAGCTGCTGAGTAACAAAGCCAGGATTCAGACCCAGGAAACTGGCTCAGAGGCCCCACTCTCCTAATAATGTCCAAATGTCCCAAACGCCAACAGTGCCGAAGTGGAGCAACCCGCTCTAACATACTGTCAGACATGCACATGGGCACAGCTAACCCTTACCATATCCACCTCGTGTGGAAGGAGTCAGGGAGATGAGCTAGGGAGGCACATAGCTCAGGTCAAGGCACAGTGCGCATTCAGCAACTTTAGCCATTGCTACGATTCTGAGGACAAACACTTATTATCCTCTGAAAGGTTTTCTTCCTGGAGAACTCCACGAGCCACCTTTCTTCACTCTTTCTCCAGAGTCAGAAATGAGGAGTCAACGGCCAGAGGATTAATGAGACAGCCGCACAGAGAACCAGAGCCTCGGGGGTCAGCCTTGCCTCCATCCTGGACTGTCTCAATGGCTGCCAGAAGCAAGACTGTGAAACGGGGGCCCAGAGGCAGGGGTGTTTTGGGCAGAGGCGGGCATGTGGCCTCGTAGGAGTATCCCCCAGGCATCTACAAACCAGCACTGGGACTCAGAGCTCTCAGTTCCATCAGGAGAGGCTGGGGTGGTTGGATCTGCTGCTTAAAGACAGGTGGGAGCAGGGCAGGCAGGTATAAGGGAAGGCACGAGGAGGGCAGGTCTCACCTCTAAGGCTCCATTTCCAACCAGGGCCAGGTGTGGCCCAGGTGCGAATGGGTGTGTGGGTGTGACCCTCATCCCCGTGTGCTGGAGCAGCACGGGACTGTGTACGTGCCCCACCATTTGTGCCCAGGCTTGTGTGTCTGTGAGGTGGGGGGAAGCTTGCATTTGTCGACAATACCTGGGTCCTGGTGAGCAAGACAGCGTGAGACGCTGTGCTAGCCAGACTCTTGTCCGGGTGGAGTTGTGTGTGCGCCCACGCACTCAGTGGGCGTCAGGGGCCAGCCGGGCTCAGGTGTGTGTGACTGCATGTGTCTAGCAATATACTAGAGCTGTTTTTCCACCTCAGCCCAACGGTTGACACGAGGGCTGGGTCATTATTTGCGCTTGGGGTCACTTCTGTGTACTGCGGGTGCTGGGCGCCTCCCTGGCTTCCACCCACTAGATGCCAGAGGCAAACTCTCCTCCAAGTGTGACAGCCAGATGTTTTCCAACATCACAAGGTGTGTGTGTATCACCATGTGTCTGAGAGTGTCACTGCGTACCTGTGCCATGCACTTTTCGCCACATCTGCGGGGCTATGTGCTGTTGGGTGGTGGCAGTGCCTGCGTCTCGTGGTGTCTTATTGTGTGACCGTGCGTGCCCCGGAGTCAGCACCCAGGTGCGTGTCCCTGTGCACATAGCCCGAGTCATTGTGTTTGGTGTGGCGGGGGCATCTCTAAGTGTCTGTGTGTGAAGCGAGCCCCTCTGTATGGGAACCCCAGTGTCTGTGTGCTCCTGTGTGCCATGCCTGTATGACGACGTGATTCTTTGTGCCTGTGTGTGCCAGTGACCGTGTGCAACTTCGTGGGAGACAGACCCAGAATAAACCCCCAAGGTGATTCAACTGAAGCCGATATTTGGATGGACCATCTCGGATGATTAGGCCCTCACACCGCCCCTCACCCCCCAGCTCCTGGCTGCCCCAGATAGAAAGCTGCTTCCTGGGGCCAAGAGGGTGGGGTGCTCCTCCAAGTTGCCCCTTCCTCCAGCTCTGCTCCTGCGGATTCAGGTGGGGACAGACCCCCGCCTCTGCCTGAGATGTGCCAGGAAGGCTGGCACAGAGCTTCCAACCGAGGGGGCAGGGTTCTGGGAGATGGTGGTGGCACTGCCCCCTGCCTGCTGCTGGCCACCACCCCCAGTCTCTGCTCAGGGTGGGGCCCAGTGGGGGGAGAGCTCCCCAGTGCAACCCCGGCTTCCGATTGGCTATGGAGCGCCGCAGTGCCCGCCACCCGCCTCCCCCTCCCCGGCTGGCGCAGCCACATCGGTAGTGATGGCAAAACGCAGCTCGGAGTTCTGGGCACAGCTGCGCCTCGCAGAGGCCTGCCAGCCCCACCAGAAGCCAGACACCCCAGCTCCGTGCCCCCGACCCCTCCCCACCCGCCCGCCCGCCCAACCGGGCAGCAAAGTCACCCTAGCCACTGCTCGCTCAGGCTGCCAGGCCCAGTCCACCCAGCCCCCTCGCCCACTGGGCCTGTGCCCCCTTGGCCCAGCCCGCTTGGGGGCCCAGGCCCTTGCACGCGGCCACTCCCACCCTCAGAGGGGCTCCTCCGGAGTGGGAGGAGGCAGCAGGGAAGGGGGGCGGGGAAGGGGGGAGCTAGCCCTTCTTTTAGTGAACGCGCCCAGAGCTGGAGCCAAAAATCGAGGAGGAGAGATATTCAGACAGAGCCAAGATGCGTTTGGCAGGAGGAGAGAGAGGGAGAGAGGGAGCGGGAGGAGGGGACGAGAGAGGGAGGAAAGAGTGGGGGCAGGGGAAATCAGGGAGGGGGCTTCAGTTTCCAAATCATGCTCTCAGAGCCTCCGAGGGTCAGCAGGGTGGTGTGGGGGTGGGGGACCCAGGGCCGACTTGGCCCTGGGGGCAGTGGGCTCAGGCCCATGGAGACAGCCGGACACCCCAGCTGGCCAGGCCAAGACGGACACAGGCAGAAGCCAAGATCAATGTGCGCCGGGCAGACAGAGCGAGGCCTGTGGGCGGCCCAAACATACACCCGCACCTCACCACACAACGGGCTTCTGTCCATGCCGGGCCAGGGGCAAGGGTGGGGCCCACAGCAGGGCCACCACGGCCGCCAGACCTCAGGGGAAGCCTTGGAGAGGCCGGCCCACTCCCAGCCGCTAGTTTGGTCGCCATAGTGGGCCCTTCGCAAGGTGCCGAGAGGCCAGGGGAGGCCACAGAGAGGGGTCCAAGTGGAGAAACACCAATCGATGGTCACTGGGACAAGCCCAGGACACACAGCGCCATCGGGATGATACCTGTCAGCCCACACAGGGATACAGGTACACCAACACAGGTGGACACACACAGGCCGCCCCACACAGTAAGACACACCGATACACCACTTGTCGTGACGGCCAGACACAGGAGGATGATTTGTTTAATGATGTACCATAGCAGCACTGTGACACCACATTGGGCATCCTGACACCCATGGTGACACCCCCCCACCTCGGTGTCACCTCAATACACAGAGACGGAGCTGTGGATGACCCTCAGAGACAGCAGGCAGCATCCACTGACACACCCTCGGAGACACAGGGACCCTTGGAAAGGGAGTCACACAGACACGCACAGCCACCTTCCAGGAATTGTCCTCCACGGCTCGCCATGCCGATGAACGCACACGCGAATCTGGAAGAATCCGGGGAGCTGCTCAGGGGTGTCTCCCTACCTGGTCCCTTCACCTCCACATCCAGGGGTTTGGGGGTAGGAAAGCACAGACTGCATTCTGTCCCCTCCCCCCACCGCTAGGAGGCACAGGAGCCCCCTCCTCAGCACTGTGCTGGAGGGAAGCACCGATGTCCGGGCCTCCTCAGCCTCTCGGTCCAGCTGGAGGAAATTGTGAGATGGCCCCCCACCCCCTGTGCTGGCACTTCAAGAGCAGAGGACAGGAACCAAGGGGACCAGAAAGGTCACGCTCCCAGGGGGCTGGAAATGGAAGCCAGTGGTCCGACACTGACCACCAGGGAGCCTTTGCTGCCAGCCACAGATGCACGCCCGCCTCCTGAACATTCCCACAATGCCCACTGGACCCTGTCAAGTGCCCTCACAGAGTCCCTCACAGGCATCCCATCCCCACGATGGGCCCAGTGACGATATGCCCTGATGCAGACACAGAAATGACTCGAGCCACGAGGATGTCATCACTGGGACCCACCAGATTCCTAGGTTTTTTGACCCACTCACATCTGAGGACTCACAGGCACACACCCTCACACTCTGGCCCAAGGCCTCAGAGCCTGGCCTCAAAGCCAGCTTGGTCGAGGTCAGGGAAAGGACCAGGGGCAACTGAAGCCCCCCACGAATGCCATCTGGTTCCCACAGGGCAGCCCAGATCTTGGCTCTCTCTCTCTGTCCCCTCCCTCACCCACACTATCACCTCTCCCTGCCTTGAACCCCTACCAAACATCCCTCCCAGGCCCCCCTGCCCTGCCCGCTCACCCCTCCACCCCCCGCCACCTACTTGGCCTCCAGTAGCCCACCTGAGGAAAAACAGCTGGGCCATGAGCTGGCCTCTTTCCTTCCCAACTCTTCTCTTGCTTCCTCCTCCTTCCTCCAGGCAGTCCACTTGGATTTCTATGATTGGGAGGTGCTTGACCCTGCCCTCCATCCCTCTGGAGTGGCCTGCCCTCAGCTAGGAGGGCCTGCGGCTGGCCTAACAGTGATAACCAAAATGACACATCATTCCTTTCCTTGAGCACACACTACATGCCAGCCTAATCTCAGCGTGAGACGTCAATATCATTATTGCCCACTGAAATAAATTATTTTTTTACTGCCCATTTCACAGACCAAGAAAATCCTGTGCTTCCAGTCGCAATCCTGTACTTCCAGTCGCGGGATTAGAAGATGCAGAGCCAGAGCTCAAACCCTGAGCTATCTCTGGCAAAGTCTCACACTCAACCTCTGCTCCATCAGCTCTACCTCGGAGCCCCTGAGGTCACATAACACCTTCTGGACTGGGCCAGGGACCCCTGGCTCCAGTCCGCCCTATGTTAACACAGCAGAGCCCTCAGCTCTGAACTCCACCTATCTGAGCTCAACCTAGCCCCAAGCATGGTATACTCTGTCCCAGCTGGTCGCCACACTTGCCTCCCGCCCCCACCCCTGCCCCCAGCAATGGGCACTGAGCAGACAGGGCCAGAGCCAGAGAGAAAACTTGCCAAAACAAGGGGGTCTCGTGTTGGCATCAGGATGGGGAGGAGAAGCTTCACAGGGACAGAGAGGTAGCCACAGAGATCCAGGGAGAGAGCAGGGGGACATGCGGGAGGCCCCAGTCCATCACCCTCCCTTGAGGGGGTATGTCTGTGGTTGTGTGGAAAGAAGGGTACCGCTGCTCCTGTGGCCGCGTGGCCGGCAATGTTGGTGAACATGCGTGTCTGTCTACCCACCCGGGGAAGCCAACAGCCTCATGTCTGTGTCAAGGTGTGTGTCATGTGTCAGGTCTGTGTGAGCAAGTGTGGGGGTGAACACACACTTGAGTCAGCCTGTATCCGAAGGTGTCTGGCCGGTATCGCTGTGTCTCCGTGAGTTTATGTAGAGACACATGTCCTGTATCAACGGGTCTGTGTGTGTTGGTGTGTGTGTGTGCGCATGCTGGTGGGGAGAGAACCCAGGTCCATCTTTTTCCATGTCCATAAGTTCATCCGCCCATGGCCATGTGCCTGGAAGTCAGCACAAATGCGGCGTTCGTGTCCTCATCTTGGCGGCAGCGGTGGTGTATCTGTGTGTGCACATCCCATGTGCAGCTCTGTTTGTCAGGAGTGGAGGGGCCTGCCATCTACCCCATTCCCTTCAACAGAGGACTCAGGCCCGTGGCTGCGATGGGCTCAAACAGCCCCAGCAAGCACCCCGCCCAGCCACCCTGGATTTCGATGCTTTTTCCACCAGGAAATTTTCCCCCACACACACACCACCACGTCCACCCTTCCCCCTCACCCACAGTGTCTTTCCCCGCCAGGGCCCCGCTGCTCCAAGCTCGTTCCTGCTCAATCATTTATTGACTTTAAAATCGAAGCCAATTCTGGTTTGGAAAAAAAAAAAAAGACACACACACACACACAACGAGGCCAGGAAGAGACAGAGTCCGAGACTCGAGGGGGAGCATAGAGCAGAGATGGGGCCAGAATCAGAGAGAGACAGGGAAAGACAGGGACAGTCACAGATATAGGACAGCAAGAGATACGGAAAAGGGGCAGAGAAAGACAGAGATACAGGAAAAGACGAGACTGGCAGAGCAAACTAGGGAAGCAGAACGATTTATAAAAACAGAGACTAGCTCCCAGAAATGTGACTGGCAGGAGGGGCAGGCTGGACTCCGCTGACCAGTCAACAGCAGCTGCCTGCCCAGAGCTGAGGAGCGCAATCCAGCGAGCCCATGCCCCCTGCTCTCCCCAGACACCCTGCCGCATTCAGGCCTGCCACACAGAGTTGACCCCTTGCTCCCTTCTGGGGTGTCAGAGAGCCAAGGCCTGGCCATCGCCTTGAGTCTGGGGGCTACCCCAGCCCTTCCTCATCTTGTCACCAGTGGACCAGCTGGTATCTTCTTTCCCAGGGTAGTGTGATGTCTGAGGAGCCAATTTTTCACCCAGGCCAAGGAAGAGGGTAGGCCTGGGAGCTAAGCAGGCGGCTGGTAGGCCAAGGGCCGCTCAAGCATGAGGTCTTGATCCCACTAGGCCCCAAACACCAGCCACACTGGCCAGCCATAGCTCACACCCAGCTAGGTGTATAGGGGTCGTTGTGTGGGGGCCCTAAGATGGGGAGACCAGCCAGTCAGAGGGGCCACCCTGACTGATGGTGTGTGGGGGTACCCCCACACTGCCATCAAGGCCAGAGTGCTTGCTCACACCTGCATACACACTGTGACACACACATATGCATATGCACCTCACTAACACATACTCACACCTGCTTCTGTACAGGAAAACCCTCGCTCCTGGCCACACACATGTCCATACCATGCAGGGCTGCCCATGCCTGATCCACAAGGCCACATGCAGACCCTGAGACTGACACACACACACACACCCCAGCATCTGTGGATACAAGCATTCTGTTTGTTGGGAGGGGGCCTGGCACAAACCCCTGACATACTCTCTAGCCCCCTGCCACAAACCACACCCGCACTGCAGCCATATTCACGTGGACTCCCATTCCCCAGCCTGGGCACAGTTAGCACACAGCTGGCAAGGCTCAGATCGTCAGAGGGGACAATTAGGACCCCAGACTTGGCCTAGAGATGCCCCCTCCTCACAAAGGTAGGCTCTGCTGACAGGCAGAGCTAGGCGGCCCCCAGGTGTCCCTCTGCGGAGTCTGGGTTGCCAGCCATAGCATGGCCCAGGAGACAGTGCTACCAGGGCCGCTGTGGGGCTCTGGGTGGCTTCTGTGCCCTCTCAGAGCCTGAAGCCACCTCCAGGGAAGGTGGGGTGGCAGGGCAGACATCCCCCCCCCCCCGGCCTCTTTCGCCCTGCACCGAGCGCGGTGCTGGGAACTTCGCTGGAGGCGGGACGCGCTCTCGCAGCGCGCCAAGGTCGGCACAGCGCCCGCGGCTGACTCGACGGCGTGGCCGCAGCACGATCGGCAGTTGTCCGCGACTCCTTCCCGCCCCTCCCGCCTCCAGGCAGCGGCACGGGATTCCCCAGACCCGCCTGGTCCGCGGCGCGGCAGCCAGCCGGGGTCGCTGGGGCCGGAAAGTTTGCGCTAAGGAAAGTTGTGTTTTTTTTTTCGGGGTGGGGGGGCGCGACTGCGGCGTCCAGGGTCGGCGAAGAGGCGCGGCCTGGGCTGGCAGCCGGCCCGTCCCTCCCTCCCCTCCCCTGCCCCACAGAAATTTGGGAGCCCCGCCATTTTCTTAGCCCCGCTCCCATGTGAGGCCTGAACAAAGACTTTGGGGAGACGCCCGGGCCGCTCGGCCCGCCCCGGGCACCCCGGCAGCACGCAGGGGCCATCGCCACGCACGCCGGCCGCTGCCACCCTCCGGAACCGCTGCGCCCGCCCTAGGGAACGCGGCCAGCTCCAGTCCCCGCAAGGCGCCCTGCGGACCACCCCCTGCTACTCTGTCACCCCGCAAACACTGCCAGCGGCCACGCTGTCCGGGTGCACGCCACAGTCGCCCACAGGTCGGCGGGAGTCCCGCTGCCCACTGCACCCCAGTCGAGCGCGCGCGCGCGCACACACACACATACACACACACACACACACACACACACACACACACACACACGCACTCCGGCTCCGCGCTCCAGGGGCAGCGCCACGCACGCAGCCAGCCACCCCCGGAACCCCAATAGGAGTCTGCCCCTGGGCCAGGGTCGCACGCGCACCGGGGCGCCCGGACGCATGCCTGGACTCCCCATCGCCCGGCTTGCACCCCTCGGCCGCCCGCGGGCTCACTCCCCCCCAGCCGCCGCGCTCCCCCTCCGCCCTCCCGCCCGCGCCGCCGGCCGGCCTCCTGCGCCCGCTCCCTTCCCGGGTCGCGCGGGGGCGGCGGCCGGTACCTGGGTGAGGCAGTACGGGGAGTACATAGCTGGACGCCCGGGCGGGAGCGCGGCGGCCGGCCGCGGCGAGGGGAGGCCCGGCAGGCGGCGGCCGCGCTCGGGCTCCGGCTCCGGCTCGGCTCCTCCGGCCTCCGCCGCGCTGCGCCCGCCCGGCCCGCGGCCCCGCGCTCGGCCCGGCGCCGCTCCGCGCTCGCCGCTCGCAGGCTCGGCCCCGCCGGCTCCGGGGCCGCCGCCGCCGCCGCGCTCGCCGCTGCCTCTCGCGTCCGCCGCCGCCGCCGCCGCTGCGCGTCTACTCCATGCCGCCGCCGCTCGGCCGGTCACCCTCGCCCGCCGCCGCCGCCGCCGCCGCCGCCGCCGCGCTGTGAAAGTGAAAGTTTAGACAAAGTTTGGAAGCGGCGCACTCCGGGGAGAGGGAGCGGGCGGGCGGCGCGGGCGGGAGGAGGGGCGCGGGGAGGGGCGGGCAGGGCGGGGGAGCGACGGCCGGCGCGCACACACATACACACACACATGCACGCACACATGCACACACACACACACGCAGACACGCGCGCGCGGGGGCGCACACCGACGCGGCCACCCCGACACGTGCTGGCCCGCGTTCCAAAGCAGACACACGCTGACACGCAGTGAGGCTCGGACCTCTCCATACATGTCACGTACAGAACTCATTGCCACACGTTCCACATTCCGACAAAGCACACGCAGACACCTACACACGCAGCATGGACATACAATCCACACACATGCACTGACACACAGGCACACATATACGCAAGACTAGGAAAGCAACCCACGATGCACGCACGGACATGCACACAGGGCCCACCATCACACGATGATGCCCACACACATGCATTTCAACAACAAACCATGTTTAGACTCCCCAGTACAGGTGGACACATTCCAATACGACCTCAGTGGACACACACCAATACCACCAAGACACACATCAGTGCAGGTTGACACATACAGATTCATCCTGGTACACTGGCACTGGCATGATCATACAACCACATCCTCACACACTCCAGACACACAACTGCTATGCATAGACACCCAAAATGCACCTGCAACACACACACACACAAAGTTGCACCAAAAAACCATCTTGGCAGTTATTAAGATATACTAACACATTGTCACACAAAGACACACCATCAGACACCAGGACATCAGACGCCAAACACAGGGAAAGCACTGATACAATGTGACAGTGCAGTCACAGCAACACACAGGCACACATACCACACACCTGATGCCCAGATACACACAAGTATCACACACATACACCCAGGTTCCTCCCCTCACACACACACTCGCCCTTGGAGCTGCTCATGGACATACACAAATCTTCCAAGGGTCACATGTCCCAACCATCAGGGACAGAAATGGACATGGAGGCCTCAGGTACACGGAGCCCCTGGTGAGGCCCCATCCCCTCATGCAGGCCCCTGATCCCCCATTTCCGGATCAGAGAGGAAAGGGGGGAAGGTTGGTGCTGGGGATCCTGGCATGGGGGCAGGGGGAGCCCTTGAATGACCCCCAGGGTGGGTGGGGAGGCAGTGCCTGCAGCCCCCAGGCAGCTCCTGCCCAGACAAAGCTCCCTCCTGCTGCCAGCACCTTCTCACCCTCCTGGGCCAAGAAGCTGTGGCAATTCTCAGCTATGCATTGTCTGCTGGAAGCATGTCGATGCCCAGGTGTGTGTGTGTCCGTGTGGGGTGAACATATACCGGAGGGCATATGTTCCCGGTCACATTGCATCATTGAGGCAAGGTGGCCAGCGTTGTCACTCAGGAGTCTGGGTGGGTCTGGCTGTCCTTTGGGGGGAAAGGAGATGGCAGGTCAGTATATGTCTATCCAGGAGTCTCTGAATGGACCAGTGTGGTGAAGTAGCAGTGCAGGTCTGGCTGTGTGCCTGGGGGTGTCTATGAGTCAGAGGGTGAGTGTCTGCCAGGCTCTGTGCCTAGAGCTGGGGACATAGTAAGGAACAAGACAAAAGACCCTGCGTTGGGTGCGCTGACATTTTAGTTGGAGTCAGGTATATGGAGGGTCTGCTCTTTGACAAGAAGTGCTGGTGATGAGGGTGCCACCTTGTGTGTGTGTTGAGCTGACCCCAGTATGTGCACCACCTCTGAGCCTCTTTCTATCAGAAAGTGTCAGTGAACGTAACAAGCTTGTGTCTGTGCGGTATGGATGTGGGTCTCTCTATGTGTCCCAGAGCATGTGTACCCAGTCAGTCTGTCTGTAATCAGGAGCTGTGAGGCAGAAAGAGTGAATGGGTATCCCTAGAAATGTGTTTCTCTCTGCGGAGTCCCTGTGGATCTGGGGCTGTGATGAAGATGTGTGTGTACACAGGTGCCTGTGTGTGTCAGGCAGCCAGGGCTCTGTGTCTTTTCAGAGTGGGACTGTGTGTATCAGTCTGTGTTGGTGTGTGTGAATAGGTGTGTGTGTGCGCGACGCATGGGGCGGGGGAGGTCTCTGTGCGCCTGAGGATGTGCCTGGCTACGTGTGTGTCTTGTGTCTGTCACTGCCGTTCTTGGGGGGCTATATCCCAGGGTCCCACCCATCTGACCCGGCCTTCCCGCTCAGCATCGCAGCCGCCGCCAACGCCAATACAAGGCCGTTGCAGAGGGAATCGATACGTCCTTAAAAATTCAAGGGCTTCTCGTAAACAGAAACTTTTAACACCGTTTAAAGTTTCAGGGCTGCCGCTGCTGCCTCGCCGCCGCCACCACTGCAGCAGGAGGGCATGGGGGAGGAGGCACCGGAGGCGGGGTCGGGAGTCGAGGCGAAGGGGCGGGGCCACATGGGGGATGGAAGGGAAGATGCGGGAGGGCCTGGGGGCTCTGCGGGGCTGAGGGGGAGGAGCAGAAAGGGGATTTGGGGATCACGGGGGCAGGGGGCCTGGATGGCTCAGGAAAGGATGTGGGGCATAGGCTAAGAGGTGGAGAGCGGGGGAGGGGAGGAGAGCAGGAAATGGTGGGGGCGGGGGCGGGTCTGGGGGCCTTCGAGGAGGCCCAAGAGAGGCTGGGACTGGCTAGGAGAAGGAGCTAGGGATCTGTAGGCCCAGGAGGGGTTTGGGTCGACCAAGGTGGGGCTTGGATGGCTTAGGGAATGAGCAGAGAATAGATTTGGGGGGTTACAGGGGCCTGAGTGAAGGGGACACCGGAGCAGTGTGGGCCTCTGGGCTGGAGGAGGGCGGTGAGAAAAGTTTGGGGAGGAGGGAAGAAATGGTTGAAGGGTTTGGGAGTGTCTGGGATCTTTAATATAAGTCGAAGCTTTGGGAGACCGTCCCCACAGCTAGGGGGGGCCTCCTTGTAGTGAGAAAGTGTTAGTCACTCAGTCATGTCTGACTCTTTGCCACCCCATGGGCTGTAGCCTACCAGGTTCCTCTGTCCAAGGGATTCTCCAGGCAAGGATACTGGAGTGCGTAGCCTTTCCTTTCTCCAGGGGATCTTCCCCTCCCAGGTATCGAACCCAGGTCTTCCACATTGCAAGCAGATTCTTTACCATCTGAGCCACCAGGGACCTTCCTTGCCCTTCTGCAAATAGCCATGAAGCGGTAACCCCTCAGAAGTTCAGGCACCTTTGGCTCAGGCCTCTCCCTACCTGGCAGCCCATCCTCCCAGCCCTGTTCTACAAGCTATGCCCACTCCCTCCTCACCCTCCTGGTCCTGCATCTGGGCTCTGCTGTAACCAGCATCCTATACACACTCCATACATATATGCCATGAGTACACACACACAACATCCATACACACACACGACAGCCATCCTTCCATTCACACACACCCTCACAGCACAACACCTTTCCCATGTGCACACACACACACACTCTTCCTTTCACACAAACAGAACATTCGTCCTCATATTCATGCACAGATCCACACAGAATTCTCTCCACACACTTACTCCCATACACACAACACGCCCCCCCTCCATGCACACACACATCCACTCTGCTCCCCCCTCCACAGCTGTCAGCTGGGAGGATTTTTGCAGAGAGGCTGAAGGACACAGTGGGGGGGCCTCCCTTCCCCCTACCCCTCTCCCCTGCAGAGCCCAGGTCTTAGGACCACACCTGGCTTCAAGAAATCGAAGGGGAGGAGGGTGCTGCCAGGGGGCTGGGCACAGCTGGAATGCCACAGCTGGAATCCCCCACATTCCTCCCTGCCGGGGCTGCCCACCTGACTGCAGCTGGCAGCAGGTGTGTTCCTAAAATGCAGGTGTGTAGGGAGAGGAGGAGCGGGGAGGAGCAGGCACCAGGCCCATGGCACTACCCGGCCAGGATGCTGGGGGCAGTGGGACGCAGTGCCAAAACATCTAGCCTCCGGCCGCCAGGTCCTGTGCCACCAAAGGTGGGGTCAGGTGTGGCTGGGCTCCGTGGGCAGGTGGGCAGACCCTCCAGAGAGGACAACGAATACGCAATAGGATCAGTGAGGAGCCAGGCTACAGATGCTGCCAGCGTCGGGGAGGGGTGCTCTAGGCCCTCCTGTCAGGACTGGGGATCCCCACTCTTTAAGAGGGCCTTATGGCTTCCCTGCCCAGCCTGGAGGGCATGGTCTGTGCCCAGGCCTAGGGTCCCAGCCTTGTGCTCGCTGCCCCCTCTGTGGGCTGGGAACCCCTATTGGGGACTGCAGAATCACAGGTCCTGCTGCCAGAGTGCCCCTGACCAGGCACCTGCATCCATATCACACACACACACAAACACACACACACCAGATTCCTACAGTCGCACAGGCACAAAATCACAAAGACACATACAGGCATACCCAGACAGACTAAGATACCGACCCTCCTCCTCTTCTGGAGGGGTCATATAAATGCCATAATCACACAGACACAGGCTCACCCAGAGATGCTGGCACAGACCGTTAGTCCACAGACACACAAGCACACACACAGCCCCAGAGAGAACCCCACACAGACCTCCCCAGAGCCATCCCACAGAGTGACACCAGTAACACTCCAGTCACACACAAAGACCCTCACTCTCACATCGACATCCTCCCTAGAGATGCAGACCTACACTGACCCACAGAGACACAACCAGACACGGTTATGCAAACTCCCAGCATCACCTGCTGAGCCCGGTTATGCATACACACAAGGCCACACAAAGTCACACAATGACACACAGTCTTACAGACCTTTTGAGCATACACAGATGCTCTCAAAATCATCCATAGATGTGGCACACACAAAGTCACACAAAGACATACAGATGGCATACACAGGGACACACAGATACACAAGAGCAGCCCTGGTCACACACAGTTAGATCACACACTGACACCCAGAGAGACACACAGGCACCCCCAGATCACACATGGGGACGCTCAGGCTGACCCTCAGCTGCACACAAGGTCCCGTAGACACACACTCACACGTGCCCTAGCAGTGCAGCCCCTGCCAGGCCAAGGACAAGCAGGCGGCAGGGCTTCCGGTGGCAAGCGCTCATCTGGAGGCAAGGAAAGCGCTGGAGAAACATTTCATTTGCAGCCGGCTGGAGACCCACCCCACCCGTCCTGGAAACCTGGCCCTGGCTCCTGAATGGGGCCTCTGTGTGCCGCCACCACCCAGCCGACCAGGGTGTGGGTACCGGGGGTGGGGGGGAGGTGAGGCCAGCCACACCGTGTCCCTGGCCAAGCGTCAGGGGCCACCCAGTCACACGCCAGGGCCCAGGCTGGAATCCTTCAGACCAGAGGAACCCTCTTCACCCTCATCCCCTCCACATTTAGAGGCCACTCCCCAAAGCCAGCCTGCAGAGGGAAGTCAGAGGAACCAGGCAGGGCCCCAGCTGGCCCTGGATCTCCAAGTGTCCCGTGTCTCAGGTCCACATATGTCCCCAGGCCGGGCAGCTGCCAGTCCCATGCCACAGGGCCACTCACTGCGGCACCAAGGTGAGACGCCACAGGATGTGACCGTGTCTCTCTGTGCGTGACAGTGTAGCCGGGCTCCCTGTGCTGCCTAGGGGTAGGGGTGGGGCCATCATAGGCCCTTGTCTTATGTCATCACACACTCACTGTCACACACACAGTGTCACCGTCATACCTTCCATCACCCAGCCACACACAGCCGCCACTGTCTCATCGTCAGTCACACTGTCACACACAACCACACTGTCGCACATGCTGTCACACACAACCACACTGTCACACCTTCAGCCAGCAACACTGCCTGTCACACCCTCAGCCCACGCTGTCACCCACAGAAATACCGTCACAGCCTCAATGATGCTGGTCACACATGCCTTCAACCATACTGTCTCACACCTCCACACACTGACCCTGACACACTGACCCCCACCACCCTATGTCAGCATCACGTGGACCAGCAGGGGCACACTTGCATACTCTGTCCGGGTGCCCCTGCAGCTGTGCTAGCCACGTGGCCACACAGAGTCACTGCCCTGCTCGGTCACAAGGAGGGGAAGCCAATCTGATCACTTCAGCCCCAGGGCGTGGCACGCAGCTGCCCCTGGAGCAATGTTTGAACCCAACCAGTTACTCCAATAACTCGACAACACACCCTGATTGTCACGGAGCAGGTCACCAGAAGGTACAGGCCGCTCACTTTGGAATTGCTTACAGGTATTCTTACAACTACTCTCCTCTACCCACTGCAGTTGGAGCCTGGAGAGCAGGGGTGCTAATGGACACGCAGCTGTAGGCAGTGGGTGCCAGCCCCCCACCTTATGAATATTCATCGGCTGGGGCTCTCCTCAAACCTGTGAGGAGTAGGAGGTCCCAGGCAGCTGGGCACCCCCTTTCATGCCAGGAAGCCCTCAGGTGAGGGGGGGCTCAGTCAGCCCCAGCAGTTCTTGGAACCCACACCCAGTTACACACGTGAGCACATATAAGTTTGTGAAGCTGGACCCCTAGACACACAAGCATCACACAAACTCACAACCACACCCCACAACAGGGTCATCCACCATCACACACACATGCACGCGCGCGCGGGTGCACACACACACACACAGAATGAAAACAGGCACACAGACTATCACATGAATGCACACATAATCACGCCCACACCACAGACACTTGCACCACACACACACACACACACCAGGCATACAGACACGGACACACTGTCACATGAATTCACAAGCACACACTCACACCCAGCACACAGACACCCACCACACACACACATACACACACTCCAGGCATGCAAACACAAGGGACACTGTCACAAAACTGCTATCACACCCAAACTACACAGACACCATCACACATAGGCATGAAAATACACACACAGAGATACACAGGATCTCACTCTGCCTACCCCTGACGTTTTACAGAAGGGGAAACTGAGGCACTGAGTGGCTGAAGTCCCCTTAAAGCAGAATGGCCCCTCCTGACTCCAGGCAGAGGCTACCTCCGGGCGCCCCCTGCTGGCCCGGCCCCTTCACGAGCGCGCGGTACGGGCACGCGCCTGACGTAACCATGGCATCCTCTTGGCACGAGCGGCCCGCGCGCAGGGAGGGCGGGGCGGGCGCGTTGCCATGGCGCCGGCGGGCCGCGTGAATGGGGCATTGTTCTCCCCGGCACCGGGGCCGGGCTGTCCCGGACCCATCCGGACCCACTCGAGCCGGCCACGACTGGGAGAGACAGAGATGGGGAGAGACAGAGCGGTAGAGGGGGAAAGCCACTTAGAGGCCGGGTGAGAGACAGAGATGGAGGAAGAGATGGGAGAGAGCTGCAAGAGAGACGCACAGATGAGGAAGGACAGAGGGAAGGGGCCAAAGGAAGGCAGAGCCGGAGCTCGAGATGGACGATGAAGGGCTTGGGTGGGAGACAAGACCAGTCAGCTGGTACCCATGGAGCCCATTCTGTCTGGCAGCCAGGACACGTAGACAAAGTCAGAGATGCTAAGAGGTGAGAAGAGACAGTGCTGTACAGAGATCCCTTGGGGACGAGGGTCAGAGATAGGGAAGGGATGAAGGAAATACTTTGGGCGTGTCTGGTCCCACCCACCTGGGACCCCTCTCTACTCCCTTTTGGACCACAGGCCTTCCCTGGTCAGACCCTCTCAGAAGGCACACCTCTGTTCTACATGTCTTCACACTCCAACTGACAAGAAATCATTGCCGCAGGCACCACGTCAGGGACACTGCCCCAGACACTCCGAGACACCCTCATGGGCACAGTGATACCCACAGATACACACACAGACTCCCAGTGACCCAATCATGGTCCCAGCCAGACACAGCCATATGACAGGGACTAGTACCCCACACCACCAGAGTGACACTCGGAGTCACAGATGTCGCCCCATCAATGCACATCACGTGAGGACCCTGCCAGTCTCAGCCACACATGACCACACACCACCAGGCAGGCTCACATGCCATGGGATCACTGTCCGGGGCGCGCCCACACCAGACACACAGCGCACCCTCACACAGGCTCCCAGCGGCACCTTCACAGACACCCACATGCCCTCTGCTCAGTCTGACCCACTGACTGGGGGCCGGGTCCCCTGGTCCAGACTGATATCAGGGGGAATGCTGGGTCCAGAGCTCCATGCTCGAGAGACATCAGTCACCAGGTGAGGCTGGGAGGGGTGGGGAAGGAGGTGAAGCCCTGTCCCTGTACACGTCCAAGGGCTGGGTCAATCTGGGCCACTTAGGGTGGTCCCCTAACTCCTCTGAGTCAGCTTGGCCCAAGTCTGAGCCAAGGGTGTCCCCTGGTGGCCATGTATATTCTCTGCACCCGTCAGGTTGGGGTGGGAGGCGGTGTGGAGTAAAGGGAGCCCACTGGCCCTGTCCGAATAGAAGGGCAGAGAGGACAGGCCAGACTCAACACACAGAACTCAGAGATGGGAAATCAGGCTCCAGAAGCAAGAACTCAGATCCAGAATTCATAGCCTGGAATCCAAACTCCGGAATTCAAAACCAGATCTCAGAATCAAATCTGAATCTAGATTCCCAGATACCAAGATCTAGAATCCAGATCCAAGAACTCGGGACCCAGAATCTAAAGTCCAGGTCCATGGGACTTCCCTGGTGGCTCAGTGGTAAAGAATCCGCCTGCCACTGCAGGAGACACAGGTTTGACCCCCGATCCAGGAAGATCCCCTCTACCACAGGGCAACTACATGCATGCGCCACAACTACTGAGCCTGTGCTCTGCAGCCCGGGAGCTACAAATACTGAGTCCACATGCCCTAGAGCCCATGCTCCACAACACGAGAAGCCAATTCTGTGAGAAGCCTGCAAACCGCATCTCCGCAACTAGAGAAAAGCCTGTGCAACAACAAAGACTCAGCACAACTAAAAATAATACATAAACAAAATCACTTCTAAAAATTAAAAAATAAAAATCTAGGTTCAAGTGTCCACAATCTAGAATCCAAAAATCTAGATCCTGTCCTCCAGAATCTAGAATCAAGGGCCCAGTGGGAAATTACCTGGCAGACCAGTGGTTAGGACGTGATGATCTCCCTGCCAGGGCCCCGAGTTCAATCCCTGGCTGGGAAACTAAAATCACATAAGCCGTGCAGGATGGCCAAAAACAAACAAAAAGAAAGAATAATCGAGGACCCAGAATCCAGACCCAAGAACACGGGGTGTCCCTCGGAGCCACCTCCCTGCCTTCTTCAGTCCCCTACGTTAGAGCCTTGGCAGCAGTGGCTTTGAGAACAGGAACACACTGAAGGGGCAGGAGAGGAGCCCTGCGCTGAGCACACGGAGCCTCTCCCAGCTGCTGCCCCAGTGCGTTTTCAAACACGCACACATACACACACACCACTTCAATAGGATCTTCTGCACAGACCCACATGCCCAGACGTACAGCCTCTGACCATCAGGGGTACAGCACCGCACACCCTCAGATACACATGCACAACCACACACACACACACCATCACACACCCCATCACACATTCACCCTGACACACACCGTCACCCAGAACTGCCACACACTCCTCCCAGCACCTGAACACACACCCATCTGTGTACCTACACGATCTCAGCGCTGCCCCCCAGCTCTGGCCACCCCCCTTAAGCTCAGACACACAACCACCACACCCAGAGACACACAAAAAGCCAGGACTCCCAGCCCCGCACACAGATAACGCTCACAGAATTGTAGAGGCTGGCATGCACACACACACACACACACACACGAGCTCTCCCAGGCACAGAGAAGCCTGTGCCTTGGCAGCCATGCAGCCCCTGGGAACGGGACCCCCGGGACAGGGCTCACCGTGCACCCCCGTGCCCACCCCAGCCCTCCCCCACCTGGCCGGCTGGCGGGCTTTAATACAGATGCCAAACTCATAATTGTAACTGAGGGTGACAGGGTCACCTTGAGCCCCAGATGCTCGCGCGGTGACAGATGGCGTTGGCAAACCTGATTATCGGCCCCCGTGCCAGCGCCTGTGGCACCTGCATCCCCCGCCCCTCCCCTCTCCCCCAGCACTCATTACCCACCCATTACTGGGCCTGAGGGGTGGGGGTGGGGGCCGGCTGGCATTGCCCAGGAGGGGGCAGGGACTCCAGGGGCCCCCCCTGGCACCAAGGTTCCCAGCTGGCTCCCCGGCTGGCAGGAGGTGGGCACAGCTGAAGCAGGGCGTGGAGGGGGGGAACAGCCACCTCGTGTCTGCCAGAGAGAGGGGTGCTCACAGTGCCAGGGCCAAGCTGCCCACTCGGACCCTGCTTGGGGTTGGCACAGAACCCTGGAGGGAGGAGGGACAGCATGCCTCTTTCTGTGGGCCTCGGGTGACCCTCCCCCCACTCAGGGCTCTTGGAGCAGGGCCTTGGGAGCTGCCTGCCTGGCCTGTTCCCACCCCGCTGCGCAAGCCTGCGGGGTCAGAGGTCACAGGCTCCCACGCCCCGCGGGCCCATCTGTTTCCTCGGGTCCCCTCCTCCTGCTCCCCTCACCTGGGGCCTTCCTTCCTGAGGCAGGAAGAGGGCTGAGAGGGGCCTGGCCGGCCCCCCCCGCCCTGCGCTCCAGGGGGCATTTGGAGGGAACCCCGACAGCGCCACATGTCCCCGCGTCTGTGCCAGACGGGTCCATCTGCTAGGGCCCTGGTTCCAGCCGTCCAAAGCCAGGCTGCCCTCGTCCGCTGCAGATCCTGCACCCAGCTGAGGAAAGGGCACCCCAGATGCCCACACTCCAGTCCAGGGGCACCCATTCCCAGGAAACCTGACTGAAGGGACACACACACACATATCTACACACACAAATCTATCCACACACACAGATATCTACACACATCTATGCATACACATCTACACACACATACACACAGATCTACACACACATGTGTGTGTTTAGTTGCTAAGTCACGTCCGACTCTTTTGCAGCCCCATGAACTGTAGCCCACCAGGCTCCTCTGTCCATGGGATTTTCCAGGCAAGAATACTAGAGTGTGTTGCTGTTCCCTTCTCCAGGCGAATCTTCCCCCCTCAGGGATCAAACCCACATCCCCCGCATTGGCAGGCGGATTCTTCACCACTGAGCTGCCAGGGAAGCCCCCCAGCCACACAGACAACTAGATTCGGCCAGCCTTCATGATTCCTGTAGATGCCACACTGAGCATGACGCTGTGTGGAGACTCGGGGTTGGGAAGGAATGACAGGAGGGGTAGCTGGGGGCAGATGGGTCCTGTCTCTGACTCAGGGAGCCCGGGTTTCCCCCAGAAGCTCCATCTGTCTCCTGGTCTTGGTTTCTCAGGATCCCTAGGACTGGGTCAGCACTGTGCCTCCCAGTCTGGGCTAGGCCATCTGTCCTCCCTGCAGCTGGGAGTGTCTTTGACTCATTCTATGAGAGGAGGTCCAGCTCAGTGGTTTAAAACAGGAACCACCAGGCCTTGAGTTTGAATGCTGCCTCTGCCACATACTGCTGTGCGACTCTAAGGAAGTGATTTTGTCTCTTGGGGCGTCAGTTTCCTTTTCCATAAAATGGGATGCTACTGGGACTTCTCTGGTAGTCCAGCAGTTAACACACTGCACTTCCACTGCAGGGAGCATGAGTTCAATACCTGGTCAGGGAACTAATATCCCATATGCTGAGTGGAGTAGCCAAAAAGTAAAAAAAAAAAAAGAAATAAAAGGATGCTACTAACCCCTATGTCATGGGGCTACTCTGAGGATGACATGAGTTGTGAAAGTAGTGAAAATGTTAGCCGCTCAGTCGTGTCCAACTCTTTGCAACCCCATGGACTGTAGCCCGCCAGCCACCTCTGTTCATAGAATTCTCCAGGCAAAAATACTGGAGTGGGTAGCCATTCCCTTCTCCAGGGGACCTTCCAGACCCAAGGGTAGGACCCAGGTCTCCTGCATTGCAGGCAGATTCTTTACCATCTGAGCCACGAGTTCAGTTCAGTTCAGTTCAGTCGCTCAGTTGTGTCCGACTCTCCGTGACCCCATGAATCACAGCACGCCAGGCCTCCCTGTCCATCACCAACTCCTGGAGTACACTCAAACTCATGTCCACAGAGTCGGTGATGCCATCCAGCCATCTCATTCTCCGTCGTCCCCTTCTCCTCCCGCCCCCAACCTTTCCCAGCATCAGAGTTTTTTCCAGTGAGTCAACTTGTCGCATGAGGTGGCCAAAGTATTGCAGTTTCAGCTTTAGCATCAGTCCCTCCAATGAACATCCAGGATTGATCTCCTTTCGAATGGACTGGTTGGATCTCCTTGCAGTATAAGGGACTCTCAAGAGTCTTCTCCAACACCACAGTTCAAAAGCATCGATTCTTCGGCAATCAGCTTTCTTCACAGTCCAACTCTCACATCCATACATGACCACGGGAAAAACCATTGCCTTGACTAGACAGACCTTGGTTGGCAAAGTAATGTCTCTGCTTTTTAATATACTATCAAGGTTGGTCATAACTTTCCTTCCAAGGAGCAAGCGTCTTTTAATTTCATGGGTGCAATCAGCATCTGCAGTGATTTTGGAGCCCAAAAAAAAAAAAGTCTGACACTGTTTCCACTGTTTTTCCATCTATTTCCCATGAAGTGATGGGACCAGATGCCATGATCTTTGTTTTCTGAATGTTGAGCTTCAAGCCAACCTTTTCACTCTCCTCTTTCACTTTCATCAAGAGGCTTTTGAGTTCCTCTTCACTTTCTGCCATAAGGGTAGTGTCATCTGCATATCTGAGGTTATTGATATTTCTCCCGGCAATCTTGATTCCAGCTTGTGCTTCTTCCAGCCCAGCGTTCCTCATGATGTACTCTGCATATAAGTTAAATAAGCAAGGTGACAATATACAACCTTGACGTACACCTTTTCCTATTTGGAACCAGTCTGTTGTTCCATGTCCAGTTCTAACTGTTGCTTCCTGACCTGCATACAGGTTTCTCAAGAGGCAGGTCAGGTGGTCTGGGATTCCCATCTCTTTCAGAATGTTCCACAGTTTATTGTGATCCACACAGTCAAAGGCTTTGGCATAGTCAATGAAGCAGAAATAGATGTTTTTCTGGAACTCTCTTGCTTTCTCCATGATCCAGCGGATGTTGGCAATTTGATCTCTGGTGCCTCTGCCTTTTCTAAAACCTGCTTGAACATCTGGGAGTTCACGGTTCACATACTGCTGAAGCCTGGCTTGGAGAATTTTGAGCATGACTTTACTAGCGTGTGAGATGAGTGCAATTGTGCGGTAGTTTGAGCATTCTTTGGCATTGCCTTTCTTTGGGATTGGAATGAAGACTGACCTCTTCCAGTCCTGTGGCCACTGCTGAGTTTTCCAAATCTGCTGGCATATTGAGTGCAGCACTTTCACAGCATCATCTTTCAAGACTTGAAATAGCTCAACTGGAGTTCCATCACCTCCACTAGCTTTGTTAGTAGTGATGCTTTCTAAGGCCCACTTGACTTCACATTCCAAGATGTCTGGCTCTAGGTCAGTGATCATGTTATCGTGACTATCTTGGTCGTGAAGATCTTTTTTGTACAGTTCTTCTGTGTATTCCTGCCACCTCTTCTTAAAATCTTCTGCTTCTGTTAGGTCCATACCATTTCTGTCCTTTATCGAGCCCATCTTTGCATGAAATGTTCCCTTGGAATCTCTAATTTTCTTGAAGAGGTCTCTTGTTTTTCCTATTCTGTTGTTTTCCTCTATTTCTTTGCATTGATCACTGAGGAAGTCTTTCTTATCTCTCCTTGCTATTCTTTGGAACTCTGCATTCAGATGCTTATATCTTTCCTTTTCTCCTTTGTTTTTCACCTCTCTTCTTTTCACAGCTATTTGTAAGGCCTCCTCAGATAGCCATTTCGCTCTTTTGCCTTTCTTTTCCATGGGGATGGTCTTGGTCCCTGTCTCCTGTACAATGTCACGAACCTCCGTCCAGAGTTCATCAGGCACTCTATCAATCAGATCTAGTCCCTTAAATCTATTTCTCACTTCCACTGTATAATCATAAGGGATTTGATTGAGGTCATATCTGAATGGTCTAGTGGTTTTCCCTACTTTCTTCAATTTAAGTCTGAATTTCGCAATAAGGAGTTGATGATCTGAGCCACAGTCAGCTCCTGGTCTTGTTTTTGCTAACTGTATACAGCTTCTCCATCTTTGGTTGCAAAGAATATAATCAATCTGATTTCGGTGTTGACCATCTGGTGATGTCCATGTGTAGAGTCTTCTCTTGTGTTGTTGGAAGAGGGTGTTTGCTATGACCAGTGCATTCTCTTGACAAAACTCTATTAGCCTTTGTCCTGCTTCATTCCGTGCTCCAAGGCCAAATTTGCCAGTTACTCCAGGTGTTTCTTGACTTCCTACTTTTGCATTCCAGTCCTCTATAATGAAAAGGACATCTTTTTTGGGTGTTAGTTCTAAAAGGTCTTGTAGGTCTTCATAGAGCCAATTAACTTCGGCTTCTTCAGCATTACTGGTTGGGGCATAGGCCTGGATTACTGTAATATTGAATGGTTTGCCTTGGAAACGAACAGAAATCATTCTGTCATTTTTAAGATTGCATCGAAGTACTGCGTTTCGGACTCTTTTGTTGACCATGATGGCTACTCCATTTCTTCTAAGGGATTCCTGCCCACAGTAGTAGATATAATGGTCATCCGAGTTAAATTCACCCATTCCAGTCCATTTTAGTTCACTGATTCCTAGAATGTCGACGTTCACTCTTGCCATCTCCTGTTTTACCACTTCCAATTTGCCTTGATTCATGGACCTAACATTCCAGGTTCCTATGCAATATTGCCCTTTACAGCACCGGACCTTGCTTCTATCACCGGTCACATCCACAGCTGGGTATTGGTTTTGCTTTTGCTCCATTCCTTTATTCCTTCTAGAGTTATTTCTCCACTGAGCTCCAGTAGCATACTGGGCACCTACCGACCTGGGGCATTCCTCATTCAGTATCCTATCATTTTGCCCTTTGATACTGTTCATGGGGTTCTCAAGGCAAGTAGAACCTTCTCAAGTTGGAGCCACGAGTTAGTGCCTATCAAACACTTAAGAGCAGGGCCTGGCAAAGAGTGAATGCTCAATAAATGTGTGCTTTGACCCCCACAGCTGGGGCTGGGCCTGGTGTCCTGAAGAGCAGGGAGGACTCTGGAGATCTGACTGGCTGTCCCTGCGTCCCTGGTTGCTGGACCCAGTGTGCATGGTCAGCGCCTTGCTCAGCCTGTCTTCCTGCATCTCTCCAAGGGGCGTGCATCCATGTGTCTATCTGTGATGCTCAGCTCATGCCTTTGGGCTGCACTGACACTTCTCATCCCAGGTGGCGCTAGTGATAAAGAACCTGTCTGCCAATGCAGGAGACATAAGAGACTAGAGTTCAATCCCTATGTCGGGAATATCCCCTGGAGGAAGAAACAGCAACCCACTGCAGTATTCTTGCCTGGGAAATCCCATGGACAGAGGAACCTGACAGACTACAGTCCATGGAATTGAAAAGAGTCAGACATGACTGAAGCGAGTTCGCACGCACGCACAACACCGAACTAGCAGAGTGGACGTCTTCACCTGCTGACTGGAGGATGGGCTACCAGCTCAACACCAGAGGACCATGGGTGCCAAGTGCTTGCAAGCAGCACACAGCGATTGGAGAGAATAAGCAGGGCAGACTCCAAGGCAGGGATGTAGAAGGAGCAACAGTAGCCAAACAGAGGTGATTGGGAAGGTGGAGAGCCATGCAGCCCAGCCCAGAGAGCACAGGGGCTGGAGACAGAGAGATGAGTCAAGAGCAGTGGAGTCTGGACTTCCCTGGTGGTCCAGTGGTTAAGAATCTGCCTGCCAATGCAGGGGACACAGGTTTGCTCCCTGGTCCGGGAAGATCCCAGATGCTGAGGGGCAACTAAGCCCACATGCCAAAACTACTGACCCCAAGTGCCGCAACTATTGAAACCCCACAGCCTAGAGCCTGTGCTCTGCAACAAGAGAAGTCATTGCAATGAGAAGCTACGTACTACAACTAGAGAAGAGCCTTCACTCACTGCAGCTAGAGAACGCCCTCGCATAGAAATGAAGACCCGGTACAGCCAAAATTAAATAATAAATAAATAAAATTTTAAGAGGGAGAGAGCAGTGGAGTCTGGAGCCAGGGACTCCATCCTACCTTGGCTGGGTTCAATACTGACTCTGCCGTCTGTTGACTGTGTGAGTTGGGGCAACTTACTCAACCTCTCTGGGCTGCACTTTCCTTACCTGCAAAATCATCAACATTCAATCGGGGGAAAAAAAACTGCTCTAGGCCTTTCAAAACAGAGAATTAATGCAGACCAGGGCTGCTTTTTGGAAGCAGGAGACAATGAGGTGGCCTGGGGACTGGCACTTGTAGGAAGCTGCTGCCACCTCTGGGGTGAAAGACAGTGGGAAGCGTGGTATTCCAGGATCCCTGGGTAGGAGGGAGGTGGGTTAAACAGAAAACCCTTAGCTCACTGCCTGGTTCATAGCTGGTACTCAATAAATGCTAGTTCTTCCTGTGAGCCCTTCCAACTTAAGTGGATCCAGAACTTGCTTCCAGAACATGGTCCTTCTCTGCTTAAACCTTGCGCCCCACCATCCCCTCTGCCTACCTCTATATCTCTGCAACTCTTCCCTGCTCTCTCTGCCCCAGCCACCCTGGCCTCCTCACTGTTCTTTCTTTTTATTATTATTATTTATTTATTTGGCTGCACCAGATCTTAGTTGCAGCATGTGGATCTCAGTTATGGCATGTATTAACAGAATCTAGTCCCCTGACCAGAGATCAAACCCGGGCCCCCTACACTGGGAGCACAGAGTCTCAGCCACTGGACCACCAGGGGATCCCCTCTTTTCTGTTCTTTTAACTGAAGTATGTATATGTGTGTGTGCTCAGTCGCGTCAGTCATGTCTGACTGTTTGCAACCCCACAGACTGTAGCCTGCCAGGCTCCTTTGTTCATGGGATTCTCCAGACAAGAATACTGGAGTGGGTTGCCATGCGGTCCTCCAGGAGATCTTCCTGACCCAGAGATCAAACTCATGTCTGTATGTCTCCTGCATTGCAGGCAGGTTCTTAAGCACTGGTGCCACCTGGGAAGCCCCTAATCGAAGTAGAGTTGATTTACAGTGTTGTGCTAATTTCTGCTGTACAGCAGTGACTCAGTTATACATATATACACATTCTTTTTTATATTATTTTCTATTACGGTTTATCCCAGAAGACTGAATATAGTTCCCTGTGCTATACAGTAGGACCTTGTTGTCTATCCACTCGAAATGTATAGTTTGCATCAGGTAATCCCAAACTCCCACACTGCCCCTCGCCAACCCCTTTCCCCACTGGCAGCCACAATTTGATTCTGCAGATAGGTTCATTTGTGCTATATTTTAGATTCCACACTTTCTCTTTCTGACTTCATTCACTTAGAATGATAATCTCCAGTTGCATCCATGTTGCTGCCAATTGCATTATTTCGTTCCTTTTTATGGCTGGGCAGTACTCCACTATATAGATGTACCACATCTTCTTTATCCATTTATCTGTTGATAGACATTTAAGCTGTTTCCATGTCTTGGCTATTGTGAATGGTGCTGCTATGGGCATAGGAGTACACGTACCTTTTTGAATCACAGTTTGGTTTGGGTATCCGCCCAGGGGATGGCTGGATCACATGGTAGTGCTGTTCCTTGCTGTTCTTTCAGTGTGCTAAACTTGTGCATGTGTGTGTGCTGTCGCTTCAGTCATGTCCAACTATTTGTGACTCTATGGACTGCAGCCCACCGGGTTTCTCAGTTCATAGGATTCTCCATGCAAGGACACTGGAATGGTTTGCCATGCCCTCCTCCTCCAGGGGATCTTCCCAACCCAGGGACCAAACCCGACTCTGTTATGTCTTGGCAGGTGGATTCTTTACCACTAGCACCACCTGGCAACCCCACACCAAACTCAGGCCTGCCTCCAAACCATTGCCTCTACTGTGCTCTCCACCTGGATCTCTCTTCCATCCATCCTTCCCAGAGCTCATCCCAACTCACCCTTCCTCCCTCAGAAGCACATCCAAGGCAAATTTCACCCTCCTGGTGGTCTGTCTTAGCACTCTCATCTCTTTCTTAAAGATTTATTGTTATGTCTCTTTAAGGGATTGCTAATGTCCCTCTCTCTCCCAGCATATCTACTCCCTGAAGACAGGGACTCTCTCCCTCTTGTTTACATCTATAGCCCCAGGCAGCGCATCATAACAAAATCGAACACCAAACCCTAACACTCTGCCCAGCCCACGCTACTCACCTTCGAGGAACTCACTCCTTCCCACCACACTGCAAGGCTGGAAGCATTCTTATCCCCATTTATCGATGACGACATTGAGGCTCAACGAAGTCCCTTGCTTGCCTGAGTCTACACAGCTGCTGAGGGGCTTGCTAGCCCTTAGAGCATCGTTGTGTGGCCCTGGGAGAGCTGCAGCTCTGGGCGAGTGTACACAGCTGGATCCCAGGCCAAGAGTCCCCTCCACTGGGTGCCATATAGGACAATGGAGGGTGGCTGGTCCAGAGTTGGGGGATTACCACTGAGTTGCCTGGATTCAGTGAAGGTTTGCTGAATGGATAGCAAGCGAAGGGGTCTTGGGAACTGACATGCTGGTAGGCATGGTCCCCCCAAGCTAGAGAAGGAAATGGCAACCCACTCCAGTATTCTTGCCTGGAAAATCCCATTCCCTGGACAGAAGCCTGGCAGGCTACAGTCTGTAGGGTTGCAAGAATTGGGCACAACTTAACGACTAAACCACCACCAGGCATGGTCCCAGACAGTTTGTATGAGTTCTCAACTATCTTTTTTTAAATATTTGTTTGGCTGGGCCAGGTCTTCATTGCAGCATGTAGGATCTTTTTTAGTTGCAGCCCACAAACTCTTAGTTGTGCTATGTGGGATCTAGTTCCCTGACCAGGGATCAAACCCGGGCCCTCCGCACTGGGAGTGCAGAGTCCTAGCCACTGGACCACCAAGGAAGTCTCAGTTCTCAATTATTATTAACTGTCTTTTGCAAAGGTGGGAATTGAGGCACAAAAGAAAGCCACTTACTCCGGGTCACACAGAAATCAGCAGTTAAGGCAGAAGCTGAGCTGAAGGACGCCTAGCTTCAAAGTTTGGGCCATAAACGACACTTGGTAGGAATCACCAGAATCTTTATGGAGCACCAACTGAATGCAGCTGAAACTGCTCCCTGTACCCTTCTCATTCAGGCTGACCAATAGCCCTTAGAAGGCAAGTACTAACTAATAAATTACCTATTTATTTATTCAACAAACACTGTGTGCATGGCTCCGTTTGCTAGAGTAGGGATGGGGCTACAGAAGTGATTAAGGCAGGAATTCCCTGATGGCTCAGTGGCTAAGACTCCATGCTGCCAGTGCAGGGGGACCTGGGATTGATCCCCGGTCAGGGAACTAGACCCCACGTGCCACAACTAAAAAATCCTTCATGCCCTCTGGCCATGAGATGGAAAAACAGACTCAGGGGACAGGGTGGCCATAAGCAGAAGCTGGGGCCAAGATGGGGCAATTGCACTAGCCCAGGTGGGAGAGAAAGCTAAAGATGAGAGGCATTCAGCTGAAGCATGCAAGGTTGACCGTTGTGCCACAGCCTGTGCTCGATAAGGACCGAGACCCAGCCCTCTCCTCCCTCCTACCTGTATACTTCCTTGCGTGAGGGACCAAGCCTTGCATAGCTCTGAGGCCACTTCCCGTGGATCCAGTGGCGGAGACACAGTGGCAGCCACATCCTGCCCATGCTGCAGCCTGCCTGTCCCTAGTTACCCAGTTTGGTGCAGTCCAAGAAGGTCTTCTGGCTGCCAAGGGCAAAGGGGGGGCTGTGCTGGGAAGGCTGGGGCCCCTTGATCCAGAGACAGGGTCTGATTGGCAGCAGCCCTGCACTGAGCTGGAAGATCTCGGGGTCCAGGCTTCCCCAAACCTATGAGCAGCCAGGCCCGCTGAGCTGGCTGAGGATCATGGGTCTGTCTGTCTGTTGGTCAGTCTGGGAGCGGGTTCAGGGCCTTAGGCAGCCATCCCCGCTGTCTGGTAATTGGAATCTGGGGTCTCCAGATCCACTTTTTTCTTTTTCTGGCCCTTTTTCAAGGCTTGCAGGATCTGTGCAAGGATCTTTGATCAAACCTGAGTTTGATCCGCAGGGATCAAACTCAGGCACAGCAGTGAAAGCACCAAGTCCTAACCACCAGGGAACTCCTTCCGGAGCCAGTTTGAATGATTTGCCCCCAACCTGGGGAGCCTGGGAGGCACCTCTGCAAGCCTACAACGGGGAGAAGAGTAAAATCCCAACCTGCTGGGTTCTCACCCCTCCCCCTAGCCTGGCAGGATATCTGGGGACTGGACTGTAAGTGTGTAGGCTGTGGAGACCAAGAAGGGTCAGTATAGAAACAGGGGTTCAGGACACAATGCTGAACTCCCTAAGGGGCTCTATTACCATTGGGGCCCCATTCATTCTTTAGCAAACTCAGACTTTGCAGTTGGGCTTCTAGGGCTGCACTTTTTTTTTTTTTTCCCAAAACACCTCAAATTTTACTCATGGTACAAAAATATTTAATAAGCACTATATTGGTATAGAAAAACACACAGCCTGTAGCTCATCCTTTAAAACTAGAATAGCCAAGTGAAAAGTTGGTCGAGATTCTTAATTTTACTTGAAAAATAAAAGCAAACAAAAAACTAAGGTACATATTGGGAATTGAACTACTACAGGGTTTCTTTCTAGAGATGTGACATCCATGTTTTCCAATCAGTGATATTCTATCAAACACTGTACCAAACACAATGTGCATAACCTTGTTAACTGGCTGTACTCCAAGACAAAATGTTTTTGGTGTTAAAAAAATATTAAAAAAAAAAGACAACGTACTGAATCTAAGCAGACAGGTGACCGGTAAAGTGGTTTGGAATCTCCTTCCTGTGCTGAGCTAGACCATGGAACAATCTTGGTAGTGTCACTGTGTTGGTGTTTTTTTTTTTTTTTAAAGCTTTTTAGTTGTTTTTTAACTTTAAAAAAATTTATTTATTTTTGGCTGTGCTGGGTCTTTGCTGCTGTGCAGGCTTTTCTCTAGCTGTGGGGAGCAGGGGTGACTCTAGTTGCGGTGCACAGGCTTCTCCATTGTGGTGGCTTCTCTTGTTGCGGAGCATGGGCTCTGGAGCACAGGCTCAGTAGTGGTGGCACACGGGCTTCGTTGCTCCGAGACATGTGGGATCTTCCAGGATCAGGGATCGAAACCGTGTCTCCAGGATTGGCACATAGATTCTTTACCACTGAGCCACCAAGGAAGAACTTGGACTTCACTCTTGACGTTGAAGCTTCCTGACTGTGCAGTCTCAAGTCCCTGAATCTCTCTGGGCCTCAGTTTCCTCTTCTGTAATATGGGGATAACAACAGTCCCTACCTGGGGGAATTCCCTGGAGGTCCAGGGGTTAGGACTCTTGTGTTCTCACTACCATGGCGGGGGTTCAATTCCTGGTTGGGGAACTAAGATCCTGCAAGCTGGGTGATGTGGCCAAAAAGCAAGACAAAAGAAAAAGTCAGTCTCTCCTGAGCAGGCTTGTTCTGAAGGCTGGAGATGATTCATGCAAGGAGCTTCAAGCAGAGATTGGTACACAGCAGCACCATGAGTAAGATATGATGAGCACATTGTTGGTTTGGGGTTTTTTGTTTTTTCTTTAGCACAAATTAGAGGCCAGGAATGATTCTGAGCCCTGGGGTTACAGATGGACAGCACAGAAAACGGGTCTTCACTGGCACAGGCTTTTTTTTTTTTTTTTTTTTAGCATTTATTTATTTGGCTGCACCAGGTTCTAGTTGCAGCATGTGAACTCTTGTAGCATATGGGATCTAGTTCCCTGAGGAGGGGTCAAACTCATGCTCTCTGCACTGGGAGCTCAGAAACATAATCACTGGACCACCAGGGAAGTTCCTGGCACAGAGTTTAAATTGAACTGCAGAAAACAGGCAACACAGGATAAATAAGATGATTTCAGAGTCTTAACTGTTGAAAAGTGAAAGTGAAAGTTGCTCAGTCGACTGTAACAGTCCATGGAATTCTCCAGGCCAAAATACTAGAGTGGGTAGCTGTTCTCTTCTCCAGGGGATCTTCCCAACCCAGGCCTCCCACATTGCAGGCGGATTTTACCAGCTGAGCCACAAGGGAAAACCCTTAACTGTTAGGAAGAGACTAAGATGGGATGTACCTTAGAGGGGTCGGGGCCCCCAGGGTGGTCAGGTAAGGTCCCCCTGTGGAGGTGGCATTTTTGCAGAGACCCAAGGTGGGAACAGCACAGTGGGGAGTGGTGGTTGGCGTGCTCGAAGCAGATAAACGATCGGCCGCGTCGTGTTAGTCTTTGGGACCTCGGGGTCGCCTGGCCCCTCGGTGGCATCTGCGAGGCCGCCGTCTCGCACCCAGGTGAGGAGCTGCAGCCAGGGGGCCGTGAGAAGCGGCCGAGCCGGTCCTCCCCGCGCCCCTGAGCAGCGAGTGTGATGGGGTGCGCTTGCCCTCTGGCGGCAACCCTCGGCATTGTATGCCGTCCGTGCCCTGGACACCGGCCTCCTAGCTCCCCATGTGAAGGTGCACAGGTACCTCCCACTCACCCTTCTACATCCGATCCCCTGAATGCGCCCCCTCTGCAATCTTCCCTTCCGCTGTCCTCTAGACCGAGCTGATGGCAGCTCCGTCCTGCCAGATACTAAGGCTCCAAACGTGGGAGAATCTCTCTCTGACTCCACCCCTTCCCCAATTTAGTATGACTGCAGGTCCCGTCCATTTCAGAATCTGTCCAGAACTCGCCCACTTCTCACTGCCTGCTCTGTCCCGCACCTGGACTTGGTCTCCATCATCTCCCACCTGAACTTGAGCAGTCGATCCGCCCTGGCACCCCAGCTCCCGCCTCCTTCCTCCCCCAGATCTGTTCCCCGGACAGCCCCCAGAGAGCGCCTGTGAGCTCCTGAGGCGGGGCACGCCCCTCCTCTGCTCCTCCCGGTTTGGGGATCCCATCTCAGGAAAAGCAAAAAATTCTCCCTGCAGCCCTCCAGGCCTCGCCCTGTCTGCTCCCATCACCTCCCCACACACCCCCAACCCCCACTCGCCACCCCCCAGCCCCTACCCTCACCCCATCCCCTACACCGATCTCTCCGCACTCTCTCCCCGTTTTCTCACTTCATCCAGTCACGCGGTGCTGTGCTCAGTCCTGTCGGACTCTTTGCAACCCCATGGACTCCTCTTTGCAACCTGCCAGGCTCTTCTGATCATGGGATTCTCCAGGCAAGGATACCTGAGTGGGTTGCCATGCCCTCCTCCAGGGGATCTTCCCGACCTAGGGACAGAATCTTGTCTCTCTTGTCTCTCGGAGTCTCCTGCAGTGCAGGTGGATTCTTTACCCAACTCCGGACCTCTCTAGACGCACCAGGCATAATCCCATAATCCCACACAGCTGTACAGGGCTGCAACACTCTTCAAAGCTTCAACATGGAAAGAGAGCATTGAAAAATAAAAATGAAGTTAAGAAAATTTCACAAGGTGCTGACCTTTTGGGGAAGGAGGTTAATTTACAGGTATTTGCACAGTGAAAAGAGCAGCAGGGTTTTCCTGTTGGGGAGGGGCATGTAAATAGGCATGATGAGATGGGGGGGAGGCTTCACTTTAGAGTTCAAAAATTCAGTGCAAAAAAATGCAAAGACAAAGAGAGAGAGAGAAATACATACATGAAAGCAATGAATACCTTTGTTCTGCCCTTGTGTTTTTGTTTTGCTTTGCTTTTTTTTCCTGGCTGCACAGTGCCCCATGAGTAATCTCAGCTCCCCAATCAGGGACTGACCCCGTGTCCTTTCAGTAGAAGCTTAGAGGCTTAACCACTGGACAGCCAGGAAGTCCTGCCCCTTGTTTTTTAAGCAAAGTATTGATACTTTGGGCATTCAAACTAATATAGATAAAAATAGATAAAATAAATTATAGATATAGATACATATATGGTAATATGCATATAATATAGGTAATATAAAAATAGAATATATAAGGATGCCCCTGGTGGTCCAGGGGTTTCCCTAGTGGCTCCGTGGTAAACAACCTACCTGCCAATGCAGGAGACTCCGGCTCAGGCCCCGGGTTGGGAAAATCCCCTGGACAAGGAAATGGCCACCTACTCTAGTACTCTTGCCCGGGAAATCCCATGGACAGAGGTGCTTTGCTGGGCTACAGTCCATGGGGTCACAGAGAGTCAGACGTGACTTATCGACTAAACAACAACAATAACTGGTGGTCCAGTGGCTAAGACTCCTAGTTCCCAGTACAGGGGGGCTGAGTTCGATGCCTGATCAGGGAACTAAATCCCAGCAGCTGCTGCTGAAAGATCCCTCATGCCTCAAGGAAGATGGAAGATCCCGTGTGCAGCAGCTAAGACCCAGCGCAGCCAAGTAAATACATTATATATGGGGGGAGGGGAGAGAAAGATAAAAATATAACACCACTGTACTCATTACCCTGTACTCATTCGTTGGATCATAGAAAAAGCTAGGGAATTAAAAAAAAATCTATTTCTGCCTCATTCACTACACTAACCTTTGACTGTGCGGATCACAACAGAACTGGAAAATTCTTAAAGAGATGGGAATACCAGACCACCTTACCTGTCTCCTGAGAAATCTGTATGCAGGTCAAGAAGCAACAGTTAGAACCTTACATGGAACAACTGACTAGCTCAAAATCGGGAAAGGAATATGTCAAGGCTGTATATTGTCACCCTGATTATTTAACTTATATGCAGAGTACATCATGCAGAATACCAAATGCCAGGCTGGATGACTCACAACTTGGAATCAAGATTATTGGGAGAAGTATCAATAATCTCAAATATGCAGATGGTACCACCTTAGTGGCAGAAACTGAAGAGGAACTAAAGAGCCTCTTGATGAGGGTTAAAGAGGAGAGTGAAAAAGCTGGCTTAAAACTCAGCATCCAAAACCAAAGATTATGGCATTCAGTCCCATCACTTCATGGCAAATAGATGGGGAAAAAGTGGAAACAGTGACAGATTTTATTTTCTTGGGCTTCAAAAGCACTTCAGATGGTGACTATAGACACAAAATTAAAAAACACTTGCTTCTTAGAAGAAAAGCTATGACAAACCTAGCTTTTTTATTAAAAAGCAGAGACATCACCTTGCTGACAAAGATCCGTGTAGTCAGAGCTATGGTTTTTCCAGTAGTCATGGATGGATGTGAGTTGGACCGTAAAGAAGGCTGAGCACCAAAGAATTGATGCTTTCAAACTGTGGTGCTGGGGAAGACTCTTTAGAGTCCCTTGGACAGAAAGGAGATCAAACCAGTCAGTCCTAAAGGAAATCAACCCTGAATATTCATTGAAAGGACTAATGCTGAAGCTGAAGCTCCAATACTTTGGCCACCTGTTTCGAAGAGCTCACTTATTGGAAAAGATCCCGAAGTTGGGAAAGGTTGGAGGCAGGAGAAGGGAGAGACAGAGGATAAGATGGTTGGATGGCATCACCAACTCAATGAACATGAATTTGAGCAAACTCCAGGAGATAGTGAAGGACTGGGAAACCTGGCAAGCTGCAGTTCATGGAGTCACAAAGAGTCAGACGTGACTTAGTGACTGAACAACAACTCATTACCCCAATTGAGAAATAAAAGTTTACAAATATGAGAGAAACTGGCTTTATACTTGTCCTTAAACCTTGAATTTGCCAATTTTAATCCCCAGGACTGGTATTCACAGTTTTACTATGTACCTGTCCATTCAGAAAAGATACATAAGATAGTTTTGTATAATACAATATATATGGTATCTTAATGTATCTTTTTAACCTTCATCTGTCCTCCCCTTCATGTTCCTTCATTTTCACTGCTTAAGAGTATTTCATTGCACATACATATTGCCCAATTCTTTTCTCCATTATCCGCTTTTTTAACCATCACAAACTATCTTGCAAAGAATATTCTCAAAAGTGGTTCTTCTGCATCTGGCTTTTTGCACTTACTCTATCTGCAAGGTTGCTCCTTATCTGTGGTTTAAGTTCCTGGCTGCATGTTAGAGACATTTGTCCAGACTGTGCTGCAAATCAATTACTACACTGGATTCCCAGCTTACAACTCAGCAGGCATGTGTGTGCTCAGTCGTGTCTGACTCTTTGAGACCCCATGGACTGTAGCCTGCCAGGCTCCTCTGTCCTTGGAATTTTCCAGGCAAGGGTACTGGAGTGGGTTGCCTTTTCCTACTCCAGGGGATCTTCACAAACTAGGGATCAACTCCCGTGTCTCTTGCATCTCCTGCATTAGCAGGCAGATTCTTTACCAATAGCACTTGGGAATCCCCTGGTCCCCAAATTTCCTGGTCTGATAGCAAATCCTCTCAGAAATCCACACCTGTCTGCCTATCAGCCCCATTCCAGGCCCTTTCTTTCTACTTCATCTCCACTGTAATTATTTGTATGTCTCACCCACAAGACTGAGGTGTTTGAGGTCAGGGACCGACTCTACTTCATCTGGTATGTCTTCAAAGTTCCAAGGGCTTCCTAGGCAGCGCTAGTGGTAAAGAACCCACCTGCCAATGCAGGAGAACCCATCCTTAGGTTGGGAAGATCTTCTGGAGGAGGAAATGGCTACCCACTCCAGTATTCTTGCCTGGAAAATTCCATGGACACAGGAACCTGGCAGGCAGTCCATGGGGTCACAGAGTTGAATACAAGTGACTTAGCATGAACAAAGTTCCAAGAAGCCAGGGAGGTGTCCACTGAGTCAAACCTGAATGACAAGGAGTAGCCTACCATGGGGGCTTCCCTAGTAGCTCAGATGGTAAAGTATTTGTCTGCAATGCAGGAGACCCAAGTTTGATCCCTGGGTTGGGAAGATTCCCTGGAGAAGGAAATGGCAACCCACTCCAGTATTCTTGCATGCGGGCTACAGTCCATGGGGTCTCAAAGAGTCAGATATGACTGAGCAACTAACAAACACACACACCATGGGACTTCCCTGGTGGTCCAGTGGTTAAGACATCACACTTTCCCTGCAGGGGACTCAGGTTCAATACTTTAGGGAACTAAGATCCTGCATGCCCCAAGGCATGGACAAAAAAACAGAAAAAAAAGAAAAAAGAGCCCACCAGGTGTAAATCCTGGGAGTCAGTTCTAAGTTTGGTAGCAGGAAAAGTAATGCAAATGCAGGTCAGAGACCACCCTGGTACCCCTAATGGGAACTTCTACCTCCTAACGCCCCTTCTACCTCCGAATGGGTCTTCCTGCTTCTCTACATTTTGCTCCATCAATGTTTTTTCTCTTCAGAAGCCAGAGGAGAATCATAAGTCATATTCATTACTGCTCTGCTCAGAGACCTCCCATGGCTCCCCATTGTCCCTGTAATAAAACCAGAAACTCTTGCCTTGGCTTATATTTCCTGCATGGCTGGCCACTACCTAACACTATTCACTTCACCTCCTCCTTTAGTCCACTTCATTCACTGGACTTCAACCACATTGGTTATCTGTCCCTCAGCAAACCTTGGGGACAGACTTGTTGAGCACCTCAAAGAAAGTTCCCTGAGTGGGCACATGGGGACACAGTAAGGGCAGTTTACTGAAGCTTTACCATTTCTCCGGTCAAGAAAAATTGGAAACAAATGTCCATCAAAACAGCATGACAGAATAATTATAGTTTATTCATACTATGGACAGTATCGAGCAGATACTTTATTTCATGTTTTAAACTATTTTCTCCGTGTGGCATGTGTTCTTAGTTCCCTGACCAGGGATTGAACTTGTGCATGCTGCAGTGAAAGCACTGATTCCTAATCACTGGGCCACCAGGGAAGTTCCTGAGCAAAAGTCTTTTTTTTTCCAACCTTTTTTTTTAAATCACTAAACACAGTAAGAAATACATTTTATATTATGAACCAGAGGTAGCAGACTGTAGTTTCCAAAAAGGTCTCAATAATATGCCCTGGGACTTGCCTGGTGGTCAAGTGGTTAGGAATCCGCCTTGCAATGCAGGGAATGTGGGTCTGATCCCTGGTCAGGGCAGGAAGATCCCATAGGCCATGAACCACCTAAGCCTGAGCACCACAACCACTGAATCTGCGTGCCACAGTGAACGACCCTGAATGACACAGTGAATATCCCACACGCTGCAACTCAGGCCAGGTGCAGCCACATACAATCAACAAATAAATACTTGAAAAATATGTCTATTCTACATGTTCTACCTACTACCCTTTGTATGCAATTGTGACAATGTGACCCTCAGACTCCTTTGAGTGAAGAGGTCTCTGACCCCTACCCTTGAACCTAGACAATGTTGGTGACTGGTGGGACCAACAGAGAGACTACTGGCTGGCTGTTCCAGCCAATACCTCAGCTGAATATCCAGCCAGAATCCACTGTTAAGTCATGAATGAATAGAGATGCTTTCTGATGATTCTAGCTGCCGGTGTTAAGTCACTCAACTTTCAATTATTCCCACTGGGGGCTGCAGACAGCATGGAACAGAGACAACCATCCCCACTGTGCCCTGCCCCAAATTCCTGATCTACACAATCAATAAGCATAACAAAACAGTTGTTTGGGGGAGGTTTGTTACCATCAATGACAACTGCATCGCCAGTGTATATACATACATGCATATGTGACAGAAATAAACGTTTTACCAAACAATACTTACCATTAGTACATGTGATACAGCCAACCTGACATTTCAATTTTATTCTGTATTTTTCATTGATAATAACTGCTATCATACCCATGTCCACAGGAGCATTATTCACAATAGCCAAAAGGTAGAAGCAGCCCAAATGCTCATCAGTGGGTGAACAGAAAAACAAACTGTGGTGAATATCTGCAATGAAATATTACTCAGACTTAAAAGGGAAGTAAATTCTGACCCTTGAAGACATTATGCTCGGTGAAATAAGCCAGTCACAAAAGGACAAATACCGTATGATTCCACTTACATGAAGTCCCAAGAGTAGTCACATTCACAGAGACAGAAATTAGAATGGGGATTACCAGGAGCTGAAGGAAGTGGAGAATGGAGAGTTAGTTGCTTAATGGGGAAAGAGTTTCTTTTTTACACGATGACAAATTCCTGGAAATGGATGGTGGTAATGGTTGCACAACAATGTGAATGTGCTTAATGCCACTGAATAGTAGTGGACCCTCAGATGGTTACGAGAATTTCCCGAATGATCCAGTGGTTACGAGTCCACCTGCCCATGCAGGGGACACAGGTTCAATGCCTAGTCTGGGAAGACTCCACGTCGTAAGACAACCAAGCCCTGGTGCTACAACTACGGAGCGCACATGCCCTAGAACTGGTGCTCTGCAACAAGAGAAGCCACCACAGTGAGAAGCCCAAGCACCACAGCTAGAGAGTAGCCCCCGCTAGCCACAACTAGAGAGAGCCCTCAAGCAGCAACAGAGAAGCAGCATAGCCAAAAAAAGTTACAGCAGTAAGTTTCATGTGTGCTATCTCATTTTAAAAAATAAATAATTTTTTAAAATTAAGAGAAGTTTTTCTATGAATCATTCTTCCTTTAACTGTAAACCTAGAGATAAATGCTAGCTGGAACCCAGTTCCCTGACTTCCTGAATCAATAATGGGCCCTGTGACCCATACTGTGAAAAACACAGCTGCTGCCGCTGCTGCTGCTAAGTCGCTTCAGTCGTGTCCAACTCTGTGTGACCCCATAGACGGAAGCCCACCAGGCTCCCCCGTCCCTGGGATTCTCCAGGCAAGAACACAGGAGTGGGTTGCCATTTCCTTCTCCAATGCATGAAAGTGAAAAGTGAAAGTGAAGTCACTCAGTCGTGACCGACTCTTCGAGACACGACTGCAGCCTACCAGGCTCCTCCATCCATGGGGTTTTTACAGGCAAGAGTACTGGAGTGGGTTGCCATTGCCTTCTCCAGAAAAGCACAGCTACACAGTAGAAATCTACGTAAATCCACTTGGAGATATCTGGAAACCAAGAGGCTGAGGGAAAAAAGTTGCAAACTAATACATTCAGGATACCATTTATGCAAACTTTAAAATATATTAATGCATTAATATTGTTCTCACACACTCTAGATAAGTAATGAATGCATAAAGACTGGTCTTGGAAGAATAAGCTGATTTCAAAGTAACTGTTAGTCCTGAGAAGGGTGATGGGTGCAGGGGGTAAAGGGTGGAGGGAAGACTGACATCTGATGCCTTACTGTCACTGGAAATTTTTGTAATAGGACTAGTTTTATTTAAAGAAATTAAAAAAAAAAAAACCACCCTGAAGCAAGGGAGCCAAAGCGTGAGTATTTGTTAAACCTGGGTGATGACACAGTGACTATAATCTTCTATCCTTGTGAAATAATCCATTAGCACTGTAAATAAGAAAGTACAGGGACTCCCCTGGTGGTCCAGTGGTTAAGACCTTGCCTTCCAATGCAGGCGTTATGGGTCTGATCCTTCATCAGTCAAGGGGTTAAGATCCCACATGCCTCAGGGGCCAAAAACCAAAAATACAGAAAGAAGCAATACTGTAACAAATTCAATAAAAATTCAAAAAAAGAATGTATAAACCAACTCTAGGATACATAAGAAACTAACACAAGTGATGGTGGAGGGGCTCCAAGGAAGCAGAAGATGAGAGACAGGTGGGAGTAGGACTTCTCACTGAAATCCTTTTTGTTGCGTGTATTTTAATTTTTCTAAATTGCAAAATATAATAAAGCTACAGGAAAGTGTGCAACCCACACATATACAATTATATCCAACTGAAAGAATAATTATAACTTAGGCATCACTAAAGCCCAGATCAAGAAATAACACTGAATACAGTCCACTTAGAGAAAAGCTAACAGAATGGGAATTCCCAGCTCAGTAATCTGTTACAAAGCAAACCCCTCCCACATCTGCCACATGACCACCACCCGGCTGCCTCCTTATCCCCACCAGAGGTGTACCATCCTGACTTCCAGAATGGTCACTGTTTGGCTTTTCTTTATCTTTTACCTCTTAAAGAGTGTATCCATGATAACACTAGGATTTTTCAACTTTATATGAAAAGGACAATTTGTGTAAACTTTATTTCTGTTGTTGAGTTGCTAAGTCATGTCAGACTAAGAGCCCTTGGACTATATAGCCTGCCAGGCTCCTCTGTCCATGGGATTCTCCAGGCAAGAATACTAGAGTGGGTTGCCAGTTCCTCCTCTAGGGGAGCTTCCTGACCCAGGGACTGAACCAGAGTCTCCTGCCTTGGCAGGTGAATTCTTTACAACTGAGCCACCAGGGAAGCCCTCACACAATCAGAAACATTCCTTTATGAAAAAGAATCAGTTGGGTCCCACTTCCTTTGTTGCATAAGATGTTGATGAGAATCATCCACAAGGCAGTGAGCAGCTGTGAATGCTGTGTGGTATTCTACTGGCTGAAACATCAACATTCAGGGATCCACTCGACTGCAGATGGACTCAGGTGCAAACTGTTTTCAGCTTGAGATTAATATACATGAAATAGATAGTACTATTATGAACTATGAACATTCTTGTCCAGGCTCCCTGGCTTATTGGGCAAATGGCATTTTTAAAAATACTAAAATATACATAACATAAAATTTACATTTTAACCATTTTCAAGTGTACTGCTCAGTGGCATTAAGCACATTCACAACGTTGTGAAACCACCATCACCACCCATCTCCAGAACTTTTTCATCATCCCAAACAGAAATTCTATACCTATTGAGCACCTATACTCAATTCAGTATATATCCACTATACCTAGTGAGCTGCTGCTGCTGCTGCTGCTAAGTCACTTCAGTCGTGTCCGACTCTGTGTGACCCCATAGACGGAAGCCCACCAGGCTCCCCCGTCCCTGGGATTCTCCAGGCAAGAACACTGGAGTGGGTTGCCATTTCCTTCTCCAATACCTAGTGAGCAGTAACTCCCAATCCCCACTCCCCTGCCCCTCCCAGGCACTCTCCTACTTGCTGACTCTATGAATCTGACTCCTCTAGGGACCTCATGTAAGTGAAATCATATAACTTATGTCCTTTTCTGACTGCCTTATTTCACTCACTGTAACGGCTTTCAATTTCATCCATGCTGCAGCATGGGTCAGAATTTCCTTCCTTTTTAAGGTGGAAATCCTTTTTCAAAAATAGTATTTAGTTTCTACACCAGGATTGAATGTTTTAAACATTTTAACATACAAAAACTTAAAAGGCATAAAGTAAATACTTAACAATATGATGTAAAATAAAATTTCTATATAAATATCATAAATAATATTTACATGCAAATTCAAGTGTTTTAGACATAAATGTTAGTGTTAGTCCCTCAGTCATGTCCAACTCTTTGCATCCCCATAGACTGTAGCCCACCAGGCTCCTCTGTCCGTGGAATTTTCCAGGCAAGAATAATACTAGAATGGGTAGCCATTCTCTTCTCCAGGGTATCTTCCCCACCCAGGTATCGAACCCAGGTCTCCTGCATTGCAGGCAGATTGTTTACCATTTGAGCCACCAAGGAAGGCCCCCCAAATGTAAACATTTAAATAAATGTTAAGGAAAGTTTTAAGTAATTATTCAAAATTAAAATTTAAATAAAGATATTAAAATCAAATGAAAAAGCATAATATAAATAGTTAATGTTATGAACAATGTTTAAATAAGTGTTTATATAAAATTTAAATATTTAGGACTTCCGTGGTGGTGCTGTAAGAAATCGTCTGCCAACACGGGGCACGGTTTGTTCCCTGGTCCCAAAGATTCCACATGCTGAAGGGCAACTGAGTCCCTGTGCCACAAGTATTGAGCCAGCAAGCGGCAACTACAGAAGCCCATGGACCTAGAAAGTAGCCAGAGGTTGCTTCCCCCTTGGCTCAGCGGGTAAAGAATCCTCCTGTAATGCAAGAGACTGGTTCGAACCCTGGGTCAGGAAGATCCCATTAAGGAGGAAATGGCAATCCACTCCAATATTCTTGCCTGGATTAAAAAATAAATAAATAAATAAATATGTTGCATAGATTTAAAAGTTAAAATATAAAATAACACGTAGATAGAACTTAAAACGAAAATATTTCAGTGTTTTAATAAATATTTAAATGATCGTTTAAATTTAAAATATGTAAATGTTAATATTTAAAATTAATGCTATTTTTAACATATAAAATTAAATTTTAAATATGAACAAAAAACTAAGAAAAAATTTAAATACGATTTTAATAAATTAACTGCTACAGGAAATCGTATAATTATACTTGAAGATGTGTAAAAAATTAGACCACTCCCCTCTTCTCCCTGCGCGGAACCCGGGCAGGCAGGAAGCGCCTTGCCCGCTCCCGGCCCCCGCGCGCAGGCAGCGCCTTGGCCAGCCCGGCCTGCTCGCGAGGGCCTCGCACGGCCAAGATGGCTGCGCCCGCGCGGCGGGCTCGCAGCCTGCTCGGGTGGCTGACAGCCCTGGGCCCGGGCTCCCGCGGTTACCGAGCGCCGCCGCCTCCGCGCCGCTCACGGGACCCCTGGTGGCCCGACCCGGATGACCCACTGACCCCGCGCTGGCAGCTGGGGCCGCGCTACGCAGCTAAACAGTTCGCGCGGCATGGCGCCGCCTCCGGGGTTGACCCCGGTTCTCTGTGGCCGTCGCGGGAACAGCTGCTTGAGCTGGAGGCTGAGGAGCGAGAATGGTACCCCAGCCTGGCGGTCATGCAGGAATCGCTGCGGGTGCAGCAGCTGGCCGAAGAGCAGAAGCGACAAGCCAGGTGCGTGCGTGCGGTTGGGCGGGAGCGGGGCTGCGGGCGGACGGTGAACTATGCGTCAACAGTGCTTACTCCGTCGGGCGGTTTATCGCCAGTTTTGCATGCAGTATTGACGTGCACGCTCATCTAGATGCAAAAGGACTTCTGGCTAAGTTCATTTAGTCATCCGTCAACAAATCTTTACCTAGCGTCTGCAACGCGCAAGGCCATGTCCCAGGTGCTGAGGACGGAAACAAAATGAATTTCAGATGGTGACCCAGTCATTAGGAAGATAAAATTGGGTGGAGCCTGCACGCCTGAGGGCGACTTCGCCTTGGTAGGCCCCAGGCTTCTCTGAGAACTTGACATTAAAAATGTTTAAGCAGAGACCTGTTGGGCTTCCCTTGTGGCTCAGCTAGTAAAGAATCTACCTAGGTTTGACCCCTGGGTTGGGAAGATCCCCTGGAGAAGGGAAAGGCTGCTGCTGCTAAGTCACTTCAGTCGTGTCCGACTCTGTGTGACCCCATAGACGGAAGCCCACCAGGCTCCCCCGTCCCTGGGATTCTCCAGGCAAGAACACTGGAGTGGGTTGCCATTTCCTTCTCCAATGTGTGAAAGTGAAAAGTGAAAGTGAAGTCGCTCAGTCATGTCCGACCCTTAGCGACCCCACCGACTGCAGCCTACCAAAAGGCTACCCACTCCCATATTCTGGCCTGGAGAATTCCATGGACTGTTTAGTCCACAAAACTGTTAAGTCCAACTCACAAAGAGTCGGACATGACTGAGCGACTTAGAGAGAAATCAATGATCAGTGGTAGTCATGGGAAGATCTTAGGGAGAGTGTTCTTGGTAAAGGGAACAGCTGGTGCAAAGGCCCTGAGGTAGGTATGTGCTTTAAGAAACAGCCTGGACATTAGTGTGGCTGGGAGGTGTGAGAGGTGATGGAGCATGGGATCAAGGGTACAGATCGGACTTGGGAGGCAGGTCTGAAGGATTTAGAGGGAAGAATGGAAGCAAGAGCAAAGATATTGATTGTGCCACTTATTGAAGAGGGGGGCAGCGAAGGCAGGCAAGTGTGTTCCTGTTGTTTACTGTTCTTGTCCTCACAGCAGCTCTAAGAGGAAGAGGGAATCACCCTTATTTGAGAGAGAGGAAAGTGAAGCCAAGGAGGGTGAAGTCACTTGTCCAATCACCCAGTGAACGAACAGAGCTGGGATATGAACCTATGTCAGATAATCTAACCCAGTTATCCCAGCTGGCTAACCTTACCATGGGGCTTTCAGTTTCATGTTTCTAGTCCTTAAAATGGAACAGTGACTCACACCTATTGGAGGGAAAGGTCCAGTTCATTTCTTGCCTCCACTCCTGTATCTAGAAGTGGGCCTGGCAGAGTGGGTACTCATTGATGTCTGTAGGATGAAGGAATGTGCTATGGGAATCACACGCGGCACTTGGATGGCTCAGGAGACAGCTCAGGGAAATGTTGGGTTGACTTGGGGTCTGCTCCTAGAGTGACTGGGGCTTGCTCAAGGTTAAATACATATTTATTTCCCTGGTGGTTCAGATGGTTAAGAATCTGCAATGCAGGAGACCGGGGTTTGATCCCTGGGTTGGGAAGATCCCCTGGAGAAGAGAATGGCTACTCACTCCAGTATTCTTGCCTGGAGAATTCCATGGATAGAGGAGCCTGGCAGCTATAGTCCATGGGGTCTCAAAGAGTCAGACACAGCTGAGTGACTAACACTGTCACTTTCACACATACTAGTTTCTCTCTGCTGCCTCTTGCTTCACTTGTCAAGGACTTTTCTTGACAGTTTTAATGACCACTGTAAGCCTTCCCAATCTTTCTCGAAATATAGGGGAGCTGGAAGAGGCAGGATGTGGGCAAAGGCTTGCGGGGGAACGGGGCGGTGGGTGGATGGGTACTGCTCTGGCTGGGTGGGGCTGCCCTCACCAGCCACCCTCCTTCACTGGCAGGGAGCAGCTCATTGAAGAGTGCATGGCCAAGATGCCACAGATGATTGAGAACTGGCGGCGGCAGCAGCAGGCGCGCAGGGAGAAGGAGCAAGCAGACAAGGAGCGGAGGGCCCGGCTGCAGGCGGAGGCCCAGGAGCGCCTGGGATACCACGTGGACCCGAGGAGTGCCCGCTTCCAGGAGCTGCTGCAGGACTTGGAGAAGCAGCATCGCAAGCGCCTCAAGGAGGAGAAACAAAGAAAGAAGAAGGAGGCACGAGCTGCTGCGATGGCCGCCGATGCGGCCCAGGATCCAGCAGACTCTGAAACACCCGACTCCTGAGCTGGGTTCTTCCCAATAAAACTTGCCCCACCCCTGAAGAGCTATGTCCTCTCTTATCACACCCCTCCCTGGGCACGCTGCTTCCTTCCCCAACACCTGGAGGCAGGGAATCCCCCACCCTTCCCTGGCTCTGCTCACTCAGGGGACTCAAGACCATGCTGACCAACTCTGGGGCTTCAGGGGGAAGAAAGGGGGGGGCGCAATGGGGAAATAATGGAGGAGCAGATGGCAGAGGAGAAGAAGGCTTCTGTTTACCAACATTAATCTCCAGTAATTAGCCAATTACCAGGGGGGAAGTGTAGCCAAAACAGACTGTGGTGGTGATGGGGGCGTGGAGAGAGCAGCAGCCCTTCCAAGGCTGGGGCCCACTGCCTGGGAATAACACAGCCTGGCGGTGGGGGCGGGGTACACTGGCAGCCACAATCTGCAGAGGCAGACAGACCCCCTGCCCCTATCATGGCATTCCCCCATCTCCTGTGCCCAACTAGCCCCTAGACCCAGACCAGCTGGAGTGGGAAGCCCCAGTAGGGATGAACCACAGGACTGGCTTGTAAAACTTTATTCACTTCAAAACCTTTATCAGAGACAACAGTTCTCTTCTGGGGTGAGGGGCTAGCCTCAAACTCCAGAGCAACTCTGATGTTTCCCCTTCCCCAAGCAGGACAAACCAGACCTTCCCCCCCCCAGCAAAGGGATGCAGGATGGAAGCCTAGGCCAGACCACGGAGGAGTCCTTGGGCCTCTTGAGCGTTCACCCCAGATGGAAAGATGTGAGACGCTCCAATGGAGGATCAAAAGTTTGGAGCTCCAGCTTCCCCTCACCCTGGAAGAGGGCGGGGGAGGTCTCGGGGGCTCTCTGGGGGGGGTGGGGAAGCAAGCAGCCGCCTCTCCATCTGGCTGCAGGGAGCTGGGACACAGGCCAAGAGGGGCCCATCTGTCACCTCCAGTTCTGCCAGCTCCTTGGAGCAGGCTGGGCTGGGGTGGGGGATGGGGAGAGGGGGACAGCTGTCTGGCCCAGGTCTTTTCAGGCCAAGATGGGAATGAGGGACCACTTTAGGAGAGTGGCAAGTTGGGTCGGAGTTTGTTTTTTTTTTTAGTTTTTGATTTTTTTTTCCACTTCTTAAATAAACATGAATATATATATATATTTTTTTCTTTTATAAAACTTTTGTGGAGAGGGGGTGGGAGGGTGGGGAGGAGGGGGTGGTGGGCAGCCTGGCCTCCCAGCATCACTCGTCATCAAAGTTCTGACTCAGGAGGAAGTTGGCAGCCAAGTTCTCGTTTTTTTCGCAGGCGAAGTAGGCCTGGATCACCAGGCTCTCTGGGAAGCCCAGGGCCTTCAACTGTGGGGAGACGGGCAGGTGTCAGCAAGAGGCGAGGGCCCGCCCCACCCTCGAGGGCACAGCCCTCCTGGCCGGGCTCTTACCCGCTCTATGGCCTCTTTCTCCTGCGGCGTCACCTGGATGTAGCTCATCTGCGGGGCCTCCTCGCCTATGGCGCCCGCCTCGCCCTCAGCGTCCGAGATGTCCACCAGCTCCCCAGGGGGCTCGTTCAGCATCTGGATGAACTGTTCCTGGTGCCGGCTGATTTGCTGCGGGGGGCAGAGGAGGCAAGGGCGGCCACGGCCTTCGTCCCCCTCCCCCAGGTCCGCCACAGCCCTGTCCACTCACGCAGCCAACAGTTACAGGGCACCTACTCTGGCCAGACGGCCACACAGCGGTGGACACGGGCCCGTCCTAGAGGAGCTCATGTTCCAGCATGGGGAGACCGGCCTTAGGCAAGCAAGCGAGTTGGCCATTATTTACAATGTAAATACTGACCCTGCACCTTGGGCTGGGAAAGACACTTTAAGCCAGGAGGCAGGGGCCTGTGATCCACAGGATGGAGAAGAAAGTTTCTTTCCACATAGAGCCAATAGCAAGTGCAAAGGCCCAGGGATGGCAGTGTATTTGGAAAACTCCAGAAACAAAAAAATCCATGTGGCAAAACTATAAGCAAGAAAGGGAAGGAGGAAGCAAAAGATGAGATCAGAGAGGAAGGCAAGGTCTAAACCACTTTCTTCTAGTGCCTTCTAGCGTGACGGGACACCACGGTGGTGAGAACCAACTCGGAAAAGACATCTGTGTACTTTTTAAAAAGATGAATTCATCTGGGTGTTGCACATCTCGGGGGTTTCGATATGCCCCTATTTTCATGTACACTTGACAATTTTCACATCAAAGGAAAAAGCGCTTTTTCAGGAATCTGGATTCTGGTGGAGAATAACCACAGGAAAAGCGCAGAAGCAGAGGCCTGGATACTGGCCACCTGGGGACCCAGTAGAAGATGAGGTGGCAGCCACAGAGGTGGAGTGCAGGGCTGGGCTGAGTGTTCTGGAGGCAGAGCAAACAGGACAGGTGGGGGACAAGTCCAGCAGGCCCCCAGTGCCTGGGGCTCAAGCAAGCCCAGGTTGGTCCTGGCAGGGTTAGGAGAGGCTGGGACAATCTGTTCTGGTTTTGGAATGTAGAAAGCATTTTCATGGAGGCACCAAGTCAGTCATGGAGAACATGGTATCCAGAGGGTCCAGGCTGATCATACAAAGTTAACGGAGGGGAGGGGGTTCCCTTGTGGCTCAAAAAAGAACCTGCCTGCAATACAGGAAACCCAGGTTCAATCCCTGGATCACGAAGATCCCCTGGAGAAGGGCATGGTAACCCACTCCAGTATTCTTGCTGAGAGAATTCCATGGATGGAGGAGGTTGGCAGGCTACAGTCCATACGACTGCAAAGAGTCAGACCTAACTGACTGACTCACACGCACATACACAGATTAAAGGCCCCAGGACTGACAGCAGATAAAGAATGAAGGTGCGTGGCTCGGGCCCTCAGCATCTGGAGGTGAGCAGGAGGCAGCACAGGAGACTGAAACATCTCGGGTAGAAGCAGCAGATGCCTGAATCAGGAAAGGCAGGCGTCACAGAGAACGCAGAGGACCCTGTCACACTCAGGGGTCACTGATCCTCTGCCTCGGAACCATCAAGGGCAGGATGGAGTGTTGCTGAGCTCGGTGGTCTCAGAACCAACTAGGGCACAGCAGTCCTGCAACCCTAGGGGCGTTTATGAAGCAACAGCTAAATGTGGAGCCAAGTCAAGAGTGCAGGCTCCAGAGGCTGGAGGAAGACACACACTCCACCAGTTGCCAGGCTACTCCAAACCTCTGGCACCTTCCTCTGTGGGAGTGTGACGACAGCACCTACACCTCACAGGTGGCTGGGAGCATCATGTGAAACCACGGAGGTCATCAAGAGACTATCATGTCAGTCGTACCTTTCAAGCTGAGACTCCCCTGTCCACCATGCTGGGCTGGGCTCTCTCTCTGGGGGGCTGTGGTACCCACAGGGCAAGGGAGATGAGGCCTGCACCGACTCCCTCTGCCCCCAGGCCTATACCTGTAGGAGCTGGGGGTTCTCCTGGCCCAGTTGCTGGAGCAGGGCTGGCAGCAGCGCAGGGTTCTGCTGAATCACCTGCCGCATGTTCTGGAACTGAGGCTGGTCTCGCAGAAATTCCAAGGGGTTATCTCCTGCTGGCAGGGGGAACGGGTATGGTCAGACACCACCCCAGGCTCCCAGAAGTGTGGGGTGGGGGAGATGAGTCAGGTGCCGCAACAGCAGGCACCCTACGTGCACCCCTCCCAGTCACTCACCTGCTTCTGTGGATGGCTGCTCTGAAACTTGGCTCTCCTGGACAGAACCATGTTCTGGCTCGGGGCTCCCCGGAATTCCCTGTCAGGTGTCCTTTTTAGTTCCAAGCACAGACTGCCCACTGCCTCCCCTCTTGCATACTCAGCCCTGGTGGGAGACACAGGAGGCCTCCGCTCTGTCCTCCCAGGCCCACCCCACTGCTCTCACCCTGGCTCCTGCAGGAGTTCTTTCCTGGCTAGAACCCTAACCCAAAGGTTTTGGGGGACAAATTTTGACCACCCTTCAGAGCACCGAAGTCCGCATGCTCCCTGAGAACTCCCCGGGAGGCAGCAGCCCCACCTCACCGTGAGTAGGTACTCCACGGCTCGGTGGGGGTTGTTGTAGCTGGCTCTCAGGGCGGCCACAACCCGCTCTCGCTCGTAGCCCATGGACATGATCTCCGTCAGCATTGTCTCATACTCAGAGCCCGTCACTGTGGAGGGAGCAGCAAAGGCTGGGTCACAGAGGAGGAGGAAGGGCAGCTTCCCGGCCCTCCCATGCCCACAGGAGGCCAGCTGATGCCTGGGGCATCCAGCTATTTTCAATTGGGGGACCACCCACCCACCTAGCGTGGAGGCCGCGTCTTCCTCTCGCCCGCTGCTACCTGAAGAGGGAACAGAGCTGCAAATTCAAGAGAGAGAAATCGGACCCTGGCTTCTGGCGGCTTGCCCTCCCCCCAGGTGTGTGGAACCACGACCGTGGGTGCTGAAAGGAGCAGGGAAGACAGGGCCCAAACTGGGGCTGCGGCTCCCTGCCTTACCCTGACACAGACTCCGGGGACGTAGTGGGGTCAGATTCCTCCGATGGACTTTTGTCTTCTCTGGCAGTAGGTGGGGGGTGGGACATGCCTGAGGCAGGGGCCGACGGGAAGGATGTGGAAGACTCCGGGGTGGCAGTGGGTGAGGCCTCTGAGGGTACTGAGGTGCCTGGGCTGGTTTTGGCCTGTGACACCCAGAAAAAGGGAGCAGGCATCAGTACCTCTATCTAGCCCCAACATCCCTCCACTGCTCTGCCCCGCCCTGTCCATGGCTAATCTCTCTTGGGCACAGGCTGTTTGCCAGCTTCCCAGCCAATCCACCCACCCTCCCAACCAGCAGACATCACCCACCTTGGTCACCATGACGACCACGAAGTTCTTCTCGTCGATGCGATAGTCCCTGATGGGGACATCGTCACTCAGGATCTTGCCAGCATAGATGAGTTTCTGTCCAGCCACAGGGAAAGCATCACGACCCTTCTCAGCTTCTATCTTCTCCTTTAGCACCTTCACCTGGAGGAAGGGGTAGACGATCATTGCAAACCCCCCAGATTCTCTCTTCTAGTTTGGGGGCAGGCTGCAAGCCCTGACGGCCGAATAGCTAAGCTTCATTATCAAGCATACTAGACCATTCTACCATTCAATGAAGTATTTACTGAACACTTATTATGTGACAGGTGCAGTTTTAGGTACAGATGACAGAGCACAAACACTCAACATGTGCCCCTGTTCTCACAGAGGACACTCACGTGGGAGAATAAAAAAACTAATACATATTTCAAAAGATGTAAACATGATGAAATGCAAATCAAAACAGAGAGGAGATCTAAGGTTGCTGACAGTGGTGTTTACTGAGAGAATCCTAAGTTGATAGTGCTATTATAAATGTACACATCACAGGTTTAAAGTCTTGTAATAACTTGAGTGGAATAGTTACCATGAGCCTCATTTTGTATTTTTTTAAAAGTTATTTATTTATTTGGATGCATAGGCTCTTAGTTTTGGCATATGGGATCTAGTTCCCTGACCAGGGATTGAACCCAGGCTCCCTGCATTGAAAGTGCAGTCTCAGCCACTGCACCAGGAAGCAAGTTCCATATCCTTATTTTATATTTGAGAAAAATAGAGGCACAGAGATTACCTAACTTGCCCAAACAGTTGGGCTGGTCAAAAAATCTGAGTTTGTTTCCTTTTTACAAAAAATGAACTTCAGTATCTCCCTCACGGGGGAAATTGTGCAAAAAGTGCCAAATACACGTTTTTTAGGTCCTAAGTCTCTTTCCGGTCAAAACCACAGCATCATGTTTAGACCGTGGGCTCTCACTTGAGGCAAATTCGAATTGAAATCAGCTCCGCCACGCCTCGCGGTATGCATATGCGACTATAGCAAAGTTCTTCAAGCCCAAAGTTTCCACATCTGTTAAGTGAGGACACTCCAGAGTGCCCAAATGACAAGCCTACATTGCAGAATTAGTAAAACATCATGAAAACGCTCAGTGACTGGTGAAAAACAAACACGGACCACTGAAACTCAGACCGTTTATTATCATTATCATCATAGTTGCTGTCATCACTTGGCATCTCCTGATCACTACTCCCAGATTTGGCCACCAAGGTCCCGAGGCAAAGCCTACAAAGGTGGGAACTCGGAGGACCCATTCCAGACTAAGCAGCCCGGCCGGGAATCTGAGCCTGCGGATCCCGCGCCCCGCGAGGACGCTGACATTGGAGCCAGGACCTGGCGGTCGCCCCGGGGGTGGGGCCTCGCCTGGAGATCGACCCAAGAGCGCCGCCCGAGCCACCAGGGGCAGAGCCGGGGACCATCAGGGTACCTGGGAAAGTCGGGCCCGTAGGGAGAATGGGCAGGGCGCGACCCTGCGCCGTCTTCCCCGCCTCTCTCTTCGGGATCCCGGCCTCCCCGCCCCCACCCCACCCGCTGCACCCGTCGCTCCCGCTCCGGAGCTCCGGCCTGGCTCGCACCGTCTCATCAGGCTCCATGCGGATCTTGAAGGTCTGCTGCTGCAGTGTTTTGAGCGTGATCGTGACGGCCATGGTGGGACCCGAGCGACACGGCGGCCCCGGAATCCTTACACGACATGCAACTCACGCCGCCGCCATCTTAGCGCCCAGCCGCGCCGCACGCCGACAGCTTCCGGGGCAGGCAGTGCGCGCGCCGACCACCACACACGTGACCTGAGCGCGCCCCCTTGGCCTTCGTGAGCATGCGCACTAGCGCGGCCTCGAACGAAGCATGCGCAGACTAAATTCTATTCCGTGAGAGGGGAAGGGGACTTCTTGCTCTACCATCAAGTGGCTTCCTGCAAGTGACGCCATGCCTGCTAGCGGTGACGTCATAGGCCACAAAATGGCTCCGAGACCCCCCGTTTCACGCCCATGAGTTTGTTGACGTTTAACAAGCACTGTACTTGCTAGATTTTCATTTCTTCCACAAAATCTTCATGTCTTTTTACTCGTTCCAAATGAGCCTTACTCTGGTCTGGCCACCTGACAAGAAGCCTATCAAGCCCTGAAAGAACTAGAAAGGATATTTGAAAGGTCACCAACAGTTAAACACGGAAATTGGCCACAGTGGAGACACAATGCCATTCTGTGGCCTCATTAATCCCTAAGAGCTGGATTTTTGGAATGAATCTTAACAATTCTAGCACCTGGTGTCCCTACCTCTCTGCTGCTCCTCCCCTGATCACTTTGTTCACCCAACTATCTCCATCTGACTCCATCAAGTACTCCGTCTGAGTACTTGAGGAAGATGTAACGTTCAAGGTTTCCCTACACTCAACACAAAATTCTCTCCTTAAACTTTCCCTGGATATGCCAGTTCTGGAGGCCTCCCACAAGAGTGGGGCTAGGCCCCAAGACACTCGAAGGAGTCCTACCCTGGAACAAGGAGTGGAAGGGTTGGTTAGCCAACGCTGAAGGTGCTTTGTCAGACAGGATGGAGGTGATGTATTTATCTTTCATTTAGAGGGTGGACTTCCCACCCTACCCCCAACCTGAATTGACTATTGCCTGCCACCTAACCAGCTCTTCTTACAATTTACATCTGAGAAGACACCAGGCCGTGGCCTGCCACCTCACTCCTTACCCAACTATTACCAGGTCCTGCAGCTTCTCCCTTCACAGCATATCCCGTGCTAGTAAGCTTTCACAAGCCTAGGTCAGACCAGGGTGAGGAATTCTTTCTTCCCGCCCTCCTGCAGATAAGAGACATCAGTTCCCAACTACCCACTGGACATTAATGGCAACCTTGAGGGGCGCAACAAAGTGGGCCTAAGCCAACCTTACAGGCCCACAGGCTCTTCTGACACTTTCACTCCCTCCCTTGGGGCCACCTCTTTCCCTTCAAGAGGTTCAAACCCTGACTTGGCCACTGAAGGCCATTAGGGTAGATAACATCTCTGAACCTATTTCCTTGACTATAAAAGGAATTAATAGTTTTTAACACTGGCTAGTAGTCAGAAAATGTGTTTAAAGCTAGTAGCTGTGTAGTCTTGCTCCTTCATCAACAAGAGATGTGTATGTGGTTCAGTATGAAAGAGTTCACATGAATTGGTGGCTCAAGTGTGGGTTCAAACCCCACCTCTTCCTAAATCTGTCTCGAACTCAACTGATACTAGAACCAAAACTCACCAGTGTGATGAAAGGACTCCACAAGCTAATAAGTGGAGTGTATTTGTAACGGCACTGAAAATGGTCACTCTTTCTCATTCACCTGAGGTTCTGGAGGTAAACAAGGGCTCCTGTAACCTTATGGGGACATTCAGCCAACAATTCTAGTGCCTAAAAGACAAATCTCACTAAACAATTACCTCTCCCAGGAGACACAGGAGGAAGACACAAAACTTAATTTAATAGAAATTTTGTTTGTAGTTCTTACACTCTCAGCATGAGCTGAGCTAGAACCTGCTGCCCCACTCAGAAGTGGCCCAGTCCTGGGGGCAGGGAGAAAGGGGAAGGGATCAGAGCCCCATTCTTCCTCAGTGCTGGGGGGCTAGGGATGCCACCCTCTTCTCCTACCCTCCCTCTGGGATCCAGGAAGGAGAACAGATGGAATTTTGGGCCTGGGGCTTCTCCTCCACACCACATCCCACCCTGAGTCCCCAAGATGGAAGGGAACTTAGGGATCTGGAGTGAAGGGGACAGGAGAAAGCAAAGATGTCAATCAAGAGAGATGAAGGCCAGAGGTGAGGGCTGAAGGAGAATCAGAGACAAAATGCCAGTAAAAAAAAAAAAAATTAAAAAAAGGGGGGAAGGGGGGAGCCAAAAACAAAATCCACCCCAAATTGGAACCCGCCTGGAAAAAAATGAAAGTTCTCCAGTCTCATAGAGACATTATTTGGCGCGGCCAGCTCTGCGGCAGGAGCGCTCAGGCCTCAGTCCAGCCCTGGAAGCGGAGGTGGCCCCTACAGCTCATCCTTGGCCTGGCCAGCGGCAGCATCTTCTTCCTCCTCCTCTTCCTTCTCATCTTCATCCTCCTCCTCCTCCTCCTTGTCCTCGTCGTCATCTTTGTCTGCCTCTTCCTCCTCCTTGCCTTTCTTCTCCTCCTCCTCCTCCTTTAGCCTCTGCTCTTCATCCTGCTTGTCTTTCATTTGCTTTTCTGCTGCCTGTGTACAAATCACACACACACACCCCTCAGGCCTGGACTCCCTTGCCAGCCCTGCCCACGCCCAAACCCAGGCTGGACCTTGGGCTCACCTTTGTAACACCCCAAGTCTCATTGCCAAACTCCTCAGCATACGCCTCATCATTGGTGATAAGGAAGTTGTCAAAGATGGTGCCAGACTTGACCTGTATAGGGCCAGAATGGGTGGGTCAGAAGGGAATACCTGTTGGCCTTGGCCTTGAAAAGGTCTCCTACCCATGCTCACATAACCACTACACAATACTACAGTCTAACATTGCAGTTGATAAACAGGCTGCCTGGATTCAAACCCCAGCTCTGCCATTTACTACATATGACCTTGAGCTTGTGACATCACCTCTTTGCACCTCAGTACCTTCATCTATAAAATGGGGTCTCATTATCTTCAAACTTACTTTCTAGTACATTCTATGTGCCAAGCACCATACTAGATGCAGAAAGTACGTTGGCAAACAGGACAAAAATTTGGTCCCTGTGAAGCCAAGTTCTAATGTGTTATCTACCTGCTGGCTGTTGCGTGCAATAAAGTGAGTTAGTTTCCACAGAGATACTTGGAAGTAGTACCTGGACATATTAAGTACAAGCCAAAGCAGGTGCGGTAAGAACCCCATAATGACAAACTAGTAATTTCTTAAAAGAAAAGAGCAAGGGCACTACTTTGGAGTCTGCCCGCCCTTGTCCCCTTCCTTTCTGGGTTGACCCTGAGCACCTGAGGTCCCCTAGGGAGCCGCCTCTTCCCTACATGTCTCACCTGCCAAAGATCCAAGCCTAGAACAGCGAAGTTTTCATAGGCATAGATGTTGCTGTCAGGGGAATACTCAGGGTTGTCAATCTCTGGATGGATCCAAATGCCCTTGTACTCTGGGTTGTCGATCTGCCTGGGCTTCCACTCCCCCTGCAGAAGTAAACCAATGGGTGAGCAGAGATCAGTGCCTTCCACATTGCGCACCACCCTCCTCAGAGCGCCAGACTCACCTTGTACTCTGGGTTCTGAATAACAGGTGGTTCCCACTCTCCGTCCATCTCTTCATCCCAGTCCTCGGGTTTCTTAGCATCAGGGTCAGGAATGTGCTCAGGCTTGTCCCAATCCTGAGGATACATTAGGAGGTCAGAGTAGGCCCAGCAGTCCTCCACACCCTCCATGGTGGGGAGCCCCTGCCCAAGCACCAACCTCAGGCTTGGAGTCTGTGGGGTCATCGATTTTGGCGCGATCGTCCCAGTCTTCAGGCTTATCGGCATCAGGATCCTTTATCTTCTTGGGTGGCAAGAAATCCCAATCGTCCTCCAAGGAGCCTGACTCCACCTGGCTGTTGTCAATCTTCACCTCATAGGTATTATCAGGCCGCACAATTAGCGTGTACAGGTGGGTGAATTCATCGTCCTGAAGAGAATGGAAGATGAGTGGCCCCGCCCACCAGCCTGGGCTCAAAGCCTCCCCTCACAGCCTAACCCTAACCCTAACCCCCAAGGCACACCTTGCAGCGGATATCCTTGTTGATCAGCACATTCTTGCCCTTGTAGTTGAAGATGACATGAACCTTCTTGGTGCCGGGGCCACAGATGTCCGGGCCTTTGTGAGAAGCAGATCTGGTCAGAACTACAGTCTGTGCACCATTACAAGCCCCTGCCCACCCCTTTACAAAAAGATAACTTGGTTCTTAAACTCAGGACTGTCAAACTGAAAAAAAAGAACTCAGACCTTCTCTCTAAGGAACTGGGGGAAGACACTTAAAAAAAAAAACAAAAAAATCAGTGCTCCAGAACTTAGTATCTTCACTTGCACAACTAGAAAAGAGAAAATGCCTGTACAGTAAAATTGCACGTATTAGTCTTAAGTCGATGATAAAAATGCAGTAAGTCGTTCCTAACTATTCCCTCACCTTCCCTGTCAAAGAAATGTCTAGGCATTTAAGTGTTTTCTGTGCTCTCAAGACCACCGTTCGTGGGCTGCAAAAAACTCCCGGGGTTTCAAACTCCCTCTAAGTGACCAGAAATCAGAACCAGGGGTCCCCTCACCAAACATGATGTTGTATTCGGAGTCTCCGTGCATGTCTGTCTGATCCAAACCAGCTGGAAACAGCTTCACATAGCCGCCCCCACAGTCGATGTTCTGCTCGTGTTTCACCGTGAACTGCACCACCAGGGTCTGACCCTTGTTACTGAAGGGCTCGAATCTCGCCGACAGAGCGTAGAACCGGGCATCCTGGCTAGTCTGCAGGCCTACCGAGAGACTACAGTCAGATCAGGGCTCAGCACCAACCCCCTGGGGAACCCTAAGGATGTAAAATACAGACCAGTACCCCTTCCTCCACCTGCCTTACTCCTAGGGATACCCAAACTCTGTTCTCCTGGATCTGAGCACCCACTTTTAAGTTCTTACCTTTATCTTTCTCCTGGTCACCATAGAACTTGCCGGAACTGAGAACGAATTTGCCAAAATCCGGTTTGTGTTTGGATTCGATCCAGCGCTCGGTCCACCCGTCTAGAGGACCAAACAGGCAGGTAAGCGCGGTGGTGCTGATCAACCCCCCACCAAACATCTACCAGGAACCACATACTGCTGCGAGCAAGGAAGGAGACTCCCCCCCTCCCCCCAGACTGTCCCCACCCCAACCTCTAGTTTGACATCTCTGGTGACTTAAAAGATCCTCGGGCAAACCCTAACTCCCGCCTCGGAAAGCCGCTGCTCCCTCTACGCTCCCCAAGGACGCCGAAAGAAGGCTCGCCTGCGGCTTCAGTCCCTGAAGAAAACCGTGTTGGCTCTCTGAGCAGTAATTACAAGCAACACGCAGATATGGGCCGGGGGGCCAGCCGCGTCGTTAGAACAATCTCGAGCGGTACTAGCCGTTACCTCCGTCCAGGAACTGCTCCTTGAAGTAAACGGTGGGATCAGCGGCGGCCAGGCCGAGAAGGCCGAGCAGCAGCGGAACGGGTAGCAGCATGGCGGGCCGAGGGGGCGGTGGTGCGCGGGCCCTTTAAGTTGCTCGTCCGGCAGCAGCTCTGCAGTGGGGACAGACGCCGCCGCCGGCCGTGCCCTTTTATACCCCGCCTGCGCTCAAACCAGCCTGGTCCGGCCTCTTGGCCCGCCTCCCTCACTTTATCATTGGTCTGTAGCCACAGCCCTGCCTTTCCATTGGATCCTTCTGGGCTCAGCATGTTAGGCTGTGCCTCGGAACGCTGGGTTCCCAGATGGCCGATTTCTATTGGCCGCACCACTGGCCAATGAAGGTCGACCACGCGTTGTGGGGGACGCCCATCGGTGAAGTGGGGGCCTCGAGCCCCGCAGGCCAGGTCATGTGACCAGACCTCGGCCCAGCCCCGCCCTCCCCCGCGCGTCGCGTTTGGGACCTAGACGTTTAAAGAACACGCGCGAGCGGTGGTGTTCCGTGAAACTAAGGTCCCGGCTCCATTCTGGACTCCGCTGAACCCTTGTACAGGGATGAGTGGCCAAGGTTTTCGTACTCTGAGTTTGGAGAACCCCACCATTCCCACCTTCTCTTTCTTTTTCTTCCCAGTCCTCTTCCCGTCCTCCACCCGCCTCCCCCCAACCCCCCGCCCGAGATGGGGCAGAGGGCACCGAGCCCCGGGGCTTCACTTCCTCCCAGCGCCGGAGCCGTGCAGGTCTGGGGGAAGAGTGCCTGTTTTCTTCTCCGTACGGCCCCGTAGTGACCTGGCAGCCTGTCAGACTGCTTCTGTGTGAGCTGGGGCAAGTCATTCAGCCTCTTTGAAATCACAGGATCTCTTGAAAGGCCAGGAGGAGCGACCCCGGCCAGCTGCTGCCCGGCAGAAATGCTTTCCAAGCTTTTAGGGATTTTCTGGGACAGAGGGGAGGAAGCCCTGACGACTCAAAAGATGTGACGATAGGCTGTGGCTCCTAGTGTTGTTCCTGTCGTTGCAGCCTGTCGTTTACCTCCCTCCCATTCCCCCCCGCCCCAGCCGGTAAATGAAAGGGGTCGCCGCCTTGTGGTCTCCCACAAACGGCCTGCTTTTGCAATTAAACGGTTGAATATGAGAGGGCAGGGGGTTCCGTTGGGGAGAAGAAAAAAAAGGGGCAGATGGTGAGGAAGATAAGGTCCAAGGGAGGTGGGCAGGACCCCTGAGATTAGAGCCGTCTTCTGAGGCCAGAGGCAAATGACCGACAGTGACTGACACCAGCTCCATACCCCTAGGCTGCAGGAAGGAGGAAGGAGAACTGGGGCTTTCCCAAACTGAGCAAATAGGCTGTGGACTTGGGAAGTGGGAATAAATTGGTGAAGAGGAGGGAATTCTGGCAAAAGGGTGAGGAGAGGGTGCTTCCTCTCCAGTGGTGGGGACTTGGAGGTATGACGAGTTTTGAAGAAGTTGGGGTTCTACTCCTTCCCCAAAACAGTATGGCGTATAACCCAAAGTGGACCTCGCTGATGAAGCCCACACCTACCAAGTCTGGGCTGACCATGCTAGGCTTTGCACTGACGTTCCTCCCACCTTCCCTCTCTTCCACCATGCGTCATGGACACAGGGGCTTGGTGCTTCCTTCTGGACAGTAGAATCTGTGCCTGTCATGTTCACCTCACCATTCCACAGTGTCTCCTGTATAGCACGAGGCACAGAACAGACTTAAGACCTACTTGATGTTTAAAAAAAAAGAAACTATATATGTGACAGAAGGAAGGGACAAAGGACTCTTGCTAGAATTAAAAAAGCAAAAATGGAGAAAGTGCTTTTTTTTTGGCAGTACAGAGTCTTCATATCTGTGCGGGGGGCGGTTCTTCTCAAGTTGTGGGCAGGGGCTACTCTCTAGTTGTGGTGAGCAGGCTTCTCCTTGTGCTGGCTTCTCTTGTTGCAGAGCAGGGGCTCTAGGGTGCAAGGGCTTAATTACTCTGCAGCATGTGGAATCTTCCCAAACCAGGAGTTGAACCCTGGTCCCCCAACATTGACAGGTGAATTCTTTTTTTTTTTAATTGATGGATAATTGCTTTGCAGAATTTTGTTGTCTGTCAAACCTCAACATCAATCAGTCATATGTATACATATATCCCCTCCCTTTTGAACCTACCTCCCATTTCCCTCCCCATCCCACCCCTCTAGGTTGATACAGAGCCCCTGTTTGAGTTTCCTGAACCATACAGCAAATTCCTGTTGGCTATCTATTTTGCATACGGTAATGTAAGTTTCCATGTTACTGTTTCCATATAGCTCACCCTCTCCTCCCCTCTCCCCATGTCCATTGGTCTATTCTCTGTGTCTCTCCATTGCTGCGGTGTAAATAAGTTCTTCAGTACCATTTTCCTATTTTCCGTATATGTGTGTTAGAATATGATATTTCTCTTTCTGATTCACTTCACTCTGTATAATAGGTTCTAGGTTCATCCACCTCATCAGAACTGACTCAAATGCATTCCTTTTTATGGCTGACTAATATTCCATTGGCTATATATACCACAACTTCTTTATCCATTCATCTGTCGATGGACATCTCAGTTGCTTTCATGTTCTAGCTATTGTAAATAATACTGCCATGAACAATGGGATACATGTGTCTTTTTCAGCCCTGGTTTCCTCAGGTTATATGTCTAGGAATGGGACTGCTGGGTCATATGGTGGGTTTTTTCCTAGTTTTTTAAGGAATCTCCATACTATCTTCCATAGTGGCTGTATCAACTTATTTACATTCCCACCAACAGTACAGAGGGTTCCCTTTTCTCCACATCCTCTCCAGCATTTATTGTTTGTAGACTTTTTGATGATGGCCATTCTGACTGGTGATGTCATGTAGTTTTGATTTGCATTTCTCTAATAATGAGTGATACTGAGCATCTTTTCGTGTGATTGTTAGTATGTCTTCTTTGGAGAAATGTCTATTTAGGTCTTTTCCCCAGTTTTTGATTGGGTTGTTTGTTTTTCTGGTATTGAGTTGACAGGTGAATTCTTAACCACTGGACCACCAGGGAAGTCCTGGGAGAAGTGCTTTGAAACTAAGATGAGACTTTGAGGAATGCATTCTGAATTTTTGTCAGGACGTCACTATACGTCCAGAATTGGGGGATATTAGTAACCCCATTTTCCAGGCTCAAGTAACAATTGTGATGGCTGAATGAGTAAATAGGGCTTCCCAGGTGGCACAATGGTGAAGAATCCACCTGTCAGTGCTGGAGATGGGAAGATCTCCTGCAGAAGGAAATGGCAACCCTGTCCAGTATTCTTACCTGGAAAATTCCATGGACAGAGGAGCTGGGTGGGCTCCATGGCTGGGGCAGGGGGCGGTCACAAAAAATCGGACACAACTGTGCCACTAAACAACAACAAATGAATAAATGCATGCTGCTTAGACTAGCACCTGACCCGGAGTTCACACTCAATACCAGCAAATACTGCATACATGTGTGTACCAGCAAAAATACTGCACTAAGTACTATTGTACTTACTTCTCAGTTACCTGGGCCCATATCATTTCCATCCAAGGGAGGAAACTGAGGCACAGAAAGATGAAGTGATTTAGGTGGGTGACAAAATTGACAGATCTGGGATTAGACTCTGCTTGTGCTGCCTAATATAGTCTCCACTATTGACTATAGCCACGTGTGACTATTGCCTTTTGAAATGTAGCTGCTCTTAACTGAGATGAGCTGTAAGTGTAAAATATACATCAGAATTTAAAGACTTAGTATAAAAAAAGAATGCAAAATATTTCACTAGTATTAAATATTGAAATGAAAATTTGGACATCTCAAGTTCTATAAATTCCTCAAATTAATACCACCCCCTTTAATTTTGTATTTAAAAGTTTTTATTTTTGGCTTTGCTGGGTCTACCTCGTGGTACACAGGCTTTTTCTGTTTTCAACAAGCAGGGGCTACTGCCTAATTACAGCACCTGGGCTTCTTGTTGCAGTGGCTTCTCTTGTTGTGAAGCATGGGCTCTAGAGCACACAGGCTCAGTAGTGGTACACTGGCTCCAGAGCACATCAGTTTCAGTAGTTGCAATGCAAAGGATTTAGCTGCTCTTCAGCATGTGGAATCTTCCCAGACTAGAGATGGAACCGATGTCCCCTGCACTGGCAGGCAGATTCCTAACCTCTGGACTACCAGGGAAGTCCTGACCCCTTTTGTTTTAAACATCGATAATTAGAAAGGGTAAAATTATATTTGTATCTCAAATTACATTTCTTTGTTTTGGCCAGGCCCGAGGCATACCAACCAGGGATCAAACCCATGCATTCTGCAGTGGAATTGTGGAGTTCTAACCACTGGACGAGTTGACTCACTGGAAAAGACTCTGATGCTGGGAGCGATTGGGGGTAGGAGGAGACGGGGACGACAGAGAATGAGGTGGCTGGATGGCATCACCGACTCGATGGACATGAGTTTGAGTGAACTCCGGGAGTTGGTGATGGACAGGGAGGCCTGGCGTGCTGTGGTTCATGGGGTCCCTAAGAGTCGGACACGACTGAGCGACTGAACTGAACTGAAACCACTGGAAAGTGAAACCATTAGTCCCTCAGTAGGGTCTGACTCTTTGCGACCATGTGGACTCCATGTCCATAGAATTCTCCAGGCAAGAATACTGGAGTGGGTTGCCATTTCCTTCTCCAGGGGCTCTTCCTGATCCAGGAATTGAACCCAGATTTCCTGCATTGCAGACAGATTCTTTACTGTCTGAGCCACCAGGTCAGACCCCTAACCACTGGACCACCAGGGAATTGCCAGTATCTTGAGTTGCTGATCTGCACTACAAATTATTTCCCTGACACTGATCTTCTCAGAGTAGGGGTGTGGGGGAGGGAGGGCAGCTCTGGAGCGTTTATGATTTCTGACACTATCTCCACCAATTCCTTGCAGAACCCTTGCGCAAAGCATATCACCCAGCTTCAGTTTTCATCAGTGAAATGTAGATTATATCGGTATGTACAGCACAGTTTGGAGGAAAGTGAAATAAAGACCCCTGAAGCGCTTAGCACTGGCCTGGGGACAGGGGAGAATGACCATACAAGTTAGCAGGTACTTTGACAATAGCTAGTCTTCTCCTTTCCCTTTTCACTTTCACACATTGGAGAAGGAAATGGCAACCCACTCCAGTGTTCTTGCCTGGAGAATCCCAGGGACGGGGGAGCCTGATGGGCTGCCGTCTATGGGGTCACACAGAGTCGGACACGACTGAAGTGACGCAGCAGCAGCAGCAGCAGCAGTCTTCTCCCTATTTTTATAGGGTTGGTCCCTACCCAGTCTCCCTTTGAAAATTTGGAAGTAGTTTACATCAGCAGTTTGACTATGTCTGGAGTCCACCACCCAGAGCCCTCCTGTGGGGTAAGAAAGAATTCCCCCAAGGGCGGACTGTCTCAGGCCCAGAGAGAGAAGTCCAAGGTCACACAGCCCACTGCAGGTGGAGTTGTGTGAAGTTTAAAACAATGCTGTGAGTCTGTCTTTGAGGGCATTCATTTGACCTCTCTGGTCAGCCAGACGCCACTAGGGGGGTCCCTAACCCCTCTGAAGTGCTATGACACGCTCAAAATGGCGGCACAGCGTGCCCTCAATATTGTCCGCCACACTCAAGATGGCGACGTAAGCGCGCCCCACCCCCGATCCTCGGGGCCGCTTCCGGTTCCGGTGGTTCTGGTCGCCGGCAGGGACACGCGGAGCGCGCTGGGAACAACCATGGCGGACGGTCCGGTGGCGGAGGTGCTACTGCGGCGGCTGGAGGCGGCCGATGGCGGCCTGGACAGCGCGGAACTGGCGACCGAGCTGGGCGTGGAGCACCAGACTGTGGTGGGCGCCGTGAAGAGCCTGCAGGCGCTGGGTGAGGTGAGCCGGGCGGGCGATGCTGGGCTTCCTCGCTTCTGCATCTGCGGTTCCTTCGCCAGGAGGGCTTCTGCCTCCAGACCAGATTCTCTCAGCCCTGGTTAGGGGTGGTTGTATCCGGGTTCAGCCCAGAGTGCGCAGGCGGGGAGTCAGGAAAGAGTGAAGACCCAGGTGCGCGGACGCTCTCGTGCAGTAAATGTCCATTGAGGCATTGGTTAATTTTGAGGGGGTGAGGAGGAGGATGGGGGACGATAAAGACGCAATCGCTGCCTTCGCGCAGGTTGCGGTGTGATGGATATACTCGTGACCGGAGTGATGGAGGAAGCACAGGGAATTCAGAGGTGTTAACTACCACAGCCTTGAAGATCAGGGAGAGCATCCCAAAGGAGATGACAGTTGAATCCGGTTTCTGCACTGAGTACAAAAGCCATGGCACTTTAGGGATCAGTGGGGTGGGAGTGGGGGACAGGCGGTGAGAGAGACACAGCAGAGCCAGATTTTGCAAGGCCTTCTAGGTCTTTATCTCACAGGGGTACTAGGGGGCCATGGCAGGAGCTGGAACCAGTCAGACGTGCTTACTGCCTACATCCGTCTTGGCAGGGGCAGGACGGAGGGCAAAGGGACAAGGGCAGAGACTGGCATATCCCCAAACTAGAGGGTAGCTGGACTGGAGAAGGGGTTCAGGTGATGAAATGAAATTGGGTTCATGGCAAGGTAGGGAGAGCCAGAATGAAGCCCAGCCTTCTGATTTGGACAAGTGAAGGGTGATGGATCCAGAAGGAGAGGATGCTGATGGACCCCTGGGCCACCCAGCAGCCTGGATCCATGAGGCTAGGACTCAGAAAACATAGCTGGACTGTTTTGTCATCAAAGTCATATAATGTGCCCTTTCTGGTGTCAGCTTTTTTTTTAACTGAGTCAGGTCTTAGTTGCTGCACGTGGGATCTTTCCTTGTGACCTCCAGGCTCTCTAGTCTGGAGCTTACTTGTTTTAAGACATATAGAATCTTAGTTCTCTGTCCAGGGATTGAATTTCAGGGATTGAATTTGTGGTCCCTGCACTGCAAGGCAGATTCTTAACCACTGGATCACCAGGGAAGTCCCTGACCTCAGCTTTATTTTTCATTCAATCTTTGACAGAACACAGGGGCTTCCCTGGTGGCTCAGAGGATAAAGCGTCTGCCTGCAATGCAGGAGACCCAGGTTCGATCCCTGGGTTGGGAAGATTCCCTGGAGAAGGAAATGGACACCCATCCAGTGTTCTTGCCTGGAGAAGCCCATGGACAGAGGAGCCTGGCAGGCTGCAGTCCACGGGGTCGCAAAGAGTCGGACATGACTGGGCAACTTCGGTTAGATTTACATACGAGTAAGGGGATATGCGGAGACAGAAATAGTAACCCATCCAGTATTCTTGCCTGGAAATCCCATGGACAGAGGATCCTGGTGGGCTAAGTCCATGTGGTCGCAAAAGAGTCAGACACAAATTAGTGACAGAACAAACAAGGTGATACGTAAGATGTAACTCTTATTTATTCCCAAGTTGAAGATAGGACAACTTCTAAGCATTGGTCAGAATCTTAATCGGTGTTACCAGAAGGAACCAGCAAACCTGAATTAGAAATTAGGCTCCCAGGCTGCAGAGCCTGAGGTCGTCAGCGCAGAAAGGGAGTGAAACTATGGTGTGTGGGATGACAGTACCTTGAGTGATGTGAAACTGACATTTGTGTAGGCTACAGAGGGTTAAGTAGTGGCAGTTTAATGTGGTTCATTGTAAGAATGATGATGATATTAATAGGTAGTAGTAGTTAGGTTTATACAGCACTTGCTGCATACTAAGTGCTCCACATCCTTTTTTGTTTGTTTGTTTGGCCCCAGTGGGTGGCATGCAGGGTCTTAGTTCCTAGTTCCTGGATTAGGGATTGAACGTGTGCCTCCTGCACTGGGAGCTTGAACTCTTAACCACTGGACTGCCAGGGAAGTCCTCTGCATCTTTTCTGCTTAGTTACGCCTCAAAACAACTCTCTGAGTTAAAGCCCACCTTTTTCTCACGTATAAGAAATTTTGCTCAGGGAGGTTAAGCCGTTTTCAGCAAGGTCACACAGTAGGTGAGGAGCAGACCTAGAAATTAGAATGACATGGGAACCTAGGGTTTCTGCGTGTAATGTGGATCCCTGGGGTTTTTCTCTAATATCTGAGTACTGAGATGCAAACACATAAATCATTTCACCTGAGACTTTAAAAATCTTTCCAAGGTTCAGAAGTGGTGGTCCAGTGGCTAAGACTCCACGCTCCCAATTCAGGGCACCTGGGTTCGATCCCTGGTCAAGGACCTAGGTCCCACATGCTGAAACTAAAAGATGCTACATACCCCAAGGAAGGACTTCCCAGGTGGTACTGGTGGTAAAGAACTCACCTGCCAATGCAGGAGAGGCAGGTTTGATCCTTGGGTCAGGAAGATCCCCTGGAGGAGGAAATGGCAACCCACTCCAGTATTCTTGCCTGGAGAATCCCGTGGACAGAGGAGCCTGGCAGGCTACTGTCTGTGGGGTCACAAAGAGTTGGCACACACATGTGCAGCACGAAAATGCTGCAACTAAGACCCAGCACAGTTGAATGAATAAATACTTTATTTTTTTTTCTTTAAGTGATGAAATTTGTTCTTTTTCAGGGAGTACCCTTAGTACTCTACCCTGCTCTCGGAGGTGTGAATCATTTTTGTCATTATCCTCATGTCACAAAAGATCAACCGAGACTCACCTAGGGCAGATCACTTTGCTCGGGAGTGGTACAGCTGGGATGTGAAGCTGGCTTCAGAGGCCATGCACCCCCAGTGGTGTGGCAAGGGGGTGCCTGGATCTGAGCCCTGTCCTTGCCGTGCCCCCCTATTTTTCTACAGATCATCGAGACTGAGCTGCGCTCCACCAAGCGCTGGGAGCTTACCACTGAGGGTGAGGAGATTGCCCAGGAGGGCAGCCACGAGGCCCGGGTGTTTCGCAGCATCCCCCCAGAGGGCCTGCCGCAGAGTGAGCTCATGGTAGGAGCCTGAGGGGCCTGGGGCCTCAGAGGTGTGTTGGGGTGACGGCAGCCCTTGTGCCCGTGCCCCGTTCACTGCAGCCTTGTTCCCCCAGCGACTGCCCAGTGGCAAGGTGGGCTTCAGCAAGGCTATGTCCAACAAGTGGATCCGGGTGGACAAGAGTGCTGCTGACGGGCCCCGGGTGTTCCGTGTGGTGAGTCCCTGCTGGAGGGCTGTGGGCCGGGTGGTCGGGCAGGTGGGCCCCTCGCCCTCGGGGTCTCTCACACCCATTCCTGTGGCAGGTGGACAGCGTGGAGGATGAGGTGCAGCGCCGGCTCCAGCTGGTCCGGAGTGGGCAAGCTGAGAAGCTGGGAGAAAAGGAGCGGAGTGAGCTCCGGAAGCGGAAGCTGCTGACTGAAGTGTGAGTGGGTGTCGCCCCCAGGCTCACACCTGGCTCACCTGCCTGGCCCTGGAGTGGGGGCAGGGACAGGGAGGCGTGCTGCCCATACTGGGCCTGTGTGCTATCGGGCTTTTCCCCACCCCCCTTTACACTGGGGTGGTCAAGTGCGCTTGCCACACTCATGCCCCGACGGGGCCTTTACCTGTGCTGTGTTTCTGCCTAGAAAGATCCTCTCACTGTTCTTCAAGGCAAGTTCTGACAGCATATCTCTGTTCATGTGTCAGCTTAGAGGCCACCACTCTGACACCCTTTCCTCCCTTCGACTTCCATAACAGTTCCACACTTGTAGTCTTCAGCCCTTTTGCCCTCCCTGTTTACTTTCTCTACAGTCCTAAGCACTGCCTGGAATTTTAATGTTTGTTTATTTAGTGATTTTTGGCTGTACCACACAGCATGTGGGATCTCAGTTCCCTGACCAGGAACCAGAGCCATGCCCCCTGCATTGAAAGAGTGGGGTCTTAACCACTGGATGGCCAGGGAAGTGCCAGCACTGTCTGGACTTGTATGGGCTTGGGGCTCTGCCGTCACAGGGCAGACGTCTCCTCGAGCAGATGTAGCAGTTACAAGAACGCAGACTGGAGTGGGGCTGCCCAGTTCACCTCCCAGCTCTGCCACCTGTTAGCTGTGTGACCTTGACCGAGTCACCTGATCTTTCCATGCCTCTGTTTACGCATATGTGAAATGGCTCCTTTTCACACATGGTTATGGGGTGACTTTATCGAACAGAGCCTAGTGTAGAATAAGCTCTCTAAACTTGACCTACTGGGGGGACTTACCTGGCAGTGCAGTGCTTAAGATTCCCAAGCTTCCAGTGCAGGAGGCATGGGTTTGATCCTTGGTCAGGGAACTAAGATTCCAATGTCATGCAGCAAGGCAAAAAAGTTTTTAATTTTTCATTTTTAAAAAGGGCTTCCCTGGTGGCTCAGCTGGTAAAGAATCCACCTGCAGTGTGGGAGACCTGGGTTCGATCCCAGGGTTATAGGAAGATCCCCTAGAGAAGGAAATGGCAACCCACTCCAGTACTCTTGTGTGGAAAATCCCATGGACCAAGGAGCCTGGTAGGCTACAGTCCATGGGGTTGCAAAGAGTCGGACATGACTGAGCAACTTCACCTTCCCTGGTGGTCTTTGCTTAAGAATCCATGCTTCCACTGTAGGGAGCCTGAATTCCATCCCCAGTCGGGTAACTAAGATCCCCCATGCTACACGGTACAGCCAGAAAATTAATAAATAGGCTAATTTGACCTATTATTATCACTCATAGCTCTACGGTTAGTGCCTTGAACAGGCCCTGGCACACAGTAGCTTCTCAATAAATGTTAGTTGAATGAGTATGTGCATGAACATAGGGGTGTAGGTGAGGCTAAATAAGGGTTTCAGGAGACAGTAAGTGTCAGGAAGAAAATGCAGCAGTTACTTGGTGGGTGAAGTGGGGGTCAAGGGAAACGACTTGAAGGAGGTAACAGCGATGTCCTCTGGCCTCAGGACCCTGAAGACCTACTGGGTGAGCAAAGGTAGTGCCTTCAGCACCAGCATCTCCAAGCAGGAAACAGAGCTGAGCCCAGAGATGATCTCCAGGTAGGGGGCAGCCCCAGGGTTGGGACTGGTTGGGGGAGGGTGGTAGGCAGCCCCCACCATGCCCACATACCCTGCACCGTGCCCCCCACCCATAGCGGCTCCTGGCGGGACCGGCCCTTCAAGCCCTACAATTTCTTGGCCCACGGCGTCCTCCCCGACAGCGGCCACCTGCACCCACTGCTCAAGGTCCGCTCCCAGTTCCGGCAGATCTTCCTGGAGATGGGGTGAGCACTGGTCCGGGGGCGGGGCCAGCCCAGGCCTGGGGCACGGGCAGGGCAGTCAGGCCGTGTCTCTCACCAGGTTCACCGAGATGCCGACTGACAATTACATTGAGAGCTCCTTCTGGAACTTCGATGCGCTCTTTCAGCCCCAGCAGCACCCGGCACGCGACCAGCATGATACCTTCTTCCTGCGAGGTGGGTGGGCCCTGCTGCCCCGTGCCATCCGAGGGGCCGGGCTGGGACAGAGCCTTTAGGGGCAGCCTGCCGTCTTATAGGATAAACTCCATCCTTCTCAGGGTGGCCAGCAGAGCCTGTGTGAGCTACTGTCGTCAGCTTCTGTGATCCTCCACCTCCCCCCCTCACCTCAGGGTCTTTGCTGTGCGTTCTGCTGAGAAGTGTCTTCTCCCAGGTCTTCATGGCCACCTCTGGTATCAAATCTCTGCTCACGTGTCACCTCAGAGAGGCCCCCACCGACATGCCCTTGTCCGTCCAGGTTCCTTTTGTTTTTTTGGCTGCACCAGGTCTTTTTTTTCCTTAATTATTCATTTGGCTGTGCTGGGTCTTAGTTGTGACTGGTGGGATCTTCAGTCTTTTTGCAGCATGTTGGATCTAGTTCCCTGACCTGGGATTGAACCCAGAACCCCTGCATTGGAAGCACAAAGTCTTAGCCACTGGACCACCTGGGAAATCCCTGCGTCAGGTCTTAGTTGCAGCACTTGGGATCTTCATTGTGGCATGCAGGATATAGTTCCCTGACCAGGGATCGAACCTGGGCCTCCTACATTAGGAGTGTGGAGTCCTAACTATTGGACCACCAGGGAAGTTCTCATCTCCAGCCAAGCTCTAAAAGCTCCTCACTGCTAGTCTTCAACTTTGGTTCCTATTTCTTCCACAGGCCTCAGTGCTCTCTGAAATTGCATGACTTTCCAAAATAGTCATTGTCTCCCCACCACCAGGAGAGCAGACAAGGCTGTTGTGTGTCTGTTATCCGGCCAGGAGCAAAATGTCATCGTCATCATCACAGCATCCAGAACTTAACGAGGGCAACCATAGTGGTCCAGTGATTAAAGTTTCCAGACTTCCACCACAGGGGTTGTGGGTTTGATCCCTGGTCAGGGAAGTTGCAACAGCCAGAAAAACTATTCAAAACTTACTGGACTGCCACTCTCCTAATCTTCTACCAACTAAAGGAAGTAGACTGTCAGCCCCCTTTTGCAGATGAGGAAACAGGCCCAGAGAGGAAACATCACTTGCCCAGCGCCACAGCTTGTAAGAAGTGGAGCTGGGAATGGATGTGTGACTTTTTGGGTATAGTAAAATTGTATTTCAGGAAGGGAATCATAAGAACTTGCATATTCATTGACTTCTCTGTTAAACCTCTGGGTCACAGCCACAAATGAGACAGAAGCCCTTGCCCTGAGACCCTCATGTCCTCGTTGGGCAAGATGTGCCTTAAATCCTGAGTAAGGAAATGGCAACCTACTCCAGTATTCTTGCCTGGAAAATCCCACAGATAGCCTATGGGGTCAAGAAAAGAATCAGACATGACTTAGTGACTAAACAACAACAAGCTATAAACATGGTGATGCAAGATGGCAGTAAATGAGATGGAGGAACTGACATTGTGTTGGGAGGTGTACACGGTCAATTTAAAATAAAGGCTGCTAGGACTTGGACTTCTTTGGAAGTCTGTTGGTTAAGACTTCGTACAGTATGCAGGGGGCATGAGTTCAATCCCTGGTAGAGGAACTAAGATCTCAAATGCTGTACAGCATGACCAAAAAAAATTTTTTAAAGGCTGCTTAAGCAAAGATAGAAAGAGGTGAGGGAGGGAGCTACATCTGGGGAAGGAAAGTTCCAGGCAAAGGGAATGGCCAGTGCAAAGGCCCTGAGGCTGGCACATGCCCGGTATGCTTACAGATTGGCAGGGAAGCCCTGTGGCTGGAAGAAGTAATCAGTTAGAGGTGGGAGGAGGGAATTCTCTGGTAGTTCAGTGGTTTGCACTCCATGCTTTCACTGCCATGGGCACGGGTTCAATACCCAAGTTGGAGAACTAAGTCCCGCGAGCCCTGCAGCATAGCCAGAAAAAAGGAGGCAGCAGGACCAGGGAAGGTTCTGGCAGAGGAGGGGTATGAGTGACTGCCTCAGGTGTTCCCAGGTGCCCTCCAGCAGTTGCAGAGGGCAGGCGAGGGAGCTGCCTAAGTCACTGTCTGTTTTCCATGTGGTGGCTGTTTGAATAACGCTCATTATTTATTTGGCTGTGCCAGCTCTTAACTGCGGCATGCAGGATTTTTAGTTGCGGCAGGTGGGATTTAGTTCCCTAACCAGGGATTGAACCCAGGCCCCCCGTGCATTGGGAGCTCGGAATCTTAACCACTGGACCACCAAGGAAGTCCCAAGAAATGTTCCTTGACTGACCAGATGTTGCTCTGTCCTGCCCAGATCCAGCCCAGGCCCAGCAACTCCCAATGGACTATGTCCACCGCGTGAAGCGGACCCACTCTCAGGGCGGCTATGGCTCACAGGGGTAAGGGAGGACCAGGACTTTTGGGTGGGGAAGAGGCTGGGGACCGAGAGCTGCATCATGGACTTCCTTGCACGTCCCCCGAAAGGTACAAATACAACTGGAAACTGGACGAGGCTCGGAAAAACCTGCTGCGCACACACACCACAGCAGCCAGTGCCCGCGCCCTCTACCGCCTGGCCCAGAAGGTGTGACTGGGCTCTGGCAGCACTGGAGGGAGGGGCTGGGCTGTCATACTGACCTCCTCACCCATGCCTGGGCCTGGTCTGCCTGTCACCCCCAGAAGCCCTTTACTCCGGCCAAATACTTCTCCATCGATCGAGTGTTCCGGAATGAGACCCTGGATGCCACTCACCTGGCCGAGTTCCACCAGATTGAGGGCGTCGTGGCTGACCATGGCCTCACGCTGGGCCACCTCATGGGTGTCCTGCGGGAGTTCTTCACCAAGCTGGGTGAGCAGGAGGGCCAGTGGGTGGTGTTGGTGGGTAACAGGAAGATGTCTTGGTCATCTGCCTGATTCTCCCCCCAACTCTGTTTGCCTGCCTCCCCACCCAGGTATCACCCAGCTGCGTTTCAAGCCGGCCTACAACCCCTACACCGAGCCCAGCATGGAAGTGTTCAGCTACCACCAAGGTCAGGCTGGAACCCAGTACTGGGGCAGGGAGGGAGGTTTCCGGCTGCCTACGGCTCAGCCCCAGTTCCTGTTCCTGAGGACCCCACCTCCTGAGCTCATTGCCATGCCCAGTACCACCCACATGAGCTGCCCCATCGTGTTCCTGCCTCCACAGGTCTGAAGAAGTGGGTGGAGGTTGGAAACTCTGGGATCTTCCGTCCTGAGATGCTGCTGCCCATGGGGCTCCCTGAGAATGTGTCGGTCATTGCCTGGGGTCTCTCCTTGGAGCGGTGAGTACCCAAGCCACTAAGGGTGTTGGCTGCCTCACTCAGGTGACTTGTCAGGCATGGGGGCCTATAGACTTGCAGCCCCCTCCATTGATTCATTTGAGAAATCCTTAGTGAGCACCTGCTGTATGCCCATTCTGTGCTGTGATTACAACACACATCTCCGCCTCTGTGAAGCTGGGGTGCTGGTGGACCAAGGAGGATGAGAACTGATGAGATAAATAAGTAAATTCAACAAATAAAGCTTAGAGTATGTCCAAAAGCAGTGTTATGGGGCTTCCCTGGTGGCTCAGTGGTAGAGTCCACCTGCCAGTGCAAGAGACATGGGAGACTCAGATTCAATCCCTGGGTTGAGACGATCCCCTGGAGAAGGAAATGGCAACCCATTCTAGTATTCTTGCCTGGGAAATCTCATGGGCAGAGGAGCCTGGTGGGCTATAGTCCATGGGGGCTATAGTCTATGGGGTCAACAAAATGGTTGAATATGATTGAGCGAGCAAACAACCACAACATCGAAAGCAACATTAGAGCCGAAACACAGCAGGGAGAGCTAAGGAGATGTCACGGAAGGCCTCTTGGAGGAGGTGACATCTGAGCAACGATTGGAGGTGGCTGAATTGGTAAGCTGTGAAGATAACTGGGGAAGGGTGGTCCAGGCAGAGGGAATAGCCAGTGCAAAGGCCCTGAGGCTGGAGCAGGCCTGCTGTATATGGAGAACATTGAGGAGGCCAGTGTGACTGGTGGGAGAAGGGAGTGAGTGAAGGGGAAGAGTGGGAAGAGAGAGGGGTGAGGGAGGTGACAGGGCAGATGGTATGGGGCCTTTTGAACCCCAGGGAGGGCTGGGGTTTTTACTCCAGGGAAGGTGGCAAGAGGTTCTGATCAGAAGAGAGCATGACCTGACGTTGTATTAAACCATGTCCCCCCACTCAAGCCCGACGATGATCAAATATGGCATCAACAATATCCGGGAGCTGGTGGGCCACAAGGTGAACCTTCAGATGGTGTACGACAGTCCCCTGTGCCGCCTGGACACTGAACGGGGGCCCCCTTCGACTCAAGAGGCTGCATGACATGAGCTGCCCCAAAACCCTGCTGCCCCCTTGCATCCCTGCCAGTGACCCCCTTGTATTTATGAGGCCTCTGTGAGGCCCATCCCCCTGCCCCTGGTATCTCCTCTTCCTGATCAGCCCCAGGGTCCCGGGGACAGGGGAGCGGGTAGCAGGTTCATTCTGTTGTCCACCTGTGAGGGTGGGCCTTGGGGAGCCCTTGCAGGCCAGCTGTTGGCTAATAAAGTGGGCACGTGCCCTCATCTGGTGCCTTTCCTTATGGGTGGAAGGTGCTGGAGCCCCGGGTGTAAGACATGATGGGTTGGAGGTCTTGGATCCTGGGGACCTGGCCAGCCTGAGCCATATCCCCACCAGAGAAGACTGGCTCCATCAAGCATTCACCAATTTACTTCCTGGTGCCAGGTCTCTTCTAGGTGAAGGGAACAGAACCCCCTACCCCTGTGGGAGGGGAGGCCAGGGTGGTGGTGGGGCCCTGGGAGCCAGGATTCCTACCAATTGGGAGTCAGGCATTGGTGGGATGGGGTAGACAGCCTTATTTATTTTTGGCTGTGCTGGGTCTTTATCATGGCCTGAGGGTTTAGTTGCCCCATGGCATGTAGGATCCCTGGCCCGGATTGAACCTAGGTCCCCTGCATTGGAAGGCAGGTTCTTAACCACTGGACCACCAGGGAAGTCCCAAGCTGAGCCTTTAAAACTATTTTTTGTTGTTAAAGAGCAGTTTAGTTTTAGGTTCATAGCAAAATTAAGTGACAAGTACAGAGATTTCTCATAAACCCCCTGCTTTGATGCATCGTAATCACACACAGTCCATAGTTTACATTTCAGTTGACTCCCCATGTTGTATGTGGGTTTAGATAAATGTATGACATGTGGGCGTCCCTGGTGGCTCATTGGTATCCATTTTCTTGCCAATGCAGGAATGCAGGTTGGATCCCTGGGTTGGGAAGATCTGGAGGAGGAAATGGCAACCCACTCCAGTATTCTTGCCTGGAGAAATCTGCAGAGGAGCCTTGCGGGCTACAGTCCACAGGGTCTCAGAGTCAGACATGGTAGTGACTGAGCATGAACACACGATGACCTGTATTACGATATCCTAATGTTTCATAAATTTCACTGCCGTAAAAGTCCCCTGTGTTCCACGATTTCATCCCTTTGTCCTCCCCCTAAAAAAGCTCCTCTTAAAAAAAATTTCATAAGGATTTCAAATGAGCCCAGAATAGAAACATGAGTGAATAGGATATGAGCCTACCACTCACACTGACTAGTGAGCACACCTGTTTCTGTGAAAATATTTCAAAGCAAATCCCAGGACTTCCTTGGTGGTCCAGTGGTTAAGAGTCCAAGCTTCCAGTGCAGGGGGTGCAGGTTAGATCCCTAGTCAGGGAACTAAGATCCTATGTGCCACTAGGCCTGGAAATCCCAGTGATCTTTTCACCCACCCCAGAGCAGTGCACTTTTGGAAACATGGACGGTTTCTTACGGAAACATGAGGTCACTCTTATGCCCAGTGCAGTTAGCAGTTAGCTAGGTTCTTTTTGGTCTCAGGGCCTGTGGGCACCAATCTTACAAGGGCTCCTCACTCAAATCTTTTATTTCAAAGTAAATAATCCAGTCATACAGAAAAATATTTCTTCATTCAATAAAGGTGCATCTCTTTAAGTGCCAGCAGTGGGCAAAGTTGTTTCAGGTCCCTGCCTTTAAGAGCTGACACTGTGTGGATGAACAGATAAATACAGAAATGGAGGGAAGAGTAGAAGCCATGTAAAAAGTAAAGGTTTGTGAGGATGAAACATGTATAATACAAAGCATAATAAACACCGAAGAATCCACCCCTAGTTCTTTTGAACAGATACTTGCACTGGATCTTTCACTTAGATCTCTGTGACTAATGTTCAGAAGACCCTTATGAGCTTGTCCTAGCTTTTGCCCCCTACCCCGCTAAAGTTGCCCCCTCCTGAATTTGGTATTTATCATTCTCTTGTGCTTTTAAACTTTTGCTACTTACATGTTACTTTAACATGACATGGTTTCATTTTGCATGTTTTCAAAAAAGTTACACAAACCGTGCACCATAAAAATCATCCTGCACCTTTCCTGTTGCCTTTGTTTTCTTAATTTTTGGCCACAGGCAGGATGTTAGTTCCCCAATCAGGGGTCAAACCCATGTCCCCTGAAGTGGAAGGTCAGAGTCTCAGCCACCGGACCACCAGGGAAGTCCCTGTGTTGCCTTGGTCTTGATTTGGTCCTTGTGTTTGTGTGTGCATGTTTAGAAGTTCAGTCTGAGATTTTTCTCCGTAGATAATCCTCGAATCTTCAAATCTGATGCTGCAGGAAGATGTAATATCTTGTAGCCCTGCCACAAGATACTAATGTTAGCTACTGTTCATCATTAAACTCTGAATGTGTTCCAGATGTTACCCTTGAAACCCTTACAAATAGTCTCATGGTTTAGATTTTACCACCTTGGTAATAGACCAAGATGAGTTTTGTGAGTGAGTGGCAGTTTAATGATCACCGCAGTTATTGGTAAGAGACAGCCCAGATTCAAACCCCTTGGGCTCTCCAGAACATAGGTGTAAAGGGGGTGTGCTCTAGTGTGTGTGGCCAGGGACAGAGCCCAGAACAGAAGGGCTGAGCATGTGTGTGGGGGTGGGGGTGGGGATTCCAGCTGTCCTCCCCTCGTGGACACTGTGACCTAAATACAGAAATGAGGGGTAGAAGCCATGTAAAAAGTACAAACAAGTGAGGGTGAAGCATGTATGATACAAAGCATAAGAAACACCCACCTCCTTGCCAATCGGTTGGGACAGTCTCAAACGTTGACTCAGCCCACCGCCTACCAAACTCTTCATCCTTCACCCACTGCTTCCGCCAATCCCTGCTCTCCCCACCTGACCCGACTGCTTCTCAAACACACTGAGCTTGCTCAGACCTCCGGGCCTTTGCACACACCGTTTCAAATCGTCTGGCCCCCTCCCACCACCCCCTTTATTTTTTCTGAGTTCCAAGAGGTCTTTGTAGATACTGGATACAAGTTCTTAAATATTTTCTCCTCGTGTGCCAATGACTTATGTTGTCACTCTTCATTATTATTACTATTATCATTGAAGGGTATGGGCTCAACTCTGTAAGGGCCAGCGCCGCCATGCTTTCAAGGAGCTTCTGGTTTGGGAGTGCAGATAACTGATTCAAGCTGGTATTTACATCAGCTTTTTTCAGTAAGGGCAGTAGGTCGTAATCAAATGACAGCAAACGTCAGAATTTTTTATTGGCAATATTTCTTTGAGCTGAGCAGATGAAAATGCAACATACGAATGAACACACGGTCCAAGATATTCCGCCACTCACCTTGTGCCTTGGTGCCTCCTCACACATGCGCACACGGGAGCACAGAAACCATCGGCTCCTCCCGGCTGTGAGGGCTGCGCGCGCAGCACAGCGCCGGGACAGCCCAACCGACACTTAACGGCCGCCCCTGCCGCGCTGCGCGCGCATGCTCGCAAAAAGGGGCGGGGCCGAAGGTTCGCGCCGCTACACATGCGTGGGGGCGGGGCCAGCGTGTGCGCAGAGGGCACGAACGAGAAGGCGGGAAAAGACGGAATGGAGCGACAAGGGGTACGCTGCACTTGTTTCCTTCGCGCGGGCGGCGAGCTGACCGGCAGGGAACGGCAGCGATCTTGGGCTTCCCCGACGAACCCGAGACCGGCCGCTTGTCTCCTGCCATCCAGGCCGCTTCTCGCCCGGCTGGGCCCCGATTTCCTGACTGACCTCCCGGGCCCTGACTAACCGACTGTGTGACTGACGCGCTGACAGCCCTGGCCGGAAGGACCGACTTCCACCCATGGCGCGTGGCAGGAGTAGGGTAGAGAAAGACTCAGACACCCACACACCGCACCCGTTTCTCTTCTTTTTCTCCTACTTCTCTCTCCTCGAAGGACTCAGTCGACTTACACACCAATTAGGAGCGCAGGCACCCTAAGCACCCCAGCAGGAGACCCAGACCTCACCCCGCCCCCTCCAGGTCTCCCCACCCCAGTCCTCCTGTGCTCCAGGCACTGGGTCCCCTCGGTCCACGCCCCCGCCCTCGTGGTGCCCATCCCAGCCCCGCCCATCTCTCCTGAAGGTCCGCAACATTACACAGCAGCACCCAGAGGTGCCCAGGGTTGAAGGGGAGGGAGGAAGGGGACCTGACCACTTCCTGCCCTCCCTCCCTGCCTCCCTCCTTTGACCTCTCAAGTGCTAGCTGTGCTCACAGGTGGACATGCCCCAAGTAGAATTCAAGGACCAGGAGCCACAGCTGCTGGGGGAGAACCAGGAGGAACAGCAGCAGGGTGAGGAGAGCCGCGATGAGGAAGCTTGTCAAGGGCCAGCTAGGTGAGGAAGAACCCGGTCCATCGGACCCAACAGACCCTTGAGTCCCTCATTTACCCTTTTCTTTCTCCAGACCCTTCCAGTGTCTGCTCTTGGCGCATTTGTTGCGCATACTTGTCTACAATCTCCCATGTGCCTGGGATGGAAACACTGGAGGCACAGTGATGCCAACGTCTTGGCTCTTTGTGCACTGATGCTGAACAGAAATACAGAGAGTTATGGAGGAGAAAGAGTGGCTTTATTTCTTTGCCAGACAAAGAGGGAATATGGTAGATTAGCACCTCAAGGACTCTGCCTCCCCTCCTTGGGAAAAGTCTTATAGACAGGGTTCCTGGTCAGGGTAGGTGATAAGGATCAATGTAATGACAGGCTTGCATTGTTCTGAGGGGTTGATGGTGAGGGAAGTAGCAGTCAGCGTCAACCTTCAAATCCAGATGGTCTGGGGTCTACCTGTTTGTGGGCAGCATACCATCATTAATCAGCTTCTCCCACCTGGAAGGGGTGTCAGTATCTGCAGAAATAGCTCAAAGATATTGTGTATATCCCCTGGTGGGGAAATAGGACTTTGCCCCAAGGCTACTTTTGACTGTTTCTCCCAGGTCTCCCATCCCTTCCTTTCCCTAACAACTGTTTGAATCAGCCCATTGGAACTCAGGGAAGCATGGAGCCTGAGTGAATGTTGTTTCCTGTAATCAAAGAAACAGGAGCAACAGAAAGGTCTTAAGCCCAGGAGCCCCACGGGGCCCTGCACGGTATCAATAGCATTGAGCTGACATTCTTGGAGAAAGTCTATAAACTCAGGAATATATATATGGTAGTCGGGATGCTGAGTGTTCTGGGGGAAAAAATAGGGATAATGTGGCAGACGGCCAGTTTAGATGAGAGGGTCAGGGAAGACTTCATGGAGGAGATGGTAAGTGAACCATGAGGGTAGGGAGGACTACATTCCAGGCCAAGAAACAGCAGCTGCAAAGGCCCCAAGGGAGGACTGTGCTGGAGCAAGCATGGGTAAGAGGGAAATAATAAGAGATACCATTAGACAGGTGATGGGACTTTGGGTGATAGTTACCCATGAAAAGATGTGGAATTAGAGGAGCAACAGGACTACTGCAGGGTGAGGTGCTTTTTTTTGGGCGGGGGGGGAATGGACTGTGGTGTGTGGGATCTTAGTTCCCTGACCAGGGATGGGACCTGTGCCCCTTCAATGGAAGCATGGAATCTTAACCACTGGACCACCAGGGAAGTTCCAGGATTATTGTTAATAAAGTTTTATTAGGACAGGGCTTCTTCTCCAGAAGCAACCCAGACCGTATGGCCTGCAAAGTGAAAAAGTGTTCCTGTCTGGCCCTTTTTAGAAGTGTAATCCATTGGGTTTCCCTTGTAGCTCAATCAGTAAAGAATATGCCTGCAATCCAGGAGACTTGGGGCCTGGGGTTCGATTCGTGGGTCAGGAAGATCCCCTGGAGAAGGAAATGGCAACCCACTCTAGTATTTTTGCTTGGAGAATCTCATGGATAGAGGAGCCTGGCAGGCAACAGTCCATGGGATTGCAAGAGTCGGACATGACTTAGTGACTAAACCACCATAGTCCGTTGGGCTAAAGTTTTAAAAGGCTTCCTCTGGCTGCTGAGTAGAGAATAGATTTACTGAAGGCTGGACTGAAAGCAGGGAGGCCAGTGATAAGGCAACTGGAATAATTTAGGTGCAAAATGACTGTGACCTGACCTAGAGTAGATCCATGGAGGTGATGAGAAGTAGTCAAATTTTGGATAGATTTAAGGAGATAAAACTAACAGAAATTGTGATGTTGGAACAAGAGAAAGAGCAGTGTTGCAGATTACTTTAAAAAGACATTCTTGTCTTACACATTTATTCACCAGATATTTATCAAGGGTCTCCTTTACCCAAACCCTGTTTTACATGCTGAGGATACAATAGTGAACAAATCAGAATTCCTGCTCTCATGGAGCTGACTTCTTTTCACTTATTGAAGGACATCTTGGTTGCTTTTAAGTTTCAGCAATTATGCTTCCAAGTTTTATCAATTTAGTTGTTTATATAGTTACAGTAAACATTCATGTGCAAGTTTTGTGTAGATGTAAATTTTCAACTCCTTCGGGTAAATAGCAAGGAGCACAATTGCTAGATCATACGGTAAGAGTATTTTTAGTTTTGAAAGAAACTGCCAAAATGTCTTCCAAAGTGGCTGAACCATTTTGCATTCCTGTTTTCAATGAATGAATGTTCCTGTTGTTCTACATCCTCACCAGTATTTGGTGTTGTCAGTGTTTTAGGTTTCCCCCATTCTTAACAGGCAGTGGTGGTATCATTGTTATGTTGATTTGAAACTTCATTATGAGGTATGAAGTTAAACATCTTTCCATATGTTTATTTGACATCTCCACATCTTTTGGTATGGTGTCCAGATCTTTGACTGTTTTTAAATTGGATGTTTCTTTTCTTGTTTTTTTGGATTTTTTTTTTAATTGCTGAGTTTCATGAGTTCTTTGAATATTTTGGATGTCAGGCCTTTATCAGATTTGCAGGGGTTTTAAGTCTTTTTTTTTTTTTTTGTCTTTAAAAAATAATTGTATTTATTTATTTATTTTGGCTATGCTGGGTCTTCTTTGCTGTGCGGGCTTTTCTCTAGTTGTGGTGCCCAGGCTTCTCATTGCGGTGACTTCTCTTGTGGAGCATGGGCTTGAGGGTGTGCAGACTTCAGTAGCTGCAGCATGTGGGCTCAGTAGTTGTGGTGTAGAGGCTTAGTTGCCCCAAAGCATGTGGAATCTTCCCAGACCAGGGATCAAACCTATGTCTCCTGCACGGCAGGCAATTCTTTACCACTGAGCCACCAGGGAAGTCCCAGGTTTGTGTTCTGTAAAGATTTGCCCCAGTCTGTGACGGATCTTTTCATTCTCTTAATGGTGTCTTTTACAGAGTAGAAGTTTTAAATTTTAATGAAGTCCAATTTACCACTTCTTTCTTTTGATATTGTATCTAAGAAGTCACCACCAACCCCAAAGCCACTTATATATTTTCCTCTGATGTCTTCCAGGAGTTTTATAGTTTTGTGTTTTACATTTCAGTTCAGTCCAGTCACTCAGTTGTGTCCGACTCTCTGTGACCTCATGGACTGCAGCACGCCAGGCTTCCCTGTCCATCGCCAACTCCCGGAGCTTGCTCAAACTCATGTTCATTGAGTTGGTGATGCCAGCCAACTATCTCATCCTCTGTCGTCCCCTTCTCCTCCTGCTTTCAATCTTTCCCAGCATCGGGGTCTTTTCAGATGAGTCAGTTCTTCGCATCAGGTGGCCAAAGTATTAGAGTTTCAGCTTCAGCATCTGTCCTTCCAGTGAATATTCAGGACTGATTTCCTTTAGGATGGACTGGTTGGCTCTCCCTGCAGTCCAAGGGACTCTCAAGAGTCTTCTCTAACACCACAGTTAAAAAGCATCAATTCTTTGGTGCTCAACCTTTTTTATAGTTCAACTCTCACATCCATACCTGACTACTGGAAAAACCATTAACTTTGACTAGGTGGACCTTTGTTGGCAAAGTAATGTCTCTGCTTTTTAATATGCTGTCTAGGTTGGCCATAGTTTTTCTTCCAAGGAGCAAGTGTCTTTTAATTTCATGGCTGCAGTCACCATCTGCAGTGATTTTGAAGCCCAAAAAAAGTCTGTTATTGTTTCCATTGTTTCCCCATCTATTTGTCATGAAGTGATGGGACCAGATGCCATGATCTTAGTTTCCTGAATGTTGAGTTTTAAGTCAACTTTTTCACTCTCTTTCAGTTTCATCAAGAGACTCTTTAGTTCTTCGCTTTTTGCCATAGTTTTACATTTAGGGCTATGATATCTATTTTGAGAAAATTTTTGTGAAAGGTGCAAGATCTGTGTCTAACTTCACTTTTTTTGCATGTGGATGTCTAATTGTTACAACTCCATTTGTTGAAAAGATTCTCATCTCTCCACTGAATTTTCTTTGTTCCTTTGTCAAAGATAAGTTGACTACATGTGTGTGGGTCTATATCTGGGCTCTATTCCATTCCACTGGTCTATTTTATATTCTTTCACTGGTATCACATCAAGTAGCATCAGTCCTCCCAGCTTCATTCTTCTTGAATATTGTGTTGACTATGTTGGGTCTGTTGCCAAGATGACTTTCTAAAAGTCATGACCAACCTAGACAGCATATTAAAAAAAGAAAAGCTATGACCAACCTAAACAGCATATTAAAAAGCAGAGACATCACCTTGCTGACAAAGATCCGTGTAGTTAGAGCTATAGTTTTTCCAGTAGTCATGTATGGATGTGAGAGTTGGACCATAAAGAAGGCTGAGCACCAAAGAATTGATGCTTTCAAACTGTGGTGCTGGAGAAGACTCTTGAGAGGCCCTTGGACAGAAAGGATTTCCTAAAGGAAATCAACCCTGAGTATTCATTGGAAGGACTGATGCTAAAGCTCCAATACTTTGGCCACCTGATGCGAAGAACTGACTCATTGGAAAAGACTCTGATGCTGGGAAAGATTGAAGGCAAGAGGAGAAGTAGATGACAGAGGATGAGATGGTTGGATGGCATCACCAACTCAATGAACATGAGTTTGAGCAAGCTCTGGGAGTTGGTGATGGACAGGGAAGCCTGGCATGCTGCAGTCCATGAGATCGCAAAGAATCAGACAGGACTGAGCAACTTAACTGAACTTGCTAAAAGATAATTTGTTTTTTTTTTTTTAATGTCATTTCAATTGGAGGCAAGTGCTGTAAAGAAACAAAACCAAAAAGGAGCGACTAGAGTGACAGGGAGTTTGGAATAGTTGATCTCTAAGGAGGTCACATAAGGAGGAGCCAGCCAGGAGGCGACCAGAGGCCCATACATTCCAAGCAGAGGGAGCTGCAAGTCCCTGAGGCAGGGGCAGGGTTGGTCACCAAACAGCGGAAGGCCAGTGTGTCAGGCTTCGTGATTGGTGGTAATGATACCCTGGTTACACTGGACAGACAGGCTCATACATTCTCAGTGCTTCCATCTGATAAGAAAGGCATGTATTGAACAAGCACTGAATCGAAAGAGGTCAGGTTGCTGGGAAAACGTATCCTCTGTAGTCATGCATGTGTGTGCTCATTCAGTCATGTCTGACTCTTTGCAACCCCATGGACTATAGCCCATCAGGCTCCTCTGTCCATGGGATTGGATTCTCCAGGCAGTTATACTGGAGTGGGTTGCCATGCCCTCCTCCAAGAGATCTTCCCAAAACATGGATTGAACCTGCATCTCTTGTGTCTCCTGTATTGGCAAGTGGGTTCTTTACCACTAGTGCCACCTGGCAAGCCCATGTCCTTCCTAGTCCCTGGCAACAGCTCTACTTTCTGTCTCTACAGTTTGCCTCTGCTGGATATTTCATATAAATGAAATTATACAATTGTGTGATCCTTTGTGACTGGCTTCTTTCACTAAGCATAATGTCTTCAGGGTTCATCCATGTCGTAACATGTATCAGAACTTCATTCCTCTATATAGCTGAATAATATTCTAAACTATGGATGTACCACATTTTATTTATCCATTCATCAGCTGTTGGAAATTTAGATTGTCTCTGCTCTTTGGTCCTCGTGAATAAGGCTGCTGTGAACATCCGTGTACAAGTTTTTGTTTCTGTTCGGTAGACATCAAGGTGGGGAATGGCTGAAATCAGAGAAGTGACATGCTCAGGTTCCTGTTATAAAAAGACACCAGCTGTTCTGTGAAGAATGGGTGGGAGGGGGTGGGAGTGGACCTGGGAGATAGGTGGGAGGCTTCTGCAGGATGTCTAGCAGGGCAGATGGAGAGAAGATGGGGGGGATTCACTTATTGAGGCATGAGAAAAGGGATGAGCTGACGAGGTCTCCCAGCTGCGGTGTGCTAGAGCCTGGAGCTGGCTCCTACCAGCAGGAGCCAGTTCTACACATCTCTTCCCAACCTGGCATTTAGCGACTTCATGTTGGTAGCTTGAAATTGGCTATAGTGGGAGTCTGTGCACCATGGAAATTGGCAAATACTACAAATCAAGGTTTCCTCTGCCACCTCCTCCTCCACCCCTAGAGAGCCAGTTGCTAAATGCTTACCAGCACAGAAAGGGCCACCTGCTTTCTGGCTCGAGGTGGTTTGGTTTCCAACTGGCAGAGGCACGAGTTGCATTCTGCCCTTGCTGAGTTCGAGGTGACCAGAGACATACACAATCTTGGAATCAGGATTGCTGGGAGAAATATCAATAACCTCAGATATGCAGATGACACCACCCTTGTGGCAGCAAAGAACTAAAGAGCCTCTTGATGAAAGTGAAAGAGGAGAGTCAAAAAGTTGGCTTAAAACTCAACATTCAGAAAACTAAGATCATGGCATCCAGTCCCATCAGTTCATGACAAATAGATGGGGATTCAATGGAAACAGTGAGAGACTTTATTTTGGGGGGCTCCAAAATCACTGCAGATGGTGACTGCAGCCATGAAATTAAAAGACACTCCTTGGAAGAAAAGCTATGGCCAACCTAGACAGCATATTAAAAAGCAGAGACATTACTTTGCCAACAAAGGTCCACCTAGTCAAAGTTAATGGTTTTTCCAGTAGTCATGTATGGATGTGAGAGTTGAACCATAAAGAAAGCTGAGCACTGAAGAATTGATGCTTTTGAACTGTGGTGTTGGAGAAGACTCTTGAGAGTCCCTTGAACTGCCAGGAGATAAAACCAGTCAATTCTAAAGGAAATCAGTCCTGAATATTCATTGGAAAGACTGATGTTGAAGCTGAAACTCCAATACTTTGGCCACCTGATGCGAAGAACTGACGCATCTGAAAAGACCCTGATGCTGGGAAAGATTGAAAGCGGGTAGAAGGGGACGACAGAGGATGAGATAGTTGGCTGGCATCACCAACTCAATGAACATGAGTTTGAGCAAGCTCCGGGAGTTGGTGATGGACAGGGAAGCCTGGTGTGCTGCAGTCTGTAGGGTCACAGAGTCGGACATGACTGAGCAACTGAACTGAACTGAGAGACTGAACTGAACTGAGACACATACACATGAATAAGTCCAGGACAGTGTTGGACTTTCTGACGGAGCACCAGGATGGGTGGGGCCAGGGGCCAGAGAGATGGTGCTTTGGGAGTCACTGTTTCCGTGAAGGAGCTCACCTGAGCATAGAATGAGGCTCAGGACAGGGCCCCTGAGGACTGTCGGCAGAAAACCAGCTTCCTCTTGCCTCCCAGAGGCCTCAGTTGTAAAACAGAGCACAGGGTGGAATGGTTTCCAAGTGTGTGCTATCAATTGGAGACCAGAAAAGAGAAAGATCTAAAGTAGTTTGTTTGATAACAGCTTCCTGCAAATAGTATGTTTAGACAGTGATCTAAGTGGTGAGACTTTGAGGAGTTCTAAAAGAGCTTTGGGTCAAGAAACATGGATTAGAACCAGCGCAAGGGCCAGTTAACAGATCCCTCAGCAGACTGTCAGTGACATGATTAAAATGTGAACACATTTCATGAGAGATGAGCAGAGGGTGAAAGGAGTGGGCTCTGAAGCTTCAATTCAGACCTTCCCCTTTCCTGGCTGTACTTCAGCAAAACATCATTTTGCCCAGACGCCAGAGATGCTGTTGTGTTCCTCCTTGAATGTTTGATTAGCTCGCCTCCCCTCCCGGGACCACCGCCTGCGGTGGTCGTAAGTGGCTGGCGAATTGTTTACTTGTGTATCTGTTAGAGACCCTCGGAGGGAGGGCCCCCACCAGCGGGCGGCTCTGGCTCTCACGCCTGCCAATCACAGCTTTACCTGGAGCGAACAGATGGTCTCTTCGCTTAGACCCATTTCCTCCGCCGTTCCTGGGCCTCCTGCCAGCATGGGCCCTGCTCGGAAACTAGGTCCTAATCCTCGAAGCTGAATTAGGGACTCCTTAGGACAGACCATCATAGATGAGCGGAGGGATGTGTTCACAACCCCCAACCTGGCCCCCCACTTCCCCACCCTGAGCACAGGCAGCCTGCTCTGTTGGGCCCACTTCCAGTCCCTGGCCTCCATCCAGGGTTGGGCAACAGAAGCAGGCCTAAGAACCAGGGAAGCCAGTGGAGAGGACACGGTGTGTTTTGTTTATTAAAGTTAATTGGTGAATGCAGGCCCAGGGAAGCCTATGATTCATTAGCATCCTGATTAATATGCAGCTGCTGAGTATTAAGAAAAATGAAATGGAAAGGAATAAAACCCCAAAGGGGAGGTTGGGGAAAATCAAGATGCTCTCTGCAGACATCTGATGCAGGCCTTTGTCCCACCACAAAATTTGAATGAGCCGATTTCAAGTGATTTTTCACCATTTGTGTAGCTGCCACGGAGACCGGTTCCAGCTTCATCCCTCGAGCCTGAGAAAGGAGCGACTTTGAACAGTTAGCAGCTCAAGCAGGTTGTGAGCAATGACACAAAACAGAAACACCTGGTTCTCTCATTGATTTTAATTTCAGAGCCCTTATACAGTGGGGACAACAAAGCAACTGCGGGTACAAAGTGGCTTAAGAGCAAGAACGTTACATCCATCTCAGGCGATAATTCTTTCATTTAGGTGCTCCGGGAACAGTGGTGATGCCTCTGGAATGAATATACAATGCACTCTCTGCCCAGAGTGTGTAGGGCGCCTGAAGGGAATCAATCATACAAACTGGCAGTGTTGTGATTAGTAAGCGATGGTGAGGTAGGGGTGCTCTGAATGTTGTCTCATGAAGTTGACAGAAAAGAAAAGGCATTTCAGGCAAAGGCTAATGGATTTGGTGAAATTGTGGAAGGTTCCAAATTGCTGGGAGTGGAGGGTGAAAAGAAGATGGAGGCCTTTCCACAGCCCTGGAAAGCCTTGTGTGCTGTCCTAGGGAATTTACTTGATCCTGCAGCTGGTGGGGGGTCTTGTAGGCTGTGGAGCAGAAGTGGGATGTCTGATTGTGATTCAGAGGGCCCTAAGCCCCAGGTGGGAACAGTAGGTGTGGGGTTGTGAATGGTTGATGGGGAAGAGATGATAGATTTGGGAGAAATTAGGAGGTGGAAATGAAAGGATTTTGTGACAGGATTCTTTTTAAATTAATTTATTTTAGGTTGTGCTGGGTCTTTGCTGCTTCACAAAGAAGCATTAGGCTTTCTCTAGTTGTGGAGAGAGAGGCTACTCTTCATGTGGTGCTTGGCCTTCTCTTGTGTTGGAGCATGGGCTCTAGGTGAGCGGACTCAGTAGTTGTGGCCCTGGGGCTTTGTTGCCCCAGGGCACGAGGGATCTTCCTGAACCAGGGATCAAACCCTTGTCCCCTGCATTGGCAGGCAGATTTTTAACCACTGGAACATCAGGCTAGTCTGATTTTGTGATGGGATTTGTTCCTGTTGGGTTTTTTTTTAATCTTTTTGTTTTTAAGAAATTTTATTTATTTATTTATGGCTGCACTGGGTCTTCGGTGCCTCATGCAGGCTTTCTCTAGTGCAGTGAGCAAGGGCTACTGTTCCTTCTGTGGCTTCTCTTGTTGTGGATCACAGGCTCTAGGGTACGTGGGCTTCAGTACTTGAGGCGCAGGAGCTTAGTTGCCCCACGGCATGTGAGATCTTCCAGAACCAGGGGTCAAACTCGTGTCCCCTGCATTGGCAGATTCCTAACTCCCTGACCACCAGAGAAGTCTGATTTTGTGAGGGGATTTGGAAGGAAAGAGAAGCCAGGCTCCAGGGTGGCTGCCAAGTTTCTGGCTTGGGTACCAGGTGACCTTTTGGTGTTCTTCAATGACAGGAGGAGGGTGGACAACTTTGAGCTGGTGTGCAAATTTAGAGGAGTTTGAAATGCTTCTGGGACAGCCAAGTGGAGAGGGCCTGGGGGTAGTCAGGTACCTTACTGGGAGCTCAGAGAAGAGGCGTGGGTTGGGGATAAGTTTGGGAAACATGGGAGCATGGATGGTAATGAAAGCCCTTCCTAATCACTCATTCATTTATTCAATGCACCTTTATTATTCTTCCCATGAGAGGCAGGTCAAGAGGACAGCAAAACCTTTTTTTACAGGAATGCCCAGGGAGCCTTTAGTTGGTTTTTGTTTTCTATCAATAAGGTTTTGCTATAAAATATCTGCCTTGATCAGAGACACACCTTCTCATGTGTGCCTGAACACAGAGCATCTGTGACAGATGCTCTGAACACAAGCATCTGGCTCTGCAGGCAGGTGAATTTGCATGCTTTGTGTAAAGCCAGAATAGGGAGGACTAGATCAGTATCCTTCATTCATTCGTTTGTTAACAGTGGAGGACTCAAAATGTGCGGGATGCTGGGAATGCAGAGATAAATGGGGAGATAAGAGCGGCATCAGGGACAAGCACACAGTGGTAGAGATAGGCCCGGGGTCACAGGCGGCGCTTCAAAAGAGGCATCGGGTGCTTCTCTGGTAGCTCAATGGCTAAGAATCCACCTGCCAATGCAGGGGACGTGGGTTCAATCCCTGGTCCAGGAAGATCCCACATGTCAGGGAACAGCTCAGCCCATGTGCCACAACTACTGAGCCCATGTACCGCAACTGTTGAAGCCCAAGTGCCTAGAGCTTGTGTTCTTCAATAAGAGAAGCCACCACACTGGGAAACCCACACACCACAACTAGAGAGTAGCCCCTGCTCACCGCAACTAGAGAAAGTCTACGTGCAGCAGCAAAGACCCAGCACAGCCAAAACTAAAATAAATAAATAAATAGTAAAAACAAAAGAGGTAGTGGCCTAGGCTAGGTCTCACTGTCAGAGAGCAAGTGTAAAGACCCAAGCACAAAAAACCCATGTGGTAAGGAGAACATGAGAACCAGGACACAGCCAGGGTCTCAGGCCTGAGGACCTCTGTGTCAATGAGAGCCTGGCCACCCTGGCTGTCATGCACTCAAGTTTCCCTGTGGTTGTATCCTGAGCCAGAAGAAAGAGCTCAAGCAGTTGGAGAAAAGCCAAGACACATATTTGTATGGAGGAAGCATCCAAAACTGAAGATGTGTTTTTCTCAGTAGCTGTGCTTGGCTTGCAGTCATGGCTTTATGGTTGTGTGTGAACTGGTATGTGGAAGAGCTGCTGTGTTTGCACCTCCGAGTCTCAGCCATTCAGAGCTGGAAGCACCTCAGGGTGAGGAGGAAAATGAGAATTTCGGGGGAAGCAGGGCTCAAGCCGGGGGTCAGGCCAGCTGGGTGCTGCACACCCAACTCTGCACAGACTAGGGATCCTGAAAAAGTGACACAGTCGTGCTGAGCCTGTGTCCTCAGCGATGAGGTAAAGACAATGGGGACAGACCCCAAAGTGTGATTGTGAATGTGCAGCAAGATGAAGCGGGTAGCTTAGCAGTACAGGGCAGATAAAAAATGGCCAAAAAGAAAAAAAGAGCATCTTATCTTAAACCCTTTATCTTTTTTAAAAAAAAGATTTATCTATTTTTTGGCTGTGGTGGGTCTTCATTGCTGCATGAAGGCCTTCTCTAGTTGCCGTGAGTAGAGGCTACTCTCTAGTTGTGGTGTGTGGATTTCCCATTGCAGTGGCTTCTTTTGTAGCAGAGCAACGGCTCTAGTGTGCATGGGCTTCCATAGTTGCAGCTCTTGGACTCTAGAGCCCAGGCTCAATAGTTGTGGCCCTCAGGCTTAGTTGTTCAACAACATATGGGATCGAAACGGTGTTCCCCAGCATTGCCAAACTGATTCTTAATTACTGGACCACCAGGGAAGCCCTTTAAACATTTTATCTTAATTTAAAACACCAATGGGTCTGTTGATCAGATCACAACTTTTTTTTTTTTTGCATAAACTTCATTTATAATGCATTACCCACAATTTCCACTTTTGTGTTTTTATTTATTTTACTGTCTTTTCTTTTTGCTGTGCCAGGTCTTAGTTGTGGCTCTCAGGATCTTTCGTTGCAGCATGTGGAATCTATCAATAGTTCCCTGACCAGGGATCAAACCCAGCACCCTGCACTGGGAGCACAGAATCTTAAACACTGGGCCACCAGGGAAGTCCCCCACTTTTGTTTTTCTAAAGCAGAGCAAAAACTTATAGGCCTTGACAAAGCAATCTGTATGCAAAATACTTCTAAATTTTTATGGTCTTGGCCCTAATATGTCACTGTTTGCCCACACTTGATTTAATAGCTGTATTTTATTAGGTTCACCTTTGTTCATTCTATTTAGCTTTTTTAGACAGCTGTCCTTTTTTCACCATTTCACTAACTATGCATTTAGTCCAATTGCATAATTATAGTCACATATACAGTACTACTTCCCAAGTGGCACTAGTGGTAAAGAACTTGCCTGCCAATGCAAGAGACATAGAGACATGGGTTGGATCCCTGGATCAGGAAGATCCCTTGGAGGAGGGCATGGCAACCCACTCCAGCATTCTTGACAGAGGAGCCTGGCAGGCTACAGTCCGTGGGTTGCAGAGTCAGACATGACTGCAGTGACTTGGCACACACAGTGTGGAACAAACTCTTCTGGGGGTATTGTTTTTAATTTTATTTTTGTATTAAAAAATTATTTTATTTTTGACTACACTGGGTCTCGGTTGCTGTGCACAGGCTTTCTCTAATTGTGGAGAGGGAGGGCTCCTTTCTAGCTGTGGTTCAAGGACTTCTTCTGGTGGCTTCCCTTGTTGCGGCACTCAGGCTCTAGGGCATGTGGACTTCAGTCGTTGCACACACGGGCTCTGGAGCCCAGGCTCAGTAGTTGTGGAACACAGACTTAGTTGCTCCACAGAATGTGGAATCCTCTCAGGGCAGGGATTGAACCTGTTTCCCCCTGCATGGGCAGGCAGACTCTTAAGCTGTCCCTTCCCCTCAGGGGCAGGGTGGGGGGAGGGGTATGAATGAAATAAACAAATGTCACCAATGGAAAACATAAGACGCAGGTTCTCCTCCCACCACAGAGCTAATTCAGATCAGCCACTCTCAGGAAAGTTTGGTGCTGATCTCAAGTTTCCTATACTTTCAGAAGTCAGGTTTCTAGCCCCTCTGTCGCCACCTCCAGTGCCAACCGCCAGCTAATGATGCTGGAAGGAAAGTCAGGACCCTACTTTTCCTCTCTGGACTTGAGCATAGACATCCTGAAGAAGAGAGCCCAAGAGCTGATTGAAAATATCAACGAGAGCAGGCAGAAGGACCATGCCCTCATGACCAACTTCAGAGACAGCCTCAAGATCAAGGTGACTGATTCCCCCCACGTACTGCAGAACCCCAGGGAAAGGGAGGAGGTGTTCCTTGTGTAAAACATAAAGGGGGAGGCAATGAACTGCTGTTATGTTCCCCACATGTTCTTGACAGTTTGCGTATGGTACCTCATTTCACCCTTATGGCATTCCTGCAGAGAAGAGATTGGACCCATATTGCAGATGGGTAAAGTAAGGTTTGGAAATAATTTGCCTGAGTGAGAGAGCCAGGATGAGAAACCAAGGTTCACCTGTATCACAGACTAGCCCCTTACTTTCATGCTGGGCTAATGGCTGTGGCAGGAGGGGATTGAGACGTAACCTGAGTTATCACACCCACTTGTCCTCCAGAAGTCACATGACTTGGGAGAGTGGAAGTCCCTGAACATGGCTGGGGCTTACGTCTAACAAAACCTAATGTGTTCAGGTCTGTTATTAATAGTTGTCCCCGATGCGTCTTCAGAATATATACTGTAAGTCAGACAACTTGTGAATTCCACACGTCATCTCTCAATGACAGGCTGATGTCCTCCCAAGACCCCATTCCTACCTACCTGGTACATAGCAAATTTAGACAAAAATATAACATAGCCGAAAAAAAGATAAACATATTCATATGATACCATCACCCAGAGGCCACTTTGTTGCACATTTTCCTCCAGCCTCTGCTCCCGATACTTTCCTCCTAACCTGGCGGAGCTTGTCTACATCAGTGTGCACCTTTCTGTTTAAAAAGAAAAATTATCTAGGTGGGATAAGTTTACACTCATACATATATATAAGTAATATATAATTATATATAATTCAAAGTTATTATAATTTATATTTATAAATTATATAATTTATAATTACATAAATTATACAATAGTATATAATAAATATATATAATTATAAATAAAATATATAATTATATAATTATAAATTATGTATGTAATTATATAATAATATAATACATATAGGTTTTATATATATATGTGAAGTCACATTCTTCTACTTTATTTGACCTAAACTTTTACTGTTCCTTGAATCATGTTTTTAATCACTCTTTGGAGATGAATAAAGTTGAAAATATTTCTCATAAAAAGAAAAGAAAAATTTAACATATAGGCCATTTCATCCCGTCACCAGAGTTGTTTTTACCACTTTTGTAATATAAACTGCAGAAATCTTAAAGAGCCAGTCAGAACAAATGTCTCGTGATGCCTCTTGTTTGATTTTCTAAGAGCACCTCTTATTCTTTCAAAGGTTTCAGACCTGACAGAGAAGCTTGAGGAAAGGATGTATCAGATTTATAATCACCACAACAAGATCATCCAGGAAAAGCTCCAAGAGTTCACCCAAAAGATGGCAAAGATCAATCACCTGGAAACAGAGCTCAAACAAGTGTGCCACACCGTGGAGACCGTGTACAAAGACCTGTGTGTCCAGCCTGAGGTATGAGAGTTGTAGGGGCTGAGATGAAAGTAAATGTCAGCAGGGAGTTACCTGGCAGTCCAATGGTTAAGACGGCATGATCCCAATGCAGGGGGCACAGGTTCAATCCCTGGTTGGGGAACTAAGATCCCACATGCCATGAGGTATGGCCAGAAAAAAAAAATTTTTTTTTAATTATCAACAGAGAGCAAGGATTTTAGCATCGCATGGCCCTATGCCCCCCAGGAGCCACTGTCTCTGCAAGGGCCCTGGTGCTCTGGCCGTCCTACTCACGGCCCCATGCTCCCCTGTTGTGTGGTGTGTCCGAGCTAAGAAGCCTGTTACTTCCTACGCTGTGTGTCAGCTCTGAGGTGGGTGACAAAAATGACAAAGTCCCCTTTGCCCTCAGCCCTGAGCCCTGGCAGTGCCCACCTGAGTTTGTTTATTACAGCTAAGCCCAAGATTCTGACATGGCCCAGATCTCTTCTGGGCTGGGGAAATCCCTGCTGGGTCCCAGTGCACTTCACAGCCCTTTCACGTGTTCCTTTTTCCTGTTACTGGTCACCAGAAAATGTGATCCAACACGGTGGGGTCAGACATGCACACTCTTTATTATTCTCTCACTTTACCCCTCATTCTGCTCCAGCGTCCAGCATAAGGCACTTGCCCCCAGAGGGGAGGGTCAGAGGGTGCGGAGTGAGTGCTTGCTATGTGGATGGAGCAGTCCACTTCGACACTGGTGGGTCCCACAAGTTGCTTCCATGTCACTCTCCTCCCCTCTCCCTGCTCCCCTGTCGAGTAGCTTCTTTTTCAAGGCAGGTGGAGTCTGTGCCTGTCCACGGTAAAAACTGGATTGAGACACTCAGTACAGAAAGTCCGATCTTCTCTTTAAGGAACAGATTTGAGTGACTTCGAAAGGGAAATTTTGATATTCAAAAATCAGTGTCTCTCACTTCCCACCATAAGAACTGGCTCCATATGCCAGTTCTCCTCTCCAACTAAGCTCCAAGCCCTGTGTCTCCCTGGAGAGGGTTTGGTGCCATCTGGGCTCCCAGGTGAAGTGGGTTCACTTGCCGGCCACGAACGCCTGGATCCCTGTGATAGCCCTTCCGAGGATCAGAGCGTGGATGTCATGAGTGCCTGGGTGAATAAATGCAGAGTCAGTTTGCAATCTTAACAGCTCACAATTTCCCTTTATTTTTTTAAAAAATTTTGCTTATTTATTTTGGATGTGCCACATGGCATGTGGGATCTTAGTTCCCCAATCAGGAATCTTAATTCCCTGACTGTGTCCCTTGCAGTGGAAGCACAGAGTCCTAACCACTGGCCCACCAGGGAAATCCCCCACAAATTCCTTTTAAAGTCAATTTTCATGTCCCCCCCACAGGCTACTACTCTGGAAGAAGAACAGATTCACAAAGATGGCGAATGCTGACAGCTACCAGGAGAGCCCCTCTTAGTGACAGCCACCAAGGAAGGCCACCGTTTGGGCCATGCTGAGAAAATTGTTTTTCAGAGTTCTGCAATGCTTCTTTGGCAAAAACAAGCAAACAAAACCCAACCGACGCTCTTTGTGCCAGGCCCCAAACCACAGCAAGTCCAGCCCCCATGACGGTCCCAGCTTTGGTAGTCTCCCAGATTCACCCCACCCCAACCCCACACAGTTGATTAAATGTTTGATTTCCAACCCAGCCATACTTTCTTCCCACAGAGGTGGAAAGAGCTAATGAGCTCTGCGGGAAACGGATCAGGCCCTTTCTTACCCGCAGGAGGGACAGGAAAGCAAACATCAGACAATTAATTGCCTGTCCCAGCTGATCCCTGCCTCCCCTGTCCTGGAGCCACTGCCCCAAGCCCCACACCCACAAGGGGAACGCTCTGCAGCCCTCTGTGCTTTCATCTGTTCTTCCTTAGCTTCCCAAGGCAGAAACCAGAGATTGCACTCTCCCTTTTATGAAGCAAAATAATTCTCTTTTCTTCCTAAAGTGCAAATCTGAGCCCGCCCCTCCCCTGCATAAAACCATCTGGGGTCCCCTCAGCATGTCCTCAGGGTCCCTGTCATGCCTGTAGAATCCCTCCCCCTCCCCTTTGCTGTCTGAATGCCCCGCCCAGACAGTGCATGGGCGCTACTTCAGTCTCTGCCCAGGGAACTCCTACACCTCCCTCAAGGCTTAATATGGTTCCACTTTCCCCCTCAGAGACTGAGTCCTGTTACAGCTCCCTGTAGTCTCTGTGGCTCACACTAGAATTATACATTTCTCTTCTTTTTTTTGGCCACACCTTGGCTTGTGGGATCTTAGTTCCCCAGCCAAGGACTAAACCCAGGCCACCGCAGTGGAAGCACCAAGTCCTAACCACAGGACCATCAGGGAAGTCCCCACATCTTTTTTCTTTTTAATTATCTTTTTCTTTGTCTGTCTTCCTACAAGACAAGGATTTCTGGGCCCCATGGGAGTCACAACCAGTTACCAGGTGCAGACACCACAGCCTGCCAATGATTCACCTTTTCTTTTTCTCACATGAAATGGAGTGCTGATTCCTGTGTGTAGCTGCACACTTACCTCCTTGAATTTGCCAGCCCACTGGGTGTTGTGCCCCCATCTGGGGATGCCCGAGGAAGCCGTAAGCAGGCTTGGGAACATCCCTCCTCCAGCATAACGGGGGAAATGTGGGAGTGTGTACTTCCATGGTCCCCTTGTGGGCCACTCCAGATGCGGGACCGAGGATGGGACTTGCCCCACATCATGCTGCCAACTGGTGACAGACAGCTGACAGAAGGAGTTGAGCCTGCTGTCCCTGCCCCTCCTTGCTGTCCCCTTCCCCAGGTGTGAGGCCACTGTGAACCCCCCACACACACCCCAGGAGTCCAGCCCCCACCTTCATAGGTGTTCACAGACTCCAGGTTCATGACATGCCGGATCACGTGATACTCATCAGAAATCCCATTCCCCCCCAGCATGTCTCGGGCCTGGCGAGCGATGTCCAGGGCCTTCCCACAGTTATTCCTCTTCAGCAAAGAGATCATTTCTGGGGCAGCCCTGGGAACAGCACAGACGTCACAGACATTGGGTTATAAAGAGCTGACCCCCGCTCTGGGCACCCAGGCATCCCTACCCCTGGGCAAAGCCAGCCAGGGAGGAGAGTTACATCACAGCAGCAGACATAGCTCTCAGTGAGGGAGAGGTAGTCAGGGTGGGGTCCCCAGGGGCCACCAGGCAGGAATGTCCTCTCTCTCCAGGCCCAACCACCACCATGCTTGGAAGAGGCAGCGGGTCCTCCTGCCATAGCTGCCTGCCCCTTCCCACACACAGAGCCCCTACTTGTCTTGATCCTTCAAGCGGCCGAGCTGCAGGCAGGCATGAAGACCCAACGTGATCTCGGTGAGCATATCCGCCAGCTTTTTCTGAATCAGTTGGTTCTTGGCCAGTGGGACACCAAACTGGATCCTACGCAGGCAAGATCAAGGCAAATCTTATGGGGTGGAGGGCACTCCCCAGTCCTATCCCAGGGCCTTTCCAGGCTGCCCCAGAGTGAGCTGTGTCCCCACTCAGCTCACTCTGGCTCTGCTGAGGCTCTGAGCCCCTCACTTCCCAGAAGGACTTCCTCGGCCAATTCACAGAGCAGGGAGCTTAGGTCTGGTGGCTGGGCACCAAGGGTGAGGAGTAAGTGATGGAACCCAAGCCTCCCCCACACCCCTGGGAGTTGTCATGGTAGCCCCCACACACCTGTCCAGAGTGTACTGCCTGGCCGTGTGCAAACAGAACTCAGCGGCTCCAAGCACACCCCACGTGATGCCATAGCGGGCATTGTTTAGGCAGCCGAAGGGACCCTGTAGGGTTGAGACAGGGCCTCAGCCCCACCACAAGATAAGAGAACCTGCAGAGAACTAACTTTTAAGTGCCCCCTCCCCAGACACCCCTGATATGCAGTCATTATAAACCAGGGAGACTCAGGACAACTATTGAAGTCACACATAGCCTTGGCATCAACACCAACAATGCACATAGCGTTTTGCTTCTTGCCTACTCACTCTTGGTTTTCATACAGTTCTCCCCAGTCCAAGATATGGACGGGAGGCTCAGATCTAGGGTCTGAGGTAAGGAGACAGGAAGATGCACATGCAAGCAGAATTAAGTTGGTTCAGGCCTCTGCATCCCAGGCCAAGCCAGCTTGAGTGAGATGGTCACCAAAATGGGGAAGTTTTGGGTTTCCCTTGTGGCTCAGTGGTAAAGAATCTACCTGCCAATGCAAGAGACACAGGTTTGATCTCTGGTCCTGGAAGATCCCACATGCCACAGAGCAACAAAGCCAGTGCACAACTCTTGAACCTGTGCTCTAGAACCCGGGAACCACAACTACAGAAGCCTACACACTGCAACTAGAGAGTAGCCCCCACTCACTGCAATTAGACAAAAGTCCATGCAGCAATGAACACCCTGCACAGCTAAAAGTTAAAAAGGAGAGGGGGTAGTTTCAGCACACATCAGTGAACCAGGCAGAACCTCTCCAAGTCACTACTGTTTGGGCTCCATGGGTATCTCTTCCCCAGCTGGGTCCCTTGCAAGGGGCCTGCCCAAGAAAAGAGAAGCAGCAGGTGACTTGATATCAGTTCCCAAGGTGGCTGCTGCTTACCGCCAGACCAGACACCCCGGGCAGCACATTCTCCTCTGGCACCTCCACGTCATCCATAATAATCATTCCTGTGGATGATGCCCGCAGAGAGAACTTGCCCTCAATCCTGGGGGTTGAGAGGCCCCGCATCCCCTTCTCCAGCAGGAAGCCCCGAATGCAGCGATCCTCACACCGAGCCCATACTATCAGCAAGTCGGCCACAGGTGAGTTGGTGATCCTGGAAGCAGGACAGGCAGTGAGGGATCTGGCCACCCACTGCCTCTGCCCACCTGCCTGAGGACCCCAGGCTCCTGCCTCACCAGGTCTTGGACCCATTGAGGGTGTAGCTCCTGCTGGATGGGTTGTGGCGGGCTCTGGTCTCCATGCCGCTAGGGTCACTCCCGTGGTTGGGCTCCGTGAGCCCAAAGCAGCCCAGCAGCTCCCCCTTGGCTGCAGGCATGAGATGAGATCATGAGGCTGCCGGTCCCCCATCCAATCCCTCTACTGAAAACTGGGCCTTTCCACCGAGCCAGGCCAAAGCAGACCTGGCTCTGCCCTCATGGCACTCCCAGGAGGTGGGGGGCACAGATATGTCACCCAGGTCATAGTCACAATGCCATAGTGGGGGGAGGTCCAAACAGGAGTCGGGAAGGGGTTGGCTAAACTATCTTTAAGGGCAGTGAAAAGGAGTTAAGCAGGAAGAGGTATGCAGAGGAGCAGTCCTGGCAGTGAAACCAGAATGTGCAAAAGTCCAGGGGTACAACTGAGAATTCCAAGCCGCTGAGTCCGACTGCAAAGGAGCAGTCAAGGGAGTAGTCAGAGATGAGCTAGAAAGGTTAGCAGAGGCCTGCCCACGTGGGATCTTGTGGACCCAGTTGGGAAGTTAAGACTTTAAACTTTGGGCTGCAATGGGGAACAGAGAAAGCAAATCACGGGGGATATGATGGTGGTGAGAAAGACCTAGGAGAATCAGATGTGGGGTGGGGTCCATGGTCTGGCATGGGGCCTGAGGGGCCATTGGCAATACCCTTACAGTGAGAACACAAGGCATGCCTGAGGGAAACTCAGCCCTGGCCCTGATCATTGGGACCATCTTCTGTCCTCCAGGCTCCCCAGGCAGCTGCTCACCCAGCCGGGGCAGGTACTTCTGCTTCTGCTCCTCGCTGCCATACGCATAGATAGGGTGCATGACAAGGGAAGACTGGACACTCATTGCTGACCTGTAGCCACTGTCCACTCGCTCCAGCTCTCGGGCCAGGAGCCCGTAGGCCACCGATGAGACTCCAGCACAGCTATACCCTGGGGGGGATGGGCCAGGGTGGGGGGTGGGAGGGGAGAGAAATAGAACAATGTGGAACAAAGCCCTGCCCACTTGAGACAAGTGATTCCTGTTGTCCAAGAGACAGAGCCCCATAGAAGCACCCAAGGAGAGGGCACCAAGCTGGCTCTAGCTTGAGGATTTATTCATTTCATCCCCAAAACCGCTTCAGACAGAGACATAACAGCTTCTCTTTGCAGACTGGGAAACTAGGCTCAGGGAAAGAAAGGGGCTTTTCAAGACACAGTGGAGGGCTGTAGGGCATGGAGAGAAATGTGTCCTTACCTTGGATGGTGGGGCCCAGCATACCGAGCTCCCCCATCTCTGAGATGATCTCCCGGTGAAAAACTGCCAAGGAACAGATGCCCCAATTTCAGGCCCAGTCTTGGCCCTCTGGAGCACTAGCCCAGAGTCAGAGGTGTTCTGAGGCCCAGCTAGAGCAGGCAGAGCTGATGTGCATGATGGAGGGTTCAGGTTCAGGTGGCAGTGGGAGCTCCTGAGTGCCCACCCGCCTGCCTGAGCACCTTCGTTGCGATTGGCCAGCAGGATGCGGGGCATGAGGCGCTCCTGGCAGTAGGTGCGGAAGGTGTCCCTGATGAGGATCTCATCTGCTGTCAGCTGCTCCTCCAGCAACAGTGGGTCCCTCCAGTCAAACTCAGGCCGCGAAGCTGGGCAGGGTTGGAGGGAGTGGGACTCTACTCAGCCCTGTCCACCCGACCACCACGCTCTCCCCTCCCCCAGAATCCTCAGCCCCACCCCTCAACCCTCAACTAATGTGGGCTGCAAACAGGACTGGCAAAGTGGTCTTTCTCGGGAAACTCACTGCCTCAGAGCCTCTGGCCCTGGCCACGGCCCTGCCTCCCCGCCTGGGGAGCCCTCGGATTCTGGGACAGAACCCATCGGGGACAGACAGACAGTTAGTTGGACAAGGGGCGCAGACGCACGGCGCAACCAGGGGTCCTTACGCTTGGCCGATTGACTCTGGGTCTTCTCGCCTTTCTCTGCAAACATAGGAGGGGAAAAATTACCCCGAAATCCCCGAGCCTCAAGTTTCTCCCTCCCCATTCCACCCCAGGTCCAGCACTGACTGGTCTGCGCTGTCGCCGAGCTCCATGAACGAAATACTCGTAGGCCGGGTCCGCGGTTCAGTAGCCGCGCGTAGACGCCTCTCAGGGCCATATGGGCAGCCAGCGGGCAAGCAGAACAATCACAGCCGACCTGGAGGATTGGAGGCGTCTGAGCAGAGCGGCTTCCACCAAGTGCCCTGGCCCTTTGCACCCTTCGCCCCTCTCGCGAATCCTCACCTGGAGCCTCCGGGTTCACTGCACAGGCCACAGTGCCATAGAACAAGACTTTTGACCTCCGGTGGAGATGGGCGGGGCAGAGGCTAAATGGGGCTTGTCATTGGTTCGTGCTAGGACCCTGCTCTTTCACGGCCCTGCCTTTTAAAGGGGCTACGGCAACCTTGCCGGTGGAAGCGGGCTCGCGTAGTAGAGATACTTTAACCCTCTTTAAGGAGCGGAAGGACCGGTAAGGGGGCGGAAGGCGAGCGGGTCAATCCGATTGGCCCACTGAGGGGGCTCGGCGCACTCTTGATTGGTCAGTTATAGGGGGCGAGTGCCGAGAGATTCTGGAGTTAAAAGAGGCAGCTGAGGCTCGAGAAAATGAGTACTAGAAATCACGAGCCCAGATCTCGAGGTCTCCTTTAATGGGGTTCTGTGAGAGGGGGTGGGCTCAGGTGGACGATCTCAGCCCAAATTGTCTGCCAGTTTGTCCCAGGAAGCTTGCTTACCAAGTTACTGTATGTGCATGCGTGAGTGCGTGCTAAGTCGCTTCAGTTGTGTCCGACTCTGTGAGACCCTATGGCCTGTAGCCTGCCAGGCTTCTTTGTCTATGGGGATTCTCCAGGCAAGAATACTGGAGTGGGTTCGAACCCACGTCTCTTTGACTCCTGCATTGGCAGGTTGGTTCTTTACCACTAGCGCCACCTGGGAAGCCCTTCTACATGTGATTTCCTCTGCTTTGTGATTCTGTGCGGGTGATTGAGCCTATGTGACTATGTATCTGTATGTGAGTGGAGTTGACTGTTTCTGTGACACTGTGGGGCTGTTGACTATGGGCAGTCGTGTGTCTAACTGTCTGTGACTGTGTCTGTGTGGCTGAATGTCTTTGTGGTTTCTTGTCTAATTGTAAGCTTGTGTAATGGTATTCTGTGTAATCACGTGTCTGTGTGGTACTATGTGCGTGACTGTTTCGATGGCTTTCTTTGTAAATGTGGCTGTTATCTTCGTGAGAATGTGACTAGATATTTGTGTGTGTGCATGTGGGATTGTCTATATGTATATGTGTCAGTGTGATTTTGTCTATGTGTTGTGTGTGTTTGTGAGTTGTGAGTGTCTGCCTGAGTGAGTGGCTATGCTTACCTAGATCACTTTTATGAGCATACATGTGGTGTGCTTTTGAATCTGGATGCATCGTGCTTGACCATCTCTGACTGAAAGCCACTCACCTACTATGACCTGGCCATTTTCCAGCTGTGGAAAGTGAGGTCTGGAAAGCAGAATGGTCTTCAGATCACATCAGATCAGATCAGTCGTTCAGTTGTGTCCGACTCTTTGCGACCCCATGAATCGCAGCACACCAGGCCTGCTTAAGATCAAAATCGACCAAGTGCAGGGGCTTCCCTGATGGCTCAGTGGTAAAGAGTCCACCTACCGATGCAGGAGACACAGGTTCCGTCTCTGGTCCAGGAAGACCCCACATGCCCGCAGAGCAACTAGGCCCCACACGCACCACAACTGTTGAGCTTGTCCTCTAGAGTCTAGGGAACCACAACTGCCAAGCATATATGCCACAGCTACTGAAGCCAGCACACTCTAGAGCCCGTGCTCCTCGACAGGAGAAGCCACTACAATGAGAAGCCTACACCCCACAACAAAGAACAGCCCCACTCGCTGCAACTAGAGAAAAGTCCACACAGCAATGAAGACCCAGCACAGCCAGAATTAAATATAGACAATTATATAATTTTTTATCTTTTTATTTTCAAAGCAGCAGTGAAGAGAAAGGCAGAGGGGGATAGAGAGGAGAAGGAAGCACTCAGTTGTGTCTGACTCTTTGTGATCCCTGTGGACTCTAGCCCACCAGGCTCCTCTGTCCATGGAATTTTCCAGGCAAGAATACTGGAGTGGGTTGCTATTTCCTATTCCATAAAATTATATTTTTAAAAAATGGACCAGGTGCAGAACAAGGACCAGGCCCGGGATCTGGTCTTCCTGCTTCCCAGGACAGGCCCATCCCTGCCCGCCCAGGAAAACCCCTTCCCACATGTCTGTGTGTAGAATGCTGTGCCTCACGCAATTTCTTTGCCTCTGATGGGAGTAACTGAGACCGTGTCTGAATCTGATCACTAGCTTGCGTTTCCCCAAGGGGCTTGGGTGTATCTGGGCCCTTCCGGCCTCTAATATCCATGATTTGAACCCTCCTCCCCACGCAGTAGGGAGTAAATCATCACCCTGAAATGTCTGGGATTCTGCATAGCTCTTATTCTTTTGGACATCCCCCCTCTAGCTGGAGCCAGTGGCCTCCCTCCTTCTATCCTGTCCTTTCACCAATGCTCCCTGCCCTGGCGTCTTGTGAGCACTGGAGTTCTCTGACGCACAGGGGATGTAGAGGATGATGACAGCATGCACACTAGGAAGCCCAAATCTACACTTAGGCCTTGTCACCCTGGGAAGTCTGCCATCTGTACCGGCTACATGCTCCCAGAGGCCTGGTCTCCCAACCAGACACCCCCAACTCCCACCCTGGACCTTCACCCTTTTGCCTCACCTTCCAGAGCCAAACATGCCTGTGAGTGCCTTATCCTAAATCAAGGAGATGTCTCCTCAAGAGAGATTGCTTTCCTCTCCAGGAAACTGCTCCAGGAAACCACTCTAATGTCAACCATTTTGTTTGAATAAAGTGAAATTCACATAACATAAAATGAATATTTTTTTTGCAGCTGTGCCACATAGCTTGCAGAATCTTTGTTCCCTGACCAGGCATTGAACCAGGGCCACAGCAGTGAAAGTGCCAAGTCATAACCACTGGAGCCAGGGAGTTCTCTAAAATGAACCATTTATTTATTTATTTATTTTTTGAACAGAGGAAAATTTATGCGTCGAACCTGGACTGGTCACTTATGATAATATACATGCTACAATTCCATTCTCTCCAATCATTCCACCTTCACCCTCTCCCACAGAGTCCCAAAGACTGTTCTAAATGCCTATGTCTCTTTTGCAGTCTCTTATACAGGGTTCAGGTTACCATTTTTCTAAATTCCATATATATGCGTTAATATACGGTATTGATGTTCTTCTTTCTGGCTTACTTCACTCTGTATAATTGGCTCCAATTTCATCCACCTCATTAAAACTGATTCAAATGCATTCTTTTTGATGGCTGAGAAATACTCCATTGTGTATATGTACCAAAGCTTTCTTATCCATTCATCTGCAGATGGACATCTAGGTTGCTTCCATGTCCTGGCTATTATAAACAGTGCTGCAATGAACATTGGAGTACATGTGTCTCTTTCAATTCTGGTTTCCTCGGTGTGTATGCCCAGGAGTGCGATCGCTGGATCATATGGCAGTTCTATTTCCAGTTTTCTGAGGAATCTCCACACTGTTCTCCATAGTGGCTGTACTAGTTTGCATTCCCACCAACAGTGTAAGAGGGTTCCCTTCTCTCCACACCCTCTCCAGCACTTATTGCATGTAGACTTTTGGATAGCAGCCATTCTGACTGGTGTGAAATGGTATCTCATTGTGGTTTTGATTTGCATTTCTCTGATGATGAGGGATGTTGAGCATTTTTTCATGTGTTTATTAGCCATCTTTATGTCTTCTTTGGAGAAATGTCTGTTTAGTTCTTTGGCCCATTTTTTGATTGGGTCACTTAGTTTTCTGGAATTAAGCTGCAGGAGCTGCTTGTATAATTTGGAGATTAATCCTTTATCAGTTGCTTCATTTGCTATTATTGTCTCCCATTCTGAAGGTTGTCTTCTCACCTTGCTTAGAGTTTCCTTTGCTGTGCAGAAGCTTTTGATTTTAATTAGGTCCCATTTGTTTATTTTTGCTTTTATTTCCAATATTCTGGGAGGTGGGTCTTGGAGGATCTTGCTGTGATTTATGTCGGAGAGTGTTTTGCCTACGTTCTCCTCTAGGAGTTTTATAGTTTCTGGTCTTACATTTAGATCTTTAATCCATTTTGAGTTTATTTTGGTGTATGGTGTTAGGAAGTGTTCTAGTTTCATTCTTTTACAAGTGGCTAAAATGAACCATTTAAAGTGTACAATTCAGACTTCCCTGGTGGTTCAGTGGTTAAGAATCCACCTGTCAATGTAGGGGACAAGGGTTCAATTCCTGGTCCGGGAAGATCCCACATGCCATAGAGCAATTAAGCCCGTGTACCACAACTACTGAGCCTGCATGCTTTACAGGCTGTGCTCTGCAACAGAAGCCACTGCAATAAGAAGCCCATGCACCAAAAGTAGAGAGTAGCCCCCACTTGCTGAAACTAGCAAAAGCCTGCTCCCTGAGCAGCAATGGAGAGTGCACAATTAAGTGGCTTTTAGTATGTTCACTGTGTTGTGTAACCACCACCTTTACATAGTTCCAGAACCCTTCCATCACCCCCAAAAGGAGACCTGGTACCCATTAAGCAGTCACTCCCCACTTCCTCCTCCCCCCAGCCCTTGGCAACCAATAATCTGTCTCCATGGATATGCTCACTCTGGATATGTCATATAAGTGGAATCATATAACGTGACCTCTCTTAACTGACTTCTTTAACATAGCATGCTTTTGAGGATCATCCATCTTGTAACATGTATGAGCACTTTATTACTTTTCTGGCTGAATAATCTTCCATTGCACAGATGGGCCACATTTTATCCATCTACTCATTAATGGACATTTGGGTTGTTTCCACATTTTGGTGGTTGTAACTAATGCTCTGTGAACACTACTGTATAATTATTTGTTCCATGAGTGCATGAGTATGTGGGAAGTTGCTTCAGTTGTGTCTGACTCTGTGTGACCCTGTGAACTATAACCTTCTAGGCTCCACTGTCCATGGGATTCTCCAGAATACTGGAGTGGGTTGCCATGGAGTCCTCTAGGGGATCTTCCCAACCCAGGGATCGAACCCACATCTCCTATGTCTCCTACATTGGCAGGTGAGTTCTTTGCCACTAGTGCCACCTGGGAAGCCCACTTGTTGCAGTACCTGTTCTCAATTCTTTTAGGTATATACCTTGGAGTTAAATTTCAGCCTCATATGTTAACTCTCCTGGAGGAGGGCATGGCAACCTACTCAAGTATTCTTGCCTGGAGAATCCCACAAACAGAGGAGCCTGGCACGCTGCAGTCCACTGGGGTCACACAGAGTCGGACACGACTGAGTGACTGAGCAGCAGCATAGTAACATGTTGAACCTTTTCAAGACTCATAAAACTGTTTTCTACAGTAGCTGCATCATTTTGCATTTCCACCAGCAGTGTACAATGGTTCCAATTTTCCTGCATCCCTATCAACACTTATTTTTCTTTAAAAAAAAAAAAAGTAGCCATAGGGACTTCTCTACTGCTCCTGTGACGAAGACTCTGCACTCCCAAGGCAGAGGGCTGGAGTCGGATATCTGGTCGGGGAACTAGATCCCACATGCCATAACTAAAGATCCTGCATGCCGCAACTGAAGACCTGGTGTGGCCAAATAAATAAATAAATACAAATAAATATTAAATAACCATCCTAGTGGGTTTGTCCAGCTGGCTTTTACATTATTGTTTTGTCTGCCCACCACTCTTGGGATTTTAAAGTCTTTTTATTTATTTATTTGGCTGGTCCAGTCTTAGTTGCTACACACAGAATCTTCATTGCATCATGTGGGATTTTGTGTTGCAGTGTATGGACTGCTGTGGTTTAATACTTTTATTTATTTAGTCTGGACTGTGCCTTTGTTGCTGTGCGGACTTTTTTCTAGATGCAGGGAGCAGGGGCTACTCTCTGGTTGCAGCGCGCGGGCTTCTCGTTGTGGTGGCATCTCCTGTGGTGGAGCACAGGCTCTAGGGTGCTCAGGCTTCAGCAGTTGTGGCTCTTGGGCTCTAGAGCACAAGCTCAATAGTTGTGGCACATGGGTTTAGTTGCTCCACAGCATGTGGGGTCTCCCCTGTGTCTCCTGCTTTGGCAGGTGGATTCTTTTCCACTGAGCCACCAGGGAAACACTTGTAGATGTGCTTTACACTTTCGCATCTGAGGTTTCATCTGTGTTTGATGGGGTTGTGTGGCAGCATCTTCTCTATTTATGTGACAGTATATCTGGGGATCTCCGTGGATCTGTTTGGTTGCGGCAAAACCGAGGGTGTGGTTGTGTGTGATTTGAGTGACTGTGTGTCACTGTCAGTACCTGATCATGAGTTCTATGTCTGAGGCAGTGTATGGCTATAACATCGTGTAACGATGTAGTAGATGGGTGTTTTTGCACCTGGGAATTGTATGTTTGTGCATGGTCTCTGTGATGCCCAGACATACAATTATCTGAGCAGGGACTTATATGGGCTGTGTGACTTAGGGACCAGGAATTTGTGTCATTATACAATTGCATAATGTGTGTGTGCGACTATGAACTGTATGTCTTTGTCATCACCTGGAATCCCTGGGTACCATGGCGGAGGTCTCTGGTGCACAACCTAGATCTCTCCCCACTGTGGGGTAGAAAGTGAAAGTTGCTCAGTCAAGTCCGACTCTTTGCAACCCCGTGGACTATACAGTCCATGGAATTTTCCAGGCCAGAATACTGGAGTGGGTATCCTTTCCCTTCTCCAGGGGATCTTCCCAACCCAGGGATCAAACCCAGGTCTCCCATATTGCAGGCAGATTTTTCACCAGCTGAGCCACAAAGGAAGCAGCAATTGGGTCACCTTCTGATCAAGTACTTCCTATGGCCTGATGCAACAGTCCCATCCCACACAGGCGAGTGGCCTCCTCGTCCCAAGGCCCCCCCATCTAGAGCAGTTGTAGTTGCACCAGCCTCAGCCTCCCCATACCCCCTGCATGTTGCCTGGGGTGGGGGGTGGGGCTCTCCATGGTAGACAGTGACCACTGATTGGCAGGGGCCTCTCCTGCCACTGGGCTCAGACCCGGGCAGCTCACACCCAGGAAATTGAAAACCAAGTTAATCCCCAGCCCCCAGCCCTCCCACTCACTGGGGACAGAGCCTTGACTGTTCTGGGCCCCCACCTGATAGCAGCCTCCAACGTCTGGGGAGTCTGATAATGCTTGGCTTGGTAGGGAGTTCATGCCAAGTCCCGCCATCAGCATGGTAGCTGCTGTTTATGGGGAAGGGGAGAGCTGCAAGGCCCTGGTCAGGGGCAAGGGGGCCTTGAAGCTCCTTCCCAGAATCCCCATTGTGCCCATCACCTCTTCTCCAGGAAGGTAGTTGAGAACAGGCCCCCACATTTCTCCTTCTTTGGGAACACACTGCCTCACTCTGCCCAACCCCTGAACCCCCATCTCCTGAACCCCCACCCCCTGAACCCTTAAGACCCTGAACATCTGATTGTTTTCAGATACAGGGTCAGACTTCAAGAATCAGCCCCGAACAGGCCTGGTTGAAGTCTGTTCCCCAGAAACGGTGACCCCCACCTTCTCCTGGCCCTTATCAGAGGCCACAGCCAATCAGCTGAGGGGAGAGAGGAGCCCTCCAAGGGGCCATCAGAGCCTCAGAGCCCACGAGGCTGCCAAGAGAGAGGAGGCCTGAGCCCCAGGGTGGGCACCAGCCAGCCATGGCTGCAGCGGAGACCGCCTTGCCCTCCATCAGCACGCTGACTGCTCTGGGCCCCTTCTCGGACACACAAGAAGACATCCTCAAGGTGGGGTCAGGTGGGGGTCTAGGTGGGCTGGCAAGGGTTCTGGGCCCTGGCCACAGAATTGGGGGAGCGTGTCTGCATGTTGCCCTGGAATTCACATCTTGCCCTGCTCAGGACTGGGAGTCCTCAGTGCCAGCCAGGGGTCTGAACTTGGTCTAAGGTCCTATTTCTGTCACGGAAGACTGAGGCTGGGAACAGAACAACACAGGGATCTAGGCTCAGTGAGACACCCCCAGATATAAGAGAGAAATGACAGCTATGGTGAGGGGACACCCAGGAATTACTCTTGTTAGGGGATGTGGAAAGGGAGGAAGGTTCTTGGGGGGGAAACTGAGGCAAGGCTGAGCCTCCCCTAGCCTTCCATTCTTCTGCCAACCCTTCCCCCATGCCTGAGCATGGCAGGAGACTCTAGATAATATAAGCCTTATCTCTTGTCTCCAGCCTGACCCGATAGACCGTCTCTGGAGCTGGGGGAGTGAGGGGGGAGACGGACAACTGTGAGGGAGTGGGACAGACTGACATGACAGACAAGCAAACAAGACCCCTTTACTGAGCCTCTGGCCAGCCTGCCCCCATCAGGGCATCCGGCCCCCACTGTCTATGGGTAGGATACCTTGGTGTCGGCTGAAGCTCCATGTTACTGGCCCTTTCCCCCAGTGGTGGCGCTCTGAAGACGTGCAGGACTTGGGCCCGGGCCCCCCCGACCATACTGGGCCACCCCTCCACGTGAGGCCTGAGCTGGAGAACGCGCCTGGGGAGGACGAAGATGATGACAGGGACACAGCTACCCCCTGGGACCTGGATCTCCTCCTCACCAACTTCCCGTGCCCAGAGCCCGGCGGCGCGCCCCAGACCTGCCCGCCTCAGACTTGTGCTCTGGCGCCCGGCGAGGGCTCCGGAGCGCAATTCCCACCGCCGCCCGAGACTCTGGGCGCGTATGCGGGCGGTCCGGGGCTGGTGTCTGGGCTCTTGGGCCCTGAGGAGCACCTGGGCTGGGCGCGCCCGGTCCCACGAACCCCGGCTCCCGATACCTTCGTGGGCCCATCCCTGATCCCGACCCCCGAGCCCAAAGCGCTGCCGTTGCAGCCGTTGTACCCGGGACCGGGCGCGGGTTCCTCCAGCAGCTACTTCCCGAGGACCGGGCTTTCAGTGCCTGCAGCGCCGGGCGCCCCCTACGGGCTGCTGTCCGGATACCCTGCGCTATACCCGATCCCGCAGTACCAAGGGCATTTCCAGCTCTTCCGCGGGCTCCAGGCGCCAGCACCCGGCCCCGCCTCGCCCCACTCCTTCCTGAGTTGTCTAGGGCCCGGGACGACGGGTGCAGGACTCGGGGGGACTACAGGAGACCCAGGAGGGACGGCTGAGGCCGCGCCATCCAAGCGCAGCCGGCGATCGTGGGCACGCAAGAGGCAGGCTGCGCACACGTGCACGCACCCGGGGTGCGGCAAGAGCTACACCAAGAGCTCGCACCTGAAGGCGCATCTCCGCACGCACACAGGTGAGCGGGCGAGCCCCGGTGCAGGGGCGGGGCTGGGCGGGGCCTTGGGAGCCGGGGGCGGTCGAGGAGCTGGGAACTGGAGCAAGGGGCGGGACTAAAGCAAAGTCTCAGATGCTGGGGTGCTTGGAACATCAAGAGCCGGCCGAAGAGCAGAGGGGAAGGCGGGTGGCGACAGAGAACCCGGGAAACATTTCAGGGAACCAGCGGCTAAGACCTGAACCAAGGAAGGGCCGAAAAGCAGAGAGCCCGGCAAGCTGTGTGGGGGCGGGGCTAGAGGAGGAACCCCGGGAGAGAAAGAGGGAATACCAAGGGCGGGGCCAAAGACGCAGGGTTCAGGTTTGGGGCAAGTGGGAGTAAGGGGTTCAGGGGCCGCCGTGCTCAGACGTGTCCGACTCTACCACCCCATGGACTGTACTCTAGGGGGGTTCTCCCGGATCCAGCGATCGAACTCGCCTTTCCTGCGACTCCTGCATCGGCAGGCGGATTCTTTACGACTGCGCCACCCGGGGCTCGGTTGGTAAAGAATCAGCCTGCAATGCAGGAGACCCGGGTTCGATCCCTCGCTCGGGAAAATCCCCTGGAGAAGGAAATGGCAACCCACTCCAGTACACCTGCCTGGAGAATTCCATGGACAGAGGAGCTGGGCAAGCTACAGTCTGCTGCTGCTGCTGCTGCTAAGTCACTTCAGTCGTGTCCGACTCCGTGTGACCCCATAGACGGAAGCCCATCAGGCTCCCCCGTCCCTGGGATTCTCCAGGCAAGAACACTGGAGTGGGTTGCCATTTCCTTCTCCAATGTGTGAACGTGAAAAGTGAAAGTGAAGTCGCTCAGTCGTGTCCGACCCTTAGCGACCCCACGGACTGCAGCCTACCAGGCTCCTCCATCCATGGGATTTTCTAGGCAAGAGTACTGGAGTGGCTTGCCACAGTCTAGGGGACCGCAAAAATACAAAGTGTGCGACTAACTCACTTTTCACCTGGGAAGCCACTCAGGGGCCATAGCCAGGAATATAAAGAGGGAGTGTCTTAGCCAGACTGTAGGGGGCGTGCTGGAGCTCAGGAGGGTTAGTTTGAGGGGCCCAGAAGCAGAGGCAGTTCCTGGAGTTTGAAGATAAATAGCTGGGAAACAGAGGAGGGTGGGCACAGGAGGAAAAGCCGGGAACCCAAGGAGCCAAAAAAAGGGCGGGGACATGGAATAGAGGGCCAGAGGGAGGAGGAAGGAGGCCTGTGCCTAGGGGGATGGGGCCACGAGTAGACCTGTCCAGGAACGTAGGGAGGAGGGGCCGAGTCTAGCAGAGGGAAAAAGTTAATCACCCAGGACAGGGCGTGGAAACCAATTGGATTTCGGGGCTCAAGGATCCAGGCCAGCAACAGGATTGAACAGCAGCTGGGGGGTCCCCTGGTACAGTAAGAGGCTGAAACACAGGGGGCAGTGCCAAAGGACAAAAACTGGAAGGGCATTAGTACGCCGGGGCAGGATGTGAGGACACAGGAAGCAGGGCCAGCAGCATAGACAGCGTGACTTGTGCCCCGGAAATGAAAAGGATGTCGGTTCTGGGTGTAGATTCGGGCCTTCCCCGAGCGTGAAAGCCTCCTTAAATTTCACGATCTGGGCGCCTCACCGGCCTCACCTTAGGCGCTTGTGGTAAAGAACCCACCTGCCAATGCAGGAGACGTAAGAGACTCGGATTCAATCCCTGGGTGGGGAATATTCCCTGGAGGAGGGCATGGCAACCCACTCCAGTATTCTTGCCTGGAGTATCACATGGACAGAGGAACCTGGCAGGCTACAGTTCATGGGGTCTCAAAGAGTCGGACACAACTGAAACGACTTAGCATGCACGCAGTCCCGGCCTAGGCTAGGAGGGAAGACCCTGGGACCAAGTATGGTGGACAGTGGCGTTCAAGGCTTCCTCATCTCCGCAGGGGAGAAGCCATACGCCTGCACGTGGGATGGCTGTGGCTGGCGGTTCGCGCGCTCAGACGAGCTGACCCGTCACTACCGAAAACACACAGGACAGCGCCCCTTCCGCTGCCAGCTCTGTTCGCGTGCATTTTCACGCTCCGATCATCTGGCCTTGCACATGAAGCGTCATCTTTGAGCTCCGCCTCTGGCACTTGGACCTTCCTGGGGACTGGGGTTGGAACAGGAGCAGATCCACGCAGGGTGGTTTCCCTCGGCTGAATCCTCATCTGGACTCTAGGCCCCACATATCCAGCAAAAGGTCAGGACTGGCCAATAGACGCACCTGGGAGAGCCTCCAACATAAGTTCCCACAGGTCCTCGGCCACAGACAGCCGCGATCATGTAGACCCAGCAAGACAGACCTCCAAATAAACGGACTCAGATGGATACTCTGATACTTCTGACAAAGAGACAGACTCTCAGAGAGCTGGACCATCGAACCAGCTCACAGGTGACCCTAGACAGTGAGTGGGTGAGGCATCCCAGAGCTCTGCTTCTAGAAGAAGGCTTCACACTGTGACACCTGAAACTCCACATAGAGGCTGGCATTGCTGTGAATGGTTATGGGTCTTGTAAAAATGCCCCTCCCAGATAAAACTTGTGTTGGCCTGAATTTGTGGATTTTGGCTGTGGTAGTTGGGAAGAAGCCGTAACCCCAGAGCTGATATTGGGGGACCATACACACGACTTAGCGATTGAACAACACACATTTACATACTCATCTCCTAAAACTGGGCAACCTTCCTTGGGCACTGACTGCCTTGCAGCCCCTCCTTCCCCCACCCCAAGGTCAGGCTACATTGTCCTTGCTTCCTGCCTTGAAGCCCAGGGACATTCACAGGGACCTTCTTTTCTACTTAAGAATCTTCTTCCTCCACTAAGAATCCTAAGGGAATTCCCTGGTGGTCCAGTGGTTAGGACTCTGCGCTTCCACTGCAGGGGGCACGGGTTCGATCTCTGGGGAACTAAGATCCCATATACCCTGTGAAGTGGCCAAAATAATTTTTTTTTTTTTAAAAAAAGGAATCTTCAGCTCAGTCCCAGAGCCCCAGCATCCTTCACCCTACCATGATCCAAAGTGACCCCCTGGCTAGCCTGTGTACAGTGGCGGAGTGGGGGTGGGGGGACATGCAGAATGAAAATGGGGAGGACCAACAGCACAAGCTCCCTTTAAAGGAGCAAAAGTCACACGAGTTGGACCTCAGGCTGTAAGGCAGGAAATGATAAAGTCCAAAACTGCGTCTGACGGATAAACCGGGGAAAGAGCACCGTTAAGTCTAAGAGTGTTCATTGGGATTAGCCGGGAATGGGGCTTCCCTGGTGGCTCAGGCGGTAAAGAATTCGCCTGCAATGCGGGAAACCTGGGTTCAATCCTTGGGTTCGATCCCTGGAGGAGGACAACCCACTCCAGTATTCTTGCCTGGAGAATCCCCATGGACAGACGAGCCTGGCAGACTACAGTCCACGGGGTCTCGAAGAGTCGGACACGACTGAACCGCTAAGCAAACACAATCTGAGTTGAAAGAGACGGAGGCAGGGCCTAGCAGAAGGACGTGAGCTGTGGTTGGCCAGGAGCAGAATCGCAGGCGGACGCTGGAAACCGCTTAGCCTTGAGAGGGCGTGTCTGGGCCGAGCCAGAGGGTGGAGCCTATCAGGGACTAGTCGGCCGGAAGCAGGAGGAGGACCCCAGGCTCGCCGGATCCGGGGCGGACTCAGGTGGGGCGGGGGCGGACTCAGATGGGTGTGAAGGCCGGAAAGAAAGTCCAGCCCCTGGGAGGATCCTGGACTGCCTTTTTAAATCTCTGCTTCTCACCTCGCGGGCGGGGTCTTCATCCTCTTGATGTCTGGGGTTGGGTTCCCAGGCGGATTTGGAGAAGTGAAAGTCACCAGGGGCCGGGCCTGTCCCAGCTCGTGACCCCGCGCTTCGCCCTCTTGATACGGATTTCTAGACCCTAGCTCTATGGCCACGCTGAGCTCACTGCTATTGACCGCGCTGCTCTGGGTCCCTGTAGGAAGCCTGACCTGCTACGGGGACTCGGGGCAGCCTGTGGACTGGTGAGTGCGCCGGCGCCCACTATTCCCTCAGAGCTGCACTGGGGCTTGCTTGCTGCACTCCTAGGAGAAAACAGGTTCCTCCCCTTCTTCCTCCATTCTGTCCGTCCCCCAACCTATAGGTTCGTCGTTTACAAGCTGCCGGCCCACACAGGGTCGAGAGATGCGACGCAGAACGGGCTGCGGTACAAGTACTTTGACGAATACTCAGAGGGCTGGCGCGACGGCGTGGGGTTCATCAATAGCACCACCGGGGCCGTGGGCCGCAGCCTGCTGCCTCTGTACCGAAACAACAACAGCCAGGTGATGACGCCTCCGCCGAACCTGGGGTGGGACTCTAGGGTGGGCCTGACCTGAGGGAACCTTCACGTTGCCCCTGTCCATCTTCCCCAGCTCGCCTTTGTGCTCTACAATGACCAACCGCCGAAATCCAGCGAGTCTAAGGACTCTTCCAGTCGTGGGCACACGAAGGGTGAGGCCACATTGGGGGCCGGGGGAGGGTTTTGGTTTCCCTATGCATCTTCTTCAGCTAATTCCTGACCTGTCTGGGGCTGAGGGTGAGCTGCTCTGGCAGGCCCTGGATATCTGTTTTCCTATCTTAAATCAATGTGGTCCTTCCTCTGAACTATAAGAACTGATGGCTGTGGAAACTGAGTTCAGCAGTGGTCCTGACACTCGTTGCCCACTGCCCGCTGGTCCTGCAGCCCAGGCCCCCTACAAGTTGAGTGTTCTGGTTGCACATGTGCTTGTTTCGATGTCTCAAGCAGTCCCCTCCCCCCATCAACTCCAATTTCTGGTTCAGGTGTGCTGCTCCTGGACCAAGAAGGGGGCTTCTGGTTGATCCACAGCGTTCCGAACTTCCCTCCACATGCCTCCTCTGCTGCATACAGCTGGCCTCCTGGTGCCCAAAAATATGGGCAGACTCTGATCTGTGTATCTTTTCCTCTCACCCAGTTCCTGGATATCAGTGAGTAAAGACAGGGAGACAGGGTGAGTTCCTGATTCCCAGATCAGAATCTTAGAACAGTCCCTCATTTTCTTCTCCCCTTGCCCTCCAGGCAAACAGCTGACCTATACCTACCCGCTGGTGTATGACCACAGGCTGGAAGGGGACTTCGCCCAGAAATTCCCCTACCTGGAGGAGGTAGTCAAGGGCCATCACGTTCGCCAGGGACCGTGGAACAGCAGTGTAACACTCACATCAAAGAAAGGAGCCACATTCCAGAGCTTTGCCAAATTTGGAAACTTTGGAGATGGTGAGCCCTGAGGTTGTTGTTTGGAGAACTCTTTCTCTGCAGAGGGACTGTCTGGTGTGTCCGTGGCTATGGGCAGGTCATGGGTAGGGACTGGGACACATCTGAGTCATAATCACATGCGAGGTAAACAACCAACATACCTGTGTTCAAGTATTGGTTTCTGGCTGTGTGATACATGATTTAATCAGGGTCTCAATTTATCTGTCTGAAAAATGGGAATAGTAATGGTATCTACTTGAAAGGACTGCTGTGTGCAAAGTGATACATATAAAGCATTTAGTAAGGGCTATTACTCTTAATGTTATAATCCTCCGGATAGCCAGGAATTGACAACTGAGGAAACAGCTCAGAGAGGGGAAGTGGCCTAGGGAAACCCTAGCATTGATCCTGACCCTGTCCATGCCCTCTTGCCATTTTCTGCAGACCTGTACTCTGGCTGGCTGGCGGAAGCCCTTGGCAGTACCCTGCAGGTCCAATTCTGGCAAAGATCTTCTGGTATCCTGCCCTCCAACTGCTCAGGGGCCCAGCATGTATTTGACGTGACTCAGACAGCCTTCCCTGGGCCAGCTGGGCCAGCCTTCAATGCCACAGAAGACCACTCCAAGTGGTGTGTAACCCCAAAAGGGCCCTGGGCCTGTGTGGGTGACATGAATCGGAACCAAAGAGAGGAGCACCGGGGTGGGGGCACTCTGTGTGCCCAGATGCTCTGGAAGGCCTTCAAGCCTCTGGTGAAGGCCTGGGAGCCCTGTGAAAAGAAGAGCAGGGCCTTCTCTCTAGGAAGCCCAGCAGGACATATAAGAGCTAAGGTTCAGGGGCCAATGTGGACTTGAGTTTGAATCTATTTTGTCCCTTCCTATTTGTTTGGCCTTAATCATGTGCCTTAATCTGTGACTCAGTCTACTCATCTGTATAATGGGAATCATAACACCTTACTCAGAATTGTTGCATAATAAAAATAAATTAGTAAATGAGACTGTTAATCTTTCTTCAGCTGGGTACTGGGACTCTGAACAGCATTGCAGCTTGCTCAGCGTCTGGGGGCAGCTGGCACATAGGTGAGACACAGGATAGGACCACAAGTAAGGGGCCACCCAAGACCTACTTTATGGTAACTAGGACTGGAGGAAGTTTCACCCCTTAACAAGCACACAGGCAAGGGGGTGGAAACAGGATGTCCTGCCTTGCTAGGGGAGGAGGGGCGAGCTCCAGAAAGCTCACACAGCAGGGGCGCACTTTATTTATATGTGTACATATGTATACAGGCGGCTGTACAGCACGGGGCCAGCGGCTCCCACTGCTATGGGCCTGGGGGCATGGGGCAGGGCGCCCCTTTTTTGGTCGGGCCTACTGAGGGCACAGCTTCAGTAGGGCACCGAGAGGTCGGCCCCACCTCAGGCTTGGTGGTCGGGCCCGGCAGGGAAGCAGGTGGGGCTGGGGGCCCGGCACTGCTGGGCACATTTTTTGTTGGGACTTGGGAGGGGGTCTGGGAGTCTGGGGAGAGCTTGGGAGAGGCAGGTTTGGAACGAGGCCCGCTCAGCGTGGTCCGCTCCTCCACCACCTCCAGCACCCAGCGCTCCCGGCCCCGGAGGGCCTCAGGTGGGGGAGGCGCCAGGGGTGCAGATTCGGGCAATGCCTTGGAGTCCGCACTCGGGGTACGCACACTCGGGGGCTGAGACACCTCAGCTTTTGCCCCAGGCCGTACGGGCTCTACGACAATGGGCACCGGGGGCGTGCCTGCTTCGCCGGAGCTGCTGCGCCGGCCGGTCTCGTGTTCCTGCACCGGGCTCAGCGCGGACTTGGCCACGGCCCTGGCCGTCCCGCCCGTCCCGTCCTCGGTCTGCACGCTCTGGTGTCGCGCGCCGCTGGTGTCCCGCTCCAGGGTCCGACCCCCAGGGGTCGTCGCGCGGGGCGGGGTGCAGGCCTCGGCGCCACCTGGGGACTCTTTCTCCTTACTTGATGCCAGCGGCCTGGGGGCGCCCTCGGGCAGCAGCGGGTCCGCGCCCACGCTCAGGGGCGACTCCTGGCGGCCCAGGCGGCGGACGGCGACCTGCCGGGGCGCGCCGAGCCCCTCGATAGGGGGCGTCTCGCCGTCCGATTCTGCGAGGCTATGCAGCGCTAGCTCGCCGTGGAAGTCCTTGCGGAAATCCGGGTGGCCCACCTCGAGGCTGTGTTTGCGCAGCGCGCCCTTCTTGTCGGCGCCCAGCGAGGCTCCCAGCTTCTCCGCCGACTGCACCCGTTTGAGGAGCGGCGAGCGAGGGGGCTCGGCACTCTTCGGGCGCGGGCGCACCACCGGCGGCGACGAGTGCAGCTTGGCCGGGAAGCTCTGCGTGGTGTGCGAGCTGCCCACCGTGTGGCCCGGCAGCGGGGGCGGCGACGCCTGTGTCGGGGACGGTGTGTGCGCCAGCGGCGACAGCGGGATGTTGCCTGCCGACTTGCAGCGCGCAGAGCGGTACTGGCGGTGCAGCTTCGGTGACAGGCCGTGCAGCGTGCTGGGCCGGATGTGGTGCGACGCCGACGACGCCGGCGAGTTGGGAGTGCTCGAGGCGGGCGAGCTACTCTGGGACGAGGCGCCTGCGGGCGGGCGAGAGAGGGCAAAGAACTGGGTGGGCGCCGCCGGGGCACTGCCCCGCCCGCACACGCCGCCCGCCCCGCGCGGGCGCAGGGCCTACCTAGGTAGGCGGAGTCGGGCGTGGAGCGGTAGCTGTGGGTGGGTGAGCGAGCCGGCAGGCCGTGCGTGGGAGAGCCGGGCAAGCTGTCGCTGGACGACAGCGAGCGGTTCAACGACGACAGCGAGCGGCTAGTGTGCAGCAGGTTCGACTGCTTCGTGATCTTGCGGAAGAGGGAGCTGCGCTTCTTGCTGGAGGACAAGGAAGGAACCAGTTTCCCTGGACCAGACTCTAGAGCTCCCAGCTCTTCCCACTCCAGGGCCTCAAGGCACCTCCTGGAACCACCCACCCAATCTGGACCCTCCCTCTTCAACAACAACACGTTGGAGACTGGAGAACTTCCCTTATCGCGGTCCCACTTGGCTCCTCCCACCTCAGCCTACCCATTGCATTTTGACCACTCACAATCCAAGCTAGAAACATCCTTCCAAACAGAACCAACCTATTCTGGCCCGCCCACTTTTCTAGCCCCTCCCGCTCCAGTTAAACCCACCTATCAGGGCAGGAAGAATTTCACTGGGCTCAACCTGACGAATCTCACTCCAATCCCCACTCACTGCTTGTCCAGGCCAAACCCGCTGATCAAACAGAAAACTCTCCTGGCTCCACCTACCTCTCCTAACTCTGCTTTATTTGTAAGGGAAGAAATTATTTCTACTGTCCTGGTATGATCTTCCCAGGTAGAAATCTCTTCTCCTGGCTCCTCCCAGTCGCTTAAATGCAAACCCCAAAGCAGGGTCATCTCTTGCACGGTGCCCTCTTGGTCCATATCCGCTGGCTACGCTCTACTCCCAGAGTTTTGGAGCTTGGCACATCTTCCTTTCCCAACTCCTCCCACTTTCTCAGCCCCGCCTTCTGTCCATTCATTATTGCTCTTCACTCGGTGGCGCCCAGGTGGCGCGAGTGGTAAAGAACCCGCCTGCCAATGCAGGAGACTGGGTCGGGAAGATCCCCTGGAGAAGGGCATGGCAACCAACTCCAGTATTCTGACTGGAGAATCCCATGGACAGAGGAGTCTGGCGGGCTACAGTCCATTGGGTCCCAAAGAGTCAGACACGACTGAAGCGACTTAGCACACACGCACAGTGGCCCCGGCCCCCTTTCCTGAGCACAACTTCCATTCCCGTGAAATATGCCTTCTGTCCTCTCCTATACCTATCCCACATAAGTCCTGGCCATAGCTCAAAAACTGGACTGCTCCAGAGGGGCTGCAGTTTATAGCCCCGCCCACTGCACTTGGCCCCACCCACCTCTCCTGACCCTCCTTGGCAGAGGGCCGCTTGTTTCTCCGAGCCATTTTGGCCTTGTAGCTGCTGCGCCTTGCAGGGCCGATACGGATGGAGGTATTTTCGAAGGGCGTTGTGGTAACGGCCACTTTATTGCCACTCTGGGGTTAGAAAGGGGGAAAGTTCTCTGCTGGAGGCTGTTCTGGCAACTCCAGCTCCCCGGGACCTCCCTCACCCTTCACTCCCTTCCACTCCCCCGACAGTTCACTTTTTCCCCATAGACTCACCTTAAGGATCAGCTCAACGACCTCAGGATGTACCATGCCATGCACCGGCTCCCCGTTCACGTGGGTGATGAGGTCCCCGGCACAGAGCCCTGCCTCCTGGGCTGGGCCCCCCTCCTCCACGTGCTGGGGACAGGGAAGCCCACAGGGGCAGGATTAACAAGATTGGTAACAAGGAAGTCTCCCTAAGCTTATGTTGCAGACACCTAACTCTGCAGGCACGGTAATCATAATACCGAGGGAAATAACAATCATTCTCGCCAGTTTACAAATGAAGAAACTGAGAGTCAGAGAGGAAAGTGACGGGGTGCGGGGGTGTCACAGAGGAGTCTCATTCAGGCTGCCTAGTTCCGGAGTTTGAGCTGTCCCTCATCCCTTGGAGCAGGGGTGGGGAGTGCGGTGGGGGGTGGAATTCTCTCTCCCCAACCCCACTGTAGAATACAGGCTCATCCGTGACTGCTCACCCAAACAATGTGGTGTACACTGTAGACATCTGAGTCACCCATGTAGACGCGGATGGCACGCAGTGTGAAGCCATACTTCTTGCCCGAGCGTTGGATGGTGATGGGGGAGCGAAGCCCACTGACAGCCGGCGAGTAGTCCCGGCTGGGTGAGGAGTCCCGTGAGGATGGGTTGGAGGAGAGAGATCGCGGGGACATGGGGCTAGCCAAAGGTGAGCTCCCATGGGGGTCCACTGCAGACACAGACCCATAGCCAGAGGTCAGGGCATACAGACACAGCTCTCCCCGTGTCTGCTCCTCCCTCCTCCCAAGTGAAAGTCCCAGGGCTCTCATTGGCCCATCCCGGAGCAAATCACTGTGGGCCGGGAAAACGCACCAATGGGGGCAGCCCATCCCCTGCCAGGTTGGACCCAGCGTCACCTGCAGGGATCATGACAGACAAGGCAGTGGCAGAGGCTGACTTGATGACTTTGCCCCCGGTTCGAGAAGGCCGCTTCTCTACTGCGGGATCTCCTGATAGCTGCTGGTGCCGCGCTCGGCGCAGAACCAGGTCATTGGTGGCTCTGGGGCCTGATGGGTCCCCATCCTTAGAGGGTGGGCAGAGGTCGCCTGGGCGGTCAGCTGCAACAGAGCAGGTGTGTTAGGGGGTCAGTCCAAGGTCATAGTCTTCTTAAATGGTGTTCCCTCTACATGCAATGTTCTTCCCACCTCTCTCCCTTGCTGGATTGTGAATCTCATAAGAGCAGGTACCCTATACATCTGGAACAGCTCCTGACACAGAGAACTGCTTAAACACATTTGTTGACTGACTGAGCGTGGGATAGGGGTCATGTTGATGAGAATCCCAGGTTGGAGTGTGAAGAGTACAGGAAAACTAGCATAAGCAGTAACCAGGTTCATTGAATGTTCATATATGGCCCCTGGGGAATTGGGGAAGGCGGCAGGAGGGGGGCACTTACTGGCCTCCGAGTCCCCGACGCTGGGGGTGCCATCCCCTGGAGGTGTCTCTTTGGCGGCCCGCGCATCCAGCGAGCCTGGGGGATCGGAGCTGGGCCGGGGAGGCCTGCGCAGCCGAGCCTCATCCTCTTCCTCTTGGGGGGTGCTGAAGCGACTGGGCTCCAGCAGCGCTGAGAAACGGCGGCGGGCGCCCAACGGGGGACTAGCCTCCCCCTCCAAGAAGCTGGCCTCAGATGCTGAGAAGCGCTTGCTGCGCAAAGGGGGCGTTGTCAGAGGAGTTACTCCCCTTCGGGCCCCGCCCCCAAACCCACCTCTGCCCTTGCTCACATCTCCGGGGAGCCCCCTCTCCAGGTCTTCTCACGCAGGGTCAGGCCACCCAGGCCCTCCCGCTTGCTGGTCACCTTCTCCTCTGGGCCCTTGGCGCTCGGCTCCCGCTTGCTGGTCCCCGCTGCCGCCACGGGGGTCTTGGGCTCGTGCTGCGACAGCTGCTCCATACTGCTATACACCTGCAAGTGGTAGTGGAGGAAAGTCCAACCCCCAGGTTCTGCCTTCCCTCCTGAACCAGTGAACTTCCCGCTACTGTTGTTCAGTCGCTCAGTCGTGTCCAAGTATTTGTGACCCCATGGACTGCAGCATGCTAGGCTTCCCTGTCCTTCACTGTCTCCTGGAGTTTGCTCAGACTCATGTCCATTGAGTCGATTATGCCAACCAACTATCTCATCCTCTGCCTCGCTACTGGAGCCTGCCAAACTAAGCTCCATCTTAGTAAAGCTGGGTCCTGCCCATTCCTGGACCGAGCCCGACCACCCACAATTCTTCAGTTCTGGCCCTACCCCACGAAATGAGGCTCTGACATATTCTAGATGCCTCCCTGCCCAAGCCGTAAATAATCTCACCTCTCCAAGTCTCATCCAGTTATGCGCACCCTCTCCCAAGCTAGGTCGTGCACCCCCTACACTGTATGTGTGTTCAGTCGTGTCCGATTCTTTGTGACCCCCGCTACATGCTGTTCCTCAAAATGAAACAGTGCCCAGCCTCGCCACGGCCTAGCTCCGCCCTCACTGCTCAATCTCTCCATTCCCAGGTCCTGACCCCGTCCGGTCCAGACTAGCCGCTCCTCCTGTCGGTCATTTCTATACTGTTCAGGTTCCCATTAGATTCCACTCAATGCCGAAGGCATCTTCCCTGGTAGGAGGAACGTTGTAGGTAAAGCGTCTGCCTACAATGCAGGAGAGCCGGGTTCAATCCCTGGGTCGAGAAGATCTCCTGGAGAAGGAACCCACTCCAGTATTCTTGCCTGGAAAATCCCATGAGCGGAGGAACCTGGAAGGCTATAGTCCATGGGGTCGCAAAGAGTCGGACACGACTGAGCGACTTCATTCACTTTAACGCCGAACGCCACGTCTAAGACTATGGTGCTTCCCCCCACCCCACCCCCTCTGCCACTAGCCTCATCACTCAGATCCTCACTCCTTCTGTAAATTCTCTAGTCTGAGACCTTAGGTCTGTGTGCCTGCTCCCCACAGCCTCCTGAGCCCCTGCCCACTTCAAGCCCACCTCCATTCCCTACCTCAACACCTGCCCCGCCCTCCCCCGGGCTAGCCCCACCCCTACCCCTCAATTTGGCCCACCTTGCTGAAGCGCGGGGAGCAGGAGGAGAACTGACGGATCTCCACAGGCTCCTCCTCCGTGGTGTCATCCTCATCGTAGGAGTTCACGTGGTGATACCTGTCTGAGCGGGCTGGGGTGGAGGTGTGGATAGTGACCGCGGGCACGTCCACTCCTCAAATCACACTCCCACGAAAGTCAGGTCTAGGTCCCACAAGCCCTTCTCCTTACTAGTAATTGATTCAGACCCCGCCCCCATGCTGAGTCCCAGTCCCACTTTCTCCAGGGCTACATGTAGCCCCGCCTCCATAAAGCCACACCCCCAGACTCCACCTGTGGTGCTCTCCACCCTGGCTCTGCCTCCGCCAGCCCAGGCCCTTGCCTTGTCTGGGTCCTAGCACCACCTGGTAATCCAGGCTCACTCCCAATGTTAGAATTTACTCCGGTTCAGGCTCCACCCCTACCCCAACCGCCTTTCTTCTCTGAGCCCCGCCCCTCTGCCAAGCCACGCCCCCGGAACGACCTCAGCCCTCTTCTCTGTTCTAGCTGGCTAGTCTCCTACCCAACTGGGTTCCAGACCAGGCCATACCCAAGGGCCCCCTCAAAGGATTCCACCCGCTGTCCCCGCTCACTGTCGAAGTAGCTGGTGTCATCTTCGGACTCCAGATGGGGGATGAACTCGGCCTTCTGCCTCAGCAATCCTGTCCAATCCAGGTCTCGAAAGAAACTGTGCTGCTTCACCTCAAAGGCACCGCCTGGGGAGGAAGGAATGGGCTGGATCAGGGAAGGAATTTAAGCGACAGCTATGGCTAGCCCTGGAGAAGGCAATGGCACCCCACTCCGGTCCTCTTGCCTGGAAAATCCCAAGGATGGAGGAGCCTGGTAGGCTGCAGTCCATGGGGTCGCTAAGAGTCGGACATGACTGAGCTACTTCACTTTCAGTTTTCACTTTCATGCATTGGAGAAGGCCATGGCAACCCACTCCAGTGTTCTTGCCTGGAGAATACCAGGGATGGGGGAGCCTGGTAGGCTGCCGTCTATGGGGTTGCACAGAGTCGGACATGACTGAAGTGACTTAGCAGCAGCAGCAGCAGCATGGCTAACCCAGGGCTTCCCTGTTGACTTAGACTGTAAAGAATCTGCCTGCAATGCAGGAGACCCAGGTTCAATCCCTGGATCAGGAAGATCTCCTGGAAAAAGGCATGGCTACCCATGCCAGTATTCTTGCCTGGATAATTCCATGAACAGAGGAACCTGTTGAGCTACAGTCCATGGGGTCGCAAAGAGTCAGACACGACTGCACAGCTAACACTTACGGCTAGCCCAGTAGCCCAGCTCACCCATTTTCCCGCCCAGAGACACAGCACTGGAAGCCCTGCTTTGGACAACAGACACCACCACCCACCCACCCCTGCCTCAGCCCATATTCACTGAACAGTAGACCCCCCTACCTGCACCAAGACGGATCAAGGGATTAGTCTGCAGGAGGCTGGATATCAGGTGCTGGGCATCCGTGGGTAGGGCCTCCTCCCCTTCGGGCCACAGGATGTCGTCTGCAGAGCAAGGTGTGGGGTGGGGTTTGCTTTTAGGTCCTCAAGGTCTTTGGCCCTCCCTCGTTTCCATGCCCCCTGCCTGCCCACCGCGGAGGCACGCACCACTGATGACCTGTCCAAAGAGCTCTTCAGGAGTGTCTCCAAAGAAGGGCACACAGCCCACCAGGAACTCGTAGAGAATGATGCCCATGGCCCACCAGTCCACCGGCTTGCCGTATCCCTGACGCAGGATGACCTCGGGTGCGATGTACTCTGGGGTCCCACACACCTGGGGGCAGGCGGTCAGCCTATGCCCTGACCACAGGAGGGGCCTCCTGGGGGAGCGGCGCCCCCCCATGCAAGGCCCGGGGCCCACACAGTCCTGCCAGGTCACTCCACCCATGGTGACCCCAACACACGCACACACACCTGTTTGTCCAGGAATTCCCGGGCATCCTTCTCGATGTGGCCTTCATAGAGGTTGGTGGTGAGGCTCATGAGCCCCATCTTTGAGAGGCCAAAATCCGTGAGTTTGATGTGCCCCATGGAGGTGATAAGGAGGCTGCAGAAACAAACTGGGGTCTTAGAGGTGAGGACCGTCCTCCTCACTCCTGGCCGTTCTGTGCCAGGGCTCCCCTAACCCCCAAGCACCAGGGACGGAGAGATAGCAAAGGTCAAGGCTCACTTGTCAGGCTTGAGGTCGCGGTGCACGATGCCGTAGTTATGCAAGTACTCCAGTGCCAGCACTGTCTCAGCAAAGTACATGCGGGCCATCTCCACAGGCAGTGCCCCAATGTTCTTCAGCAGGGTGGCGCAGTCCCCCCCTGGGGGTGAAGGAATGGATGCATGTGAAGAGGGAGGCAACCCGGGCCCAGAGTTGAGCACTCAGCAGGCAGCATAGTACCAAGTTCTCATCTCACATGGCCCCCATTTTACAGCTAAGGAAAACTGAGGCTCAGAAAGGGGTCTCCCTCTCCCCAGCTTATGCTGGGAGTGCCCTCTGCCAGGCTTCTCTTGTCCTCTTAGCCATCCTCCAAAGTCAGCATAATCAGTTGATTTTACACAGGAAGGGATTGGTTTACACCCATGCTCAGAGAGAGGTTGGGTCAGGCAGGGAGTTGATGGTGGAGGAAAGTTTGGTTGGGACTGAGGCTGCCTGTTTATGAACGGAGTCTGGGAGAATGGACCCTGGTCTGGAGTCCGAGCCTTGAAGGTCTGAGGTTTTAAAATATAAATTATTTTGCCCTGCCAGATTTACTGTCAGCAGCATTCATAATTTAGTCTCCCTCAGCTTCCATTTCTCCTTTTTCTCACAAGGGTCAGATTTCCTTCCAGGTTTAGCTGCTGGGTCAGCATGTAACCCATGACGTTTCCCTCTTTTTTCACAAAGATTGCTAAGCTCATAGTTTGTAAACTGGGATCTGTTTGATGGTAACCTCACTATATCAAGGCCTGTTTCATTTTATTTATTTTTGGCCATGCCATGTGGCTTATGAGATCTTAGTTCCCCTAGCAGGGACAGAGCCCATGCCACTTGCAGTAGAAGTGTAGAGTCCTAACCATGGACAACCAGGGAATTCCCTGTCAAGCCCTGTTTAGTGGGAAGTGCACAGGTGGTAGAACAGACCCAAGAGATGGAGAGATTACTAATGACATAATTTGAGCACCTAGATAAAGCCATTCCTGAAGTTGACATTTATTTTTTTTAACCACAAGTTGATAAATTTCTCTCTTTCCTAATTTTCCCTGAAGCTAGATTTACCTCAGTGTCAGAAACTGATTAATCAGACCTTCTGAGGGTGGGCCCAGGAATCTGAATCTGGCCATAACCCCAGGTAATCCCTACACACATTATGCAGAAAACAGTGCCCATGGCCTCCTTGATCTCTGTGTCTCTTGTTGCCATCCTCACTATGTGAAACAACCTTTTTCCTTTTAACTTATTTTTCTTATTTATTGTGTGTCTATACAGTTTTATTGTATGTCTATTCCCTTCGTGAGGGAAAGGTGTGTCTGTCCAGGTCTCCACTGTGTCACCAGCAAAGCATGTGACATGAAGGAGATGATGAAGGGATATCTGTTCAGTGACTTAATGGTCAATTAAGACTTAGAGGTGGCACAGCTGTAGCCCTATGAGATCATGTGTGTAACTATAGTACTTCTGTGTTTGGAAGATGCATGAATGAATATTTGGGATGGTTAGATAAACAGATGAAAAACATATATATCGGTGACTGGATGATTGGATGGACGGTAAAGGGATGGATAAACTGATGGATTAATTGTGAATAAGTAGATGGAGTTAGACTGCTAACTAGATAAAATGAGATATCTGCAAGAGTGGAGGTTTGGATGAATGAATACAAATAAGAAGAGTAAATAGATGGATGGAAAGAGGGATGGGTGGATGATAGATTAATAAATAGGTAAATAGATATTGGTGGATAGATGGATGTTAAGTAAGTAGGTGAATAAACAGATGGGTGAATGAATGCTTAGATATAGAAAAAGAGGGATGGATGGAAAACACATGTATGACACAATGAACCCTAATATAATTTAGTTAATAATAAGGTACAGTATTTGTTCATCAATTGTAACCGATGTTTCACACTAATTCAAGATGCAAATGGCAGAGGAAACAGAGCAGGAGGGGAGTGAATACCTGGGAACTCGCTGAGCTTTCCAGTCAGTCTTTCTATAAACCTAAAACTGCCCTAAAAAATGAAGTCTATTACTCTTTCTAATAGATGTGGGGGCTTCCCTGGGGTCCAGTGGTTAGGAGTCTGCCTGCCAGTGCAGGGGACACAGGTTCAATCCCTGGTCTGGGAAAATCCCACATGACATGAGGCAACTAAGCTGGTGTTCCACAACTACTGAGTCAGCACTCTAGAGACCTCGAGCTGAAACTACTGAAGCCCAAATGCCGCTGCTGAAACCCTAGTGCCTACAGCCCGCGCTCTAGAGAAGAGGCGCTGCAATGAGGAGGCAAAGCACTGCAATGAAGAGTAGTCCCCACTTGCCCAACCAGAGAAAGCCCACAGCAACGAAGACCCAGCACGGTAAAAAATAGATAAATCTTTAAAAATACATGTAATATAATATTGTAAATCAACTATACTTGAACAAAATAAATAAAGATGTAATGGATAAACAGATACATGGATGGACAAATAGACGGGTAACTGGATGGATAGACGGAGAGATGGCATGTAGATATACGGATAGAAAAATGGAAGGATTAGCAAATGAACAGATGAAAGGAAGGAGGATAGATGGATGGATAATGGAATGGATGTACCCATACTGAGAGAAATTAAAACAGATAAATCGGGCTTCCCTGGTGGTCCAGTGGTTAAAAATTCGCCTGCCAACGCAGGGGATGCATGTTTGATCCCTGGTCAGGGAAGATCCCACCTGCCGCAGAGCAGCTAACTTGGTGTGCCATAACTACTGAGCCTAAGTGCTCTAGAGTCTGTACCCCGCAACAACAGAAGCCACCCCAATGAGAAGCTCATGCACTGCAACTAGAGAGTAGCCCCTGCCTGCTGCAACTAGAGAAAACCCACACTGGGCAATGAAGAACCAGCCCAGCCACAAATAAATAAATTTTTAAAAAAGAAAACAGACATATCAATAGATGACTGGGTAGAAATAAACAGATGGAATGTTTGAACAATGACTGGATGAATAAATGGGTGGAAAAACTGAACACACAGGTGGATGGTCAACATGGTGACTGGGGTTCCGGCAGGCCACCCCTAGCGGCCATCCCCTCATCTTCCCCACAGCCCTGCAGGCACCCACACCTTCCACATATTCCATGACCATGCAGAGGTGGCGCCGGGTCTCAAACGAGCAGAACATCCCGACCACAAAGGGGTTCTCAGCAAACGTGAGGATGTCGCGCTCCACGAAGGCCTGCTGGATTTGGTTGCGCAGGATCAGGTTCTGCTTGTTGATCTTCTTCATCGCGAAGCGCTGTCTTGTTTCCCGGTGCCGCACCAGGTAGACGGCGCTGCAGGGGGAGAGAGCGAGGACCGGCCGTCACCTCCGAGACACCCGGCCTCCGCCACCCTCCCCCCGCCAGAGCCCCGGGTGGCTCACCCGTAGGCACCATTGCTTATGAGCTTTATGGTCTCAAAGTCATTCTCTCCAGGTGGTTTCTTAGCCTTGGTGCTGCGGCCCTGCAAAGGAAAGATGGAGATGACCGCATCATCATCATCGTCATCATCATGAGACTGAGACTCTTGGTATTCCACTTAACACATGGGGAAATTGAGGCACAAAGTCGATGAATGAGTCCTTCATCCAAGTTCCACAGTGAGGGAGTAACAAATTCAGAACTTAAACCCAAGGCTGACAGTGAAGTCATATAACTAACTTCTCTTCATTAGGAAAGAAACCTAAAATGGCTAATCATCCTAATATATAAAGAGCTCCCAGAAATCAACAATAAGATTAACAACTGAAGAGAAAAAATACGCAAGATATGTAAACTAGAGTTAGAGCTGTTAACCATGTGAAAAAAATGTTGAACATCACAAATAATGACAGATAGGCAAGCTGAAACTACTCCAAGATAACATTTTTCACACAGTAGATTGACAGAAAAAAAAATATCCAAAAGCCTGGCACACTCTGTGGGCAAAGCTGTGTGGAAACAGATACTTTTATACCTTGCTGTTGGGAGTATAAATTGGCACAGTCTCAATTAAAGGTACTTGGTGTATATCAGAATTACAAATGCATGCTTCCTTTAATTCAGCAATTTTCACTTTAAAAAAGTTTTTTTACACTTTTGAATTCATGCTATAGATATGCTTTCACATGTGAAAAATGACACACAGGCACAGAGGCTGGAACGGGGAGCTCCACATCTGGTGGCAGGGTCTGGGGAAGGGGGGCAGGGGCCATGTCAGGCTGCAAAAGTGGCAAGAAGAAGCCCCTAAAGCAGCCCAAGAAGCAAGCCAAGGAGATGGATGAGGAAGATAAGACATTCAGGCAGAAGCAGAAGGAGGAGCGGAAGAAATCTGAGGAGATAAAAGCAAAGGCCGCGAGGAAAGGCCCCCTGGCCACCGGTGGAACTAAGAAATCTGGCAAAAAGTAAGCTGTTCCTTGTGCCTGAGGCAACGATGACCCTTAGCTCCATTCCTGTTTAAACACCTGGATTCCCTGCCATAATATGTATTGCCACCGATAGCTAGAATGAAGTGTTGTCTTGGAACATATGTACATTTAGGAATGAACTTTTGTAAAAAAAAAAAATGACAGACACATTTTCTTACTTATTGCAAGATTGGAAATAATCCATACATAGGAAATTGATTAAATAAAATATGAGGGGATATAATATAAAGGAATATTGTATTACTATTTTGTTGTTGTTTGTTAGTTTGTTTTTGGCCATACTGTGTGGTACACAGGATCTTAGTTCCTGAACCAGGGATTGAACCGATGCTCCCTGTAGTGGAAGCACAGAGTCTTAACCACTGGACTGCCAGGGAAGTCCTTTACCACTGTTTTCTTTTTTTTTTTAATGAAAAATATTTCTGTACACTTATTCAGAAAGTTCTCCAAAGTATTTTATTAAATGGGGGCAGAAACAAGGAACTATATGTACTGTATGATTTTATGTAAAAAGAGGGGCAAAATATAATTATATTTGAGGCAATATGGGTATGGGGGACACGAGTGGGTATAAAATTTTTCACTGTATACCATTTATAAAAATAATTTTTATTTTTCATAGGGACAAGAGATTTATTACATTAACAGTTCACAAAAAGATCTATAAGGTTTAAAAATATTGAACTTCTATGTTCCTTAGAATGTAGCCCAAAAAAGTTTGACAGAAACGTTGGCAGAACTACAAAGAGAAATTACTCAAAACAAACTTAACACATCTCCCTCAGAAACTATCAAATCAATCTGGCGAAAAGAAAACTGAATAGGAAGATGGAAGATTTTAATCACTCAATTAACAAGTTTGATTGAATGGAATTACAAAATATCCTACAAACAACAATTAAAGATAAATACCTTTTCAGAGTTTTAGATTTTTGAGTGATGTCATTCCATTACCTATTCAAAAAATTAAATAGCATATAATGGTATGATGAGATTTTTTAAAATACAGGACAGATGTGTGTGTGTATGTATGTGAAACAAAGGACACAAACCCAAATGCTTTCAGGGACCAGGCATACCAGGTGAGAGGCATGGGTGACTAGGGTGTAGGTAACCCCATATCATAGGCCAGCCCCCATTCAATGCCAGCTGGTTCCATCACAGTGTTGTTAGAACTTTTGATTCTTTTCAAAAAGGCACAAACCCAGATTTTAACTTTAATCTTCTGATTTCTATATTTTGTTTCACACTTTTGAAAACACTAGGCAGCTCAGAGAAAACACAGGCATGGCCGTTATGGCGGGTAACCTCCACCAGATATGTGAAACATCTACCAAAGTGAGGTTGGCCTGTGGGTGGAATTAAGTAAGTGTTACTACACTGAGTTGTTAACACACAGAGACACTCAACCTATTCAAAAGTCCATACAGATTTCTTCAAGAAATTACATATAGTTACCATGTGACCCAGAAATTTCACTCCTAGGTATATACCTAAAAAAACTGAGACAGTTGTTCAAACAAATACTCGTACACAAATATTCATAGCAGCACTATTCACACAATAGCTAAAAGGTGTGAACAACCCAAAGGTCCATCAATGAACAATGGATAAACAAAATATGGCATATATTATTCAGCCACGAAAAGCAATGAAGCACTGATTCATGCTATAGCATGGATAAGCCTTGAAAACATTATGCCAGGCACCAAAGGCCACAGAGTGAATAATTCCATTTATATGAAATCTCCAGACCCAGCAAATCCATAGAGACAGAAAGATCTGGAAAGCAGATCAGTGGTTGCCAGGGGCTGTGGGGGAGGGAGGGGACGGAGAGAAACTACTTCAAGGGTACAAGGTTTCCTTTTGGTATGATGAAAATGTTTAGGGGCTAGATGGTGGAAATGGCCTCACAATGCAGTAAATAACAATGAATTGTTCATTTAAAACTTGTTTAAATGTATGTTTTATGTTATGCATATTTAATCATGAAAAGAAAAATGCCTGTGGAGGAAGAGCTATTATTAATCCATTTTACAGATGGAGAAACTGAGGCTCAGAGCGGGGACCAAGAGATTCGCTCAGCCTGAGGACAAAGAGCCAGGAGGTGAGCCCCAACCAGTAGGGCCAGACAAGAACGTTGTCCACTGGACCTCCAGCCCTTACCTCAGAAAGGTCATCCTGCTCAGGTGTGTTAGAGCCGCCACTGTCTTGTTCCTCCAGATGCACCACATCTACGAAGGGAATGGGAGTGAGTCAAGGCCTGGGACCCAGTCAGCTCACCCAGAGTCCCCAGCACCGACCAGTCAGCACCTGGAAAGGGGTCACGGGTAAGGCCCAGCTGGCGGATGATGTAGCGGGGGATGTCTGTCTTGACAAGGTGGCCCTCCTTAGCATGGCCCTCAGCCGCCTCCAGCAAGTGGTAGAACTCCTCGGGGTTGAATTCCTAAGGCAAGGCAGGGTGCGTTCAGGGTGACCTCCAAGGTGCCCTAGCCGGCCTCCCACCCCCAGCACCTCCTCCCCTGCCCATGCCCAGCCCCCTTACCAGGCATTCCAGCAGCCTGGCTGGACGTGAGATGATAATAAGCAGCTTCTTCACCAGCTGAGTGACGAAGGCCACCTCTAAGCTCTCGGAACGTTCATAGGCCTGGGATGTGGAGCACAGTGGGGGTGGGGTTCACATGTGCCTTTCCAGGCCAGGCTTCTCTTCCATCCCCACAGGAAGGGACAATACTGCTGCTATTGTCCCATTTTACAGGTGAGAAAACTCAGGCCACATGGTAAAAATCATCATTATTGTTATAGTAAACATGGTCCTAAAATGTTCAGTCATTCAATTTATCTTCAAAGCAATTCTACAATCCAGACCAAATTAAAAATCCCTCTGCTTAGCATCCTCTCTCCTCGGATCTCTCCATGGCTCCCTAATTCTCCTCTTTTAAGTCTCTGCTTAGTTATCAATTCCTCATGGAGACTTGCCCTGACCCCATCCAATTCTTGTTTTCTATCAAACAGGCCATATATTAATTTATCTATCATGCCCATCGAAGTCAATACTACGTATGGTCTTAGTTTCCCAACCAGAGATTGAACCGAGCTGGGTTCCAGCAGTGAAAGCACAGAGTTCTAACCACTGGACTGCCAGGGAAGTCTCAGTAAAATTTAAATAAGGACAGGATCCCAGAGGGCTAAGTCAAGCCATACTGGAAACTGAATCAAAAGAAAAAGCGTAGAGTGGGCCCAGGTTCAATCCCTGGTTGGGGAACTAAGATCTCTCAAGTTGTGTGGTGCAGCCAAAAAAAGAAAAAGTGGTGTAATCTTTATATGTTTTTATGTTTTTCAAATGATTAGTGGTTTTAATAAAAATACTATTGATTAGCTTGTTTCCATTAAAACCAGGAAAGTAAAATTATAGAAAATTTTGGTTTAATTATAAAATATTTAAACTTAACATTAAGTTTTAACATATTTTCTTTTCAACTTATTCAATAATTAATGTTCTAAAGCGGAAAAAAAAAAAATCACCTGCTCCATTCTACTCTCAGTCCTAATGTCACCCAAGAAGGCAGCATTTGAGTAAACACCTGACAGAGGTGAGCAAAGTTAAATTGTTTCCTGGGGTGGGGTAGGGATAAATTGGGAGACTGGTACTGACGTGCTTTCTGTATGCTCAGTCACTTCAGTCGTGTCCAACTCTCTGCAACCCTATGAACCGTAGCCCACCAGGATCCTCTGTCCATGGGACTCTCCAACCAAGAATATTGGAAGGGGTGGCCATGCCCTTCTCCACGGGATCCTCCCAACCCAGGGATAGAACTCAAGTCTCTTATGTCTCCTGCATTAGCAAGCAGGTTCTTTACCACTAGTGCCACCAGGGAAACCCCATGTATAAAACAGATAACTAATAAGAACCTACTGTATAGAACAGGGAACTCTACTCAATACTCTGTAATGACCTATATGGGAAAACAATCTAAAAGTGTATATATGTGTATATGTATAACAGATTCAATTTGCTGTACACCTGAAACTAACACAACATTATACATCAACTATACTCCAATAAAAATTAATTAAAACAGTGGGGAAAAAAATAAAAGAAAATTTGTTTGGCCGAGCCACGCTGCCTGTGAGATCTTAGTTCCCCGACCGGGAATCGAACTGGCGTCCCCTGCTTGGAAGCTGAGTCTTAACCACTGGATCGCCAGAGAAGTTTCAAGAAACTTAAAATATTAATATTACTGTCAATATCACCATGTGATATTGTGAAAATCTTGGTATAACAATATAGTGATTTTGATCAAGACAAAAGGTGCATTTTGTGGAAAAAAATTAATTCCTACTTCCTCCATTAGATCTAGAGTAGGGATCTAGTCTTTCTCCTCCATTCTTCAGTCCTCGGCTCCACACCAGCCACTTGGCACATGTTAGGCGCCCCCTGAATGGATGTGGCGTGAAGGAAAGGATAGGGACATTGGGCCAGATTTGGGGGTTCAGAGCCCTCGGTGCACTCACGTCCTGCAGCAGCTTCTCCAGATTTTCCTGCAGTTCGTAGAAGTAGACGGTGGTAATGAGGCCGTCGCGGGACTTGGTCAGGCAGTCTCGAGCCAGCTCGATGATCTGGTGGTGGATGAAGCTGAGAACGCCGTCGGCCAGCGGCAGCACGCTGTCAGGTTCGTAAGCGCGGGCGAAGTCGCGCAGCTTCTCTTCCATCTGCGCGGTGGCCTGCGGGAGGGAGGGAGGCAAGGCGGGGATGCCCGCGCGGGGCTTGGCCCCGAGGTTGTTTCTGCCAAGAGCCTGCGCGCCGCGGCGCCGGCCACCAGGGGGCGCGCGGAGCTAAGGTGAGCGAGGGCTCCGGCCGCCCCGCTTCCCTGCGGCCGCCCCCGGCCTCGCCTCACCTTCGGGAACCTCTCCTTGTAGACGTGGTTCATCATCACGATTTCGTTGTCGTAGGAGGAGGGGGATCGCCCGGGACTGCGGAGAGAGAAGCCCATCGCGTCCAGCCCCTTCCCTCCCAAACTGCAGAGGAGCGTCTCGCAGGGCACCAGCCCCCAGACCCACCAGGCTGTTCATGGAGGGGGAGGCAGACCCACCTGAGGCTCCGCGAGCGAGGCCGCACGGCAGGGGAGCGGCGGCCGCCATCCTCGTCGGTGATGCTCTCGCTGCTGCCGAAGTGTTTGGAGAGGAAGTGGAGCTCATCCACGGTGGGCTGGTAGGGCAGCTGGTGCAGACGCTCCTGGGAGGAGCAGGAAGACTGGGGGGAGGGGCAGGGCCGGGGTCAGGTCACCACGGTCCCCCCACAGCTCGGGACCCTGGCCTGGGACTCCCGCGGCTGGCGGGCCACTGAGCAAGGCCAGAATCTGGACCTTATGATCCTTGGATCCCAAGGCTCAGCTTGGGATTCCTGGCGACAGACAGGGGAGCAGGGACACAGATGAGAACAGGGACACAGACATGAGTGTGGCCCGAGAGAGCCAGTGAAAACCCAAGTCAAGTCACATACACCTCCTCTGTTCAGAACTCTCCATGGCTCCCACCTTACTACTGGTGAATGCCTAAGTCCTCTCCGTAGCCCACAAGGTCTTGCAAGATCTAACCCTGTCTGCCATCACCTCCTCCCACTCTCACCTCCCCCTACCCCCGCCCCCCCCCACACCCAACCTGCTCTGCGCCAGCTGCACAGGCCTCCTTGATGGCCTTTGAACAAGCCAGGCACACTCCTGCTTCGGGGCCTTTGCACTGACCGTTCCCTCTGTCTCTCACACATCTACTATGGATCACTCCTCCAAGTCTTCGCTTTAAAGTCACATTTCAGGCATCCTCCTCTGACCACACCCATCATTCTCTCTGGTTTCCCCAACTCGCTTCTTGCTGACTTCTTGTCTCCTGACTTACTACTGTACATCTTATGACTTATTTGTTATTACTCTCTGCTCCTCCAGAGCAGGAACTCGGTTCTGCTTAGTCCCTGGTCTGGGCATGGCATGCAGTTGGGGCAATCACAGGCCCAGACATCAGTGGAGAAACACAAAGACAGCCACCTGATTCTGCTGGCAGAATGATCTTTTTCCACATGACATCACTCACTTTCCTGCTTAAAACTCCCCATCCCATCATTGCCTATTAAAATGATCTTCTCAGTGCACATCATCTATGACATGCATGCCTGTGTGCTAGGTCACTTCAGTCATGTCTGATCCTTTGTGACCCTATGGACTGTAGCCCGCCTGGCTCCTCTGTCCTCGGGATTCTCCAGAAAAGAATACTGGAGTGGGTTGCTGTGCCCTCCTCCAGGGGATCTTCCTGACCCAGGGATGGAACCTGCATATCCAACATTGCAGGCAGATTCTTTATTGCTGAGCCACGGGGGGAGCCCAATATTTGACATTCAGAATCATAATTTCAAATATTAATAGTTCAGACTAAAATTTTAATATAATTTAATATAAAACAAAAAAAACTTTCTCTGGCTTCCCACATTTAGAATAAAATCCACCTTGCCACCCTGGCCAAGAAGCCACAGCGTGAGTGTTGCTGCCTGCGTCACCTCCATTCTGCCACTTCCAACCCAAAGCTCCAGCCACACAGGCTATTTTCAACTTTCCCAATGTGTGAAGTTCTCTGTTGCCACAAGAGTCTGCACATGCTGTTCCCCCTTCCTGGAACACTCTTCCCTCTCTTCTTCCATCTGCCAAACCCCTGCTGATCCTTTGTCTTGGCTTCAGTGCCACCTCTTCCAGGAAACCTTCCTTGGCCCTCCCTCCAGCTTAGTCAGGTGCCTCCCCTCTGCTGTCATCACCTTGCCTTATGCTACCCTCATCACAGCTCTGACCTCTCCAGCATCCCAAGTTGTGAATGCCTTCTTACATATCTGACTCCTCCCATGAGGGCTCTGTGAATCCTTGGGCCCTGGTCCAGCTTGTAGAGCCCCATCTGCCACATGAAAGTCATGTGATAAATGTCTGCTGAGCATTATACCAATGTATGGACAAGTGAACCAGAGAGACAGGTCTGAAAGGAGGCAGATGGAGAGAGAGACTTTGTGCATTGCGGTGGGTGAGCAAATGGTTCCAGGTGAAGGATGTGGCCTGACCCTAGCCAGCTGCAGACACTTGGGCAAGTGGCTTAACACATGAGCCTTAATGTCATTTATCTGTAAACTGAGTCCACGGTGAGTAGGATCCCCAAAAAGATATATTGAAGGTGGAGAACAGGACCTTGGAAGAGACTTGGAACATGAAGAGATGGACAGGTGACACGTTTGGAGAACTAGAGAAACCCAAAGCTTTTACGGAAGCTAGTCCAGTAGGCCCCGTGCAGCTCCCACCCACCAGCCCCGCCTGCCACACTCACCGAGACAGTGGAGCTGGGTGTGTTGGTGCCATAGCCAGATGAAGGGAGTGAAGCCAGAGACCAACGGCGTCCGTCCGCCCTGGAACCCAGCCAACCTGCTCAGAGGCTGCCAGGCCCCATCAGTCCCCCCCACTCCTTAGGGTGTGAGAGAAGCCTCTGACCATGGCCAGGGTTGGGGGGGGAGGGTGGGAGGATACATCTATGCTCTGAGATCCCGGAAGGCCCTCAGGGTTAAGGAGGTAAAGAAGAAATCTACCAGCCAGGCACCCAGGACCTGCAGCAAAGATTAGTCACCTCTGCTCCTTCCATGACCCTCATCCTCAAGCCAAACAAGCCCCCAAAATAAAAAGTCCACTCAAGGAAATCATCCCAGAGGGATCCCAAAAGATGACCCCTAGAGGAGTGCCTCCGAGAAAATTCTCAGAGGAAGATCATTTGAGTCTTTTCAGAGAAGAAACTTCCCTTCCTCATAAGCACGTACACACTGACACGGGAACCCATAGACACAATCACTTTTATGGCCACATCCAATCCTGTTACTAGTACGGTTGAGTTCACACACTGAAAGTCACACACATTCACACTACGTGACTCTTCAGCATAGATACTCACAGGCATTCACTAGCTTGTGTATGTGTGTGTGTGCCCTAAGTCGCTTCAGTTGTGTCCAACTCTTCGCAGCCCCATGGGCTGTAGCCCGCTAGGCTCCTCTGTTCATGGGATTCTCTGGACAAGAATACTGGGGTGGGTTGCCATTCTCTTCTCCAGGGGATCTTCCAGACCCAGGGATTGAATCTGGGTCTCCTGCATTGCAGGCAGATCTTTTACCACCTGAGCCACCAGGCAGCCCCTCACTGTCCCATTTGTGGACCCAAATATCACATGTTTCCAGGCTAACACACAATTACACATGCAAAATGAGACATACACTCACAAAGACACAAACGCAGAGACCTGGTGCTCACACTCTGACATATACAGACACACTCCCCCACACACTCTAGTCTGTCACATTAACATGACACACATTGAAGACACCCTCATGCACTCAGTCACACATTCAAATTCTCACAGAGCTACACACTCATTCACACTCCCACACAAATTACACATTCACATGGAGTCACGCATGGAGGTACATGTTTCCTCAGCTATTCCCACACACATTTACAACCCTACCAGTACACGGTCACACACGTTCACTCTCACACCCATAGATCCATGCGCAGGCGTGGGCTGCCTCACGTATTCATGACCTCACAAACACACACACATCCACATCAGCACACAGATTGCACTTTCACAGGGACACACACTCCCATGAACTGGACTCCTCCTCAGGCAGTGTCCTCGCGCTGCTCACCCTCCATGTAGGTGACCACATCCGGTCCAATACTGGAACCCTTTTCTGATTCCCCATGGCCCTCAGCTGAATTCCACGGTCGAGGGGAAACCCCCACCCTCCCAAAGGAGCCAGACTCCACAGGAGTCCCCACAGTCTCCTGTGACTCCCCCCATCACCACAACTGTCACCAGCCTTTGCAGTGATCTGTGTTGCCCGCCCAAACTCAACTCCGTGGATACAGAAGGGATGCGGTTCACCCCATACCCCAGCTCCCAGAACACAGTAGCTGTTCAGACGTTTTTAGAATGAATAAATTTCGATAAAGAGATCCGCAAAACACCCTGGTGAATCCTAGACGTTTCCCCCTCAAAAATCAAAGATTCTCTCTTCCTCTCCCAATTTTGCCAAAGCTCCTCAGAAAATTCACCTCAGGAACACTCCAGAAATCCACAGGGCCTCTGGAGGGAAATCAGATTCCTCCTCTTCGGCCTTCGGGTGAAATAGCCCTAGGCTCCCTCCCCCATATCATGGACCTAGTCATTCGATGGGTAGCAAGCACTCTGAGCTTGCGCACTTCATCCCTGCTACCCTGTCCTGTTACTATGGGAACGCCTGGCCTGGAGAGCTAGGCTTGGGAGACTAAGACCCCGGGACCACAGCGCAAGCGCTTTCGCTCCGCGGCAATGGAAGCCCCGCCCCTTCCCCATTCCGAACCGGCGACTGGCCCCGCCTTCTTGTGGTCCCGCCCCTAATGCTGGGCGCCTGTTCCCGCCAGGACTTTGGGGGCACTTTGCCGGTCCCTCAGGCTCTGACTCAGATGCAGTGATGAGGGGAACAGATGGTGGCCCAGACGGTGGCTGGGGAGGGTATGGCCAGAGTTCTGGGGCGCTGGGGAGAGGGACTCACCTTCGGGAAGAGGCAAAGGAGAAATGGGCTGGGGTGTTGGGGGAGAAGTTGCGGGGGCTGTCCAGGGGGCTGCTACCTGTGACAGAAAGAGGGGGATCTTCAGGCCTGGCGTGGGAGGCAATCCCATCAGGCCTCCTGATCCTCAAAGCGGGTCCCAAACAGCAGCTTGTCTCCTCCTTAGTCTAATCTCCCCGGTGTATGAGTGGGCCACTTCCCTTAGCTGTGGCCCCTCCCCCTAAAAGGTTTTGGCTACAAAGTCAGCCCAGCTCCTCCCCGGGGGCTTTTTCGATCCCGCTTTTTTCTAGGGGGCCCCGCCCCTTAAGGATGGCTCCTCCTTTCTGCCCCAACCCCTTTCCAAACAAGCTCCTCCGGGGCCTCCGCCCACAAATGCCGGTCCCCGTGCGGAACCGCCGAGCCCACACAAGGATGGCCCCTCCCCTTGTCCAATCCAGGCCCTCAGTGTCCAGACTCTGGACCACCCCTCCTGTGGCATGGACACACTCCCCTCCTATGGCCCTGCCTCCTCTAGTCTGGCCCGCAAACCCATCACCTGTCTTACCCAGGTGTCCTGGCAGGGGGGAGTGGGGTCGCGGCAGCGTGGGTGAAGTGCTGGTCAGGATGAGGCTTTTCCGGTTACTGGTGCGGCAGCTGCGGGGAAGGCGAGGCAGGGAGCCGGACCCGGCCGTAGCCGAGTTTGAGGGTTCGACCCATCACCTTCCCATCTCAGATCCCTTCCACCTGTCTCCCAGCCGAGTGGGTGCTCGAATGTGCCCCCAAAGGACTGCTCAGAGGAGGAGGCAGTGGAGGACTGTGTATGGGAGAGGATGCATATGTGGTGTGTTGGTGCAAGCCTCCTGGTGTGGATGGATCACGTGTGACCATGTATGGGGTGCTAGTCATGTCCACGTGATACCAGTGGAGATTCTCGTTTCTATATGTCTTTGGGTCTTTGCGTGACATTTGCTGTGTGGATCCAGGTGTGGCACCAGGTGTGTGAGTTCAGCACTGGGACCACTCGAGTGTGACATCATATGTGACAGTCCTTGAGTTTATCTTGTGTGACGTGACCTGTGGCTTTGTGTGTCTGTCTGACACAGTCTGTCTAGCCACTTGTCCATGACTAGATGTGCCACTGTGGGCTGTAAATTGTACCTCATGCATGATTTCTGCTGTGTCTATACTTTTGTGTAGCAGTCTGAGTCTGTATGAGACACTGTCCTTGTGTCCGAGTGTGATATTCACCATGTGTGTCCACGTATGGCATCTAAACGGGTGTGACACATCATATGGACGATCTATACATCTATATGTGTGTGTTTGACATCCTGTGACACTGGGCACGTCTGAGCACGCCACCGTGTGTGACACAGATGAAAATGTGTGGAAATCTGTGATACCGTGTGTGTCTCCGACTCTCGGGTCATTCTGTCATCTGTGTGCCACAGTATGTGACATGCTTAGGTGATATCGTATATTGTGACATTGCACAGATGTCATTGCCACATATGTGTCTCTGTGCATCTCAGATGGCACAGTCGTGTGTGTGAGTATCACCACACAAGTGACATCTTCCTGGGTGTATGCTGCACTGTGCCTGCAGACTTATTTGTGTGACTCTGGGAGGGTCCCTGTGTGTCTGTGCATGCCTCTGACCTATGGCCACTGTATGGCTGGGAACTCGCGGCGACTCCGGGTGTATCTGGGACACTAGGGCTGTTGTGTGTATATGTGTGTATGACATCATGTCCTGCGTGACGCTGTGTGTCACTATTTTTCATACGAGGCTGTGTTCTTTGGGAGGGGCGGTTGGGCTATAATAAAAGCCCCCCCTTTCATTCTGCACCTCAGGATCCCAGCTTCCAAAGTGGGACCCTTCAGCCCCTCCACTCCCTTCACCCCCCGCCCAGAGCAGTGACTGAGCATATTTGCGCGGCCAAAGCACGCGGCATGGCGGTGGGGGGAGGCCAGGCTGGGGCTATTGTTCTGAGGGTGCTAAGCCCCCCACCCTCCCATTCTTCCCCTACTCTCGCCCCCCCACCCCCGCCGCCCCGGCTGCGGGAGCCCGCAGCACCAGCAGACAAAGGCGCCGCAATCCCCCACCAGGCGCAGCCCCCTCCCCCCGCGTCGGTCCTTTCTAGCGTGCAGTCCCCCCCAGTCTCGGCCCACACTGCCCCCCATTTAGCCCCAACCCCGGCAGGAAGGCTCAGCGCGGGCACCTCTGGCGCAGCTGGACCGGGTGCAGCATCCCGGGCCCCGCCCTGCAGCAGCAGCAGGAGGGCGGCTTTGGGGGAAGGGCCGGGTCAGGGTCTGAGGGATCGGGGGTCTACCTCTTGGTCCGGCGGAACATACTGCCGCCAGGAAAGGAGGGCATCGAGAAATTGGAAAGCGCGATCCAGAGAGAGTCAGACATGACCCGGCGGCGGCGACATGGTGGCAGGTGCGGCAGCGGCAGCGGCGGCGCGGGGAGCGAGCGCGCGGGGCGGAGGCTGGAGCCGCAGCGGGCAGGGGAGGGCGGGGGAGGGGAAAGGCCTGCGGCTGCCGCCCGCCAAGAGGGGGCGCTGCTGGGCACCAGCGCGCCTGGCCCCGCCCGCTCTCGCGCCTGGAGCCCCAGCCTGAGCTGGAGAAAGGGCCGTCAGTCCCGCGCATCTCTCCCCCAGGGCTCACCTGCTGCTTTTCCGGGGCAGGGGCAAATCTTTCTGGAAGGCAAAGGAGCAAAAGGATAGAGGTCAGCGAGGACCGACGGCCACTGCCCAAAAACCCTGTCAGCCCCTTGGAGGGATAGAAGTCGGGTGGGACAGGTCCTTCATCGGCATCGTCACCAGCATCTTCGGCCTTGGGTTGAGGGATGGGGTCCTGGGCAAAAAGTGCCAGGGTGATTCCTCTCCTGACCCCAAGAGACCAGCACAGGAGCCCCACACAGGACTCCTGAGTTGGCGTCTCAATGTGTGTTTGTGCAAATGAAACAGGAGTTGTTATCTGAAAAACATTTCTTGAGCACCTACTGTATGGCAGACCCTGGTGCTAGGCACTGGGGACACAGCAGTACATAAGATAAATAAAAATTTCTGCCCTTTTGGGACCAGTATTTAAAGGAGAGGAGCAGACAACATTAATGTAGAAGTGAATGAAATCATTTTAGACAGAAATAAATGTTATGAATAAAATTAAGCAAGGTGGAATTTCCCTGGTGTTCCAGTGGCTAAGACTCCACCTTCCCAATGCAGGGGGCCCAGGTTCGATCCCTGGCCAGAGAGAACTAGATCCCATGTTCCACAACTAAGACCCGGTGCAGCCAAATAAAATAATTTTTATTTTATTTTATTTTTTGTTAAGCAAGTTGACGTGATGGGAAATGGAGGAGAACATGAGGGCTAGAGGGCTGCTCTGTAGAGGTGACTTTTAAGTGGGTTTCTGAAAAATAAATCAGTCATGGGAGGATCTGTGAAGAGAGCATTCCAAGTAGGGGCAGTTGCAAAGGACTGGAGGCAGGAATAAACTTGGCATGCTCAAGCAGCAAAGGTTGAATGACTGGATGAATGAACGAATGATCCCTCCACACCACAGTAGCTCTACCCCATTCTCAACCAGATTCACAGAGTTGGGGTGGGGGTCATTAGTGGGGCTCAAAACTGAGATCTGAAATGGAAATAAGGGGATTTCCCTGGTGGTCAGGTGGTTAAGGCTCCAGGCTTCCACTGCAGGGGATGCAGGTTTAATCCCTGGTCACGAAACTAAGATCCCACATGCCATGTGGCATGGACCAAAAAAAAAGGGAGGGAGGAATCGGGTGATGGCTGGGTAGTCTTTTTCAGTAATGGCAGTGATAAACATGATGACCGTGGGTAGGTTTTAGTTCTGTCCACATTAGAAGACGTTTGCATTCTGTTTGTCAAGCACACAGGAAGCCACCATTGGGACCAGAAATTAGAGATCTGGACCCTTTTCTAAGAGCACTGAAGAACAGAAGGGAGAAGCAACATCGTCTTCCAGCCAGTTATGTGTCCACAGGCTAAGGTGAATAGAAGGGACTGGGTAGGGCTGCAAGTAGAAAGATTCAGATGAGGGTTTCAAAAACTCTTTAGTGGGGACTCCAACCAGGGATCTGCCTGGTGGCACAGACAGTAAAGAATCTGCCCATAGTGTGGGAGACCTGGTTTCGATCCCTGGGTCAGGAAAATCCCCTGGAGAAGGGCACAGCAACCCACTCCAGTATTCCTGCCTGGAGAATCCCATGGACAGAGGAGCCTGGCAGGCTACAGTCCATAGCGTCGCAAAGAGCTGGACGTGACTGAAGCCCACCAACCAGGGAGAATTGAGTAATGTTCTAGGATCTTTCTAGGATCTCTGATAGCAGAAAGTCCTGAGTTCGAATCCCAGATTTACCACTTAAAACCTTGGCAAATGATCTTCCAATAGTTCATGCCTTCTAGAAGATTCTGCAGATGATGCAGGTGCCTAGCACCTTAGTATGCTGCCTGGCACACATAGTAATTACTCAGTAAATATTAGATCATAGGAACATTGTGGATGTATATGCTACATGGCAGAAGATGAGGCAGGGGGACCTCACAGTCCCAAGTACAGAGGACAGATGGAGGGTTGGGGTCAAAGGGCACATTTTCCAGATTGGTAGCTCTGCCATCCCGAGCCAGAGGTGACCAAAAATCTCTACCAGATTTTCCTTCTGTCTTTGCAGAATTAGCTTGAATGAGCCGCCCCTTGGACCAGCCTTGCCAGGCAACTGCAATGGCCCAGTCAAAACCAAGATCTGGATTTTCTGGCCATGGAGTCCGGTACTCAAAATTCAGAGACTCTGTGGCCTATGAGGCTGAGCCCCAGGGTTCTAGGTGCTCTAAGTGCTACCTAGATAAGTTTTCGACTCTAGCCCCATCTGCTAAGCATCCCTAAACTTTTTAGCGTCGAGGAAAGGGACAACGTGGACAGGCAGAGGATTTGGACCTTGGTGTCAGTGTAAACAGAGGCCACTTTCATCGCCAGTTACAGAACTTCTCTGCCCAGCGGATTCTGCATCTCCTTGGGATTAAAGGAGGGCCCTGCGGACAGGGCATTTGAACTTAGATTGCTGTACGATCGGAATTCACACGCGGGAAACTTGGGCGCTCTAACGGTTGTGGGACAGTTCCTAAGCGGTTACACCAATGTGTGAGAGTGTAGTCAGGCTGCAAAGTGGTTAACCGTGCCAGAAGGGAGGAGGTTTGGGCAGGATCTCGGCGGAGTAGCTCGGCCAAGAGAAGCTTTGGGAAGGATAGGTGGGTGAATGGGAGGATCCCGGGATAGGGGCGTGGTCTTGCAGGGAGAACGAAATCCCGCGTGGCACTGAGCCAATGGGAGTCGGCGCCGACTCAGGGGGCGGGACACCCTAGAAAGGCTCCTCCCTTTTCCCCCTTTATTCCAGGACCCGACAGCTTGGACCCTATCTGGCTGCTTCAGTACTTGTTCGGTCTTCGCGGTATCTCCCTTCCTTTTATCAGAACCCATTCTCCTAACCCAACCCAGGGATAAGAAGGGAATCAGAGGAAGACCTGAAGAGTCCATCTGGGCTGTGGTTAAAACTCAGGGCTGGTTCCAGCATCATCCAGACGCCTGAGAAGTCCTTGCCCTCCGAAATGGCCCCTTCCAAAAATGGAAGCGGGCCCTGGGTGAGGGTTTGAATTCTCTCCTCATCCCATCTCCAGGCTAGGGATGCAGCCTGAGATTGGACCCATTCTAGGCTTTACAAAAACTCCTCCAGATCATCTAGCTCGGGGCTGTGCGTCAAGGAGGCTCAGAAGAACCAGATGCCAGACAGGCCTTAGGGTGAAGTTTTGATCAATTTTCGCTCTGGAGTTAGTTTGGAGGCAAGACCGAACCCCCATATTAACCCTTAAAAGTGCATGCTGCGGACCAAATAGAACTCTTCTCAACTGCAGAATCCCCACCCATCTAGGAGGTGGGAGTTTCCCACACTCCACAGCAAACCTCAGCATCCCACTCCGTGCAGTGGACCCACATTTACTGCGCCTGCGCAGCCTGGAGACCAACATCTTCTAAGGCTGCAAGGAGCTAAAAATCGCTCCCGCCCACCCACAAGCTGGGCTGGACTTGAGGATCGCGGAGTGGGGGCGGGGCTGGCGTTGTAGTGAAGAGGGGTGGAATGAAGGGTGAGGAGGAAGACTGTCTAGATTCCTGTCCAATTAGGGCAGGAGGAAGAATCTCGGTGGCCAAGCAGGTGCGTGGAGGTCGTAGGGGGTCCCCATGACTCAGAAAGGGACTCCTGGGGTAATGAGGGGCGAGGCTGCAACACAAACATGTTTACCGCTGCTGCGGCACCTGCAGCCCCGGGGGGCGCCGAGCCCTGGGGCAATAACTTTGCCCTGCACCCCCTCACCCCAAGCCTGGCCGAGCACCAGGGCAAAGATCTCAATCCCAGCCCCCTATCTCCTCTGAAGGGTCAGGCGCCCCTGGGCTATCCTCGAGGGGGAGCGCTAGGCTGCATGCCCCTCCGTTAGATCCCTGGGTCCCCGGGCAGAGCCTGAGGGGCGGGGTCCCCAGCGCGGCGGGACGCGTGGCCACCGCGTTCCCCCTGGGTATCTTCCCGAGGCCTTGGGAGGGGGTGCCTGGGCCCACCCCGGCGTTAAGTTCTCCCGCCTCCTGCCGGGCTCCGCCCCAGGGCGCCGACCCCTTCCCATCCACCCGGGGCCGCCGCATACCTGCAGCCTCCGGCGACGAATCAGGCCGGAATCGTCCATGGCGGCGGCGGCAGCGGCTTCGGCCCCCGGGAGGGAGGTGGGAGGCGGCGGCAGCGGCGGGAGGAGGAAGGCGGGAGGGAGTGAGAAGCCGCGGGGACCGCGGCGGCGGCGGCGGCGGCTGGGGCGGGCGGGGGGGAACCGGAGGGAGGTGGCGGGGGCGGAGCAAAGTGGGGCGGACCCGGCACCGTCACTGCGTCTGGGCGCCCGAGCCCGGCCTTGGCCGAGGCTGCCCGCGCTGGGGGAAAGGGAGTAAGCGTTGGGGAGGAGCCTCCAGATGCCCCCAGTGAAGTGAAGCTACCGTGAGACCCCGTAAGCAAAGACGTGCCAGGAGAGAGACATGCTCGTGGGTAGGCTCCAAACGCAAGTAACACCCCAAGGGAGACAAGCTCACTAAGATACATTCCCTATGCAGACAACTCCCTCCCCGCAGTGATCCCCTCAGAAAGACACATTCCCACGGGGAGGTAGTCCCCGCAGGGAGGTCCTCTCCAATCAAGAACTCCTTTCACCCTGACAATCATTTCTGAAACTGATGGTCTCTAAGAGGTGACACTTCCTTTCAAAAGCCCACCCTCCAAAGAAGAGACGTTTCCGTAGAGACGGATCCGCGCCGGGATATTTCACTTGGGGAGCCTGGTGAGGGTACCCTCAATGAAGGACCCCATGAAAGCCATAGTCTCTATGAGAAATTGCCCCATCCACGAGACTTCATATCCCGAGGAGAGTCTCAGTTACAGAGTGTATCTGCACCGAGGAGACCCGTCCTCATAGGAGATGCCCCCTCAGAAAAACACTTACAGGCGTATAGAAGCCCCCTTCCCAAGCAGAGACTCCTCGGGGAACCCTGCCGCCCCTCCCTCGGCGATCCCCTCCCTCATCGTCAGGATTAAGAAGCCAGGCTAGGCTGGGCTGTATTTATAGGAACGATTAGCTGGTAGTTGGGGAGGGGGGCAGCGGGAGAGATTTTTACCACTCCCCCGCAGTGTTCCTACAGCTGAGGCCAAGCCAACAATGCTTCCCAGAGTTGGAGTGGAAGCCCCCACCCCAACGTTGACATTGGAGGGCATGGCGGGGTGGCGGCTTCCCAAGGGTCTCAGCCCATAACTTTCTCGAGGCCCTGGAGGGCGCGGTCACTGGGCTGGAGCGACCTCTGACAGTCAAAGGGAGCCACTTCGAAGTCTACTTCTTGGTGTTCCCCAGGCGCTTTTCTACTCATCTCTGCGCCTTTGCCCGAGTTGTCGTGATCTGTTTCTCTCTGTCTCTGTCGGCATGTTTGTGTTGCCATCTCGCCGAGTCTGTTCCTCGCACTTCTCTGTCCAAGGCCGGCACATTTCTCTTTACCCCCTGATTCAGCCTGCAGCCTGGGGAACTCTCCGTGGTGCTGATCTGGAGCACTCCAGTCCGGCGTGCTGAAATATGAGCGCAGGGTTGGGGGCGAAGGTCAGGGGAAAGGAAGGGTTATCGGGAGGCACAACCTAGAAAATGGACAGATATGACCCACGAACACCCTGGACTACTCCAAGATGGAGCGGGTGAGAGCTAGCTAGCTCCACTGGATATTGGTTGCTGAAGCCAACAGCCTGTACCCATGCAGGGGCCAGGAGACAGTGTCTCTTGATTAATTTATTCCACAGGTATTGAGCACCTACTGTGTGCAAAGAAGTGGTTTGGATTTTTGGAGTACATCCGTGAAAGAGACAGACAGAAACTGCACTAGTCTGAGACGAGAGGGAGAGAGATTGTGGCAGCAGTCACTGCTCAGAAAAACACATGAACACTCTACGAGCACAGGCACGCACAAACACACTGCAAACTTACACATGAACATAAACACACCAACGCATGTGCAACAGACAGACTCGCATATACCTATTAACACATTCTGGAAACACTCCACAAAGCACAAATTCTGCAAATACACACACATACAGACATATATGAAGCAAACACAGAAACACATATACACACAAACTGACATTCTGCAAACATACATCCAAACACGTACTTAGAAAACACAGACATACACACACTCAGCAAGGCAGGCACACACAACACATACAAACACAAGCATATGCAGGCATACACACAACCATAATCCAAACCAAGGGAAGTTCAGCTGCACACAAAATACAGTATGCAAAATACAGACACATTATCCTCCCAGTACAAAACATGGACACACATACATGCACTCATGCACTCACTGGAAGGTTGTTTTTCTTTCTTAATTTTAGTTTATTTTGGAGGGCTGTTTTTCTTATTGGACATGGCCACTAAACTGTCAGCTCTATGAGGACTGAGATTTTCATGTCTTAGTCAAAACATTGCATCCCCAGAAGCTGGCATAAGTGCTCAATAATGTTTGTTGAATGAATCGAGGGAATGTTTGCAGGGGACAAAAATTCACAGAAACTTCAAAGGGGGCGTGCACACACACATTTTAGAGGGAGACACACACCCTCTCCACACATGATACCTCCTTATTCACTCATTGTCAACATTCATAGTCAACAACTTTTACCCACCGACCTATTTACAGTATTTCTGCAGGATACCTACTCTCATCCTACATCCCTCTCCCCAGCATTTATTATCTGACTCTTACTCAACTGGACACACTAGGGTTGGAACATTTACAGACCTCCTTAGCCAGATTTTGAACATACACACACACATGCACACAAACCCAAGAGATTTGCATAAACGTACCCTCACACAACAAACACATATAAACCCTCAGTATATATACACACACACACAAACACACCCTCATCCAATACACACACACTCGTCATACATACCGAGTTTAAGTCACAAACTCTACATAAAGACAAACACAAGAATATATACACACCAGCCCCAGATCCTCTGGTCTTGGGTCACCTGGAGCAGAGGGAGGGGTTAGGGAAAACCACTCCCCTGCATCAAACCACGCCCCTTTCAGCTGTCGCTGTTTCCTGGATTTGACCCTGAGGTGTCTCAGCAGCGGCCTAGACTCCAGATCGACTAACAGGTGAGAGGTGGCCAGAAGTGGCCAGAGGAAGAAGAGAAGGGGAAAGAATTGCCTTGACTTCACAGAACCCCAGTTTCTCCTGCCCTGGGGACTTTGGATCCCAGGGGCAGAACCCGAGTCCTGCCACAGTCAAGGTTGGCTCCAAAGGTCTAGCCCTGGGTGGCAGTTCCTAAGCCGATTGTGGGCCGAGAGAGAGAAGGTGACCATGAAAGGCGCCAGCAGGGATCAAGCGGGAAGGAGGGAGGAGACTGGGCAGAGGAGGATGGAATTACTGGACAGAAGAGGGGACTGGAAAATACAGGAGGTCCCCTTAGAGGATGGAGGAGGTTGCCTGGGGTCCTGAAGAGTGGGAGATTGTTTCAGGGGAGGGAGATGGGGAACCATGGTCAACGAGGAGTGAGGTCACTTGCACCTGAAGGGATGGAGGGAACATGAGTCCCCCATGGGGGTCTTCTGGGTCAGAGGCAGGCCTTGGTTGCCCCTGGGGAATTGAGAGTGTTTGGCTATTGCTTCCTCATCAGCTGCCCATTCTTTGTTCTGCCTGGCACTGTCTTCTGGCTGTGCATCAGGACAGTGCCACCCTGAGCTACCAGAAAGGGACAACTGAACCTCACCCTGCATCCCAGCTACCTCTCATCTCAGGTGGACATGGCCTGCAGGGGTCGCACTCGACCCAGGGCCTTGGCCTGGGCCCTGCAACTGACCCTGGCATGGATGCTGCTGGGGGCTTGTGGAGGGAGCCACCCGCTCCCAGCTAGATCACAGAGACATCATAGGCTGGCCACCAATCTGGGCACAGACCAGCTGCACCTGGAAGGTAAGCATTCCAGATTATGCCTAAACTCTAACATCCAGAAACCTCAACTCAACCAGAACAATGCCAGAATTTCCTTCCCAGAGGGATTTAGGGTGACTGAAAGAGTTACCTGGGTCTAGTGGTGATTAAAGAGCATGAATTGCCTAGGTTCAAATCCCAACTGCCACTTCATAGCTGTGTGACCCTGGGCAAGTCACTCAACCTTTCTGAGTCTCATGTGGACCATTAAGAAAGGAGGAGAAATAACAGATTTACCTCATAGAGATGTTGTAAAGGAGTATATGTAACCATATGAGAACTTACATTGCAGCCAGGAATGTAATAAATGACAAGTTGATTTTGATTTGTGGTTATTACTAATTGAAGCTGCATTTACATCCCAAGATAAGTGTCTTTTTTTTTGGGAGGAATTACATAATTAGGGTCTCCCAGTTCAGAGGGACCCCAAGCTTGGTTCCTCAGCTCTACCTGAGGACACAAGACTGGAACTGGAACTCACTGGAGTCCCTTTCTCTGTGGCCCTCTTTTCCCTCAGAGATGAACCCACCAGAGGCATCGGACCCTGGGCTCGTCCCAGTGCGCTGTGGGGCGCTGAGCCCCAGGTGAGTACACCTACCTCGGGCGTGTCTCGGTGTTCTTTGCTCCAGTTGCCCCAACTAGGGGCCAAAGCCCTTGCGCATCCTGACCTATCCGTCCTGTCTCTCTCGATGTCCAGGTGCGAATCCTTCCTGGTACACCTCCAGGCTGCCCTCCGCAGTCGTTTCCACCTGCTGCTCTTGGGGGTACGCCAGACGCAGCCACTCTGCTCTGAGCTCTGCGATGCCTGGTAGGAGAGGCGGTGTCTGAGGGGCTTGGCCTATAGTTTGGGCGGGGCCAAACGAGGGATCTGCCCCTTGATCCTCTGGGCACCTGAAGAGGCATGGCCTGAGTCCAACGCCTCCAAGTCTAAAGGATGAGGCATTGTGCTTAGAGGCTAGGTAGAAAGGGGCGGAGCTTGCGGAAACTCTGGCTTCTATGACTGGCAGTACGAAGTAACCTTCCGTGGAGCAGGTTTTTTTTTTTTTTTTAAGGGTAGGGTCTCTTGATTGAGGACCTAAAAGGGTGGGACTGGCCTGGAACAGATAATCTGAGGTCGGCAAGAATGAGTTCTCAAGTGACAGGGTCTGGGGTAAATGTAGAGAATATGGGGCGGGGGGGGGGGTTGAAATCTAGGGAATGGTTTTTGTAGGAGTGTGGTTCTAACAGGCGGGTCCTGAATCTGGTAAGGAACATATGGGGCAAAGCCTGGGAGAGCAGGAATCCCACTAGCCTTTCTCCACCTTCTTCTCTCCACACACCATTCCCAGGTTTGCCACTTGCGAAAGTGATGTCACCTGCAGCCCGACTTGGCTCCCACTCCTAGAAAAGAGGGGCTGCGAGCCTGGCTGCACTACTTATGGGCAGGTGAGCATGGGGCAGAGGAGCCAGGGAAGAGACTGACACCTACCCTTACTGTGTTCAGGGTTAACACGTCTAGGTCCCAGAGTCTGGACTGGCATGGCACACCGAAAACCCCCACTCCCACCCTTTCCCCTTCCACAGCCCAATCTCCATAGCAGGAAATATCTGTAGCATTCCTAAGGTCCACTGAGTCCAGATTTGCTCTCTCTCTAAACTCTGCTTATCTTGTGGCTCAGATGGTAAAGAATCTGCCTGTCAATATAGGATACCTGAGTTCGATCCCTGGGTTGGAAAGATCCCCTGAAGAAGGGAATGGCAACCCACTCTAGTATTCTTGCCTGGAGAATTCCATGAGATAGAGGAGCCCGAGGGATCACAGCCCGAGGGGTCACAAAGAGTCGGACACGACTGAGCGACTAACACACACACACACAAAGGATGGTCTCTGCTCTAGGCCCATCCACAGTCCAGGGGAAGACCCAGAAACCGGAGTCTCCTTCCCCAAGGCCTCAGTCTTAATCTGGTTCTCCCCCCGCCGGAGCCCCCTGATACCCCCGTAAGAGCTCGCCCTCCCCATGGCCTCACCCCCACTACGGTCTTGCCCCCCAGACTCCCGGGAGGACCCAGAAGTGAGAATAGCCTGCCCTAAGATCTCGCCACAGCCCCCTGGGTCTCTGGACTCCACCCACTCAGGTCCTGAGCTCACTCCTTCGCCCCAGACTTTTGCAGACGGAGCGGAGCTTTGCCGCTCGCTTCTGGGCGACGCGCTACCAGTGGCGGATCCCGGCTCCGGTCACTGCCTCAACATTTCCGTCTCGATGTTGCCGCGTTCCAGACATGCACGAAGGGCCCGGGGAACCATTTTCAGGCGCTCCCGCCGCTCACGCACCGGGATCCTGGACTCCGCGAGCAGCGGGAGTGGCAGTGGAAGTGGCAGCGGCCCCTAGGGGGCGCCCGGCCCTAAATGAAAGATACGCTTCCTCTCCCCCACCCCCGACCCCGCCCCTCAAGACAGCCAGCCTCCCACCCTTGTCCCTGTCTGCCTTCTAGTTTCCAGAGTCCCATCCTTCCTCCCTAGGTCCCCAAAGACTCGACCCTCCCCAGATTATTTGAGAAATAACCCAAAGTGTATTAATAGTTCATTTTCCCCCCTCTACCCGCTAAATAAACTTTCCAGTTAAAGCACGTGATGTGGCTGCTTCTTGGGGGAAATGGGTGGAAAGGATAGTTGCCAGAAAGCCTCTCTTGAATCCTCAGGTCCTAAAGTTAGCGACTGATTCGTGCGAGCATGTAAATGAGGGCTGGTCTATATCCTAGAGCATCTCACAACTTGGAATATTCGGATGCCAGAAATGGGGAGGGGTCCACAAGAAGGACTGACAAGAAGAGGTGTGCCCACCCACAGGGTGCCACCAGTCCCACCAAGCTTCTTGATTTGTACACACCTCCAGACACCCTTTTATGGCATTCACCTCTGATTAAGAAGCCCAAGAGGTGTCTTCTTTCCTTCCTCCATTTCTCCCAAATGCCATTCCTGGGGACTTCTCTGGTGGGCCAGTGGTTAAGACTCTGAGCTTCCATTGCAGGGGGTCCTCCCCTGGTCCGGGAACTAAGATCCTGCACGCTTCAAGGTTCAGCCAAAACAAATGCAATTATTGGACCTAAAAGCAAAGGACTGGACTCAGACTCGGGATTTGGCTTGTAAGCACTGGCCTTTAATCCTCCTCCTTATCCACAGGAGAGATAGTTTCCTCACCTGGAAAATAGGGGCAATATCCCTTTTGTTGCTGTTCAATCACCAGGATCCTGTTCAGTCGCATCCGACGCTTTTCGACCCTGTGGACTGTAATATGCCAGGCTCCACGGTTCTATCTCCCAGAGTTTGCTCAGATTCATGTCCATGGAGTCAGTGATGCTATGTAACCATCTCATCCTCTGCCGCCCCCTTCTCCCTTTGTCTTCAGTCTTTCCCAGTATCAGGGTCTTCTCCATTGAGTCTTCGCATCAGGTGAACAAAGTATTGGAGCTTCAGTTTCAGTTCTTCCGATGAATATTCAGGGTTCATTTCCTTTAGGATTTATATCCCTTTAAGATATATCTTTTACTTCTGTTCAATAGCACAGATTGGTGGATGCCTGATGTGTCCAGGCACTGTGCTAAGCTATATCAGGCCATTCCTTGCCCTCAAGGAAGATGAAATAGCATAAGCAGCAAAGTGTTCTACTGAGAGAGTAGCAGACTAGCATCTTTCAGATGCCAGTGACAAACTCAGTTCAAAGTGTCTTTAGGGACTTCCCTGGCCATCCAGTGGTTAAGACTCTGCACTTCCACTGCAGAAGGCACGGGTTTGATCCTATTGAGGAACTAAGATCCTGAGGCATGGCCAAAAACAAAACAAAAATCAAAGCCTTTAGCCAAGACAGTGATAAGTTTCAGGAATGGCTGTATCTGGGTTCTTAAATGATGTTAGGAATCTGTTTTTTTCTTGGCTGTACTCTGAGACAGAATTTCCTCACATTAGCAAAGATGGACCAGCAACTCCGTAATTTCAGTGAAAAAAATGGGCCTATTTCTCTGTAAAACCAACCAAGTTTCCAGGGCTGGCTCTCATTGATCCAATCTCCTCATAAGCCCATCACTAAAGTCAATAATTGTGTCAGGGGAGATGCTGTGTTCTCACTGGCCTGACCTAGGTTTTGTTTGTACCTAAAGTCCACGGTAAGATGAGTTCCATCTGAGCCACACTGATGGATGGGGGAGCGGTTGCCTCCCCCCAAAAGAAACTTATGCACTGGAGCCAGGAGAAGGGGAAGGAGTGCTGGTAGGGAGTCACGGTATATTGACCACAGAGAACGGCGGCTGTGACCTTGACTCTGTAGTATGTCCACCTGGGTTCAAACATCAGGTCTACCATTTACTCATTCTGTAACTCAGGGCATATCGCCCAGCATTTATGAGCCTCAGTTTCTTCATCTGTAAAACAGGGATCATAATTATTTTTCCTCTAATAGGGTTATTGGGAGAACTGAATGAGTTAATACAAGTTGGTATGGTATGCAATACTGTGTAACAAATAACTCCAAACTTAGTGGTGTAAAACAACCATTATTATCTTTCATGGTTCTGGACTTTCCCTGGGCTCAGCTGGGTGGCTCTCTTACTCAAGTTCTCTCATGCAACTTCCGATCGTGGATGGGACTGAAATCACATTCACACATCTGGTGGTTGGTACTGGCCCTTGCCTTGAACCTCAGCTGGGGCTGTTAGCCAGAATAACTACACACGGTCCATCCCAGTGGCTTGGGCTTCCTCATAACAAGCCATTGGGTTCTACAGGTACGTGTCCCAAGAAACAGAGTCATGTGGAATGTGGAAGTTGTCTCACTTTTGATTAGCAAGTTGTAGAAGTCAGTGTTGGAATTCCCTGGCTGTCCAGTGGTTAGGACTTAGCACTTTTACTGCCAGGGCCTGGGTTTGACCCCTGGTCAGGAAACTAAGATCCCAGAAGCCACGCAGTGTAGCAAAAAAAAAAAAGTCACAGTGTCACCTCTGCTTTCTATTCACTGAGTCACTAAAGACAGCTCTTATTTAAAAGGGAGGTGTTCTTCGCTCCATCTCCTAATGGTAGGGATGTCAAATAAAATGCTTAGAAAATGCCTTGCATGTAATTAACAATAAATGTAGACATCATCCATAATCATTGTTGTTGCTGATGTTTTATATATACTGCTATTGTGACAAAGGAGAGAAACAGGCATTTAAGGAAGAGGAGTGAGGTAAGCCTTTGAAGGAGAGCCAGCCAGGCCATGGGGAAGAGCATTTCAAGGAGGCCTAAGGGTTTCAGGTTCTGGGAACTCCCAGCTGCTCAGAAAGCCTGGAACAGAGTATGGAAGTTGGGGTCAGAACATGGAAGCCCCTGAATGCTAGGCAAAGGCACCTGGACCAGTTAATGAGGGGTGTGAGGGACACAGAAGGTTTAAGTGGGGGGAGGGGGTGTGGGGGAATGACCCATCTGACACTCTTGCGGGCCACCAGCAAGCAAGCCAGGGGGAGGGTGAGATTGGAGGACCTTGGGACAGGAAATGAAAAACAGGCAGAAGGGGATGAATGAGAGGGAATCAGAGGAATAACCCACAAGGCTGTACTGAGGAGTGTGGGAGTGATCATCTGAAACTTTCAAGAAGCAAATGTTGTTGTCAACTTCAGTTTAAATAAAACCTTGGGGATCTTAGGCAGGTCTGATGTGGGACCCTGAACTCCACATTTCTTTTTTTTTTCACTCACATATTTATTCCTTATTTTCCACCCAATTCCATCTTCTTTGTGATTCTCCTGGTTCTCTATCACGGTCTTAGGAAGGTTGCCTCAGTTCCAAACAGCTGGACTCCACATTTATAACTGCCTGGTGAACTTGATGCTGCCGGCCTTCCTCGTGGGATGCAGGCTTCTCAAGTTCTGGAGCCTACGGACTCAGTAGTTGTCATGTAAGGGTCTTAGGTGCAGCATGTGGGATCTTAGTTCTCCCGACCAGGGACCAAACCCGAGCTCCCTGCATTGGTAGCATGGAGTCTTATCCCCTGGATCACCAAGGAAGTCCCACTAGACTTTTGTTAGAAGAAATATTTGTGAGTTACAGCTTTACAGTACCCTCTAGTTTCTGCTTGTCACCAGCTGGGAGGAAAAAGGGTAACAGTTTCTCCTTCTTATCAAGCCAAATTCCATCAGCAGTCAGAGGTCCAATGACTTCAAGATGAACTGTACTTCTAATAATTCTTAGAGGGAAAGAAGCAAGTCTGAGATACTCAACATTTATGGCATTGAAAAGGGCAGAATTACGAACAGAATCAGATTGGGACTTCCCTGGTGGTCCAGTGGTTAAGATCGTGCGCTTCCACTGCAGAGGGCATGGGTTTGATCCTTGGTAAGGTAACTAAGATCCCACAAGCCTCTCAGGTGAATTAAATAAACAAACAAACAAACAAACAAAAACAAATGGAATCAGGTTTTATATTTTGCAACTACAGTGATAGCCACAGGCAGAGGAGTAAATAGAAAGATGTCTTCAGGCAGAAAAACAGGGCTGACTCTTCCCAAGGTCTGCCCTCATCACCTCTGCTCTGGGGCCTTCTTGTAACCAGGTCCTCTCATCTCAGGGTCTCTGCACTTGCCATTCCCACTGCCCAGAACAGCCTTTGCATGCATATGTGCTTAGTTGCTCAATCGGGTCCAACTCTTTGTGACCCCGTGGATTGTAGCCCGCCAGGCTCCTCTGTTCATGGGATTCTCCAGGCAAGAATACTGGAGTGGGTGGCCACTCCCTTCTCCAGGGGATCTTCCCAACCCAGGGATTGAACCTGGGTCACCTGCATTGCGGATGGATTCTTTACCACCTGTGCCACCAGAGAAGCCTAGAACTGCTTTTACCCTTCTGTTGTTACCTGTTTCATCCCTCTCACACTTCAGATCTCAGCCAGTCAGGTCTTCAGGCTCTAGGCCTGGAGCTCCAGGCTGGAGCTGGCCTCCCCATGTGCACTCCAGGAGTCCTCAGATCCTCAGTGAAGCCTTGTGACCGTGACTGGTCAGCCCTGGCTTCCCCATGTCCAGAACAGGACTCACAGACTGCAGGGGTGTTCTCTTAAGAGCTGAATTGTGCCCATCCATCCCCCAAAGTCAAGATGAAGCCCTAAGACTTGGTACCTCAGAATGTAAATACATTTGTAGATAAACCTTAAAAGAGGCAGTTAAGGGGCTTCCCTGGTGGTCCAGTGGTTAAGAATCCTCCTGCCAATGCAGGGGACACAGGTTCAATCCCTGCTTTGGGAAGATCCCACGCACCATGAGGCAACTAAGTCCCTGCAACACAACTACTGAGCCAGTGCTCCAGAACCCTTGAGCCATAACTGCTGAAGCCCGCGCAGCCCAGAGCCCGTGCTCTGCACCAAGAGAATCCTGCACACTGAAACCAGAGTAGCTCCTCTGTGCAGCGGCAGACGCGGCGCAGCCAAAAATAAAATAAACCAACAAATACATCTTTTTTTAAAAAAGAGATAGTTAAGGTAAACGAAGTCCTATGAGTGGGCCCTAATCTCATATGACTGGAATCCTTTTAAGTAGAGATTAGGACACACACAGAGGGAGGGGAGGACAGGGAAGAATAAGGCCGTCTACAAGGCAAGGAGAGAGATCTCAGAAGAAATCAACCCTGCCAATACTTTCATCCTGGACTCTGCCTCCAGAACTGTGAGATAATTTCTGTTGGTTAACTGTCCCAGTGTAAGATACTTTCCTATGACAGCCTTGGCTGACTAATAATACACACTGCATAAATAATACTCCCACAATGCCCTGTTGTTTTTTTTTTTTATTGCCATCAGAACATTTACTATAAAGTGAAGAGCCGGGACTTGGCTGGTGGTCCATTGGCTAAGATGCCACACTCCCAATACAAGAGGTCCAGGTATGATCCCTGGTCAGGAAACTAGATTCCACATGTCACAATCAAGAGTTCTAATGCTGGGACTAAAGATCCCACATGCTGGGACTTCCCTGGAGGTCTAGTGGTTAAAAATCCACCTTCCAATGCAGGGGATATGAGTTTGATGCCTGGTCATGGATTGTGGGATCTCAGCTCCCTGACCATGGGGAACTAAGATTTCACAGGCCATGGGGTAAATAAGCCCATGCACCGCAACTAGAGAAGTCCATGTACTGTCAGATCCAGCACAGCCCTCCCCAAAAAGATTCCACACACCGCAATACAGAACTGGCACAGCCAAATATTCTCCTTTTCCGCTAAAATCTCACTATTCAGGAGTTCCTTGGTGGTCTAGTTGTTGGGACTCAGTGCCTTCACTGCTGTGGCCTGGGTTCAATCCCTGGTCAGGGAACTGAGCTACCACAAGCCATGCAGCCAAAAAAAAAAAAAAGGTGAAATTGAAAAAAAAAGTGTGAAATAAAATCCTACTGTTCCAGTCAAGGTGTGTGTGTGGGGGGATCAAGAGTTGGGGGAATGGGCAGATATGGAGTCTCTCCCTATCCCCAGGTATCAGTATTTAACTCTTTACCCTAGATATTCCATTCCCCTTGCCACAGATTGCTTCAGGCACAGATGTGTCCTACTTTCAGCCAGGAAAAGGTGGCTGCTTGTAGATGAGGCCTTTGAAGGTTGGGATGTGATGTCTGGAGCTGTGGCAGCCATCCTGGGATCACGAGAGGCAAAAACCGCCTAAATTGGCAAAATAGAAGATGGACTAAAAGAGTATCTTTGCAACTTCTCTGGTGGTCCATTGGTCAAAAATCTGCCTTCAAATCCAAGGCACATGGATTCGATTCCTGGTCGGGGAACTAGGATCCCACATAATGCACTCTAGGCCTGCACACTGCATCTACTGAGCCCTTGTGCCACAGTGGGAGAAGCCTATAGGCCTCAATGAAAGATCCCACATGTTACAACTAGGACCTGATGCAACAAAATAAATATTTTTAAAAAAACAGAAAAACAAAGATGGTATTTAATGTTGAGCTCCTGACTTCCAAATTTCTCATGGAGTGAGATAAACTTGTCCTGGTGCTGGCAAGGCTGTGAGGGAAACTAATGCTCAAACTAATGCTCACTTACACTGTTTGTGGGAGTGCCACTGAGCACAAGCCTTCACAGAGGGAATCTGTATATATCTCTTCAAATTAGAAATCACACAGTCCCTTTAACACAACAGTGTGAGAAAATGATGGCAAACCTGTCATTCTCTGCTGTACAAGTTTAACAGAAAGCTGGGGCACAACTCAAGGTCTATTGCTGCTGCTGCTGCTAAGTCACTTCAGTTGTGTCCGACTCTGTGTGACCCCATAGATGGAAGCCCACCAGGCTCCCCCATCCCTGGGATTCTCCAGGCAAGAACACTGGAGTGGGTTGCCATTTCCTTCTCCAATGTGTGAGAGTGAAAAGTGAAAGTGAAGTCACTCAGTCGTGTCCGACCCTTAGCGACCCCACGGACTGCAGCCTACCAGGCTCCTCCATCCATGGGATTTTCCGGGTAAGAGTACTGGAGTGGCTTGCCATTGCCTTCTCTGCAAGGTCTATTAAGAGGTGTTAAATAAACAACAGGACAGTCACATCACAGAGGAATCTGCAGCTGTTATCAGAACAAGGAAGGCTTTTGGATACATATTTGAATTATCCTAAGATATATGTGGTAAAAAGAACTATGCCTGAACTTCCCTGGTCGTTCACTGGTTAAGAATTCAGCTGCCAATGTGGGGGACATGGGTCGATCCCTGGTGTGTGAAGATTCCACGTGCCACAGTGCAACTGGGCCCGAGAGCTGCAACAAGTCCATGTATCCCAGAGTCTGTGCTCCACAAAAGAAGTCACTGCAATGAGAAGGCCAAGCACCACAACTAGAGAGTACCCTCTGATTGCCCAACTAGAGAAAAGCACAGTAAGGAAGACCCAGCTGAAGCCAAAACATAAATAATAGACAGTTTATTTTAAAAACAGCTATGCGTACTCTCTAAGGTATATTTTGTTTTCATTTGTTGAAAAAACAGAACCTCAGTTACAATGTATCTGTGTATACACCTGTAACAGGCCAGGGTATCTCCAGAAGGGCCTAAGAGGCATCTGCAATGGTTTGAATGTTTATACAGCTCCCAAAAAACTCAGGCTGAAATCCTAACCCCCAAAGAAGATGGTGTTAGGTATAAGGACACCTTGCACCTTGGGAGGGGACAAGGTCACATGGGTGGAGCTCTCTCATGGGTGGGATTAGTGCCCTCATAAAAGGGACCCTGCAGAGATTCCTCACCCCTTCACGTGAGAACCCAGGGAGATGGCAGTCTGTGACCTGGATGAGGGCCCTCCCCAAAGCCAGCTGGGTTGGTACCCTGATCCTGGACTTCTGGCCTCCGGAACTGTTAAAGCTAAGTATCTACTGTTTCTTAAAGCGCCCAGCCTGTGGTATTTTGTTGCAACAGGCCACAGAGGACTAAAACACCCCATTAAGTCGACCAGGGTGCTGGGGGTGGTATGGGAGGGAAGCTTCTCGGTGTGGGATGTGGTGGGACCCTCAGTCACCTCAGTCGTATCCAATTCCTTGTGACCTTATAGACTGTAGCCCACCAAGCTGCTGTGTCTACGGGATTCTCTAGGTAAGAACACTGGAATGGTTGCCATACCCTCTTCCAGGGGATCTTCCTGACCCAGGGATCGAACCCATGTCTCTTATGTCGCCTGCACTGGCAGGTGGGTTCTTTATCACTAGTGCCACCTGGGAAGCCCTTAGCTTCTCAGCGTACTTACTGGTTCCTAATTCTACATCAAACAAATCTACTAGGCATTTAAAAAATCAAATTAAATCAACCAATATCCATCCTGTTTAGGTTCCAGAAGTCAGCGATTGGGTCCAGATGCAGACAGAACATACTTCTATCCCAAAGTAGAATCCCCACACTTAGCTTTCCTTGAAGAATTTTAATCACGAAGCGACCGGGGACGGGTTGGCGGGGGGCAGGTAAAGGGGGTCCAGGCTGGCTCCTAGAGGACAGTGGCTGACTCCAGGCCCCGCTCCTGGAAGTACCGATGGGGGAGGCGAGGGCAGGTTTGGGGGCTTTCACTGAAGTAGGACTTGATCTTCCCGGGTCCCTCCTGATCCCCAGTCTCCGAGTCCTCCCTGTGGGAGAGAGGTGGCGACTCCAACTTCTGGGGGATCGGCCCTCCCAGGCAGGGCGGAGCCCTGGCCTCTCACCCTCCCTTCCAGACACCTACCACGTCACGTCTTCTGCCTCACTCTCCAGGATGCTCTGGGCTGTGCGCCAGCTGAAGCGGACAAACTGGGGGAAGCCGAACACAGGGTCCACGTGCTTCCTCAACCAGGCTTTTGTCTTGGGATCTGGGGGCAGGGTCGGGTGGACAGTGGGAGAGCTCTGGGCCCTGCCGTGATGTCCCAGCTTCTCAGCTTGGCATCTGAGGGCCCACCACCTTATCTCAGGCCTCCTCCTGAGTACCTGAAGGACCCATCACTGTCTGAGACATCTTCCTGTCTCGGGACCCTTGCACAGGCTGTTCCCACTGACCCTCTGCCTGAGAACAGGTGTTCAAGGTGAAGTTCAGGGAGACTGCCTCTGGGTCATCTCGCTTACCTCCCCGAGGACAACAGGCACTGAACAGCATCTGGGGACCGCTAGGTTAACACCCATTTTCCCCACATAACCACCAACTCAGGGGGTGCAGGGAGGTCCCTGCTTGCCTTGCTCATGGCTAAATCCCCAGGGCTTGGCTCTGCAAGGCACATACGAGGTGCCCAGTAAGCAATGAACACCGCCCAAACTGTGTTTGGCCTAGACTTGGTTTTCCTCCCTTTGGCCTCACCTAAGTCCAATTCCAGACTTGCTAGGTTGCCCCACCCAACTGCCAAAGGGTTCCTTGTACCCAGCCACTGAATCATCGCCTCTGCCCTTGTGTGTCTTCAGCAGCGTTTACTGGGGATAGGGCACAGTCAATTCCACCTTACAAACAGGGAGACTGAGCCTCCTAATGAAGAGAAACAATGAATTCAAGCTGGGGTCACTGGATAGGAACTGATACCCCTCACTCTGCCCCTTAGGTCCACCACGAGGCTCTGTGCTTCGTTGGAGCTCCAGAGAGACAGCAGAGAGGGAGGGAGGGAGAAGGGAAGAGGGGCCTGCGAGCTGAAATACAGCGTTACCACACATAAGCAAGTGGCCCCCCTATCTGAGCCTCAGCCTCTTCTGCTGCAGAGTAGGCTGCGAGGAACAACATAGAAAACCTCAGAAGCATGCCAAGCCCGCCCTGTTAGTTTACTGTGGCTGCCATCTGCTCACCATTAGGGTAACCCGAGCCGTAATCAGTGTCCAGGTCCTGCAGTTTCTCTACAAACTTCCAGTTCTTCACAGCCTGGTCTCGGGCCACCTGTGGGCAAAAGAGGCACTTGGGATCTCCAACAGGCACAGTGAAGCAGCCATGCCTGCCTCCTAGCCCAGGGGGATGCTGGGAGCCGGCCATGGCCAGTGGGGGCCTAACCTTGGCACAGATACTGGCAGCACTGACCACGGGGTAGAGGGCATCTGCCTTGGCCTTGACTGTCACCTCGATGCTAGGAAAACGCTGCTGCAGTCGTTCCTGGTATGTCTCTGGGAGCCCCACGGTGTCCACAAACACCTGCCATGGTGACAGAAATGTACTCAGTCAACAAACATCCAGAAAAAACAACTGTGCAGATGACCCAGCTTCATAGTCCTTGCATCTGCTGTTCCCACTGCCTGGAATATTCTTCTTTCAGCTCATGACCAGGCCCAGGCTGCATCGTTCTCTCAGGGGTCTCAGCTCAAACATCACCTCCCAAAGAAGCTTTCCCTGATCACACTATATCCATTCTACACTTACTGGGCACCTGCTGCATGCCACGGGCTGCTCCAGGTGCTGGACACACAGCAGTGGGCTTGCCAGAGCAGACACTCTGCTGAGGGCCACAGACAGGCAAGAGGATAAATAATAAAGGACCGGGGAGATTGAGAAGAGGTTATAATTTTCAACAGTTTGGGGGTATTTTAGGAAAAGTCACTCTGAGGTGGTGACATCTGAACAAAGGCCTGAAGGAGAAAAGGGAATAAGCCATGGGAGATCTGAGAAAGAGTGTTCTAGGTAGAGGGAACAGCCAGTGCAAAGGTCCTGAGGCCGGACCATGCCAAGTACTCTGGACAGCAGTAAAGACCACATGGCTGGAACAGAAATGGGGTCAGAAAAGTAACAGGACAAGTGATCTCCATAGCTGTTATTATTCTCAAAACCACCTTTATTATTTGCTTACCAGCTGCCCATCCGTCTCCCCTGACTTGGTCATGAACCCCTGAGGGTAGGGTCCTTGTCTGTCTGTTTCAGCACTGCATAGGCAGTTCCACATTCTTTGCATAGCCAAAGGTCCTCGCACAGAGAGTCTTGGACCTGAGCCACCTCCTCAGCAAGGCCTCTCTTGTTACATTCCCTATCTCAAGTGTACTTGCCCTTCTGATTCCCTCAAAACAGTCTGTTCTTTGCTTCAGAGCACTGACTGCAATGCCAACTTCTATTTCTCTCTGGTGATTTAATCTCATTTCTTCACTTGCCTGTGAGTTTTCCTAATTCCCACGGTGCTCAGAAAATTAAATGTCAAGATTTACATTCCAAAAATATAAATGACTGTGTGGGGATCATGTGGTAGGGGAGGGGGCTGGAGGAAGATGGAGCAGGCAAACATGTGGGATTTGTTTTAGATACTAAACTTTTAGGATACAGAAAGAGATTAGATGGGGGTGAGGCTGGGGGCTCCACAATGGTCCTCAGTGGAGCACACATTTGGGGTAGAAGAAACAGTTGGGTCCAGTGGTTAAGACTCCATGCTTCCAATGCAGGGGTGGGTGTAGCTTCAATCCCTGGTGGGGGAACTAAGATCCCACATGCCATGCAGTGTAGCCAAAAAAAAGATGATACAATACAATAAAAACAGTAGGACATCAGCAGCAGTAACTCACGTTCCTGAGATATTCTAGGTATGTCTGATGCAGAGTCACCCACTGCACTTCTACACTTCTATTTTATCCTGAGATGATCAAATGGAGGCAATCTGACAGCTCACCTGGGCCACGTTCACACCCTGGTCCAACGCAAATTGCACTAGTCCAGTGGCTGTATCATGAGAGAGGGCGTTCAGGTTGTATTTGACCCTGTGGTGGTGGAGAGAACCCTGTCAACTTCGTTCCAGTCACCCATCCCTTCCAACCCACTCTGGTTGCCCCTCCTCCCGCCCCCCCCCCCACCCTCCGGGATCCCTCACCGCCCAAGCATGCTGGTAGAGATGAGGTTTGGAGACAGCACGTCCAGTGCCCAGCCCACAAAGTCCCCGTCCTCCTCCATTTTCGCAAAGAGCCTGTCCCGCTCGCTCTCCGACAGGGTCTTTGAGTCTGGGAGGAGGGTTGGGAGAGAAGGGGAGGGGCTGGTTCCCCCAGTTCCTGCTTTCCCCCTCCAGCCTGCACCCACCCGTGCCCATGCCCAGGAACCTCCTCCCTAGACGCACCCCAATGCTCACCTGCCACTTTCAGGGCCTCCAGATCTTCCAGGCGGGACAGGGGACAATAGCAGATAGCATAGACCATGGGGCCTGGGGAAGAGGGAGTCCAGTGAGCCCGTGAAAGCCGCCACCTCTATTTCATCATCACCGCTTTTTTTTCGGTGCCATCACCAATGCCATCGCCATCACCACTATCACCCTCCTCCCCGAATCTGGTGCAACCCCAGCTCCTGTTCCACTGCAACCTGCATCCCCCTTATCATGCCCCTCCCCCACCCGGCAATGGGGGCGCACCCAGCACCGGGCCCCGGCCCGCTTCATCGACGCCCAGGACGCAGGGCTCCTTGAGGCACACAGGAGGCACAGGCGAACTCAGGCGACAGCGGCCCGTATTGTCTCTTTCCAGTTCGCTGAGATCCATGCCACTTCCGCCGCCGCCACCAGCCGTAGTAACGAAGTCTGCAAGGAAAGGTCTCCCCGCGCGTTTTCTGCGGGCCCCGCAGCAGTGCCGGCTCTCGACCTATCGGCACGCAGGGCACGCCCCCAACGCTCCAGCCGCCGTTGACGTTTGCGCAGCCTTCGCCGCCGCCGCTGCCGTGCGGCTTCCTGGGAATTGTAGTTTCCGAGGGTGATCAGTGAGCTCTGCGTTTGGGGAACCGGGTGGGCGGTGTCGCTTTCCAAGCTCCGCCCCGGCGGCTCTGGAGCTTCTCCCGCCGCGGCTAGTGGGCAGACAAGGGGAAGTTGAGGGGGAGCCTTGAAGGACTCGACCTCATCAAAGCTTGTGCTGTATTTAGTCGCTCAGTCGTATCCGACTCTTTGCGACCCCTTGGGCTGTAGGCTCTTCTGTCCATGGGATTCTCCAGGCAAGAATACTGGAGTGGGTTGCCACGCCCTCCTCCAGGGGAACTTCCCAACCCAGGGATCGAACCCAGGTCTCCCGCATTGCAGGAGGATTCTTTACCGTCTGAGCCACCTGGGAAGCCCCGTCAAAGCCTAGAAGGTCAAATACCACTAGACTCCGAGAATTCGGGGTCCGCACCACTGAGTTCCCGGCTCCCATCTGGTTTCTAGGCCCTCCTGTGTTCGAGGTCCCTGGAGCGCCACACAGTCTAAGCCCCCTATACCAGGTATTCTGGCTCCCACTGGACTCAAACCTTCGGATTTGGAAGCCCCAACTCCCTCGTAAGTCACCGGAAGCGCCTCCCCCCTACCCCCACCCGCTACGTATCCGCTCTTTCGGGCTAAGCTCCTCTACCCCTGAACAGAGATCCCAGACTTCTCCAGAATCCGGCTTAGAGTCTTCGTCCATCACGCAGGCTCCCTCCCCCTGCCAAACTCAGGGTTCAAGCCCCCGCCCCCTCCTCTGTTCTTTTCCCTTTCACACGTCTTAGCGAGGAGCACGCCTCCTAGATTTGTTCCAACGAACGCATCTCTTTCTATTTTCTGCTTTCATCAGGGCTCACGCCCTCAGTTTGTGGGTTTCTGTTCCTCCATCCCCGTTTCCCCCCCCACCCCCACCGTCTATCTTCCTTTCTCCTCGGATATCAGCGGGGCTCACATCTCCTGATTCAGCTCTCCTTTCCTACGCTCTGCTCAAGCCCCAGATTCAGTGTTCCTTTTCCCGATGCCCGCCTCGTACCCGCGCCGCCACGTCCAGCCCTTCCTCTCTCCCCTACAACCCTGGGGACTCAGGGCCCCGGACAAGCCAGCCCGCCAGAGGTGGGGGGTCTGAAGGGGCGCCTCCTCCACGCCCGCTGCTCACCCGGGCTCAGAGCCTCCAGTCGCAGTCGTTCGGCTCGCAGGATGAACAATCCCGTTGCCGGCAGGGTCGCACCTGCACCAGATTCTCGCGGTCCATGAACACCGGTCCCGGCGACGTGCCCACAACTTCGCGGCTGCGCTCCTGCTTGCCCAGGTCGCAGAAACAGCGCCACTTTCCCCAAGGGCCAAGGACAGAGTCTTCCAATTCTAGGGATGGAGAGCCAGGTAGAGGGGGAACCTATATCCCCCCATTTTAAGGAGGGCGGAGGAGAAAGATACTAGCAAATAAAGAGTTCCAGACTCCGGGAGATGGTGAAGAACAGGGAAGCCTGGCGTACTGCAGCCCATGGGATCGCAAGGAGTCAGACACGACTGAGTGACTGAACAACAGCATAGATATGCTGAGCAAATGCTCAGCTGTGTTTCTCTGCCAACTATCCCGACACAGATGATCTCTAATCTTCCCAATAGTCCCAGGTGGGGAAACTGAGACCTAAGAAGAGCAACCCACCTTTCCAAGCTCACACATCTGGTGAGTGGCCCAGAGGGGCTGCAAAATGACACTTCCCATATGTGCCTGCCTCTCCAGTTGGGGGTGTGGTACAACACACTTGGTGGCCACCGTCCGAAGGTGACTCCTCTCTACAAGGGTGTGATCACAAGCCGGTCTAACAAGTCCAGTGTCACCTGACCAGCGGTGTTACCAGGTGGTAAGTTAAAGGACATAATTAGCATAATGAAGGTACTTAAAGCCCCTGGCTATGCACGGAATATAAAACCAATTATCTTGACCACTTTTAAAGCAGCTACATTTATCAGACGCCCTTTACAACTGTTCTTTTACAGACTCTTCCCTACGGCCCTAGTTGACAGGTCTTAGCTCAAGTCTGGGGCTCAGAAAGTCCTGACACCTCATGCCCACATCAAGCCTCTGCCAGACAACACTGGCTTCTTTCCATTCCTCTTTCCATCTTGGCACTTGCTATTCCGACTCCCTGGCGCGCTCCTCCCCTTAAATCTTCGCTTTTGGGGCTTTTTGCTTGTCATTCCGGCTGCACTGGTTACCTATCTTCAGCCAGGAGGCCTTCTCTGACTTTAGAAGTTTACATGCACCCTGCCTTCTCTATCTCCGCCTTTCTCAGCACTTATCCATGAATTTATGGACTCGGCTGCGTTGGTATTTATTGCCTGTCCACTCCCCTCTCCCCGTGTAAACTGCTAAAAGACACTATCTTACAGATGAGAAAACTAAGCCAAAGTAACCAGCTCAAGAGGTTCCCCCAGGGCTCAGCAAGGCAGAAATTTGAAGTCCCTGCTATCTGTAGCCAGATGGTGACGTGGGGGCAAATGAGGCCCCTTTCTGCACTGTCACATCCGCGGCCTGCAGTTACCTTTCTCCTGATGCTGCAGCCGCAGCTGCTCCCAGGTGTCCCCTTCGCCCTGCTGGCCGAAGTACTGGTAGTCGGGGGAGACCTGGGCAGGGGTCACCAGCAGCAGGAGCATCAGAGACGGCAGTAGTAGTGCCGCCCGGCTCCGGGCCATGCCGGACTCCAACCGACCCCGGCGCGCTCCAAAGAGGAGCCCCCGCGCATCACCCCCCGCGGTCGGGTGCAGTGGTCTGGGCCGGAGGCTGCGCGTCTCCCCCCGCCACTCGGGGGCGCGTGGTCGCGGCCGGCTCCTCTTCCCGTCCCCCGCGCTTCTTGCAGTGGACCCGACCGCTCGGTAAGTCCGCCCACCTCCCCGCGCCCTAGGCGTCATGGTTCGGGCCGACTATAAAAGGCGTCGCGGGCCGGGGCTAGCTTGGCCCTGCGAAATCAAGTCCGTGCATCCGGGAGTCTGTGCGTCCCGCCCTTACCCACGCAGGTATGGACACCGGGAGTGCATCGGGCTGCGAGGTGGGCCCCCTTGGAGCAGCTCAGGCCCAATCCAGACCTCAGCGCCGGCCGCCTTTGTTTTCCGCCCGCCGTAGCGGCTGCCTTTGTCCTTGCGGGAGTGGGGGTGGGGGTGGTGGGGGGCGGGAAACCGAGGCCAGAACCTTGGAGTACCGGGCGCATCTCCATGCTCCCCGTCCCCAACTCGCGGCATCTTCTGGGCGGGTGGGCTTGCGCGATCGCGCTACGACCGACATGCTAACTGGGGACCCGGAGGCAGCAGCCCGGCCGCCCTAGCTGTCCAGGTGGGCGGGTCTCCTAAAGTCTCCAGGCCGCGCCGACCTGTTCCCGGAGAGGGTGCGGGGCAGGGCTGCAAGCGTCTCCGTCGCTCTGACTCGGTAACTCGGCCGGATATGCAGCGTGACCTTGGGAAGTGAAGACAAAGGGTTGTCCAGGGCGCACTGACCCGGCGTGGGTGGGGCGGGGGGGGGTCTCAGCTTTCAGTCATGGCCTGCGGCAAGGCGCACCTCGGAAAGCCCGCCCCGGAATTCCAGGCCACCGCGGTGGTGGATGGCGCCTTCAAGGAGGTGAAGCTTTCCGACTACAAAGGTGAGGGCCTGGATGGGGGCCGCAGTGGGGGCGGGGCACAGGCCTTAGAGGGCCCGAGCCCCAACTCCTCGTCTCTTCCCCCCCTTTCCCCAGGGAAGTACGTGGTCCTCTTTTTCTATCCGCTGGACTTTACCTTTGTGTGCCCCACGGAGATCGTAGCTTTCAGCGACCGTGCTGCGGAGTTCCACAAGCTGAACTGCGAGGTGCTGGGCGTCTCCGTCGACTCTCAGTTCACCCACTTGGCTTGGTAGGAATGGAGATCACCAGCAAGGAGGGAGGGTACAGCTAAACCTACACCTCTCCAGGGCACCAGCTGTGTGTTCTGGTCAGTGGGCAACCTCCGTGTATCCCTTTCCCAGCAAGAAAATGGAGAGGGTGATTCCCAAGTACTTCACCATGATGACAGTAATTAGCCTTTGGAAAGTGCCTCCCAAAGTGGCATAGGGAGTTGATAAATGTTTTATCTCAGTTAGGGCAATGCAGCCTCCCTCCCAAGAACTATTTCAGCCAGGTGGACACTCCAGTTTAAGAGTTCGAAAGAGGAGGATGGGGACTTCAGGGCAGGTTCTCTGCCTCCCATTGCTGCTGCACACGTGAAGTCACTTTGCTAGAGAATTAACTTAGTCTTCCCAGCTGTGGGAAGCAGCCTCTGCACCCACTTCAGGGTGGGGTGGGCCGGGCTCCCTGGGACTTGCTCTCAGGTCCCTTATCTCTCACCTCCAGCACCCCGTTCTCCAGCCCTTATCACACCCAGGCCCTTATCACAGGGTAAGGACCCTGCTGCACCAGCCATCCTGAAGTCCCAACCTTCTCTCCCTCACCCCCAGGATCAACACTCCCCGGAAGGAGGGAGGCTTGGGCCCGCTGAACATCCCCCTGCTGGCTGATGTAACCAGAAAGCTGTCCAGTGATTATGGCGTGCTGAAGGAAGATGAGGGGGTTGCCTACAGGTACTGTGGGAACCTCGGGAAGCCCCCATCCTCAGGGTGAGGGGACCACTCTCACCCTATGGCTAGCAGGGAGTCTGGGCTACCTCCCCGGGTCCTGACAGTGGGAGCCCCGGCTCCTCACTGTGGACTCCAATATCTCAGGGGCCTCTTTGTCATCGACGGCAAAGGTGTCCTTCGCCAGGTCACCGTCAATGATTTGCCTGTGGGACGCTCCGTGGATGAGGCTCTGAGGCTGGTCCAGGCTTTCCAGTACACAGATGAGCACGGGGAAGGTGAGCAGACACACCTGGTCACATGTGTCCACACGTGGCTACATGTGCAGCCCCTGGGTCATGCACACATATGTTCACAGCCTGCTCTATCGCTTGTGTGGGGTGGATGTGAGTGCCCTAGAGAAGATTCAGCTCAAGGTCTGCAAGAAATTTCTAGTCTGGTGGGGAAGATACTATCCCAGTATAAGGGCAGACAACTAGGGAGGTAATAGAACTCTATAGAAGATATTTGAGAAGGCCTGTACCAAGGCAGGCTTGAACGTTAATTGGATCAGAGTTATCTTCTCCTGTGAAGGCCACTGGCCCTTGATGTCCACTGGGATGGGGGCTAAGAGAGATGTGATTAAAGGAATTAGAAATTAAAATGTCAGCCAGGGAATTCGCTGGCTGTCCAGTGGTTTCCAAACTTTTACTGCCAAGGGCCTAAGTTCAGTCCATGATCAGGGAACTAAGATTCCATAAGACACATGGCATGACCAGAAAATAAAATAGGCACTTCCCTGGCAGTCCAGTGGTTGAAACTTCCACTACAAGGGGCACAGGTTCAATCCCTGGTTGGAAAACTAAGATCCCACATGCCTTGAGGCACAGCCCCCTCAAAATGTCAGACAATCCTGCAGCTGAGCGTGGAGGGCTTCTTTCATCATGTGGCATGGTCTTAGACCTGGACCACTTGGCTCTAGGCTTTTTCTTCTGCAACTCATGCTATTGCGCCTCTCTTTGTCCCCTCACTATGGCTCTCCCTTGAACATGGCACTCCAGCCTCATGTGTGCATCCCTGTTTTTCCACAGTCTGCCCTGCCGGCTGGACACCAGGCAGTGACACAATCAAGCCCAACGTGGACGACAGCAAGGAATATTTCTCCAAACACAACTAGGCTGGCAGATGGTGGCAAGCCTGGGCTCTTGGCCCGCCTCTATGCCCCTACCTGTGTATCCTGTACTGACCCAGGAACTGCCAGACCTGCTCCTTCAGACTCCACAGTCCATGACCACAGAGGGTTAGGCCAAGTCCTTCTCAAGCTCCCAGCTGCGAGCTGGTGAATGGTGACCCCTCCTTGGAGCCCACATAACTGGGAACAGGCCTATAGGTGACTAATAAAGTATTAGGGACAGACCTAAGTCTTGTGTTTGTGTGGTTTGTCCTGGTGTGGTACCACACTCGCCGCTTTCTCCAGGCTGTGGCGTGGGAAACTGACATTGTAGTTACCGATCTCCACCACAAGGTGGCAGCCTTGCCTCATGCTCACTGCTTGCTTTCTCCGTGGCCCGAAGGGGAGGAGGTTGGTGCTGCTGCCCCTTGCAGGGAGCAAGTCCCAGGCTGCCTTACTACCTGAAACCTGGCCAGGCAGGGCAGCGCCCACACCTTAGCAGCAGCCAGCCTGGGTTAAAAAGCCGCTTAGGAGCTGTGTTCTTCCCTGGCTCTTTTCAATAGCAAAACGGGAATAAAGACAACCAATGGGAATGAAGACAATGCATGTTAAAAGAGAGAAGTATGTGAAGATCAGGACTCTTAATGGTTATTAGGACCAGGTCCCTGGGACTGGAATCCTGGTGGCTTAGTAAAGAATTGCCTGCAATGCAGGAGTCACAAGTTCGATCCCTGAATCAAGAAGATCCCCTAGAGGAGGAAATGGCAACCCACTCCAGTATTCTTGGCCTGGAAAATCCCATGGATGGAGGAACCTGGCAGGCCACAGTCCATGGGGTCACTAAAGAGTCAGACTTGGCTTAGTGACTAAACCACCACCACCATTAGTAGTACTCCAGCCTAATGCCCTCCAAAGTCACTCATCTCAGCCTTGGAGTTTTTATTCTATTGTTTTTAAAATTTTTAAATTATTTTGAATGCACTAGTCCTTCATTGCTGAGTGTTGGCTTTCTCTAGTCACAGCGAATGGGGGCTACTCTAGTTGCGGCGCATAGGCTTCTCTTCTGAAGCAGGGGCCCTAGTAGTTGTGGCACACCACACTGGCTTAGTTGCTCCGCAGCATGTGGAATCTTACCAAACCAGGAATCAAACTTGAGTCCCCTGCACCAGCAGGCGGATTCTTAGGCACTGGACCTAAGAAGTCCTTGGAATTTTATCTATACTCCTCCACAAGGCCCTACTTGGTCTTCCCTGACCTCATCTCCACCTCCGTGGGTTCACTCCATTGAAGCACGGTGGCTTCTTGGTGTTCTTTAACCGGCTGGTCTTGTTCTGGCCACGGAAGCTTTGCATATACTATTCTCTCTGGCAGAACTCTGTTACTCAGGACTTTCTCAGGGATCAGCTGAAAAATCTCCTCATTAAAGCTCCGTGTTCCCAATTCGTTCTCTAACTCAGCTCACTTCCCCTGCTCCACCACGACCGTTGTGACCAGTATTTTTTCCTCTTCCTGGCACTAACCACCATCTCCAAATCATGTTTGCTTGTTTATTGTCTGTCTGCCCTGGTCCAGCTAGTGATTCCAGGACCGGGTCGTTCAGTATTTTATAAACAAATTAATGAAGCGTCTGTTCTACCGCACCTAGGCCCTGTGGCCTGCTTTCGCAGTCTGTGTTTTTCTCTGCTGTTCTGGGGGCTTCCAGCTCCGAAGCCTGCCAGATCCCCATCGGGGCTCGCCAGTCGCCCTCCCACCCGTTCAAGCTGCGGGGGAGGCAGCCCCGTGCGAGGGCGGCGGCGGCGCCCGGCGGCCCAAGCAGCCGCCCCGGCAGGACCAGACCTGGCAGTCGCCCCGCTCCCGGCCTGGCACCCGGGAGGGGAAACTGGCAGGCGGGCACCGCCCTTCCTGGCGGGGGTGGGGAGGGGATCGCGGTGGCAACGACGCGCAGGCAACTGCATCCCCCCGCCCGGGTCAGGTCAAACGCAGCGGGCGTGGGCTGAGCAGGACCTAGGCACCAGCCCGATGGGGGAAACTCTGGGGTGGCTCCTGGGGCTCTGGAGCGCGGCCCGCCCACCGCGGACGCTCTGGACTCAGGCCTGGGGCTTTCCGGGCCTCGGCAGCCGCCAGCCTGGGAAAATCCCGGCCCCCTTCCCGGCGCCGCAGCCCTGCCCGGCAGAGCGGGGGAGGGGATTCCCGGAATCTGCCCGGAGACCGCTGTCGCGTCACTGGGCAGAATCAGCCCATGTTTGGACAGCGCTTCCGCAGCGTCAGCGGGGAAAGCCCCGGCGCGCGCGGCTGGGCGGTGCCGCGCCTGCGCGCCGAGCGTTTCGCCCCAGGCATCCTGTCCCCTGGCGCTGGGGGGGGAGGGGGGCTGGACTGTGTACCCGCCCTGGACCTTCCAATCCGGGAGATCAGGAGACGCGAGAAGGGTTGGACACCTGGGCTGAGGACGCAAGATGCCTGAACAGAACTGGCGAGGGTGACACAGTTATAGGAGCAAGCCACAAACAGCCGTGGGGTGGGGGCTGCCTAGTACTCCCCTCCCTCCGCCCGTCCGGCTTGAAAAAAAGACAACAGAAATTAATAAAGAACTTTTTTTTTTTTACTTAAATAGATTCAATAAAAAGTAAGGACAATAAACGAACTCACACATAAACACAGCTTAAAATAAATCCTTTAGAAACCGACTGCGTGTTTCTTCTCCACAGTACGGTGCAGAGAAGGGAGGGCAGGGGGCGGGGGTCCCCTCCCCAGTATCCCCGAGGGCTAGAGTACCGGGCGGCGGGGCCAGCTCCGCCGCAATCGCCCCCTCCTCCCCTCCCTGTTAAATACACAAATATATTATATTCAATATGAACTGAGTTCTGCAGAAAAAAAATTTAAAAAAAAATAGTGGAAGGGGGGCTTGTAAACGTTGAGGTGGAAGGACTGGGCGCAGAGCGGGCGGGCAGGAGTCCAGTGTGGTTTGTAGCGCCCTCAGGCCCCGGGGCCAGTGCCCACCGCCTGCCCCCTCGCCCCATGGGAGGCGTGCGCCCAGCCGTCCAGGTTGGGGAAATGTCCGTACGGGGGATAAGGGGGCGCTCAGAAGGCGTGTCCCTTGACCCCAAGCAGCAGTTGGCAGCCGTTGCTGACGTGGGTCATGACCTTCTGTTTGAGCTGGGCCACCTGCTCCCGGAGGAGGCCGGCAGTGCTGGACAGCCCCGCGTTCTCGGCCTTGAGTGTCTTCACCTTGTCCTCCAGGCGCGCGATGCGCTCCAGCTTCCGCTTCCGGCACTTGGTGGCCGCCAGCCGGTTTCGCAGACGCTTGCGCTCTACTTTGATGCGCTCCTGGTCTTCCATGTTGATGGGCGACACCGGCGGCGTGGCATCGCGGCTGCGCGCCTCAGGCACGGTCTGCGGTTCCTCCTTGAAGGCGGAGGCGCCACGGCCCAGGCCCAGCTGCGCCGGGTGGCCGCCGGCGAAGGGCGGCGCGTGTGGGAGGTAGCTGATGGTGGCCGTCGGGTACGAGCTCCCTGTCCCGACGGCGCCCCCGGCTCCTCCGGAGGGCGCAGAGGCCGGAGAATAGCTGCTGAGGTTGGTGTAGACTGGAGGCGGCTCCGGGCCGGCGTAGACGCCCCCGGGCCCGGCTGGGGGGCCCCCGCTGGCGCCCAGGGACACGTTGGGGGGCGTCACGTGGTTCATCTTGTGCAGGTCGTCCAGCGCTTTTACAAAGCCGTCGGCGAAGCCTTCCTGCTCCTCAGTGACGCCGCCCCCTGCGCCCCCGGCACCTCCACCGCTGCCACCCCCGCGGGGGTAAAAGTACTGTCCCGGGGGCGTGGGCGTCGTCGTGATCACGCCGTTGCTGTTGGGGACGATCAGGCGCTCCAGCTCCGATGAGGCGAGCTTGAGCGACGCGCCTGTGTCCGAACCCTGGCTGGAAAAGTAGCTGCCTCCGCCGTTGCCCTCTGGGCCGGGACCCCGCGCACCGGGTGCTTTGAGATTTCGGTAGGGGTCGGCCAGGTTGAGCGCCAGGCTGGGTTTCAGGAGTTTGTAGTCGTGTAGAGAGAGGCCGCCCGGGGTCCGGCCGTATCCCGCCGCTGCGTATGAGTCGTCGTGGTAGAAGGGCTGTTCCATTTTAGTGCACATCCGGGCGGCCCGGGCGGTCTGAGGGGGTCCCTGCGGGGCCGCCCCGGGCCTCACTGCGGCGAGCCGCGCGCAGTCCGCAGCTGTGCCTGTATCGGGTGTCTGGACGAACGTTCCTGAGGGCTGGCACTGGTCGGAAGAGGCCAGTCGGAGGCTGTGCGAGGAAGCTCTGTGCGGCTTCTCGAGCCCCTTTGCCCCTCTCTGGCGCGCTCGTTTTCTTGGTGTCGCTTCCCCCTTGCTCCCCGCTCCCCGCTGGTTCCGGTGCTGGCCTGACCGTGCTCAAGGTCCCGGCCGCTCCGCCAGAGCCACAAGCCTTTATACCGCGGTTGTCAGCCGCGGAAGTGCGCTCTGATTGGCTGTCGCCCGAGCCAGGCCCCCGCGCCCCCCTTCTGGAGCGTGGGGAAGGGGAGGAGGCGGCTCGCGTCATTGTCAGGAAGCGCGTGTCCTTGTAAACAGCGGCCACGGGCTGGGTGGCTCGGAGCGCCTTCAGGGGGAGGGGCCAGAGGACCCTAGGGTGCGTGAGGAAGGGGGTGCTGGGGCGATCCGAGGCACACCGGGAGAGGTTTCAGGGAGAGTGATGATTTCCCTGGAGTACGCGATAAGGGATACGAGGAATTGGTACTGAGCAACTCTGTGTGTGTTGGGGGGAGGGGGTGGTCCCGGGATGCACACGGAAAGGCCTGAGTGATCTGGAGTCTTTCAGAGGTGCTGGAGGGCTGAGAATACACAGAGACCCCGCAAAGGAGAGACAGGAAGATCAAGCTAGGTAGATGGGGAAGCGAGGGAGGAGACATCTGACTCAGAAACTGAGTGGGGGTCCTGGGTACAGAATGGTTGAGGGACTGGAATTTTATCGGGAGAAGCTGAACCCAGGTAAAATAAGGAGGAGCGATCAAAAGTGTACCCGGGAGAGGCTGGAGGGTCCACTGTGCAAAATATGAGTCGGGGTCCTGGAGTCCACCGGAGAGAGACAAAGTCCCCCACAAGCGGGAAGGAATTGAAACTAGAAATGCATAAAGGGTCCCTGGGGTACACTGAGGCAAGGAAAATACGTAGGGTAGAAGAGTGGGATACTGTCAGAGGTTGGGGGTCACTGGGGTCATCTGCGAAGTGATGGAGAGAATTAGAAGGGTCGAGGCACCCTTTCAATTGAGATAACATCGAGAGGGTCCCCGGTTGAGACCCGAGAGAAGGCGGGGTCTTTGAGGATCCTGGAGACCTTCCATGATCGGCACCCCCTCTCGTGGGTGCCTGTATACTCCCTACCCCAAAGCCCTCCCTTAGTGACCCTGAGGTTGACCGACACAGTGTCGGCTCCTGGTGCCTAGACCCAGCCCGACGGCTGGGGCGCGGTCGCCCAACCCCACTCCTTCCTTAGAAACAGGCTGGGGAAAGAGCGCCGCGGCAGGAAGTGTGGCAACAGCCCCGGGGGACGGAGCCCTGCCCTGCCTCCGTCACTCGAATCCTACAGGACCAGGCGCCCCGCCCTGTGTCCGGCGGGGTTCAGCGCCTCGGAAGAGGAACCTGAGCAGGCGACCCCTGAGGAAGCCAGGGGCGCTGAATAAGCTCAGCTGCAGAAGTCTCCAGTCACCGATCCCCACCCCAGTAATGGTTCAGTCCTCGGAGCCCGCAGGCAATGGCGGAGGCTGGCAGTCCCGGACGATTCCACTGGCCGGAGGGAAGGGGACCCACCGGGGAGCTGGGCCTGGTCGCCAGGGCAACAGGCTGGAGTCCGCAGGCCGGACTGGGGGCGGGGCGGCCCCCGGAGTCTCGCCCCGACGCCCATATAAGGGCACAGGAAGGGGTGGGTCTAGCGCTTTCCCGGGGCCGGGGGCCCCGGTATCTGCCAGGTCCCAGGGCACGCCCGGGCCCCCGGACGGCTAGTCCCGACCAGCCCCGGCCGCCGCCCCCGGGGCCCCCACGGCCGCCTGGCCCGGCCCCACCCAGCCACTCTGAGGCCGCGTCCTGCCAGGCCCTGCCTGGCCCGACCCAGCCTGGCAGGTCCCCGCCTGCCCGCGGGCCTGGGTCGGACTTCGCCCCCAGCCCGACGGGCGAAGAGGGGGCGGGCCAGTGCCTCGAGGCGACCCCGGCGCCTGGGCGGGCTGACACGGCTGCCTCTTACCTCGAGCTGGGTGCCCTTACTTTGTGCCAGGAGGTCTGGCACATACATCCGTAGGGGCTGCGGTGCCCCCTCCTTCACTCACGTGGGTGAAGGGCCCTACTCCTGTTTTAGTATGGGGGCTCCTCACCATCCAGAATACCTAAAGGGGGATCCATTCCTCACCTTAGGTGTCTCCCTCATCTGAGGGAACCCCTCCAGAGCCCCTTCCCCAGGAATAAGGGAAGGTTTAGATGGTGAGGCTTCGATTTAGACTTAAAGTGGAACTTCCAAGCAGATAGGATACCAGCCACTAAAACCAAAGATGATCTGTCTCTCAGAAAGTGAAGCCTCTATCTTTGGGGAGATAGAAGTTTCTTTAGGGCAGAGAGAGGCTGGGGGAGAGAAGCTAGCCAACCTTTACAGGTCAAGCACAGAGCTCACCAAGTGTGGAGAAGCAAAACGAAAGAAGGCAAAAGAGAAACTGAGCTCTGCAGGGGCTGGGGAAGTCCAGCAGAGCAGTGGCGCGTTGGGGAGGAAGGTCCCATGAGAAGCTGGGGGTGTCCCCATCTTTGGAGGGTCCTTGTGACCCCTGGGTACACCCTCCCCTCCTCCCTTGCTTGAACTGCTCCCCTCCCCCGCCCTAGGCTCAAGGGAGATTCCAGTGGCCGCTGAGTCTGGCAGGCATGTTGCCAGGTCTGTGTCTCCCGCCCATGCTAATAACTGCAGCTGACATCTGGCTGGGCCCTGCGGGGGTGCAGCGGGCAGCGTTGGGGGGCTGGGCAGGTCTGACCAGAGGGCAGCATCTCAGGAAGCCAACCTGCAGGTCCCATGGGCCAGGAGGCCACAGTGAGTCAGCCCTGACCAGTGCTGAGGCTGGCCATGCCAGGGGAGTCCTGGAGAGAGGTGAGACTGTCCCAATGAGAGTAGTGATGGAGGCCAAGGACCCAGCAAGGAAAAATGGATGTATGGGGGTGGAGGTTAGGGCAGGGAGAGCTGCAGGGTTGGAGTCATGCAGACAGACAGCACGACTCAGAGACACTTAAGACAAGCAGACAGAGAAACAATTATTATTTTAATAGCTAACACTTATATGGCTCTTCCCAGGAGAAGGAAATGGCAACCCACTCCAGTATTCTTGCCTGGAGAATTCCATGGACAGAGGAGCCTGGCAGGCTACAGTCCATGGGGTCCCAAAGAATCAGACACCACTGAGTGACTAACACACACACACATATGGCTCTTACCATAGGCCAGGCACTCTTGAAAGTGGTTTACATAGAATAACTCATTGCCTGCTTCCAACAACCCAGCGAAATGTGTGCTATTTGCTATTAGCCCCCTTTAAGAGACTAGAAAACTTAGGCACAGTAAGGTAAGGAACTTGCCTCGTGTCCCATAGCTCAAAGTCCTGGGGTTGACCTGAAACCTGAGCTGTCTGGCTCGAGTGTTAGCCACTTTTGTGTAGATAATCACAATCAGAGTGACATATATGCAGTACCAACTGTATGCTAAGCTCTGCAGGCCCCTTCATAAAGGGTCTCCTTTATGGGGGTTGGGCACAGGACAGAGGGGTGCTGGTGTGTTTGGGGGCAAGATCAACATGCTCTGTGCAGGAGTGTTTGAGCAGGGGGTGGGGATTGGGCCAGGAGGGAGGGCGGGGGCCCAGCTGAGCTGGTACAGCCGGTTCCAGGCCCCTGCCAGTCTCACCCTTGTGGCCTGGGCACCACCCCCTCATGCCGCCCCACTGGCGCCAAGGCCAGCCCCGTGAGGAGGGTGTGAGGATAGCCCCCTCCTCTGTCTGCACTGAGCACCCAGACTAGCAGCCAGGTACTGCCCAGGCCATGGGCTTCAAACCAGCATCTGGCTAAGGAGACTGTGCCCAGGCTTTCCTCATGCCCAGAGGCCCGGGACCTGGGGGACTGGATAAGGAGGAAGTTTACCCACCCCCACCCATGGGTCTCTCTGGGGCTTTTGGCCTTGGCAGGAGGGACTTCTCCTTCTTATAAATAGCCTGGTGACCCCCCTCCACCCTGGCCCGACTGGCCGGCAGGGCCCTCACCAGGAAACTGGGCTGGGGGCTGCCTGTGAGTCAGCCAGTGGGCAGGCCAGGGCGAGAACCCGCAAGTCATAGCACCCAGGCTCCCTTGTCCCTGCCCCTGGGTGTGGACAGACAGCTGGCAGGAAAAGGCTGAGAATCACGGAGGCCCTCCCCCAGGAGCCCCTAGCTTGCCAGCCGCATCCCTCCCTCACCTCTGTGGTTTGGGGGGTCCCTATCCCTCTCCTGGGGAGGAAGCGGCTCGGTTTTCTTAGAAGCAGGAAGGAGAGTCTGTCCTCAGGCTGACTAAGCTTGGCATGAGGGGAGTTTCCTACAAGACTGTTTCTGGTCCCCCCCCACCACTGCTGGTGAGGTCTTGGGGGGCCCGAGCATGGCTGAGATCCCGGGTGCCCCATTTATAGCGGATGTGTTGAGAAAACAGGCCCATACCCCACCAGGGACCTAGGCTGCTGAGCTGGGCCTCCTAGGAGAAGAGACAAAAAGCAGTCTGGGAGGGAGGTGGGGGGAGGTGTTTGGAGAGAGTAAACACCAGGATCTCTGGGTGGGGGCAGAGAAGGGCTGGCCAGCCCAGAACCCCACAGTACCTCCTCATAGTCCAGGGGCGCGCATGTGTCTGGCTGGCTGTGGGTTTGTGTGTGGCTGGCCTGTCAGGGCGTGTGATGTGAGAGTGTGTGTGAAGCCTGTCTTCTCAAGGCATGTGTCTGTGTGCTGGCCCAACCCTGCAGGGGTGTGTAGGGCCGGTCTGCTTTGGGTGGGGGGATGGAGGAGGGAGGGGGAGTGTGTCTGTGTGTATGTATATGGCCTATGTGATAGGTTGTATTGTGGCTGGCCTGTACACAGGAGTCTAGTGTGTTCTGGAGTTCTTTTTGCTAATCTATTCATGTCTGGTCTGTCCATGTGTGTGTGTCTGTATGTGAGGTTTACGGCTTGCCTGTGTGAGGTCTGTGTGTGAGGTCCATGGCTGGTGTGTGTCTGTGACCGTCTGTGTGTGTCCATGTGGGCTCTGTGGCTGGTGTGTGTGCGTGTGTTAGCCAACAGGTTCTGTCAGGGTGTCCTTGTGCCAGTGTGTTAATGAATATCTGACTGGGGCCTGTCCATGCTTCTCTGGGTTGGGTGTGACTATCTGGCCAGACCATATCTGTGAATATGTCAGTCTGTCCGCTTTCATATACCCAGTCTGTCAGAGGGTCTGACGTGCGTGTTATCAGTGAGGTAGTGTGTATCTATAAGGCTGATTTCTGGTGTCCTCAGAGCTTGTCTGAGTATGTATGCAACTGTGTGCGTGTTGTTGGGGAGTGGCGGCCGGGGCTGTCTGTCATGGTCTGTATGTGTCCTTCCTGTCCTTCTCTCCAAACGTTTATGATTGTCTCTTTCACCTCTGAGTTATCTTTTTGAATTGGTGATCCTGCTGGTGTGTGTGTGCGTGTATGCCTTTGTGGCCTTCTCCGGTGTGTCAGGATCTCACGCTGTATCTGAACATCTCTTGTGCACTTCTTGGGGCACTTGCACTGAAAGTGTCCCTTATCTCTGAGTCTATCCACATGCCTGTGTTGCCCACTTGCGTCCGTGTGTCCGTCCTGCCTGTGTGTTTCTGGCCTGTCACACTTGTCTCAGGGTGCCTGTAGACATGTGACTGTCTGCCAGGCTGTGCACTTCTCTCCTGAAAGTCAGTATCCTTGTGCTTGTCAGTGTGTCCATCTTGCCTGTATGCTGAGTTCACTTATCTGTGTCATTCACTCCCTGCCTTTATGCTTCTGGCCTGTCAGTATCTTCATGTGTTTGGCAGGATTTAGGTCTTCCTCTTTGGCCTACCCTGTCACCGTGTCTGCATCTGACAGCCGTCTTTACCCAGATTTGTGTCTGACCCTGTCAGTGTGTCCCCATTTGGCAGTCTGTCTGTGGCCAGGGTGACAGGAGTTTTTTGTGTGTAGACTGGCTTTCTCTCGGGGTGACTGTGTATGTGTATGCTCCTTGCCGCCCCTCCAAGTCTGGCTTCTCTGGGCCATGTTTACTCTGCCCCCAGCCGACTGCTGTCCTGCCCGGGGAGGGGCTGACTCTCCCGTCTGTCCAGCCAGGAGTCCACAGGATGTTCCCGAGACGCTGTCTCCGCCGACATCCCCTCCCTTGGGCCACCCTCGGGTCAGGACCCAGGCGTCCAGGGCGGTGGGGGTGGGGCCACAGCGTATGTGGGGGGGCATGTCAGGGCCCCGGAATGAGGGTGGGGGGGTGGGGAGGCGACGGCCCAACAGGTTCCGCCTCATTCCTGCCCCGCCTCTCACTTCCTGGGTGCCTGCCCCGGGCAGGGGGTGGACGGGATGAACTCTATGGCCTCAGAGCGCCTGGGTGGGGCCTGGACTGTCCCACAAGTACTCACTTCTGCTGGGCACCCGGCACCCAGGCCTGGGAGACAGGAGGCGCCTGGGTCTTTTTACCGACCAAGTCCCCTTTCTGCTCCTGTGCCCAGCTCTGGAAAAGAAGTGTCCCATCTATTATTCACCTAATCTCACAATGCCACAATAAACTGCTCAAAATTATCCCCCATTTTCAGATGGGGAAACTGAGACCCAGATAGCAATGAGGGCAGAGGCAGGATTTGAACCCAACTCTGTACCTGCCACCCAAGACCCCCAGTCAGCTCACCAACAGCCTTCCCTCCCCTCTCTAAGTATGAACCCAGGCCCCCACGAGGCCCGGCTCAAGGGGGCGCCTGGCTTGCTCTGAGTCAAAAGGGGCCCCTGGATGAAATGAATAAGAAAACGGCTTTAACCGTTTCGTCGCCAACGGGCTCTGCCAAAACTTCCTGTGGGCTTGAGGGGGAGGGGCTGGGGACTTGGTTCCCGGAGGGTTTTGGGGGGGTTAGGTACTGCCAATTCAGGGGTGGGGGAAAACGCCTCTAGTGACCTTGGTAAGAGATGGCTGAGGGAAAACACTAGACACCGACCCTCGCTGGAGGGAGAGCCCCACCCTTCAAGCTCCAGGTCCCCAGTACTGGGTTCTCAGCCCCCACTGCCTGGAAGGGGGTCTCAGAGTCCACAGCCCCCTCCCCAGGGGCTTGAGTCACACACGGGGAAAAGCCGCGAGGGGTGAGTCACGGGGTGGAGAAGGGGGAGCGAGGTCTGCTGTGGCCAGGGGACCCTCAAGCTGGCCTGAGTCACGCAAGCCCCGGCCTCGCTGACCCCAGCCCCTTCCCCGGAGATCAGGAGCGGGAAGCCTATTATCGGTGGACTGTGGAGTTAAAGGAAGAGCCGGGAGAGGGGAGGAAGCACCCGGCTGCGCGGGAAGCTCCGGTTCCCATGGTAACTGGGGGGTGGTTGTCTCTCGGCTCGATGGCGGGGTTCCTCCCTCGTCAGGGACGGTCCCCGAGCACTGGGGAAGCCCCCGCGCGCTCTGTCGAGGGGCCACAAGTTTCAGGTTGGGCAGGAAGGGGTTAACGGCGCTGCGTCCCGCCCCACCCCCCTGCCAGGGTTTCACCCTCGCCCAACTGTCCCGGGCAGGGTGGGGCTGCGCCCAGCGCTCCCCCGCGGCTGCCCACGCACGCACGCACGCACGCACGCACGCAGCTAGCCCATTTCCACCCTCTCCCGGCGCTCGCAGGCAGGACCGCGTCGGGCTCCACGCAGGCAGCGACCCCCGTCGTGCCTCACGTCACGCACGACGCACGCGCCCCCGCAGCGCAGGGAGCGGGGCCCAGAGCAGCAGAGCTCGAGGTTCTTGACACCCGCGGAGCACATCACCGCCTCTGCCTCCGCTAAGTACGCTGTCTTGTGTGACTTTGACACCCCCCCACAAGGTCACAAACTCTCGATCTACAGTGTCACGAGGACACAAGATACACCTGCCACACGTTGGCACAAACCTTCATTAATCCAGGCAGCCCCGCAGCGAATGCGGGCAGGGTCACACTGTCACACGCCGTTTGTGGTAGGGACACAGGCAGGGCCATCTTTGTACACAGGTGACATATACAGACACTCCTATAAAGCCACACCATCAACACAAAGTAAGACGCAAACAGATAAAGTCTCGGACCTCAGGAATCTAGTTGTCATGCAGCCATTCCCCTCACATGGAGACTGTAGAGTCACAGACACATTGTGGGGACAGACTTGATGGTCATACTGTCCACATACATCACATTAGGGCACAGAAAGTAAGACAAACCCACAAGGCTGCATACAGGGACACCAGATTGTCTCGGGGACATGGGCAAACCAAGGCCACCCATGACAGCCTCATGCTATCGCAGAAAAACACATGACATAAAGTAGGACACGGTCCCAGAAACAAAGGCATACTGAAGTACTGATGATCAGTCATTCACTGCTTACACAAAGAATGGCATAGGGATATAGACACAAAGTAAGGGTTTCCCTGGTAGATCAGTTGGTAAAGAATCTGCCTGCAGTGCAGGAGACCCCAGTTCGATCCCTGGGTCAGGAAGATCCCCTAGTGAGGGAAATGGCAACCCACTCCAGTATTCTTGCCTGGAAAATCCTATGGACAGAGGAGCCTGGCGGGCTACAGTCCATGCGGGTCCCAAGAGCCCCACACGACTTAGCGACTAAACCAGAACCAAGGTCCCATAAAGAAAAACACGTGCCCTAGTCCCTGACAGCACACCCCTCCTCCAAAAAAACCCACCAAATCACACACACATAGCCTGTTGTGTAAATTCCCAGGGCCTCAAGACTCACCAACACACAGGTCGATGCAGACACAAGCTTGTGCACACACAGTCACAGACCCACCATCTCCCATGTACATAGATGTGAACACATTTCACATGGACTCAGAGATATATACACAGACTCGAGGAGGGGAGGGGGTCAGGATGGGAGTCCTGGCAGAATGTCAGTGCCTGGAGTGTAGAAAACCTGCCAAAGTCCCTCATGATATGGGGTGGGGTATGGTGTCCACCCTGAGGCTGTGATCACTCTCCGAAGGGAGCAGCACCATCTCCAAATGTGTGAACTTAAGGGTCCCCATCCCAGCTCTCATGACTGGGTCTCTGCCCAGATGTGAAGGCCAGAGGGGGCGGGCGGGGGTCCAGCTGTGGCCACAGGGAGGGGTTGACTCACCCGCTTCCCAGCAGTACAGCCCAGGCTGGGCCCAGCTGTTCCTGGAAACAGAGGGGAAAGGAGGGGGTGGGGTCCCCAAACCAGCTGGGGGCTGCTGGCCCAGACCAGCATCTCTGTCCGTAATGGAGGCCTTCAGATCATTCTCCAAACTTTGGGGCTCTCTCCATCAAAATGGGGGTTTGAATCTTTTCCCCAAATAAAAGATCCCTGCTTCAGAATGAAGGTTTGTAACCGGTCTCCTTGGAGGGCACAGGGATGCCTTCAACAGCGGGGTTCCCTGTGTCCCATTATTAGGGATTGCTGCTCTTCTCCACCACCGTAGGGAACTCCCTCTCCCCTCCAACATGAGATTCCTGGCCGCCCCAAATGGAGGGTTGTGACTCCTTCAAAGTGAGGGTACCCAAACCTTCCTTTAAATCTGGGGACTTTGGGGTCCCTGAATATCTGTAACGCCTATAATATCATGGCAACGTTAAAACAATTCAAGTCCGTGCTCCAGATATTTAGATCCCTCCTAAACATCAAGATCCCTGCGGGTCTTGCAAATACTGGGGACCCCACTCCGAAATATTTGGCGGTCCCAGCACGTCCCCCAATATTGGGTGACTACATCCTCTCACAAATATTCCCAGCCTCCCAGACTTGTCACAGCCGTAGTTCCGGCTCACCTTCCATTTCTGCCAGGTGGCAGTCCGCCCCCCCCAACCCTGTTTCCCCCTGTTGGCAGCACCCTCTCCCTGACGGGTGCGGGATAGGGAATAAATGGCAGTTGTTCTCATGCCAGCCGGAAGAAGCCCAGTCCGGAAGCCCGCACTGCCGGCCCTTGTCCCTTTCCTCCCTACTCCTTTCCTCCGCTCTGCTCCCAGGGGATGGAGACTGAAAACAACTCGGGAAGGGGATGTGGGTGTGTAGACGAGCCTCCAAGGTCCCTGCGTGTGTGCGGTCGCGCGTCTGAGTGGGCTGTAAGCTGGAGTCAGTGCTAGAGTGATTGTGTTCCCGCGATACTGCGGGAAGGGGGAATGCAGGGAGGGGGTGTTAAGAGGGGAGCTGTTATCCTGCCCAACCTGCTGGGGGGGGAGGCGCGGGTAGGAGTCGCCAAAACCAGACTCTAGGTTGCAGGGAGCAGTCCCCTCCTTTCAGACCTAGACCCACCCCCAAAGCAGAGCCCGCCCCTCCCTCTGGGTACAGCTAATAACCTCTAATTACTGCTCATTACCTCGCCCGCCCCGCGGGGGAGGGACTGCAGGGGAACTCAGGCGTCAGAGGACGCCGGCCGGGGCTTTACCCGCCTCCCAGCACCCCAAGCCGGATCCACCCAGAACCTCTTTCCTCGCCTGCGCACAGGGAATTATGAGAGCCCTTGCCGCCTAGAGTCGTGGAGATTCCAAACAACTATATATTTAAATCCCTCAGCGCAGTGCTGCATTCTGTAGGCACTCCATAAATAGTGACTGCGAGTTTATTGGTACGTAGTACTAGTAACACTTTCTTTTTAAGCCTTCTTCACTGCCCAGGGGTCTCAGAGTAGGCCCTTCGTGTCCCCTCTAGGCGGCGTTCCTGCGGTCCGGGCGCCCCCTGGTGGGCCGAGGTGACCAGGACGGCCCGGTAATGGGTTCTGAGGCGCTGGGCTCAGGGAGGGGAAAGGGCTGGGAAAGCTTAGTGAAGGATGGATCCAGTGTAGGCAAATATGTCTGTTCATTACCCAGGACTAACTATCCTGCCTTCGACTTAGGACCCGAATCCCCTTGTCTACCCTTGGGCAAGACTATCAAGTCCCCTCCACTGGGAAGAACCTTTTGTGTTCCCTAAGTCCATAGAATACGTTATGGCCTGCCCTTCTCCCGCGCAAAGGCTCCGATCATAATGTGGTTAGACAGTAGAATTTCTTTCAGCTGAAGGGAAGGGACGTGAATGCGCCTGTATTACAGGGTGGGGCAACTCCACCTTGGTTGAGGAAAGACGACGAGGTCTCCACTACCTCAGAAAGAGCTCGGGGAAGAAGAGGCGAGGCCACCCTTGGAATGCGCAAGGTTGGCCCAGACTGACCCCTAGCGGCAATACAGGAGCCCAAACGGCTTCCCGGATCCAACATGGCGGATCTGAAGGCCCGAGCTGGAGCCTGGAGGAGATCACGTGTCTAGGGCGGGGCCTGCGCCTAGGGGGCGGGGCGGCGCTCTAGACCGAGCGGGAGGTCGGGGCCGCCGGCGCTCGCTGTTGGCTGATCTGGACGCCGCTGCGGTGGCGGGGCTGCACGGCCGGGGTCGAATCCGATCGGGAGCCATGAGCATGGACAAGGCCGAACTATGCGGGTCTCTGCTCACCTGGGTAGGTCGGGGGCGGGGCCAGGGACAGGTGTACGCCTGCTCTTCTCACCCGGGAACCCCGAACTTGGCTCTGTCCAACCCCTCCGTCCTGGGGCTGGGAGGAGGAGGGGGTCGTCGGCCTGCTAGGCAGTTGGACTCTGGCCTGAGCACCTGCCCAGTCACGTGGCAGTTTTGCTGGAAAGAACAGGTGAGGCCACGCCCCTTTGTGGCTGGGTCTTGTAGAGGGGGAGGGCACAGGTGAGCTGGCCTGGTCACGTGGTGCCTATGGGGACCAGGTGACTTGTGATTCTGCCCTCGCTTGGTCGCGCAGAGTTTATTGGGCTGCGGTAGAGTGAAGCCACGCCCCCTCTGGTCGGTCCAGGTGAGCAGAGGTCACACCCCCACGGAGCTGACTTGCTGGAGCAACTGGCCAGCAACTTCCGCCCAACCTTGTGAGAGTCCTGCTGACTGGAAAAGTCTGCGAAAGGGGCGTCGTTCCTTGGTCCCGGCCCCTAAATCTTGTTGCACTTTCCTCTCCTCCCTCAGCTGCAGACGTTCAATGTTCCGCCCCCCTGTACCAGCCCCCAAGACCTGAGCAGTGGCCTGGCAGTAGCCTTTGTGCTGAACCAGATGTGAGTGGGGCTGAGGGGGAGGGTCCCAAAGGAGTCATCCAGCAGCTCATCCCACCTTCTCACCCCCAGAGACCCTTCCTGGTTCAACGAAGCGTGGCTCCAGGGCATTTCAGAGGACCCAGGTCCCAACCGGAGGCTGAAGGTGACAGGTGGACTCAGGAATGGGGGACAGACTGGTGAAGAGTTGATCAGGGACCGGTCAGTTAGACATATCCTGGGTGATGGACAGACAGACCTGGACAGGAAGAGGGACAGATGTATGGGGACCAGCTAGCTATGTATTTGTTCCTCCATTATTGTATTAAGCAAGCCTGGGTGTGCAGCAAGGAGTAACACAGACAAAAAACTGCATACACAAGCATTAACATTGACTTCCAATGGCAGTTAGCCAATCTGGGTCGTGAGAGACAGCCAACTGAGAGTGGGTGGGTGGTTACACTAGATGGGCTGATCTCAAATGTGAGATTTGGAGGAATGGGATTCCAGACCCCAGGAACAGCAAATGGAAAGGCCTTCAGTTGGGAATAAGCTTGGTGTGATCGAGGAATGAATGGCATGGAGGTTAGAACAGAAAGCAGGGGTGTAGGAATGGTAGATGAGGTCATCAGGGACCTGGCAGGCTGGAGCAGGGAGGTAGATTCTATTTTAAGCTGTGTAAAGTCAAGAAAGGATTTTAGTAGAGGAAAGACACAAAGCTGGCTGGGGCTTTGAAAAGCTCCCCCTGGCTGTTTGTAGAGGAATGGAGGGAAAGCAGCAAGACTGGAAGCTGTTGTAACCATCCATGTGAAAGAAGATGATGGTTAGGGTCAAAGGGTAGTGGGGCAGGTGATGAGAAGTGACTGGATCTCTGGGACACGTAAATAATATGGGCAGGTGGAGAAGAAGAGCAGGCAGTCAGACAGGTCAGTCCTAGGAGGGAGGACATTCAGACAGAGAATGGGGCCAAACAGGATGAGATGACCAGGGATTAGGATGAGGCAGAGAAGAAGAGGATGAGCTAGGCAGGTTCAGGGTGGGGTCTGCCTGGCCCCTTCTCGGAGGTTTTGGGACCCTGGACACAACTCCTTGCCCCTCCCCAGGTCAGCAATCTGAAGGCGATCTTACAGAGCCTAGTGGAGTACTCCCAGGATGTGAGTAACTGTAAAGGGATTTAGTGGGTTAGGTTGGGAGGAGGGGCGGAATCCTTGAGCCCCTGATACCCCTTCCTCCCCCATCCTCAGGTCCTGGGGCATCCCATTTTGGAGCAGCACCTTCCAGATGTGAGCCTCATTGGCGAGTTCTCAGACCCAGAAGAGCTTGGCAAGCTGCTTCAGCTGGTTCTGGGCTGTGCCATCAGTTGCGAGAAAAAGCAGGGTATGGGAGGTTAGGGGTGGTCCCTAATGGGAAGACCCAAGAAAACCCTCCTTGCCCCTCCGACCCCCGCCTCAGTCTCCCCCACCTTGATCCCCAGAGCACATCCAGAGAATCATGACACTAGAGGAATCCGTTCAGCATGTGGTGATGGAAGCCATCCAGGAGGTAGGTGGGGGTGCCCACTGTGGCAAGGAGCTTCAGGGGAGAGGACATTTCCAGGGCAGAGGCAGCTGGGCACAGAGTCTGCCCTGGTAAGGCCTGGGCTCTGTGTGAAACTCAGTTGGCCAGATTTCTTTGTCTCATGTGTCTGCCAGCTCCTCCCAGCTCAAAGTCACAACCTAACATGCTAAAAGGGCCAGACCTCAGGAATTCTCAGGCGGTCCAATGGTTAGGAATGAATGCTTCCACTGCCATGGCCTGGGTTCAGTCCCTTCTCTGGATCTAGGATCCCAAATATTTTGCAGTGCAGCTGGGAGTTGGGGGGAGGAAGGACCAGGACTCCCTGTTTGTTGGACGTATGGGGCAGCCTCTGGACTGGGGTTGTTTTGAAGGACGAGGATTCTTAGGCTGGATTGTAGAAACTTTGGAGGCTGCCCTCAGAGGCCGCAGCTCATCTCAGTGTTCTCCCACTGCCCTCTCCCCTCCCTCCAGCTCATGACCAAAGACACCTCTGACTCCCTGTCACCAGAAACATATGGGAACTTTGATAGCCAGGTAAGGGATGGAGACCTTGTTAAAGTCCAACCCTATTACTGATTTTCCAGGGCTGCCTGAGGAGCAGGGGCTTGACCTTGAGCCTGTAAACCACTCCCATCCCCCAGGATCCTAGTCTCTTGTCAGGTCCCCAGGGCTCCCGAGTTGCCTTTCCTCCAGTCGCCTCAGGTCCCAGCTCTCTCTTAGATCCTCAGGGTTTCTCAGCTCCCTCCTCTCTGTCCCTGGGGATCCCAGCCTCCCATTCCACATCCTCCTCCCCTGGATCCCTGAGTTTTTTGCTTCTCCCCGTCCCTCCACTCCTCTCATCAGTCCCGCAGGTACTACTTCCTGAGTGAGGAGGCTGATGAGGGGGACGAGCTACGGCAGCGCTGTTTGGATCTGGAGCGGCAGGTGGGGCCGAGATGGGGTTTCTCAGGTGCCAGGGTAGGGTCGCCCATACAGCCTCCCCTCCCAGCTCCAGCTTATCTGTATGCCCTGCTTGCCCGCAGCTGGTTCTCCTGTCAGAGGAGAAACAGAGCCTGGCTCAGGAAAATTCGGTTCTAAGGGAGCGTGTGGGCCGGCCTGAGGATGAGGGCGCCAGCGGCCTCACTGCCAAGAAGCTGCTGCTGCTGCAGACCCAGTTGGAGCAGCTGCAGGAAGAGAACTTCAGGTATGGCCAGGTGGGGACAGGGCCAGCAGACCAGGGGCCTGGGGCAGGTACAGTCCCTTCATGTGACGCTTCCGCCATCCCCCAGGCTGGAGAGCGGCAGGGAGGACGAGCGCATGCGCTGTGTGGAGCTGGAGCGGGAGGTCGCAGAGCTGCAGCAGCGGAACCAAGCGCTGACCAGCCTGGCCCAGGAGGCGCAGGCTCTGAAGGATGAGATGGATGAGCTTCGGTGAGTGGCAAGTCCCCACTGCCAGACTGCCCCTCTGACGTCATTGTACCTCTGTAACCCCCAAATTCCTAGTGAGCCCTCATAATGCCCTACAGACTCTAAAGTACTGTCCTGAACCCTGCTACACTATCCTGGAACCCGTCATGTCCTCTGGAGAACTCCAAAGTCCCTGGATCCATGGTGGCCCCCCAAGACCCCACAATGCAATAACTTTGACCCTGGTGACACCTCTGACCCCCCATCACGTGACTGTCCCTTCTTATGATGCCACAGCATCCTTGAAACCGCAAAGTGCTTTGTGGGCCCCCATAGTACCCACCCCTGAACCTCAATGTGCCTTCTGTAGCCTCAAAAAGCTCCCTTGTGACCCCCATGACACCCCTGTAATATTAAAAGTTCCTAGTGAGCCCCTACCATACCTTCAAGACCCACACATTGCTGTGCCTCAAAGATCCCCCATGACCCCTCCATGACCCCTGCACCCACAATGCCCTTATTGGCCCCACAGCCATCTCATGACCCCAGAGTGTCCAAGGAGGCTCCTCAGACCCTGTGGGCCCCATCATTCCTTCTGTAACCCCAGTCATTTTGTGTCCCCCAGAAAACCCCTGATTTTGATCTTGGGCTATCCGTTGATGTTTGGAGCTTCCCAGGTGGCTCAGTGGTAAAGAATCTGCCTGCCAATGTGGCAGACACAGGAGATGTGGCTTCCATCCCTAGGTCGGGAAGATCCCCTGGAGAAGGAAATGGCAACCCACTCCAGTATTCTTGCCTGGAAAAATCACATGGACAGAGGAGCCATGGGGTCCCAAAGAGTCAGACACGACTGAGCCACTGAGCACAAACACAACCATTTATGTTTAGGTCTTCCTTGATGCTCGCTAATGATCCCCCAATATCACCAGGCCCCGCTGACCCCTGACCTTCGTGACCCAAATGCCCAAGGCTGACCTGACACCTTCCCCTGCCCGGAGGGCCTCGCATCCAAGCTGAACCCTTGACCGAAGACCCCCACCTCCTCTTCCCGCTTGCCCCGGCCCCCAGGCAGTCCTCCGAGCGAGCTGGGCAGCTGGAAGCCACGCTGAGCAGCTGCAGGCGCCGCCTGGGCGAGCTGCTGGAGCTTCGGCGGCAGGTGAGGCAGCTGGAGGAGTGCAACGCCGGCCACGCGGAGCGCACGCGACAGCTGGAGGAAGAACTGCGCCGGGCCGGATCCCTGCGTGCCCAGCTAGAGGCGCAGCGGCGACAGGTGCGGGTGGGAGCCTGGACTCAGACTGGGGTGGGGGCTCCTCTTGGCTGGCTGCTGACTTTGGCTTACCCACAGCAAGGTGCTGAGCCCTTCCACGCAGAGCCCGCCCCCTCGTTTACATAGAGGCCACACCCTCTAGACAGGCCAGCTCTGTTCTAGCTGTGCAAGCCCCGCCTTTTAACTTAAGCCCCGCCTCTTAACTTAAGCCCCGCCTCTTAACTTAAGCCCCGCCTCTTCCAAGTCTCTTTCTGCTGGTCCCTCTGGCCCCGCCCTTTCACCTTGTACTCAGTCCCTGTCCCTCCCTCCCACCCTGTAGTCCTCTCCCCTCGCCTCTGTTCAGGTTCAGGAACTGCAGGGCCAACGGCAAGAGGAGGCCATGAAGGCTGAGAAATGGCTATTCGAGTGCCGCAATCTGGAGGAAAAGTATGAGTCGGTGACAAAGGAGAAGGAGGTGAGGCTGAGGTCCTACTGCCCAGCCCTACCCTGCCCATCAAGGCAAAGCCCATTTCCCAGGAGGCTGATCCTGCCTCAAGTGGCCTGTTGTAATCTGTCCCTCCAGCGGCTGTTGGCAGAGCGAGACTCCCTGCGGGAGGCCAATGAGGAGCTGCGCTGCGCCCAGATGCAGCCTCGGGGGCTGGCCCAGGCCGGTGAGTTGGAGGTTCATCCCAGGATCTGGGAGAGCACTGGCCTGGAGCCTCACCTGGCCACATGTGCTGTTAGGGCAAGCAGAAAAGGCAGTGCCCAGGGCTTGTCTAGTTTGGGGTCACAGAGTGAGGCCATGCTGGAGGGAGTCTCAAGTGGAAAGAGGTGACATGGGCAAATGGAAAGCAGCAAGAGCTGCCCTTCGGGGCTCTGAGGGGGTGAGCAAAGACAAACTCAGGCCAAATACCATGGCTCCCTTTCAAACTGGGTGTGGGGTTTGTGTTAAGTCAGGCATTGGCCAAACTTGAGTCCCCAAAGATGCTTCTTCAAAGAGGACCCTAGGGATGGGGACAGGAACTGTGGCGCCACCTGAAGACTTTTCTCACATTCTCCAGACCCCTCACTGGATCCCACCTCACCGGCTGTGGGAAACTTAGCAGCCGAGATCCTACCTGCAGAGCTCAGGTATCCAGGGGTCAGTCACTCAGAGCTCTGGTCCCACTGGAGCCTGCCAGTTCCCACCCTCAACCCCATCCCCAGAGCAGGTACTTACCACTAGCCAGACCTGCTCAGCTTGGTTCCCAAGTCCTAGCCGGACTTTTCTTTCCTCACCCTGTGGACTGTAGTCCACCAGGCTTCTCCATCCATGGAATTCTTCAGGCAAGAATACTGGAATTGGTTGCCATTCCCTTCTCCAGGGGAATCTTCCTGACCGAGGGATCCAACCCAGGTCTCCTACATTGCAAGCAGATTCTTTACCATCTGAGCCACCAGGGAAGTCCTTTATGCTCACGCACTTCTAATTCTTTTACCTGGCTGGGACTCTAGCCCTGTTGGTGGCTCACATCAGCTCTTTGGGATCCACCCTCAGTGCACCAATTAGGTCCAACTCATCTGTCTCCACTGCCCAGGCAAAAATCCTTTGCCCAGCACCGCCCACATCAGGTTCTGCCCCCAGGACACAGTCCTGTTCTCAGTGTATTCCCTGCTGGGATCAGTGACCTGTATCCTGCCCGCATGAACTCCCAGTCCAGCTTTCCTCTTTGCAATGTTTTCCTTTCCCAGAGCCCTATCTCAGTGTTCTAACCCTCTCGTGTAGCCCTGCACTTCCCCGGATCCACCCCTAGACCGTGCTCATGGCTCCGCCCACTTTTCCCCACCCCACCAGCGCTCCGCCCACCCACTCCAAGGCTCAGTCCCGGGTACTCTAACCCTACCCTAGGGTCTGACTGGGCCCTTCCCCTGGGCACTGTCCCTCTCCTGGCCCCGTCTGCCCAGTTTCCCTGCCGGAGCCCTGAGTGGTGACCCATTTCCAGCCCTGCTCACTCCCTCGTGGTCCGCAGGGAAACACTCCTGCGACTTCAATTGGAGAACAAGCGCCTGTGCCAGCAGGAGGCGGCCGACAGGGAAAGGCAGGAAGAGCTGCAGCGCCACCTGGAGGAGGCCAACCGTGCGCGCCACGGCCTGGAGACGCAGCACCGGTGAGGACCCACCCTGCGAAGGGGGGCCTCCGCCTTAAGCTTGGAGGGGGAGTGAGGCAGGGCGCAGGCACTGAGCGGGGGCCCCCACCTCCGCAGGCTGAACCAGCAGCAGCTGTTGGAGCTGAGGGCCCAGGTGGAGGACCTTCAGAAGGCCCTGCAGGAGCAGGGGGGCAAGACTGAGGACGTGAGTGCCCACCTCCTCCCTGCCTGGCCCTCCCTTGTGCCCCCCACTAACCCTCCTCTCTCTCCCCCCTGCTGCCTGATGCCCCGTGAAGTCCATAGTAAGTACCTTGGGCTCAGAGTGCCACTCCCAACCCTCACCCGCCAAGAAGGTTGGGACCTCTGGACACCTCATCCCCACACTCACCCAACGCCTCTTCTCTCTCTCCTCCAGTCAATCCTGCTGAAGAGGAAGTTGGAGGAACATCTGTGAGTCGGGTCGCGGGAAAGATTGGGGCAAAGGTGTAGGGGATGGATCTGGTGTCCATGGGAAGTTGTTTATGAGGCCAGGGGGTCAGCTGACACACAGACTAAAGTGTCAGCTCCCCTGGGGTCTTATAGACCAAAGGAAGGTGTGTGGACTATTTGGAGGGAACAACTGGGAGTCACTCAGGGAATTTTAGCAAGGTTGTGTGACAAAGTGATAGTCACCTTTTATTACTTTTTTGCATTGCTAAAAAAAAAAAAAAACTTTTTTTTTTCTTTTCATTTTTAGCAACACAGCTCAGCTTGTGGAATCTTAGTTCCCCAACCAGGGATAAAACCTGGCCCATAGCTGTGAAAGCTCCAAGTCCTAACCACTGGACCACTAGGGAATTCCCCAAAAATAAAGTTCTTTATTAAAAAGAACTTTCTTAAATAAAGGGTAAACATGTCAGTCTTCCCTCATTAACTCAGTTTCTGTCCATTCCACCCCCATTCCTATTAGTTTATTATGGAAATTATATATATATATAATTTTTAAAGCAAATTCAAATGAATATGAGTATAGATTTTTACTCTCATTCCTCATTTACACAAAAGGTAGTATAATATGTACACTTTGCTTTCCCTACTTAACTAGTTTACTGGACACATTTCTTCGTATGAATAAATAAAGGGAGACCTTATTATTAATTTCGTGATATAGCATTCTTTGTCAGCTGGGGTTCCATGGGGAAACTGGACCTTACAGAAAATGATTTTCATGACTATTCTCTCAGTTCTGCCAAGACTGGAATGTACCTAATGCCTACCTAGAGCAAAGAAAGCTGTTTCCTTATAGAGGATGAATACCTGGAGGCATTGGGGCTTAATTCTGTAGAATTCTGGTCCAGAAGGGCTGTCATATAGCAGTTTTTTGGTTATATCATAATTGATTTAATTCATTCTTTCTAACCATTTGCAATTTCAATCTGTGCAACAAAGTAAAATCTTATATATGTATCATTTTGTTTGTGTGCAAATATATCTCCAAAAACAAAAAAAAGGAATGGGTGGCTCCCAGGGCATATGGGTTTGTAATTTTAGTAGATATAGCCAAAGGTTCACTATCAGATGTTATACCATGTTCCAAGTCCATGATACAAGATATTAGTCTCACTTATGGGGATCTTTGGGGTTTTGGCCGAGGCGGCAAACTATTAGCTTGTATTTCCTTTCATTAGAAGAGATTTGCATTCTAGAGAGATCCCTGGCTGCTGGGTTGGGAATGAACTGAGGAGTTGAGAGTAGAAGACTGGCAAGGGATGATGGTGCCTGGACCAGCATGTGGGCTGTGGAATGGAGAGAAGTGGACAGATAGGGGAGGGAGGGCTGGTCCAGGGGCCACCTGATGAGTGTCATGGAGGGTTGTGTCTCTGATGGCTGAAGAGATGGTGGTGCCGGGACACATAGCCCCCAGGCTTGGAATCAGGTGGAGAGGTCTGCAGGAACACTTCTTCTGGGAAGCAGAGAAATGGGCCCGGAACTGAGGCTGCCTCTGGCTCCCCACCTGCAGGCAGAAGCTGCATGAGGCAGATCTGGAGCTGCAGCGGAAGCGCGAGTACATCGAGCAACTGGAGCCTCCTGCCGACAGCAGCAGTGAGGCGGGGAGCTCAGCGACCTGGATGGGTTGGGGGAGCCCCCAAGCTCAGCACAGAGCTTAGGGACCACCTTGTCCCTCCAGCAGCCCGGCATATTGAGGAACTTCAGCACAGCCTGCAAAAGAAGGACATGGACTTACGAGCTATGGAGGAGCGGTGCCGCCGCTATGTGGACAGGGCACGCATGGTGAGGATGCTGGGTGCCCCACTGGCCTCCTGCCCAGGCCACCTCTTCCCCCTTGGCAATTCTCTGCCTCCTGTCCCCACGCCTGTCCTACTGTATCACGTCACAGACTTCTACATCATGGCTGGTGGGGCCAAGGTCACCTTGACTGTGTCTTTCCCCACCCGTAGGTCATACAGACCCTGGAACCCAAGCAGCAGCCACCTGGGGGGGCTCCCCCAGATCTCCATGCCCTGAGGACACAGCTCCGGGAGCGGGACATCCGAATTCGGCACCTGGAGGTGGGTGTCCTAACCCCTTCTCACTGCCCCTAGTATATCCAGTCCCTTGACTGTTCCCTCCTTAGCAGATGGACTTTGACAAGAGTCGAAGTCAGCGGGAGCAGGAAGAAAAGCTGCTCATCAGTGCCTGGTATAATATGGTGTGTGCAGTATCACCTGCCTGAAGTAATGGGAGCCTGGGGGGTGCTGGTGTCCTGGAGGCTCATCTGACCCCAGCTGTGCCCCTCCCTCCCTCCAGGGCATGGCTCTGCAGCAGCGAGCCGGGGAAGAGAGGGCCCCTGCCCATGCCCAGTCATTCCTGGCACAGCAGCGGCTGGCCACCAACGCTCGCCGTGGACCCCTGGGACGCCTAGCAACCCTGAACATGCACCCTGCCGACAAGCACTGATGGATCGCAGGATCCTGCCACCTGCCCAGCTTAATCCACCCTGGATTCCCCCAAATCACAGGGGGCCCAGAATTATGCCTCAGTTGGTTGCTTGAGAACCTTGAAGTCACAGTCTCTGCCCCTTTCTCTCCCAGCTGGGACAAGAGTGTAGAAGGCAGGTGGGAGGCAGGAATGGGCCTGTGCTCTTTAGCAATGTGATTCTTATTCTTGATTTTCTCCCTGGGGTTAGTGAGCTGCTAGGGGATAGAGTGATTTTATATTTGAGAAGAAAAATAATAAAGGCTTTTAATCTGATCTGGCTGGACTCCGGGCACTGAGGGCAGGGGGAGATGGTGTCAAGGGGCTAAGATCATTGCTTTTGAGAAAAGCCTGACTTATGTTCTTTGTTGGTTTTTTTTTGGGCTGAGCTGGGTCTTCATTTTGGCGCAGGCTTTCTTTAGTTGCGGCGAGTGGGAGCTATTTTTGTTGTGGAGCATGGGCTCTAGAGTGTGTGGGCTCAGTAGTTGTGGCCCAGGGGCTTAGTTGCTCTGCACTATGTGAGATCTTAGTTCCTCAGCCAGGGATCAAACCCAGGTCTCCTGAATTGCAAGGCAGATTCTTAACCACTGGACCACCAGGGAAGTCCCCCTTAACTTTTATTCTAAGTGACATGGGAAACACAGATGGTTCTGAGCAAAGGAGGCATGTGACCTGATTCAAGTGTTCATAGGCTCCTTTTGGTCCTGTGGGAGGAACAGACTGTGGAGGTGTTAGGGTCAGAGCTGAGAGACCAAGTCACTATCTCTGTGGGTGGTTGGATGATAGTGAGGGCTGTGTCCAGAGTGGGAATACTAGAGGAATGGGAAATGGTTGGATTCTGGATACAATTGGAAGATTAAGCTGATGGGACTTGCTACTGGGTTGATAAGGAGAAGCGATGAAAAAGAGAGAGAGAAACTGGGGACTCCCCTGGCAGTTCAGTGGTTAACACTGTGCTTCCACTACTGGGGGCGTGGGTTTGATCCCTGATAGGGGAACTAAGACACCACTTGCAGCTCTGCGTGGCCAAAACATATATATATATTTAAAGGGACTTCTCCAGTGGTCCAGTGGTTAAGAATACACCTTGCAATTCATGAAACACAGGTTGGATCCCTCGTCAGGGTACTAATGCCACATGCTGTAGAGGAACTAAGTCTGCACCAAACCAAAAGATCCTGCATGACCCAGCCAAGATCTCGTGTGCCACAACTAAGAGCCAATGCAGCCACATAAATAAAATGGTTTTTTTAACAAATGAATTTTTTAAAAAAAAGAAGTTGAAGATGACTCCCAGGTTTTGTCCTCAGGAAGAACAAAGCTGATGGAAGATAAACAAGTGGGGAGTTGACAGGGATCTGGTTTGGGGAGCATGTTATGTTCAAGGTGCCCATGAGATCCATACGTAGAGATGTTGAGTAGACAGGTGGCTCTTTGCATCTAGAGTGTGGGAAGGGACCCTGGCTGGACTTTAAATTCAGGAGTCATCTACATACAATTGATGTAAGACCTAGAGCATTGAGGAGGCAGAGGGATCACTTGCAGAAGCAAGGCTGGCAGAATACCCTGGCGGTTCCGTGGTTAGGACTTCTCACTCCATTGCAACGTGTCCAGATTTAATCCTTGATTGGGGAACTAGGATCCCTGCAACTAAGCTGCAGGGTGTAGCCAAAAATAAACAAAAGGTTGGGGGGAGAAAGCGTGGTTCTGGGACCTGTGAATCCTATATTGATGAATGAGTAAAACCATGGGCACTGAATGGGGCCATTTCAGAGATCAGAATTTGGAAGTGGACAGGACATCATCAAATAATCCTTAAAGCTTACCTAGCATAACACCTGGCAGGAGTTGGGTTTTCAGAGGAAAAAAAATACAATTTTATTGAGCACCTATTATGTACCAAACATTTTAAAATCCGCTTTCATTTCATCCACACAGCTCAGGAGATGGGCACACACTCATATGTCCGTTCTAAAGAAAGAAGAAAGCCAGGGCGCAGGGGTAAAAGCTTCTCATGCAGTGGTGGTAAGTAGAGCTGGTGGTAAGGCACCGCTGTTCAGAAGGAAGCTGGAAGGATACCCCGCCCTTAGTGCAGTCCTCGGCCCACAGGAGGCGCTCCAACGCTCTGTGCCAAACGTAAAGTTGGGGCGCAGGCAGGTAAGAAGGGGGCTGGCAGAGTCCACACGTAGCTTATGCAGACCTAAACTGCTGCAGGCAGGCTTGTTTCCCTGTCCTTGGGAATTCAGGGTCCAAAGGTCTCAGGCTAGACTCTCCTCCTCCTCTCCAATGGGGCTGGGCAGCCAGGGCGGAGCCGGCCCCCGGGTCCCAGGCAGCGGCACCACGGTGAAGGGCTCAGCTGGCGTCCTGGGGGCGGGGACGGGGGTAGGCGACTCGGGGCCGGTGGGGGGCTCAGACTCCGGCTCCGGCTGGCCTAAGTCGAGCAGCGGGCCTTCGCAGCCACACTCCGGGACCGCGCCGTCGGGAGCGCCAGCGCACGCGCAGCTAGCAGCCATGGATTCCTCCGACACGTAGCTGTTCTTGCGGCGCAGCAAGGATACGCGCCGGCCGAGCAGGCCACCTGTGCCCATGCTCGCGCCCACTGGCAGGAGGCGCTGCAGGAAGTCGCCATGTGCTTCGTTTGGCGGCGCGTCCAAGCCGTCCTGACGCTGGAACTGCATGTCCTCCTTGGCCAGCCTGCAGGAGAGACAGAGGGTCAGCACTGCCGCCTCTCCCGTCTTCATCAACAGAGCTGAGACCGAGGCACGCTACTTTTCCTGCCTCCATCCACCTCATTGTTCCACTTTTCCCAGAAGTCTTGGCTTGCCCCCAGAGCCTGGCCTTATCCTCTGGCTCTGGCTATGAGCAAACTTAGGCCTTAAAAGGCTTAGCTGGGTCTCTGCCTCCTGTCGCTTCTGGTCTTCCCAATCCTCATAGACTGTAGCCTTCTGTGTCCCGGCCCCAGACCTTGACCCGGATCCCTGGCACCTCATCCTAATTCTATTGACTGTAGCTTTTAGCTCCGAATCTCCAGGGTGTAGCGTTTAGCCCCGTCCTGGTCACTCACTGCCCCTTCAATTAGACACAACCCGCAGTCATGCGTCCAGAGGATGAGATGGTTGGATGGCATCACCAACTCAGTGAGTTTGAGCATGAGTCGGACATGAGTTTGAGCAAACTTCAGGAGATGGTGAAGGACAAGGAAGCCTGTTGTGCTGCAGTTCATGGGGTCCCTAAGAGCTGGACAGGACAGTCATGAGACCCCGCCCAAGAGGCCCTGTCCAGCCCCACTGGCTCACGTGATGTCGAAGGTAGAGCCCTGGAAGGAGGGCTGCTGCATCAGGAAGGCAGTGGCCGCGGTGTAGGGAGCGCGAGCCTCAGCCGCGTCCCAGTACAGGTCCTTCTCTAGCATGGCCAGGTCATCATACATCTCATCCACAGCCAGCATTGACACCTGCAGGCGAGGATATGCAGGGAAGAGTGGGGCATGGAAAAGCGCTGGCACCACAGGCTGGACCACTCGGGATGGGTCGGAAGGTGGCTATCAGAGAAGGAAGGTTCAGGAGTGATGTGCGGAAGAGTCCTGGCAGGGCTGGGGCCAGGGTCACTTTAGGAGCCTAGGGATGGTCTCAACTGAGAGAATCTCACCTGGAAGCATCGGTCGATCAGAAAGTTGGTTTCAAAGTCATCATCGTCCTCTCCAAAGGGGTTGATGAGCTGCTCAGCTACCTGAGAGGGAAAAGGGGAGGTAGGTAGGCAGAGCCCTGAGAACCCCTGCCCACTTCACTCCTGTAGTCCTGGCCTTGGGACCCCCACCCACCTTGAGCCAACCAGCATAGAAGAAGAACTGCAGCAGGGTGAAGATTGGCACGCACAGGTCCAGGTCGTGGTCTTTGTAGCCCTGTGCTGGGTCCAGGAACTGGCGACCGATGAGGCAAGCCAGGAAGTAGCTGTACACAGCAATGGTCACCACCTGGGGAGGGACAGAACGGGGTGCCAGTCAGGTCTTGAAAGTCATGGAGAGACCAGAGCTCGGATCACTCACTAGTCACTGTGACAGAGTCTCAGCTAGTCCTTAGTTTTTCCTTGAGACCAGTGCTCCAGAGCCTCTGACACGGATATAAAAAGGCAGAACCAGGTTACCTGGGTGTAGACAAGGGGCACGCTAATCCAGTCATAGTGAAAGAGCATCCCACACTTGCTCCGAAACACATTCAGCTCCTGGCGGGGCAAATACAGGTCATGAGGGGGCTGAAATGTGAGCTCACACATGGGGATTAAGTAGGGGACTACCTGGGATGGAGGTGAGTGGTCACCTAGTGGGAGGCGGGGGTGTGCTTCCAGGGACTAAAGAGTATTTAGTGGTGAGTGTGTACCTAGGGGCATTATTCACCTAGAAACCGCCCTATAGAGATACGTGTACACCTCGGGGCTCTAGATAAGGGTGTTTGGAATCCGCCCTGTGAAAGGCACGTGGCAAGTTACGATATGACACAGCCTCAGGGTAGGTGGGGTACAATTTCCGTGGTACTTTTTTTTTTTTTTTTTTTTTAATGAATGAACACCCGGATGACCCACCTCCAGCAGCAGCTTAAAGGCGCCATTGTCGCGGATGCGGCCCTCGCGTCGAGCCTGCGCCGCCAGGTTGCAGAACCAGACGCAAGGCACCCAGTACTTGTTGTAGGATGAGTTTAGATTCTCGAACTTCTTGCGCTCCTCGCGGGTCATAAACCCTGCGGGGGCGAGGTCGGGAGTTATTTGCCCCTCCCCCTTCCTTGCCCCGCCGCCCGCGTTCCGTTTTGGCTGCAGCCTCACCTGCTTCCACCACATGATCTATGGTGGGGAAGCGCTTGAAGACCGCGGTGCTGACCGAGCGCAGGATAAGCACTCCGGAGAGCCCTGCGTAGCGCATGAGCGTGCGTCGGTAGAGACGGCCGCGCTCATCGCGTCCGTGCACTGTGCCGACCACGACGCACATGAGCGCGTCGGTCAGGGGCATGGATAGGTACTGGTTCCACCAGCGGTGCACCACCAGCGTCACGTAGAAGCCTGCGGGAGAGCCGGGGATGGGGGAGAGGGGCTCAGTTGGGAAACTAGGGTCTGGGGTTTGGGAGCCCAGATCAAGGGGAGAGGAGCCGACCTGGGTCTTGCATCAGGAGCACGGGATAACTGGACACCCAGACCATGTGGGGCCACGTGGGCTGGGAACCTGGGAATCCAGCCCTGAGGTCAGAGGTTGGTGCAGGCTGAATCGAATCACCCTGGCTGCTTGGATGTCATCTGGGATGGGAGATTAGGATCTCCGTAGGTGATGGACAGGGAGGCCTGGCGTGCTGTGATTCATGGGGTCGCGGAGAGTCGGACACGACTGAGCGACTGAACTGAACTGAACTGATAGAGGTGAAGGACTTCCCTGGTGGCTCAGACGGTAAAGCATCTGCCTACAATGCAGGAGACCCGGGTTCAGTCCCTGGGTTGGGAAGATCTCCTGGAGAAGGAAATGGCAACCCACTCCAGTATTCCTGCCTGGAAAACCCCATGGACGGAGGAGTCTGGTAGGCTACAGTCCATGGGGTCGCAAAGAGTTGGACAAGACTGAGTGACTTCACTCACTCATAGAGGTGAAGGAGGGCTTCCCAGGTGGCGCTAGTGGTAAAGAATCCGCCTGCCAATTGGATCCCTGGGTGGGGAAGACCTCCTGGAGTAGGAAATGGCTATTCATTTCAGTATTCTCGCCTAGAAAATCCCATGGACAGAGGAGCCTGATAGGGTACCGTCCGAGGGATCGCAAGAGTCAGACACGACTGAGCACACACATCGGGGTGAAGACATGGAGCCCACAGGTAAGTTGTTACCAAGGCCATAGGGAGCCCCTGAGCCAGGGTTGTGTGAAGGGGTTGGGCACACGGTCTAAGTTAGGAAACCTAGGGCAAGCTGGTCACCCCATCCTTATAGGCCCAGAATGGTGGGAGGAAGGCTGATATGCGAAATCATTGAGGACAGGGAGCCGGGACTTGTCAGAGAGATGCCCCTCAGGACTTGAAATGAGGGAGTCCAATGGGATCTTTGAAGGGGGTCCGTGGGATGGCTCGGATGATAAAGAATCTGCCTGGAATGCAAGAGACCTGGGTTTGATCCCTGGGTCTGGAAGATCCCCCAGGGAAGAGAATGGCAACCCACTCCAGTATTCTTGCCTGGAGAATTCCATGGTCAGAGGAGCCTGGCGGGCTACAGTCCATGGGGTTTCAAAGTGTCGGACATGACTGAGTGACTAACACACACTGGGGATCAGAACATGTCAGGGGAGGCACTGGTAAGCCCATGCAGACACAGATGGGAGTCCCTGAGGTGACCAGGGATAATCCTCTCTCATGGGGGAACCTCAGGGGATACACTGACCAGGTGACCTCCAAGGTCCTGGGAATCGATGCCATACCTGGCGTAAAGGATGCAGAAATGGGGATGTGTGGGGATGGCTTTGAGGAAGGATCTCAGAAAGCAGGAATGGCTATGGGTTTCTCGGGATGAAGAGAATGGGGAACTCCGGAGAGCGAACCCACCCAGCACGAAGGAGACCGGGATGAGACTGGCGTACCGGTCGCAGTAAAGGACGAGCTTCTCGAAGTAGCGTTTCTGCTCTTCGGTCAGCACGAAGCTGCGAGGGAGGGGGGCACGGGGTCACCGGCGAGCCCCCGTTCCCAGCAGCCGGTCTCTCTTCCCGCACCCACTCCGGGGCCGCCCAGGAGCCCCTCCCCAGACCTCCCACAGGCACGGCAGTCCCCATCCCCTCCCCATCCTACCCACCCCGGGGCCGCCTCACCGATAGGCGGCACTCAGCGCCATGTAGAGTCCGAGGAAACAGAGCAGCTCGCGCCACAGAAGTTTATAGATGCTCCCGCGCCACAGCAGCAGCAGCTTCGAGAAGCCGCCGAAGCGCGCGTTCGCCACGCGCGCCGTGTAGGTGACGGTCATCGCGGCGCCCGGGCCGGTCGAGCCAAAGGAGAGGGGGCGCTGGATCGGACCTAGGCTTGGGGCCCGAGGAGTGGGGGGCCGGGACGGGGCCGGGCTGGAGGCTACGGGCGGGGGTGGAGAGGTGCGAGCCCGGCTCAACTCTGCGCCCTGTTCCTCGCCCGACCACCTTACCAGCTCCTGGGTTCCGGCTCTTGCTCGGGTTCCCGTCTCCTTTGCCCTAGCCTAGCCCCCAGCCCTCCTCTCCAAGGCCCCCTCTTCCAGGTCACTCCCTTCCTTGGACTCGCGGTCCCAGCGTCTTGTACAGACCTTCCCTGGCCCTCTCCGTCTGTCCCCCACCCTCAAGACCCTTAGGTTTTATCTCTCTCAGATCCCATACCCCTTACCTGGACGCCATCTACACTTTCCTCTGCTCCCTGAGTCCCGAACCCTTTAGTTTCTAAGTTCCCAGGGCTCCAACTGAGTTTCCTCTCCAATTCTCTTTCCTCAAATTCCACTTCGACCTTTCCTCTCCTCCTCCCCTAACCCAATCTGGGCGCATTCTCCGCCCTGCGCTTTCTTTTGAAATCCTTCAAAGTCTGGTCCCCAAGCTTCCTGGCCCCCAGGTCCCTTCCCACAGTTTCCCTGGTCTCAGACTGGCTCCCTCTGCTGCACAGCAGCCCCAGTCTACCCCCCTCCCACTTAATCACCCTGGCTCTGCCCCCTCCCCCTGGCCCTGGATCCACCTGGACATTTCGTGTGTCCATTCCCTGCTCGCCTTCCACACCCTACCCTGAGGATTCAGATGGATTCTCCCTCGCAGACCGACTTGTCCTCAGGGTTCCCGGTTCCCCCAGGCCTGGGTCCTTCTCACCTGATGGCTGGTTCAGGGACACTTGGGACAAGGACAGGATGGGCTGGGCGGGTGGCTTCAGTGTTGGGTGGGGCTTAAGCCAGATTCTGTGAGGGAGGGGGCTGGGGAGTGGATTTGGGTGGCCCTTCCCTGGCCCTTCCCCCCCCACCTGTCAGTTGCACAGTTACAGCCTAAGAACTTTGTTTGAAGTCTCCTCAGTTTGTTACCTGGGGCGGGAGGTGGAGAATTCTCCCTGACCTCCCTAGCTCCTCCCTGTCCTGTCTCCCAGTCAGTCTCTGGCAGGTCCCAGAAACTTTAGCCCTAGAGCTGGGGGAGGGGGCAGGAGCCCTGTCTTTACCCAACCCAGTTGTACACACACTGCTCAGTGAGGCTGGGTCACTCGAAACTCACCTGTAAATTAACCATAAAGATGCACATGGAAACATACCATAGATCCAGACACAAATTCAACTTTCCTCAACACAGCCTCCCACAATCACCGTGACCCAGAAAGAAGTTACACACTGTCACAAAGATTTCCAGAGTCACACGAGACACTTAGCCGTACCCCACCCCCACTAACATGCAGATATAAAGCCAATGGACCCTAACCCAAACCCACCAGGTTCTCAGCTCTCAGGCACCCACACGGAGCTCCAAACAGCCACCCAGGAACACAAGGGCAGGGACCCAAGCACTGAATTCCTTCATAATTGTACTAGGCAACAAAGACACACGCAAGGTCACACAACCAGCCAAGTGCAGACCACAGCCCAACCCCAGAACACCATCACACAGGCGACCATCGCAGAGGGAGGTAGCCTACATTTACTCCTGATCTCCCCCGTGCAAGAACACGCCTGTGACTACACAGGAGTGTGAGCACGCTCTGGGAGTTGGTGATGGACAGGGAAGTCTGGCGTGTTGCAGTCCATGGGGTCACAAAGAGTTGGACGTGACTGAGGGACCGAACTGAACTGACCACACATCAGATGCAGGAGTACCTGCCCTCAACACAGCAGCCCACAGTCCTGGGATCAGATCCAGGTCTGGTGGCCCCTTAGATTTGCCCATGTTGCAAAGACACATGTGTGCAACACTGACCCCTCCCAACAGTCGCACAGACCCAGAGGGTCACATCCAGGAGTCAGGCCATAATCCCTCATGAAATTCACCTGCATTTATTTGTACATCAACCCATAAGACACACCCTCCCCAACACCCCCTCACTTTGGGTGCTGGCAGGCAGGTGCGCACACACACCCTGGGTTGCAGTCACTTTCGTCATTGTCGTGAACACACAAGCTTAGGGACACAAAACTTTGTCCTCACATTGGCACAGATACAGGACACATGTTCTCCCTTCAGAGGCACACCTACACAGGGGGCACTCTAGCCTGGCACAGACAGCCCTCCATCCTCAACTTTGAATGCATAGGCAGTGTGGGAGGGGCAAAGGCTCAGGGCTCCAGCCCCAAGAGGGGCGTCCTGGAGTGACCCTCAGACTCTCCAGCCCACCCTAGCTCCAGAAGTGCATATGACTCCACTCGACCCCACCCTGAGGTCTGGCCAGCCAGGACGCTGTGTTCCTAACCCGGCAGGTGTCTGCCCCACCCGGGGTAATTAGGAACCAGCCCGGACTGTCTGTCCTCGGACCCATGCCTCCGCTGTCCAGCTGCTGGACAGCTCATAAAAGAGGGTGAGGGGTGATGCTGCTAGCTAAGGCAACTGGGGAGGGGACAGGCTTCAGGTTGATGGGCTCCATACTCAACCTGGCTTCCCTTGTAGCTCAGCTGGTAAAGAATCCACCTGCAATGTAGGAGACCAGGGTTCGATCTCTGGGTTGGGAAGATCCCTTGAAGAAGGGAAAGGCTACCCACTCCAGGTTTCTGGCCTAGAGAATTCCATTGTCCGTGGGATTGCAGAGTCAGACACTACTGAGCGACTTTCACTTCATTTCATACCCGACCTGAGGCCCCTATTTCCTTGGATATATCCTTAAACACAGCTACCAGCCCTCCCCCCACGCTCCCATCCCCCGTGCTCATCTTCCGTCCTCGTCCTCTAGCTCCCAGTATCCCCACACACTTGACTGCTGGACCCCTGCTGGGGCGGAGGCAGGTTGCCCAGGCTAGTTCACATGCTCACTAATTGTAACAGCGAATGTTAACAAACACTCCTTGGCAGCTACATGCCTGGGGCTGTTGTAAAGGCGTTACCTATTTCATCTCATTGTGTCTTTACAAGAAGGAAATGTCAACTTGGTGCCTTTGTTATTCCCGCTATTATTCCCGCTAAACTGAGGCCAAGATGACACACAGCCTTCGTGACACACCTGGGATTTGAACCCCAAGCAGTTTGGTTAGGTTACAAGCACTTCCCTGACATGGACCTGCCTATACTGGCTTGGGTACAACCCGACGGAGTTGGGGGGGGGGGGACACGTCTAGGCTCGTGGCTGGGTTCCCCTTACATATGCACACCCTGGCACATCTAGATCCTGGATGTGTGCTGTCTAAACACTACTTCCTGACTCATGTGTGTTCTCAAACACCCCTTTTCTCTCCCCACCCACATTTAGCTCTAGCTTGGAGCTTGCAATTGCCCAAGATCATGCCAGTCCTGGGTCTCTCAAGCAGGGTGTGACAATGACTGTCCAGGAAGTGGCAGAGGGAAGCGTGAAGGGGAGAAGGCGGACTGTTAGGTGTCTTTCAGGCTGGTGTGCTGACCCTTCCAAGGTCAGGTGAATTTGTGCCAGGGCCCTATGAGTGGCCACAATTCTGTCTCCATTTTAGGAATAGGGGACTGGTGCTCAAACTGCAGGAAACATGCTACAGGCCACCAAGACTGCTCTGGGGGCAGGATGGGACTTCAGGGCCCCTCTAGCCTCTTGAGTTTTTTTGTCATCTTGTCCCCTAAACTGCCCCCCTGTTGCAGTCCTGTGCTGGGACAGACTGATGCCATGCCATTCCATAGAACAGGAATTGGTTGTGGGGGGGAGGTGGGTGGAGACTGTTAATCCCCAGTCTGGCAAGCCCAGCCTCTGCCCAGGGCGCCCACTAATTCCCAAACCAAACAGCAGGCAGTGCTGGGCCCGCTGCCGGCCTAATCTGCTCCCTGCCAGCCTGGGGCTGGTCAAGGGGCCTCTTGGTTCCCACGCTCTGAGCCCTGAAGGATGTGGGCAAGATGCTCCTTCTTCTGCTCCAGGCTTTACAGCCCTGAAGGACACCCTGACCCACAGAGACCAAGAAAACAGCACCCCTTTACCAAGGAACCCTCCTTCTAAAATTGCCACAATAAACATGCAGAGATCTGTTAGATCTCTGTTTTGACAGTGTCTCTCTGGATGTGACATCCTTGTGCAGTGTACAACCTGTGCAACCGTACATGAAGGTGCTAAGCCCCAACTCCCACCTTGTATCAATAGCCACAGAAGTTTAAGATCATTTTATTGAGGGAGGAGAGGTGGGGAGAGGTGGGGGGGCAGCCATAGCTCCCCCAGCCCCACCAGGGGGAAACGACCCCCTCCCCGCCTCCCATCCCCCAAGTGGTTCCCCTGTATTAGGGGGGGAACTTTGTGCAAACTCTGCCCCGGAGGGTGGCAGGTGGGTGTGAAATGGCAGCTGGGGCTGGTGGAAGTGCTACTGCGCGCTGGGGGGCTTGTAGGGCTCCAGGAGGAGAGCGGAGAAAGTGTTGACCTTGTCTGCTCCCCGAACCTCATGGGGCAGCAGTGGCAGCTTCACAATGTGGAAGTCTTCGTATAGGTCCTCCATCTGCAGCGGGGGCAGAAGGCAGCAGTCAGGTGGCCCCGGGGCAGGGCCAGGATGTGATCGGTGTAAAGGGTCAGGCTGGGGGGGTCTCAGGGTCAGGGAGAGAATATGAGCAAGGACTTCACAGGGTCATGGGTGGGAGTGGTGCCAGTGAGGTCAGAGACCATGGGCCTGGACCTCCCACTCCCCAGGATCAGAGATACCCAGGCCAGCTAGTCTACAAAGGGCAGAATCAGGTCTGAAGCAGGAGGTACAGGGCAGGGGATTAGGCAGATTGTTGAACAGAGAGTGGGCCGGAGCAAAAGATCAGAGAACACAGTAAAAGGTCAGCTGGGCTGGCTGGGCTGGGCCAGATCGCAGCTTCTGGGGTCAAAGTGTGAGGACTCGGCGGGAGGGTGGGTGTGCGCACCTGGTCCAGGTACTTGGCTTGGATCTTGTGGCGGGCCTCACACATCTTGCAGGGCTTCTCGGGATCAGGGAAGACGAGCTGGTTGACGATGATGTTGTGCGTGTCAATCTTGCATTTGGCCAGCTCCTGGATCAGCCGTTCGGTTTCATACAGGGACAGGAACTCCGCTATGCACACACAGATGAAGGTTGTTTGCTCCTGCGGGAGGCAAGAGAGGACAGGGAGGGGCAGGTCTCAGCCCTGTCTCCGTGGTTCCCACAGCCCCTCACCACCCACCTGGACCTGAACTCACAGGGTCCTTGAACTGTTCGCTGACAGAGCGGATGACAGGCAGCGTCTCCTCCAGCTTGGAGGCCAGCTGGTCTGCGTTCATGTCGCCGAGGCCCAGCATGTTGCACATCTATGGTGATGGGAGAGGGCTCACGGTTTACCTGGTGCCCATTACACTCCCTGGGTCCAGCTCACTAGATACTTGGTTGGGGAGGGCAGGTGGGTACGGGGAGATGGGAGGAAACGAATCCCAACACCTCCCAGTGGTTTAAGATGCGGGCCCTTGAGCAGATCACATGGGGCCAGCCCCAGATCTGCCATTTTTGTGGTACCATGGCCAGGTTAGTGCCTCAATTTCCCCATGTGTAGAGCTGCTGTCCTACACAACACACTGTCACACACTCAGAAGGGTGCCTGGCACACAGGAAATGCTCCACAAATTTTACTACCTGAGGGGGGCTTCCCTGATGGCTCAGTGGTTAAGAATCCACCTGCCAAACTGGGAGACATGGGTTCGATCCCTGATCCCCGAAGATCCCACATGCTGAGGAACAACTAAGCCTGTGTGCCACAACTACTGAAGCCCCTGGACCTAGAGACTGTGCTCCAAAACAAGAGAAGCCACTGCAGTGAGAAGCCCAGGCACTGCAACTAGAGAGTAATCTCCGCTTGCTGTAACTAGAGAGAAGCCCTCACAGAAACGGAGACCCAGAGCAACCACCAATAGAAGAAAAAAAGTTACTACCTGAGATTCAAGTCCCCACCAGGGGGCCACCTATAACCAGGGAGGTGGGAGTGGTGTGCAGAAGCGTGGGGTCATCAGGGTTGTCATGTCGTGCCAATAATAACCAGTGGGGGTGGGGACTCGCATGCTCTCCATTTGACAGACACGGCCCAGAGAGGGGAAGTGACTTGAAGTCACAGAGCAGCACCACACTACAGTGCAGTGCATCTGAACCTGGGCCACCTGGCTCTGGATACAGTAAGTCCCCTACATAGGAACCTTCAAGTTGTGAACGTCTGAAGATACAAACATACATCTGGTTTCAGCCAGAAACCAGAACTTGTGCTATTAATGTCAGGCGCGACTGAAACTGCAGCTTGCCCTGTCTCCTATTGCTGACTATCCTTCAGCTCTACCACCTCCAACCTCCTCTCCCTCCTCGTCAGTAACTCTTCTCACCTGTTCTGTATGCCAACTGTTGTACTGCACTACTGTACTTTTTAAAGTACTGTCCTGTGAGCTTAAAAATGTTTTATTTTTCGTGTTTTTTATGTATTACTTGTGCAAGAAGTATCATAAACCCATTACAGTATGGTATAGGCTTCCCTGGGGGCTCAGCGGTAAAGAACCCGCCTGCCGATGCAGGAGACTCAGGTTCGATCCCTGGGTCGGGAAGATCCCCTGGTGAAGGAAATGACAACCAACTCCCGAATTCTTGCCTGGGAAATCCCATGGACAGAGGAGCCTGGTGGGCTACAGTTCATGGGGTCACAAAGAAGTCAGAAGCGACTGAGCAACTAAACAACAACAGAACAGTACAGAACTACAAAGCCAATTATGTTCTTTGGGTACCTAGCTTAACTCTGTTGAACTTACAGACAAACTGGACTTACAGACTTGATCTCAGAATGGGACTCATTCATATGCAGTGGACTTACTGTATGTGGCTTCAAGCTCTGTCTGGGGCACTTGAGGTGGAGGCAGGGGCACTGGGTGCTGTGGAGGAGGGCAGCCAGTTCCTCCACAGTGAAGACCCAACCTGCCACCGGGAAGTGCTGACCGAGAGGGCATGCGGTAAAGGCCTTTGTTACGGTGTGACTGGGAGCCTGCTTTGACTCAGGGGACTCCTGGCTGCCCGGGGGCCCTGCCTGCCTGTGAGATGAAGGGGCTGATCTGGTTCTTGATCTGCATGAGGCGGCCAAGCCCCCGCTCGACGATGGTGGGGAAGTTGAGCAGCCTCAGCGTGTGGCCTGTGGGCGCCGTGTCGAACACCACCACAGAGAAGTTCATGCCTTTCACCAGCCTGCAGGGAGAAGAGGGTCAGGCCCGCTCTGCCCTTTCCTCTGCCCCCAGCCCCAGGCAGCACCCAGGGCCCCTGGCCGTGCCTGACCTCATCACCTCTGCGTAGCTCATGGCCTCGTCGATGCCTGGGAACGCGCTCATGGCTTCCTGCATCATCTTCTTGCCCATGCTCAGCATGTTGTCCTCTTCAAAGAACTCGTCCGGCAGCTCCGCCACGCCCAGGCTGGGGTCAATCTCCTTCGGACCGAGGGGGTCAAGATTCAGGCTGCTGTGGCTGGGGCCTTGGCACCGAGGCACAGAGCCTGAGGGAGCCTGCGGGGCACCTGAGCACAGCTCATCATCGGGTCACAGCTGAGGAGACCCCTGAGGTGCCATGGCTCCTCCCTTAGGCGCTTCGGGTATTCAGCAACCACAGATTGTCAAACAAGCAGATGGAAGATCGTCAACTGTGCTCAGTGCCCAGATGGAAGCCAGAGCCTACTGCAAGGCCTTTTCTATCTGGCCATGGCATGCAATGTGTGGGATCTGAGTTCCCTGAATAGGGATTGAACCCGTGCCCCCTGCAGTGGAAGCATGGAGTCTTAACCACTGGACTGCTGGGGAAGTCCCTGCAGGGACTTTTCACTGGCTCTTCCCCAACCCAGCCCAGGACCTCTTCCAGATCAGTCCTGTAACATGAGTCTTCCTTGAATGCCCGAGCTAATAGTGCAGCCCTAGCCCCTGCAGCCTCCTTTTCCTTTCTCCTTAACATCTGGTGTCCTGAAGATCCCCTGGAGAAGGAAATGGCAACCCACTCCAGTATTCTTGCCTGGGAAATCCCATGGAGAGAGAAGCCTGGTGTGCTACAGTCCATGGGGCCATTAAGGAGTCAGACACAACTTAGCAACTAAGCACACACACGTATGGTGTTTACCTATCATGTTTATCACCTGTCTCCACACCAGAGTGCTGGCCCCATGAGGGTAGGGGTTTTGATTGTCTTGTTTACTGTGGTGTCCCCAATAACTGGGAATTGTGTGGCACAGAGTAGGTCCTCAACTTGGATGTAGGATCCATGAAAGGATGACCAAGCCTGGGGTCCCTGGCCTGGCCTGCACTCAATGCCTCTTTATCTTCTGCCTGTGTCACCTCTTTTTCTTCTTTTAATAACTTTATTTTTGGCAATGTTGAGATTTTCTTTGCTGCAAGGGCTTTTCTCTAATTGCGGTGTGCAGGCTTCTCATTGCGGTGGCTTCTCTTTTTGTGGAGCACAAGCTCAATAGTTGTGGCACATGGGCTTAGTTGCTCTTCAGCACGTGGGATCTTCCTGCATCAGGGGGGATCGAACCTGTGCCTCCAGCACTGCAGGTGGATTCTTTACCACTGAGCTACCGGAAGCCCCTACCTCTTCTTTTTGACTTCATGGTTTCTGTGGTGAATCCCTCAACTCCCTGGCCTCAGAGGTCACTTCCCTGTGGGGAGCTTGTCTGCACATCATCCCCCACAGTCACACCCTTGGTGGGTTATTCCTAGCTATTGGCCCACTCTCTGACCCCAGCTCTCTCAACTCCTGTTATTCTAGATCTCTCTGGGCCACCTCATCTCCACCCCTCTGCCCCACTGTTCACTGTCGGTGTTCCTCTTGGCTGGCACCCTTATCCAGCCCAGTCTCCAGAGGATGCCTCTGCATACACACACTCCCTTTTCCCTCTGCAGTTGGCAAAAGCCCCATTCTCATTATTTGCAGCTCGCTGGCCTGGCTGCACCGAGGTAAACATTCGAGGAACATGCCTGACAAACAGCTTCACCTTGCTCCCCACTGCTGATCGCAAATCTCCAACGGGCATTTGACAAGCCAGACAATCCACCGGTGGGAGTATTAATGCCACATCTTCTCCCTCCTCAAACACCTTCTTTCCCAAGTGGCCCGCAGTCTCTGCTGGGGCTTGTGCCTCAGTGAGAAAGTGAAGTCACTGGCCACCAACACCCTCATTTCATCCTAGAAAATGCCCCAGTCCTTCCTTCCAAGCCCCTGGTCCTAGTAGAGCCCAAGTCCTGGGTCTGTGCACTGGAGCGAGCAGACGCCCACCTGAGGCCCCTCCTCGGCTGGCATCTTTATTCCCTCCCGTGGCATCATTTTTTCCTCCCAGTTGAAGCATTTTTTTTTTTTTTTGCCACACCGAGCAGCTTCTGTGACCTTAGTTCCTGAACCAGGGGTTAAACCTGGTCCTCAGTAAAGAGACAGCCCAGAGTTCTAACCACTGGACTACCAGAGAATTCTCTGAAGCATTTGCATCAGCAAATACACGCGCTCTTAGCATCTCCTTCCTCAGAAAAGCCTTCCTTAACTCTCATTCCCATTCCCCTCCAGGGATGGCCACGCTCTGTTCTCTGCTCCCATCATGGTGATCACTGTCTCAACCTTGGTTCACCCACTCCAGGCAGGCTTTTGAGCCCATTCCCAGGGCGATCTGCTTAAAATGGATGTGCCTGCCAGAGCCAACAATCTTTCTGCCCAAGACCCTTTGTCCATCTCAAGTTTAGGAGCCTGTACTATCTTGCTTCCCTCCCAGCTCAACTGGGGCTCCTCCTTGGCCTCTTTCACTGATTCTTCCTCTTCCTCTGGACCCTAAATGCTGATATGCCCCCAGAGTTGTTTCTGGGCCTCTCTATTCTCTCGCTCTTTCCTTCATTCACACAGCTTTAAATAAATATCACCCTTGGGACAATGACTCTCAAATCAATGCCAACCTCCTCCTCTAGGCTCATATAACTAAGCCACTGTCCTGATGTCTCCATTTGGATGACCAGTGGGCACCTTGGTCTCACTAAGCCAAATAAAATTCCCCATTTTTGCCTTCTACCCCTGCTCCTCTCCCAGTCTTCTCCATCTCAGTTGCCCAGGGAGTCAACTAAGAGATGTACTGAATTCATTTCTTTTCCTCAGGCATTATAACCAAGCAGTCAAATTGCTTTAATTCCAAAATACATCTCAGGGATTTCCCTGGTGGCCCAGTGGTTAAGAGTCCGCCTTCCAATGCAGGGGATGCAGAAGCAATCCCCGGTCAGGGAACTAAGATCCCAATGTCATGGGGCAACTAAGCCCACATACTGCAACAGAAGCCCCTGTGAATGAAGACCCACTGAAGCCAAACAAACAAATGAAAATAAATCCCAAATCTTACCACTTCTCACCTCCCTCCCCACCAAGTTTTGGCTGTCACCACTTCTAGCCTGGTCACTGTCCCAGTTCTCTTTGCTTCCATTCTTGACTTTATAATCCATTGACTTTATTCCATTCTTGACTTTATAATCCAATCTCTTCATGAAAGCTACAGGGAACGTTTTGAAAAACGATTTGGCAGTGACATTATTCTGCTTAAAACAAATAGCTTCCCATTAAACTTGGAATCAGGGACTTCCCTAGTGGTCCAGTGCCTAAGACTCCACCCTCCCAATGCAGGGGACCTGGGTTCAATCCCTGGTTGGGAAACTAGATCCCACACGGTGCAACTAAAGATTCTGTGTGCTGCAACTAAGACCTGGTACTAAGGTCCAGAGCAACCAAATACATAATAAAAATAAACAATCTCCAGTTACTCTGGTTTCCTTTCTGATCCACAAAAACGTCTCTCATCCAGTCCCCTGTGGGTATGCTGAAGAAGAGGGGAAAGTAGAGAGACAAGAGGTTGGAGAATGGGCAGGACATGGTAGCTAATGCTGGGTGTTCACAGGAAAGGCCTGAAGGTGCCTTTGACAGAGTTGCGGGGCGGGGCGTGGCGTAGGCCTGAGCCCTGTTGCACTCACCATGGCAAAGAGGTTGTCATAGCCTTTGACCTTGGTAGGCACCTTGGAGAACTTCTGGTCAAATGCATCGGAGATGTTGTGGGCTGGGTCGGTGGAGATGATCAGAACACTCTCCCGCCCCTTGGACAGCTGGACTGCTAGGCTGCAGCTGGGCAAAGGAAAGGTCAAAAGGTGGCAGGGTGAAGAGTCAGGCTCTGCTCCCTAGGTCTGCAAGGGGAGATGAAGGGTCGGAGGAGCAGGGGACCTGGATCAACAAGGGCCTTGAGAAAAGAGTATGGAGAACGGTGGGATCAGGCCTCAATCTCTGCAGTGGGACCCTCTCAGACCTCACCGACTGACTCTTCCACCTGGCTAGAGTGGTAAGATTAGGCTGAATGTGTCAGTCTGGTGTGATGCCTGCTTCTTCGCTGGCACAGAGTGGCATCATGATCCGGCTGTCCCGCAGTATAGCCTGACCCTGTGTTCCCTCCCTCAACGCTAAGCTAAGGGGTCCTTTGCACCTCTTGCTAAACTAGGTGGTTCGGTCCATTTGTGCAGGGTAATCTGCCCGGAGGATCCCTCCCCCTCCTCCCAGCTGACTGGGATAGCCTGATCATGTGCCCTCCCTCCCGCCTTCCCACCCCCACGTGGGCAGAGAATGACAAGGTTCACCAGATTAGGATAGATCGCTCGGGTGCCCCTCCCCTACTCTGGGCACACTCTGGTACAGTCTACCTGATGGGGACATCTAAGTGCTCTCCCGGACCCCGGATTCAACGTGGTGCAGCCCTTGAGCCCCAACAGGGATGGTCCAACTCAGAGGGTGCCCGGCCGGCTTTCAGAAGGTATCTTTTATTTGCTCCAGATAACTTCTGGAGAGTACAATCCAGAAGACCCCGCCCCAGCCCTCTTGCCCGGCTGGTGCTGGAAGACCCGGTCTTTCACCTCCCCTTCACCCTGTCGTACATCCCACCCGTTTTCCCGGCCCCCACCGCAGCCTCTTTACCTGCAGGTTGTCTTGCCAACGCCACCTTTGCCCCCAACGAAGATCCACTTAAGGCTGCGCTGCTCGATGATGTTGCTAAGCGTGGGCTCCAGCGGCTCCACATCAGGTGCATCCTCGAACTCCTCTGCCTCAACCCCCCACCCGGCCACCCCTGCCGCCATCTTGGAACCGGCTCACGTGATCAAGCGGAGCGCACCATGCAAAGCACCTCCAGGGGAAATTTCCTATCATATCCCCGTCAAGGCTAGAAGCTTGAACTGATTTTTCTCATAGCTTAACTTCTAGGAGCTAATAGAAGCTATATGTCCAATGTCTTCCCTTCAAAGCTTCACCATGTCAGCCTCTTGTCTATATTTTCTTCAAAGACTCCTCCTATCTAATTAATACACTGGTACATCCCAGGATACTCCCCTTTACTGATTGGCCGCTAAGTCTAGCAGCACTCCTTTCATTGGCTACATCTTTTCTTACTTCCACCAATCACTCTCACGTCCCGGTAGCGCCAACCTCTCCTTAGCAACCGACCAAACACCCATTCCATGCCCTTTTCAAGAAGTTAGTTCCTAGGGCCACCCTGACCTGACTCCATAGGCTCAACTTCTTGTCGATCATTTCCCGCCCCTATTCTCCGAACTGGGTCCCAGCACCCCTCAGGTCCGTCTCTTCTGTTATTCAATTGGCTGGGAGCCATCGGGCTCCTGACGCAAACCAATCACAGACGAACCGATTAGTTGGCTGGAGACAGTCTCGGCGCTGCGAGTGGGTTAGAGAGAGAATTACTCCAGTTGTGGGCGAGGTCCGCAGATCCTTGTCCAGTGAGCCCTGAGCTCCTTCCTATGCGGGCTTGCATCCTTTTTGTAGAAGGCACCCGATTCCCCAAAACCTGCTTCCACTTTACAACCAAGTTCAAGGGGAAACTTCAGTTCAGCCAATTCTGTTTGAAACTATGCCCTGGGCAGGAATACATGCTTGGTCCCAGGCCCTTTTGCGGACACTATACCTTAGTTGGAGACTCCAACCTAGAAATATCCGCGGCTTCATTTCAGTACTCTAGCACATAAAGTAATACCCTGATTTGCAGATATGAACCTCTCAGCTCCTTGGAGTGAGCTGTGTCTCTATTTCCAAATGAAAGCTCCATCCCAGAGATAGGTACCTAATCCAGAGACACCCCCATTTCTGTTCTCGGGACCAGGCTAGATATGCCCTATAGCTAGTTTTAGTTAGGGACACAGGTTCCGAGGTATCAGCTGAGCACACAGCCAGGCAATGTCTCTCCCTTCACTGAAATTATCCCTGGTGTCAGAAGGAGATTCTAGCCCCGAAAAGCTAGTACACCACCGAGTCCCAACCGGGAACCTCACTCCGAGAGCCAGCTACACACCCAGAACCAAACAATAGTCTCATTCCGGAAGAGACCATCTCTGCGTAACGCCAGCAGGAGCCTAGCAGGGTTAAAATGTTCAGCGGGACTCGACGGGGCGGGCCGGGGCGGGCTCGGGCAGCTGCTTGAGGGCGAGCCGCGTCAGGCCTCATTCCTCATTCGCCCCGCCCCCACTGCGGTCGCCTAAGCACCAGACGGGTCTTCCCGGCATGCATTGCCCGGGACCAGGCTCGTCGGGCGCCAAGCGCGGGGCCGGGAGCGGCCTTCCCGGAGTCCTTTGCGCGGCACCTGGTGACAAAATGGCTGCCCGAGGGAGACGGGCGGAGCCTCCGGGTCGGGAGGCGCCGGGCCCCGCGGGTGGCGGCGGCGGCGGCGGAAGCCGATGGGCTGAGTCGGGGCCCGGGACGTCGCCCGAGAGCGGGGATGATGAGGTGTCGGGGGCGGGTTCGAGCCCGGTGTCAGGCGGCGTGAACTTGTTCGCCAACGACGGCAGCTTCCTGGAGCTGTTCAAGCGGAAGATGGAGGAGGAGCAGCGGCAGCGGCAGGAGGAGCCGCCCCCGGGCCCGCAGCGACCCGATCAGCCAGCCACCGCTGCCGCCGCGGGTCCCGGGGATCCGAAGAGGAAGGGCGGTCCCGGCCCCACGCTCAGCTTCGTAAGGAGCCGCGGGGGTGGGGGCGGGCGCCAGGGTCTTCCTTGGCCTGGGGAATCGGGACCGAGAAAGGGGATCGGGATCCAGGTCCACCCTCCGACCCCGATCAGGGTGCCGTCCGGGTCACCCGCTGAGGATTCAGAACCTGGATTCCCGACAAGAGAGGTCTGGGGGCGGAGATGGGGACCCCAGGACTCTGCCCGCAGGAACTGGGAGCTGGGGGGAATTCCATTGGAAACAGTGTTCCGAGGATCGGGAAACCAGGGTACTAGAATTCCTGTTTGAGTGGTACCCACCCAAACTTTGGATTTGGGGACCATCTCCCACTATGGGAATGGGGGTCATATTCAAGTCTGGAGTCTGAGCTGTGTGAATGAAAGACTCAGACTGCTTACTGTGTGATCTAGGAGATTTGCTTGAGTTCCATGATTCTCATTCGTCCGGTGTCCATTTATTGAGCACCTTACCTTGTGCTGGGCACTGTGCTAGGTGATGGATATGCTGTGCTGAACATGACAGGCGTCACTGCTCTCCTGGAGCGTCTGAGATGGCCTAACCTCATTTTCCCTGCTTGCAAAACTGGGCATCTTCTTATGTGATTACCACTGGGCAAGCCTTAGAGGAAGGGCTAAACCAGTGGTTCTCAACTGGGGATGATTTCCCCCTACCCCATCTCCACACTTGACGAAGTCTGGGGACATCTGTGGTCGTCAGAACGGCAGTGCTACTGACATTCATGAGCAGAGGGCAGGGCTGCTGCTCAACATCCTAAAATGCACAGAACAACTCTCTCCTCCCCTCTCCAACAAACATGATCCAGTTCAAAATGTCATTAGTTGCCTAAGATTGAGAAACTCCAGGATAAAAAGGGCATCTATATCGATTGTCAACCCTGAGCTGGCTTTGTCTCTGGTGTTGAGAGCAAGTTCCTGTGGTGTGAGAAAAAAAGTGTTGACTTAAGAGTAATGGACTTGGGTGGGGGTGCGTCAAGTTTCTTCATCTGTCAAAAATGAGTGTGAGAATAGTCTCAGCAGCTCAGGTCACTTAACACCTGGTTGAGGGCTAGGGACAGGATGTCCGTAAAGCCTGTCACAGCCCTTGGTGCACAAGAAGCCCTCAGTTTGTGGGAGAAAATAGAGGATCGGAGCAAAGTTTAGGCTAAATCTTACATTTGGAGAATGGGAAGTGACAGGGCCTGGGCCGGTGTGAGAACTGGGTGGCAGCCGAGTGCCCCCCTGTGAATGAGAGTAGCAGAAGTTGTCAGTGCCTTTTCCATTTGGTCATCGAGGGGCCATTTGCGGGAGCGCCTTCAAAGAGGCCAGGCCAGGTTAGGTGTCAGGGAACAGCATCAGGTGGTGGCTAAGAATGCTGCTCCCTGGCCTCAACACACCTGACCCTGAATCCAGCTCCACTGTCTGCTGTCAGCATGATCCAGGGGACAAGCTTCTCCTTTTCAAAGGTGTTTCCTCATCTGTCCAATGGGGACGGTTGTCACCTTCATCTTAAGGTGACTGTGAAAGTGGTAGGAGATGATACGTCCAAAGCCACTTGGTACAGGGCTTAGTATACAGTAAGTGCTCAATAAAGGGAGCTGTTGCTGCCTGTGTGGTCCATACTAGGGGATAGTGAGGATAGAGCTCATCCCCCTCATGTGGGGATTCTTCTCTCTCCCTGGGAAGACAGCTCGGGGGCCCAGGACTGCCTGGGCATCATGGGCCCAGGGCAGGCGCTGAGTCGCGTGTGCTCCTCTCTGATTGCTGCGCAGGTCGGCCGGCTGGTGGAGCTGGGCGCGGCGTCGGGACGGGCCACCGGGCCGGGCTAGGAAGGTGTAGTGGGCCTCAGCACCGCCAAGGGCGGGCCCCGGCTCCTGTAACCGTTGCAGTCTTCTGTCCCTTCACCCAGGTGGGCAAGCGCAGAGGCGGGAACAAACTAGCCCTCAAGACGGGAATAGTAGCCAAGAAGCAGAAGACGGAGGATGAGGTGAGCAGACCGGTTGTGGCAGGGACTCCGTTGCCTTTTCCTTCCAGCCTCAGCACCTGGCCGAGGTGCCCCATCCCTCCCTCTTCAGTATCTGGCCCTTGGATGGATGTACTGGGTAGGGGAGGAGGGCTTTTAACCCAGCTCCTAGATAACTTGACTCTGCTTATCTTTATCTCAGACCCAATACACTGTGGCTGGGTCAGCTGTCCCAGGACAGTCCTGACCCTGGTTCCTGGCATCCCCTTCCCAACCCCCTGTGTATCCCTCCTCCCCCCAACAGGTATTAACAAGTAAAGGTGATGCGTGGGCCAAGTACATGGCAGAGGTGAAAAAGTACAAAGCCCACCAGTGCGGTGACGATGATAAAACGCGGCCCCTGGTGAAATGACCCCCCTCCCTGCCTGCCCACGGCCTGGGACTCTCTGCGATGTACATAACTATTTAATGCAGTGGCAGCGCGGCAGCCTTTCTCCCCAAGGACTTATACACAGAAGGAAACCGAGATGCTTCCCGCAGCTGCGGATGATTCTCCAGGACTCTTTTTTACCTTGAGCACTTGCCTCCTGAGACTTCATAGAACAGTGTTTTACTGTCCCCTCTCCTCCCTCCCCCTGGCTCTTTCTGTCTTCCTTTTCTCACCCACCTCTCCCACCCTTTAGCCATCACTTCTGGGAAGTAAAGAACATGACTTAGTGCTGGAGTTGTGTGCTTGGTTTGCCTTCTTTGCTGTCTCCAACTTAAGCCCTTCCCTCTTGGCTGGTTGCACACCCACCAAAAAGGCTGGGTCTGCCCCAGTGATGTGGGGGTGTCGGGGATAACAGGAGTGCAACCCCTCCTGGGGTTGAACTCTCCTCAGGATTAACCCCTGAGACACACAGCCCACCCCCTGCTTTTGCTCCTGTTCAGTGTCTCTGCACAGTCCCATTTGGCCTGGGCCAAAGCTGTCAGTTCCAATCAGAAGACAAGGAGCACCTACTGGGTGTCTGGGGTTTTCTAGGCCCTGTGGCCACTGCAGTGAACAAAACAGACCACACGTGCTTCCTGCCTTTGTGGAAGGAAACAGATACAGATAAAAAGGGGGACCCATTTGGGGAGATGACTGCAAAGAAGTAGAGGAGAGAGGCTGCAGGGAGGGGTGTGTTTTAGTTGACATCTGATCAGAGTCCTGAGGGAGGTGAGGAAGCCTGTCTGTGGGGTAGTGAACAGCCAATATACAGACGGGGAGGGTGCCTGGCCTTTACGGGGAGCTTTCAGGAGGCCACTGTGAGTGGAACTGGCTGAGTGAGAAGCCTGGGTGTGTTATATGCAGAGTCTCATGTGCTAGGGTGAGAATTTTGGAATTTATTCATAAGAAGAAACTTTTAGGGGGCTGTGGCAAGGAGCGGCATGCTATGTTTTATATCTTAACAGGATCCCTCTGGCTGAAAGGGTCTGGGCAGAACCTGGGAGATGGACGAGACCAGGCTGTGATCAGGCAAGAGGAGCTAATGGGGTGTTGGCAGTGGAGGAAGTAAAGAGGACCAGGATCTGGGTTCCAGTGGAGTTGGTCTGTCCTGCCAGCGACTTTTAACCCTTCCAGGGAAGGTGTGATCAGGAGAAAGAATACAAAAGGGCTTGTTTGTCCCACCTTGCAGAACAAGACAACTGCTATACTAGGGGACAAGATGTCCTGAAGGAAGCCTGATGCCCCTAGTCCCCCACTAGTGTTCTTTGTAATTCTGTCTTCCTGGCCCCATTGCTCATCCTATTTGGAGCTGAAGGCTACCTGGCTGCCTGCTTTCCATGGAGCCAACCAAGGTGTTAAGATGACTGTGCCTCCTAACTCCTCAAACCTATTATGGAGCAACATCGAAGCACCCCAGCTGTGGGGCCATCTCCCAGGCCTTCCTGGGCATGAATGCTGAGCCTTCTGGCACTCGTGCCCGTCCTATGGCCAGGCTCCAGTCCCTCTTCAATTAGGGGAGCAGCATGATTCCAAAGACCATGGTGGTCACCACATGCTTGGGACCTGTAGAGACAGAAGGATGAAGGCTGAGTTAGCACCTGTCCACGGAGCCTCCCAGGTGGGCCAGTGGTGAAGAACCTGCCTGCCAATGTGGCAGACGAGGAGACGTGGGTTCCATCCCTAGGTCGGGAAGATTCCTTGGAGGAGAACATGGCAACCCGATCCAGTTTTCTTGCCTGGGAAATCCCATGGATACAAGAGCCTGGTGGGCTACAGTCCACGGGGTTGCAAAGAGACACAACTGAGCGCCCCCCCCCAAACACAGCTTCACACTGCAAGATTCACCCTGTGGGGGGTGGGGAATTACAAATATCAACACAGTACAAATTCCCTGCCTTAGTGGAACTAACATTGTGGTTGTGGGGGAAACAAGAAACAAAATACACAACACCATTATACATTCTATGGTGGGGGCAGAGTATGAAAGGGGATCTGTGATGAAAGGGGGAAAGATGACAACTGTAAACTGGTCAAGAATGGTCACACCATCTGTTGCAAGTCCTGAAGGAGGTGGGATAGGCAGTGAGGATGGTCCTTGGAAGAGTGTTGCAGGCTTAAGGAACAGTAGGTGCAAAGACTCTGAGCTGAATCACACCCAGCTTGAAGAGTGAGCAAATAGACTTTGACACAGGTGACATGCCTCCTTACTTCCTACTAACACACAGTAAGACTTGTCTGGTTTATTTCCCACATGAGGCGAAAGGTCTCCCTCCTTTCATGATGCTGAGCTGGCCCAGGTGTGATGTTAGCCTTGAAGATGTAGTATGGGGGAGGGGACATAGGAAGCCAATGGAGCCATCTCTACCTCCTCCTCCCTCAAAGCCACCAACAGCCGCTGGATCTTTAAAAAGAAACAAGTGGGAGAAGTAGGTCGTCCCTGCTCAGCCTCTATTCCGGAGTGTCAGCACTTCCTTTCACTGAGCTCACCTGCCCTCACCTGGGAAAAGTGAAGAGGGCAGAGAATCAAATTCAGGTTTTGGTGAGTCACACAGTCCCGGTTTCAAACTTTTCTGGTGTCTGTTAGCTGTGTGATCTTGGGTAAGTTATTTAGCCTTTCTGTGGTTCAGGTTATTCATTTATAAAATAGGGATAAAATACTGAAAAATCTAGAGTGAAGTTCAAACGTAAGAACAATGCTCATATAGTCAACATTAACCCTGACATTCAAAGGAGCTGTTACTGTTTCTCAAGGTGAAGCAGTTACTTTGTATCTGGGGACCGTGTTTGAGAAATATCTTGAAATGTGGGTGCAGTGTGATGAGATGGTCAGGCAGGGAGGCTGTTGAAAACTGAGATGTGTTTGTCTCATCTCAGATTCCTGTTTGGGCTTCAGTTTTTTGAGTTTCTTTTTTGCACTGAGCTCTTCTAGTTGAAGTAAGTTTGCTGTGTACAGGGCTGTCGTGAGAATACCTTTAAACACTGACAGGCAGTAGGTGCATAAGAAATCAGGGGGCTTTTTTTCTTTCTTTACAATTTTCGATTCAGTACTGAAATCCACCATCTGGGGGAGAGAAAAAGACCCGTGATCATACGAGGGCCAATACTGTGGATCATACTGGCAGCAACGGTCACATTCTTCTTCCCGGACTCCTCCCCACAAAGCTTGCGCAGAGCCGCTGGAAACTTGACATATCAAAAGTAGGGGGAGGGGAATTTTCTTGGAGGTCCAGTGGTTAACACTCCGCACTTCCACTGCAAAGGGCACAGGATGGATCCCTGTTTAGAGAATTAAGACTCCCCGGATGCCACACTCTGCGGGCAAAAAAAAAAAACACACAAAACAACGAAGGAAAGAAAGTAAAGAAAAAAGCGGGGGTGAGCAATTAACAAATTCTCTCCTGCATCTCCAACTCGCTCCCTACCCGACCCTTTCTGAGGCAACCCCGAACCCTGAGCAGAAAACTGATTTGCACCCTCTCCCTCAACCTCCAGATCTAGTCACAGCCCCTCAACCGCGTTCGTTCTGCTCAACACACAACTCCAGAAAGTCTCTAGACCCCTAGGTTTGAGTCGCAGCCAGAGATCGTAAGCTCGGCGACGCCTGCGCAAGGCAGGATGGGATTCGTAGTTCTAGGCCCTCAGGTCGCACGAGGGAAGACCATTGCGCACGCGTAGGCAGCTTTCGGCGCGTGTCTCTCAAACCCGGTTCCTGTTCAGCGGAGCCGGCTGAGGTGGGACTTGTCTGCTTGTTTCGGATCCTGACTCTTGGAGTGGAGTGTGGCTTCAGCTGACTCGTCCCAGATTCTGGCGACCTCAGTTTCCGTCAAGAGAGGCCTTAGGTATCTATTTTTCATGAATGAACGGAGCCAGGACTGACTTTGCCAAGGGCAAGTGGACTGAGAAATGTCTCCTTCCAGGCTGGGGCTAGAGTTAACCTGTGCCTCCCTGAAGGCAGTTTTGGCCTGCAGGACTGGGATGTCCTTTGGGATTAGAGCCCTAGCTGATTCAGTAAATATTGGTTTAGGGAGGGTCTAAATGCAGTAAAAGGACCATCTTGAACCTCGGGGAGTAAAAACCACGTTTTTGAGGAACAATTTACTGCAGGTTTTGTAATGCTTAACTTGGATTATCTCTAACCCAGCAAACTATTCTTGTATCTGTTCGACAAATGGAGAAACTAAAGCTGGAGTGGCAGAAGGTCGCCCACCTTTTTTGTCAGCAGGGTGGAGACGTGGATGGGGGTGGGGTGGGAGAGGAGAGAACCGGGACTCTCCTGCTTCTGGAAAAGAGGTGCCCTACTTTGTCCTCAGACGGTGCAAGAATCACGGAATGCCTTTTTTTTTTTTTTTCACCTTCTTGTCCTTAAATCTCCTGAATTGTTTCACCTCATTCTGATTCAGGTAGAGAAAGGAGTTAGGCCTTTTGCTCTAGTGTTTATTATTTCCACTTCTTTAAAAATTTTATGTCTTCGTAGGATGCCTTATATATTTGTCAAACAGCACTGTAAATAGATAACGCAAAATATGGCAGAGGCTTCTTTAGGAACCCAGCCACTCTCAGGAACTCCGTTTGTCTGGCTTTCCCTCCTTTGTCTATGGGGTATAAAGCCCACCCCAGGCTCTGTCCCCTCAACTCTCTTTGCTCGCACAGTACTCCTGCTAAGTACTCTCAGAATGGGGGAGGAAGGCACAGTTCGTTCTTGGACGGGGGGGATGTGACAAAGTGCAGATGATTCTGGCTGAGGGGGATTATACCTAAAAGTCCCGCGTGCCACCAAACTCCTGTTTCCAGCGAAGAGCTCCTGTCAAGCCAGCGAGGGAGGCTGAGAAAACGAGACGGTGGGAGGACCAGCTGGCCAGAGAGGCCTAGAGGGCCGCCAACTCTTTGGTCACGTGACCCGACCTCGGCGGGGCCTAGGTCTCCCTGGTGCCAGGCCACGTGCGACCGCTGCCTCTCGCGATTGGGTCATTTAGGCCTATTTGAACGGCGTACGGAAGCCGCCGCGGTTCATATACAGCCGCGTTTTCTTTTTCTTTCTTTCTTTCTATTTTTTTTTTTTTTTTACTCCCTCTCTTTGGCTCCCTCCTTCCGCGCGAGTCTCAGGAGAAGCCGCAGCTTAAGGCCTCGCTGCTGCCGCCCGAGGCCGGGTAAGTGAGCCTCACCCGGACCCCGACCGGCTTGGCCCTGGCTTCAGTCGACCCCCGCCGGGCTCCGGGCCTGCGCTGCGCGCGTCCCGGGCGTCGGGGCCGCGCCTGACCGAGAAAGGCCGAGAACCTAGTTGGGCCCAATTGGAGAGGCCGCAAGAATGGGCCGGGGCGGGGGATGGGGGAACCGAGCCTGGCTTAGGGGGTGGGGCCTCGGAGCCGGGCCAGGTCCCGGTGCCGCGAAAATTGGGCCAGTGGGGCGGCTGGGGTCGGGCTGGAGGGGCTCTGATTGGGGAAGTGTATGGGGACTGCTTAGGGCCTAATTAGGGGACGTCGCGAGGATCGGGGGTGTGTGTGGGTTTGTTTCGGCGGGGCTCGGTTGGGTCTGATTGGGGGAGGCCGCGTTGAAAAGTTGGGGGCGGCGGTTTTGGGCCCTGATAGGGAGGGGCGTGAGACTTCGGCATAGAGGGCTTTGCTGGCTCTGACTGCAAGGCGTAGCTGGGTGCAGTTGGGGGAAATGCCCCGGGGGTTATTTGGCCAGGACTAACTGGGGGAAGCTGCAGGGCTCAGACCGAGACGTTTTCCGGCTAGAGGTGGTGGGGGGCTTCGTCCAACTTGATTGGGGGAAGCAGTAGTGATCCATCAGTGGGAGTTAGTGCTTACTGGGGCGTGGGGTTGTTGGAACGGTGTGGGGGGAGGCTTGGCCAGACCTGATTGGGGAAGCGACAGGGACTCGTCCGGGGGCTTCTGTTGCCGAATAGGCGGGCCTTTGCTGACTCTCATTTGGAGAGGTATCGGGGACCTGTCTGCCGACTGCTCTGGGTCTGATTAGGGGAATCGCTGGACTGCGTGCCGGCACGGGAAAGACCACGGGGGCTGGGGCGCTGTTGTGTTCTGGAGCAGGGCCCCTGAATGGGGAGGTGGCTGGGTCCTCTACGAGCAGCCTTGAGGGAAGAGGAAGCCTTAGGGCCCGCAGCCGAGCGCGGCGGCATGGGCCGAGGTGGGACGAAGGCCCGGCGTTGGGTGGGAGGAGGATTCTCCGGGTCCCGCCGCCGCCTCGCATGGCCCGCTTCCACATACCCCCGCCCGCGCTCCCGAGCCCGCGACTGCGTGGCCGTGGATGGCGCAGCTGGCGGGGACCCCGCACTTGGGCGGGCGTGGATCGGCGGCCTCCGCCTGTTCGCCGAGGACGATCCAGTCCTGCTACCGCCGCCGCCGCCGCCATCACCTCAGCGGGGGCTCAGCCTGGGACTGCCACAGAGCCTCCCGGATCCGGTGCTGATCCTGGCCCCTACTCCCGCAGTTCGCCTTGCGCCATGGACTGGCAGCCAGACGAGCAAGGCCTCCAGCAGGTCCTTCAGCTGCTCAAAGACTCGCAGTCGCCTAACACAGCCACGCAGCGCATCGTGCAGGATGTATCCTTCTTTCCTTCCGGGTCTGGGGGACCGGGCAGACAAGTGCATCTCCCGGAGAGGAAGGGGTCGGATCCCTAGTTCCCAGACCCTTTCTGCTACGGCAGGAGCAGACTTCGGCAAAGAATTAAGGATTAGAATTCTTGGGTCCCTCTCCCAGCAGAGAGGGAGACACTTTTTGCTGGTGCTTGGCTTTAGTTTAGGTTCGTGAGTAAAATTTCCTTTTTTCAGTTGGTCGGTTAAAATACTCTTAAACTTTTTATCTATTTGTATATACCGTAAGCAAGTTTCACTTGAAAGTGTGAGGTCCCTTTAAGAAAAAAAAAAGCATGCACTGTTGAATTGCTAGTGAGCAGAGCTGAGTAGCCTCTGCTAATTTTCAGATACAGCCGAGTTTGTTCACCGTCTCTTGTTCTGGCCAGATCTTCAGGAGTGGTGGGAAGCTGAGGCATGTTCCCCTACCTGTTGTATGAATCTCATATGTCTGAAATGCTTCCTTACTCTGGGCATGGGGGTTGACACGTGGGGTCCCAGGAGCTGGCTGCCCAATCCTAGCAGTCAGAGGTTATATGGCAGTAAGAGTGGGGGTCCCACCCGGGGAAGGCCCCTGTCTGCCAAGACCCTTAACAACCTAGCAGAAACTCAAACAACTGAACCAGTTTCCTGACTTCAACAACTACCTGATATTCGTCCTGACGAGACTCAAGTCGGAAGGTATGCCCTTGGCCCCCCTCCACCCAAGGTGGACCCCACTTTCTCCCCTGTGGTCTCCTGAGCCCCAACCCTCTTCCCACAGATGAGCCGACTCGCTCTCTCAGTGGCCTCATCCTCAAGAACAACGTGAAGGCACATTACCAGAGCTTTCCACCGCCTGTGGCCGACTTCATCAAACAGGAATGTCTCAACAACATCGGCGATGCCTCCTCGCTCATCCGGGCCACCATAGGTGAGAGAGTGCAGCGGGAGTTGGCCTCTGATGATGCTCTGAGTTGGCACTCTTTACCAAGAACCTTCTCAATGTGTTAACGATGTTGATTCACTGAATGTTCCAGCACCGTTGGTGTTGATACTGTTACTGCTCCCATTTTACAGATGAGAAAACTGAGGCACATAGATGTGAAGAGTCTTTGTCTGGCCAGTAACAGAGCTCAGAAGTGACCAAATCAGGTCCATGCTCTGAACCACTCCCTCCTGAAACAGCTGTTCTTACTTTTAGGCAGTCACTCAGCATCCAGAATTTTCTGTTAGCTCCAAGGATATAGCAGATTAAAATATGAGGGCTCCCTGCTAACTCTCACCAATTATAACTTAGAAGAAATGTGGGTTAGGTTTGTGTTGGAACCTTCCTGTCTCCAAAAGACTGCCTGAGGAAGTTATAGGAGAAGGACTAAGAACTTTCAAGCAATTTTACCTTAAGCCTTTTCACTACTGATAAACAGCAGCCCTACTATTTGTTCCCAACTTACTTCCCCACCCTCAGATTTACTGAAATGTAATTTTTATTTCATTAGTAATTCATTCCGTTCCGTTCCGTTGCTCAGTCATGTCCGACTCTTTTCGACCCCCTAGACTGTAGCCTACCAGGCTTCTCCATCCATGGGATTCTCCAGGCAAGAATACTGGAGTGGGTTACCGTTTCCTTCTCCAAGTAATTCATTAATTTTAATTAATTAATTATTAAGTTCCCCTACCAGTGATTGAACCTATGACCTTAGCAATGAAAACGTGATTCTAACCACCGCTGGATAGCCAGGGAATTCCCCTGAGATATAATTGACATATAACTGACTTAAAACTTTAAAATTTAATTTTATATCAACTTTAAATATTACTTTAAAGTGGAAATTGTACATAACTATTTAAAACAAGATAGTGGTTAGGATTCTTACTGCAGGGTTCTGGAGTTCAATCCTTGGTCAGGAGCCTTAGGATCCTGCGAACCATGCAGCATGGCAGAAAAAAGGTGGGGAGGGGAGACAGATCTTCTCGCTCTGTGCAGCAGGCAGACTTCCCTGGTGACTCAGATAGTTTTGGGAGGTACAGGTTTGATTCCTGGGTCGGAAGGATCCTCTGGAGAAGGGAATGGCAACCCACTCCAGTATTCTTTCCTGGAGAATTACATGGAACCTCATGAACTACACAGAGTTAGAGATGACAGCCTTGGACATTTTCACTTTCAAAGGGAAGGTAGCCTTAATCATAAATGCAACGAAGACAAAAAGATAGTGTTAAAAATTTGAGCTAGCTACTGGACCTGCAGGAAGTGTTGATCCTGGGGCCTGTTTTCTTTGTTCAAAGTGACCCTTAGCCTTCTCTGAGGCCACCAGGAGGAACTGGACTTAGCAAACTCATTCTCAGCACCAGTTTCTGCTCTTTAAGTACTTGAGTTAAGTCACTGAAGCCTCCCAATCACCCTAAGCTTGTGGGATCTTAGTTCCCCAACCGGGAGTTGAACCCTGGGCAGTAAAATTGTGGAATCCTAACTACTGGACTGCCAGGGAAGTCCCAGGTGGGTGGTGTTCCTTATTCCCATTGAGGCATAGAGCCCTTAGGTGATGTGGCCAAGGTCACATAGACAGGGATGGGCCTGGGGACTCCATCACCAGTCTGCCCACTGCAGGGAACGCCTTTCCCAGCAGACGTGAACCAGTGTCATCTGGAGTGTTGGTGATGGCAGCTTCCCCACCTTGGGAAACACTGCCACCTCTTGGCTCTAAATATACAATCTCTGCACTGACATCACCCATATTCAGCTCAGCTGCCAGACTGCTCCAGAGTCCTTGCACTTCACATGCCTACTGCAGGTTGCACTTGGGTTTCTAATAAGCAGGACGCTGTCCTCCCTGAGGCCACCGTGGCCCTGCACGACATGCCTCCTCCCCCTCCCAGCCTCATCTCTTGCCACTCTCCCCATCATCCTCTGCTCAGCCCTGCTGGCTCCTTACCATCCATCTTGGAGCACACCAATTCTGTGCATGACCCTGGACTTCTTATACCTGCTGACCCCCCTGCCTGAGCTGTTCTTTCCCCGGGGACCCCCTCCCTCCTCAGGTCTTTGCTCAGATAGCAAGGTGTCACCCAGCAAGGCCTTCTTGAGCCACCGAATTAAAAACTGTTTCTGTCACCCTGAGTCCTTGCTAACTATTTTCTCAGTTCTATTTCCTCCCTCACCTCTTGACATCTCGCCTCCCAGGGCTTTTGCTGATTTATCTTTATCCCAGTCAGCCTCTCTCTCACTAGACAGATCCGCTCCTAAAGGCAGGGATTTTGTGTTTAGTTCTGTGCTGTATCTCAGGGCCTGAGATAGGCCTGGTATACAGAAAGACAAAGAGGATCTCAAAAATGTGTAGGGGACTTCGCTGGTGGTCCAGTGGTTAAAATTCTGTACTTCCAATGCAGGGGGCACGGGTTTGATTTCTGTTCTGGGAACTAGGATCCTATGTGCCACGTGACCAAAAAAAAAAAAGAAACAATAAAGTGTGTGCAGGCCTTACGGTGTGTGTGCTGGTGGAATGATTGCACAGCAGGGAGGGCCGGGGTGCCAGGCAGGCCTGCACCTAGCCTGAGGCAGCCTCCTTTCCCGGCCGCCCCAGGCATTCTCATCACCACCATCGCTTCCAAGGGTGAGCTGCAGATGTGGCCCGAGCTGCTGCCCCAGCTGTGTAACCTTCTCAATTCGGAGGATTACAATACTTGTGAGGTAGGTGACCAGCCATGGCCTGCCTACCTAAGCGGGAGCTGGGGTCCAACTGGGACTTCTGCCCATGTGTCTACTGCTCTCCACTCAGGGAGCCTTTGGAGCCCTGCAGAAGATTTGTGAGGACTCGTCCGAACTGCTGGACAGTGATGCCCTCAACAGGCCCCTGAACATCATGATCCCCAAATTCCTCCAGTTCTTCAAGCACTGTAGCCCCAAGATCCGGTGGGTGGGGGTCTGCAGGGGGTTGGGAGGGGGCAGGATGGGTGGGATTGGGGGTGACCCGTGTGCTGACCCACTCCTGCCAGGTCCCATGCCATCGCCTGTGTGAATCAGTTCATCATGGACCGGGCCCAGGCGCTGATGGACAACATTGACACCTTCATCGAGGTAGGCCATGGGCTGGGGAGTGCAGGGGGAGGGCTGAGGGCCCAGCCACAGTTGACCCCGGCTCCCCTGCAGCATTTGTTCGCCCTGGCTGTGGACGATGACCCTGAGGTGCGGAAGAATGTGTGCCGTGCACTTGTGATGCTGCTGGAAGTGCGGATCGACAGGCTCATCCCCCACATGCACAGCATCATCCAGGTACACCAGCCAGGGCCAGCCCGTGGAGGTGCTGTGGGGTGGGAGGCTTGTGGGGAGCCACCCCTCACCAGGCCGGGCCTTAGTCTTTCTCCTACCCCATCCCAGTACATGCTGCAGAGGACCCAGGACCATGATGAGAATGTGGCCCTCGAGGCCTGTGAGTTCTGGCTGACGCTGGCCGAGCAGCCCATCTGCAAGGAAGTCCTGGCCTCCCACTTGGTCCAGTGAGTGCTACTTATGTACTCTGTCCACCCCAGACTCACCCCTCTGCCTTTCCTTCTGTGCTAGCCTGTCCCAATCAACTGTCTTGGTTTGTTTTTATTCCTGTATGCATTTATTTTGCAAATGGTAGGTATGTAGCTTTAATGGATTAAAAATTCAGTTAAGTTCTAGGTGGAAAAGATGAAGTCAACAGAGAGGGACTTCCCTGGTGGTCCAGTGGTTAAAATTCCTTGCTCCCAATGCAGGAGGCCCACGTTTAGGTCCCTAGTCAGGGAACTAGATCCCACATGCCTCAACTAAAAACCCCTCATGTCACAGTGAATATCCTGTGTGCCCCAACCGAGACCTGTCACAGCCAAAGGAAAAAAAGGCAACAGAGGCTTCAGGCATAGCTGGATCCAGGTGCTCAGAGGATGTGAGCCGCAGCCCGTCGGCTCAGATCTGCTTCCTCTGTGTCTCGTTTGTTCTCAGGCTCAGCCTGCCCTCATGGTAGTCCTTTTTGCAGCCTTCTAGCTTGGGAACCTCAGAGTAAAGGCATCCTCTCTTTACATTACTCTTTTACAGTGTCTCTGTAAAAGTTCTAAGGCTGATCCTCTTTGATCAACTTGAATCACTTGTCTGTCCCTGACTCAATGAAGTCTCTAGTCAAAATCTCTGGTCCTGAGGTGCATGGGTTCCAGCGGAGTTGGGGAGGCTGCCCTGCCTCTTAGCTCCCCAACCTGACCCCATGCCAGGAAGTGCCTGGTGACGGGGCAGGGCCGTGTGTCACTGCTTTATGGCATGTTAAGGATCAGGCTTCCCTGGTGGCTCAGTGGTAAAGAACCTGCCTACCAATGCAGGAGACACAGGTATGATCCCTGGGTCGGGAAGATTCCCTGGAGAAGGAAATGGCAACCCAGTCTAGTGTTTTTCCCTGGAGAATCCCATGAACAGAGGAGCCTGGTGGGCTACAGTCCATGGGGTTGCAAAAATAGTTGGACAGGACTTAGCGACTAAACAATGGGTCAGGCACTATTCCAAGCTTCTCAGCATGTGTGGGGGTCTGGAATTCACTGAGTGGCCATAGGTCTGGATCAAGAGCATTCCTGTGGAGCTAGGAGTAGTGTCAGCTCTGACCCAGTCACAATGGCTGAAGCTCGGTTGGGAATAGTACCCACTAAGAGAAATTAATGGATGCAGGACAAATGGAATCAGCATGTACGGTCTACCCGTCGGCTCCTTGATGGTCCTGCCTGCAACTCCTCTCCACTTCCCTCTTCCCCAGGCTGTAAGCTGTCTCCGGGGCCCCTGCATCCTGATTAACAGCCTCTTTCCCAACAGGCTGATCCCTATCCTGGTAAAAGGGATGAAGTACTCGGAAATCGACATCATCCTGCTGAAGGTTAGCTAGGGCTGACCACCAGTCACGGGCAGGGTGAAGGAAGGCTGGGGCGTAGGGGGTCTCTAGAGGTCTCAGCCGTCTGCCTGACTCCACAGGGGGATGTTGAGGAGGACGAGGCTGTCCCCGACAGCGAACAGGACATCAAGCCACGTTTCCACAAGTCGCGCACGGTGACACTGCCCCATGAGGCCGAGCGGCCTGACGGCTCAGAGGACGCGGAGGATGATGATGACGACGACGCTTTGTCTGACTGGAATCTGAGTGAGTGGCCTGGCCTGTGGTATGAAGTGGGGAGTAGGGGACAGCAGGCTCTGGGCTCCCTCTCAGAGGGAGGGAGCCTATGCAGAGCAAATCACAAAGATTCAATTCACGACCTCGGATCCCAGGGGTTACAGAAAGGAGGGCTGGTGGCCTGCCCCTTGTGCCTCCCTGAGCCCGCCCCCCGACTTCCCCTCCTGCCCCAGGGAAGTGCTCGGCGGCTGCACTGGATGTCCTGGCCAATGTCTTCCGGGAGGAACTGCTGCCCCACTTGCTCCCCTTGCTCAAGGACCTCCTCTTCCACCCCGAGTGGGTGGTCAAGGAGTCAGGCATCCTGGTGCTGGGTGCCATTGCTGAGGGTAAGTGACCCTCCAGCCTGACGGCGTGTAACCTCTGAGCCTCATGCTGTTGTGAGATGGGGCTGGCCCAGGGAGGGCTGGTGGGGGTGAGGCTCTCCCCAGGTTCTCTCCAGCGGCCTGCTCACCCCACTCCAAGCAGCTCTGGGATTTGAATCTTCCCCTCAGCCCAAGATCAGACTTCCCAGGTAGCTCAGTGGTAAAAGAATCCATCTGTCAAAGCCGGATACGCAGGCATGATCCATGGGTTGGGAAGATCCTTTGGAGGAGGAAATGGCAACCCACTCCAGTATTCTTGCCTGGGAAATCCTACAGACAGAGGAGCCTGGTGGGCTATAGTCCATGGGGTCACAAAGAATTGGACAAGAGTTAGTGACTTAACAACAACCACCTCAGCCCAAAGGCCTGAAAGGGACCCCCAAATGCAAGCCCTCTCCTTAATTCTCAAAGAAAGGCAGTTCCACGAGGTCTTAAGCATAATTCCAGCAACAGTAATAACATAGCCCTGTCCTATGGGCTTAGCGCCACCTGAGGACATGGGTTTCTTGAAACTCGGCTGCAAAGAGAATTACACCACTTCTCTTGTCACCTGGGGTGAAGCTGGACCTCAAACCTGCTCTGACTCGAGGCTGGCCTGCCGGATCGGAAGTGTGCAGAGGTGGTATTTCCTTCACGTTTCCGGCTCCCTGTGTCCCTATGGTGTGCACGGTGAATTACCAGAGGGCTTTCCAGGTCTGTGACAGGAGACACACATGACTGCCGCAGCACCCAGGTCTGCTGTAACGTGTGAAGTATTCTTCATTTTAATGGGAAAGACCTCAAGAAATTGACCCTGAACTGGTAAAAGCAGATCTCAGGGCTGGGATGATCAAGGAGTGTGCTGTTACCTGTGATCTGCAGTGAAGAGAGACACATTCAGAGTTTTTTTTTTTAGACAGGGAAGATGAAAAGTAGGGGAAAAAAAAAGTCACAGACATCTAAGAAAGGGTTCAAAAGAAAGGTGCTCTGTCCACCTGGGTTGCTGCTGCCCGTAAAGGCTGAGTTAGCTCTGCAGCCCAGCCATCTATGAACTAGTGACCAGGTAGCTTCCCAGGTGTCCCAGTGGTAGAGAATCCACCTGCCAATGCAGGAGATGGAAGAGATGTGGGTTTGATCCCTGGGTTGGGAAGATCCCCTGAAGGAAGAAATGGCTACCCACTACAGTATTCTTGCCTGGAGAATCCACTGGACAGAGGAGCCTGGTAGGCTACAATCCACGGGGTCGCCAGGAGTTGAACACGACTGAGTACACACATAGAGTAGCCAGATGACAGCACAAGCCCTGGGATGGGTGGAGCTGATGGAAAGGAAAGTATTTATGTATTTTGGCTGTGTTGGGTCTTTGTTGCTGCAAAGGCTTTCTGTAGTTGTTGCGAGCAGAGTCTACTCATTGAGGCAGGGGCCTCTCATTGAGGTGGCTTCTTTTGTTGCAGAGCACAGGCTCTAGGGTGCATGGGCTTCAGTAGTTGTGGTTCGTGGGCTTAGTTGCTCCAGGAGACATGTGGGATCTTCTCAGACCAGGGATCAAAACTGCATCTTTTGCATTGGCAGGCAGATTCTTATCCACTGGACCACCAGGGAAGTCTGATGCCATTTCCCATCCCCACCCTGCCTTTCACTGACTCCATGCCTCTGAGACAGTTATTTAACCTCCATGCCTCAGTTTCCCCCTCTGCCCAGAAGGGTGGATGTGGCCTGGCCCAATTGGCTCAGCCTTGCCTCTGTGCCCGGTCCTTTCAGGCTGCATGCAGGGCATGGTGCCCTACCTGCCCGAGCTGATCCCTCACCTCATCCAGTGCCTGTCGGACAAGAAGGCCCTGGTCCGCTCCATTGCCTGCTGGACCCTGAGCCGCTATGCCCACTGGGTGGTCAGCCAGCCCCCTGACATGCACCTGAAGCCGTTGATGACGGAGCTGCTCAAGCGAATCCTGGATGGCAACAAGAGGGTACAGGAGGCGGCCTGCAGGTGACCCTCGACCCCTGGCCCCACAGACCTCACCTTACCTGCCCCACTGGCTGCCCTCCGGGAAGTGATGATACTTATGACTCCTGACAGCGTGCTGATTTCTCACCGTATTCGTACTGGCTGATCCCGAGTGCCCCCTTCCTGAACCCCACCCAGAGCCCAGTCCCACTGGTGGCAGCCCACTGAACACTTCTGCCCCTTCCAGTGCCTTCGCCACCCTGGAGGAGGAGGCCTGCACGGAGCTGGTGCCTTACCTCAGCTACATCCTAGACACCCTCGTCTTCGCCTTCGGCAAGTACCAGCACAAGAATCTGCTCATCCTCTACGATGCCATTGGCACCCTGGCTGACTCTGTGGGCCACCACCTCAACCAGCCGGTGAGACCCCACAGCAGCTCCCTCCTCCTGATCCCCCCTGCCCACCTCCCCGGCATCCAGTGACCTGGTGGCGACCCTTGTCGCACGCCAGGGACATGGCCATGACCTCGACAGGCAGGCAGACAGACCTGGCCCCTGCCCTCGCCCTGCTCCCAGTCTAGTAGGGGAGACAGACAGTTATGAGACAGCGTGGTAAGTGCTGGGTTGGGGGAGCTCAGGGGCCTGCGGGAAGCAGGAAGCACCAACCCAGGGGTGGGGCTCAGGATGGGTGAGAAGGGAGTGAACTAGAAGGGCCTGGAGGTCTGGCTGCTTGGCGAGGACCCCAGGAGCCAGAGAAAAACGCCTAGACCTCATGATTCAGACGATGAGCGCCTCTTGAGTCAGAGGGAGTTGTGTTGGTTCCCAGGCCGCCACCTGCACCCATGGATCCCCAACTTCCTGCTCCTTCTCCAGGAATACATCCAGAAGCTGATGCCTCCGCTGATTCAGAAGTGGAACGAGCTTAAAGACGAAGACAAGGACCTTTTCCCCCTGCTGGAGGTGGGTCAGCTTCAGGCCCTCTCCCGTGGCCCTGTTCCACTCACTTAAGCTCACCTCTCCTGCCCTTCTCTCTGCCAGTGCCTGTCATCAGTGGCCACTGCCCTGCAGAGTGGTTTCCTGCCCTACTGTGAGCCGGTCTACCAGCGCTGTGTCACCCTGGTGCAGAAGACGCTGGCCCAGGCCATGGTGAGCAGTCCACCGCCATCACCCCTCCATCTGTCCCTCTGCTGCTGCCCCAGCCTGAGCTCACTCCCCTCACCCTGCCCTCCCCCTTCTGTGCCCAGATGTACACCCAGCACCCTGAGCAGTATGAGGCCCCTGACAAGGACTTCATGATTGTGGCACTAGACCTGCTCAGTGGCCTGGCTGAGGGCCTGGGTGGACACGTGGAGCAGCTGGTCGCCCGTAGCAACATCATGACACTGCTGTTTCAGTGCATGCAGGTGGGTGGACCCCTCGTAGGCCTCTCAGTGGACAGTGGTGACCCCCAGCAGCCTTTGTGGGCTGTCTGGGGTGGACTTTGGGCCTTGGTTATGCCCTGAGGATATTAGAGAGAAGGGACTTGAAGGTGAATATTTAAATGAGTAAAGTCATTTAAAATATTTACATGAGTAAAGTCTCACTGAAAAAGTCAACAGAGTAGGAAATTAAAAAGTAGAAAATAGGAAATGTGAAAGCACAAGCCCCTCCAACATCACTTCCCCACCCACAGCGTATCAGTATGGGCCGCAGTTCTAAGTGGTACCCTGCACAGGGCACTCATTCATGTGCCCCTGAGTCCTGGATCTTCAGATGGGCCTGCAGCCTTGGCACTAGGAAGAGGCAGGGTCAGCTTATGCTCTAGGAACTGTGCCCCTAGCTGGCTGGGGGAATGGGAGTCCTGTCACACTGACCCTCCTCTGACCCCCAGGACTCGATGCCTGAGGTGCGGCAGAGCTCCTTTGCCCTCCTGGGAGACCTCACCAAAGCCTGCTTCATCCATGTCAAGCCCTGTATTGGTACGACAGCCATTGCGTCCCCACCCCGTGACCCCAGCCCTGGCCTCAAGTGATGGAGAAGATGACCTGGGAGTACTGTGACCGAACTGGGATGTATTCGTACTGTCTGATGGGGCCTGCCCCTCGGGTTTCCCGAGGCTTCACCCTGGCTGGCCCCCCTGCTCAGCACCCCTCTTTCTCCCACCAGCTGAGTTCATGCCCATCCTGGGCACCAACCTGAACCCTGAATTCATCTCTGTCTGCAACAATGCCACCTGGGCCATCGGTGAGATCTGCATGCAGATGGGTAAGTACCCATAGGTGAGCAGGCCCTTTCCCTTCCCATTGGCTTGTTCCCAGCCTGGTGGCAGGACCCTGATCAACAGGTTCCCTCTAGAGCAGGGGTCCCCAACTTCAGGGATCTAATGCCTGATGATCTGAGGTGGAGCTGCTGTAATAATAACAGAAATAAAGTGCACAATAAATGTAATGTGCTTGAATCATCCTGAAACCATCCCACCCCAGTCCGTGGAAAAATTGTCTTCAATGAAACCAGTCCTCGGTAACCAAAAAGGTTGGGGACCACTGCTCTTGAGGGCCCTGGTGCTCCTTGAGGCAGGTGCCGATTGGCCAGGGATGAGGGGACACCTCTGAGCATTTTCATCTGAGATGGGGACAGATGATTGAAAGACCATGTGTAACTGGCTTCTCCAAAGAGGCACGGGGACAGGAGGCCTGTTCTTATTGGACTCATCATCACCTCCTTCCTCTTCAAGCAACTGACTGAAAGTCCCACTGGGATTCACTGGGAGACTTTCTCTGAACTTTCCCCTGGCCCTGCCTACCCCATAGGGAGATTGGGTGGTATAGTCTACCCTGCTGTCCAGCAGTGACTCCAGGGAGGCTTCTGGTGTTGGGTGGGTATGGGTCTGTCTCTGGTTGGCCACGGATCCTGGACTGCAGACATCTAGAGATGCCTTTTTGCTTGCTCACTGGTTGGCCAGTGTCTGGATGCAACTAGGGTCGGTATGGGTGGTGTGGGCCATGCAGGGCTCTGACTCTTCTGTTCCCTAGGGGCAGAGATGCAGCCCTATGTGCAGATGGTCCTTAACAATCTGGTGGAGATCATCAACCGGCCCAACACGCCCAAGACACTGCTGGAAAACACAGGTGGGCGCCAGGCCTGAGCCACTGGCCACCTCCCAGGGATGGGGCTTCCCAGCCAGGAGGGTAGCTGACAAAGAGGTCTTGGGAAAGAACCAGGGAGGGTAATGGGAATAGGGCAATGGATGGAGGCCTGGGAAGGATATTGGCCTAAGGGGAGACCTGGGAGAGACCCAAGTTGGGTGGGGAGGAGACCCTGACTGGGCCGAGCTTGGGGACCCAAGCAGCTGGCAGGTGTTGTTCCCTTGGGGCCCGTGGGGTGGGGCTGGCACCTCCTGCTGGAGGCCCCGCCACGTACCCGGGCCGCTCGGGGTTGCAGGTCGCCTGACGAGTCCCTCTGCCATTCCAGCCATCACCATCGGCCGCCTGGGCTACGTGTGCCCGCAGGAGGTGGCCCCCATGCTGCAGCAGTTCATCCGGCCTTGGTGTGTGCCCACCCGGGTGGGGCCCCACCCCAGCCCTCGCCAGTACCCACCCAGCCCTGCCCTGCCCACCCATGGATACACGATCCAGCCCCACCGAGCCATGACCTCCTGTTTCCCCCAGCCCAGCCCCACCACCCACTGACCTGCCGCCACTACCCAGTGTCCCCCGTAGATGTCCATGGAGCCCCAGCCCCAGGGGCTGATTCCCCACTGCTTACCTCCCCCCACCAAACCAGGTGCACGTCCCTCAGGAACATCAGGGACAACGAGGAGAAGGACTCGGCCTTCCGTGGCATCTGCATGATGATAGGCGTCAACCCCGGGGGCGTCGTGCAGGTTGGGGCAGCTGGGCTCGGAGGGAAGGCACTGGGGCTGGGCTTGGACGGACCCTCACACGGGATCCGTCACGTTTCAGGACTTTATTTTCTTCTGCGATGCTGTAGCCTCCTGGGTGAGCCCGAAGGATGACCTTCGGGACATGTTTTATAAGGTGAGGCCCCCCAGCTGGGCCCTAACCTAGTCTTGGGAGGTGGCAGGGTGGGGAGAGACTGAGATCCTCCTCCTCTTGCCCTGTTCTGGGGCGCCCCTCACCCCACCTCTCTCACTGCAGATCCTCCATGGCTTCAAAGACCAAGTTGGGGAAGAAAACTGGCAGCAGTTCTCGGAGCAGTTCCCGCCACTGCTGAAGGAGAGGCTAGCCGCCTTCTACGGGGTCTAGACGAGCATTGCGACTGCCAGGTGTGGGGCCCGTGTTCACAGAGGGCTGGTGCTGTCACAGGAGCCCTGATGGCACAGGCCCTAACGCCCTCCTTTCCCCACAGGTTTCTGTCTGCGTCGTCGTCAGAGGGGTTGCTGGGGAGCGTGCTGCGTCCAGAAGTCGCTGTGCCCTGGTCAAGGGGGGTTAGGGAGGAGTTAGCGGGACCCAAATCCAGACGCCTTCCCCGTCCATCTACCTGCCATGGCTGGCCGGAGGTTGGTCAGAGGGTGGGCAGGTGGGTGGGGCCTCCACACTCATCCTAGAAACGGGAGGGGGGGTGGGACTTCCTGGCAGCAAGAACCCCTTGCTCTAATTGGGGTCACCTCAGGCAGCCTACTTGGGCCAGCCACGCGGTAGGGAGGCATCAACACGGCCGACCAAATCCGGCTTAGGATGAGGCAAGGGAAAAGCAGGCGGGGAGGGGGGTCCTTGTAGAGACACGTACACTCACACGTACACACATGGCTACACGCATGTGCGGGTGCTGTCACCAGCCAGGCTGGGCCAGCCGCCCCACCATTTCCCCGACTGCATGGAGACAGTAGAATTAGTGAACCCCTGAGTTAACTCGTAAGGCCTTCCGTGTAACCTGCATCTAGAGTTTAAGAAGCTTCTGCTGTTTTGCCGGAATTGGCAGTGATTAGGGAGGGCTGGGTGGGTTGGGGACCTCCACTGGGACCCTGGGGCGGGGGTGGGGGGAAGAGGATGGCCACCTTGGGGCCACTCAGCACGTGCACGCTTTGGACCTGCTCCACACACTTCTTGCCAGCTCTGTGGCAGCCTCAGCCAGTGTGTCCCCCTTCCTTCTCCCATCCCAGCCAGAAAAGTTGGGACCACCAAAGTGGCCAGGGTTGGCCAGAGGTCGCCTTTTTCTCCCTCCCCTGTGCCCCAGTGACTTATGAGGATGCTGGGCTGGATGGAACCTTTTTCGCTGAAGAGAGCTGGGAGCAGCCAGAGCTGCTGACATCTACCCCGCTATAAGCAAGTCCGTTTCAAAGGCAGTTCATTTCTCTGCTTCCAAGAACACTCTTTCAAGCCTGAGTTTTAACACAAGGGCCAGGGCTAGGGCATTTAGTTGATGGTGACAGAAAACAAAGGTTTAGGCTTTGCCAGCCAAAAAGAAACTGAAGACTTGGAGGAAGGGAAGGGTGGTATTCTCCCTTACCCACCTCTGGCCTTGGGACTTCCTGATCACAGTTCCTAGCAGGCCCTAAGACCCCACCAGACTAGGGCAGTGAAACTTGTGGGATTGTTTTGCGATTCCTTCAGTGGGAGAGGCTCCCCTAAGGTGGAGGGATGGTTACTTCCCATTTGGCCTAGAAACTGAAACCAAGCCTTGCAACCCCCTTACTGGGGTTTTCTTTTCTCTTTTCCCTGCTTTCTATTTCTTTGGGGGCCTCTTTGCAATTTGTGATTTGCTGGGGTGGGGGTTAACTGGATTCCTGCATCCTGGGGCCTGCTCCATCCATCCCTCTGGGGCCCCGCCAAAGGGGCACTGGTGCACATTCCATAAACCCAGCTGGTTCCCCGCTGTGAAACTCCAGCAGGTCTCTGGAAGCCATTTGTAAAAAAAGAAAAAAAATAACCATTTATTTTTCTGGTAATTCCAGTGCTTTGGAGCATCCTCTGCTGGGTCTTGGGGTGTGTGGATTGGCTGCCTGATGGGATTGGTAACCCCTTCTCCATCCAAGATGGGGGGCCTGGTTCTAGTTTTTTTTTTTTTTTTTTTTTTAAGAAGACTATTTAATTTTTTAATTTATTTTGGTTGATTTTTGCACAACGAAGTTTCAGCTTCTCAACCTTTTTCCCCTGCCCAGGGCTGCAGACCCTGACTGGCCTCGATCTGCAGTCCCTCTCGTTCCCACATCCCCCCTTCCCCTCATCCTTTTCTTCCTGCGGGCTCCAGGGTCTGTCCATTTGTTACTGTGCTGTGCTGGGGACTGGCGCCAAGGTGGCGTGAGATTCCACTTGTGTAGAACTTTGTTGAGTAAAGATCAGTTTCTTGTGAAACCCTTGGTCTCCATCTGGCCTCTTGTGTCCTTGGGTTTTAGCTGTAGAGAAAGAGATGTAGAGGGGGGCCTGGAAAGTTTTAGAAATGGGATGTACAGGAATCACGTCAGGAAATAACTGGGGGAGTGGGAAAGTAAGATCAAACATTAAATGTGGTAACATAACACATGCAATTATGTCTCTGGGACATAATTACAGTCTGGGAGCTCACTAGAACCTGAGCTCACTGCAGCACAGATTCAGAATCACCGTTGGCTAAAGACTAAATTGAGTGGCAAGGAGCAAGACCTTGCAGCACTCTTTGGCTGGTTTCACAACTCTGGATTTGTAGAATGCTCAGCCCAACGTCAAGGCGGTGGGACCCAAGAAAACATGCACAACAGTTAAAGGTAAATAAAAAATCTCTTACCTGGGGATGCAGAGGCCCCAGGATAAAATCTTGCAACCTCTGTACAACCCAATGATCACCTGCATCAACCCGGAAAAAAATTTTAAAATGCTGACACGACCAATTTTCATTCAACAAGTGTGCATTTTAGTGAGAAGAAATAAAGCTAACCAGTGAAACAGCGGTATGTCATAGAGAAAAATACAGTGCGGGGGAGGGGAGAAAGTACATTTTGTAAAATGATCAGCCTTACAGTACTCTGGTTACTTAGGGTACTCTGCTAAGGTGATTGATCAAAGAGCTACGTGGCTATCAGAAGAGGGAACGGGCTAGTGCTGCTTAGAGTTTGTGGGTTAACACTGCCTGGCTCAAAAGGGGCTGTCGGTAAATGAAATGCTGTTTCCATCAGTAGGATTTTAGGTAATTCAGTTAACTTTCCCCGAGGGCTCTGCAGTGTAACTGTTTCTGGGTCGCTAAGAAAAGACAGGAATCACTAGCATGCCTCGACTTCGAACCAGAAAAAGAAATTTATTTCTGAGGTCCCGTGTCTGTGAGAAGTGCTTTAGGGCCAGAGTCCAGTGGCCCTCTGCATCAGCAACATCAGACATGCTAGTTTAATAAACGCAGGAACCAGGAATCGGGATTTTTCAGCCCAAGGCCTACGCAGCTTAAGAACTAGACCTTTCCGAGGAGCCCGCATCTAGCAAGCGGCCAGTTTCCACGAGGTTTGCTTGGTTCCGGTTGGCGCCTAACGTCATCAGGCAGCGCCGGAAGTGCCCTCGTGCTGCCTAGGAGACAGGACGCGGGCTCTGAGGCTGACAGGGCAGGGCCAGCCGCGCCCACCCGGTCGCCATGGAGCTGCCTCCAGGGCCGCGCGACGATCCCCACGCCTGGGACGATGACTCCGACCCGGAGCTGGAGCCTGACCCCGACGCGCAGGCCGAGGCTTACGTGGCCCGCGTGCTCAGTCCTCCGAAACTCGGGCTGGCACCCCCGCGCTCCCCTCCTTTGCCCGCGCCCACGGTGTCCCTTGGCTCTCTGGAACCGCGGGCCGCGTCCAAGGGCCCGACTCTGGCGGTTCCGGGCCTGCTGAGTCTACCCCCGGAGCTGCTGCTCGAGATCTGCGCCTACCTCGACGCGCGCCTCGTGCTCCATGTCCTGCCACGCGTTTGCCACGCGCTGCGCGACCTCGTGCGTGACCGTGTCACCTGGAGGCTACGCGCGCAGCGCCGCGTACGCGCGCCCTATCCAGTGGTGGAAGGTGCGAGCGCCCGGGGGTCGCCCGCCCAAGTCAGGCCTGGGGCGAGGGGGAAGGGGTCCAGGGTGTCGTGAGCACAGCCACTGGAAAAAACTCCCTGGCTGTTCTGTCTCAGGCTGGCTGAGGTAGTTACTGGTAGTACCAAAGCCCCTGACCTCTGGGTGGACCATGAGGCAGATACTTGGGATCTTGAGGCTATAGAAATCTACCTGGATAACTGGGGTCCCTGAAACTCGAGATCCAGTGATTCTCAGGCCGGGGGTTGCCACAGCGACTTAGTCTCAGGCTGTCAGAATCTGCTTGGTGCTCAAAGTAAGACCAAGAATCCCCAGGTTCTGGGGTGTAGATGCTAAGGCAGCAACTGGTGATGTCAAAGTCCCTTACCCCTAGAGTCTTGGCCTAGGTGAGGGTGAGACAGGGACACAGGTCCAGAGCCTACAACCCTTGAACCTAAGCTATGGTTTAGAGGTTGGGATCCCTGATACCATCAGTCACAGACCCTCAAGTTCAGGGTCTAACCTGTGATCTCAGACAAGGGCTGGTGGTCATTCCTTCTGCCACCAAAGTCATTGGTCCCTAGAGGATAATGCAGCCTGGTGATCTTGAATTGATGGGACTTTACTAAACAGCTTGATTAAAATATAGATGTTTGGGTCAAGGGCTTGGGTTCTGCGCCTTGACAAGGGTCTCAGGTTTGGGATACTGATTTTGGGAAACAGTTCCATGGGTCTGGTTCAGGTGGCCAGAACAGGAAGGGTTAGTTATGCAGTCTTAGCTCTTGTGCCCAGCCTACAGGTTGGGGAGGGTGAGGCTGAGGTTGGACCTTAACATCCTGAGGTGAGGCAGGACCTTAACATCCTGAGGTTGGAGAATGAGGCCTGGGAAGGTTCTGGGACTCCAGTTACTCAATTTCTGGAAATGGTAAGGAGCAGCCTTAGACCTGCATGGCAGGTGGGTGGGCTGGTGGTCCCAAAGCTAGAGCCTGGGCTTCCTTAGGTGGGGTAAGGGATCCAAGTGGGATTCTCTCCAAGTCTTCTGCTCCCCAGAAGCCAGTGGTGAGCTTGGACAGCTGGAGTGTGTGGCAGGGTTCCTGCCCACTGGGGACCCTGGTATTGCATTCCACAGAGGAGGACTTTGACTGGCCGACAGCCTGCATTGAGTTGGAGCAGCACCTGTCGCGCTGGGCAGAGGATGGGCGCAGGGCTGAGTACTTCTGCCTGGCCGATGGGCACTTTGCTTCCATTGACTCAGTGCTGCTGCTTCAGGTGAGACGGGTTGGTGGAGGGCCTGGCAGTGGGGGGCCAGGGTGACCCCAGCCACACCATCTTGCTCCTCTCCCAGGGTGGGACACTCTGCCTGTCGGGGTCCCGAGATCGCAATGTCAACCTGTGGGACCTGCAGCAGCTGGGGGTGGAGCCCAGCCAGGTTCTGGTCAAGACCCTGGGGACCCAGAAGAACAGCACTCACAAGGTGAGGGGATAGGAGGTTAGGCAAAGGTAGGAGCTAGGAGGCCTGGGTAGGACACTGTGGCTGAGGGCATGGGTTTTGGCACCAGACCTCGTAGATTTATTATTTTTAAAATTTTTATTTAGTTTTTGGTTATGCTGGGTCTTCATTGCTGCACTCTGGCTTTTTCTAGTTGTGGTGAGCAGGGGCTACTCTTTGTTGCAGTGCTTGCGCTTCTCACTGCTGTGGCTTCTCTTGTTGCGGGGCACAGGTTCTAGGTGAGAACAGATTTATTTAGTAGTTGCAGCACATGGGCTCAGTAGTTGCAGTGTGAGACTTTAGGGCCCTTGGGCTTCAGTAGTTGTGGTGCATGGGCTTAGTTGCTCCGTGACATGTGGAATCTTCCCAGACCAGGGGTTGAACCTGTGTCCCTTTCATTCGTAGGTGGATTTCTATCCTCTGTGCCCCCAGGAAAGTCCCAGACCTCATAGATTTCAATCTTGATCTGCTATTTGTGTGACTTTGGGTAAAGTGAGTGAAGTCGCTCAGTCGTGTCCGACTCTTTGCGACCCCGTGGACTGTAGCCCACCAGGCTCCTCAGTCCATGGGATTCTCCAGGCAAGAATACTGGAGTGGGGTGCCGTTTCTTTCTCCAGAGGATCTTCCTGACCCAAGGATCGAACCCGGGTCTCCCACATTGCAGGCAGACACTTTAACCTCTGAGCCACCAGGGAAGTTCCAAGTAAAGACTTTTTGGGTAAAGTCAAAGTCATATGTGACTTCTCTGGGCCTCACTTACTGCTTCTGTCCAGTGTCAATTAGGATGAGGATGAATGAGGTGACTATGCCTTAAGCGCTTCACTCAGGCTCATATAGAGTAGGTGCTCAGATGTCAGGTTTACAGATACGTGGAATCTAGTTCCCTGACCAGGGGTCAAACCCAGGCCACCTGCATTGGGAGCCTTAGACATTGGACCACCACAGAATTTCTTTGGAGGTCCTATTCTTAATCATATTGTCATGTGACCTCAAACCTGTGCTGGTGCTAAGGCTCTGCAGTACTTGATTTAGGAACATTGTTAGGTGGGGTTGTACATGTTTTGGGCTTCCCTGGTAGCTCAGCAGTAAAGAATCTGCCTGCAATGCAGGAGCCATGGGTTTGATCCCTGGGTCTGGAAGATCCCCTGGAGAAGGGAATGGCAATCCATTCAGTATTCTTTCCTGGAGAATTCCATGGACAGAGGAGCCTGGTAGGCTAGAGTCCACGGGATTGCAAAGTCCGACATGATTTAGCAACTAAACCACAACAACAACGTGCAGGTCTTGGGTTCTGAAGTCAGACCCGCAGCCCTGAGCTCTAACCTCTCCTCAATGCTGACTCACTCTGGGTTCTGTGAAATGGGGCCATCACAGGACTCGGGTCTGGTCCCACAGGGCTGGGTGTGGTCACTGGCAGCGCTGGACCACCGAGTGTGCTCCGGTTCCTGGGACAGCACAGTGAAGCTCTGGGACATGGCAGCTGACGGGCAGCAGTTTGGCGAGATAAAGTGTGAGGGGACCTGGGCAGGGGGCCTGGGTGGGCAGGGCTCTCTCTGGCCCCTGTCCCAGCTCTGTGGTCTGTGTGTCCCCAGGGGCAAGGCAGCTGTTCTGTGCCTGTCCTACCGGCCAGATATCCTGGTGACCGGCACCTATGACAAGAAGGTGACCGTCTACGATCCCAGAGGTGGGCCCTGGGGCCTAGGTGGGGACAGCAGGGCTGCCTGGGGTCTCCAGGGTCATTTTGGGAAAAGAAACACTTGGTCCTCACAGTCTGACTGGTTTAAAAATCACACAACCAGAGGCTGGCCACTCCAAGTGGTCTGTGTTGTGCTGGGGGCCATAAAGGTGACTGGTGCGTGGGATACTAGGGGCAGAGGAAGCCCTGTCTCCACGTGGGATGGGGTGATGGACCAGAGGGCCCCTAGAGGAAGCCATGGAGGATGGAGATCCGTTGTCTGGGGGTGCTTCAAGGGGCTCTGATGTCCCCCTCTGCCTGGCCCCTCACCCACAAAGTTGGCCCCACCCTGCTGAAGAGCCGGCGGCTGCACTCCAGCGCCGTGTTGGCACTGCTGGCAGACGACCGGCACATCATCTCAGGCAGCGAGGACCACACGCTCGTGGTGTTCGACCGCCGGGCCAACAGTGTCCTGCAGCGGCTGCAGGTGGGCCATCCCCTGGGGGCCCAAGGGCCGGGGCTGCGTGGAGTGGCCTGGACCGGCCTGAGCCACTCCATCCTCTGTCCCTCCTGCAGCTGGACTCCTACCTGCTCTGCATGTCCTACCAGGAACCTCAGCTCTGGGCCGGCGATAACCAGGGCCTCCTGCACGTCTTTGCCAACCGCAGTGGCTGCTTCCAGCTTGTCCGGGTCTGCTGAGGCCCTCGCCCCTGCCCGACTCTCCCTGGGCTGCCTCCCTGCCTCTTAACCCCTGGAGGGCAGTGGGGAACTGGCCTAGGCAGAGCAAACCTGAGTGTCACCTGTCCCTTCCTCCTCCAGTCCTTTGACGTGGGCCACAGGTCTCAGATCACGGGGATCAAGCACTCCCTGGGGGCCTTGTACACTACGTCCACCGACAAGACCATCCGGGTGAGGGCCCAGGACGGTACCTTTTCCCTACCCACCCTCACTTGCCGGGGACACGTCCCGTGACCTTTGCCCACTGCCCCTCACCAGGTACACGTGCCCACAGACCCACCAAGGACCATCTGCACTCGAAGCCACCACAATGTGCTGAATGGGGTAAGGCCCTGTCCCATGTGCCCCACCCGCCCGCCGAGAGCACCCCTGACTCCTCCTGTCCCTGTCCTCACAGATCTGTGCCGAGGGCAACATGGTGGTGGCCGCCTCTGGGGGCCTGTCGCTGGAGGTCTGGAGGCTGCAGGCCTGAGCAGGTGGATTGGATGTGGGTCTGCCTGCCGGCAGGTGGGACCATGGCCTCTGCTTTCGGGGACGGGGACCTTCCCCCATGCTGGTGCTGCCTCTGCCCCGCCCCACAGGCCTATGGCACAAGGGGTCCTGACCACGGCTGTGTGGGGTCCCTGGGCTGGGCCCTATGCCAGGGGAGGTGAGCTTTGTGTTCCGGCCCACCCAAGAGGGCTGCTCCGCATCCTCGGGCCCTGTTTTTGTTATGATTTGGATGCTGGCTCTGCCTTGAGAGCAAAGGAGAAATAAACCTGCTGTACTGGTGCTCCAGCCTGGAGTGTGAGCCTGGTGTCACCTGAGGGCTCTGTCCCTCCCTGCTTGGGGCCAGGGTACCAGGGATGGGTGTATGTCTGTGAGATGGGGCCTGAAAGCCTGGGCAACAGCCACTGCTGTGTGTGTTTGTGGGGTGGGGAAATTCTGGGTGCGCCTGTGCCTGCCAGGTGCACTTCAGGGATCATGTGTGCCCAAATGTACCCAGGGAGGTCAGTCAGGCTCTATATGTGGTTTGCTGTTGTTGTTTAGTCACTCAGTCATGTCTGACTGTTTGCAACCCCTTGGACTGTAGCCCTCCAGGCTCCTCTATCTATGGGATTTCCCAGGCAAGAATACTGGAGTGGGTTGCCATTTCCTTCTCCAGGGGATCTTCCCGACCCAGGGATCGAGGCCGTGTCTCTTGCGTTGGCAGGCGGGTTCTTTACCACTGATCTCTCTATGCATGGTTACGGTGTCCCTGTCTGTGCTTTCTGTGAGGGAGAGGGAGACACTTGAGAAGTGGCGGTTGTCTGTATGATGGCGCCTGCATGTGTGAACTGTGTGGGTGTGTATGTGTGTGACACGCGCTGATACGCAGATCGGGACTCTAACCCTGAGTGTTCATGCAGTGGGGCCGGGCATCTGCTAATGCTACCCTAGGCCGTGGGGAAGGGGGTAGTCAGGGAAGGAATAGCTGAGGGAGGGGCATGCTCCTCTATTCAGGGTCCAGGGTGTGCCTCAGTGGCCGTGACCCTGGCGTGGGTGAGGAGGGAGGCTGGGCCAGGTACACCCCACACCTGGCCCTACAAACCCAAAGTCCACCATGGAAGCTTGGCCAAGCCATGCCCTGAGGAGCACTCACTTCAAGTTTATTGAGGCCCCCTGGGTGGTCCAGGCTACAGGGTTCAAAGGATGGCACAGGGCTTCTTCTCCTTGAAGGGGTTGGTGGCGGCCGGGATGCCCACGAGAAAGGGGTCGCTCTTGGCCTGCTCTGTGCAGAACTGCAGCAGGTCGCCAGCTGCCTTGGATACCTGCAGAGCAGCCCGGTTAGCCCAACCTGGGCTGGGCCGTCCACCTGCCCCGCTTGCTCAGACGCGCCCACCTCACCCTGCTCCTCACCTTCACACGGTCAATGCCCGCCTCCATCCGCAGCTGCTCCACAGCCCGGCGGGCTTGCCCAATGTCACTGCCAATGGTCACCTTGCTGGACATCTGAGGGAGGGTGAGCAGGGCCACAGGCAGCAGGCTGCACCCCAAACCCCAAGCTCCTACCTCCTCCTATGTCCCTGGTGCCTGAGGCATGGGAGCATCTGCTCCCCAGCCCCTGTACCGTATACCTCAGCTGAAGGCTCCGGCTGACTCCTGGCTGCTCGGTCCTCCTCCTGCAGCCCTGCTCTGGAGCCCTCCCGCACCAGCCCGGCCTCTCCAACAGCCCCCACCCCCACAATGCCTGCAGAGACTTTGAAGCCAGGACACTCATTGAGTGAAATGTCACCAGCGGCAACAGCAGCTGCCGAGGCCAAGGGGGTCCCTGCCCCAGGAGGCACAGTGGCTGCTCTGTCGTGTGCCACCTTTGCTGGGGGAGTGTAGGGGCCCCGGGCTGTCACAGATCTGCTTGATCCCCTGCTAACTGGCTCCTTCTCTGATGTGAGGAGGCATAGTGTGAACCCTGGTTCAGGTGCAGCCCTGCCTCTCCTGTGTCTGTCTATACTCATGACCCAGGGTCCTTATCCACAGATGACTCAATTCACTCACTTATACTGATGGCTTCCCCTGCATCCCAGCCTCTTCCCTGACCTCTGACCCGCATGAGGATCCTCCCTCCTTGGTCCCTGGCCCCCACCTCTCAGTTGTCTCTCACCTAACTTGGCCAAAGTTGGACTCTGGATCCTCTCTCCCAACCCCAAACCTCCATCCCCCAAATTCACCACCATCCACCCAACTGCCCTGGTTCCAAGTTGGACTCTGGATCCTCTCTCCCAACCCCAAACCTCCATCCCCCAAATTCACCACCTGCCACCCCAAATTCACAACTGCCCTGGTTCCAATCTTTAACTCATTCATTCCTTTCTTCCAGTAGTCCCACATTTAATCCTTCATCAAGAGCTGTCAGACCAACGTTCTTTGTTTTTAATTAATAATTTTTTATTGAAATAGTTGATTTACAATGCTGGGTCAGTTTCTGCTGTACAGCGAAGTGAATCAGTTCAGTTCAGTTCAATGCAGTTGCTCAGTCGTGTCCGACTCTTTGTGACCCTATGAATCACAGCACACCAGGCCTCCCTGTCCATCACCAACTCCTGGAGTTCACTCAAACTCATGTCCACAGAGTCGGTGATGCCATCCAGCCACCTCATTCTCTGTCGTCCCCTTCTCCTCCCGCCCCAACCTTTCCCAGCATCAGAGTCTTTTCCAGTGAGTCAACTCGTCCAGTGAGGTAGGAGTAGTCAAATCCCAGAAAGCAGAATGCCAGTTGCTGAGGAGAAAGGGGGATGGAGAGTTGTGTTTAATGGGTACAAAGTTTCAGTTTGGGAAGATGAAAGAGTTCTTTAGATGAATGGAGGTGATGGTTGTATAACAATGTAAAGGTACTTAATGCTTCTGAACTGTGGACTTAAACATGGTTACAGTGGGGGGACTTCCCTGTGGTCCAGTGGCTAAGACTCCACATTCTAATGCAGGGGGCTTGGGTTCAATCCCAGGGAACTGAATCCCTCCTGCCATGACTAAAGATACAATATGCTGCAAGTAAGACCCAGCACAGTCAAATAAGTATCTTTTAAAGAAGAGACAGACTACAAAGCTTTCTCTTTTTTTTTAAAAAAAAGTTACAATGTTAATTTCATGTACGTGTATTCTACCACAATATTAGGAATTGGAAAAAATAAATCCGAGTCTTTCATTTTAAAAACTCTCCTATGGTTTCCCAGCCTCTGAGAATAAAATGCACCCTCCTTACTACAGTCCACAGGGCCCTGCCTGCTCTGGCACCTTCTGTCCTCTCTGAATCCTTTTCAACCCCCTCCTTCATTCTTCACGAATCACCCTGACGTCTCTGTGTGTGTTTCATCCATTTTTGCTGCGATCCCAGTGTGTGCCCGGCACTGCACAGAGTGAAGAGAACAGCAGTGAAACCAGACAATATCCTGCCTTCACAGAGCTGCTGTTCTAGTCAGGGAGGGACGAACAACAGTAAACAGAATATATTGTGTATTGTAAAAAATAACAAAAGCAAGGTAAGAGCAAGAGCCGGTGGTCAGGGCAGGCCTCTTGGAGGAGGTGACATTTGGATTGAGGCCCAGAGGAGGAGGAGCTGGGTAAGCAGGTGTTCCAGGCAGACAGAGCAGCAAGTGCACTGCCCCTTGGTCAGGAAAGAGCTTGGTGGGCTCTAGAACAGTCAGGAGGTCAGTGGAGCTGAAGAAGAGTGAGTGGGGACAAGTGGTAGGGGATGAGGGTAGGCAAGTCAGTGCCTTCTTAGGCCACAGGGAAGAGCCTGAGTATTACTCTTACTGGGAAGCCACAGCAAGAGGGTTTTTCTAAAAAAAAAAAAAAAAATTATTATTTTTGACTGTGCTGGAATGTTTCTACCTCATTGCTGGTTACTGGGTACTCTTCATTGTGGTGTGCAGGCTTCTCATTTTGGTGGCTTCTCTTCTTGCAGAGCATGGGCTCTAGGGCACGTGGGTTTCAGTAGTTGTGGCTCCCAGGCTCTAGAGCACAGGCTCAAAAATTGTGACACATGGGCTTAGTTGCTCGAAGGCATGTGGCATCTTTCCGACCCAGGTGTCAAACCCGTGTCTCCTGCATTGGCAGATGAATTCTTTACCACTGAGCCACCAGGGAAGCACACAGTGTATACTGTAGACTCCATAAATTGTAGAGTGAGTGATTACAGGGGTCTCACTGGACTAAACCCTATGCATGGTTAGGAGGACCCATGAGATTACAGACCCCATCCTCCAGCATCTCACAGGCTCGCTAGAGGGAAAGAGATGTCAGCCCTGGATCCCACAGGAGATCCATTACCCAGAGGAAGGTCAAGGAAGACTTCTCAGAGGATGTGGCAGCTCAGCTGCCAAAGACAGAAGACCAGGGGTTATGCCGCATATGGAGGCTCCGGAGACTTGCAAGACGCGAACAGCGATCACTGTTTGACGAGAGATTCTCCGCAGCAGAAACTGTCTGATGCCTCCTGGTGATTCGAATTCTGTCTAACTGCAACGTCTAAGAAACCATTCTCTCTTTGAGAGGGTAGACACGAACCTGCAAGCTCCACGCAACGCGGTGGGTTTCCAGCAGGCGGCAGTAAAAGTAAAAATCATTCATCGGCGGCTGGGAACACAAGGAATATAAATAATGGCTCCTCGCGGCTTCCGTATTACGGACCGTAAAGACAAGATGGCCGCGCCCTGGATTCCGGGCGCGGCCGGTCATGTGATTACACAACTTCCGTCCCTCCCCAGGTTTTCCCCAGGCCTTGAGTCTCCTACAGAAGTGCGTGCCGGGACCTAGCGCAGTTCGAGGCCGCCACAGGGCTGGCCTGGGGCGGCTTTGACTTGAGAGTGTAGCTGCAGGACCATGGAGGATTCCCTGGAGAGGGAGGCGCCCGCGGCGGCGCTGGCCGCCGTGCTGAAGCACAGTTCGGCACTGCCGTCCGAGAGCGCACAGGTCCGGGGCTACGACTTCAACCGCGGCGTGGACTATCGCGCACTGCTAGAGGCTTTCAGCACCACTGGTTTCCAAGCCACCAACTTCGGGCGCGCGGTACAGCAAGTCAACGCCATGGTGAGGCTTCCTGGGTTGAGGAGGCGTGGCCTCCAGTAGCACCCTGCGGTAGCTGGGGGCGGGACTTCTCTGGGAGGTGTGTTCTTTCTCCAATAGTGGGAGAGAATATGGGGCCCGGGAGTTTCTGTGCTGGGGAGTGGTTGGGACTGATTCTGGGGCGGGGCGGGGCCGGGGAGCGGGCGTTATAGGCAACAGGTGAACACGACTGAGCGACTGAACTGAACTGAACTGAACTGAAAGTATTATGGAAGGGGCGGAGCCTGGGCTAGAAAGTGCATTTGAGCAAGGAATTGGAGGAGGAGCCTTACACCCGCCCGGACCTGAGCTTGGGATTGCTTTTCCCGGTGGGCAGAGAGGTCGGGCCTGAAAAAGTGATGCTCTCGGATTCCTGAAAAGGGACAAACCCTAAGCGTGTAACCTGAGACTTGGGCTGTGAACAGGGCGGAGCGTACACAGGGGTGTTCCTTCCCCTGTTCCAGGTAGAAGTGGTTCTCTGTCCCTGAGTGTGCAGATCCTGGGCGGGGAGTCTGACACCGAAACCCACCGTGAGTCCTTGGGGTGGAATCTGGGGCCAGAGGTTAACTCGACCTTGCCCTTACCTAGATAGAGAAGAAACTCGAGCCGCTATCTGAGGATGAAGACCAACATGCAGACCTGACCCAGAGCCGACGCCCACTCACCGGCTGCACCATTTTTCTGGGCTACACATCCAACCTCATCAGTTCAGGCATCCGTGAGACTATCCGCTACCTCGTGCAGCACAACATGGTGGGACCTGGTGTGGGTGTGGCCTTGAGCTCTCTGGGTCTTAATGGGCAATAAGATTACTGGTCATTTAAGTGACATAGGGAGATATGGGTCAGTTTTGTTTTGCCGCAGAGCTCCCCACAGGGGGTCACTGGATGAGAGTTGGGAGTTAAGAGTTCTGCTTGGGATAACTTCACTGCCTTGTGGCTGCAGGTGGACGTCTTGGTGACCACAGCTGGGGGTGTGGAGGAGGATTTCATCAAGTGCTTGGCACCCACATACCTGGGCGAGTTCAGCCTCAGGGGGAAGGAGCTACGTGAGAACGGGATCAACAGGTGGGTGGGTGGGGGCTGAGTGGTGCTGGGTAAGGCAGGCTGAGGGTCCTGGGCCCTGATGCCCATACACCTTCTGTCCCAAGGATTGGAAACTTGCTGGTGCCCAATGACAATTACTGCAAGTTTGAGGACTGGTTGATGCCCATTCTGGACCAGATGGTGCTGGAGCAGAACACAGAGGTGAGGCTGGAGCAACCTGGGGCTGGGGGTTGGGGGGCGGGGCATTTGCTGGTGGCATAGTGGGTGTCAGGGGAGGCGCCACTGCCTGAAGCCAATGTCTCCTCCTAGGGTGTGAAGTGGACACCTTCCAAGATGATCGCCCGGCTTGGCAAGGAGATAAACAACCCAGAGTCCGTGTATTACTGGGCCCAGAAGGTGAGGGACTGGTGGGGGCAAAGATGCCAGGCTTTGGCATGTGTTGTTTCATTTTCACAGCCACCTGGGTAGTTGGTACTAGTCTCCTCATCCCTGCGCCTATGTAAGGAGCCTCAGAAACAGAGAAGTTAGGCAGTTTGTCTGAGGTCCCACAGCTATTGACTGTGGATCTGGTATTCTGGCTCTACTCCTAGAATGCTGGGAAGAGGATGGGCAATACTTAGCAGCTCCCATGGGGACTCTTGAAGGGCCCCATGCTCCTCAGAGGCTCTGGGGGGTCCAGCAATCAGAAAAACAAGAACTACCGTTTTTCATGTGTCAGGCCCCAGTGAAGTTAAGTACCCTGCCCAGAATCAGGCATAGAGGAGGAAACACCTGCAGGGTGCCCCTACAGGGCTTAGATCCGGCCGCCCTCCTGTCTTGCTCTTTCCTAGAACCATATTCCTGTGTTGAGCCCAGCACTCACAGATGGCTCGCTGGGTGACATGATCTTTTTCCACTCCTACAAGAATCCTGGCCTGGTCCTGGACATTGTTGAGGGTAAGATGTTGGGGTCCCAGAGGAGCAAGGGAGGAGGGCTGCCTGGGCCTGCAGTGGCCTGACTCAGCCCTATCTCCCAGACCTCAGGCTCATCAACACACAGGCCATCTTCGCCAAGCGCACAGGGATGATCATCCTGGGTGGTGGCATGGTCAAGCACCACATCGCCAATGCCAACCTCATGGTGAGCAGGGATGCAGGCTGTGTGGTCCCTAGTGGGGGGTGGCACTCGTGCCTGCTGTGCAGACAGGCCTGTGTACTAGGCCCATGCCATGTGCTGGGAAACAGTTGTGGACTAGACAGGTCAAGATACCTGCCCTTCTGAAACTGATGTTCTAGTGGGGGGAGATGAACCGCAAACCAGTGACAAGGTGACATGTACATCAGGTGGCAGTGTTGGCTACAAAGAAAAATCAGGGATGAAAAGAGGGCAGGAGAAAGGCATGCTACTCAGAAAAGGGAAAGCTTCCTGGGAAGTGTGACCTGTGAGCAGAGGTTTTTCAGCGGTTGCTCCCATGAACCATGTGGTTATCTTAGGGGGTGGGCGTGAGATGAGTTCCTGGCAGAGGGACTGGCCAATGCAGAGGTTCTGAGGTGCCTGATGTAAGCACATCCTGGAGGCCAGTGAAGGGGAGAGTGAGAGGAGGTGAGGCCAGAGCTGACAGGCACAGAGTGCAAGGCCTTGTGGGCCACGCAGGTGCTCACAGGCCCCCTCTGGCTGTTGTGGGGGGAACAAACAGTGGGACTGGGGTGGGGACCATGGAAGGGGAAAAGGTGCGGAGGTCTCTAGAGTTGGTGGCAGATGTGGGTGGGCTCTTGCTACCTAGGAGGTGAGTCTGGAGCAAAGCTGCCCACTGCCCAGCATCCCATGACACCCCGACCTGGCCCAGGTATTGACATGGAGCCCTTCCCTTGCAGTGAAGGCCAAGGGCTTCCTGTATCTGGGACACATCCCTCTGCCTTTAGCTACAGTGCCCTGCCCTGGAGTCTGTCTGGCTGACCAGCCCATTCTGTCCCTCCCCACAGCGGAATGGCGCTGACTATGCCGTCTACATCAACACTGCCCAGGAGTTTGATGGCTCTGACTCAGGCGCCCGGCCGGATGAAGCTGTCTCATGGGGCAAGATCCGGATGGATGCACAGCCTGTCAAGGTGAGGGTTGGCCAGCCAGCTGGAGCACAGGGTCTCCTAGGCTGTAGCTGCGGATCCCCTGGCTCACCTGGGTCCCCTCCACAGGTCTATGCTGACGCCTCCTTGGTCTTCCCGCTGCTTGTGGCTGAAACCTTTGCCCAGAAGGTAGATGCCTTCACACCCGAAAAGAATGAGGACTGAACACTGGATGGTGCAGCTCCAGGGAGGCCTCACCCCCTCCTCTATTTATTAGTTTGCAGACCCAGCCCCTCCCCACTCCTTGGTCAGCAGCATGTCTAGAATAAATGACCTCAGTGGTCCTCTTTAGGCTGTGTCTCTGTCCTTGGCAGTGGGTCCCCTTGCTTTAGCCTGGGGCACCTTCAGCCTCGTAGGTCTCTTCCCGCCAGCACTGGATGCTGCCCCCTATGGCAGTCAGCAGGCAGGGCTCCATGGGGTGGTAGGCCAGCGACTGCACCACACCGGGACCTACAGGCAGGGCCAGCGCCAGGGCACCCTGTGGAGTGAGTGGGTTGGCAGTGGGCATCAGTGTGTCTCTCTCCTCTTGGCCACCTCTCCCCTGGTTTCCATTATAATGCCTCTAATTGCTTCCCAGACATCGCAAACTTAATCAGTCCCAAATTGAGCCCATCAGTCAGTTGTCCTTGAAGGTGCTCAGGTCAAACACCTTGGATCTTCCTCTTACATCTCAAATTCTTTTGTCAGTAAATCCTCTTGGCTCTGCCTTTAGACTGTGCCTAGAGATTGCCATCTGGGCTCCACCAGCCAACCTGACAGCCTCAATGCTCACTCCTTTTATTATCCTGCAGTCATGGTCTCAACATATTGGGTTCTCTCTTCACCTGCAAAATGTCCTTTCATGTGCCCTCCCTTTCAGGATGACTGCCAGTCTACTGGACCCTCAAGGAGTAGGCAAAACGTTGGTGCCTCCTTAGCTTCCAAAGGGAGAGCTGGCTCCTCAACTCTCCAAGGCCCTCCAGTTCCTTCATCCTTTAAGGGGCTTGCTTCTGTAGCCAAGCCCCAGCCCTGACCCCATGAAGCCTGGCTGGTCAGTTCCCATTCTGACGCCCCCACCAGGCTGAGACACGTCAGGACAGAGCTTACAGGGCTCGAGGCGGGAAACCACAGGGATGCTCAGACGTGGCTCAGATTTCCTGAACAACTACAGCCCCATCTCACCTGGGGTGAGATGCCACCATCAGCCCCCCTCCCCGAGGGTCAGTCCCAGTGGCCCCTCCTGACCTGGATCCTGCTACCACTACTGTCCACAGCACTTCCATTTCCTGACCGATGCACGGGCGCCACACCTCCAAGCTTTGGCATGTGCTGTGGCCTTTGCCAGGAATGCCCTTCTTTCTTCATTCTCTCCTTCTTTCTAGCCCCCAGTTCTAACAGAACCCCACCCCCTTTCAGGGCTGAGAGTGACTCAGGGAAGGACAGGGCAGGCACCCCAGCATGGAGTGGGGGTGGGGAGGCTCACTTCCACCAGGTCCCAGAAGAACACCTTCCCGTCCTCAGAGCAGCTGACCACATGCGTGTCGCGCTCGCTCAGGCAGCAGTCCAGCTTATACTCCTTGTTCTTGTGGCCCGTGTACCTGGGGAGTGAGTGGAGTCAGAGCGGGGGTTAGAGGCGGGCATTACTGGGGGTGAGGGAGGGGCCCACGCCCCTGAGGACTCACTCGCCCAGCAGCTCCCCTGTGTCCTTGTCCAGAAGCCGCAAGGTGGAGTCTAGGCTGGACACCAGGGTGCACTGGCCATCCCGGCTGAAGCAGATGCAGGTGATGGGGCCTGGGGGGAGGGGAGGGCAGGCATGTCAGGCTGGGGTCCCCTGGGCTGTCCCCACCTTCCCTGCCTGCCCCCCAGCACCAGCCACACTCACTGCCCACGTAGTCTGAGAAGAGCTGCCCCATTCTCAGGTCATAGCGCCTCACCCGGCCGTCTACGGAACTGCAAGACAGGGTGGCTGCAGCTGAAGCACTGCAGGGGCCGGTAGGTCCAGGGCTCCAGCTTTGGTTTCCCTGTACCCTCTTCACCTGGCCAGGGCCCTGAGGGCAAGGCTAGCACCTATCCTTCCCAGTACCCTTCACTGTCACGTCATGCTTAGGATCAGCCACGGAAAACATACACTGAAGTGAATTCAACAGTGGAATTCTGAGACTTCCCAGGAGGTCTAATGGCTAAGACTCTGAGTTCTCAATGCAGGGGGCCTGGGTTCAATCCCTGGCCAGGGAACTAGATCCAACATGCTGCAACTAAGACGCAATGCAGCCAAATAAGTAAATTAAAAATAAGTATATATATATATAAAATAAGTGGAATTCTGAGGCAATGGCTTTAAGACTCAGACCCAAAGGCCAATCAAGTCCCCTTCCATCTGCTTCTGCTTTCTACTGAGCTCCCTCTCTGGGCCAGACCCTGTGTGGAAACTTGGAACACAGCTGCTACCAAGCCAGGAGCACTTGCTACCAGCGTGGAACCTTGTTGACTGAGGGGCATCAGCTCCCTGAGGAGGTGACATTGGAATTGAGACTTGAGGCTGAGAAAGGAGCCAACCATGTTCACTTCAAGGGGGGGATGTGTGGGAACTGGATGGGCCAACAGGCCAAGCAGTCCAAGCACCCTCAGTGGTGGGATCAGCACTCCCTCAGGTTGTGGCAACACTTGGGCAGCCCTGCATGGGATTTTTTTTTTTTTTGTCTCCTGCAGCTAGACTGTCAAGTCTATATTGGCAGGAGTTTTCTTTGTTTTTCTATCTTGTTCACTGCTGTATGCTCACTGACTAAAAATGGGACCTGTAGGAGGTACTCAGACACACTCTTAAGTAGTATAGGAACAGTCCAGGTGGAGAAAGGGTAACTGCATGTTGGTCCCAGAGTGGAAGCATGTGTGGCATATCTAACAAATTAGCTGCAAGACTTTGGCCACCTGATGCCAAAAGCCGACTCACTGGAAAAGACCCTGATGCTGGGAAAGATTGAGGGCAAGAGAAAGGTGCGACAGAGAATGAGATGGTTGGATGGCATCACTGACTCAACGGACATGAGTTTGAGCAAACTCCAGAAGACAGTGAAGGACAGGGAAACCTGGAGTGCTACAGTGCCTGGGGTCGAAGAGAGTTGGACACGACTTATTAGCGTCTGAATAACAACCACATAAAAGCTGACAGCACAACAGAAACCAGACCACGCAGGGCCTTATGAGCACAAAGAGGAGAGCAGATTTTTTAATCTAAGTACAGAGACAGCTGTGAACCTCAGAGGCACCTGGAGAGCGACAAGGTCCTGGTCCCACTCACCCTGCGAGGACCTCATGGTCGGACACCTTCACGCTGGATATACCATCTCTGGCTTCGTCCAGTGTCTGTATTGGCTCAGGTTTCCGAGAGCGACAGTCCCAGCAGCGGATGGTGGAATCGATAGAGCCTGTAAGGCCAGCATGAAAGTGGATCACGTTTAGAGGGCAGAGGCAGTCTCTGGGCCCACCTGCCAAGGCCCTGGACTCACCAGACAGGATAACTGTGGCCTCTTCATTAAACTGCACTGTGTTCACCTTCTGTGAAACAGGAACTGCCGCTTAGAGGATGAGGACAAAAGTAGGGTTCCCAGTGAAAGTTAAAGCAAAGGAAAAAGGTTAAGGGTAGGGGAGATCAAAGAGTTGGGGGCAACTGCAAGGATGGGGCTTGATGAAGTGGGGGCCATGGGAAAGGATCCTTGCGCTGTATGTAATTGCCGGGGGAGGCGGATCCCTGTTACCACCCACATACAAATCAGATTTGCTTTAATGAGACCCCTTCTTGCTTGTACTCACTCCCGCGTGGCCCCGGAATTTCCGCACGACTTGCCCTGACGCCACATCCCACAGCACCACCGCCTTGTCCCCACCTCCAGAGCAAAGACTGCTGTTATCAAAGGAGCTAGAAGGCAGAGCACAGAAAATTTAGCAACTACTTCTGTTCCTGGCCTCAGCGCCCCGATCCTGCCTTGGCCCCCGGCTCACCCAGCCGCATCCAGCACCTCGTAGCCGTGGCCGCTGTAAGTCCGCAGTAACGTCCCCCGCAGCGGGTTCCACAGCTTCAAGGTCTTGTCGCTGCCGCAAGTCAGACAGTAATTGCCATCCACTGGGGAACACCAGGCGGGGGTTACTGGGCCGCCGACCTTAGGAGGAGGGAGGAGGGAGGAGGACTCGGAAAGATCAGGGCGCTCACCATTAAATCGCACAGCTCGAACCGCCCCCTGCCCGCAGTCCAGCGTCTTCAACTGTTTCTGCGGCAGCTCAGGGCCCCGCGGTTTTGGCTCAGGGAAAGCCATCCCTCGGCTTTCCCTTCCTCGCAACCTTACACGCGCCGGCACGGAAGCATTCCTTGCCCTGGGAGGGTGTAACCTTATTATTGTCCTCCATAGACTACTTCTCACTTCCGGGTTCTACATTTAGGCTCTTTGGAGATGGTGTTGGAAACACTGAAACTTGTCTCCAGCTTCCCAGTTTCTTTCCCCACTTCTGCTCTTCTAGGAGGATTTTTGGGTTCTCCGAATTCTCTGTCCCCTGGCTGTGGGGAGTTCCGGTAACCGTCGATAGGAACGGAAGCGTGAGGGCTGAGAGTGTTACTCTAAAAACTATCCTGTGTTTCCAAGCCGGAAGCTGCGATTCCCGCAGCGGAAGAGGCGCGACTTCTGACTCGCTATGTCCGTGAACAATATGTCGGACCCACGGAGGCCCAACAAAGTGCTGAGGTGAGGTTCCTAGTTGTCATGGTGTTAAAAAAAGAAAAAAATTCAACTGTAAATTTAAACGATATAATTGGCTTTACCAAATGAATCATAAATTGGACAACATCCCATCTAGCAAGTAGAGGGGAGCGCTAAAGAGCTACAGAAAGGAAAAGGTTATTTAAAGGCAGTACAAGGAAGTCATAAACAGAAAAAAGGATGATTTCAGATTATATTAGTCTCCTTTTGGGGAGAAAAGGGTCTTATTGGGTGGGGGTTACCTCATTTTCCTTTTGAAGGATGGAGAGGGGAGAAAACCCATGTGACAGACTGCCTCATTGGTGCTGACCAGAAAATTCGTGACTGACCGACTAAGACTGCACTTCTGGAGGAACCCGAAGCTTCTATTAGATTAGATATTAAGCCCCGATTTGGTGGCTTGGCCAAGTACACATTTTTTAACAATCTTCCCTCTCTTCCCCGCCACCCCACCCCCCGCCCCAATCAGACTGTCTAACTGAGAGATGTGATCAAAACTTAAGGCCTGAGCGCCACTCTCAGGTGCTACTCTGAGGTTCAGTTTTTGTTGTTCTTTTGCGTGCTATTCGTAGTTAACCCCTGGGATAGTCACAGGTCCTTGCTGGCTTCAGGTTCGCAGTCTCTGAGCTGGTTATTCTCTTGTTATTTTTCTGATGTTCTAGTCATAGGGAGATCATTTGCTTGATGATTAGTGGCTGTGATTATGGATTTAAAGCTTTTGAGAGAATCCAGTGCATTCAGTTCAGTTGCTCAGTCGTATCCAACTCTTTGTGACCTCATGGATTGCAGCACACCAGGCTTCCCTGTCTATCACCAACTCCCAGAGCTTGCTCAAACTTATTGTCCATCCAGTTGGTGATGCTATCCAACTATCTCATCCCCTGTCGTCCCCTTCTCCTCCTGCCTTCAGTCTTTCCTACCATCAGGGTCCTTTCCAATGAGTCAGTCCTTCGTATCAGGTGACCAGAGTATTGGAATTTCAGCTTTAGCATCAGTCTTTCCAATAAATATTCAGGACTGATTTCCTGTAGGATGGACTGGTTGGATCTCCTTGCAGTCCGAGGGGCTCTCAACAGCCTTCTCCAACACCAGAGTTCAAAAGCATCAGTTCTTTGGCCCTCAGCTTTCTTTATGGTCCAGCTTTCACATCCATACATGACTATTGGAAAAGCCATAGCTTTGACTAGAAGTAAACAATTACTTTGTTGGACCTTTGTTGGCAAAGTAATGTCTCTGCTTTTTAATATGCTCCCTAATGCAGTGCATTAAGGAGATTATTATGATTATAATAAACAGGATGATTAGCAATGTTCGGAGTGCATTTTGGAGCCATGCTCTCCAGGATTGACACCAGGCAAAATCAAATTTGTGAAAGAGAGTTTCTACTGGGACTTCCCTGGTGGTGTGCTGGTTAGGACTTGGTGCTTCCAGGGCAGTGAACAAGGGTTTAATCCCTGGTTTAGAAAAAAATAGAAAAGAAAATTCCCTTTGAAGGAGTCCCCTTCTTATGCCTGCTGGCTTGCTCAGTGATCTTATGTAATTGAGTTTCAGCTTCCCCAGAAGGAGTAATCCAGTGTAGCAGGCGGTGTTGACCACAGCATAGACACTCCTTGCTCAGCTAAAAGATAAACAAGGACAGTGTGTTAGTCGCTCAGTCGTGTCTGACTCTTTGCGACCCCATGGTCTGTCTATGGAATTCTCGAGGCAAGAATAGTGGAATAGGTTGCCATTCTCTTTTCCAGGGGATCTTCCCGACCCAGGAATTGAACTGGGTCTCCTGTGTTGCAGGCAGATTCTTTACTGTCTGAGCTAGCAGGTAAGCCCCTGATCAAGGGCTTTTCTGTTATAAAAGAAAAACTTTGGCCAGATAATCTAATTATCTTTCTTGGGCTGATGGCCTTCCCAAAGGACACGAATCCTGAGTCACAAAATCCTCATCATTCTTTTTAACTTCATGATGTAAATCTAGGGGACTTGACCAATGATGTGTCTTAGTTCCCTTGTGGAAAGTTAGGATCCCAGTTAAATAACTTAAAAGGCATTGTCCTCTGTACTGTCTGTCTAGGCATTCAGAGGCTGAAGGAGAATGATAACCATTATGGACAAAGACAGACCCTATGGGGGCACAGACCATTTACATTAGGGGGCTACTGTTAATGGATTCATTCACAGGGATTACTGCATTTACCCGCTCAAGCCAGATGTCAGTTAGGTTTTCAGCACATTTGGAAATAGATTCTCCCAGCCTGAAATATAAAGTGTTGCTCCAAACACCTTGCAAAGATAGGTGCAGTTGGTGAAATCTCTTAGTGAGTGGGGGCAGAGCTGATCTAGAGTACTATGAGAATGTGGGGGTGAAGTGCAGTGAGATTTACCAGTTAATTGTGTCTAATCGAGTATGTACAGTTATGATGGGACAAAGGAAAAAACAAGGTATAGGTTGTTCTGGCTGTGAAAGTTGAATTGCATAAGGAACTTTTCGGGGGTTTGATTGTAGTTTCCTGTGACATTGAGAATAGAAGGAAAAGCTGATCACACGGAGGACCAGGAGGTCTCTAGCATCATGGATAGATTGGAATTTTTTTGTTTTTGTTTTTGACTGTGCAATGTGGCGTGCGAGATCTTAGTTCCCCAGCCAGGGATGGAACCCACTGCTCCTCGCATTGGTAGCACAGAGTCTTAATCACTGGACTGCCAGGGAGGTCTCAGGTTGGAATATTTATTTGTTTATGGCTGTGCCGGGTCTTTGTTGCTGTGTGGCCTTTTCTCTAATTGTCGCAAGTGGGGGCTCTCTTGGTTGCAGTGCAAGGGCTTTTCATTGAAGTGACTTCTGTTGCGGAACACAGGCTCTAGGCATGCGGACTTCAGTAGTTAGGGTTCCTGGGCTCTAGCGCCCAGGCTCATTCATTGTGGTTCACGGGCTTAGCTGCTCTGCGGCATGTGGAGATCTTCCTGGATCAGGGATTGGACCTGTGTGCCCCGCATTGGCAGGTGGATTCTTTATCACTGAGCCACCAGGAAAGCCCCCAGATTGGAATATTTAATGACAAATCCAGCGATCTGAAAGCTTGCTTTCCTCAGCAATGACCTAGGAGATAAGGGTGAGAACATCATCTTTCCCGGTGAAAACCAGAGTGAAAAAAGAAAAAGCAAGAAGGGTTTCAGTCTAGTTAACATATGGTCTTGATCCTGTGTCTGGGACAGAAGCAGTCCACCTTGACGCCAACTACTTCTCTTCCTCGTCAGTTTGATTCAGAGGTCTCCAGCGTCTGTTTAGGACTAGATGTCTGGTGGAGCTTTCCTTAGTTGTGGGATGTGTACCCAAGGCTCGGTGCCTTCTTGTTTCACATCTTTGTCAGTGGTCAGGAGCACTTGGTAAGGTCCCTTCCCATGGGGCTTGAGGGCTAGCTATCTTCCTCTGATGATGTTTTCAGAATACCCAGTCAGCAGACTCCAGTCTGTGACCAACAGGATCCTTTGAGTTGGGATCTGGGAAGGCTTCTTAAACCTGTTAATGATATCATAAGACATGAAAGACTTATAGTAGCTGGTCCTATTAATGTTAGATAGCAAGGGATCAGCAGAAAGTTGTATACCAATGGACATTGGTCTACTGGTGACTGTTCCATGTGGAGTGAGTGTATGTTTTCAGAGAGGGTACTGGGAACAGTTGGCATATCCAGAAGCAATACCTTAGGCCAAGGGAGTTCAGTAGGTTAAGCAGTTTAGAGGTTTTCGAGAATCCCATTAGTTCTCTCTACCTTGCCTGATGATAAGTGAAAAGGAGAGTGATAATTCCAAGGAGTCTGAAAGGTTTTCATTAAGGCTTTTAGGATTTTGCCCAGTGAAGTGGATGCCTCAGTCCCTGAAGATTGTGGAAGGTAGACCCCAAGTTGGAACCACACCTTCTAACAGTTTCCTTGCCATTGTGAGGGCATCAGCCTTGAGGCAGGGGAAGACTTCAGCCCATTCGGAAAGTGTATGTCGAGTGACAGGAACACACTGAGAACCCGTGCTGAGTGCCGGCTGGATACAGTCCAGCTGTGGGTGCTCAGAAGGTCCCGCGGGGAAGCTCTGAGGCCTCTGGGACACAGATAGTTTTTCCAGGATTACAGACCTGACAGGTCAAACATTGGTGGTAAACTGCTTTTGTGATTTTGTCTCCCCACTCATGTCTATTTGTCATTCGAGTCATCTTAAAATGCACTATGATGGGTGAAGGAAAGGAAAAAAGAACCACGTGGCCATCTTGGGTTTCCCATAGCCCTGAATGTTTATCTAATTTACAACCATGGAACAGACTGATGTTACAAGGGCATCAAGATGGCCAGGGTCTGGCAATGAAGGGTCATATTTTGCTGAAGCAGAATGGTCTTCATCCATCTGTGCCATAGTATTTATTTATTTTTACTGCTCTGTAAGCCAGATCTTAGTTCCCCAACCAGGGATTGAACCCAGGTTACCACAGGGAAAGTGCTGAGTCTTAACCACTGGGCCAATTCTCAATGCCATGATATTTATAGACTCTGTTGCTGCTGTTTTTGCGTGAAACTCAACTAGGGCATTTCCTGAACTCTGGTTCAGTCCTTTCAGTGTGAGTCTCAATTTTGATGACAGGTAATTTCTTACCTTCAGAAAGTAAGACAGTAGTTTACTTGTTGCCTTTAAAAAAATTTTTTTTTGGCTGCCCTGGATCTTCCTGGCTCTGCGCAGGCTTTCTCTAGTTGCGGTGAGCAGAGGCTGCTCTCTGGTTGCTGTGCTCAGGTTCTTACTGTGGTGGCTTCTCTTGTTGCGGAGCACGGGCTCTAGAGCGTGGGCTTAGTAGTTGTGGTGCACGGGCTTAGTTGCCCCAAAGCATGTGGGATCTTCCAGGACCAGGGATCCAACCCATGTCCCCTGCATTGGCAGGTGTATTCTTAACCGCTGGATCACAAGGGAAGTCCCTGTTGCCCATTTTTGATGGGGGCCCGAGAGGACTTCAGAAAACCCCTTTGTTTCCATAACATCTCCAAATCATGGATGATCCTGAAAGCATACCAATTCTTGGTATAAATATTAATAGTTTGTTATCTGATAATTGCCAGGCTCTGGTAAGGGCTTGTTGGGCCACTTTCATTTATGGAAAGTTTCCTTTTCAAGTAATTCATAATGGTTAGTAATAGCATAATCAGTTTGGGAACAAGGTATCCCTTTTTCATTTTCGAGTATGACCCATCAGCAAACAAGATTATATCAGGATGTTCTTACAGGACAGTTAAGGGGCTCATCTTTGTCAGTAGGGGTAGTGATGTAGCAAGTTAAAGGTGTTGCAACATTTAAGATGTTGCGTAAGTGGAGGAAGCAAAAGGATCTCATAGAAGGTTAATCTGCTGGCAGAGAAACGTTGAGTCAATTCAGAGTTAAGAAGACCCGTTTTTTGTTTGTTTGCCTTTTTAATACATTTGGGAGACCAGGAGATGCCCCCTCTGCATATATTTATTTATTTATTTACTTACTTATTTATTTGGCTACTCCAAGTCTTAGTTGCAGCATACAGGATCTTTTAGTTTTAGCATATGGGATCTAGTTCCCTGACCAAGGATTGAACCCACGCTGCTTGTAGTGGGCCCACAGAGTCATAGCCACTGGACCACCAGAGAAGTCCCAAGAGTTAAGAAGACTTTGGACAGCATGAGGAGTCTGTAAATAAATGCTGTTACCTCAGATTAGATCTGCTGAAGCTTCTACTAACTTTGTAGTTGCAGCTGTAGCCCCAGATAGTTGATATAGGCACTGGCAACTGAATCCAGTTATATGCTGTGATAAGAAACAGGCTATGTTTATTGCTATGCTCTTGTGTGAGCATTCTCAGGGCTTGGTTATTTCTTTCATGCACAAATAAAGTGAAAGGTCTTGAATAATTAGGTAGGTCTAGGGCTGGTGGTTCTTATTGCACTTGTTTTAGTCTTCAGAAAAGCCTACTTATGTTTATCTTCCCTAGAAATGGGCTCAGGGACTAGAAGTTTAGGAAGGTCATTGGGTGGGGAAATGAACAGAGAAAAATTAGGAGCCCGTAGTCTACAGTAGTCAATCAAGTCTAGAAATCCACATAGCAGTCACTTAGTTGTAGGCCTAGGAAATTCTTGGATTAGCCTGATCCTTGTTGGAGATAGCTGGGTCCTTCAGCACTAAGTAATGAACGTTATCTACATATAATTGTTAATTTTCCCTTGGAGAGTTTATGTTCCTTTTGTCAACTGAAATAATCAATAACCAACGTATAATAAGAATTTTATCTAAGCCAAATGGAGGCCTATGGCCCAGGAAACACAGATTCAAAAGCACTTGAATTGTGTTTTGCCAGACTATAGTATGGCAGAGGCTTATTCAGGCAAAAACTGCAGTTATGTAACTTGTTTGTCAAGAATTATAATTGGAACTTCCCTGGTGGTCCAGTGGTTAAGACTGTGCTTCCACTGCCGGGGGCATGGGTTCTATCCCTGGTCAGGGAAGTTCTGCATGCCTGCAGATATGGTAAAAAAAAAAAAAAAGGAATGTAAATAAGGGTGCTTATTAAGCAAGGATTTGTTGGGGTCTGAGTGAACTCCGGGAGTTGGTGATGGACAGGGAGGCCTGGTGTGCTGTGATTCATGGGGTTGCGGAGAGTCAGACATGACTGAGCGACTGAACTGAACTGAACTGAACTGAATTGACTGTATAGTTACAAGGGAAGATGCTGAGACCATAAGGTTGCAGTTAGCAGCTGCTAGCAGATACTGTCTTGAGAATAGCTGGTGGTGTGGTTAAATTTGATAGAGTTCAGAAAATTCAAGTCCTCACTGATGCATTAACAAGGCCACCCGGCTCCATTTGGATGCCTGAAGCACAGTTCTGTCTTGTCCAAACAAAGAACAAACATCAGACACAACCGGTACATTGCTTAGGGTTTCAAGAGACAGATTAGCACGTACACAGCAAGACAGCATGACCTTAGGTCAGGCAAGGGAACCAAAGGAATTGATACATTGGTATTGTGGGGATAAGGTGAAAGAACATTTATCTCCCCTTCAAAGTGGACATTCTGCACAGTCTGATAACTGCATTTTTTTTTTTTTTTGGTCTGTTTAATGGTTAAAGCAGATGTCTGTCTGAGAGGCCACAAGATGGTCTGTTCTAATGAGCATAAAGTTTAAGCCCAGTCGTGTCTTGGCTAGGATGACTTCTCCATACCACAGTATGTGAAAAGTTCTTCCATCACTTTTCAGCAGATAAATGGAATCTTTTATGGATGCCTCTTTGGTTACTGAGCACAGCAAACAGTCATCCACCTGTTGTGAAGGAGCTCATTTCCTGGGGACTGGTGGGGCAATTTGATGGGGTGCTTGGGAGAAATCAGAAGGGGCCTCAGTGAACCCTTGAGGCATGAGTGTCCAGACTTACTGCCGATTGTTCCGAGTTAAGGCAGCGGACGTCAGCTGTTGGAATCTATAGGGGTACTGCAAAAGGCTGAAAAAGATCCACAGCAGTGTTTTGAGCCTGATGGAATTTATGACAAAGTGGTGTTCCGGGCTTGGAACACCTGGGAAGAGGGGAACAACTTGCTAATAACCCTTAAGTCCTGGTTGTTGTTTAGTTGCTCAGTCTGGTCCAACTCCGTGTGACCCCATGGATTGTAGCTTGCTAGACTTCTCTGTCCATGGGGTTTCCCAGGCAAGAGTACTGGCTGCTAAGTAGTTTCAGTCATGTCCGACTCTGTGCGACCCCATAGATGGCGGCCCACCAGGCTCCCCTGTCCCTGGGATTCTCCAGGCAAGAACACTGGAGTGGGTTGCCATTTCCTTCTCCAATGCATGAAAGTGAAAAGTGAAAGTGAAGTCGCTCAGTTGTGTCCGACTTGTAGCGACCCCATGGATTGCAGCCCACCAGGCTCCTCCGTCCATGGGATTCTCCAGGCAAGAGTACTGGAGTGGGGTGCCATTGCCTTCTCCAGGGGATCTTCCTGACCCAGGGATTGAACCTGTGTCTCCTGCATTGCAGGTGAATTCTTTACTGCTGAGCCTGCAGAAGCTCCTGAGGGAAAAGATAAATCAGGAGATTGGGACTGACACATACACACTGCTGTATATAAAATAGATAACTAAGACAGTGTCAGACTTTATTTTTTTGGGCTCCAAAATCACTGCAGATTCTGATTGCAGCCATGAAATTAAAAGACGCTTACTCCTTGGAAGGAAAGTTATGACCAACCTAGATAGCATATTAAAAAGCAGAGACATTACTTTGCCAACCAAGGTCCATCTAGTCAAGGCTATGGTTTTTCCCGTGGTCATGTATGGATGTGAGAGTTGGACTGTGAAGAAAGCTGATCGCTGAAGAATTGATGCTTTTGAACTGTGGTGCTGGAGAAGACTCTTGAGAGTCCCTTGGACTGCAAGGAGATCCAACCAGTCCATTCTAAAGGAGATCAATCCTGGGTGTTCATTGGAAGGACTGATGCTAAAGCTGAAACTGCAATACTTTGGCCACCTCATGTTGACTCACTGGAAAAGAGTCTGATGCTGGGAGGGATTGGGGGTAGGAGGAGATGGGGACGACAGAGAATGAGATGGCTGGATGGCATCACCGACTCTATGGACATGAGTTTGAGTGAACTCCGGGAGTTGGTGATGGACAGGGAGGCCTGGCGTGCTGTGATTCATGGGGTCGCAAAGAGTCGGACACGACTGAGCGACTGAACTGAACTAACTGAAGAGGGACCTACTATGTAGCCCAGGAAATTCTCAGTGCTCTGTAAAGACCTATATGGGAAAAGAATCGAAAGAAGAGTGGATATATGAACATGTATAACTGATTCACTTTGCTGTACACCTGAAATAATACAGCATTGTAAATCAACTATACTCCCTATAAAAATTAAAAAAACAAAAGAAATGTTCCCCTGGGGCTGGAGTAGGGGGGCAGCTCTTAAGTTATGGATAAATCACCATCCTCACCCATTAGGTTTCCAGACTGGCAGGATCTGCATGTTGTGGTGGCTACTATAGGGTGTGCCTAATTACCCCGGGACATTAGGTCTTCTGTTGTTGGTGTGCGGCTTTGTGTGGCTTTAGGCTTCAGAGGATATTGATGTAATTGAGGGATAGGTTTAGTTATGTGTCTCTGAATCTTTATAAGCTCTGTATTTTTTATTCTTCCAATGTCAATATTAGAAATAACGCACAGAGGATTTCCCTGGTGGTCCAGGATTTCGATTCCTGGTCCAGGAAGATCCTGAATGCTGCAGGGCAGCTAAGCCCATGCACCGCAACTACCGAGCTGGAGCTCTAGAGCCTGCGCTCTGCAACAAGAGAAGCCACCGAAACTAGAGAGTGGTCCTGGCTTGCTGCAACTAGAGAAAGCTCGTGTGCAGCAATGAAGATCTGATGCAGCCCAAAGTAAAGAAATAAATAACCCAGAGATTTTGAGACACCTCAATTAAATTCAGGAACTTTTGTTGGAATTCTTCCTCCTCTCTGTCAGGACAGATTGTAAGAACATAAAAGGTCTGGTTCCTGTTGGTCAGGAAATTTTAAGGTGAAGTACCCATTGAAAATGGATGTCTTAGCCCTTTTAACTTAGAAAGGAGAGCTCTACCTAAATAGATTGACTAGGGCTATGTCACATAGCGAAAAAATGTTTTTCAGTCAGAAGTCCCAGAGTCATTTGTACTGGTTGAGGTAGAAATTCTCTCTGAACTTTTGTTAGATTCTTCCAGTTAGGAAACCTCTTTTTCACTCTGAGGGAGTTGTCATCCTAAGGGAATGGGGTAAAAACATAGCTACAGATTGCACGGAGATCAAACCAGTCAATCCTAAAGGAAATCAACCCTGAATATTCATTGGAAGGACTAACAGTGAAGCTCCATTCCTTTGGCCACCTGATGCAAAGAGCCAACTCATTGGAAAAGACCCTGATGCTGGGAAAGATTGAAGGCATAAGGAGAAGGGGGTGGCAGAGGATGAGGTGGTTAGATAGCATCACCGACTCGATGGACATGAATTTGAGGAATTTGAATAAACTGTGCGATAGTGAAGGACAGGTGAATCTGGTATGCTGCAGTCCATGAGGTCACAAGGAGTCAGACACGACTTGGTGACTGAACAACAACAACTCTCAGGAAAACACGTGAGAGTCTCAGCACATAGCTTGACTGTGAGGGACCAAAGGAAGGTGTTCAATCTTGAGAATTCCTGCTGAAGAGGGAACAAGAGGTATGAGGCAGGTGCATTCAGAGATAAGGTCTGACAGAGTCACAGAACTGAACAACAACAATAAGTATCAATGAGAATTTGGCAAGGTTTCCCATTAGATTTAATTTTATTTTCCCCTTGGCTGTTTAAGGGGATTACGGATAACAGCTTACCAGAGAATCCCTTGGAATACTGAGGAGATAGATATGGGGGCACTCGAGTTGAAGAATTTGCATAAGACCTTTGAGGACAATCTTTTTTCCCGTGTCCCAGTTGATTACATTTGAGACACTGGTCCTTGGGCCAGCGTTTTGTTGGTGGACCCCTAGGAGGGCATTATTTTAGCTTTCCGGTCTTGGAGCTGTTGTAACTGTAAGACCAACAACTTGGAGAATTTTTGCTTGTGGTCTCACTCTACGGTCGTTTCAAAGTGCTCAGCTGTGGTCATTGGCTCCATCAGCCTGGTGGTCTATCCTCTCTTCTGTATTTTTATCAATCCATTAATCTCAGGAGATAATATATGTGCAAATAGGGCCACTAGAGCAGGTTAGGTGACTATCACGTGGAACCGAAACACCATGGGAGGAGGGCTTCCAAGCAAGCATGGCTTAAAGTCGGTCAGATTCATCTTTCTTTGTTTTGCATGTTTGAATAATAGACCAGTCAGTAGGGGTAGGGAAGATTCTAGGAACGGTTTATAAAAGGTCTGTGGCTTTTTAAAAAAATTTTATTTATTTATGGTTGTGTTGGGTCTTCGTTGCTTTGTGCGGGCTTTCACTAGTTGCAGTGAGCAGGGGCTACTCTTCGCAGAGTTCTCGTTGCGGTGGCTTCCCTTGTTGTGGAGCACAGGCTCTAGGCTTATGGGCTTCATCAGTTGCAGCACGCAGGCTCGGTAGTTGCAGCTCGTAGGCTCTAGAATTCAGGCTCAGAGGTTGTGGTACACAGGCTTAATTGCTCCACAGCACATGGAATCTTCCCAGACTAGAGATGGAACCCGTGTTCTTTGCATTGATGGGTGGGTTCTTATCCACTGCGCCATCAGGGAAGTACAGTTGCTGTTTTACAAGCTTTGTCTGGTTGAGGATTTTTTTTTTTTTTAATTTTTTGGCTATGCCCCATGGAATGCAGGATCTTAGTTCCCCAATCAGGGATAGAACCCAAGACCCCTGCAGTGGAAGCTTGGAGACTTAAACCACTGGACCGCCAGGGAAGTCCTGAAACCCTCACTTTCAAGGGGAGTCTTGTCTCAGGAAAACCTTATCCATGACAGCCATTGTAATTCTAGGTTGTTTTTGGTCATACTTTGCCATTTTTGTAGATATTTACAGCTTCTGAGATTATAGTTCTTGGCCATAAAAATAAGCAGGTATGCCAATGGGTAGACTCATTAAAGGACATGGTGGGGTCAGAGATGCTCCCATCTCTCTTGGCTGGCCTTTATCTACACAAAGGAAGACAGACAGACATGAATACTGTAACACTCCAGCCATAACCAGTTACTGTGGCCTTGCCAAGAAAAAGACCCTGTGCGTGCTATCACTGACAGCCCTATGTGGAACCTGGGGCTGGAGAAAGGCTTGAACCAGGAGTGGACCCTACGTGGGGACTGTGGACTGATTCCAGACAAATGGGGAACTGCAGACCAAACCGCCAGCACATCCCAGCAAGGAATCTGGGAACAGAACCAAGGGCCTGGGGTTTCCGGCCAAATGAGGAACTGTAGTCAGAACCACCAGCAGCTCCCAACACAGAACTATGATTCCAGACAAATGGGGAACTGGCTGGAAAGCCAATTAGGTCGGGAGCATGACAGAGAGCAGAGCTGAGGACTGAGAGGCGCTTACCCACGGCCTCAGATACAGCGAGAAAGTGAACTCAGAAGGGGATTCACGGGTACCCCTCCTTGTGTTCCTTGTTGTCCTTGAATGTCAGAGGTTCACTTTGGATCCTGTTGCTGCCACCAAATCTCTTGAAAAACAAAATTCACCTGAGTAAAAAGGTCTAATTGGCTTTATTGAAGGATTCATGAATCTGGCAACATATCGTCTAACAAGTAGAGGGGAGCGTTAAAGGGCTATAGAAACGGAAAGGTTTTTAAAGGTAGGACAAGGAAGTCATAAGCAGAAAAAAGGATGATTACAATGTCAGAGACTACATTTCTGGAGGAGGCTGACGCTCCATTCAGGCTAGGTAATAAGCCCCAGTTTAGTGGCATAGCCTAGCATAAATGACTCCATTTTGGACCTGTGGTTTTATTTTTAATAATGGGGATGGGTCTCAGATTGTGAGTTGGAGGCCCAGGGAAGCATCTGCCCATCTTAGGGGCAGAAGTTGAGTGCCCCTGACCCTGAGCCTGCTGCAGGTACAAGCCCCCACCGAGCGAGTGTAACCCAGCCCTGGATGATCCGACACCAGACTACATGAACCTGCTCGGCATGATCTTCAGCATGTGTGGCCTCATGCTCAAGGTGGGCAGGGCTGTTTCTTTCCCCATATTTCTGCCTGACAGTAGGGGGCCTTGGATTCAGAATGAAGCAGGGCCTGCACTGAAGGGGGCAGGGCTGGGGTGATGCTAAGTGGAGAAAGCCAGAGCTGTCGTGAAGACAGAGGTCCGGGTCAGGGTGGGCACACTGGAGGTTGGTCTGAGGCTTTAAGGCAACTTGGTGGGGTCCTTAGGGTGATGGGGATGTCAAGGGCCAGGCTTCTTAGGCCTGAGGGGACATGGTGGGGTCAGAGATGCAGTTCAGGGAGTAGGACCAGAACTTGGGTACCTGGAGTTAACTTTGGGAGCCTGAGACTGAGGGACTCCTGGGGATCAAGGTTGGAGCTGTACCAGATGAAACTGGAATTGGAACCGGTGGGGGAATGGCTCATTGGGGTGCCTCTCACTGACCTAACCCACCTGTCCACCCACCTCTCCCAGCTGAAGTGGTGTGCTTGGGTCGCTGTCTACTGCTCCTTCATCAGCTTTGCCAACTCCCGGAGCTCTGAGGACACGAAGCAGATGATGAGTAGCTTCATGTGAGGCTGGGTCTGGGGAGGGAGGGACTCCTGGGGGAGGGGAGGGAGCCCCCCACCCCCCACCCCGCCTCTCCATCCTGGACTGACACCTCTCTCCCATCTCAGGCTGTCCATCTCTGCTGTGGTGATGTCATATCTGCAGAACCCTCAGCCCATGACGCCCCCCTGGTGATGTCAGCCTAGAGGGGTCACATCCTGGGCCTCTCTAGCCACCTTGCCCTAGGCCTCACCCGTGGCTGCTCAGCCTCCTGCCGTCAGCTGCGGTGCTGGGCTTCCCTGGGCGAGGCAGTCTCTGGGCCTGCAGCTGGACGGAGGGAAGCTGGCCCTGACCCTGGGATCCCACGGCTGCTGGAGCAGAGAGAGGAAATACCTGGGCCTACCCCCCCACACACCTTCCTTTCCTACCCTGCCTGCTCCCAGGGGTGATGCTGTCCATGTTTCTAGGTGTACCCACTCATTTTCTTGTTGAAACCCGTTAATAAAGTTTTGCATTCTGGCTGTTCTCTGCGACCCCTCTCTCCTGTTCATGGTGGCTGTTTGTCCTAATAGAGGGAAGGGCTCCACCTTCCCACTCAGTCAGGTCTGGGGTGGGGCCCCAATCTGGAGCCTTTTGGTTAGTTCAGTTGCTTATTTCGCAAGACTCATGCCTTAAGCCAGCTGCCAGAGACTATAAACAGTGATCTCTGCCCTCTGACAACTCAGCGGATAGCTCTGCTGATCTAAGGAATCTGGGCTTCGGTTTTCACAGATGAGTGAGGGTAATGTCAGCACATCGGATGGACTGGTAGGGACTGGGGAAGGTAGGAAGTTCTCCCCTACCTGTCAGGTTCTCACTGCTCACCAGAGGACACTGGTATCTCTTGAACAAGGCTGGAGGTCTGCCCTCCCCAGCACTGTAAGGGTAATTGCTTTAACGTCTCAATCCATAGGACAAAACAGCCCCCATTAACCTCAGCTCCTAGCCAAGCTAGGTCCTTTGCAAACCAAGGTCGATGGAATACCCTGGAATCCTAGGCAAACTCAGCATCCGCAGGAAAATCTGAGACTTATGCGCCGGTGGTGGGGGGAGACACTATAGGGCACTCCGGTCACATAGAGGCCACAAACGCTAAAGGCTCCACTGGCCAAAGCAGCACTCTGAGGGTGTGACGCGCCAGTCACTCTGAGGGTGTGACGCGCCAGTGCCTTCTTTCACTCCTAGCGCCCCCAGCGGTACCCAGAGCTATCGCATTGGTCTCGTGATGGACCAGGTCACGCCTCGGGCACACCCCCGTCTGTGCCTATTGGCCAAGTCGGGTTCTGGAGGCGGAGCATTTACCCGGCCTCAGCCTGGCCGGGGAACCCCGGGAGGCGGAGGCTGTGGCGGCCGCGGCTGCAGAGCCATGGTTGGTGACGCGGGGCCTTTAGGGGTTCGCGCTGTCGGCTGCCAGGGCGCGGTAGGATCCCGGACGATCTCCCGCGCGCTGCGGCCACCGCTCCCGCCTCTCTCCTTCCTCTTTGTGTTGTTCCTAGCGGCGCCCTGCGCTTGGGCGGCGGGATACAAGGTGAGCGCGGGCCGCTAGCGGAAATGTACAAGAGCCGAGGTGAAGCCTCCGGTAGAGTCCGGAGGTGTGGGTGGGTCTGTTTTGTGGGTGCCCAGTGAATGGTTGCAGTCCTTGGGGTCGCTGGGGGTTGGACACGACTGGGCGACTTCACTTTGACTTTTCACTTTCACACATTGGAGAAGGAAATGTCAACCCACTCAAGTGTTCTTGCCTGGAGAATCCCAGGGACGGGGGAGCCTGGTGGGCCTCCGTCTATGGGGTCACCCACACAGAGTCGGACACGACTGAAGTGACTTAGCAGCAGCAGCAGTGAATGGTTGCTAATATGACAGTGTGATCTGGTTCATGCTTTGTGTTACTGAGAAGACTGGCTGTGTTAGTCTGAGAATGGGGCTTCTGTGTCTGTCTCTTGCTTCTGTGGGTTGGCTTACCTGGACTTTGCAAGCATTTACATGAGCGGGCTGTAAGTGTGGTGGGAACTGGTTGAGAGTTGGGAGTCAGCTGCCTGAAGTTCTAACCTGGCTTCTCCACTTGCTGGCTGTGTGACCTTGGGCAAGTCACTTCACTTCTCTGATCCTCTGTATTGTCATCTGAAAACTGGAGATAATGTTGCCTTCAGGTCCCAGGGTGGCTGCTTGGTATTAGCAAATGCTTAATAAACATTAGCTACTACTAGTATTTCCCCAGGGCATGAACGAGAGGTGCTCTGAGAAGTTCTGTCAATTGGGAAGTACATCTCTGACACAACTATGTGTGTCCTTCTTGGGGGAGCCCATCCCCACCTAAGTCACTTGCTTTTAGATCAAGACTTACCTTATATCCTCCCAACCCCCCACTGCAGCCTGCCTCTTAACCTTGGGGTTACTGACAGAGTGAGTGTGTGTTTGTGGTCCCTGTGCAGACATGCCCGAAGGTGAAGCCAGACATGCTGAATGTACACCTGGTGCCTCACACACATGATGATGTAGGCTGGCTCAAGACGGTGGACCAGTACTTTTATGGCAGTGAGTAGAGGAGGGTGGGGAGTGACCCCTGGGACTCTCCCTCAGAGCCCCTCAAATTCCTTTTCAGGCCTGGACAATCAGGGTGGGGGCAACACCCAGTTTGGGCTCCTGTGTCTAAGAATGTTTCCCTTGGCTTGCTGGTTCCTGATTGCCTGACTTCTGTGCCCACAGTCAACAATAATGTCCAGCAGGCGGGTGTGCAGTACATCCTAGACTCCGTCATCTCTTCCTTGCTGGCGGATCCCACTCGCCGCTTCGTCTACGTGGAAATCACCTTCTTCTCACGTTGGTGGCACCAGCAGACAAATGCAACACAGAAAATCGTGCGGGACCTGGTGCACGAGGGTGAGCCTCCCCTCAGGAAGTGAAAAGAGGAAGCCCAGCCCAGCTTCTATCTCTAGCACCCTGGTTTCTGAGATTTTATCATGCCATGTGCAGCCACATAGAGGCTGGAATTTCCCTTTTTTGGAGAACTCCTAAACATCCCGTAAGGCCCCACCTCCAGTGAATCCTCTAGAAAGCCTGCTGTGCAAGGAGGCCTTCTGTTCCATACTTCTCTTACACTGGCCTGAGAGTGACCCCTGACCCTTCTCCTCTCAGGCCTGGTCGTTTAGGCAGGTCTTGTCCCTGGCATCACCAACCCTGGTCCCACTCCTGGCTCTGACAACTGACTGGAACTTTGCCCCTCCCGGCACAGGACGCCTAGAGTTTGCCAACGGCGGCTGGGTGATGAACGATGAGGCGGCCACCCACTACGGAGCCATCATCGACCAAATGACACTCGGGCTGCGCTTCCTGGAGGAGACGTTCGGCAGCGACGGGCGCCCCCGTGTGGCCTGGCACATCGACCCATTCGGCCACTCTCGGGAGCAAGCCTCGCTGTTCGCGCAGGTTTTCAGATCTCTTGGGCCCGCCCCTTCATTCTTTCTCACTCCTCCTCCGTCATCCAAGCCCCGCCCTTTTCTGCAAGGTCACCCGAACCAGGCCCTATCCCTGGCCCCCTCACCGCTTAAGACCCTGCCTCTTGGGTGACCTGTGAATCCCATTCTTTTTATGCTCTGGACTTGGCTCTGCTCTGTCCTAGCCTAGGTTGACCCTCATCACATCTCCCCATACACCCCGGCCTCCCTTGTCCAGCTGATTCTTCCCCTTCCCCTGATTCCACCCAGTTTGCTCTGATCCTGGCTTTTGGCCAAGCTGGGTGGCTGGGGAGGGCCTGCGGTTTTTCAATCGGCTTCCTTACCTGTGCTGTGACCATGCCCCTTCTCTTGATAGGCTGTGGAAGGGGGAAGCCTTTCTAGAGCTGGGGAAGGTGGAGGTGGGTTGTAGCGTTGGACTTGCTCCTTCCTGGCGCTCCCGCAGGGCTTCTGACCTTCCCCAACCTTTGAAATGAACTGGAGGGCCTCCCTGGTCTTTGACTTGGTTTTTCTCCCTGTGCTTAAGAGGTTGGTGATGAGAGGACTGGTCCCTTATTCATCCTGCCCTCTCTTGTCCTTCCATCCTGCTCTTCATCCCGCCCCATCTCCAGATGGGTTTTGACGGCTTCTTCTTTGGACGCCTGGATTATCAAGACAAGAGGGTGCGGGAAAAGGCACTGCAGATGGAGCAGGTGTGGCGGGCCAGTGACAGCCTGAAGCCTCCCACCGCCGACCTCTTCACCAGTAAGGTGGTAGAGTGGAAAGGGGGCCGCCCCCGTGCTCAGAATGGCCCTGGGCTTGGTTTATAGTCTGCTATCATTGCCTTGAAGTTCTTAGTAGTTTATGAACATGGGCCCACCATTTTCAGTTTGCACTGGGCCCGGCAAATTCTGAAATCCATCCCTGGTGAGGCCTGGCAGGTCTAGGGGCCATGACCACCCCCTGAGCCTAATGTGGTCCGCAGGTGTGCTCCCCAACATGTACAATCCGCCGGAAGGTCTGTGCTGGGACATGCTGTGTGCCGACAAGCCCTTTGTGGAGGACACGCGCAGCCCGGAGTACAACGCAGAGGAACTGGTCCGTTACTTCCTGAAGTTGGCCACTGACCAGGTAAGCGGGTGTCCAGAACCTGTGCCCCTAGTGAACATGCACTGGGCCCTTCCATTGGCCCACAATCGCTAGCACTTCCTCACCTTCGTTGGGGGAAGGTAAAATTCCATTCACCATCACCATACCCTGCTCCTGGGTTTGTGTACATTTCTGATTAGAAAGGTGGACCCCTTCACCAGAGCACATCCCCACTATGTTTGCTAGACAGCATGGCACAGGACCTCAGTACCCACATCTGGGTGGTAGGCCCAAGAGAATTCCTCAACTGCTTGTGGCTCTTTTTCTGTGTGTCCCCCCGCTCCCATGTGACACACTTCCACCCCTCCCCCCCATGCCTCTGTGCACTCACATTCTTTTTCTTTTTTAAAAAATAATTTTATTCATTTATTTTTGGCTGTACTGGGTCTTCGTTGCTGTGCGGGCATTTTTCTAGTTTCGGCAAGTGGGGACTACTCTCTAGTTGTGATCCTTGGGCTTCTCATTATGGTAGCTTCTTTTTTTGTGGAGCATGGGCTCTAAGGCTCTTGGACTTCAGCAGTTGCAGCTCCCAGGCTCTAGAGCACAGGCTCAATAGTTGTGGTCCAGGGCTTAGTTGCTCTGAGGCATGTGGGATCTTCCCAGATCAGGGATTGAACCCATGTCTCCTGCATTGGCAGGCAGAGTCTTTACCACTGAGCCACCAGGGAAGCCCTGTGCACTCACATTCTTGACCATATGTATACTGAGACACAGCTGTCCACAGAGGTGGCCCAGGACACCCTAGCCTGAGGATTCCCCCATCTTGCCTGCAGGGTAAGCTCTACCGCACCAAACACACTGTGATGACCATGGGCTCAGACTTCCAGTACGAGAATGCCAACATGTGGTTCAAAAATCTTGACAAGCTCATCCAGTTGGTCAATGCCCAGGTGAGTGTGCCTGCCCTGTGGGCACCTGTATTTGTATCCCAGGGCCTTGGGTCACATACATTATCTATAGGTGCTATCTTAGTTTTCTATACTTTAATAAGCTATCACAAACTTAGTGGCTTAAAACAATAGCAATCATATTACCTTACAATTCTGTAGGTCACAAGTCTGACATGGGTCTCACTGGGCTAAAATCAAGATGTCAGCAGGGCTGTGTTCTTCTGGAAGCTCTCGGGGAAAGTCTCCTTTCCTCATCCAGCTTCTGGAGGCTGTCCACATTCCTTGGTTCATGGCATCCTCCTCCATCTTCAAAGCCAGCAACAAGGCAGCTGTCTGACCCTGCCTCTGTTATCATATCTCTTTTTTTCTCACTCTCACTTCTTTATCCTCCCTCTTCCACTTTAAGATAACTTTGTGATTACATTGGACCCACTAGATAATCCAGGATAATGTTTTAAAGTCAGCTGATTAACAGCCTTAATTCTGCAGTTTTAATTCCCTTTTACAATGTAACCTAACAGTCACAGGTTCTGGGGAGCAGGACATGGACATCTTTCAGTTCAGTTCAGTTCAGTTCAGTCACTTAGTCGTGTCCGATTCTTTGCGACCCCATGAATTTGGGAGGCCATTATTCTGCCTACCAAGGAGGTGTTGTCGTGGCTCCTGTAAATGGCCTGTGGCAGCGTGGGCAGGCAGTCCCTCTCCCATTAGCACCGAACCTCATCTCCCCTCTCCTATCACTTCCATCCCCAGAATTGTCTACTGGCACTATCTTTAATGTCCTCACTTTTCACCACCCGCTGCACTGCTGTTTCACCAAAAACAGTTCTCAGCTATGTCACCAAAGGCCTTCCAGATGATATTTCCCAGTCCTTCCCAAGCCCCTGGGCTCTGAGGAGCTTTCAACATCTTGACCACTTCCTCCTGCAAATACCTATGTTCCTGGGCTACCAGGAGTTCATACTGTCATACTTGGTTTTTCTCCTGCTTACTCATTCACACACTTTATTTTACTGGAGATGAAGTCCTTTGTTCAAAGCCTGGCTTTGCCACTTACTGACTCTGTGACCTTGAGGAATGTTTTTCAGCACTCAGTGCCTCAATTTTCTTATCTAGGAAATGGGCACAGTGGTGGTTCCCACCTGATAGGGCTATTTTCTTTTTTAAAATTTTTATTGGAGTAGAGTTGATTTACAATGGTGTGTTAATTTCAAGTGTACAGCAAAGTGAATCAGTTTTACATATACATAGGTCCACATTTTAAAATTTTTTTTATTTTTGAGGCAAGGAATACAACTTTATTCAGAAAGCCGTCTGACTGAGAAGATGGCAGACTAATGTCTCAAAATAACCTTCTTGTCATGGTCTGGATGCTAGGTTCTTTTATAGAGTCAGAGAGAGAAGCAATAAGGAACTAAAGTCAAAGGCAGAATAGACAGGGAGTAGCAGTATATCCCGGAGAAGGCAATGGCAAGCCACTCCAGTACTCTTGCCTAGAAAATCGCATGGACAGAGGAGCCTTGTAGGCTGCAGTCCATGGGGTCGCTACTAGTCGGACACAACTGAGCGACTTCACTTTCACTTTTCACTTTCACACATTGGAGAAGGAAATGGCAACCCACTCCAGTGTTCTTGCCTGGAGAATCCTAGGGACGGCGGAGCCTGGTCGGCTGCCATCTATGGGGTCACACAGAGTCGGACACGAATGAAGCGACTTAGCAGCAGCAGCAGCAGCAGTATATCCACTCTGTTTTAGATTCTTTTCCCATATAGGTCATTACAGAGTATTGAGTAGAGTTCCCTGTGCTATACAGTAGGTCCTTATTAGTTATCTCTTTTACATATAGTAGTTATGATATTGATGAAAGTTTAATGAGCTTGCATAGACCAGTAGAACAGTGCCAGGTAAATAATAAGTGTTAGGATTGTTTATTATTACTTGGGGCTGAAAAACTTCTGTTTCTCCTTTAAGACACCAGTTGCAATGTCTTTTTCTCCAGGAAGCCTTCACTATGCCCTAGCTGGAGAGCTTGCTTTTTCCTCTGGGCTCACAGGAGTGCCCACAAATATCTGTGGTGTTACATCTAGACTGAATGTAGTCAACTGACCAATCTCTCTGCTCTGCACTTGGCTATGAATTCCATGAGGGCATGGCTGGCCGCTGGTTATAGATTGTGTCCACAATCTTGAACACATTAAGGAATTGTTTGTTGAGTGAACATTGCATGTAAATGTGTATATGAGTGTTTGTTCAGTGATGTATTAATAGAAATGTGTTTGCACATAAAGTCATGAAGTCCTGTGCATTTCCCTCATTCACGCAAATGTTTACTTTTAAAATTGATTGTAAAGTTGATTTACAGGGCATCCCAGGTGGCAGGCTAGTGGTAAAGAATCCACCTGCCAATGCAGAAGACGTAAGAGACATGGGTTCTATGCCTGGGTTGGGAAGATCCCTTGGAGGAGGGCATGGCAACCCACTCTAGTATTCTTGCTCGGAGAATCCCATGGACAGAGGAGCCTGGTGGGCTACAGTCCATAGGATCAGAAAGAGTTGGACATGACTGAAGTGACTTAGCAAGCACATAGCTGATTTACAATATTAATATTGTGTTAGCTTCAAGTATACCGCACAATGATTCAGTTATACCTATTGTTTCAGATTATTTTCTATTATAGGTTATTGTAAGACACTAAATACAGTAAATCCTTGTTGCTTATCTATTGTATGTATAGTTTGTATCTGTTAATCCCATACTCCTCATTTATCCTTTCCCCCCTTCCTTTCCTGTTAGGTAAACATAAGTTTGTTTTCTATACCTGCGAGGCTCTTTTCTATATAGATTCCCTTCTATTGTTTTTTAGATTCCACATATAAGTGATATCATGTGGTATCTGTCTTTCTCTGACTTACCTCACTAAGTATAATGTTCTCTAGGCCATTCAAGTGTTTACTGAGCACCTACTGGGTACAAGGCACTGGGGACACAACTTACAGAGAACGAACATCCTTTAGCTCATGGAGGTCACCTTGTTCCCCTACCTCCCTCAGTTGAAAGTGAGCCTTCATTCATTAGAACAGTTGTGTCACTTGGCAGTAGCCTTACAGTGCTGAGAAATTATTATTCCTGCTCTGGAATGTCATATTTCATTTCTCCATGCAAGTTTTAAGTAATAAAACTGGAATTATTGAAAGTTTAGTAAAATCTTAGGTTTATTCTTGCATCCTTGAATTTCTTTCCAGGCCAGGCTGGTAATATTTAGCTTCAGCCAACGTTCATTTTCACACTTAGCCGTTGGTTTGTACTCAAACTGTGTGTTTAAAAAGAGAGAGAAACTTTGTACTCAAACTGTGTGTTTAAAAAGAGAGAGAAACTTTGAACCAACCGGATGCATGAATGTGTGTGCCTGTGCACACCTGTGGGCCCTCCCGGGAAGGGCTCCCGAGGACTCACACAGGCACACCTCCCCTCAGCAACAGGCCAACGGGAGCCGCGTCAATGTTCTCTACTCCACTCCGGCCTGTTACCTCTGGGAGCTGAACAAGGCCAACCTCAGCTGGTATTTGGGGGGATTGGGAGCCTCGGGGGGTTGGCATGCCCTGTGGGTCGTGGCCGTGCCCTCAATGTCTCTGTCACTGCAGGTCAGTGAAAAAGGATGACTTCTTCCCCTATGCTGATGGCCCCCACATGTTCTGGACAGGTTACTTTTCCAGCCGGCCTGCCCTCAAACGCTACGAGCGCCTCAGCTACAATTTCCTGCAGGTAGGTGGACGCCAGGCTCCAGGTGCTGGCCTAGGGGTCCTGACAGGCCTGGTGCCCCAACATACCACCTGCTCCACAGGTGTGCAACCAGCTGGAGGCGCTGGCGGGTCCGGCAGCCAACGTGGGACCCTATGGCTCTGGGGACAGTGCACCCCTCAGTAGGTGTCCGGCGGGCGAGGGGACAGCGGGGTGGGACTGAAGCTGGACTCCAGACTTCTTATGCCCCTTACTTAAAGCCTTTAAGAACCCAGCCTGCCTGCGTAAGACTTCGCGTGCCCCTGGGGTCTGAGCCGAGAGTTCTGCGGAGACCTCACTCAGGCTCGCCGTCTGCCTACAGATGAGGCGATGGCGGTGCTCCAGCACCACGATGCAGTCACTGGTACCTCCCGGCAGCACGTGGCTGACGACTATGCCCGCCAGCTTTCAGAAGGCTGGAGGCCTTGCGAGGTGCGAGGGTGGAGCCTGGGGGAGGCGGAGACAGGAAGGGACTGGGCCTGGAAACGGGGGGCGGACCTAGGAAGGGGCGTGGTCGAAAACAGGGGCCGCCGGAAGGGCTCGTGGGGCGGGGCTTGTGGAGGAGGGACGGAGAAAGGCAGGGGCGGGGCTGAGGGCGGGATCGCGAGGAGCCCGGCAGGGGCGTCCAGACTGGAACTTTTGCTTTACGCGCCTCCCCAGGTTCTTATGAGCAATGCGCTGGCGCATCTCAGCGGCTCCAAGGAGGACTTCGCCTTTTGTCGCAAGCTCAACATCAGCATTTGTCCGCTCACCCAGACCGCAGAGAGAGTGAGCCGGCCTGGAGCGGGAGAGGCGGGGCCGGGGGCAGGTCCCGTGGGTGGTGGGTGGAACGAGAACCAGAGAAACCTCTGGGCCGGGTGAAAAGGAAGCGGGGCTGATGGGTTCAACTGGTTACTGAGCACTCTGGGGCAAGATATTTGAGGGCTCAGTGAAGCTGGGGCAGGACGGGGATCAGTGCACCACTTGGAGGCTTGATTCACCCAGGGACCTTGCTGCACACGTGGGTGGGTTTGCAGAAGGCCTGTTGTGACCCGTGTCTGCTCTGACCATCCCACCCCAGTTCCAGGTGATCGTTTATAACCCCCTGGGGCGGAAAGTGGACTGGATGGTGCGGCTGCCTGTCAGCAAACACGTTTACCTCGTGAGGGACCCCGGTGGCAAAACTGTGCCCAGCGATGTGAGCCCATTTCGACAAATATTCCTCCCTGTATAGCACTCTTGATGAATACCTACCCCCTTGGAAACCGCCCACCATAGGCATTTCTCCTTTACTCCCATGGACATTTCCCCTAAGATCATCTCCCTCCACATATGTCTTCTCCCATGGACCCCTCCCTTTCTTGGCTCCTCCTCCATGAATATCATCTGCCCATTACTGTCTCTTCCTCTAAATACTTTTCCCCTCTGCCCCTTTAAATCATACCCCCTTGGGAACATTCCCGCCCCTCGCCTATGAGCATCTCCCCCTGTTAATATCTCCCTGTGAAAAAATTTCCTGTTTATGAATATTCTCCTCATCCTGAAGACCTCTCCCTCCTAACCACTTCCTCCCCCCAGAATCTGTTTTTCCCTCCTTCCCCTGTCTCAAGAGCCTCTTCCCACACTTACACCCTCACTTCTCCCACCTCCTACAGTAGGTCCACCCTCCTAGTCGATTTCCCACCTTCTGAATCTTGAAATCTTTTTCTCTTTTTTTGGCCATGCAGCTGGTAAGGTCTTAGTTCCCCCACCAGGGATCAAACTTGTGTCCCCTGCAGTGGATGTAGCGTCTAACCACTGGACTGCCAGGGAATTCCCTCTTTGCAGTCTTCAACTCAGCATTTCTGACACTCCCACCCCCCCACCCACCGCCCCCCCCCCCCCCCCCGCCCAACACCTAAATTTCTATTCCCCATCTGGCAGCTGGCGACTCTTTGCCCTCCTCATTTGACCCCTTCCTGTTTGTGTGGTGTGGCTTCATGCATGTCCTCCTAGCTTCTTGACTTGGTTTCCTTCCTCCCTTACCTGAGGTGGTGACAATTCCCAGCTCAGACAGTCAGGAGCTGCTTTTCTCAGCCTTAGTGCCTGCCCTGGGCTTCAGCATCTACTCAGTATCCCAGATGCCTGACCAAAGCCCCCAGAAGTCCTGGTCCAGTGTCTTGGTCATCCAGAATGAGGTGAGACCCTATTCAGACCCCCTTTCATTTCCGGGTGACAGTTTTGAGATGTGGCAGTAAGCCGCATGGACTGCGGGTCAGTGGGTCTGAAATTTATGGTCTAGTGTCATCAGTCCTCCATTGAATGTTCTCATTGTCCTCTCTTGGGGCTCTTATGAGGACCTTTGGGTGACATTTGATAGAAATGTCAGAGCTGATGGAGGTAGGGGTTTGCAAATTCAGTGAGGCATGTCAGAGACATGGAGGAGGTAGCTGTGTGGCCATTTGGGGTAAGGGAGATCCAGGCAGGCAGGGAGCACCTTCAAGTGGAAGGGTGTTGGGTGTTCAGAGAACACTCATTGTGCCTGAAGCTAGGTGTTGGGGATGGGGGGAGGTGACAAGTCAGATCGTGTGGGCATTAAGGGCCAGCAGAGGGGAGGACTCTTTTACTGTGAAGGAATCACAGGAGAAACGGTTGCATTAAGGCTGTTGTGGGTCCTAGCATTAGCCTTTGTGGGTCCCTCCTTCCATAGAAAAATGCTAAAAATTATATTTCATGATAGTATGGATATTAATATGAATAGTAACCATGCAGACTTTGACCTGATGTATTCATTATTACTTCATTCAAGTTTTCTTCTGATCCTAAAAGAAATTGAGATTTATACATTTCCATGGGCCCTGAAAATCTTGGGTCCTGGCCTTGTGGTTCCTCTTTCAGTTGTACAAGCAGCCTGGGTCCCAAGCAGGTGGGCCATGATCTCGCTTCTGCTGTTACAGGTGCCTTTTGGCAGCTGTGGGGGAGAAAGACTGGGGAACGAGCATGGAAGGCAGGAGATGGGGAAGGAAAGGCCATGGAGGTGGGGCGAAGTGGTCTGTTGATTGAGGATAAGGTAGAAAATGGAGCTGTTAGAATTTGCTAACAGTGATGCAGAATAAGAGAGAGAGAGAGGAGGGAAAGGTGGGTGGATCTTATTTTCCCCACCAGGGATTGAACACTCTCCCTCTACCGTGCAAGCTGGGAGTCTGAATCACCCGTCTGCCAGGAAATTCCCACTTTGCAGTCTTTAATTCAGCATTTCAGACACTCAGTCCTTCCTGCCCAACACCAGTGTTTGCTCCTGAGCCCTGGGAAGAGCCATTGGCTGAAGTGATGGTCAATAATGTCTGTCCACCCTTTTCTGCCCAGTACCTCCGGGCTAGGTTTGACCCTGATACAGGGCTCTTGATGGAGTTGGAGAACCTGGAGCAGAATCTCTTGCTGCCTGTTCGCCAAGCCTTCTACTGGTGAGGGAGGATCACCAGGGCAGGGAGGGGGTGTAAGCAGAGGTGAGCTCCCTTGTCTGACTCTCACCTGCCCTGGCCCCAGGTACAACGCCAGTACAGGTAACAACCTAAGCTCCCAGGCCTCCGGTGCCTACATCTTCAGACCCAACCAGAAGAAACCACTGTTTGTGAGCCGCTGGGCTCAGACCCACCTTGTAAAGGTCAGGGGGCCAAGAGTGGGCACTTGGGTCAGGGCATGTGGGGTGGGGTGCATGTGGAGGGTGATGTGCCTTGTGAGGGGTGGTGGGGAGCACTTACATCTCCAATAGATAAGAAGACTTAGACCAGAGGGGAAGACTTAAGGATTTTCACACAGGGTTGATAGTCACGGCTGGCTGTATGACAGTTATGCCATGGAGGCCCATAGAAAGGCATTTCACATCTGTCGTGGGGATCAAGATTGTACTTAGCTTTGAAACTGGTGGTAGGCTGTTCCCATTTGGCCCATGAATGTGAAGAGTCAGGTGTAACTGCCTGAAAATTTCATCAGGGATCTGTGATAGGAAGGGATTTTATCTAGGGTGATTTGAAGGTTCACACTTGGATAGGGTTTGGGTGATTCTCACTTAGAATGGAAATCTGAGGGTAGATCTAGTTGGAATCAGGGGCTCATGCTTGCAGGTTTCCTGAGGCCTCTCACTGATGTTTCCTCTTAGTGAGGGAGTGGGGCAGGTAATGGCAAGTCTCACATGAGTGAGTACCTGCATACCTGGGTCACTGTGTTAGGATACAGTTTTGCCTGTTGTAACACAGTTACTCAAATAACCATGCCTAAAACAAGATGGAAGTTTCTTTTCATCTAATAGAAAGTCTAGGCAGGTGGGATGATCCAATAGTCATCTAGGTCCCTTCTATCTTATTTTTTATTATTTTGGCTGAGCTGCACATTGCATGTAGGATATTAGTGGGATATTAGTTCCCCAACCAGAGATTGAACCTGTGCCCCTGCAGTGGAAATGCAGAGTCTTAACCTCTGAACTGCCAGCAAAGTCCTCCTTTCTAACTTATTGCTCTGCCTTCTGTATATTCACTTTCCACTTCATGGCCCAAGAAGGCTGCTCAAGGTCCAGCCATCACATTTACATTTGAGCCAGTGGAAGGAAGAGAGGAAGGGGCAAGGAACTTTATTCATAACACTCTGATCACTTTCAAGTAGGCAAACATAGTCATACAGCTACTGCAAGCCTCAGGGAAGACTGAAAAATACAGTCTATCCCAGGAAGCCATGTGCAAAGCTAGAATCCTATTCTAAGGAGGGGAGATAGGGTAATGGTGGGGCTTCCCAGGTGGCACTAGTGGTAAAGAACCCACCTGCCAATGCAGGAAACATAAGAGATGTGGGTTCGATCCCTGGATTGGGAAGATCCCCTGGAGGAGGGCATGGCCACCCACTCCAGTATTCTTTCCTAGAGAATCCCATGGACAGAGGAGCCTAGTGGGCTGTAGTCCATAGGGTTGCAAAGAGTTTCTACACAACTGAAACGACTTAATGCACATGCACAGGCAGCAAGAATGTATGCCAAACTCAAAAAGACTTACATGGCAATGACTGAGGTGTAAAGTGTGGGCATCATACCTAGGCAGGTAGGGAAGGTGGGTCGGGCTCTGAAGATATTAGTGGGCTTGACCCTGACATAGGCCTTTGTGATCTTCACAGCTGGGGTGGACATTTGCAGGGCTCACCTCTGCTCAGGTGCATGCTCACACCTGCCCCCACTCCCGTGTGCCTGCAGGCATCCTTGGTGCAGGAAGTACACCAGAACTTCTCAGCCTGGTGTTCCCAGGTGGTTCGCCTGTATCCCGGACAGCGGCACCTGGAGCTGGAGTGGACAGTGGGGCCAATACCTGTGGGGTGAGCGGGGCTGGGGGCTGGGGGAAGGGCAAAGTGAGGTTAAAGTGAAGCTTACCACCTTGCCATCCCATCGGGTATAGAGACGGCTGGGGGAAGGAGGTCATCAGTCGTTTTGACACTGCGTTGGCGACAGGCGGACTCTTCTACACTGACAGCAATGGCCGGGAGATCCTGGAGAGGAGGTGGAGAGATTGGGAGCACCGAAGGGTGGTCTGTGGTGTGCTGGGGCCCAGGGCGGTGAGGGGGCATCTGCTGATCCTAATGACTGTGGGAGGGAGAGGATGAAGGAGGAGCGGGTGAGTGGGGGGATGGGAGCCAGACTCCAGGCCTGATCAAATCCCACCCCACCCCAGGCGGGATTATAGACCTACCTGGAAGCTGAACCAGACTGAACCAGTGGCTGGAAATTACTATCCAGTCAACAGCCGCATTTACATCACGGTACCCATCCCCCATCCTGCTCCCCACCTCTTCCTGAGACCCCTTTACGGAGTGGAGTTCACCTGTTCTTGACATCTCCCAACTGTCCTCAGCAGTCTCCACTGTCCCAGTGGGGCCTGCCTGGGAGCCGGGGCTGGCCAGCAATGCAGCCCCTCACTCACCCTTTACCCCCCAGGATGGGAACATGCAGCTGACTGTGCTGACTGACCGGTCCCAGGGGGGCAGTAGCCTGAGAGATGGCTCCTTGGAACTCATGGTTAGTGTCTGAGCCCCCATCTAAGTCAGGGTCCTTCCACCAGTTCCCTTCCTGCCCTCTACCGGACCTCGAAGCCAGTTTCTTTTGCTAGGTGCACCCCTCTGTTTGTGGTCCCCGCTAAGCTGAACCCTCCATTCCTCTGTGAGACATTCACTCCGTGCTTTTATCCAATCCCTACCCAAATCTCCCCTCCAGGCCCTGATTTGCCCTATGCATGCCCCCATTAGATCCTTACAGCCCTCTGCCCTAGCCCGTTGTTAGGTCGGATCCCCACGTTTACTGGGGATCCCCTACATTCCCTTCGTCCTCATCCGTTCCCCCCAATATTCTTTTTTCCCCCTTGAAATCCCTACATACTTTCACCCAGTTTCCGGCCCAGAAATTGGCTACAGGAACCCTCACTCTTGGCCACTCTCCCCGCAGGTGCACCGAAGGCTGCTGAAAGACGATGAACGCGGAGTTGGGGAGCCGCTGAACAATGAGGGGTCGGGGCTTTGGGTGAGAGGACGTCACCTCGTGCTGTTGGACAAGATGGGGACTGCGGCCGCCAGGCACCGATTACAGGCGGAGAGGGAGGTCCTGGCCCCGCAGGTGGTGCTGGCTCGAGGTGGCGGCGCGCGGTATCGCCTCGAGGTAGCGCCACGCACGCAGGTGAGGAGCCGCAGGGCCGGCAGAAAGAGGACCCTAAGGAAGCCTGCGGAGGGAGGGGAGGGGTTGAGGGCCGGTTTTTCTAGGTTTAACTGAGACCCACCTCGTCTGCTCCTACTCGACCTGGGGAGGACTAAGCGAATCCCATTCGCTTAGCTCAGCGCGGTCACCCCAGCAGTCTCGGCCCAACCCTCTAGCCCACTCACCTTCTCCAACAACGTCTCTCTCCCGGCTTCATCCCAGTCCTAACTGTCGGGGAAGAGAACCGTTCTGCAGCTAACCTGGCACCGCTCGGTCCCCTCATTGGCTCAGTCTTCCCAGTCCTGGCTGAGCCCCGCCTCCTGAGCGCGGCCAAGGCCCGCCCCTCCGCGCTGAATCTCCGCCTCCTGAAGCCTCTCAGCCCCGCCCCCCCCGGCTCAGCCCCGCCCCGCTCTTTCCCTCAGTTCTCAGGGCTTCGCCGCGAGCTGCCACCCTCGGTACGTCTGCTCACATTGGCCCGCTGGGACCCGGAGACGCTGCTGCTGCGCTTAGAGCACCAGTTCGCCGTAGGGGAGGATTCGGGCCACAACATGAGCTCCCCGGTGACCCTGGACTTGACGGTGAGGATAGAGGTGGGAAGGAGACTGGGGAGAGGAGGGAGGGGAAACCCCGCTTTGTCCCAACTCATCCGGGCCCCTTCATGCCCGCAGAACTTGTTCTCCGCCTTCACCATCACCCGCCTGCGGGAGACCACGCTGGCGGCCAACCAGCTCCTGGCCTACGCCTCCAGGCTCCAGTGGACAACGGACACTGGTAGGAGCCTGCCCGGAGCTGGAGGGGGGTAGTGTGGGAGGTGCGGGAATGTTGACCAGGACCAGGTATAGAGCTTGGAGGGTCTGAGTCAGTCGGTGTTCAGATTTCGGTTAGGGGTTTAAGGGAGTGATGTGGCTTGACGGCCCTTGGGTTTGGGACTTGTGGGTGTGAGGACAGTGCCCAGACACTGGGAAGAGATTTGAGCATCTGAGGGTGGTATCGAGGCTCTGGGAAACAGTTGAAGGGTCTGGGAGTGAGGGCCCGGGGAAAGATTTAAGGCGGTATGTCTGTTCAGGGGAGCGCGCACTGAGGATTTTAAGGCGGAGGAAGTCTGCATCCCTCACTTCTCCCCTCCATCTCCCCAGGCCCCACACCCCATCCTTCTCGTTCCCGTCTGGTCTCCACCACCATCACGCTGCATCCCATGGAAATTCGTACCTTCTTGGCTTCGGTCCAATGGGAAGAGGACGGCTAGATCCACTGGATACAAGATTCCCTGCTCTGAGCCTGAGTTCTCGCTCCTCCCGGGGCGGAGCCAACTCTCCCCCTTCTCTGTTGCTACCACCAATGAAAGCCATTAAAATGTCACTGCTGCTGCTGCTGCTAAGTCACTTCAGTCATGTCTGACTCTGTGTGACCCCATAGACGGAAGCCCACCAGGCTCCCCTGTCCCTGGGATTCTCCAGGGAAGAACACTGGAGTGGGTTGCCATTTCCTTCTCCAATGTGTGAAAGTGAAAAGTGAAAGTGAAGTCGCTCAGTCGTGTCCAACCCTTAGCGACCCCACGGACTGCAGCCTACCAGGCTCCTCCGTCCATGGGATTTTCTAGGCAAGAGTACCAAGACCCAAGTCAAGGTGTGACTGAGTGTGGGTTTCCTTTTTTTTTTTTTTTTGAGGGCAATGGAATTTATGACCCATAAAGGTCAGCAGGGGCTTCCCAGGTGGCACAGTGGTAAGAATCTGTCTGCCAATGAAGGAGACATGGGTTCAATCCTGGATCGGGAAGATCCCTGGAGTAGGAAATGGTAAACTAGTAGTCTTGTCTGGAAAATTCCATGGACAGAGGATCCTGGCTGGGTACAGTCCATGGGGTCGCAAAGAGTTGGACATGACTGAGTGACTAAACACAAAAACACAAGGTCAGCAAATCCTAGCTGACCCTTCACCCGAGTCCTTTCAGGAAGGCCACTTGCTGGCCTGAATCCTCAGACCATAGTCTATACAGTTCACATCCCACCCCACCCACCACTCCATCCTCCACTCCTGTTTCACTCTTCCATCCCCTAGGGCTGTGACACATCTGTGTTTTTGTTTATTTTTTATTTTTGCCACCCCTGGTGCTGTGTGGGGTCTTAGTTCCCAGATCAGGGATTGAACCCCTGGGCCATGGCAGTGAAAGCGCCGAATCCTAAGCACTGGACTGCCAAGGAGATCCCTGGCACAGCTGTTTTGAGAAGCCACTGAGGACAGGCTTGTATTGGTTTGTCCTGGGCCCATAAAGCCAGATGTACCCTGCAGGCCTCCCGAACTCTACCTTGGGGCCCTGAAGGTGGGGAATCTCAGAGGTCCTGGGGAAGGGTGTGTGAAGGAAGAATCAGAGGCAGGTTCCAAAGCTAGGCCAGACAGGTGGGCTGGAGATGTGGGCCTCCCAGGAGACAGGCAGAGAGCCTGGCATGCTCTGGCTCTGGTGTTCTGGAATATTCTGGAGTCTGTTTCAGAGGAAGGAGACCTGAGGCTTAGAATTGAAAGGAAGTCAGTACAGTTTTGTGTGGGTCCCTTGAAGGCGGTCTGGAGGCTGGGAAGGCATTGCCATGCCCACCTGCCGCTCACGTACAGACCAGTGTTTGGATGCTTAGGCCTCTGATTGTCAGATGTGCCTCCAGAAGGTATGCCTACAGCCTCCTTGGGCGGGTAACAGGCATAGACCTGGGCCAGCTTGGAGCCCCTGGGCAGATCACAGATGGGATCTGGGTGCCAGATGCACCTCTTGAAAAGTTTTCTAAGTCTCCCTGTAGACAGATAAACCAGAGAAGCCCCAGGAGGGCATCCAAGTCTAATTGCCATCCTGCATGCGGTCCAATCACTGGATGTACCTTCCCCAGATGGTTGTACCTTCTCCAGACTTCTTCTTTTTTTTTAATTTGGCTGCACCAGGTCTTAGTTGCAACTTGCAGGATCTTTATTATTATTAAGTATTTTAAAAATTATTTATTTTTGGCTCTGCTGGGTCTTCATGGCTTTGTAGGGGCTTTCTCTAGTTGAGGTGTGAGGACTACTCTTCGTTTCAGTGCAGGGGCTTCTTTCTCTGATGGCTTCTCATGTGTGCTCTAGGATCGGGCTCAGGAGTTTGGCACATGTGTTTAGTTGCCCCGTGGCATATGACATCTTCCTGAACTAGGGATCAAACCTGTGTTCTCTGTACTGGCAGGTGGATTCTTATCCACTGTGCCACCAGGGAAGTTCGTGTAGGATCTTTAGTTGTGGCATGTGAACTCCCAGTTGAGGTATGTAGGATCCAGTTCCCTGACCAAGGATCAAAACTGGCCCCCCTCTGTTGGGAGCACAGAGTCCTAGCCATTGGATCACCAGGGAAGTTCATGTTTCCCAGACTTTTGAATTCCCCTGGATTGAATCCAGGGCCATGGCAGTGAAAGCGCCAAGTCTTAATTACTGGCCACCAGGGAATAGCCATCCCCAGAATTTTTAAAGTTTCCTGCCAGGAGAGGAAGAGCTGGCCAGCATAGTCTGGGAGCATGTGCCCCAGGGCTGTCTGCTGTCCTGCATCAGGCCCTATCATAAGAAGTGCCCACCAAAACTGCTTGTAAGTATTCCTCTGGAGGCAGGGATCCATCTGGGCCAGGGTGTTTGCCCCAGGGATAGCATTTCGTGTCTGATTATCCATATGCCTTCTAAAAATGTATCCAAATCCAGGGCGACCTGGATCCAGGGAGACCCATGGAGGTCACCCTGGATCCTTCCTCAGTCCTGCCTGGAGCCCAATCACTGATCCATTCCTGTAAACCTCTCCAAGGTGTTCTTGGTGGTGGGGACAGGCACAGGCTAGCCAGAGAGGCTCAGGATGGGCATCTGGGCCAGGCTGTGGTTCTGCACATGTCCTGGTATTGGACCCATGGCACCTAATGGTGCCTCTTGAAAACATATCCATGTCACTTTTCAAAGAGGCAACAACCTGGGCTTCCCTGGTTGGTCAGCGATAAAGAATCTGCCTGCTAATGCAGGAGACATGGGTTTGATCCCTGGTTTAGGAAGACCCCACATGCCGAGGGGCAGTCACAACGACTGAGCCTGCGTGCTGCAACTACTGATGCCCGAGTACCTGTGAGAAGAGAAGCCACTGCAGGGAGAAGCCTGTGCACTGCACTGGAGGGTAGCCCCTGCTTGCCACTTCATTGCAAGGCAATGAAGACCCAGCATAGCCAAAGAAATGAATAAAAATTTAAAAAAAAGTAGAGGCAATGGCCTGAGCTGAACATTCTAGCCCATAGTCATGGACTCAGGTGCTGCCATTCTTTGGTCTTGATCATTGAGACCATTTCCTGAAAAGTTTATGTGACCTTTCGTGGAGGCGAGCTCTGGCCTGGGCCAGACAGGGAGGCCCAAGGGCACAGCAACCCAGTTGCTGTTCAGTGTGGGTCCCTGTTGGCAGAAACCTACCTCTGCAACATTTCTAAGTCCTGATGCTGTGTGAACAGGCTCCAGGCTAGTCAGGGAGTTCTGGGTGGGAGCCTTGGCATGCCAGTGGTTGTGTGTGGGACCTGATCTTAAGAGGTGCCCAGCCAGAATGTGTCTAATTCTCTCTGGTGGTGTAGACCGGACTGGATGACCAGTGTGTTCTGTGGAGTGGGACCATTGTGCCCTGGTCATTGAATCCTTCCATCCTGAGCAAGGGCACAGACCCAGAGAGGCTGGGTGAGGGCACACCAGCCCGTGGTGGTTCTGTGTGGGTGCCAACCTTCAAGATTGCCTTGTGAAAAGATCTCTAAGTCTTCCTCACTAGACTGGGGTCAACCCAGTCTAGTATAGGAATGCCCATGGCCTGTCTGGGGCTGGACCAACCAGGGAGGGTGCCCCAGGTCCACCTAAGGACCCACTTAAGGCCTGGTCACTGGAGTGTGTGCATGCTCAGTCGTGTCTGACTCTTTTGTGACCCTGTGTACTGTAGCCCACCAGGCTCCTCTGTCCATGGTACTTCCCAGGCAAGAATACTGGAGTGGATTGCCATTTCCTTCTCCAGGGGAATCTTCCCGACCCAGGGATTGAACCTGGGTCTCCTGCATTGTAGGCAGACACTTTACCGTCTGAGCCACCAGGGAAGTCCTGAATGAAGTCCATTGGCTTTGGCTTCGAGGGCTCCCACTTCACTTGCAGATACCTGTGTGGCCCAGTTGCTGGAGGCACTCTCCACAGCCCCCCTCCATTTTTCTAAATCTCCCTCTGGAGGAGACAGCTGATCCTAGCCATCCAGAGAGTCCCCAGGAGGACATTCTGGGCCTAGCCAAGGTCACTGATGGGCCATGTTCATCACATGTGTTTCCAACTCCTCCTTTAGAGAGAGGCAGGGACCAGGAGGGCTAGGGACCACCTTGATGGGTGTCCAGGGTTTGGGGGAAGTCCAGTGTGGGGTTGGGTCACCAGGGATGCCCCCCCTAAATATTTTTAAGCCCTCTTGAGAGGGGGAGACAGAACTGAGGTGGTCTGGGAGGCCCTGGAGAAAGCTGAGTCACAGCCCCACGTGGGCCTGGGTCATGGGTTGTTATTCAGTCACTAAGTGACCAACTCTTTGTGATCCCATGGACTGCAGCACGCCAGGCTCCCCTGTCCTTCACTATCTCCCCAATAGTTTGCTCAGATTCTTGTCCATTGAGTCAGTGATGCTATCTACCATTTCATCCTCTGCTGCCTCCTTCTCTGTTTGCCTTCAGTCTATCAGGGTCTTTTCCAGTGAATTGGTTCTTTGCATCAGGTGGCCAAAGTACCGGAGCTTCGGCGTTCAGATTTTTCACATCCGTATATGACTACTGGAAAAACCATAGCTTTGACTATATGGACCTTTGTTGGCAAAGTGATGTCTCTGCTTTCTAATACGCTGTCTAGGTTTGTCATAGCTTTCCTTCCAAGGGAAAAGCGCTGCAGTCATGGCTGCAGTCATGGCTGCAGTCACCGTCCGCAGTGATTTTGGAGCCCAGGAAAATAAAATCTGTCACTGCTTCACTTTTTTCCTTTCTATTTGCCTGTGAGGCGAGAGACCACATGTCATGATCTTAGTTTTTTTAATACGGGGATGACTCCTCAAAAATGACTAAATCCCCCTTTGGTGGTGATCAGTCTCGGCTGTCTAGGGAGTTCCATGGATGGTGTCCCAGCCCCACCAGGTCACCCTCGGGCTACTGAGCTGAGGTACACTGTTCCAGTGAGACCCAGGAGATGTGGTATCTGGAGTGCAGGTCTGTCCAGGTTGTGCTGGTTGTCGGGCGCCACCTGGTGGCCACTTTTATATCGTCCCGGGAGCTTGGCTGAAGTGGGATGACTGCCTCGCCCAAGGGCGAGTTCCATGAGGCCGCCCGCGCAGTTATACTAACCCTCTCTGCCTCTGAACAAGGGCTCCTCTGAGTCTGTCACTGCAGTATAAAAGATAGGGGCACCTGGGAACTGCATGGGCAGGGTGACTGGCGCACGGTTGTCCCCATGACCAGCGAGGACCGACTTGAGGCGTTTCAGGTGACCAGGATTCGGGCACCCTGGGCTTGGCCGCATTCCCTCCTGGTGCTGGATTGTTGGGAGCGTCTGCTGAGAATTTTCTAGGTCCTCCTGTTGGCGCCAGGATCGCGCAGGGCACTGTTGCTGGATATGCATCCAGAAAATTTTCCCTCTTGAAGAGGGAACTGGGAGGCGGAGATAGGGCACCTAGTGTCCAACTGGAGTAGACCTCATGTACTGCAGCCGGCCAGGGTCCTCTGTCCATGGGATTTTCCAGGCAAGAATACTGGAGTGGGTTGCCTATTCTTGGACACTCCCCCCAAACATATGCAAGCCTCCTTCCAGTGGCAGAGACCATTCCAGGTCAACCAGTAAATAGGGTGCGGGGGTGGGTATCATGGACAGGGTCACCAGGAGATGCTTGATTATCTGAAGTAGCAGTTGAAATAATTTCCAGTTCATCCTGGGGTGAGGGTGTAGTCCTGGCCCCCAGCAGGTCAAGGAGGTTCCAATAAGATTCCCTGGGGACTTCATTTCCATGTAAGCTTTCCAAAACCTTTCTTTTTAAAATAATTAGTTTATTTGGCTACACCAGGGTCTTAGTTGTGGGAGGCAGATCTTTTTTTAGATGTGGCATGCAAATGTTGTTTTTAAAATTAATTTTTATTGCAGTAGCATGCGGAATGTTTCATTGAGCCATGTAAACCCTTAGGCATCTAGTTCCCTGACCAGGGATTGAACCCAGCCTCCAGCATTGGGAGTGTGGAGTCTTAGCCACTGAACCACAAGGGAGGTGATAGTATATGGTGAGCAATGTCAGATTCGTGATCTCTGAAGAAGAAGATTTAGCTTTGGGACTAGGGACCAGGTTTGATCAGTCAAGAGTTTTTGTGTAGCAGAGTTTTATTAAAGTATAAAAAGGGGGCAGAGAAAGCTTCTGACATAGATATCAGAAATGGGAAGGAGAGTACCCCCACTAGCTAGCTAGTTTTATCAAGGCTTCCCTGGTGGCTCAGAGGTTAAAGCATCTGCCTCCAATGCAGGAGACCTGGGTTCAATTCCTGGGTTGGGAAGATCCCTGGAGAAGGAAATGGCAACCCACTCCAGTACTCTTGCCTGAAGAATCCCACGGACGGAGGAGCCAGGTAGGCTACAGTCTATGGGGTTACAAAGAGTCAGACACTGAGCAACTTCACTTCTATACTTTTACCAGACCCACTCCCACAATAAACATCTTAAATTAACAAGACTAGAGCTAACAATAGAAAGGTCTTACCAGACCCACTCCCACAATAAGATAATCTTATTATCTTAAGATAACAAGATTAGTCAGAAGGGTCTTGTTAAGGAGAAACATGTCCTCAGTTCAGTTCAGTCTCTCAGTCGTGTCCGACTCTTTGCGACCCCATGAATCACAGCACGCCAGGCCTTCCTGTCCATCACCAACTCCCGGAATTCACTCAAACTCATGTCCATCGAGTCGGTGATGCCATCCTGCCATCTCATTCTCTGTCATCCCAGTCTCCAACCACCCCCAATCCCTCCCAGCATCAGACTCTTTTCCAGTGAGTCAACTCAACGCATGAGGTGGCCAAAGTATTGGAGTTTCAGCTTCAGCATCCGTCCTTCCAATGAACACCCAGGATTGATCTCCTTTAGAATGGACTGGTTGGATCTCCTTGCAGTCCAAGGGACTCTCAAGAGTCTTCTCCAGCACCACAGTTCAAAAGCATCAATTCTTTGATGATCAGCTTTCTTCACAGTCCAACTCTCACATCCATACATGACCACGGGAAAAACCATAGCCCTGACTAGACGGACCTTTGTTGGCAAAGTAATGTCTCTGCTTTTTAATATGCTATCTAGGTTGGTCATAACTTCCCTTCCAAGGAGTAAGCGTCTTTTAATTTCCTGGCTGCAGTCAGCATCTGCAGTGATTTTGGAGCCCAAAAAAATAAAGTCTGACACTGTTTCCACTGTTTTTCCATCTATTTCCCATGAAGTGATGGGACCAGATGCCATGATCTTTGTTTTCTGAATGTTGAGCTTCAAGCCAAACTTTTCACTCTCCTCTTTCACTTTCATCAAGAGGCCTTTGAGTTCCTCTTCACTTTCTGCCATAAGGGTGGAGTCATCTGCATATCTGAGGTTATTGATATTTCTCCCGGCAATCTTGATTCCAGCTTGTGCTTCTTCCAGCCATGAGTTCCTCATGATGTACTCTGCATATAAGTTAAATAAGCAGGGTGACAATATACAACCTTGACGTACTCCTTTTCCTATTTGGAACCAGTCGGTTGTTCCATGTCCAGTTCTAACTGTTGTTTCCTGACCTGCATACAGGTTTCTCAAGAGGCAGGTCAGGTGGTCCGGGATTCCCATCTCTTTCAGAATGTTCCACAGTTTATTGTGATCCACACAGTCAAAGGCTTTGGCATAGTCAATGAAGCAGAAATAGATGTTTTTCTGGAACTCTCTTGCTTTTTTGATGACCCAGCGGATGTTGGCAATTTGATCTCTGGTTCCTCTGCCTTTTCTAAAACCAGCTTGAACATCTGGAAGTTCACGGTTCACATATTGCTGAAGCCTGTCTTGGAGAATTTTGAGCATGACTTTACTAGCGTGTGAGATGAGTGCAATTGTGCGGTAGTTTGAGCATTCTTTGGCATTGCCTTTCTTTGGGATTGGAATGAAGACTGACCTTTTCCAGTCCTGTGGCCATTGCTGAGTTTTCCAAATTTGCTGGCATATTGAGTGCAGCACTTTCACAGCATCATCTTTCAGGATTTGAAATAGCTCAATTGGAATTCCATCACCTAAGATAACAAGATTAGTCAGAAGGGTCTTGTTAAGGAGAAACATGTCCTCAGCAAGATACATTGTTATATTGACTAAGACAAAACGATGTAGAAAAAAAAGTTTGTCCTTTTCTCCTTCTTGAGAGCCCTGGACCCCTTTCTTCTCCTTGGGGATCACAGACTTTTTATCAACCTACCTAAGAAATGACTCTTTCAGAAGTTCCACCAAAGTTTCTAAGTCTCCCTCAGAAGGCTGAATCCTTAGGGGGCTGCAACAGAGGAATGGGGCATGGCGGCGGTGGGGGGGGGGCGGTTGGGGGAGCGGTTCCTGGCAGGCAACTGTCCTCAGAGACCCAAACATCTTGAAAACGTTTTCTGAGGGCAGGAAGGCCCTGGGTCAGCTTCCTACACCAGAACTACAGTCACATGTGTGTCCTGTTTGTTGAATCCGCCACCTGAAACAATTTCAAAGTCTCTCTGTAGTAATTAGTCATCGGGCCATAGAGGCCCTCCAGCTGCTGTAGCAGGGTGCCCAGGTCCTGTCCGCAGCCCAGCTCAGGCCTGGTAGTTAGGGGCATTCCCCCCAACATTTCTAAGCTCCCCTCCCCAGGCTGTGACCAGCTCTGGCTGGCCCTGGAGGCTGGAGGGACCATTCTTGTCCTGGCTATGGGTTCATGTAGTTACAGTTGTCATATTTGTCCCTTGAAAATGTTTCCAAGTTCCCCTCAAGAAGGGGTCACCATGGGGCTTCTCTGGCAGTCCAATGGTAAAGAGTCTGCACTTGCCCTCCAGGGAGCGTGAGTTCTTTCCCTGGTGGGGGAACTAAGAACTCACATGTCCTATGGTGTGGCCAAAAAAAGAAAAAGCAAAAAAACCAGCCTGGTATTATTGTAACAACACTTTATAAGTCCACTTTTTATTTCCTACATGATTTATGAGACTAATACATTAAAAATTAGTGTAGGTTTGACAGGAAACAACAAAATTTTGTAAAGCAATTATCCTGCAATTAAAAAAAATAACAAATAAAAATAAAAGTTAGTTTAGAAGTTATTGTTATTGTAGCTTTGGTTTGTAACACCTTGTGGTATTTTCTATATAATTTAAAAAACTAATAAGTTTTAAAAATTATTAGTTTATATTTTTGGACCCAAAGTATATAAAAATATAATTTGGGGACACAGATAACTGAAAGAACTAGGGATAGAAATATAAGGAAGAGTTTTCACATGTTATTAAACTGGTGAAAATTCAAATTAGCATCATAACATAAAGATTTTAAATGTAATCTCCATGGTAACTACAAAAAAAATAGCTATAGAATACACACAAAAGGCAATGAGAGAGGGACTTAAACATTTCACTACAAACAGCAAAAAACTAAACACACAGGAAGACAGTAATGCAGTAAATGTGGGACAAGACACCTATAAGGTATATAGAAGACAAATAGCAAAATGACAACAGTAAGTCCCATCTTATTCAGTTCAGTTCAGTTCAGTCACTCAGTCGTGTCCAACTCTTTGCGGCCCCATGAATCACAGCACGCCAGGCCTCCCTGTCCATCACCAACTCCCGGAGTTCACTCAAACTCATGTCCATCGAGTCGGTGATGCCATCCAGCCATCTCATTCTCTGTCGTCCCTGTCTCCTCCCACCCCCAATCCCTCCCAGCATCAGACTCTTTTCCAGTGAGTCAACTCGTCTCATGAGGTGGCCAAAGTATTTATTAGTCAGCCTTAAAACAGTAAGGGGATTCTGATATATGCTGCACAGTGGATCAACCTTGAGGATATTATGCTAAGTGAAATAAGCCAGTAACAAAAGGACAGATACTGTGTGATTTCACTTACAGGAAGTACTTAGTCAGAATCGCACAGATAAAAGGTAGAATGGGTATTGCCAAAGATGGAGGAAGAGGGAAATGGGGAGTTACTGGTTATAATGGATACAGAATTTCAGTTTTGCAAGATGAACAGTTCTGTACATAGATAGGTGGTGATGGTTTTACAACAATGTAAACGGACTTAAAAGCACTGAAATGTTACTTAAATACAATAGAAAAATTATTTAAAAGAATCAGTTATTGATACATGCTACAGCATGACTGCCCCTTAAGATATGATGCTAAGTGACTTGTTGATCACAAAGACCACATTATATAATTCCATTCACAAAAAGTCCAGAATAGGGAAATCTTTAGAAACAGAAAGTGTATTAGCAATTGCCTAGGGCTGGGACTTGACTGAGAGACTTCACTCAGGGCTGGGACTTAGAGGAGGAAGGTGGGAAGTTAGGAAAGTGATAGCTAAAGAGAAGAGGATTTTCTTAAAGGTGATGAAACTGTTCTAAAATTGACTGTGGTGATGATTGCATGTATCTGTGAATATACTAAACCACTGAACTGTAAACTTTAAAGGAGTCTATTGTATTTTATATATGTATATAAAATATCTCAATAAAGTTCTTTTTTTTAAAAAATTAACAATATTTATTTGGCTGCTCCAGGTCTTAGTTATGGCAATATAGGATTTAGTTCCCTGACCAGGGATAGAACCCAGGCCCCCTGGATTGGAAGCTCAGAATCTTAGCCACTGGACCACCAGGGAAGTCCCTCAACAAAGCTCTTTAAACAAACAAATAAACGCATTAGCTTTGATCCAGTCTGTTAAACATATTGATAGTTTTCAGGTATATCCCATATTTACATAACCTTGATTTTATATTAATAAAAATAAATTCAATTGCCTTAGGGATATGATAGCTACTTGCATTTCAGAGTTCTCTAGGGAAACACTAAAACACGGAGGTAAACTAACTTCCAGTGTAAAATGTGAGAGTTTTATTGAACAAATCTGTTTGTGGTTGGTCTTAGAAGAGTGCCTATGCTCAGGCTAGGGCTGTGTTCAGACTTTCCACCAGAGCCAATTTCATTCAAGGACACGGGTATCTTTATCTAAAGTAACAAATGTGTGGGAGTGGGGAAGGAATGGGTGGAAGCCTCACCGCTGTCAGCAGTCAAAGATGCAAGTGGAGCCAGACTATATTACATTTGGTCATTTAAAAAGTATTTTATATGGGTGTGCCGGGTCTTAGGTGTTGCACAGGTTCTTCGATCTTCCTTGCGGCACGCGGTATCTTTAGTTGCCGCAGGCAAAGTCTTCACAAGGGTCACAGTTCCACGTGTGGTCTCAAAGAATTATCCCAAGACCCTTACTCTTGCAGGACATCACGCTCTCCTGTTCTAGCCTGACTTGGATTGGGTGTTGCTCCTTCCGAACAAGGGTGTTCCTCCTAAAAACTGACACTGAAATTCCCTGGTGCACACCCGTTTCTTGCTTTCAGAAGAAGCTGCAGTGACCGACCAGGCGGTGAGGTTACCTATTTACAAACAGTACTGGCGGAAACATACGGGCCCACAGATGCTTAGGCGCAAAGGGGCGGAGCCTTAAGAAATGTCCAACTAGGGGCGCCTCTGGGGAAGGTGGGTGGGAGGACGCTCCCTTAACGTAAACGTAAATGGCGTGGACATCCCTCACGCCATGCTCTGGGTGGCTTGGCGTCGCCTTCTACAGCGAGGGCCCCCGGTGGCTCTGTCGCTACGTTTGTCGCGCTGTGACCTACACCAGTCGTGGGATGGGACGTGGGGGCCCTAGTGACGACTCTAGAGGGACACCGGAAGCCACAAAATAGTGAATATGCGAGACAAGAGCTGTACGTAACGGGCCATGGCTGGACCCGGGCCTTCCCGCTGTCAGCTCCAGCATTGAACCCAAGAAAAATACATTTGGCTCATAAGCAGAAATGTAAGAAATCAAGGTGATCGTTAGACAGGCCTTGTCTAGCTTCTTGGATCAACTGTCTACTTCAGGTGTCATCTTCTCATTCTGGTCTGCTGGTGCTGGTTAGTGGAAGCTGGGGGTCAGGAAGGGGCATTTAAGTTGTATCCATTCAGGAGAGGTCTTTTTATTTTTTTTAAAACTAAAAACATTTTGTTTATTTGGCTGCATCAGGTCTTAGTTGTGGCTCAAGAGGCCTTCACTGCATCATGTGGGATCTTTTGTTGCAGCACATAGGCTTCAGTAGTTGCAGCGTGGGCTTAGTTGCTCTCAGAACGTGGGATCTTAGTTCCCTGACCAGGGATTGAACCTATATCACCTGAATTGCAAGGCAGATTCTTAGCTACTGGACCACCAGGGAAGTCCTGGGAGAAGGCTTTTTAAGGTGATAAATATGAATCCAAGAGCTTACTCCTTTAAAGTTTGGACCCCCAGAATTTGTTAGTAATACCTGATATGGCCCCTGATACAGTTAACTTTGGGCAGGTTGACAAGGAGTCCAAGGCCCCCTTAAGAAGGAGGTGTAATGTACATTCTTTGTCTTAGTCAGGTAGGCTCTATGTTAATGACTAAATAACAGCAATGTATCTTTCTTGAGGACATGAACCCTATTCCTTCTGGCTAATCTTGTACTGGTGTTATCTCAAGATGTGTGTTTCAGGAGAGGGTCTGGTGAGGCCTTTATGACCTTGAGATATTCTTTTGATCTATTACTAGTAACCAACTGAAAAGGTATGTAATGCTCTGCTTAAGTCAGCCATGGTGGGTGCTCTTTCCACCCTCTTCTGATGTCTATGTCAGAAGCTTTCTCTGTCCTTTCACTTCAATAAAATCTCTGCTGCACAAAGCTCTGAGTGACTGAGTGCGCTTTTGGTTCCGGAGTGAAATCTTCTTCTTTGGAGGTCATGAACCTGACACTGACCACCCTAAGCTATCACCCCTTTCAGTGTGGCTGTAGAGAGTTCTTTGATGTTGTTGTAGTCTCTAAGTCGTGTCTTACTCTTTCACGACCCCAGGGACTGTAGGCCAGCAGGCTCCTCTGGCCATGGGATTTTCCAGGCAAGAATACTGGAGTGGGTTGCCACTTCCTTCTTTAGGCTATCTTCCCAACCCAGGGATTGAACCCGTTGTCTCCTGCATCAGCAGACAGGTTCTTTACCACTGAGCCCCCAGGGAAGCACAAAGAGTCCTTTATTTTGTGTCTTTTCCAGTAGACACAATCTCCAGGTAGCAGCCTGTGGTCCTTAAGGTCTTTGTCTCCCAGGTGCTTGCTGTGAAAATAGTTACTAGTTTTTCATTTTCTTCTAAGTGCTTTCATGAGCCCTTGACAGTAATGTATCACCTTTAAGTAATACTGGTTCATACATTCCTTCATCTAAGCACATAGATTGCCCAGTGATTATTTCAAAAGGAGACAATTGATGTTTTACCCAAAAGAGTGGACCTAAGTTTGAGAATAACCAAAGAGAGAGTTTTTGGCCATGAAAGTCTGTGAGAGTTTTGACAATTGAGTTTTGATGGTATTATTAGTTCTTTCCACCAGTTCTGAAGGTTGGGGAATATAAGTACACTGAACATGCTGTATCGTTGGCCAAATATTAGAAATGGATTTAACTATTTGTAGGTGAAGTGAGTCCTTCAGTCACTATGCAACTCAGAAGGGATCCCCCAAACAGGAGATATTTTTTCCAATAGCAGTTTCTGTGTGTGTGCTCAGTCACTCAGTTGTGTCCAACTCTTTGTGACCCTGTGGACTGTAGCCTGCCAGGCTCCTCTGTCCTTGGGATTGTCAAGGCAAGAACACTGGAGTGGGTTGCCTAGGGATAGAACTCGCAACTCCTGAAGTTCCTGCATTGCAGGTGGATTCTTTACCACTGAGCCACCAGGGAAGCCCCCGAGAGCAGTTCATCTTCTGTTTAATCTGTTGCTCTTGTTCAGAGAAAAGCTTCAATCATTGTGAAGACACAGATCATTACCAAAATATATTTGTATCCTTAAGATGGTGGCATTTGGACAAAGTCCAATTGCTGTACTCAAGAGGTCTTTAGGAAGAGGAAGGTGACCTTGTGAAGTGGTTTTCTGAGATTAGACTTAGGGCAACTAGTGCATTGAGTATGTGTCCTGTGGGCTACCATAGGGGAGGGCTTCCACATATATTGCTTCTCCCATAAAATTATTTTTTTTTTGAGAGGGAAATAAAGTTTATTAGAGTGGGAGATGCTGTTAGAACAGTGGGCCAGCTCAAGGGAGAACTGACTTGTTTTCCCCATAAAATTATTTTTTTCAGGAGCCAAATGGGCCAGGGAAGATACATGCTAGAGTAAGGGTAACTGAGCTCCTATAGGCACTATAAGTCTCTTACTTGGTCCAAGCCATACTTGTGGGGTGGGATCAAGGAATCCACCTTTCTTTTTCTATATTTATTTTTCATCTTCTGATACTAAGTTTTTTTTATTTAAAAATTTCAAATTTTTGTTTGTTTTTACTTTTTGGCTGCACTGGGTCTTCATTGCTGCCTTTGGCATTTCTCTAGTTGCTCTAGCAGAGGCTACTCTCTAATTGCAGTGCACAGGCTTCTCACTGTGGTAGCTCCTCTTGTTGTGGAGCACGGGCTTTTGGTGTGTGGGCTCAGGAGTTACACGCACAGGCTTAGCTGCCCCACAGCATGTGGAATCTTCCGGGATCAGGGATCAAACCCATGTTCCCAGCATTGGCAGGTGGATTCTTTACCACTGGGCCACGAGGGAAGTCCCCGGTACTGAACTGTGAGCCTGTAGAAGTTTCCTATGGAGAAGGCAATGGCAACCCACTCCAGTACTCTTGCCTGGAAAATCCCATGGATGAAGGAGCCTGGTAGGCTGCAGTCCGTGGGGTCGCTGAGTCGGATACGACTGAGCAACTTCACTTTCACTTTTCATTTTCATGTATTGGAGAAGGAAATGGCAACCCACTCCAGTGTTCTTGCCTGGAGAATCCCAGGGACGGGGGAGCCTGGTGGGCTGCCATCTATGGGGTCGCACAGAGTCGGACATGACTGAAGCGACTTAGCAGCAGCAGCAGCAGAAGTTTCCTAACAGTTACACTGGGAGTCAGGTTCGAGCAGCAGACATTCTTGAAGCTGGACAGAAATAGAACTTAAAGCCCCTCCTTTAGCAGCTATGTCAGTGAATTCCCTGTAGCCTCTGTTGTATCAAATTTGAAATGTCCAGGTATTTTAATAATGTCCAGTTGTTTAGGTAATTGTATAGAGTCTAATAAAATTCTGACACTAGCTTCTCATTATGGGTTGGCCTGAGGAAGTAAGAATTACCCTTCTCTTTCAGAGGGTTCCAAAATCAAGAGCTACTCCTAAAGCAGAGTAGCTGTCAATGTAAATACTTGCTACTTAATCTTAGCTAGCTGGCAAACTCTGTATAGAGCAATTAATGCAGCCTGTTGTGCCAACTTTGAGCCTGGTAAATAAGAGCTTTCAATTGTGTCCACTGTGGATATTATTGCATATCCAGCTAGGTAATGTCCCTGTACATCCTTTAAGTAAAATCCATCTGTTAAAGAAAATTAAGCTAGCAGTATCAATAGGAATTTCTTGTTAAGTCATCTTGTAAGAAGGTAATGAGTTAGCATAGTACAGTCATGGTCATTATCATCCTGGGTTGCTGGAAGTAAAGTTGCATGGTCAAGATTACCACATCAAGCCACAGTAATATTGGCTAAAGAAAGCAACCATACCTCTGAGAGGAGAGTTCACTCACAGAATAATGCCAAGTGTGATGAGAATTCAAGAGGTTCAAATGAGTGGAGATAGTCAAAAGAGACGCCATCCTAAGTTCTTCACTAGCTTTGCACAAGAGAGCGGTCATTGAAATGACTCCCCCCTAAAGAGTGGGAGGCCTTTTACTACTGAAGCTAGCTGCTGACTATAATATCCTGTGGGTTGATGCTAGTCACTGTGGTCAGAGTTAACACCCCTAGGGTGCTTCCCTTATCTTCATGTCCAGAAAAGATAAAAATGGTAACATATTTAGGATGGCCTTATTCTCGAGCCAATGCAGATTTTACAGGATTGGAAAAGGTCAGCTTTCACTCCAATCCCAAAGAAAGGTAATGCCAAAGAATGCTCAAACTACTGCACAGTTGCACTCATCTCACGTGCTAGTAAAGTAATGCTCAAAATTCTCCAAGTCAGACTTCAACCATACATGAATCCTGAACTTCCAGATGTTCAAGCTGGTTTAGAAAAGGCAGAGGAACCAGAGATCAAATTGCCAACATCTGCTGGATCATGGAGAAAGCAAGAGAGTTCCAGAAAAACATCTATATCTGCTTCATTGACTATGCCAAAGTCTTTGACTGTGTCGATCACAATAAACTGTGGAAATTCTGAAAGAGATGGGAATACTAGACCACCTGACCTGCCTCTTGAGAAATATGTATGCAGGTCAGGAAGCAACAGTTAGAACTGGACATGGAACAACAGACTGGTTCCAAATTGGGAAAGCAGTACATCAAGGTTGTATATTGTCACCCTGCTTATTTAACTTATACATCATGAGGAACGCTGGGCTGGAAGAAGCACAAGCTGGAATCATAAGGGATTTGATTTAGGTCATACCTGAATGGTCTAGTGGTTTTCCCTACTTTCTTCAGTTGAAATCTGAATTTGGCAATAAGGAGTTCATGATCTGAGCCACAGTGAGCTCCTAATCTTGTGTTTGCTGACTGTGTAGAGCTTCTCCATCTTTGGCTGCAAAGAATATAATCAATCTGATTTCGGTGTTGACCATCTGGTGATGTCCATGTGTAGAGTTTTCTCTTGTGCTGTTGGAAGAGTGTGTTTGCTATGACCAGTGTGTTCTCTTAGCAAAACTCTATTAACCTTTGCCTTGCTACATTCTGTACTCAAAGGCCAGATTTGCTTGTTACTCCAGGTGTTTCTTGACTTCCTACTTTTGCATTCCAGTCCCCTATAGTGAAAAGGACATCTTTTTAGGGTGTTAGTTCTAGAAGGTCTTGTAGGTCTTCATAGAACCGTTCAACTTCAGCTTCTTCAGCATTACTGGTCTGGGCATAGACTTGAATTACCATGATATTGAATGGTTTGCCTTGGAAACGAACAGAGATCATTCTGTCATTTTTGAGATTGCATCCAAGTGCTGCATTTTGGACTCTTCTGTTGACTATTATGGATACTCCATTTCTTGTAGGGGATTCTTGCCCACAGTAGTAGATATAATGGTCATCTGAGTTAAATTCACCCATTCCAGTCCATTTTAGTTCATTGATTCCTAAAATGTCAACGTTCACTCTTGCCATCTCCTGTTTGACCACTTCCAATTTGCCTTGATTCATGGACTTAACATTCCAGGTTCCTATGCAATATTGCTCTTTACAGCATCAGACTTTACCTCCATCACCAGTCACATCCACACCTGGGTGTTGTTTTTGCTTTGGCTCCCTCTCTTCATTCTTTCTGGAGTTATTTCTCCACTGATCTCAAGTAGCATATTGCGCACCTACCAACCTGGGGAGTTAATCTTTCAGTGTCCTATCTTTTTGCCTTTTCATGGGGATACTGTTCATGGGGTTTTCAAGGCAAGAATACTGAAGTGGTTTGCCATTCCCTTCTCCAGTGGACCACATTTTGTCAGAACTCTCCACCATGACCCATCTGTCTTGGGTGGCCCTACATGGCATGGCTTATAGTTTCATTGAGTTGGACAAGGCTGTGGTCCATGTGATCAGATTGGTTAGTTTCCTGTGATTGTGGTTTTCAGTCTGTCTGCTCTCTGATGAAGAAGGATAAGAGGCTTATGGAAGCTTCCTGATGGGAGAGACTGACTGAGGGGGAAACTGGGTCTTGTTCTGATGGGCGGGGGCCATGGTCAGTAAATCTTTAACCCAATTTTCTGTTGATGGGCGGAGCTGTGTTCCCTTCCTGCTATTTCAGTCAGTTCAGTCAGTTCAGTTCAGTCGCTCAGTTGTGTCCGACTCTTTGAGACCCCATGAATCACAGCACACCAGGCCTTCCTGTCCATCACCAACTCCCGGAGTTCACTCAAACTCATGTCCATCGAGTCGGTGATGCCATCCAGCCATCTCATTCTCTGTCGTCCCCGTCTCCTCCCACCCCCAATTCTTCCCAGCATCAGACTCTTTTCCAGTGAGTCAACTCAACGCATGAGGTGGCCAAAGTATTGGAGTTTCAGCTTTAGCATCAGTCCTTCCAATGAACACCCAGGATTGATCTCCTTTAGAATGGACTGGTTGGATCTCCTTGCAGTCCAAAGGGACTCTCAAGAGTCTTCTCCAGCACCACAGTTCAAAAGCATCAATTCTTCGGCGATCAGCTTTCTTCACAGTCCAACTCTCACATCCATCCATGACCATGGGAAAAACCATAGCCTTGACTAGATGGACCTTGGTTGGCAAAGTAATGTCTCTGCTTTTTAATATGCTATCTAGGTTGGTCATAACTTTCCTTCCAAGGAGTAAGCGTCTTTTAATTTCCTGGCTGCAATCAGCATCCACAGTGATGTTGGAGCCCCCCAAAATTAAGTCTGACACTGTTTCCACTGTTTCCCCATCTATTTCCCATGAAGTGGGCCTTAGAGAGCATCACTACGAACAAAGCTAGTGGAGGTGATGGAATTCCAATTGAGTGATTTCAAATCCTGAAAAATGATGCTGTGAAAGTGCTGCACTCAATATGCCAGCAAATTTGGAAAACTCAGCAGTGGCCACAGGACTGGAAAAGGTCAGTCTTCATTCCAATCCCAAAGAAAGGCAATGCCAAAGAATGCTCAAACTACCGCACAATTGCACTCATCTCCCACGCTAGTAAAGTCATGCTCAAAATTCTCCAAGCCAGGCTTCAGCAGTATGTGAACCGTGAAATTCCAGATGTTCAAGTAGGTTTTAGAAAAGGCAGAGGAACCAGAGATCAAATTGCCAATATCCGCTGGATCATCAAAAAAGCAAGAGAGTTCCAGAAAAACATCTATTTCTGCTTCATTGACTATGCCAAAGCCTTTGACTGTGTCGATCACAATACACTGTGGAACATTCTGAAAGAGATGGGAATCCCAGACCACCTGACCTGCCTCTTGAGAAACCTGTATGCAGGTCAGGAAGCAACAGTCAGAACTGGACATGGAACAACAGACTGGTTCCAAATAGGAAAAGGAGTACGTCAAGGTTGTATATTGTCACCCTGCTTATTTAACTTGTATGCAGAGTACATCATGAGGAACGCTGGGCTGGAAGAAGCACAAGCTGGAATCAAGATTGCTGGGAGAAATATCAATAACCTCAGATATGCAGATGACCCTACCCTTATGGCAGAAAGTGAAGAGGAACTCAAAAGCCTCTTGATGAAAGTGAAAGAGGAGAGTGAAAAGGTTGGCTTGAAGCTCAACATTCAGAAAACAAAGATCATGGCATCTGGTCCCTGCTATTTACCTGGAGCCAAACCAGTGGAGGTAGTGAAGATAATGGTGACCTCCTTCAAAAGATCCCATGCAAGTACTGCTACACTCAGTGCCCGCAACCCTGCAGCAGGCCACCACTGACCCACGCCTCCGCTGGAGACGTGGATGCTCCCAGGCATGTCTGGGTCAGTCTCTTGCGGGGTCACTGCTCCTTTCTCCTGGATCCTAGTGCATGTAAGGTTCTGTTTGTGCCCTCCAAGAGACTATTTCCCAGTCCTGTGTGAGTTCTGGTAGCTCTGCTGCTGCTAAGTCGCTTCAGTCGTGTCCGACTCTGTGTGACTCCATAGACAGCAGCCCACCAGGCTCCCCCATCCCTGGGATTCTCCAGGCAAGAACACTGGAGTGGGTTGCCGTTGCCTTCTCCTCTTGCAGCTCTATGGTGGTGTTACCAACCTAGATAGTATATTAAAAAGCAGAGACATTACTTTGCCAACAAAGGTCCGTCTAGTCAAGGCTATGGTTTTTCCAGTGGTCATGGATGGATGTGAGAGTTGGACTGTGAAGAAAGCTGATCGCTGAAGAATTGGTGCTTTTGAACTGTGGTGCTGGAGAAGACTCTTGAGAGTCCCTTGGACTGCAAGGAGATCCAACCAGTCTATTCTGAAGGAGATCAGTCCTGGGTGTTCACTGGAAGAACTGATGCTAAAGCTGAAACTCCAATACTTTGGTCACCTCATGCGACGAGTTGACTCACTGGAAAAGACTCTGATGCTGGGAGGGATTGGGGGTGGGAGGAGAAGGGGACGACAGAAAATGAGATGGCAGGATGGCATCACCGACTCGATGGACATGAGTTTGAGTGAACTCTGGGAGTTAGTGATGGACAGGGAGGCCTGGCGTGCTGTGATTCATGGGGTCGCAAAGAGTTGGACACGACTGAGTGACTGAACTGAACTGAACTGAATGGTGACCTCTTCCAAGAGGGCTTATGCCATTCCCAGGTCTGCTGCACCCAGAGTCCCTGTCCCTGTGGCAGTCCACTGTTGACCTGTACCTCCACAGTAGATGCTCAAACACAGTTCTGTCTCAGTCTCTGTGGGGTCCCTGGGTCCTGGTGTGCACAAGGTTTGTTTGAGCCCTCTGAGCATCTCTGGTGGGAATGGGGTTTGATTCTAAACTTGAATTCTCCTCCTCCTACCATCTTGCTGGGGCTTCTCCTTTGTCCTTGGATGTGGGGTATCTCCTCACCGCCGCCCCAGCACCGCGCATCTGTTAGACTTTAGACATTAGTTCAAGTCTAACTGGTCCATTAGACTTTAGTAACACATAGAGGAATTGGGGCATGAGGGACAAATTAGATATCCAATTCCTACAGTATGCAGTCAGACCTGGAAATCCTCTCATCTATTTCTTTTCTTTTTTCTAAATTAAAAAAAGTTATATTTGGCTGTGCTGAGTCTTCCCTGCTGTGTGCAGGCTTTCTCAAGTTGCAGTTAGTGGGGCTACTCTCTAGTTGTGGCACTAGGGCTTCTCATTACAATGGCTGCTCTTATTGCAGGACCAAGAATCAAACCTGTGTCCCCTACACTGGCAGGCAGATTCTGAACCACTGAACCACCAGGGAAGTCCCTCTTAGCTGCTGCTTTGTTCTGGCGGCATGGTAAGAAAGCCAGGATTTCCTTAATTTTTTGAGAGTCAGTTAACAGTTCTTCTTTGGACACCTTATGTCCCTTAGAGGTTAACTCTTGTAACAGATGCACAGTTTCTCTGTCCAGTTCTACACCACAAAAGCAAATCATCTACATATTGAGTTAAAACAGTCATTAGGAAAGTGTCCATCAGCCCAGTCAGCTTTAAGTATTTGAGAAAAATAAGTAGGGCTTTCAGTATATCCTTGTGGCATCTAGGTGTTCAGATGGTGTCCCCATGTAAAGTCAAAGAGACATTGGCTTTTCTTTTACACCAGAATACTAAAGAACACACTGCATAGGTCTCTTATTGCAAAATAACAGGTGTCTGCTGGAATGGCTGAGAGTAGGGTGTGAGGATTAGGGACCACAGGGTGGCAAGGAATCACAATGTTATTTATAGCTCTCAGGTCCTGTTGCATTTGATTTTCTTGCCAGCAAAATTGGGGTACTGCAAGGACTAATATGAGGAATTGTAAGTTCATTCTCAAGGAATTTCTGAATAACAATTATGCCTCTGGTCTAAATAGGTTTTGTCGGGACTTCCCCAGTGGCTAATCCTGCACTCACAGTGTAAGGGGCCCAGGTTCCATCCCTGGTCAGGCAATTAGATTTCTGTATGCCTAAACGAAGACCCATTGCAGACAAGTAAATAAATATTTAGGAAAAAAACTAAATAGTTATTGCCAAATATTGGGTAGAGGCTTGGGATTGTCAATAATTGTTGTTGTTATTTTTCAGTTGCTTTTTATTTATTTTTGGCTCTGCTGAGCAGCATGTGAGATGTTAGTTCCCCCACCAGGCATCAAATTCGTGCCCCCTGAAGTGAAGGTGAGGTGCCCTAACCACTGGACCACCAGGGAAGCTCCATCAGTAGTTATTCTAATTGAAGTGGCTGACTTGATTTTTCCAAATTCTGAGGAGGACAATGACCACAATTCCTCAGGCACTTGTAACTGAGTCCATTTCCCCTTATCTGTCTGAGCTTTCCCCCCCAGCCATCAGTTTCTTGGTCATTATGTTCTGGTCCGCATTGGAGTTTTCTAACTCTAAAATCACTTCACCCTTCAGGCAGTATGGGCATTACATGCCTCTAAGAGGGCTCATCCTATCAAATGAATTGGAGCGCATTTTACCAGAAGGAACACGTGTTTTCCTGAGATAGTTCTAACTGGAATATTATTGTTTCTGATTTTAAAACTTGCATAGGTAAATTAGAAACACCTGTCATTTGAATTGACTGTTTACTCTGAGGGAGAGGGCAGTGAATGAGGGTAGGGCTGAGAATGGATAAGGTTACCCCCATGTCTACAAGGGCCTTAGAATTTAGAAGTTGCCCCCTCTGAATGTTATTTCGGTTTCCCCTGAGGAATTTGTGAGGCGAGGGAATACCTTCTCATAGTCCTGAGAGCACCCCTGTTCCTTATTAAAATCATCATGTCCTGAATCTAATTTAAACCTGTGGCAGTCTTTTTTAATTTTACTTTTGGCCTTGCCACACAGTATGTGAGATCTTAGTTCCCTGACCAAGAATTGAACCTTGAGCCCCCTGCATTGGAAGCTTGGAGTCTTAACCACTGGACTGCCAGGGAAGTTGCACATGGCAGTCTTTTTTAAAATGTCCAGGTTTTTTTTGCATTAAAAACAGATGTGGTTTTTTTCTTTTTTTAAAATATAAATTTATTTATTTTAATTGGGGGCTAATTACTTTACAATATTGTAGTGGTTTTTGCCATACATTGACATGAATCCACCCCAGGTGTACATGTGTTCCCCATCCTGAAACCCCTCCCTCCCCATCCCATCCCTTTGGGTCATCCCAGTGCACCAGCCCTAGCACCCTGTCTCATGCATCGACCTGGACTGGTGATCCGTTTCACATATGATAATATACATGTTTCAATGCTATTTTCCCAAATCATCCCACCCTTGCCCTCTCCCACAGAGTCCAAAAGGCTGTTCTATACATCTGTGTCTCTTGCTGTCTCGCATATAGGGTTATCGTTACCATCTTTCTAAATTCCATGTATATGCTTTAGTATACTGTATTGATGTTTTTCTTTCTGGCTTACTTCACTCTGTATAACAGGTTCCAGTTTCATCCACCTCATTAGAAGTGATTCAAATGTATTCTTTTTAATGGCTGAGTAATATTCCATTGTGTATATGTACCACAGCTTTCTTATCCATTCATCTGCTGATGGACATGTAGGTTGCTTCCATGTCCTGTTATAAACAGTGCTGCGATAAACATTGGGGTGCACGTGTCTCTTTTAATTCTGTTTTCCTTGGTGTATATGCCAAGCAGTGGGATTGCTGGGTCATATGGCAGTTCTATTTCCAGTTTTTAAAGGAATCTCCACACTGTTCTCCATAGTGGCTGTACTAGTTTGCATTCCCACCAACAGTATAAGAGGGTTCCCTTTTCTCCACACTCTCTCCAGCATTTATTGCTTGTAGACTTTTGGATAGTATCCATTCTGACTGGCATGAAATGGTACTTCATTGTGGTTTTGATTTGCATTTTTCTGATTATGAGTGATGTTGAGCATCTTTTCATGTGTTTGTTAGCCATCTGTATGTCTTCTTTGGAGAAATGTCTGTTTAGTTCTTTGGCCCATTTTTTGATTGGGTCATTTATTTTTCTGGAATTGAGCTGCAGGAGCTGCTTGTATATTTTTGAGATTAATTCTTTGTCAGTTGCTTTGTTTGCTATTATTTTCTTCCATTCTGAAGGCTCTTTTCACCTTGCTTATAGTTTCCTTTGTTGTGCAAAAGCTTTTAAGTTTAATTAGGTCCCATTTGTTTATTTTTGCTTTTATTTCCAATACTCTGGGAGGTGGGTCATAGAGGATCCTGCTGTGATTTATGTCAGAGAGTATTTTGCCTATGTTCTCCTCTATGAGTTTTATAGTTTCTGGTCTTACGTTTAGATCTTTAATCCATTTGAGTTTATTTTTGTGTATGGTGTTAGAAAGTTTTCTAGTTTCATTCTTTTACAAGTGGTTGACCAGTTTTCCCAGCATCACTTGTTAAAGAGATTGTCTTTTCTCCATTGTATATTCTTGCCTTCTTTGTTGAAGATAATGTGTCCATAGGTGCATGGATTTATCTCTGGGCTTTCTATTTTGTTCCATTGATCTATATTTCTGTCTTTGTGCCAGTACCATACTGTCTTGATGACTGTGGCTTTGTAGTAGAGCCTGAAGTCAGGCAGGTTGATTTCTCCAGTTCCATTCTTCTTTCTCAAGATTATTTTGGCTATTCGAGGTTTTTTGTATTTCCATACAAATTGTGAAATTATTTGTTCTAGTTCTGTGAAAAATACCATTAGCTTGATAGGGATTGCACTGAATCTATAGATTGATTTGGGTAGTATACTCATTTTCACTATATTGATTCTTCCAATCCATGAACATGATATATTGCTCCATCTATTTGTGTATGCAAGGAGATCCAACCAGTCCATTCTAAAGGAGATTAATCCTGGGTGTTCACTGGAAGGACTGATGCTAAAGCTGAAACTCCAATACTTTGGCTATCTCATGCGATGAGTTGACTCACTGGAAAAGACTCTGATGCTGGGAAGGATGGGGGGCGGGAGGAGAAGGGGACGACAGAGAATGAGATGGCTGGATAGCATCGTCAACTCGATGGATATGAGTTTGAGTGAACTCTGGGAATTGGTGATGGACAGGGAGGCCTGGTGTGCTGTGATTCATGGCGTTGCAAAGAGTCGGACATGACTGAGCGACTGAACTGAACTGAATTTGTGTCTTCTTTGATTTCTTTCATCAGTGTTTTATAGTTTTCTATATATAGGTCTTTTGTTTCTTTTTCCTAAGTATTTTATTCTTTTCGTTGCAATGATGTATGGGATAGGTTCCTTAATTTCTCTTTCTCTTTTCTCATTGTTAGTGTATAGGAATGCAAGGGATTTCTGTGTGTTAATTTTATATCTTGCAACTTTACTATATTCATTGATTAGCTCTAGTAATTTTCTGGAGGAGTCTTTAGAGTTTTTTATGTAGAGGATCATGTCATCTTCAGACAGTGAGAGTTTTACTTCTTTTCCAATCTGGATTCCTTTTATTTCTTTTTCTACTCTGATTGAGGTTGCCCAAGCTTCCAAAACTATGTTGAATAGTAGTGATGAGAGTGGGCACCCTTGTCTTTCTCCTGACTTTAGGGGAAATGCTTTCAATTTTTCACCATTGAGGATAATGTTTGCTGTGGGTTTGTCATATAGAGCTTTTATTATGTTGAGGTATGTTCCTTCTATTCCCGCTTTCTGGAGGGTTTTTATCATAAATGGATGCTGAATTTTGTCAAAGGCTTTCTCTGCATCTATTGAGATAATCATATGGTTTTTATCTTTCAATTTGTTAATGTGGTGTATTATGTTGATTGATTTGCAGATATTGAAGAATCCTTGCATCCCTGGGATAAAGCCCACTTGATCATGATGTATGATCTTTTTAATATGTTGTTGGATTCTAATTGCTAGAATTTTGTTAAGGAATTTTGCATCTGTGTGCATCAGTGATATTGGCCTGTAGTTTTCTTTTTTTGTGGCATCTTTGTCTGGTTTTGGTATTAGGGTGATGATGGCCTCATAGAATGAATTTGGAAGTTTACCTTCCTCTGCAATTTTCTGGAAGAGTTTGAGTAGGACAGGTGTTAGCTCTTCTCTAAATTTTTGGTAGAATTCAGCTGTGAAGCCGTCTGGTCCTGGGCTTTTGTTTGCTGGAAGATTTCTGATTGCAGTTTCAATTTCCGTGCTTGTGATGGGTCTGTTAAGATTTTCTATTTCTTCCTGGTTCAGTTTTGGAAAGTTGTACTTTTCTAAGGATTTGTCCATTTCTTCCAACTTGTCTATTTTATTGGCATATACTTGCTGATAGTAGTCTCTTATGATCCTTTGTATTTCTCTTATGATCCTTTGTATTTCTGTGTTGTCTGTTGTGATCTCTCCATTTTTACTTCTAATTTTGTTGATTTGATTCTTCTCCCTTTGTTTCTTGATGTGTCTGGCTAATGGTTTGTCAATTTTGTCTTCTCAAAGAACCAGTTTTTAGCTTTATTGATGTTTGCTATGGTCTCTTTTGTTTCTTTTGCATTTATTTCTGCCCTAATTTTTAAGATTTCTTTCCTTCTACTAACCCTGGGGTTCTTAATTTCTTCCTTCTCTGGTTGCTTTAGGTGTAGAGTTAGGTTATTTGACTTATTTCTTGTTTCTTGAGGTGTGCCTATATTGCTATGAACCTTCCCCTTAGCACTGCTTTTACAGTCCCATAGGTTTTGGGTTGTTATGTTTTAATTTTCATTCATTTCCATGCATATTTTGATTTCTTATTTTGTTTCTTCTGTGATTTGTTGGTTATTCAGCAGCGTGTTGTTCAGCCTCCATATGTTGGAATTTTTAATAGTTTTTCTCCTGTAATTGACATCTAATCTTACTGCATTGTGGTCAGAAAAGATGCTTGGAATGATTTCAGAGTTTTTGAGATGTGGTTCTTTTCAAAACAGACTGAAATTTGGGCTGGGTGGTTTCAATGGGCCACTGAACTGTTGTTCATTATGTGGCAGCTTTCTTTTTCTCCTTTCTGTAAGGTTTTGGAGAGTTGGTCACCAATAGTGACAAACACATTAGAAAGCAGAGTAGGCTAATCAAGTTCATATTTTTTAAACAGTCATGCCTATTCTTCATCTAATCCTTCTTTAAAAGGAAATAGTGTTAAAAAAAAAAAAGAAAGAGTTCAGTACTGGATCTTTCCAATGGTCCAGAAAACTCTCTGGAGCCATGTTAGAGTTTTGTTTGCAATGTCTTTTCAAATCTTTAGAAATAATCAAAAATAGTCTCTTGACCTTTGTTTGCATTGACAGATTTTTGCTGTTTTCTTTCTTTTTTTAAAAAAATACTTAAATATTTACTTGACTGCATCAGGTTGTAGTTGCAAAATGTGGGATTTTCCCTTGTGGTGCACAGATTCTCTAGTTGTGGTGTGAGGGCTCAGTAGTTGCAGTGAGTGGGTTTAGTTGCTGCAAGGTGTAGTGAGATCTTAGTTCCCCAGCCAGGGATCAAACTCACGTCCCCTGAACTGCAAGGTGGATTCTTAACCACTGGGCCACCAGGGAAGTCCCTAGCTAGCTTTATCTAATTGAGCACCCAAATAAACTAATTTAGGTAAGTCAAAAGTGCCTCATTTGGGCCATCTCAGGGAGAAGTTATTGTTAGTCAGACTTGCCATTTATTTAAATAGTTGGAAGTGTCAGATCCTTAAGTGTTACATATAAACACAGCTGAGGTTCCAATAGGTGATTATCAATAGGTGATTGTCTGTTGGGCCTTTGAGGCCCCTTTGACTTCCCATTCTTGATTTGGGTGCCTAATTTTTTTGGGTTCCAAAATCACTGCAGCCATGAAATGAAAAGACGCCTTTTTACTCCTTGGAAGGAAAGTTATGACCAACCTAGATAGCATATATTAAAAAGCAGAGACATTACTTTGCCAACAAAGGTCTGTCTAGTCAAGGCTATGGTTTTTCCAGTGGTCATGTATGGATGTGAGAGTTGGACTGTGAAGAAAGCTGATTGCTGAAGAATTGGTGCTTTTGAACTGTGGTGTTGGAGAAGACTCTTAAGGGTCCCTTGGACTGCAAGGCGATCCAACCAGTCCATTCTAAAGGAGATCAGTCCTGGGTGTTCATTGGAAGGACTGATGCTGAACCTGAAACTGCAATACTTTGGCCACCTCATGCGAAGAGTTGACTCATTGGAAAAGACCCTGATGCTGGGAGGGCTTGGGGGCAAGAGGAGAAGGGGATGACAGAGGATGAGATGGCCAGATGGCACCACCGACTCGATGGACATGAGTTTGAGTGAACTCCGGGAGTTGGTGACGGACAGGGAGGCCTGGGGTGCTGTGATTCACGGGGTCACAAAGAGTCAGACATGACTGAGCAATTGAACTGAACCAACTTAAAAAAGCATTTATTTCTATCTATTTTGACCACGCCAAGTCTTAATTGAGGCATATGGGATCTTTGGTGGTAGTTCAGCTGCGAAGTTGTATCTGACTTTTGCGACCCCATGGACTGTAGCCCGTCAGGCTCCTCTGTTCATGGGATTTCCCAGGCAAGAATACTAGAGTGGGTGGCCATTTCCTTCTTGAGTTGCATGCAGACTCTTAGTTGTAGCATGTGGGATCTAGTTCCCAGACCAGGCATGGAACCCAGACCCCCTGCATTGGGAGAGCAGAGGGTTAGCTACTGGATCACCAGGGAAGTCCCTGAACAACTCTAAGGACAGTATGATGAATCAAATGCGTTCAGCTTCTTAGTCCAACTCCCCAAGGAGTTACCCTTGACTCGGTTCAACTCTTACATGTTTTGGTTTCTCCCTCTAACAGTCTAAAACCACCACAGTGTTTAGAGCAATAGGCAATCAGCCTGTATAACATGTGTCTCTGGGTCAGTCCTCCAGACACTTGCAATAGGTTTTCAGATGCCTGAGTACACCTTGTGGCCAGAAAGAACAAATTTCTTTTCTTCACGGTAGGGTAATTCAGCCTTTCACTTCACTGGCAGTTTCTTGAAACCGTTTTTCAAGTGAATCCAAACTAATGAGAACTAGCCACCTATGTCTCCTGCCCTGACCACACCACTACCTTGGTCCTTGCTTAGGAAAATACAGCAGGGCCCCTTAAGGCCCCAAGTCTAAAGTAAAAATAGCTCAAATAAAAATTGATGTCTTTGAAATGGGTGCCTCAGCTGTCAAAAACTTAAAGTCAGGTGCTTATGTTACAGTAAACAATCTACCTTGTAGTGGGGCACTCACACTGTACACGTCCTAGAGACAGGAGGCATGCATGCCACAACATCCCATGCAGGGCCACATGGGAAAGATACAAGGGCAGTCAGGAGGCAAAATACTCGGGGTTGGGGGGGCAGCCTTTATTGGGAAGTGAGTCAGGGCAGAGTGAGCTGTTTAGGATTGGCTAGTTTGAATAATTTTGGTGGGCTTTGGACTACAGGGGTGGTCCCTAGTTGCCTGGCCCTGGCCCTAGGATGATTAAGATGGGAAATATTGCTGGGGAGGGAGGGAGAGGGTGAGTACAGGCCAGATGGAGGTCTGGCTTTGAATTTGTTAGTTTGCACATCAAAGGCATGCTTCTAGCTGGGCTCTTTGCTATCTCTTAAAATGTCCAGCCCTGGAAGGGATGGTTTCTTCCCAGCCAGAAAGGTTTTGTAAGATACCAAAATATCATAATACACAGAAAATTTAAAAATACTTACAATTAGTCCTCTGATGTTTTGACATATTAAAGAAAGTTTGGGGTGTTGATAGAAAGGTGGAGGTTTTTAGAGAGTATGGCATAAGTTGCCCTAAACAGCATAGAGTATTTTACAATGTGTAAAGGAGGGATACAAACAGAAGTGTTGCAGGAAGGCGGGCCCCTTCCAGGGCCTAAGAGTGACTTCTTATCTAACACTTGGAAATGAATTATCCAAGGAGACATATGTGCTGACAAAGTAAGAGACTTTATTGGGAAGGTATGCCTGGGCAGAGAGCAGTAGGGTAAGGGGAACCTAGGAGAACTGCTCTGCCACATGGCTAACAGTCTCGGGTTTGATGGTGATGGGATTAGTTTCCAGGTTGTCTCCAGCCAATCATTCTGACTAAGAGTCTTTCCAGGTGGTATACGTATTGCTCAGCTAAGATGAATGCCAGCAAGGAGGATTCTGGGAGGTGGTAAGACACGTGGCATCTCATTTTGACCTCTCCTGAACTCTTGCGGCTTGTTAGTTCCATGTTCCTTGCCAGGACCTCCTGTCATAAAATAACTCATGAAAATTGTTACTGTGGCACCTGGCCAGGGTGGGTGGTATCAGTCAGTGTGTTTCCCCTAATAGAAGTACAAGGAGTCACTGTCGGCTGGTCTTTAATTAAGGTCCCCATTGTATGGTGGGTGATGGTGCATGTGTGCTCAGTCGTGTCCAACTCTGCAACCCTATGGACCATAGCCTGCCAGTTTCCTCTGTCCATGGGATTCTCCAAGGAAAGAATACTGGAGTGGGTTGCCATTTCCTTCTCCAGGGGACCTTTCTAACCCTTCAGTGGGCGACTGCAGTGGGTTGTGACTTGATCCTCTGTATGACTGGAAGATGAGGGACATGCTTCTATAATAGCTAAAGCAGATGTACAACATATGTTTGACAGGCTATGAGACAGAGTGTTTTTAAAATTAATTTAATTTTGGAAGACAGCCTTCAGAATGGGAGAAAATAATAGCAAATGAAGAAACTGACAAAGAATTAATCTCCAAAATATACAAGCAGTTCCCGCAGCTCAATTCCAGAAAAATAAACGACCCAATCAAAAAATGGGTCAAAGAACTAAACAGACATTTCTCCAAAGAAGACATACAGATGGCTAACAAACGCATGAAAAAATGCTCAACATCCCTCATAATCAGAGAAATGCAAATCAAAACCACAATGAGATACTATTTCACACCAGTCAGAATGGCTGCTATCCAAAAGTCTACATGCAAAAAATGCTGGAGAGGGTGTGGAGAAAAGGGAACCCTCTTACACTGTTGGTGGGAATGCAAACTAGTACAGCCACTATGGAGAACAGTGTGGAGATTCCTTAAAAAACTGGAAATAGAACTGCCATATGATCCAGCAATCGCACCCCTGGGCATACACACCGAGGAAACCAGAATTGAAAGAGACATATGTACTCCAATGTTCATTGCAGCACTGTTTATAATAGCGAGGATATGGAATGTCCATCTGCAGACGAATGGATAAGAAAGCTTTGGTACAATACTCAGCCATTAAAAAGAATACATTTGAATCAGTTCTAATGAGGTGGATGAAACTGGGGGCTATTATACAGAGTGAAGTAAGCCAGAAAGAAAAACACCAATACAGTATACTAACGCATATATATGGAATTTAGAAAGATGCAAATGATAACCCTGTATACGAGACAGCAAAAGAGACACAGATGTATAGAACAGTCTTTGGGACTCTGTGGGAGAGGGTCAGGGTGGGATGATTTGGGAGAATGGCATTGAAACATGTATATTATCATATGTGAAACGAATCACCAGTTCAGGTTCGATGCATGATACAGGATGCTCGGGGCTGGTGCACAGGGATGACCCAGAGGGAGGATAAGGGGAGGAGGGAGGTGGGAGGGGCATTTAAGATGGGGCGAATTCATGCCAATGTATGGCAAAACCAACCGGTATAATATTGTAATTAGCCTCCAATTAAAAAAATTAATTTAGTTTTGGCTGTGCTGGGTCTTCGTTGCTGAGCGTGCGCTCTCTCTAGTTGTGGCAAGCAGGGGCTGCTCTGTTGCAGTGGCTTGTAACAGAGCACGGGCTCTAGAGTGTGGTTGAGGTGTATGCACTGAGTTGTCCTGTGGCATGTGGGATCTTCCTGGATCAGGGATTGAACCTGTGTCCTCTGCATTGGCAGAAAGATTCTTAACCACTGGACCACCAGGGAAGTTCAAGACAGAGTATTTTAGTTAGCATAAAATTCAAGTTAAATCATGTATGGCCTAATGACTTCCCTATACCTCATTATGTGAAAATTTCTTCTGTCAGAGGGTGTGAAATGATGAATACATGTAACTTATGTTACAGTGAGTGATACTGGCATATAATTAAAGGTAAGGGGTGATTATCAGGGTCATGGTTGAAATCTGGAGGAGAGCAGTAGGAGAAAGCCCTGCGGAGTGAGGGGGCTCCAGGGGTTAACTGGTTAAGAGGCAGGTACCTCCTGGGGAAACGGCAGTTTCCATTACTTTTCAGAATGGTGCAGATAGTAGTAATCTTTTCCAGACCACCCCCCATGCCTTTTTAGAAGAGCCCAGTGTTGCATATTTTAAGAAGTTAATTGAACACAACAAAAATGTCGGAACACCAAAGGCAGGAGTATGTTGGTGAGTTCTTGCCTTTTGGCTTCAGAAATCTGGTGACACAGATGAGTAATATGCCTATACAAGCATCTGCTATGGCCAGAGCATAATGAGTAGCTCCTGCAAAAGGTATGAGGGGGTCCTATAAAGTCTATTTGCCATCAGCTCTAGGGACCCCTCCACCTCTAGTTTGGGGAGTAAGCCCATCAATTTTATTGCCAGTGGAGTTTTAAAATGTGGAATAAGGTGCATTTGTTGGTAAGTTCGCCAGCATAGGAGGTCCCTGCATTCTATCTGGGCCCTTAGGGCAGAGGTCTCTCAATGTTTTTTCTGTTTTATGGATGTCCTATTCAGTTCAGTTCAGTCACTTAGTAGTGTCTGACTCTTTGCAACCCCATGGACTGCAGCACGCCAGGCCTCCCTGTCCATCACCAATTCCTGGAGTTTACTCAAACTCAAGTCCATTGAGTTGGTGATGCCATCCAACCATCTCATCCTCTGTTGTCTCCTTCTCCTCCCACCTTTAATCTTTCCCAGCATCAGGGTCTTTTCAAATAAGTCAGCTCTTTGCATCAGGTGGCCAAAGTATTGGAGTTTCAGCTTCAACATCAGTCCTTCCAATGAATATTCAGGACTGATTTCCTTCAGGATGGACTGGTTGGATCTCTTTGCAGTCCAAGGGACTCTCAAGAGTCTTCTCCAGCACCACAGTTCAAAAGCCCAGCACCACAGTTCAAAAGCATAAATTCTTCAGTGCTCAGCTTTCTTTACAGTCCAACTCTCACATCCATACATGATCACGGGAAAAACCATAGCCTTGACTAGACGGACCTTGGTTGGCAAAGTAATGTCTCTACTTTTTAATATGCTATCTAGGTTGGTCATAACTTTCCTTCCAAGGAGTAAGCGTTTTTTCATTTCATGGCTGCAATCAGCATTCGCAGTGATGTTGGAGCCCCCAAAATAAAGTCTGACACTGTTTCCACTCTTTCCCCATCTATTTCCCATGAAGTGATGGGACCAGATGCCATGATCTTAGTTTTCTGAATGTTGAGCTTTAAGCCAATTTTTTCACTCTCCTCTTTCACTTTCCTCAAGAGGCTCTTTAGTTCTTTTTCTCTTTCTTCTGTAAGGGTGGTGTCATCTGCATAACTGAGGTTATTGATATTTCTCCAGGCAATCTTGATTCCAGCTTGTCCTTCATCCAGCCCAGGATTCTCATGATGTACCCTGCCTATAAGTTAAATAAGCAGAGTGACAATATACAGCCTTGACGTACTCCTTTCCCAATTTGGAACCAGTCTGTTGGTCCATGTCGTTCTAACTGTTGCTTCCTGACCTGCATACAGATTTCTCAGGAGGCAGGTCAGGTGATCTGGTATTTCCATCTCTTTAAGAATTTTCCAGTTTGTGGTGATCCACACAGTCAAAGACTTTGGCATAGTCAATAAAGCAGAAGTAGATGTTTTTCTGGAACTCTTTTGTGTTTTTGATAATGCAACAGATGTTGGCAATTTGATCTCTAGTTCCTCTGCCTTTTCTAAATCCAGCTTGAAATCTGGATGTTCATGGTTCACGTACTGTTGAAGCCTGGCTTGGAGAATTTTGAGCATTACTTTACTAGCGTGTGAAATGAGTGCAATTGTGCGGTAGTTTGAGCATTCTTTGGCATTGCCTTTCTTTGGGATTGGAATGAAAACTGACCTTTCCTAGTCCTGTGGCTACTGCTGAGTTTTCCAGATTTGCTGGCATATTTGGGCCAAGGTCATATATAGCATCAGGTCTGAGATGTAGCTATGTGTCTCAGAAACTCAAGTCAGTTTCTTGTGTACTGAAATGAGTTGCTGAAGCTTTGAGGTTTTATTATGTGCATGGATGTTTGTGACCTGAACTTATGTTTGGGTAATTGTGAGGCAAGATGTTATGAGTTCTTTATCCCTAAAGGGGTGACCTTGGATAAGAAGTTGTTCTTGGTCATGGGACCAGACAGCTAGACCATTGGCAGTGGCCTAATGATATGCAATAAAGGGTGCAGATATGCTTGACTTAAAGACAGATCCTGAGAGTCCTCTAACTTCTCTCCAATTGTGTGTAGGCAGAGGGCAGGTGCAACCTTAGAAGGTGCTTCCTAATTAAGGGAGGGTTGCCTGTTGGGGGCTAAGTCCTTTCTCTCCAGGTCTTTTTTTTTTTTTTTTTCCTTCAGGTCTTTAATTCTTCATTAAGTATGGTTACTATCACATGCAATAAAGACTCATGGTTACTATTGTATGCAGTAAAAATTTTAACTATGGAAAAAATGAAGATGAACCATCTTTATGGGAAACCATTATTGTTAATCCCAGGAATGCAGGACTGTCAACATTGCCCCCCACTTTTTACATTTGCACCCAAAAAGTTACTCAAAGAGTGTTTAAGACGCAAGATGGTGGAAATAAAAAATGATCTGATGACATCCTCACTTTTGAGGCCCCAACCCTCCACAGACACACATTCCCAGTATCATTATTATCCTATAGCATTGTTTACTTAAAAAAAAAAAATTTTTGGTTGTGCTGGTTGTACTTTGTTGCTGCACGCGGGCTTTCTCCAGTTGTGACGAGTGATGACTACTTTTCGTTGTGGTGCCACAGGCTCTAGACTTGCCGGTTTCAGTAGTTGTGGCACCCGGGGTTGGTTACTCTGAGACATGTGGGATCTTCCCAGACCAGGGATTGAACCCACATCCTCTTCATTGGCAGGCAGATTCTTATCCAGTATACCACCATGTAAGTCTTCGTTGTTTATTGTCTTCAGTCCTAATTTTCATTTATAAACCCAGACTGTGCTGTTTATTAACCATCTCTTTCCCCCCAGAAATTTGAGTACCAGATTTCAAGAACTTGTTTCATTCCCATGTCTGGAGTGCACAGCGCCCTATCTGTGCTAAATTGTGTATGTATTGAGCCTACGGTGACTAGAGGAAGAATGATGCTGAAAAATGAGCATCATGAGCATGGTTTCTGAGCAAGAAAGCCTTGCTTGGAATAGTAACCCTGTCTATATCCCTTGTCAGTTTTGTGTTCTTGACAATTTATTGAAACTCATAAAGCCTCAGTTGATTTGAAATTTTGAAAAGGAGATAATACCTAACACAAGTCCAAATCCTATAAGACGACTTTTAGGACAGTCTCTTACTGATACAACCTATTATCATTTATGGTTTGTGGCCATCCTTATTATGATTTGTTCCACCCTTCTATTTGAATACAAGTGTGAACCTGGTAGTTTTTTATAAATTAAATTTTATTTTCTTATTGGAGTATAGTTGCTTTACAGTGTTGTGTTAGCTGCTACAGTACAGTGAAATGAATCAGCTTTAGGGGTACATATATCCCCTCCAACCTGGTAGTTTTTGGCAAGAAGGTACTAACAAGAAAAGATTGAAAACTTTAATTAAGAATAAATAAGAAATCCATTTCATGACAAAAATTGTAACTATGGAAAAATAAAATCTGCCTAAAGAAAACTATACATGGTAATACTGAGTCAAAATGTTGAACAATTAACCTGAAAAAAACACCAAGTTGATGTAAAAATCCACAATTACAATGGGATGTTTCAATATACCTTAATTATTTGTTAGATTAGAAATTTTTTGAAAGAGTTAATAAAACAGTTCTTAAGAAAAATCTACAGAAGCATTAGACTTAAAAGACAAACAAAAAAAAGGAACATCTTTTTCAGTCACATACAATTAAACATAACTGAAAATGTACTGAGGAATAATGTTCAACTAACTGTGAGTAATTGGAAATAGCCATAATTTATCTGATAAGAGGAAGGTGCTGATTCTCACATGGCAGGACTGGGTCACAGATATCACTGAGCAGTGCAGTAGAGGAACACACAGCAGGATCATGTGGTTCCTTTTGATTGCACCATCATAGCTATTGTTGTGGAATCAGGAGCACTCGGTCACCAGCAGGCTCAACAGAACCAATTATTTACTACACAAATTAGACATTATACAGATACAGTATAGAGAAGAGGGGAGTCAGTGCGTCACAAAACTTTTTCAGCCACAACAGTCTTAAATTTGTTGCCCAGTGGACACGAGCACTTACAGGAGAATCCAAACTGTGGTGGATCTTTGTTGTGAAACAGGTCTGAGAAGGTGGAAGTCATGTAGGTGGGGGTAACTAGGATACTTTGGACTGGCTGGGCCAAGAATCAGGAAAACGGGCTGGAACCAGGTATATGTGAAACTCCTATGTGGGTCAAAAACTAAGGCCTTCCTCACTTTGCCTTCCAGATGTTATGCAAGGGAGGCTAGCAGTGAATTCTAACATGTAACCCTAAAAAGAACAGGTTCTAGAAAATGTAGGCCACTGCATATTACTCATGTTGACAGAACACACTCCAAGAGACCATCTCCAATTCTATGTTTTATGTTCCCATCACAGGTCTCTCTTCTTTTCACAAATATAAATACTTAATGGTCTGTTAGTGTTATTACAAAAATAAATAAAAGCTTAAATGTAAATAGCATGACATTTCTAGCTACTTTTAAATCTCAAAGACTTGAAGCCCTGTGAGAGAAGCAACCACATCAGTTATGTTCACTATTGTATTCACAGCACAGGCACATAGTAGGTGCTGAGTATGAATGGAGGGATGGTAATGTCACTAGTTGACTTCAGAGATATCATATAATTATTCTAACTGCATTATGGGTAAAAGAGACCCTAAATGGTGATATCAGAATACTGTAGGAGGATTTTTAATGTGCTCTTGGGGGAAAAATGTCACTACAGTGCAAAGGTTTTGTAGTTATAAATCTAAAATAACCAAACTTGCAAACAATGTAAAGCTGCTTCATTTAAGTATGCAGGTGATGTCAACATGGGTCTCTTTTCTTAATGTAAAGCCTATTACCCAAATCACAGTCAGATGGAATGACAGAGTTGAGAGAAAAGGTGTAACTAAGTCAAATGAAATTATACTCTATGATAAACTTTGCATACTTACAACTTTATGCCAACTATTTATTAGCAAGGAAAATGGAAAAAGGCTCTTTTGACAAAAAGTTTTTCTAATGAAAGAGGAATATTTACAGTGGGTAGGAAATATCCAGCACCTGCCACAGGAAGCCAATAGGAAAATCCCAACAACTACCAGTGTCATTTTTCCATGACCCCTTTACTTACAGAACAATTTAAAAATTATATGGCCCATTATATATATAACGTTGGCCCATTACATTCCAGTTTACCCATGATGCCAACAGACTTCAAAATGGAAAAACAAAAATTCTATAAGCTAGTTTAAGGAAAAATACTACCCACTAAGCTTGCTAAGTACTATTGCTTAAAGAGTTCTTATAGAATTGTTTCAACTCAGTCTTCATTTGCAAAGTTAACAAGAAGAATCCATAACTAAAGGCTGAGTTGCAGAATAAGCCACTAATAATGAGGATATGCCAAAGCCTTTGACTGTGTGGAACACAATAAACTGTGGAACATTCTGAAAGAGATGGGAATCCCAGACCACCTGACCTGCCTCTTGAGAAACCTGTATGCAGGTCAGGAAGCAACAGTTAGAACTGGACATGGAACAACAGACTGGTTCCAAATAGAAAAAGGAGTATGTCAAGGCTGTATATTGTCGCCCTGCTTCTTTAATTTCTATGCAGAGTACATCATGAGGAATGCTGGGCTGGAAGAAGCACAAGCTGGAATCAAGATTGCTGGGAGAAATATCAATAACCTCAGATATGCAGATGACACCACCCTTATGGCAGAAAGTGAAGAGGAACTCAAAAGCCTCTTGATGAAAGTGAAAGAGGAGAGTGAAAAGGTTGGCTTGAAGCTCAACATTCAGCAAATGAAGATCATGGCATCTGGTCCCATCACTTCATGGGAAATAGATGGAAAAACAGCGGAAACAGTGTCAGACTTTATTTTGGGGGGCTCCAACATCACTGCAGATGCTGACTGCAGCCATGAAATGAAAAGACGCTTACTCCTTGGAAGGAAAGTTATGACCAACCTAGATAGCATATTAAAAAGCAGAGACATTACTTTGCCAACAAAGGTCCGTCTATTCAAGGCTACGGTTTTTCCCATGGTCATGTATGGATGTGAGAGTTGGACTGTGAAGAAAGCTGATCGCCGAAGAATTGATGCTTTTGAACTGTGGTGCTGGAGAAGACTCTTGAGAGTCTCTTGGACTGCAAGGAGATCCAACCAGTCCATTCTAAAGGAGATCAATCCTGGGTGTTCATTGGAAGGACTGATGTTGAAGCTTAAACTCCAATACTTTGGTCACCTCATGCGACGAGTTGACTCACTGGAAAAGACTCTGATGCTGGGAGGGATTGGGGGTGGGAGGAGAAGGGGACGACAGAGAATGAGATGGCAGGATGGCATCACCGACTCGATGGACATGAGTTTGAGTGAACTCCGGGAGTTGGTGATGGACAGGGAGGCCTGGCGTGCTGTGATTCATGGGGTCGCAAAGGGTCGGACATGACTGAGCGACTGAACTGAACTAAATGAGGATATATTTTTCACTTTTAAAACATTTCTTTCATGTGAATTTTCTGGAGTACTATTATATGTGAATTAATCCACATCAGGCTTTCCCATATTATTTACATTAAACAGCATTTCTCTCCAGTAGTTTTTTAATTGGAGGCTCTCCAGTAGTTTTAACATGACTTTGAATGTGTTTGTTAAGCTAGAAAATTCTGCTGTATTTTATCAGTTATAATTCATCTAGTGTGCATTCTCATGACATGTTTATGTAAGGATGTGGGCCAATTGAAGGCTTTCCCACAGTGCTTACATTCAAGAAGTTTCTCTCCAGTGTGAATTCTCTCATGACTTCTGTAGGAACTGGGTCGACTAAAAGCTTTCCCACAGTCTTTACATTTATATGGTTTCTCACCAGTGTGCACTCTCAAGTGACCTCGAAAGGTTGTGCGGTAAATGAATGCCTTCCCACATTCCTTACATTCATAGGGTTTTTCTCCTGTGTGAGTTCTTTCATGTACCTGAACATAACTGGAACAACTGAAGGCTTTACCACATATTTTACAATCATAGGGTTTCTCTCCTGTGTGAGTTCTTTCATGTATTCGAAATGAACTTGGACAATTAAATGCTTTCCCACATTCCGTACATTTATAAGGTCCATCTCCAGTGTGCGTCATCATGTGTCTTCGAAAGCTTGTGAGAGAAACAAATGCTTTCCCACATTGCTCACATTTATAGGGTTTCTCCCCAGTGTGAGTTCTTTCATGTATTTGCAAACCTAGAGGAGAACTGAAGGTTTTGCCACACTGCTTACATTCATAGGGTTTCTCTGCAGTGTGAGTCCGCTCATGTCTTCGAAAGGAAGTGGGACAACTGAGGGCTTTACCACACTGCTTACATATATATGGTTTCTCGCCAGTGTGAGTTCTCACGTGGACTTGGAAAGTGGTGAGCCAATGGAAAGCTTTTCCACATTCCTTACATTGATAAGGTTTCTCTCCAGTGTGAGTTCTTTCATGTGTTCGAAATGAACTGGAACAACTGAAGGCTCTACCACATTGTTTACATTCATAGGGTTTTTCTCCAGTATGAGATCTTTCGTGTATTCTGTATGAACTGGGACAATTGAATGCTTTCCCACAGTCCTTACATTTATAAGGTCCAACTCCAGTATGTGTTATCATGTGCCTTTGAAAACTTCCAAGAGAAATAAAAGCTTTTCCACATTCCTTACAATCATAAGGTTTCTCTCCAGTATGAGTTCTCTCATGTTTTCGAAGAGAACTGGGACAACTGAAGGCTTTACTACACTTTTTACATTCATAGGGTTTTTCTCCAGTATGAGTCCTTTCATGGCTTCGAAAGGAACTGGGACAACTGAGGGCTTTACCACATTGCTTACATTCATAGGGTTTCTCTCCTGTGTGAGTTCTTTCATGTGTTTGAAAGGTTTGATGGTATCGAAAGGCTTTTCCACACTGTTTACACTGATAGGGTTTCTCTCCAGTGTGAGTTCGTTCATGTTTTCGAACAGATTGACGATATCTAAAGGATTTCCCACATTCCTTACATTTATAGGATTTTTCTATACCATGATTACTTTCATGTTTTTGGAAAGGCTGGAGATAACTGAAGGCTTTCCCACATACTGTACATTTATAAGGCTTCCTTCCATGTTCCTGATACTTGGATGGTTTGGGTGCAGTGTGAGATCTCAGGTGCCTATTAAGGGACGAACGACTCATGAAGACTTTTCCACACACACTGCATTCCCATGGTTTAGCAGAATTTTTCGTGTTCAGATTAAGATTTTGAATAAGGCTGCTGTTTTCTCCACATTGACTACCTTCTTTACTTTCACAGAGTCTCTGTAATATATGACTTCTGTTAAAAAAGAAATTAGAAATACACTGTTAATGATTTCTTAAATGATTTTATAATACCAGTATTACATTTTTACCATTTACAAGGAAAGTGTAGGGTTTTATGCACTATATATTTTTAAAAGTTAATATACTGAATGCTCTGTAAGAAAGCTCAACCATTGCTATTATCATAGTAATATTTATATATGCAGTCTCTGAATATGTTTCAAAGTAAACCATTTGGGAAACAACATCCATGACATGAGAAAAAATTTTTGGTTAAAATTTTCTGACAAATAAAATTGAAACTGGGCCCTTTTGTTTCCACTTGTTTTTAAATTTTCATGACATGAGATTCCCATGTGGGACACAGCTTCCCATTTTAAGTACGACTCACCTCAGATTTCTTTCCTGGTTTTTGTACTGATCTTCAGTGTTATGGTTCTCCCATTTATCCCCTAAAATGCAGACCCCAAAAGATCAGTAAATTATAGGAAAATTATTACCTCACAGGTCTATGATGACCTCAAACTATGATTTATTTACCAAAGAATTCCCTTTCCCCGTTCCTAATCTGCGAACAACACTGATGGGCAGGAAGCACTTGTTCTCTAAATGAAGGAATGTCATCATCCTTACTTATTAAGGCCAGGTTACTCAAAGTTTCCCGCATCACATCTCTGTAGAGTTTCTTCTGTGAAGGCCCCAGCAGAGCCCACTCCTCCAGGGTGAAGTTCACAGCCACATCCTCAAAGGCCACTGGGTCCTAAAACATCACAAATATGTGTACAGGAAGATGGGTGAGATGGACAGTACTGGGAATTTGTAGTCCATCCATAAGTTTACATGTGCTGCTGTTATGAGACTTACTTATTCTGTGACCTGATAATCAAAATTCTTACTCTCTACCACTTCCTCACAAATTTAACAGCATCGTGAACACATACATGAAAATTATTTCTAAATTTTTACTATGATCACTTCAGTCTTATTCTCTAATGGTAGGGTCCAGAGCATGCTGGAGCAATGTGAAATCCAAATGAAAGAAATATTTCCATTTTAAGACTGTCAGTTCTGCCTGAGAAAAACTCATCTCCTTTAATACCCACCATATCACACAGTACTCCATTAAGCACAGGGTCACATACGCATGAGGTTTTAATGGAAAAAAACAGTGAAGAACTGGAAGTTTTTTCTTCTACTCCCATTATCAAACATGAGAGGCCAAGAGTCCTAGTAAACCCAGCTTACTGTTAGGCCCAGCTGGCCATACTGTCCTGAAGTAATCCAGGCTACTAGAAGCAGTCAGATGCAGGGGACTTCCCTGGTGGTCCAGTGGCTAAGACGTCACACTCCTGATGCAGGGGATGGGTTCAGTCACTGGTCAAGGAACTAGATCCCACATGCCACAACTAAAGATCCCATGTGCTACAACAAAGACCCAGCACAGTCAAATTAAAAAACATGTAGTAGTAATCAGATAATGAATGAAAATAATCTTGTGGGAAGGTATTAACTTTTACTTTCTTGACAGAGATTCAGTTGTTCCTTTTTATTTCAGTCCTATTTCATGGGACTAAGGAAGCTATTCTTAAGTTAGTGCTCAGGCATGAGAGAAGGCATGGCAACTTAGACAAAATCTCTATGTTCATGGGCCTCAGAGCAGCTTCACACCATCTTTACCACATCTATGTGCATATACTGCGAAGATAAGATGCCAGAAGAGCCTTTTCTGGCAAAATCATAACAATGTACCCTGGACCTTGAGGAACTGACTAAGAACTGCAATTTGCAAGGGAGTCTGCTGAAGACCTTCCCTTCTCCAGTTACAGGAGGCAGTGATTCTCAACCAGCCACTCACTCAAGAGGCAGCCTCCCCACTGTTCCCATTTCCATGACCTCCTGTGGTGAACAGGAAAGTAACAGCTGAGCCTCTGGGCAGAGGAATCTCTCAGCCACGTTAATTTCCCTAAACGCTGGTCTCTGTAAAAGGTCACCACTAACTAACCTACTGATATCCACATGGACAGGACAGAGAGAAGGTTCCTGCACAGTCATTACAATGGTAGGATTTCTTCATTCAGTTACGGAACAGAACAAGAAATCCCCATTTCTTGTTTTTCTCACAGGAACTGATGGTCTTAAATGGAAACACTTCTTTCATTTGTGTAGCATTTCTTTCAAGGTGCCCTGGACCCTACCATTATAGAACAGTAAGACTTTTAGTGATCACAGGAGAAATGCAGAAATAATTTTCACGTGTTCATGTTGTTGTTAAACCTGTGAGGAAGTAACCACTTCCTGCTTGGGTCAGCTTTGATTACTCTTTCTATAGTGGGTCTACACTGCTTGCTCCTAATGGTGTCTGTCCTATTACAGAGTGTGCAGAAGAGAGTCACACTAGCAGGCCTGGGAGGGCTGCTTCTTAGGAATGCCTGCTCACAGTGTTTGTCCTTCGCTGGTTATCTGGGAACCGGGATTTATAAGGGATCCAACCAACCTAGGGCTTCCCTGATGGCTCAGACAGTAAAGAATCTGCCTGAAATGCAGGAGACCTGGGTTTGATCCCTGGGTTGGGAAGATCCCTTGGAGAAGGGAGTGACAACCCACTCCAGTACTCTTGCCTGGAGAATTCCATGGACAGAGGAGCCTGGTGGGCTACAGTCCATGGGGGTATCAAAGGTCAGACACAACTGAGCGACTAACACTTTCACTTCATTTTCCACCAACCTAACTGGTAAGAATGGCTTGGTGTATCTCAATTGTTTATAGTACATCACAAACTCTCTTCATTCTCAGTGTCTGAATTTTGTTATGCTCAGCAGAGAGTACTTATGTGATCTGCGCCCACCCACCCAATCACTTTTGGGTATTGTTTCTAATGAGCTAGCATTTTACATGTATTGTCACAATCTGCTGCTTGTAGGCTCGAGCAGCCTATGTGATTACACTAGGAAAGAATATCTAGAAGCTTGTATCTGGCTTCTTTAAGAACACATTTAATTAGGTACTAAAAAAGAATGAATGAGGTATTTAATAACCCTCATGGAAAAATTTTGTTTTTGTTGGATAACATTAAAGGAGACAGATGAAAATACGAAAGATGTTACTGATGTTACCACTACAGAAATATATCTAAAACAATCTGTTATCTAACTGGGAAATGCATTGTATCATTCCCCTGTATTCCATGGACAACAGCCAATTCATTATAGATGTAAATGTGAACAATAAAGCTGGGACACTTTTAGACGTCACAGGTAAATGCTTCCAAAAATAGGGAGAACTTTCTCATTAAAGAAAAAGAAAAAACAGCCTTGAAGCAAGAACCTGACAAATGCAAACATATTAAAACTAAGGGAGTTATAAGACAAAAGATAGAAAAAAATACATGTGATGTTAAAAGGTTAGTATGTGAAGTAAGATGAACACCATAGTCTTAAAATAATGGGAAAATAACCAAAACCTGTTTAACAGAAGATGAGAGACCACACATGAAAAAATGTCCATCTGCTTAGTAATAGGGAATAATGAGGCAACATGTCAAGCAGATTATATTTCACTCTAGAAAGGATTGGGGGCAGGAGGAGAAGGGGACAGAGAATGAAATGGCTGGATGGCATCACCGACTCGATGGACATGAGTCTGAGTGAACTCCAGGAGTTGCTGATGGACAGGGAGGCCTGGTGTGCTGTGATTCACGGGGTCGCAAAGAGTCGGACATGACTGAGCGACTGAACTGAAGGACAAAAATTAGTTAACTAAATAATCCCAAGTGTTGATGACCACAGATGACAAATAAGTAAATTAGGCATGAATAGAGAAAGCCTCAACTGATGTACTCCACTGCCATTTCCTGTAAATCTGAACTTGATCACGATCAGCTGTCCTCCAGTGTCCAGAGAATTTACGTGTATTTGTACTTGGAGACTAATACAAGAATATAGAAAATATATTTTCAATGAGATTAAAAATTAAACTAGGGGGAATTCCCTGTTAGTCTAGTGGTTAGTACTCCACACTTTCACTGCCAAGAGCCCTGGGAACTAAGATTCCACAAGCCACTCAGCATAGCCAAAAAGAATACATAAATAAGTTAACTGGAAAAAGCCCAAACCCCATAACCACTGCAATGGATGAGTACCTTGACTGGCCCACAGTCTCAGACACTAGGTGTGCATCAGACATTTGCTGATAAAAGCAACCAAAAAACATTTTGAATATAATTTAATATTTACTGAAAGGTGAAAGTAGACAAAACTGAAACAACACTGTATAGTGAAAAGAGCAGATGGTAAAGGTATAACTAAAGAAGCAACAGAGATCCTCTATGGGCAGCATGGAGATGAGCTGGGTAGCAGAACATCAAGAGACTCTAAAAACTGCCCAAAGGCCACTTATGAATCTTCACGGTTACAAAGATGTTCATACTCTTATTATTGCTAGATAGTCCAATAAAACATTTTGTACATTCTTTTTTGGAATATATGTGATGATTAAAAAAAAAGGAATTAATGAAGTTTGGAGAAGAACATAATTTTACTGTGTTTGCCCTGTGATGTGGCAATCTGAGTTGTAACTCAGATTCTGGCAGCAGAAACTGCTAACAAGACAGAGGTCTATTTTGAAAGAATTGGTTACATAATCTCACCCCTGCATTTACTTTTTACAAATAAAGGGTGGGGCTTCCCTGGTGGCTCAGTAGTTAAGAATCTGCCTTCCAGTGCAGGAGACACAGAACCCTGATCTGGGAAGATCCCACAATGTGCACAGCAACTAAGCCTATGTGCCACAACTATTGAGCCTATGCTCTAGAACCCATGTACTGCAGCTGCTGAAGCCTACATGCCCACACTCCACAAGAGAAGCCACTACAATGTGTGTGTGTGCGCGCAACCAATGAAGAGCAGTTCCCCTCTCATCATAACTGGAGAAAGCCTGCAGGCAGCAAGAAAGAGCCAGCGCAGCTAAAAATAGATTATCTGCGTATTTAATAAACAAATAAAAGGTGACATGAACTGGTATAGAAAGATGTGAAGGATTTTTCAATAGAATAATTAAGTAGTGTTACAGTATAAAAACCACATTCCCTCTTTTGTAAGTCTTACAGTCTCCTGCACAAGCATGTGGACCACATCTAAGATTCGGCTCAGATGTCTAGACTGATGACAACATGCACTCAATGTCAAGAGTGTATGACGCTTTTTATTTTTATAATGGAAGTGTCTGGGGAGGGGAGGGTGGGCTTCTCAAGCAGGGGAAATGCCTTCAGAGAGCAAGATAAGGCGCCTGGCCTTGTTTTTTTTAAAATTGAGATTAGAGGGTAGGCGAGGGTGAGAGTTTATATACTCCTGGGCAGAAACTACCATGGACTTACTTGCTTGCCAGCACCAAAGGCAGGAACCCTCAGGTTTTCTTAGCATTTTGTACAGATGTGGGGCACCAAGTGGAATAAGGAGGTAAAAGCACAAAGCTGTCAGCAGACGAGGATGGACATGTACACATCGCTATATTTAAAATGGAAAACCAACAAGGACCTACTGTATAGCACAGGGAACTCTGCTTAATGTTCTGTGTGTGGCAGCCTGGATGGGAGGGGAGTTTGGGTGAAAACAGATGCATATATGTATATGGCTGAGTCTCTTTGCTGTTCACCTGAAACTATCACAACAGTGTTTGTTAATTGGCTATATTCCAATCTAAAATAAAAAGTTAAAAAAAAACTGAGGTCGGAGACTTCCGGTTCTTGTTCAGTCGTGTAAGGAGTTTAGAAGCTAGCATTAGCATCCTCACAAGATAATAACCAACTAACTAAATACCAACAACTCTTCTTAGACCTAGACCATCAGAGAATTTAGGTAATGGGGAAACTGTTGTCTCCAAAATCAGTGAGACAAAAATGCAGCCATTTAAAAATATGCCCAGGATATTCCTGCTCTCCAAATGTCGGAGTAGAGGACAAAAGAACTTGTGATAGTGATAGGTCTTTTCCCCCTCCTTACATCAAATATGTGGCATCTCTTAACACTACTGCTCCACCTCGATGTCATCAAAACATGTGTCCACCCATTCAGGTCAATACTAACGCTCCCTGGAGTTAGCGTCAGACTTCACAGATTGAACACTCACTGCCACAAGACTGCCCCCATTTAAGCTGCTGGCCGCAATCAAGGCATCTGGGCTACTGACATTTCTACCCAGCTGCCTGTACATTCATAGATCCCCTTGACACTCCCTCAGGTTTGCTAATTTACTGGAATAATTCTGAGAACTCAGGAGGACACTTGGCTTATTATGGTTGGTTTATGATAAAGGATACAACTCAGGAACAGCCAAATGGAAGAGATGCATAGGGAAAAATGTGAAACAGAGCTTGAGGGGGTGGGGTCAAGGAAACAAAAGCAAAAGTTAACTAATGGGACCTAATCAAACTTATTATTGACAAAAAAAAAACATTGAGAAAATGAAAAGACAACGTATTGAATTAGAAAGATATCTGCAGATGTTAATGACTGATAAAGGGTTAATATCCAAAACACAGAAACAACTCATACAACTCCCAGAAAAAAAAAAACCTGATTAAAAACTAGCACAAGGGGGACTTCCCATGTGGTCCAGTGGTTAAGACTGCGCACTTCCAACACAGGGGCACAGGTTCAATCCCTAGTTGGGGAACTAAAATCCTATGTGCTACATGGTGTAGCCAAAAAAACAAAACAAAACTTTTTTAAAATGAGCAAAATACCCGAGTAGATATTTTTCCAAAGAAGGCACAGAGATGGTAAACTGGCATATGAAAAGATGCTCAACATCAATAATCACCAGAGAAATGCAAATCAAGACAATTAGAGATCCCAGCCCACCTGTCAGAATGGATACCATTAAGAAGACCACAAATAACAAACGTTGGTGAGGATGTGGGAAAAGGGAACCCTTGTACACTCTTGGTAGCAATGTAAATTAGTGCCAACTAATAGGGAAAACAGTGTTGAGGTTTCTCAATAAACTTAAAACTACTGTTGTTGTTTAGTCACTAAGTCATGTCCGATTCTTTGCGACCCCATGGAGCCTGCCAGGCTCCACTGCCATGGCATTTCCCAGGCAAGAATCCTGGAATGGGTTGCCATTTTCTTCTCCAGGGGATCTTCCCAACCCAGGGATTGAACCTGCATCTCCTGCATTGGCAGGTGGATTCTTTATCACTGAGCTACTAGAGAAGCCCAAGAGCTACCATATGATCCAGCAATTCCACTTCTGGGTATATGTCTGAAGAAAACGAAAAGACTTTCAAAAAGATACACACTCCCCAGTGTTCATAGCAGCATTATTTAAAACAGCCAAGATATGGTGGCAATCTAAATGTCATTCATCAACAGATTAATGGATAAAGATGTGGTACATATATACACTGGAATACTTCTTGGCAATAAAAAAGAATGAAATTCTGCTATTTACAATAACATGGATAGATGGAGGGTACTAAGTCAGACTGAGAAAAACAGATACTGTATGATTTCACTTACATGTGAAATCTAAAGGAAACAAATGAAAATAACAAAACAGAAACAGCCTCACAGATAGAACAAACTAGCGGTTACCAGTGGGGATGGGAAGTGGGGAAGGGAGATAAGGGTAGGAGGTTAGGAGGTACAAATGTATAAAATAAGCTACAAGGTGAAGGTTAGCAAATGTAAGCTTTTATATATAGAATGGATAAACAACAAGCTCCTGCTATAAAATATAGGCAACTATATCCAATATCCCTATGATAAATCATAATGGAAGAGATATTAAAACATATGTAAGTGAATCACCTTGTTATACAGTAGTAACTACAACATTATAAATCAGCTATACTGCAATTAAAAAAAATACTGAGGAAAAAACATACAGGAGAAAATTTAGGTGACCTTGAGTTTTTTGGTGACCTTGAGTTTGGTGATGAGTTTTTTGATTCAACATAACAAAACCAGGATTGATGAAAGAAAAAAAGAATCAGTAAAATGATTCATTAAAATGAATCATTAAAATGACAACCTTCTCTATGAAAGACAGGGTTAAGAGACTGAAAACAAGCTACAGTCTGGGAGAAAATCTCTACAAACCACTTATCTGATAAAAGACCAGCATCCAAAATATCTAAACAACTCTTAAAACTCAACAATAAGACAGACCACACAATTAAAAATGGACAAAATATCAGAACACACCCCTCACCAAGACATAGGGATGGTAAGTAAGCATAAGAAAAGATGCTCATGTCTTATGTCATTAGGATTGCAAATAAAAGAATAATATCATTTCTAGATACTTACTACAAAGTCCTAAAATAAAACAAAACAAAACAAAACAGAATAAGCATTAAAGGATGGAGAAGATGTGGAGTGACAGGAACCCTCACTCACTGCTGGTGGGAACGGAAAACAGTACACCTGCATGGGAAAATGGGCAGTTTCTTACAATACTCAACGGTATAATCCAGCAACCAGGCTCCTTTGTAGTTTGCTAAATCAGTTGAAAACTTACTGTCACAGGGGCTTCCCTGGTGGCTCAGGGGTAAAGAATCTGCCTGCCAATGCAGGAGACACGGGTTCGATCCCCAGTGTGGGAGGATCCCACATGTCGCAGAGCAACTGGACCCATGCAGCACAACTACTAAGCCTTGCTTTCAGTTCAGTTCAGTCGCTCAGTCGTGTCCGACTCTCCGCGACCCCATGAATCACAGCACGCCAGGCCTCCCTGTCCATCACCAACTCCCGGAGTTCACTCAAACTCATGTCCACAGAGTCTGTGATGCCATCCAGCCATCTCATTCTCCGTCGTCCCCTTCTCCTCCCGCCCCCAACCTTTCCCAGCATCAGAGTCTTTTCCAGTGAGTCAACTCGTTGCATGAGGTGGCCAAAGTATTGCAGTTTCAGCTTTAGCATCAGTCCTTCCAATGAACACCCAGGATCGATCTCCCTTAGAATAGACTGGTTGGATCTCCTTGCGGTACAAGGAACTCTCAAGAGTCTTCTCCAGCACCACAGTTCAAAAGCATCAATTCTTCGGCGATCAGCTTTCTTCACAGTCCAACTCTCACACATGACCACGGGAAAAACCATAGCCTTGACTAGATGGACCTTTGTTGGCAAAGTAATGTCTCTGCTTTTTAATATATTATCAAGGTTGGTCATAACTTTCCTTCCAAGGAGCAAGCGTCTTTTAATTTCATGGCTGCAATCAGCATCTGCAGTGATTTTGGAGCCCAAAAAAATAAAGTCTGACACTGTTTCCACTGTTTTTCCATCTATTTCCCACGAAGTGATGGGACCAGATGCCATGATCTTTGTTTTCTGAATGTTGAGCTTCAAGCCAACCTTTTCACTCTCCTCTTTCACTTTCATCAAGAGGCTTTTGAGTTCCTCTTCACTTTCTGCCATAAGGGTGGTGTCATCTGCATATCTGAAGTTATTGATATTTCTCCCAGCAATCTTGATTCCAGCTTGTGCTTCTTCCAGCCCAGCGTTCCTCATGATGTACTCTGCATAGAAGTTAAATAAGCAAGGTGACAATATACAGCCTTGACGCACTCCTTTTCCTATTTGGAACCAGTCTGTTGTTCCATGTACAGTTCTGACTGTTGCTTCCTGACCTGCATACAGGTTTCTCAAGAGGCAGGTCAGGTGGTCTGGGATTCCCATCTCTTTCAGAATGTTCCACAGTTTATTGTGATCCACACAGTCAAAGGCTTTGGCATAGTCAATGAAGCAGAAATAGATGTTTTTCTGGAACTCTCTTGCTTTCTCCATGATCCAACAGATGTTGGCAATTTGATCTCTGGTGCCTCTGCCTTTTCTAAAACCTGCTTGAACATCTGGGAGTTCACGGTTCACATATTGCTGAAGCCTGGCTTGGAGAATTTTGAGCATGACTTTACTAGCGTGTAAGATGAGTGCAATTGTGCGGTAGTTTGAGCATTCTTTGGCATTCCCTTTCTTTGGGATTGGAATGAAGACTGACCTTTTAGGACCTAGGAACCTCTGTGTCCTAAAGCCCAGACTATGCCACAGGAGAAGCTACCACCACAAGAAGTTTGCACACAGCAAGTAGAAGTAGCCCCTGCTCTCCACAACTAGAGAAAAGCTGGTGCAGCAAGGAAGCCCCAGAACAGCCAAAAAAAAAAAAAAAAAACAACAAAATCCACCCAAAAATCTTCATTCATAAAAATACCTGTGTGTGAATTTTTTATAAAAGGTTTACTCATGATTGCCAAGACTTACAGGTAAACAAATTCTCCAACAGGTGAATGGAAAAATAATCACTGGGACATCAATATAATGAAATGTTATTCACTGTTAAAAGGAAACGAGGTATGAAACCAAAAAGACAGAGAGAACCTTAAAATCATATTGTTAAGGGAAAGCAGCCAACATGATAAGGCTGCTGCTGCTGCTAAGTCACTTCAGTCGTGTCTCTGGGGACTCTGTATGACCCCATAGACGGAAGCCCACCAGGCTCCCCCTTCCTTGGGATTCTCCAGGCAAGAACACTGGAGTGGGTTGCCATTTCCTTCTCCAATGTGTGGAAGTTAAAAGTGAAAGTGAAGTCGCTCAGTCGTGTCCAACCCTTAGTGACCCCACGGACTGCAGCCTACCAGGTTCCTCCTACATATTGTATTATTCCAACCACAGTTCCGGAAAGGGAAAAACCATGGGACAATGAAAAATCTCCCTCTGCAGGGATTTGGGGCTGGGTGGGAGGAATGAATAAACGAATAGGGGGAGCACCGGGGACTTTCAGGGCATGAAAGTAGAATACATGACACGGACATGACAGAAACAAGCTCATTTTATGCTGCCAAAGCCTACAGACTGTCTAAACAAGAGTCAACATTGTCCTCAACTGTGGACTGTAATGTATCAATGTAATTTATTGGTTCAACAAATGTAACAAATGTACCACAATAATACAAGATATAAAAAACAGGGCAAGACTATGTGATGGCAGAGGGGTTAAGTGTGACCTTTCTGTACTTTGTGACCAAGATTTCTATAATCCTAAAACTGCTGTAGAGAAAGGTAACATCAGGGAAAAAAAAGAAGATGAAGTAAAAAAGGCATTAATATTCATCTCAGATGACTGAAAAAGGCCATCTTCGTTCAGTTGATTTGAAGTTACTTCAGTTACTATGGCACTCTTATAAAGGCCTGCACCCTGCAGACAGAGAATTAAAACTCTACTGAATGCCGTGTTCCAACGGATGTGCTCTAATGTGGTTAAGAGTGTCCTGGGGAGGCCTCAGTATATATGCAAACAAGTGTTACCTTGATGTATATCGTGGATACCTGTTAGGCAAGAGATTCCCAGAATTCTTTTATCACACACTCTGAGACGATTGCCCAGGGATCTGTAAACACATGCTCTGCAAGCCAACTGCTGGTCAGGGCTAAGACGACAGGCTGATGTTGGGTCTATTGTGGACCCTTGAGTCCCCTCCTTTAGCAGGATGTCCAACTAAGGGGTGAAAACCTGGATCATGTATGAATGTGGAGAAGTTCTGAAGTCTGTGAACTCCCCTTGCTCGTCACTCAGGGAATCCTAAGGAGCCTCCAGGGAGCCTAGGGGTCTGAGGAGCGGTGATGACCTTTAGCACCTGGCAAGGGACCCAGGAGGGGGAAGGCCTCCACCCCTCCCCTTCAGGTAGGTTATGGTCGGGGTCCCAGGGTCAGCTGTATCTTGTCTCGGGGGTCCCCACAGCTGTGCTGAGCTCTTGAGGTGCTGTTACAGGGTTTCAAATCCTAATGGGAAGCGGGATGGGAGGTCCCATGTTCGGGGCTATCTGTTTTCAGCACAGCAATGTCAGGAGACGTAACTGAAGCTCAAGTGGCCTACAGTGCAAGGCCAGGGCAGGACCTTAGTTAGAAGCCTGTGGACAACTTCAGGCCTGACGGGAAACTCCAGAGGCAGGAGCGGAGGCCTCTGAAGCCTCGACTGTGACTCAGGGTCTGACGGCACTGAGGGGAGTGCTTGTCATCTGGCATTTTCATCAGAGTCCACAGCCTTTTTAGTTTTTTTGAGGGAACTATTCCAGGTGGGCCATTTTACAAGTAATAGCTTAAATGGGCTCAAATGTATTTCAACATTTTTTATGTTCTGATGTCCTCAGAAGAGATGTCATTAATGTCACGTCACTCATGCTCATGGCACAAGGTAGATGCGGGCCAGACCCTGCCTGCAGAGACCATGTGCAGTGGCAATGGCGCTGAGATTCTCTGAGGGTGACCAGGTAAAGGTAGCCATGCCCCCTCAGAGGTGAAGGCCAAGTGTGCTGAGAGGCTGCTGAAATAGACACTGAACAGAAAAGACTTAGCCAAATCCGTGAGGGCAGGATATTTAGCAGCTGCTGAGTGGATGTAGTCAGCCAGTCAGTCACTGGATCAGATCTTCCTTTCTCTCAAGCAGCACTGAAATGCCTTCAAAAAGGAGCCTGGTCTGGGTGTTCATTGTGGTTGGAGGGTGGGACTGGGGCAAAAATTCCTGCCCAAAGCCAGGAGCTTGTGTGGCTGGAATCTCTTGTCATCTCTAGAGCGGAGGACCCAGACTTCTCATCAGGTTGGGGCACAAAGGGAAGAGGAAGGTGTTAAAAAGAAACAGTAGACCCCTATAGGAAAGCTATGACAAACCCAGAAACTGTATTAAAAAGCAGAGATATCACTTTGCCAAAAAATGTCTGTATAGTCAAAAGCTATGGCTTTTCCAGTAAGTAGTATGGATGTGAGAACTGGACCACAAAGAAGGCTGAGTGCCAAAGAATCTCCCCCAGGAATGTCATCTTAAATTAGTCTGAGCTTATTTTTGCTTTTAATTTTCTGGCCAGCGCCAATGAGGTAATCAGCCATAGAGGTTTTTATTATCCCTCAAAGCAAGATAATTCACTGTTTTCCATAGCCCTTTGCCTTCTACCCATCCAAGCCTTCCATTTGGACACCTCTCCACTCCCTAGATGCAATGCTGTCTGATTCAATCACTTAATAAAACCAATTAAACCTTTAAAATGTATTCAATTGTATTTTTGTTATTTAACAGATCAGTGGGGCTTAAACTGAAACAAACAGCAAAAAAAAGTCTGACTACTCATGACAAAGACAAAGGTGGGAAAGAAAATTATGCATTTGCAATTGCTTCTTTTTTGATAAAGAAACATCAAATCAAGATGCTCAAGAAATGGACTTCCCTGGTGGTCCAGTGGTTAAAACTCTGCCTTCCAGCACAAGGGGTGTGGGTTCAATCAGTGGGGGAACTAAGATTCCACATGCCACACAGTGTGGCCAGAAATTAAACTTGTGAAGAAAAAAATTTCACTAAAGCCTTAAAATGACCTACACTGGTTATTTGGGAGAGGCTGAAGCAAGACCACTTGAGGGGCCAGGATGCCCTGGCATGAGTCTACTTTTGACAGTCTTATCTTACAGATTTTTGCTAACCTTCCTATGATGATTTAAAATTAACTGAGTAATAGGCATATACCCTATCTTTATATTTAATAGCCTTTACTTTAATTAACTTACCTTTGCTTTGAACTTTTTAAGTTTAGTTTTTATTTATCTACAGAGGAAACCCTTCTAAGATTTACTCCTTTAAATGCTAACCCTTGTAAAAGTTTAAACCATAAAAAATGAAAAGTTTCAAATCTCCTTTTAACAAAAATAACAAGGGGGCATCATAGCTGCTTATAGCTCACTCTGGGGGCTTTTTCAGAAATAAGTAACAGGTAACATGAGGAATCTGCATCTAATCCATTAAATATACTAGGATTTTCAGTGATTTATGTACATTTTGAATAGTACATGAATTCATTTGCTTCAGCAGTACTGGAACACTTAAAATTTCAAAGTTCTCTAAGGATAAGCACATACAAAAAACTGACCTACAAATGTAAAAGCCGCCTAAGAACTCAAATACACCCATCTCGTATCTTGAGGATCTCTTGCCTAAAAGGAAAGAATATTCTGTTTAGTTCCAGAGTTTTTTGTCTTACTCCCACTGTCTGTCAACATACACTGAAAGCTTGAGAATCATAAATACTATACACTCAATATTAAATAATGTCACAGACTATGACAGGAAACTAAAGAATTACAACAGGGCCTTCCCTGGTGATCCAGTGGTTAAGGCTTCACCTTCCAGTGCAGGGGGTAGAGGTTCAATCCCTGATCTGGTAGCTGAGATCCCACATGCCTCTGGGGTAAAAAACCAAAACATGAAACAAGCAATGTAACAAATTCAATGAAGTCTTTAAAAATGGTCCACACCAAAAAAATCTTTAAAAAAACCCTGCAACATTCAATATATAAATGTATACAAGGAAAGAAATGCCAATATTTGAATCAGTGAGATTAGCAGCCTATTTCCCTATAATTGAAAAGAAACTCAGATTCCCAGGCTTGAGGTCCAGATCTCCCACTGTGGGAATACAACCCCTAGAGTGTGTCAGAGCTGACTCATTAGGAAAGACTGTGATGCTGGGAAAGATTGAAGGCAGGAGGAGAAGGGGACGACAGAGGATGAGATGGTTGGATGGCATCACCGACCCGATGGACATGAGTTTGAGCAAGCTCCAGGAGATGGTAAAGGAGAGGGAAACTTGGCATACTGCAGTCCATGGGGTCACAAAGAGTCAGACACGACTGAGCGACTGAACTGAGAGTGTGTGTCAGTGGTGAGGGTCAGCCCCCTGAACAGCCACAGAAATGAACTCTGGAGGCTCCAACAAATGCTCCCTCTCCAGGCTTCAATTCTTACAAGTTAGAAAACTCTTTGCTAGATTCAACGTAAAGTTCTAACTTAAATGAACTCGCCAATTTATAAACTCTTGTCCGAGGAGACACAATTCCTGACCTTCACATACTTTCTCAACACACTCAATTTACTCTTGAGTAGTTCGTATGTACAGTTACAGTGCAAAGTTCAACCGGGCAATCAACAGTTAGGGTCTCAGGGTGTCACTCCATATCCCCGACCGTCACAAGTGCATCCCCCACCTTTCCAGGGCTGCATCTTCTCTCACTATAAAGGCTCCTTCCATGGTTGGTGAAAGCAGGTAGGACACTTGCAGGGGAAGGCTCCCCAGATAGAACAGCTGGTCCTCTGAGTACTTCCCTTTGCAGGCTCAAGTGGGCCTTAGCTTAGAAATACTGACCACAGGTCTGGGCTCCCCACTGTCATTGCCATGAACTCCATTGACATTTTAAATGACACATACCCAGTCTTTGAATAATCCAAAAGAACCATTCAACTCAGTATTTATGTGTAAAGAAGGGAGGAAAACTGTAAGGCATTTTTTTCTATTTCAAGAACAAAACACAATTATCTATTCGTTTCAGAAAGTAAATGTCAGCCAATTATCATTTCCATGGCAAGAAACTGTAAATAATAATTGAAGAAAAGAAGAAAAACAGATCTTGAATGTTACTTACAGTCAGTTATGTGACAAAAAAAGAAAAAATGTAACTAATGGAATGGCATAATGGAGTATTTTTTCTGAAATTCACCTCTTTCTTCCCCTTTGGAAATATTTTATACTTTCTTTCAAGATCTATTGATTACATACATTTACAGTTACTAAAGATGGAGACTCAGGACTTCCCTGGTGGTCCAGTGGTTAGGACTGCGCTCTCACTGCTTGAGGACCCGGGTTCCATCCTTGGTCGTGGAACTAGATCCCACATGCTGCAACTAGGACCCATACATAAGGTCACAAACTCAGGGAGGGACAAGGCTGACCTGGAACTATGATGAAAAGACCGATTACCCAGGAGTCTCCCAAGAGGACCCTCCACCCAAAGGGTTTAAACAAAATAGGATGTCTGTGGCTGGGAAAGCTTGTGGGGCGGAGTAAGGAGGGGACGGCACAAGACTTAAATACAGTATAGTTCCCGGTGGTTAATCTCTGGTTTCTTCTCGTGGAAAACAAACACAGACAAAAAACTAATCTTTAAAGAGTCATTCATGGCTCTGCGGATTAATAATAAACAATTTAAAATACTGCGTAGCCTGAAATGCACCACAGAGGGCAAGTAGTGAATAATGAAGCTATAAACTGAAAAGGGGAAGATGGCGTTTGGGAATATAGGGAAAGATCTGGAAATTTAGGCATTTGTTTCCTGCCTTGAGAAGAGCTAGAGTAGGGAGACAGGGTCGTGGATTTGTGTCACTGTTCTTCATACATTTGAAAAGTGAGGGGAAATAGAGTTCCCCCACCTCGGGGAGAAAGAAGGGACCCCATAGACCACTGCTCCTCTAATGCAGGAACCCCAAATACTGAGTCACGACTGTCCCGTTACAACCCTCTCCGTGGACACCACACAACCTGGAGCAGACACAGCCGCAGCGGTGAGCAGAGAGGCCGCCCCGGGTCCCAGCTGCCCGCTGAGTCCGTGCACTGCGTGCCGCGCTCGGGGTGGGTGGACTCGGGTCCGCGGGTCCGAAGTTGACCAAGGGGAGGCCCGGGTCCCACCACGGCCATATCCAGCAGGTCCCTCAGCCCCCGTCTTCCAACACCCGGCTCCCCAGCTCACCATTTTTTTGGTTTCTTGGCTTCCCAGTCGTCCACTCTACGACTGCGGCGGCAAGCGCAAGTCACAGTGGCAGTGGATGCCGCGGAGCCACCGGAGCCTTTTAAGGACACGGAGAGGGGATCTGCTGCGCTGCGGGAGCGAATGGGAACCAGCACGCAGTCCACGCCACCCACGCCCGACACTGGAGCGTCGCCTACAGGCGCTCACACGTACGTAACCGGCGACTCCCCTGATTGGACAGCTCGCACGGCCCCGCCCTGCCGTGCCTGAGTGACAGCAGGCCGGAGGTCACGTCTTTGCTTGGACCTTGACTTGGTGATGGACAGGGAGGCCTGGCGTGCTGTGATTCATGGGGTCGCGGAGAGTCGGACACGACTGAGCGACTGAACTGAACTGACCTGGAAGGGATGCCGGAACTGTCCCCTCCGTGGTCACTGCATTGAACCAGATGGCCGCGAGGCCCTCACGGAACTGTGACACTTCTTCCCAAAAAGGGACACTGAGAAGTGGCCTCACCATTTGTAATAATGAGTCTTGCCCCATTTTTGATCTTTGACTATTTGCTGTGAGAGAGACCCATCCTTCCCTACCTACCCTCCCTCGTTTGGAGACTGAAAAGCCCCCTCACTCCACCCCATCCTCGGGGGCACTTGGCTCAAGTGGGAGGGTGAACCCCACAATCCTAGACCAGCCATGAAGCTTCATGGCATGTGTGAAACAGAGACCGAGAAACCACCGAAAGACCTTTTCAATGTAATTTCTTTCATACTTACTCGTTGCAAGGTCTAAGGAGGCAAAACTGAAAGAACATTGCAGAGTGAAAAATAAAAGATGGTGAAGGTATGGAAGAATAAACAGAGAATCACAACCGCCATCATGTAAGGGGCAGGTTGGTGATGAATGAGCCATGGGAAGGTTGGGGACCCTCTCACCAATGCCCACAGGTCATTTATGAATTTTCATGAAGGTTATGGTGGCAGATCACATACAGCCTTTCTTAGCACCTTGTACAGATTTGGGGCACAAAGGGAAGAAGGGGTAAGACTTTAACGCTGTCAACTGGCACATGATAGAAAATATATATCCTCGTCTCTGACCCTCGTTCCTGGCACAGGGCTACTAAAACCCTTGTAAATTCCTAAGTGAGGGATTTCCCTGGTGGTCCAGTGGCTAAGACTCCCCACTCCTAATGCAGGGGGCCTGATTTGATCCCTGGTCAGAGACCTAGATCCTGCATACTGCAACTAAGACCCAGTACAGCCAAATAAATAAATAATTTTTAAAAATTCCTAAGGGATAAGAGCACTAGGACCATTTCTCGTTCTACTGAAGTGACTCTGGGTAGGCTCCTGGGTGGCTGCTGAGTGAGGGGCCGGTCACCGGAAAGACCAAGTCATGATCAGGAACTTGGAATTTTCAGCCCAACACCCTCATCCTCCAGAAAGGGGAGAGGGGCTGAGAATGAAGTTAACAATTAATCACGTCTACGTGAGGAAGCCTCCATAAATCCCAGTGGTATGGGGGGGTTCAGAGGGCTTCCAGGTTGGTGGTCCATTTACATGGAGGGTGATGCACCCCAGCTCCAAGGGATTCTCTCAGACTTCACCCTATATATCACTTTACCTGTATCACTTATCATGTCCTTTAATAAACCGGTAAATGTATTAATAACTTCAGTATGTCTCTGAGTTCTGTGAGCTGCTCTTGCAAACAGAACCCAAGGAGGGGCCTGTGAGAACTTCTGATTGGTAGCCATGTCAGACAGAAGTTGTGAGTAATCTGGGGACCTACTCCTTGTGACTGGCATCTGAAATTGTGTGGGGGGGAGGCAGTGCTGACAGTTTTGCGAGACTTAGCTCTTAACCTGTAGAACCTGATGCTGTCCCCGGGCAGATAGTGTTAGGAGTGAGTTAAGTTGTAGGACACCCCACTGGTGTCACAGAATTACTTATTGTGGGGGAAAAAACCTTCACATATTTGGTGACTGGAAGTGTCAGGACTGAAGAGTTCTGGGTAAAAGTAAAGGAGGTGCCCAGGTATGAAGAACTGGGTTTTCTCCACTCAGGAAGAAGATATCAGCAGTCAAACATTAAAAATGGAGTTAGAGACCTCTGATCAGCAGATAAGGAGCTTAAAAGGTTACAGTCCCATCCTCAACAAACAGACTTTTTATAAAAAGCAAAGAAACTTAAAAATCAATGACTCTTCTTATATCTATCAAAGGACTGAGGTCACAGGGCGAAGTACTGTCTCCAAAATTGGAAAGAGACTGAAAAATAGCCATTTTGAAATATGCCTACAATATTCTGCTCTTCTTAACAAGTCTTATCCTCAAAAGAATGTGTTTCAACTTAGAGAATGAATTTATAGTTGCTGGGGGGAAAAACAGGGAGAAGGGATAGTTAGGGAGTTTAGGGTGGATATATACACACTTCTATATTTAAAATGGATAACCAATGAGGACCTGCTGTATAGCACAAGGAACTCTGCTCAGTATTATGTGGCAGCCTGGATGGGAGGGGAGTTTGAGTGATAATGGATACATGTACATGTATGGGTGAGTCCCTTTGCTGTTCACCTAAAACTATCACAACATTGTTTATTAATCAGTTATACCCCAATACAAAATAAAAATTAAAAAAAAAAGAATCTATTTCATTAGAGGCTAACCAACTGGGATCCTACCAATATCAGAGGATAGTGCTATGGTGGGAGGCAAAGAGTCAATTGGACTCCCCACTAGTCTTTCTGCTGACCTCTTAGCAAACACATGGTATATTTTCCAAAACAACTCCAATTCTCCAACACCAACTGGGTGTCCTGGAGTGCAATTCAAGTCTGACACAAACTAACCAGAATTAACATCAGATTCCACAGTTTATGGGTTGAATCCTATGACAGTACCCACCATCAGATGCCAGCCGCAAAGTGGGCAGGGGCTGGGCTAAACACATTTCTGCCTGACCCACCACCAATTTAGAGGTTCCCTGGACAACACATCTTTGTAAATTGTCTAGAGCAGCTATCAGAATGAAGACAAGCACTACTTATTATTACCAGTTTACTTGATTTTTTAAAACTTTTTATTTTGTATTGGGGTTGTTGTTTAGTCACTAAATCGTGTCTGACCCTTTTGTGACCCCATGGACTGCAGCCCACCAGGCTCCTCTGTCCATGGGATTTTCCAGGAGAAAATACTGGAATGGGCTGCCATTTCCTTCTCCAGGGGATCTTCCTGACCTAGGGATTGGACCTGTGTCTCCTGCATTGGCAGGCAGGCTCTCAGTGGAGCCACCTGGGAAGCCCCTCTATTGGGGTATTTATGGTTGAGACAGTGCGTGTGTGCTCTGTCATTTCTGACTCTTTTATCAGGAACAGCCACGTGGAAAGGGTGCCCAGGGCAAAGTGGTGGGGGTGGGGGTGGCAGGGAGCTTCCATGTTATCTCCACACATGACAGCTTCCTGGCTCACTGATGGGTTCACCAAGTCAGATCTCTCTGAATCCTGAGCTTTAGGGGTTTCCACAGAGTTTTCTTATGTCAACCACTGGAGAAGGACTCAATCTCCAGCACCTCCTTCCCCTCTGGAGGCTGGGAACTGGGCTGAAAGTTCTTCCTGGTCACCTGGTGACCAAACCCCTACCCTGAAGCCATCCAGGGGCTTGGAAACAGTTGCCTCATTACAACATAAGATGCTCTTATCACTGATAAAGGTGGTATGGTTAGATAGCCTCACTGACTCAATGGATATGGATCTGAGCAAACTCCCAGAGGTAGTGGAGGACTGGAGCCTGGTGTGCTACAGTCCATGGGGTCACAGAGAGTCAGAAACGACTTAGTAACTAAAAACAACATCACCAGTATCACTCAGGGTCCAAGGGCCTTGGGAAATCTTTGCTAAGAACTGTGGACAAAGACCAAACATTTTTCTTATCACACCAGAGAAGGCCAGAGCCCAGGGACACAGGCTCATTAAAATACTGAGACCAGATCATGGGATGATAAAACTTTCCTCTTAGCCACAATGAACTGCTACATCAGAAGACATATGTTTAATCACAGTAGGGAACTTGGAAACAATGGTATGTTCCAGAACTTATTTAGAAGTCTTTGCAGCCATGAAATTAAAAGACGCTTGCTCCTTGGAAGGAAAGTTATGACCAACCTTGATAGTATATTAAAAAGCAGAGACATTACTTTGCCAACCAAGGTCCGTCTAGTCAAGGCAATGGTTTTTCCTGTGGTCATGTATGGATGTGAGAGTTGGACTGTGAAGAAGGCTGATCGCCGAAGAATCGATGCTTTTGAACTGTGGTGTCGGAGAAGACTCTTGAGAGTCCCTTATACTGCAAGGAGATCCAACCAGTCCATTCTAAAGGAGATCAATCCTGGATGTTCATTGGAGGGACTGATGCTAAAGCTGAAACTGCAATACTTTGGCCACCTCATGCGACGATTTGACTCACTGGAAAAGACTCTGATGCTGGGAAAGGTTGGGGGCGGGAGGAGAAGGGGACGACGGAGAATGAGATGGCTGGATGGTCTCACCGACTCTGTGGACATGAGTTTGAGTGAACTCCAGGAGTTGGTGATGGACAGGGAGGCCTGGCGTGCTGTGATTCATGGGGTCGCGGAGAGTCGGACACGACTGAGTGACTGAACTGAACTGAACTGAAAGGGCTGCAAGGCAGGATACCTGGGTTTGATCCCTTGGGTGGGAAGATCCCCTGGAGGAGGGCATGGCAACCCACTCTGGTATTCTAGTCTGGAGAATCCCATGGACAGAGGAGCATGGAGAGCTACAGTCCATGGGGTTGCAAAGAGTCAGACCAACTAAGTGACTAACACAGTACCCCCAAGGAAGATAGAGGAGACAAAAGCAAGGACAACTGAGGATATTTTACGTCTGACAGCGACAACAAATAGTCAATAGAACTTAAGTTTAGTCAAATAAACATCAAACCTGACATTAAAGGCCTATTTACCTCAGTTCCGTCTCACAGTACAACCTGTCCAGTATCTGCCAAAAAAATTCAAAGGAACAAGAAAAGATTAAAAAAACACATCTTCAGGAGATAGTTTAGACAGCTCTTTATAGGAAAATGCCCTCAGCAGGACGTCCCTTTCCTTGTCATTTCAACAAAGCTATAATGGAACTAACTTTTAAATGAGGCACCTCCATGCCCTACTCATATCCCACCCAAGCACACCTTTCCAATATTTAATCACACAAAACCTTGACTAGTTTGTCAGTTCTTTCTATAAATCAAAGAAGCAGGTCAAGAGGGAGGGGATGTATATATACTTACAGCTGATTCATGTTGCTCAGCAGAAACCAACACAACATTGTAAAGCAATTATCCTCCAATTAAAAATAAAATTTTAAAAAAGTAGAAATGAATAAATAGAATAAGAAGTTAACAGATGACCATATATCATCCCTAGATTCCCCTTCAGGAACCTCACAAACTGTGTGACCAAGTTGTGTGATTTACGTCTAGAGGGAGAACACAAGTCAATGAGACAGCATGTACTGGGGAAAAGGGACAATTCTGATCCCCAACCGTTGCAGGGAAAAGCCAACTCTGACTCTATGATGGAAATGGTTTCTTTGACTTGATTTCCCTTGCTACTGTTACTATAATCATACATAATGGCCTGCTTCAAAGGACCCTGCCCCTTTGTATGCATGGATTAGTTGCTCAGTTGTGGCTGATACTTTGCGACCCAATGGACTGTAGCCCACCAGAATCATCTGTCCATGGGATTCTCCAGGCAAGAATACTGGAGTTGATTGCTATTTCCTCCTCCAGGGGATCTTCCAGACCCAGAGATTGAACCCAGGTCTCCCACATTGTAGGAGGATTCTCTATCAACTGAGCTACCAGGAAGTCCGACTGTTAAACTATAGTGGCTTGTGTTTAGTTAACAGGTATATAATCTCAATCTGCCCACCTGTGAATGGCTACAACGAAAAGAAAAGATTAACACACCCCTTCCCAAGGCTGGACCTTCCCAGAGATGTTTTGCAAGACTTGTTCAGTCGCTCAGTTGTGTCCGACTCTTTGCAACTCCATGGACTGCAGCATGCCAGGGTTCTCTTTCACCATCTCTCAGAGCTTGCTCACACTCATGTCTATTGAGATGGTGATGCCATCCAGCCATCTCATTCTCTGTCGTCCCCTTCTCCTCTTGCCCTCAATCCTTCCCAGCATCAGGGTCTTTTCCAGTGAGTCAGCTCTTCACATCAGGTGGCCAAAGTATTGGAGATTCTGCTTCAGCATCAGTCCTTCCAATGAACACCCAGGACTGATCTCCTTTAGGATGGACTGGTTGGATCTCCTTGCAGTCCAAGGGGCTCTCAAGAGTCTTCTCCAACACCACAGTTCAAAAGCATCAATTCTTCAGTGCTCAGCTTTCTTTATGGTCCAACGCACATCCATGACTACTGGAAAAACCATAGCTTTGACTATACAGACCTTTGTCGGTAAAGTAATGTCTCTGCTTTTTAATATGCTGTCTAGGTTGGTCATAGCTTTTCTTCCAAGAAACAAGTGTCTTTTAATTTCACGTCTACAGTTACCATCTGCATTGATTTTCAGTTCAGTTCAGTCGCTCAGTCATGTCCGACACTTTGCAACCTCATGAATCGCAGCATGCGAGGCCTCCCTGTCCATCACCAATTCCCGGAGTTCACTCAAACTCATGTCCATCGAGTCGGTGACGCCATCCAGCCATCTCATCCTCTGTCGTTCCCTTCTCCTCCTGCGCCCAATCCCTCCCAGCATCAGAGTCTTTTCCAGTGAGTCAATTCTTCGCATGAGGTGGCCAAAGTATTGGAGTTTCAGCTTTAGCATCAGTCCTTCCAATGAACACCTAGGACTGATCTCCTTTAGAATGGACTGGTTGGATCTCCTTGCAGTCCAAGGGACCCTCAAGAGTCTTCTCCAACACCACAGTTCAAAAGCATCAATTCTTTGGTGCTCAGCTTTCTTCACAGTCCAACTCTCACATCCATACATGACCACAGGAAAAACCATTGCCTTGACTAGACGGACCTTCGTTGGTGAAGTAATGTCTCTGCTTTTTAATATGCTATCTAGGTTGGTCATAACTTTCCTTCCAAGGAGTAAGCGTCTTTTCATTTCATGGCTGCAATCAGCATCTGCAGTGATTTTGGAGCCCAAAAAAATAAAGTCTGACACTGTTTCCACTGTTTCCCCATCTATTTCCCATGAAGTGATGGGACCAGATGCCATGATCTTAGTTTTCTGAATGTTGAGCTTTAAGCCAACTTTTTCACTCTCCTCTTTCACTTTCATCAAGAGGCTTTTTAGTTCCTCTTCGCTTTGTGCCATAAGGGTGGTGTCATCTGCATATCTGAGGTTATTGATATTTCTCCCAGCAATCTTGATTCCAGCTTGTGCTTCTTCCAGCCCAGTGTTCCTCATGATGTACTCTGCATATAAGTTAAATAAGCAGGGTGACAATATACAGCCTTGATGTACTCCTTTCCCTATTTGGAAGGTCCGTTGTTCCATGTCCAGTTTTAACTGTTGCTTCCTGATCTGCATACAGGTTTCTCAAGAGGCAGGTCAGGTGGTCTGGTATGCCCATCTCTTTCAGAATTTCCACAATTTATTGTGATCCACACAGTCAAAGGTTTTGGCATAGTCAATAAAGCAGAAATAGATGTTTTTCTGGAACTCTCTTGCTTTTTCCATGATCCAGCGGATGTTGGCAATTTGATCTCTGGTGCCTCTGCCTTTTCTAAACCGTGCTTGAACATTTGGAAGTTCACGGTTCACGTATTGCTGAAGTCTGGCTTGGAGAATTTTGAGCATGACTTTACTAGCGTGTGAGATGAGTGCAATTGTGTGGTAGTTTGAACATTCTTTGGCATTGTCTTTCTTTGGGATTGGAATGAAGACTGACCTTTTCCAGTCCTGTGGCCACTGCTGAGTTTTCCAAATTTGCTGACATATTGAGTGCAGCACTTTCACAGCATCATCTTTCAGGATTTGAAATAGCTCAGCTGGAATTTTATCACCTCCACTAGCTTTGTTCATAGTGATGCTTTCTAAGGCCCACTTGAGTTCACATTCCAGGATGTCTGGCTCTAGGTGAATGATCACACCATCATGATTATCTGGATCTTTTTTGCACAGTTCTTCTGTGCATTGATTTTGGAGCCCTCCAAAATAAAGTCTGTCACTGTTTCCATTGTTTCCCCATCTATTTGCCATGAAGTGCTGGGACTGAATGCACGATCTCAGGTTTTTGAGTGCTGAGTTTTAAGCCAATTTTTTCACCCTCTTCTTTCACTTTCATCAAGAGGCTCTTTAGTTCTTTGCTTTCTGCCATAAGGGTGGTGTCATCTGCATTTCTGAGGTTATTGATATTTCTCCCAGCAATCTTGATTCCAGCTTGTGCTTCTTCCAGTCCAGCATTTCACATGATGTACTCTGTATATAAGTTGAATACACTTTTGACGTACTCCTTTCCCAATTTGGAACCAGTCCATTGTTCCATGTCTGGTTCTAACTGTTGTTTTTTGACCTGCATACAGGTTTCTCAGGAGGAAGGTAAGGTGGTCTGGTATTCCCATCTCTTAAAGAATTTTCCAGTTTATGGTGGTCCACACAGTCAAAGGCTTTAGCATAGTCAATGAAGCAGAAGTAGATGTTTTTCTGGAACTCTCTTGCTTTTTCCATGATCCAGTGGATGATCTGGTTCCTCTGCCTTTTCTAAAACCAGCTTGAACATCTGGAAGTTCACGGTTCACATATTGCTGAAGCCTGGCTTAGAGAATTTTGAGCATTACTTTACCAGCATGTGGGATAAGTGCAATTGTGTGGTGATTTGAGCATTCTTTGGCATTACTTTTCTTTGGGATTGGAATGAAAATTGACCTTTTCCAGTCCTGTGCCACTGCTGAGTTTTCCAAATTTGCTGGCATGTTAAGTGCAGCACTTTCACAGCTGCAGGGAACATCAACAAAAGACATGGGCTTCCCTTGTAGCGTCGGTAAAGAATCTGCCTGCAATTCAGGAGACTGGGTTCTATTCCTGGGTCGGGAAGATCCCTTGGAGAAGGAAATGGCAACCCACTCCAGTATTCTTGCTGGAGAATCCCATGGACAGAGGAGCCTGGCAGGCTACAGTACATGAGGTTGCAAGAAAAGACATAATATACGCATCATGGAAATCCCATAAGGAGAAGAGAGGCAGAATAGTAGAAAGCTTATTTAAAGAAATAATGATTGGAACTTCCTTGGTGGTCCAGCAGTTAAGAACTCTGAGCTCCCCACGCAAGGGCCCTGGTTCAGTTGCTGGTCAGGGAACTAGATCCTGCATGCCAAAGCTAAAGAGCCTACATGCTGTAACTAAAGATCCCACAAACCACAACTAGGACCTAGCACAGCCAAAAGAAAAAGTATTACAATTTTTTTAAAAAGATGAAAACATTATATGATCACCTCAATAGATACAGAAACAGAATTAGACAAAATTTAACATCCTTTCATGATAAAAACTCAACAAATTAGGTACAGAACGAATACACTTCAACATGATAAAAGTCACACAAAACAAGCCTACAAGTAACATTGAACTAAATGGTGAAAAGTGACCTCTTCCAAAACTATGATACCTAGAAAGGGACTGGAGGAGGGGAGGGAGTCTTCTCCTATAGGAAGGCTGAGCCAGAGGCTCAGGTTTGGCTTTATTGTATTTCAAGAGGGTCTTATTAGCAGGGGCGTCCCTGGAGGCTCAGTGGTGAAGAATCTGCCTGCCAATACAGGGGACATGGGTTTGATACCTGGTCCTAGAAGATCCCATGTGCCACGGAGCAGCTAAGCCCATGCTCCTCAATACTGAGCCTGCATTCTAGAGCCTGTGCTCTGCAACAAGAGAAGCCACCACAATGAGAAGCCCGTGCACTATAAGAGAGAGTAGCCCCTGCTTGCCACAACTAGAGAAAAGCTTGCCCAGCAACAAAGACCCAGCACAGCCCCAAATAAATAAATAAACTCTGTTAAAAAAAAAAAAGAATATGTTGCCTTCAAACATCAGAACAACCTAGAAGTTGCTGTGGGTGCAGAGAGGGACAATTGTTATTTTTTCATAGTGTCAGGGAGGAAGAAGCTCCTTGTTTATTTACCACATAGTTTTCAGGAATTTAACCAAGGGGTCAGGGCCTTACTTATGGATGGGCTAATGACCCATGCCTTTTCATGAGCAACTTTTTTCGGTATCTGCGATGTCCTGAATGTCAAATTAACTTCCTCAGAGAAGAATGTCATCAATGTCGTATCATACCTGTGCTCCTAGAGCAAGGTGGATGCAGCTCACATCCTGCCTGCAGAGACCATGTGCACTGGCAATGGTGCTGAGGTTCCCAAAGCTAACTGGGTCAAGGTGTATCACATCCCTTCAGAGGTGAGGGCCAAGTGCAGCAAAGACGCTGTTGAAATAGGCATCAAACACAACAAATTTATCTGAATCTGTGAGAGCAGGGTATCTGCCAGCTGTTGACTGGATGGAGTCAGTAATTTCCACAACGTTGGGGACTGAGTACAGAGGTTCATTTGGTGTGACCACAACCTCAAGTATTTGATAATCCACTGTGAGGTGTCATTCAGTCCTTTTCAGTTTTAAGAACAGGCCAAATTCAGCTGTGAAAAGGAGAAGTACAGGGAGTAATCACCTCTTTGCTAAATAATTTTTGTGGGGAATCCCCGGTGGCCCAGTGGTTAAGAATCTGTGTTTCCACTTCAGGGGGCACGGGTTTGATCCTTGGGTGAGGAACTAACATCTTGTGTGCTATGTGGTGCAACCAAAAAAATAATTTCTTTTGTAATGGTCTTCAATCCTTCAAGGCCCTGTTTAATTTTCACTGGCACATGTTATGTAATTTAGGCTTCCTCAGTGGCTCAGCAGAGAAACAATCTCCCTGCAATGCAGGAGATGCAGGAGATTCAGGTTCAATCCCTGGGTTGGGAAGATCCCCTGGAAAAAGAAATGGCAACCCACTCCAGTATTCTTGCCTGAAAAATCCCATGGACAGAGGAGCCTGGCAGGCTACAGTCCATGGGGTCACAAAGAGTCGGATACAACTGAGCAATTGAGCATGAGCACATAATGTAATTTACCGAGGGGGGTAGACCATGGGGTCCTATTTTGTCAAGTCAATTTGGAATTAGCAAAAAGTATTTAATTTTAATTTGTGAATCACTGGTCCAGAGCTTTCCTGTTCACTATAGAATACTTCAGGAAATTCAATCCTATGACCATGGGGAATTTAGGCAAGAGAAGAGTTGGCTGACAATCATTAAAGTAAGATATGCCTATTCAGTAATTCCTCTAAGATTATGGGGAGTTCCTTGCTTAAGTTTGTTGTTGTTGTTTAGTCACTCAGTTGTGTCTGACTCTTTTTCGACCCCATGGACTGTAGCCTGCCATGCTGCTCTGTCCATGGAATTTTCTAGGCAAGAATACTGGAGTGGCTTGCCATTTCCTTTTCCAGGGGATCTTCCCTACAGGGACTGAACCCGCATCTCCTCCATTGGCATGCGGATTCTTTATCAATGAGCCACCAAGGAAAGCCCTGCTTAAGTTTACTGGTATTCTAATATAATTGGAAACTCAGCACTGATTATTTGCATGAAGGTCTGTGAATCAATGCAACACAGGAGATGACCAAATTAATTCAGAAGCTCTGCTGTAGGGGCCCAGAAACCAAAAAGTACCCCTTTATCATTTGGGTTGTTTAAAGTCTTTGAGTGTATTTTAGATTTCCAGTTGGGTCCAACTGTGGTCGCTTGTTTCTGTGAGCCTTGTTTCCATCCCTGTGTTGTCTTTTCAGTCACTGAACATACTCCAGGGGGGACAGTGACCTCTCCACTGTGGTATTTACAAGATTTTCCCTCCTGAGGGCCTCACGTATGTGCTAGCAGGAATAGCGGTCTCGTTCATGACACCTGTTGCTGTGTAGGGTTAAGGCCCCCAGGTTTAAAGTCAGTTTGAACTAAGCCCTTGGCTGTGCTACAGCATGTTACCCATGTAACTCTGAGGGTCAGGAGCTTTGCTGCAGCAGAGGCAGGGGCAGAGAAACTTAAGAGTAACTTAAGGGTGCTAGTGAACCCTCTGTGTTAGGGGAGTACGGTTTTAGCCTGCCAACTACTGTCTGCTGCCTTTCCCCTTCTCTTCTCTCTCTCTTTCAAATTTTTGGCCACATTGGTGCCAGTGGTAAAGAAACCCCCTGCCAATGCAGGAGATGCAAGAGACAGGGTTCAATCCCGGGTGTGGGAAGATTCCCCTGGAGGAGGGCATGGCAACCCACTCCAGTATTCTTGCCTGGAGAATCCCATGGACAGGGGAGCCTGGTGGGCTACAGTCCACAGTGTCCCAAAGAGTCAGACATGACTGAAGCAACTTAGCATGGTACAGTATGTGGGATCTTAGTTCCCCAACCAGGAACTGATCCTGCACCTGCTGCCGTGGAAGCTGGGAGTCTTAACCACTGGACCACTTGGGAATTCCCTCTCTCTTTTCAAATGACTGTTCTTTCAGGAGCAACACTCCTTGAAAGCACCTCCTGTACAGTGCAAAGTCCCTCTCTCCCGCCTCTCACTGGGGTATATCAGGGCCAGCCAGCCCCGTCTCTGTCACAGCTTCACTCTAACACACGGATAGATCCCGGCAAAGATACCGACCCAGGACTAATTCGATGAGAGCCCGATTCCATTCTTCGTTGTTGTTTAGTTGCTAAGTTGTGTCCGACTCTTTTGCAATCGCCATTTCCACCGGATTTCCCAGGCAAGGATACTGGACTTGGTTGCCATTTCCTTCTTCAGGGGAGCTTCCCAACTCAGGGATCAAACCCAAGTCTCCTGCATTGGTAGGTGAGTTCTGGCAGCCACCAGGGAAGCCCAATGCCATACTACTGCTCCCCAAAGCCAAGGAATTGAAACTGCCACTCTCATCTGCTGAACCTAAAATTGAGGCCTGGTAGGGTCAACAATGGAAAACAGGTCAGCATGGCTGCCAGCACAAGCTCACCAGCACTGAGCAGCCCACAGCACCAGCTGCCATCAAAAAGCAGAGCAGGTGAGCAAGTCAGAGCAAGAGAAGGCAGACCTCCAGGGGTGGATCGTGCCTGGCCATGCTGCTCATGGTGCCAACTGTCATTGTCACCTCCAGCGGTCTGGTTCCCACGTTGAGACTGATGCTGGTGTATCAAGCAAACACACATACTCAAGGTAGGAAAAGGTCTATGACTGGGACTTCCCTGGTGGTTCAGTGGTTAAGACTCTGTGCTCCCAATGCAGGGGGCACAGGTTAGATCCGTGGTCAGGGAACTAAGATCTTGCATGCCATACGGCGAGGCCAAAAAAACACAACACATATAAAGAAAGCCGGATTCCCCTGACGGTCCAGTGGTTAGGAATCCGCCTGCCAATGCAGGGGACATGGGTTCAATCCCTGATTTGGGAAGATTCCATATGCACAGGACCACAACTACTGAGCCCACGACCCCTAGAGCCTGTGCTCTGCAACTAGAGAAGCCACCACAATGAGAAGCCTGCACACAGCAACTAGATAGTAGCCCCCACTCGCTGCACCTAGAGAAAGCCTGCATGCAGCTATGAAGACCCAGTGTAGCTGAAAATAAATAAATATTTAAAAAGCCAATAACCCACATAATTGAGGTCTTAGGGGGTAGATAGGACTGGCCTTTCAAGCAGCACTGAAATGGCTTCAGCAAGCAAGGAAAGGGGCCCTGGCCTGGGTTTTGAACATGGCTAGGGGGTGTTAGAGAAAAAAACCACTCATTGACAGAAACAGGATAAAGTGCATTTCATCCAGAACCATTGGGACAGGTATGGAGACTGCTGGGCTGAGATTTCACAGCAGGTGAGAAATGAGACTGTGCTCAGCTCTGAACACAGCATGTCCAAGTGGGAAATCATGGCAAGAGAGCAAGGTTTGGGGTCAGTGGACAGAAACTTACTTGAAGGAAAAACAGGGATTAGTGGGTCTGGATACACTGACCTCACAGGATTCTTACTGAAGTCAGGTCAGGGTGAGCACACATCACCTGAGAGGCGGTGGTGGGGCACAGGAACCCAATTGGATACAGAAAATGATCAGATATGAGGAACTGCGGAGCTCTGGGTTAACTGGCTTATTAGTGGGGTTTCTGGACTTGCTAAGGAACTACTTATTAGCTAAAACTGGATTTCGCAAGGAACTATACAGATAGGCCCAGGGTAAGGTTCAGGGTCAGACTATTCTTTGGACAAGAAAAGAATCTTGGGGGTGGGGCCAGGATAAGGGTTCTGCACACAGACAGGGGCTTGTATGGCTGGAGCATGAAGCTAATGCCAGAGGACTACAGACTTTGTCATCAGCTTGTCCAGGGGTAGACACAGCAGGAAGAGAGATGGGTAAGGCGTAAGCTGTCAGCAAACCTCAAAGAAATGTGGAGTCTGCAGAGACACAGAGAACAGACCTGTGTTTGCCAAGAGGGAGGGGCTGTGGGGAAGAGAGGGATTGGGAGTCTGGGATTAGCAGATGCAAACTATTATACATAGCCGTGGTCCCCAACCTTTTTGGCACCAGAGACTGATTCTGTGGGAGACAATTTTTCCATGCACTCGGGAGGTGCTGAGGGGATGGTTTTGGGATGACTCAAGCCCACTGCATTTATTGTACACTTTTCTATTATCACTACATCAGCTTCACCTCAGATCTTCAGGTCCTTGATATATAGAATGGCTAAACAATAAAGTTCTACTATATTAACACAGGGAAATATATTCCATATCCTGGGATAAACCATAGTGAAAAAGAATATATATATATATTCTATGTATATATAACTGAGTCACTTAGCTGTACAGCAGAAATTAACAACATTGTAAATCAACTATATTTCAATAAATTTTTAAAAATATGATGGAGTCTGACCACTCATTACAAGGACAAATGTGGGTAAGAAAAATATGCATTCACAATAGCTTGTTCTTTTTTTTTTTTTTATTTTTTTTTTCACAATAGCTTGTTCTTATGTAAAGAAACACTAACAGGAAGCTCAAGAAATGATCAGAACTGTGTATCTGCAGTGGCTGGAGTAACAGAGCTGGAGGGGGCCAGGACAGGTGGGCAGTGACTTTGCTTAAGTTAGGCTTTGTATCTCACAGGTTTATTGAAAATAAGCAGAAAAAAATATATACACTATGTTTTACTACTTCATCATGGGGTCGCAGAGAGTCGGACACTACTGAGCGACTGAACTGAACTGAACCTGTCTTTAATTTTAACTTTGTATCAAACCAGTCAATCCTAAAGGAAATCAACCCTGAATATTCATTGGAAGGAGTGTTGCTGAAGCTGAAGCTCTAATACTTTGGCCAGCTGATGCAAAGAGCTGACTCACTGGAAAAGACCCTGATGCTGGGAAAGATTGAGGGCAAAAGTAGAAGAGGAGGATGAGATGTTGAGATAGCCTCACTGACTCAGTAGATGTGAGCAAACTCCGGGAGATGGTGAAGGACAAGGAAGCCTGGTGTGCTACAGTGCAAGGGGTCAGAAAAAGTCAGACACAACTTAGGGACTAAACAATAACAATACATAGGAAACCACAGCCATTCCTTTAAACGCTAATGGCTACAAAAGTATAAACCATACAGAATGAAAATTTCCACATCCTTGCTAACTAAAAGGTTAAGGTGCATTCCAGTTTGCACTTTCTCTGTATCTCTCATCGAGGAGGGGGAAGAAGTATTTTCAGGAATAAATACAACTTTATAATACAACAAGGGTTTGGGTTTAGTTCTTTAAACACAGTAGAATTTTCAAAGATTGATGTAAGCTTTTATTTAAAATTTATTTTTAAGTGAAAGATAACAGCTTTAGTATATTGTATTGGTTTCTGCCATACATCAACATGAATCAACCCTAGGTATAAAAATGTCCTCTCCTTCTTTAATCTCTCTCCCTGACGTAAGCTTTGATTAACTGTCCTCACATCAGTGAAGAGAGAAATTCCATTGCTTTCGCTTTTTTTTCCTCAGGCTACACTGCATGGCTCGTAGGATCTTAGTTCCCCAAGCAGGGACTGAACTCCCGCCTGGGCAGTGAAAGCTCCTAACCACTGGTCCACCAGGAAATCCCCCGCTATAGCTTTTTAAATTTTAATATACTCTAAGTATAAGTGCTAAAGCTGAAACTGCAATACTTTGGCCACCTCATGCGATGAGCTGACTCACTGGAAAAAAGACTCTGATGCTAGGAAAGGTTGGGGGTGGGAGGAGAAGGGGACGACAGAGAATGAGATGGCTGGATGGCATCACAGACTCTGTGGACATGAGTTTGAGTGAACTCCGGGAGTTGGTGATGGACAGGGAGGCCTGGCCTGCTGTGATTCATGGGGTCGCGGAGAGTCGGACACGACTGAGCGACTGAACTGAACTGAAGTATTAGTCACTCAGTCGAGTCTAACTCTTTGTGACCCCATGGACTGTAGCCTGCCAGGCTCCTCTGTCCATGGAGTTCTCCAGCCAAGAATACTGGAGTGGGTTGCCATTTCCTTCTCCAGGGGATCTTCCCAACCCAGGGATTGAACCCAGGTCTCCTGCATTGGAGGGAGACTCTATTGACTGAGCCATCAGGGAATCCTGCAATATACTCTAAAGACGGGCACACTGATGTAAAAGAAAATGCATACCTGAAAATGTAAGCACATTCATCTCACATCTTGAGCTTCTCTTCCCTAAAAGGAACAAAGATTCTATTTAGTTCCACTACTGTCTTGCCTTACTGACATCATCTCTCTCAATCAACTCTGTTTTTTTAAAGCCCAAGAAACTAAAAATGTTATTTCCCACACAGGGAATTAATTACAAAGTGTTAAAGGAAGTTAGAGCCAAATGACTGCACTGTTTAATGGAGAGAGGAATCCAAGGGAAAAAAACCACAAACGCTGGAATCAGCACAGATAAGCAGCCTGAGCCCTACAGGACAGACGGAGCCACACTCAGAAAATTTAATACATGCCAGGCTCTCCTGGGGGGCTTCCCAGGTGGCAGTGGTGGTAAAGAACCTGCCTGCCAATGCAGACGACATTAGAGACTCAGGTTCAATCCCTAGGTCTGGAAGATCCCTTGAAGGAGGGCGTGGCAATCCACTCCAGTATTCTTGCCTAGAGCACAGACAGAGGAGCGTGGCGGGCTACATTCCACAGAGTTGCTGAGTCAGACACAATTGAAACGACTGAGCAAGCACGCATGCACACAGGTTCTCCTGATTAAGACAGAACTGCTCGACCAGGTCAGCCCCTGGTGAAGGAGGGTAGGGCACTGGAGCAGCCACAGGAATGAACCCTGGGAGTGCCAGATGCTCTACTCTCCTTAGGGAATAAAGGGACCACTCCCTCTCTCAGGCATCTGTTACCCCAGTGAGAAAACTCAGCAGAATTCAATTTAAGGTTGTGACTCAAATGAACTCCCAAAGTTGTGACCCCTAACCCAGGACGTGGGGATTCCCAGGTGGCTCAGTGGTAAAGAATCTGCCTGCTGATGCAGGAGATGTAGGAGACCCGGGTTCGTTCCCTGGGTTGGGAAGATTGCGTGGAGGACAAAATGGCACCCCACTCCAGTATTCTTGCCAAGAGAATCCCATGGACAGAGGAGCCTGGCGGGCTACAGTCCATGGGGTTGCAAAGAGTCAGACATGACTGAGTTACTGAGCAAGAATGAAGGAACCCAACCCAGGACTCAGAACTCCTGACTGTCACAAACTTTCTCAATGTAGACAAATTATACTTTGAGCACAGCTACACTGTGAATGCAAAACTCCAACCCATGACTTGAAACATGTCTGGGGGGACCATGTGAACAACTTCAAAAGGGAGTCACCACATCCTCTCTCCCCACAAACCCCTTGCACCATGTGCACTTGTATCCCCAGCTTTCCAGGGCTCTGTCTCAGCTTAAGGGCTCCTTCCATTGTGGGTGTGAGCTGTGATTCCAGCAAATACACAAACCTGGTGTTTATGTAGAAAGGAGGGAAGAAAATAGAAGGCAATGGCAAGCCACTCCAGTATTCTTGCCTAGAAAATCCCATGGATGGAGGAGCCTGGTGGGCTGCAGTCCCTGGGGTCACTAAGGGTCGGACACGACTGAGCGACTTCACTTTCACTTTTCACTTTCACACATTGGAGAAGGAAATGGCAGCCCACTCCAGTGTTCTTGCCTGGAGAATCCCAGGGACGGGGGACCCTGGTGGGCTTCTGTCTATGGGGTCACACAGAGTCGGACACGACTGAAGTGATACAGCAGCAGTAGGTTAACAAGAAACCCATAAGTATCTACTACTCTCGGAAAATGTGAATTATTATTTCCATGGCAAGAAATTGTTTTATAAACAAGTAATTGGGGAAAGGATAAATTAGGAGTTTGGGATTAAAATATACACACTTCTATATATAAAACAGATAATCAACAAGGGCCTACTGTACAACTTAGGGAACTATACTCAATTTTGATAACCCATAATGGAAAAGGATCTAAAAAATTATATGCATACATGCGTATATACATATGTGCATGTATATATATGACTGAATCACTTTACTGTATACCTGAAACACACTGTCAATCAACTATATTTCAATAATCTTATTTATCTAGAACATTTTACTTTACCTTATTTTTATTAATTTTTATTGGCGTATAATTGCTTTGCAATATTGGGTTAGTTTCTACTGTACAGCAAGGTGAATCAGTTATACAAATACACATATCCTCTCTTTTTTAGATTTTCTTCCCATTTAGGGTACCACAGAGTACTGAGGGGAGTTCCCTATGGCATACAGTAGACTCTGATCAGTTATTTTATAGATAGTAGTGTAAAGATGTCAACCCCAATCTCCCAATTCATCCCTCAACTCATTTCAATAAAAAATTGTACTTGAACACCTCAAGCCTAAGTCCCGGAATTGCATTTGAACCCCCTCAAAAAAACCCCAAAACTGATAGAAAAAAAACCCCAAACAAAAACAGACTTCAGAAAATTACTACACCTGTTCCAGGGAGGAAGAAAAAGAGAAACAAGAATTTTTAATACAGCCAATGTAACAGAAAAACATTTTCTTTTTTCTGAAGTTCACCTATTCCTTGGCTCTCTGGAAATATTTTATACTATCTTTCCATCTCCACTGGTTACATAAATTTTAACTTTTGAATAATTGAGGCTCACATAAATGAATAAATCTTTCCAGGGTGACAGACCAGAGGAGGGGAGGGGTAATGCTGACAGGTAAGAATATCCAGGAACATTTCCAAAGGGGAAAATCCCCCGAAAAGACTTCCCATAGGACGTCTGCACCCAGGACAGATCCTGGGAGTAGAAGCACAAGGATTTCATACAACGTGGTTCCAGGTGGTTATCCTCAGCTTTCCTCTAATGTTAAATATACACAGCAAATATAACTGTTCAAAAGAGAGCCACCCGCAACTCTGCAGAGAAAGAATAGACAATTAAAATATGACGTCTGTTTGAAATACACCACGAAGGACAAATAGTTGATAAAGATGCTGTGAACTGAAGATAGAGAGTTGGCTTTAGGAATGTGAGAGGGATCTTGGAAATTTAGGGATTTACTGCCAGTCGTAGGAAGAGTTAATCTGGGGAGACAGAGTTCAGGATTTGAAACTCTGCTCTCCAAACTTGGAAAACTCAGGAGAAAACGGGCCCCCCTTGGGTAGAAAGAAGGGACTGGAGAATCCCATAGACCGAAACTCCTCCCCCGCACAAGCCACGGAGAACAAATCACGATGGTTCCCTGATGACCCTCCCCGGGGTCACCACACATTCTGGAGGAGACGTGGGGCTGTGCGGGTAAAGCTGCCCAGAGAGGCTCCGGGCTTAAAGTTACCGCCTGCAGGGGCCGGACGGGAAGCCCTAAGTCCCGGCTGCCGGCCCCACCCCCACGCTGGGAGCCGGAGCGGAAGGAGGTTGAGAGGCGCCCCCAGGTGGACTCGAGGCAACAAACCCCGGAGTGGACCGCACGGGAGGCGGTCCCGCCGAGGCCGACTGTCTCTCATCATCCCTGTCCCGCCTCCCGGTACCGAGACACCTCGCCCAGCACACTCACCACTTCACGCCTTCTGGGGTTCTCCGGCGTCATTCCTTAGACTCACGCGGCCTCTGCAGCTCACAGCGGTAATGAAGTTGCAGCGAATTAACCTGAGCTGCTTCAACGCTGGTGAGACTCCACGCAGAGCGTGCCAGGAGCGACCACTCGGTCTGCAGGACGTGGCCCCACCTACCTTCCCCTGCTTCGCTCCTGATTGGACAGTTCGAAGGCAACGCCCCCTTTTCCCGAGTAATAATTGGTCCAGATGCCACGTGGCTGAGCAGAATCAGCTTCCGCAGGTGGGTGGAAACCTACCCGCCTCCAGGGATTTTTGTTTTTAAACCACTCTTGTTACTTGTCCTAGAGGGACAGTGGCAACTTCCTCAGATACTTCAGGACGTGGGGACACCGGTGTGCACAAGGAATTCCAGAATCAGATTCCAGAAGAACCAACGTTCTTGTTCAAAGCAAGAGCAGGCCAACTGGAAAAAGAGGGTCTGAGGTCCTCCATCAGGAAAATAGTTCGCACAGACTGCGAAGCCACTGATGATACTATGACACGCGATTTCAAACACACTGAAAAATATCCTCACCGTGTGTAATAAACCTTCTGGCTCCATTTTTATCTTTATTGACAGCGTCGAGGTGTACACCCATCCCTTTTCCCCGCTCCATACATGTGGTATTTTAGCTAAAGAATCCCATGGCCTCCCAAGCACTTGTCTGGTGGGAAGTTTGAACCCTGCAGCCCTGGCCTGGGAAAATGGACTCTTCTCCCATCAACCAGAAGTTGTGCGATGTGTTCAATAATACTCTCAAGTATACATGTTACGTGAGAAGGAAATTTTAGTTTCGTAGTATGTGCCTAGAGATTTCGAAAAGTAAACGCTATGACATCCCAAAGGCAACTCAGTTACTATTGTCACCAATATAACAAGAAACAATAAAAAGTTTTGGAAATGTACCATACACTTGAAAACTTTTGATATTATTAACATACTGGTTCAAAATTTCTAATGAATTTATTTGAATAGTTTTATGAGGTAAAATACACATAGATTTCCTGCAAGACCCTGATGCTGGGAAAGATTGAGAACAAAAGGATAAGAGGGTGACAAAGGATGAGATGGTTGGATGGCATCACCGACTCAAAGGATGTGAGTCTGAGCAAACTCTGGGACAGAGTGAAGGACAGGGAAGCCAGACGTCCTGCATGGGCTCACAAAGAATCAGACACCACTGAGGGACTGGATAACAATAACCATTGAAGGGATGTTGCCTACAAATACATACATAAGGGCCCATCTTTGGGAACCCTGCCTTCACCTGTAAGGAGCATTAAACTAAAGTACCTTTGTTTAGCTACAGAAACGGAGAAGGCAATGGCACCCCACTCCAGTACTCTTGCCTGGAAAACCCCATGGACGGAGGAGCCTGGTGGACTTCAGTCCATGGGGTCACAAAGAGTCGGACACGACTGAGCGACTTCACTTTCACTTTTCACTTTCATGCATTGGAGAAGGAAATGGCAACCCACTCCAGTATTCTTGCCTGGAGAATCCCAGGGATGGAAGAGCCTGGTGGGCTGCCGTCTATGGGGTCGCACAGAGTTGGGCACGACTGAAATGAGTTAGCAGCAGCAGCAGCTACAGAAAACATCCTGATCAGGACAAGTTAACCACTAAAGGGATGTTGCCTATAAAGCTTAAATTATACATAGTGGCTCATCTCTGGAACCCTGAGTTGTATAATGAGCGTTAAGCTAAAATATCTATTTAGCTTACAGAAAACATCCCAATCAGGGTCACCTGTGAATGGCTGCAGGAAGGAAAAAATTAACACATCACCTTCAGAGTCTGATCAGAACCAGGAAATGTTTGACTTCGACCCTTTTAGTATAAAAGCAGGTTGAATTCTAAGTGAGAGAAGATTGTTCTTTGGGACACTAATCCTCCATCTTCTCAGTCATCTGGCTTTCCTGAATAAAGTTGCTATTCCTTGCTCCAACAACTTGTCTCTTGATTTCTTGGCCTGTCATGCAGCGAGCAGTATAAGCTTGGATTTGACAAAAATGACTTTTCTCTGCTTCTTGGGAGCACTTCCAGCATCACTAGTGGCACTTCCTATGGATCCTGTGGTGTTAAGCAAGGTTTACAGTATTGCACTGAGCACAATTAAAAAGACTCAAGAACCACCAGAGAACACTTTATACTGCCATACGAAATTTACTGGAGAGACATAAACTACTCAAGTGATGATTAGCATCACACAATATTTTATGGATACTTGCACGTCTTGAGCTCACCATAAGAACAACAGGAAGTGGCTACAAAGTTATTACAGTAAGACTTCCCTGGTGGTCCAGTGGTTAAGTGTCTGCCTGCCAATGCAGGAGTCATGTATTCGATCCTTGGTCCCACAACTACTGAAGCCTGTGCTCTAGTGCCTGTGTTCTGCAACAAGAAAAGCTACCACAAAGAGAAACCTGTGCACTGCAACTAGAGACTAGCCTCAGCTCACCACAGCTAGAGAAAGTTGGCAGGCACCAACAAAGACCCAGCACAGCCAAAAAAAATTTATTACAATACTAGAGTACATACTATAGTTAATTTTATGCAATTATGATTTGATACTACATATTTACACTTCTCTCAACTGTGAATGGTGCCATGTATGGTCCATGTGTATATGAGATTTGATAAGTTTTAACTTTTTATAATAGATATATTTCATGGTAGCAAATGACCAAATAGACTAGTATCTACATTTAGTACATTCACAACATAGCTAGCTTTTCCTTAATTTTTTCAGTATTTCTGGGCTACAAGGTTTATCTGCAAGTTTTTTTCAAATTGTTGTAAATCTCTAAAGTTCTTTCCAGTATATTCTTTGGAAAAAATCTGCATACAAGCGGACATGTGCAGTTCAAACCCATGTTGTTTGAGGGTGAATTATACTTTCTATAAGTCTATTGAGATGATCATGCCATTTTTGCTTTCTACTGTATTAATACATTTTATTGCATAAGTTGAATTTGAGCTATTAACCTACCGTACCATCCCTGAAGGGCTTCTTAGGTGGCTCAGTGGTAGAGAATCTGCCTGCCAATGCAGGAGACACAGGAGACGCAGGTTTGATCCCTGGGTTGGGAAAGCCCCCTGGAGGAGGACATGGCAACCCACTCCAGTATTCTTGCCTAAAGAATTTCGTGGACAGAGGAGCCTGGTGGGCAGCAGCATCCCTGAAGTAAATCAAACTTAATTGTGTTGTGGTTAAAGATGCTGGACTGTATTTTTCAGTATTGTTGATTTTTGGATGGTATCCATTTTCACATGGAAAATTGGTTTCTTGATTTTTTTGGCAATATCTTTGGTTTTAGAATCAGAGTAATACTGGTCCTATTGAATGAGTCTGAAGTGTTGTGTTGATTCTACTTGGGGGGAGTGTTTCTGAAAAATCATTAAAACTTTGAAAGTTTTGGGGAATTCTATGCTGAAGCCATTTAGGTCTGGGTTTTCCTTTTGAGTAGTTTTTTTGTTAGTAATTCAACCACGTCACTTGTTACACTTACAATCAGAAAATCCTTTTTATTTTCTGTAGAATGTATTATTTTTTAGAGATTTGTCCATTTCATCTAAGTTATCTAATTTGTTGTGATACTTTTGTTCATTGAATCCCTTTATAATGTTTTTGTATTTTTAGCCACAATGCAAGGCATCTGAGATCCTTGTTCCCTGACCAGGGATCAAAGCCCCTGACCCCTGCAGTGGAAGTACAGAGTCCTAACCACTGGAATTCCCCTAAATTTCTTTATAATCCTTTTTATTGCTGTAAGGTTGGTGAAATAGTCTCTGTGTCTGATTTTAGGAATTCGAGTCTTCTCACTGTCTGTCAGTCTAGCTAAAGGTTTGTCAATTTTATTGATTTTTTTTAAACAACCCACTTTTGATTTTATTGATTTTCTGTATGCTGTTTCTATTCTCTGTTTTCTGCTCTTTTTTATTTCCTTCATGTCCTTGGGAGTGGTGGTGTTGGTTGCCCATCCTTTCAAGTATGATAAGGTACAAGGTAAGATTATTGATTTGAGATCTTTTAGCACGTCTCTGTGGATTTCTTTGACACATGGGGCAGTGTTCTGTAGTCACATGAGGTGTACTTATAGTGTTTCACACGTCTTTTATTTTCATGTCAATATCTTGCCACTTGTGTATATAATATTGAAGTGAGATACTCCAATTACTGTTACTTGTTTTTCCCTTCATTTCTCTTTTGCTTCATTTATTTTGGCAAAGCTTCAATAAGTTATGAGAGAACACAGACCTAGCAAGACAGAAAGACAAGACACTGTTCCAGTCAAGAGACCATACTCTTGATGGCAATGTTTCAAAATCCCTCAGCTTCTCTGGTGACTCTGATGGTAAAGAATCCACCTGCAATGTGGGAGACCTGGGTTCGATCCCTGGGTTGGGAAGATTCCCTGGAGGAGGGCATGCAACACACTCCAGTATTCTTGCCTGGAGAATCCCCATGGCCAAAGGAGCCATGACTGAGCGACTAAGCACACACACACACACATTGCTGTGCACTTTAGAGCCAAGGTACCCCATTAGCACAAATAATCAAGGCACTGTAGGACTTGGATACGGCAGCATGAGAGAAAAAAAAGTTCTTGCAGCCCTGATGATATTTTTGTGGGAAAAGACACATGGTTAGGAAATGGTAAAGCTTTGGCTTATAGATGGAAATGAAGGCTTTGATGGAATGAAAAGCAAAGGAGAAAAAGGAAAGATATAAGCATCTGAATGCAGAGTTCCAAAGAACAGCAAGGAGAGATAAGAAAGCCTTCCTCAGCGATCAGTGCAAAGAAATAGAGGAAAACAACAGAATAGGAAAAACAAGAGATCTCTTTAAGAAAATTAGAGATTCCAAGGGAACATTTCATGCAAAGATGGGCTCGATAAAGGACAGAAACGGTATGGACCTAACAGAAGCAGAAGACATTAAGAAGAGGTGGCAAGAATACACAGAAGAACTGTACAAAAAAGAGCTTCATGACCAAGATAATAACGATAATGTGATCACTGACCTAGAGCCAGACATCTTGGAATGTGAAGTCAAGTGGGCCTTAGAAAGCATCACTATGAAGAAAGCTAGTGGAGGTGATGAAATTCCAGTTGAGCTATTTCAAATCTTGAAAGACGATGCTGTGAAAGTGCTGCACTCAATATGCCAGCAAATCTGGAAAACTCAGCAGTGGCCACAGGACTGGAAAAGGTAAGTCTTCATTCCAATCCCAAAGAAAGGCAATGCCAAAGAATGCTCAAACTACTGCACAATTGCACTTATCTCACACGCTAGTAAAGTCATTCTCAAAATTCTCCAAGCCAGGCTTCAGCAATATGTGAACCATGAACTCCCAGATGTTCAAGCAGGTTTTAGAAAAGGGAGAGGCACCAGAGATCAAATTGCCAACATCTTCTGGATGATGGAGAAAGCAAGAGAGTTCCAGAAAAACATCTATTTCTGCTTGACTATGCCAAAGCCTTTGACTGTGTGGATCATAGCAAACTGTGGAAAATTCTGAAAGAGATGGGAATACCAGACCACCTGACTTGCCTCTTGAGAAACCTGTATGCAGGTCAGGAAGCAACAGTCAGAACTGTACATGGAACAACAGACTGGTTCCAAATAGGAAAAGGAGTACGTCAAGGTTTTATACTGTCACCTTGCTTATTTAAGTTATATGCAGAGTACATCATGAGGAAGGCTGGGCTGGAAGAAGCACAAGCTGGAATCAAGATTCCAGCTGGGAGAAATATCAATAACCTCAAATATGCAGATGACACCACCCTTATGGCAGAAAGTGAAGAGGAACTCAAAAGCCTCTTGATGAAAGTGAAAGAGGAGAGTGAAAAGGTTAGCTTGAAGCTCAACATTCAGAAAACTAAGATCATGGCATCTGGTCCCATCACTTCATGGGAAACAAATGGAAAAACAGTGGAAACAGTTTCAGACTTTATTTTTTGGGGCTCCAAAATCACTGCGGATGCTGATTGCAGCCATGAAATTAAAAGACGCTTACTCCTTGGAAGGAAAGTTATGACCAACCTAGATAGTATATTAAAAAGCAGAGACATTACTTTGCCAACCAAAGTCTGTCTAGTCAAGGCTATGGTTTTTCCAGTGGTTATGTATGGATGTGAGAGTTGGACTGTGAAGAAAGCTGATCGCCGAAGAATTGATGCTTTTGAACTGTGGTGCTGGAGAAGACTCTTGAGAGTCCCTTGGACTGCAAGGAAATTCAACCAGTCTATTCTGAAGGAGATCAGTCCTGGGTGTTCACTGGAAGGACTGATGCTAAAGCTGAAGCTCCAGTACTTTGGCCACCTCATGTGAAGAGTTGACTCACTGGAAAAGATTCTGATGCTGCGAAGGATTGGGGGCTGGAGAAGGCGACGACAGAGAATGAGATGGCTGGATGGCATCACCGACTCTATGGACATGAGTTTGAGTGAACTCCGGGAGTTGGTGATGGACAGGGAGGCCTGGCGTGCTGTGATTCATGTGGTCGCAAATAGTTGGACACGACTGAGTGACTGAACTGAACTGAAAATAATAATGAGATAATAGGGAAACTGGGGTGTATATATATCTTTTCACTGAGGGTAGGTGCGACAGTGAATGGTGATGTCATTATTGATCACGAATTTCTACAATGTAATACATCTTTAATACTTTTTCAGGAACTCCTTGGCTGTGTAAGTAAATGTTTAGTACCAAGTTGTGTCCAACTCTTGCAGTCCCATGGACTGTAGGCCACCAGGCTCCTCTGTCCAATGGATTTGTCAGGCAAGAATACTGGAGTGGATTGCATCTCCTTTTCCTGGAGAACTTCCTGACCCAGGGATTGAATCTGCATCTCCTAATTGGCAGGCAGATTCTTTACCACTGAGCCACCTGGGAAGCTGTGTCAGTAAATAGGCTGCATCAATATAGAAATTCTGCATTCTTGTAATTAACAGTAAAGATTCCCTGTAAAGAGAAAGATACAGACATGGTTCCTCTTCATTTTTGCAATTGTTAAACATTTTGTATATAGAATGTGTGCTCATGAGTTTGACATTGTTGGACATTGGCTCTTGGAACTTCCTAGTGGTTTGGGCCATGTTGTTTGTGGTGGTTTATTTTTAAGCACCTCATTTGAGGGGATTTTAATTTACCTTTAACTTTTAAAATTGTTACAATATTTGGTGCTTTCATTTTGCTGCTTAACACACCAATTAACAATGTTTACCTTATTAAAGCATGGATTTCCTCCTATTTAGGGAAATACATTCATCTGTACTGTTCAAACCCATCCTGAGTTTATTCTACAAGTAGAGTGACGACTTGGAGAAGGAAATGGCAACCCACTCCAGTATTCTTGCTTGGAGAATCCCAGGGACAGGGGAGCCTGGTGGGCTGCCATCTGTGGGGTTGCACAGAGTCGGACACGACTGAAACGACTTAGCAGCAGCAGCAGCAGCAGCAGCAGAGTGATGACTACTCAAGTTTGTTGTGATTTCTCAGTGGAAACATAAAAAAAAAAAAAATAGGGGATGTTTAGAGGCAATCATACAAGGAATAATTGAGGTGAGCTGTAGAGAGAGGGTATTACTTTGGGTAATATCCTAATTTATTATAAAAGGAGAAATGAGAACTTTTGTGTCTTTTTATTGCAGGAGTGGTTGGAAGTCTTGTGCATCAGTGATTCATTGGCCTGTTTTAACATTCGAGGTTTCATTTCCATATGCTTAGACTTCCAGCATCTGTTGTGTAAGAGTAGGAGACAAAAGTAATAGCTGTGAGTTTTTATGAAGTTTTATAAATATATATAAAGCTTTTATACTTATTTATAGATAGGTAGATAAGAAGAAAGAAAATAACACAAATGCCTTTGTATGCTGCTGCCGCTGCCAAGTCACTTCAGTCGTGTCCGACTCTGTGTGACCCCATAGACGGAAGCCCACCAGGTACCCCCATCCCTGGCACTCTCCAGGCAAGAACACTGGAGTGGGTTGCCATTTCCTTCTCGTATGTGTGAAAGTGAAAAGTGAAAGTGAAATCGCTCAGTTGTGTCCGACCCTTAGCGACTGCTGCTAAGTCACTTCAGTCGTGTTCGACTCTGTGTGACCCCATAGACGGAAGCCCACCAGGCTCCCTCATCCCTGGGATTCTCCAGGCAAGAACACTGGAGTGGGTTGCCATTTCCTTCTCCAATGTGTGAAAGTGAAAAGTGAAAGTGAAGTCGCTCAGTCGTGTCTGACCCTTAGCGACTAGGAGAATATTAAACTCTCCTGAACTTCAAGTGTTCAACATTTTTCCCCACCACTCTGAGATTCTTTCCAGGAAGAACTGAAGCACTGGGGAAGAAGGACATGGGCCACAACAGGCCTTTTTGCAACCCTGTCTGAACACCCACTAGGGCTGCACTTCTCCTCATTTCATCACATAACTAGGAGTGAAGTGAGAGGGCTCCCAGGTCTGTCTTTGAGTCTTAGCTTCCTCGAACAGATCTTTGGACATACTGTGGTTCTGAAACCTAAAGGTGTATCTCAAGTGGAATTTGCTGGGGACATCCTCATTCAAGTGCATCACCATCAGTTCCCTCCATGGACACCCACAAACCATTTCCAAGTCATTGTTTACCAAATTAGGCCTACTTAGGCCTGCTTACTTCGAAATAGCTTTAGAAACCAATGCATATTCCATGCTGAAAAATTGATCTGAGGTAACACCAGGGGCAGAGAGTGACAGAAACACTCATCAGAACCCGTGTCATGGGCATATCCCATTGACCACAGTGACCATAGGCACTGCATATTTATCAGATCCACTTGCTTACTTATTAATGCAACACTTCGAAAGGGGACACAAATACCTCTAGTATTTTTTTCTTTTTTTTAAAAAAAGTTTTATTTAAATATTTATTTACTGCATCAGGTCTTAGTTGCAGCATGTACATATCTCAGAAAATGGATGTCAAACAGTCAGTGGTGGTTTTGAGGATACTTGACTGGAAGGAAAAAATGTAGAAAATGGGCTGGAAGATAGTATACCTGAAGCTCCTATGCATTCGGCTCTCTTTAAATATGGTGACTGTGAAATCTGACTAATACCTTCCTTATTTCTGCCTTCCAAATCTCTGGGAAGTCACACTATTGGTGGACTCTAACAGGGAACCATAAAGAAGATGAGTTCTGGAAAATCTAATTCTTAACATTACCTACAGAGAGGCTAGCTCTAGCTTTAGATTTTGTTGCCCTACCATAAGCCTCTCTTCTTTTTTATTTATTTACTTGGCTGCATTCGGTCTTAGTTGGAGCATAGGGGATCTTCATTGCATTATGTGGGATCTTTCATTGAGGCACACAGGCTCAGCTGCTCCACGGCATGTGGGTTCTTAGTTCCCTGAGCAGGGATCAAACCCAGGTCTCCTGCATTGCAAGGAAGATTCTTAACCACTGGACCACCAGGGAAGTTCCTAGGCCACTCTTCTTAATTCCAAGTCTATTCACCAAATTATAATCAGGAGGAAAGATACAAAGCAAGATATAAATATGAAAATAATTATTCACATAGAAACTATATTCACTTATAAGTGAGGCATACACAAATATTTATTGAACAGTTTATTAGTATAGAAAATGTTAAAAGGCTCTTGTACTCTTCACTCCAACAAAAGAGCTTGGTAAGAAAGATAAATAGATATACTGGACTAGAGATATCCGAGAACTGCCACAAGGCTGTTAGGAAAATCCAAATACCAAATTGTCATTTCTCAGTGGCTCCTTAACACAGAGCAAATCAAACATCATAAAACAATTTTAACCTAATTGCATTATTAGAAATTTACTTTGATTCACCTATGATCCAACTGGCTTCAAAAAGAAAAGAGAAAATATAACTGATTTAAAGAAAAAGCTCTATTAATTTTATGTACCACTGTGGAAACAAGACTTACAGAGTCATCTCCCCTCATATTCATTTCTGAGAGTAATAACTAGAAATTCAAACTGTCCAATAGTGCACTTTAAGAAAGAGGATTGATAAACACAATATATTTCCAACTTTAATAACAACTTTTTCCTGTTTTCTGAAAGATTACACATAGATTAATTTTCATCAAGCTTTCTCATATTACTTATATTTCTTTCCAATGTGAGTTTTCACATGTAAAGATGTGGGCTCACTGAAACCTTTCCAAAACTGTTTAACTCAGGAGTTTTTGTCCAGTGAGTCCTTTCATTCTTTTGCAATTGGAATGACAGAAAGTTTTCTGACATTTTTTTACATTATATAGTAACTCTGCAGTGTGCACTCTCTTTAAATGGTTTGTGACAAATGAAGGCTTTACCATACTCCCTCCACTCTGATCTTTTTCAAGTCATCAAAAATAAATAAAAACCTCCAGTAACATCTGAAGGCTTTTCCATATCCCTTACAGTCACAGGGTTTCTCTTCAGGATGAATTCTTTCATGCATTTCTAAGGAGGTATAATTTTTGCAGGACTTCCTACATTGTTTACAACGTTTCTCTTCTATGGGAATCCTTTCATGTGTTTGCAAACTTTGAAACTATCTTAAGGTTTTCCCACCTTGTTTACACTGATAGGCTTTCTCTCCAGTGTGGCTTCTTTAACATTTTCAAAGTGAAGTTGGTTGACTAAAGGCTTCTCTATATTCCTTATTTATAAAATTTCTTCTCAGTGTGAACTCGTTTGTGCTTTTGGAAGGAAGTGTAATATCTGAAAGCTCTACTGCATTGTGAGCATTCATAGGGTTTCTCTCCCGTGTGCAATCTCATGTGTATTCTCAAGGTGTGGTGATGGGAGAGGGCTTTCCCACATTCCTTGCATTTGTAGGGTTTCTCTCCAGTATGAGTTCTTCTGTGTGACTGGAAGAACTGTGGTAATTGAAAGCCTTACCACATTGTTCACATTTATAGGGTTTCTCTCCAGTGTGAATCCTTTGATGTATTTGAAAGGAACTAGGAGAAATGAAGGCTCTCTCACATTCCTGACATTTATAAGGTCCATCACCAGTGTGAGTGATCACGTGTGTTCGAAGGTTTGAGAGACTTCTGAAGGTTCTCCCACACTCCTTGTATTCATAAGGCTTTGCCCCAGTATGAATTCTTTCATGTTCCCAAAAAGAACTAGGATAACTGAAGGCTTTACCACACTGGTTACATTCATAGGGTTTCTCACCTGTGTGAATCCTTTGATGTGTTCTAAAAGTATGATAATATCTAAAGAATTTTTCACATTGCTTACACTGATAGGGTTTCTTTTCACTGTGGGTTGTTTCATGTGTTTGCAATGAAGAGGAACAATTAAAAGCTTTCTCACATTCCTTACATGTATACGAAGCATTTCCAGTGTATGTTATACCATGTGTCTTTGAAACCCTGTGCTCCACATGAAGGCCTCCCCACATTCCTTACATTCATAGGGTTTTTCTCCTGTGTGGACTCTTTCATGTGCTTGAAAGGATGCTTGGGAATGGAATGCTTTCCCACATTCCTCACATTTATATTTTTTCTCTCGATTGTGATTTTTCTCACGGGTCTCCAAAAATTGGAGATAGCCAAAGGCTTTACCACATTCCTTACATCTATATGGCTTCTCTCCATATTTCTGATACTCAGGTGGTTTATGTTCAGTGTGATAACTCATGTCTTTTAAGGGATGAATGACATGTAAACACTTTTCCACATACACTGCATTCACGTGGTTCCATTCTATTAGTTTTCTTGTTCAGATTGAGGTTTGGAGTAATACTGAAGTTTTCTCCACACTGACTACCCTCTTTGCTTTCACAGAGTCTTTCTACTACATGACTTCTGTGGAAAAAAAACCAAACAAACAAGGAGTACATTATTAATGAGTTCTTTATTAACAATTTTATATTTAGGAGGACATTTGAAGTACATTTTTATCACTTATAGCAATAGTGTAGGTTTTATGCCTTGTCTCAATGGTTTCAAGTTTAATATAAGAAATGCTCTTGGAATCATCAAAACAGTGACAACTCACATAGAGAATTTATTTAAGGTGTTGAACTATTTTGCAAACACTGAACATCTATGTCACATGAGTAATTTTGGTGAAAATTTTCCAAGAATAACTAAATTTGGAGCACTAGTTTTTTCCTCCTTTTAAAATTGCATAACATAACAGAATACTCACATGAACTACTATATTATACTGCGGGTATGACTTACCTTAATTTTCTCCCCTGATTTTTGTACTAATCTTCAATGTCATGATCTTCCCATTTTTCTCCTAAATTGCAGATCAAGGAAAATGATTCCAAAATATTATTAGTTATAGAAAAATGACTAGATTCTATATCCATTGTTGGCTGTGACCTTGCCTAGTTTTATTTAGCAACAACCTGCATTTCCACATTTAATATCTTGGAACAATAAGCAAGAAACACTTGTTGTTACTAATTAACAAAGTAAAGGCAAGTTGTCATCCTCACCTATTGAGACCATGTTCCTCAAGGTTTCCCGCATCACATCTCTATAGAGTTTCTTCTGTGAAGGATCCAGGAAAGCCCACTCTTCCAGGGTGAAGTTCACAGCCACATCCTCAAAGGCCACTGAGTCCTGAAGCATCCCAAATGTCTGTATAGAAGGATGTGTGAGACTAACAGCCCTGGACATCTATACACCATTTATATGAAGACTCATTTTATGTATGAGTCTGTCACCTGTCTGACTTGATTATGAGAAACTCACTCTCTGTCCACACTTACTTCCTTATAAATTTAACAGTGTCATGAAAACATGCAAATTAATTATACAGTTTATTGTGATCTCATCAGATATTATTTCTGTCTCATCACAGGGTCTACGCATGTTGGGAAATGACAGAAATGCTACACACATGAAACAAATATTATCATTTTAAGATCATGGATTCCTTGTGAGGAAAACTCTTCCCTATCCCTTACTACCCACTATTTACAGCACTCCCATGAGGCAGAGGGTGAAATTTGCATATGATTTTACTAAGTAAAAACACAGAAGAACTATAAGATTTTACTTCTATCCCTATCACCAAACATGAGTGTCCAGGACAAGTAGAAATCCAGCTTTTAATAAGATCCAACTAGCTATTTAGTCCTTAAGTTCCAGGTTTTTAGAAATAGTACAGTGATGTAGCTGGTGGAATGAAAATATCCTGACTACCAGGATGTATTGCTTTTAACTTGTGTAATATTTACCACAGGCTCAGTTCTCCCTTTTTCTCTCTGATTTTATCTCAAAACTTATTTGGTATTTAGAGCTCAGATATCAGGAAGAAGATGTCACAACTTAGACCACAAATTCCCTATACTCATGCACCTTGGGGCTGCTCAGAGGCACACAAAGTCACACAAAGTGGAATAATATGCCAGAAGCACTCTTTATGGCAGAACCAGAACACTGTGCCCTGTGCTTTGCTGACCTTGGGTAACAGGTTAAGAGCTGCAGATTGCAAGTGTGTTCATTGAAAATCACAATGGATTCATGGTAATTTGACCTTAAAATATAATGAAGGATTCAGCAGTGCTGTCCTCCAAACAACCTTAAAATCTCTGTTTTCAAACTGCAGGAAGAAGTGGTTTCAAAACCAACCATTCTAGAGGCTGTTCTCCCAAGTTCTCTAATTCCCAAACACTCCTATCTGGTCTACAGAAGTACGATGGCTTGACCACTGAACATACGAATCCCTTCGCTGATGACAGCACACAGTGCCAATAGCGTATGAAAGGGTTTACTTCCCATAATTGAGGTGTCTGGGGAAAGTAAGGCCTACTTCTCCAGCAGTCGGGAAATGCCTTAAGAGAGAAAGGAGCCTGGACTTTTTTTAAAAATTAGGGGTGGTTTTGGCTTCACACACAAGAACAGGATCTTACGAGGGCTTAACGTCTTGTTACTGCCAATAGAAAGGAGCACCAAGGCACTCATCATTATGTGGAGGTATGGGTCAAAGAGAAATGAGGGGAAGGGCCCTGCATACATTCCCTTCTCTCTGAGGAATCTGGATTTTTTCTCTGGTTAAACCTATGGGGAAAAAAAGAGAAATGGGTGGGGGAAATGAGACTTTAAAGTTAATAGCAGTCAACCATCAAAAACAGGAGTCAGAGAACTCTGATTTTGGGTCTGCTATTTAAGGAACTTGGGGGACTTCCCTGGTGGTCCAGTGGTTAGGAATTCACCTTGCAGTGCAGGGATGCAGATTGGATCACTGGTCAGTGTCTAAGATTCCACATGTCTTGGAGCAACTAAGCCTGTGTGCCACAACTACTGAGCCCAGGTGCCATAAGCAGAGAGAGTCCAAGCACTGCAACAAAAGATCCTGCACAACACAACAAAGATTCTTTGTGCCATGACTAAGATCTGAAGTAACCTAAACAAATAAATAAACATTTTAAAGAACTTGGATGCCATTCCCAACTTCATAGAAAAAATTTGAAATCAATAACTCTTCTTAGATCCATCAGAGCACTGATGTCACAGGAAAAACACTGTTTTCAAAATTGAGAAAGAGAAAATAAAGATACAAGGCCTGGGGACTTCCTTGGTGATCCAGTGGTTGGGAATCCACTTTGCAATGCAGGGGTTCAAGAGCTGGATCCCTGGTCGGGAACTAGGATCCTATATGCTCAGGGCAGTTAAGCCATGCACAGCAGCTGGAGGGCCCACTTGCCACAACTACTGAAGCCTGCCCACTTATATAGCCTGAGGGCCACAATTAGCCTGTGTGCCACACCTGGAGAATTTGTGTGTCGAAGCAATGGATCCCAACTAAGACCCAATGGAGCCAAAATCAAACAAATATTTTAAAAAATTAATTGATGGCAAACCACAAATGCAGGAAGCTCAGAAAACACTTTATAAAGAGTCCAGCTGCCAGTATAGAAGACACCAGTTCGATCCCTGATCTGGGAAGATCCCACATGCCTTGTAGCAACTAAGCCCATGCACCACAACTATTGAACCTATGATCCAGAGCTCAAGAACTACAACTACTGAGCTCACAAGCCACAACTACTAAAGTCTGGGCACTCTGGAGTCTGTGCTCCATGACAAAAGAAACCCCCACCCCCCTTTGCCACAACTTGAAAAGGCCAGCACAGCAACAAAGACCCAGCACAGCCAAAAATAAATAAATAAAAATAAAATTATAAAAAAATGCACACCCAAGTATTTCATATTGAAACTGAAGAAAGAATATATTGAAAAGATGTAGAAGAAACACCTTAGTTTACACAGATTTTTAAAAATTTACTTTAAGTATAGTCGATTTACAATGTTGTGTTAATTTCTGCTGTATATCAAAGTGAATCAGTTATACATATACATTCCTTTGCATATTCCTTTCCATTATGGTTGATTGGAAAGTGGAAAGCAAAAGTTGCTCAGTTGTGTCTGACTCTTTGCAACCCTATGGACTATACAGTCCATGGAATTCTCTAGGCCAGAATACTGGAGTGGGTAGCCTTTCTCTTCTCCAGGGGATCTTCCCAACCCAGGGACCAAACCCAGATCTCCCACATGGCAGGCGGATTCTTTACCAGCTGAGCCACAATGGCTGATTACAGGATACTGAATACAGTTTGTTGTGCTATAGCGTAGGATCTTGCTGTTTGCCCATTCTATATGTAATAGTTAGCATCTGTTAGAAATAGAGGAAAACAACAGAACAGGAAAAACAAGAGATCTTTTCAAGAAAATTAGAGATATCAAGGGAACATTTCATGCAAAGATGGGCTCGATAAAGGACAGAAATGGTATGGACCTAACAGAAGCAGAAGATATTAAGAAGAGGTGGCAAGAAGACACAGAAGAACTGTACAAAAAAGAGCTTCATGACCCAGATAATCACGATGGTGTGATCACTCAACTGGAGCCAGACATCTTGGATTGTGAAGTCAAGTAGGCCTTAGAGAGCATCTCTATGAACAAAGTTAATGGAGGTGATGGAATTTCAGTTGAGCTATTTCAAATCCTGAAAGATGATGCTGTGAAAGTGCTGCACTCAATATGCAAGCAAATTTGGAAAACTCAGCAGTGGTCACAGGACTGGAAAAGGTCAGCTTTCACTCCAAACCCAAAGAAAGGGAATGCCAAAGAATGCTCAAACTACCGCACAATTGCACTCATCTCACACGCTAGTAAAGTCATGCTCAAAATTCTCCAAGACAGGCTTCAACAATATGTGAACCGTGAACTTCCAGATATTCAAGCAGGTTTTAGAAAAGGCAGAGGCACCAGAGATCAAATTGCCAACATCCGCTGGATCATGGAGAAAGCAAGAGAGTTCCAGAAAAACATCTATTTCTGCTTCATTGACTATGCCAAAGTCTTTGACTGTGTGGATCACAATAAATTGTGGAAAATTCTGAAAGAGATGGGAATACCAGACCACCTGACCTGCCTCTTGAGAAACCTGTATGCAGGTCAGGAAGCAACAGTTAGAACTGGACATGGAACAATGGACTGGTTCCAAATAGGAAAAGGACTACATCAAGGTTGTATATTGTCACCCTGCTTATTTAACTTGTATGCAGAGTACATCATGAGGAACGCTGGGCTGGAAGAAGCACAAGCTGGAATCAAGATTGCTGGGAGAAATATCAATAACCTCAGATATGCAGATGACACCACCCTTATGGCAGAAAGTGAAGAGGAACTCAAAAGCCTCTTGATGAAAGTGAAAGAGGAGAGTGAAAAGGTTAGCTTGAAGCTCAACATTCAGAAAACAAAGATCATGGCATCTAGTCCCATCACTTCATGGGAAATAGATGGGGAAACAGTGGAAACAGTGTCAGACTTTATTTTTTGGGGTTCCAAAATCACTGCAGATGCTGATTGCAGCCATGAAATTAAAAGACGCTTACTCCTTGGAATGAAAGTTATGATCAACCTCCGTTCCGTTCCGTCGCTCAGTCGTGTCCGACTCTTTGTGACCCCGTGGACTGTAGCCTACCAGCCTAGATAGCATATTAAAAAGCAGAGACATTACTTTGCCAACAAAGGTCCGTCTAGTCAAGGCTATGGTTTTTCCTGTGGTCATGTATTGATGTGAGAGTTGGACTGTGAAGAAAGCTGATCGCCGAAGAATTGATGCTTTTGAACTGTGGTGCTGGAGAAGACTCTTGAGAGTCCCTTGGAATGCAAGGAGATCCAACCAGTCCATTCTAAAGGGGATCAATCCTGGGTGTTCACTGGAAAGACTGATGCTAAAGCTGAAACTCCAATACTTTGGCCACCTCATGCGACGAGTTGACTCACTGGAAGAGGCTCTGATGCTGGGAGTGATTGGGGGTAGGAGGAGACGGGGACGACAGAGAATGAGATGGCTGGATGGCATCGCCGACTCGATGGACATGAGTTTGAGTGAACTCCGGGAGTTGGTGATGGACAGGGAGGCCTGGCGTGCTGTGATTCATGGGGTCGCAAAGAGTCGAACACGACTGAGCGACTGAACTGAACTGAACTGAATCCCTAACTCCCAGTTCATCTGTCTCAACTCTCTTCCTCTTGGCAATCACAAGTCTGTTCTCTGTATCCATGAGTGTTTCTGTTTCATAGATAAGTTCATTTGTGTTATATTTTAGATTCCACATATAAGTGACATCATATGATATTTGTCTTTTTCTTTCTGATTTACTTTACTTAGTATGATAATCTCTAGGTCCATCCATGTTGCTGCAAATGGCATTATTTATTCTTTCTTTATGACTGAATAGTATTGCACTGTGTGTGTGTATACATTTGTGTATACACAAATGTGTATATATACACAATGTCTATTCATCTGTATATGGACATTTAAGTTGTTTCCATGTCTTGGCTATTGTGAGTAGTATTGCTATGAACATAGGGGTTCATGTGTCTTTTCTATTTATAGTTTTGTTTGGTTATATGCTCAGGATTTGGATTGGTTGCTCATATAGCAACTCTATTGCTAGTGTTTTTGAGGAACCTCCATAGTGTTTTCCATAGAGGCCGCACCAATTTACATTCTTAGTAACAGTGCAAGAGGGTTCCTAGTTCTCCACATTCTCTCCAGCACTTTTTATTTATAGTCTTTTTAATGATGGTCATTCTAACTGGTATGAGGTGGTACCTAACTGCAGTTTTGATTTGCACAGAGAAAAAAAGATTTGAATTAAATCAGACATGTTTTCAGAAACCATGCAAGGAAGAAGAGAGTGGACTGAAATGCTATACAGGCATACTTCATTTTGTTGTGTTGCACTGTAGTTTGTGGAAACCCTACATTGCCAGATGATAGTTAACATTTTTTAGCAATCAAGTTTTTAAATTGAGCTATATAAATTGCTTTTTAGACATAATGCTACTACATAGTTAATAAGCTATGATATAGTACAAATATAACTTTTATATGCACTGGGAAACCAAATGATAAGTGTGACTTACTTTATTGCAGTGGTCCTGAACAGAATCCCCAATTTGAGGTCTCCTTGTATTTCAAGTTTTGAAAGAAAAAACACTCTTCTAGTTTTCAAATCCCAAAGGTAATCCTCTGAAAATATTAATTTAATAAAATTATAAACAGCCAGTCAAGACAATGAAGAAGGAAAACAGAAATTACTAACATCAGAAATAAAAGAAAGGAGAAATAAGCATGGAAAAGGATTTGACAGCAACCAACATCCATTTATGATAACAAACAATGCTCACTATTTGCTCAGCAAGATTAACAAATGTACCACAGTCATATAAGAAATAAAAAACAATATAGTGCAAACTGTGGATGCAGAGAGAGGGATTATGTATATTTTCTGATACATTTCTCTATATTTCCTAATCAATTTTCCTATAAACTTAAAACTGCCCTAAAATAACTGAAGTGTACGTACTATAAGAAAAAAAGATGAAGACAAAGTCATTACCCCTGATGACTGACCAATGACTGAAACAGGATACCTTTCATCCAACTGATTTGCATTTATTCAATAAGGCAGCACATGGTGCTCCATGAGCCCAACACCAGTAAGAGAGGTGAAACTTCCACTGAATGCCCTGTTGGACAGAACTGCACAGCAAATTCTGAGAAGCGCTATGGTTACTATCAACATCTCTAGAACTCTAACGTGGATGAGAAGTGCCCTGGCAAGACCGTGAATAGTGGACCTAGTACATGTACAGAAGAGTGTTACCTTGTGACTTCCCTGGTGGTCCAGTGGTTAAGAATCCGCCGAACAATGTGTGGGACATGAGTTCAATTCCTGGTCACGGAACTAAGATCCCACACACCTAGTGAGCCCACACATCGCAAAGAAAGATACCACCTGATGCAATGAAGATCCCATGTGCTGCAACTAAGACCCGATATAGTCCAAAATAAATATATATATATATTTTAAAAATATTACCTTGATTTGTATTTTGGGTTATCTATTGAGTTCAGAGGTTCTTAAAGTTCTTTTACTACAAAGGGGGCAACTCTTAGACAATTGTCCAAGAATCTGTGAATACAAGTAGATAAGGCCAGTTTTGGGCCAGTATCAAGACAACTGCCTGATATTTGCATAGCTGTGTGTCCCTGGAGTTTGGATTTTTTATCAGGGATACCACAAATAAGGGATGAAGAGCAGCAACTGTCTTCTGAACTTGTCCTGCAGGAATGTATATTGTCTTCCTTACAGTTGTGCATATACCCCAGAACTGTGCCTTCAATTAACCCCAGGTAAGACTCCACCTGGGAGAATGGGGACCTTTCCCAACACCCCAGCAACTTTCAAAGGAATGAGTAGAAGAGGCCTTCTTCTTCAGGAGACTCAGGCGAGGACAGATGTGACACCACCATGTCACATGGAGGTGTTGGTAAGCATGCTGACCTGATGGGGTGCTGTTTCCAAGGTCACAGGCATAATGAACAGCTTAGCAGAGGATCACATGCTCAATGCTTGCTGCTGCTGCTGCTAAGTCACTTCAGTTGTGTCCAACTCTGTGCGACCCCATAGATAGCAGCCCACCAGGCTCCCCCGTCCCTGGGATTCTCCAGACAAGAACACTGAATGCTATTCTTTCTTCTGACAAGCAAGGGCAAAATCCCAAGGCAACGCTTTCACCCTCTGGGGTCCTGGTCCTGGATAAGAGGAGGTAGATCTCAGTTGGCAGCTTGGGGCCAGGTTCCCAGACTGCCCAAATGTCATCACTGAGGGAGCCAGGCACCGAACCCAGCTCTCAGGCTGCCCAAAGAGGGGAGAGACCAGGTCCCACAGACTGTGACCTAGGCAGACTGCCACTGCTACTATTAGGTCACAGAGGCAAGGAGGTGGGAGAGGTTCACTGTTGCCTCAAGGCCTGGGCCAAGACTAACTTTAGTGAGTGGCTTTAGTGAGGGCTCTGGAGCCCCACCAAATAGATTCAAGGGATTAGATCTGATAGAGTGCCTGAAGAACTACGGATGGAGGTTCACAACACTGTACAAGAGGTGGTGATCAAAACCATTGCCAAAAAAAGAAATGCAAGAAGGCAAAATGGTTGTTGGAGGAGGCCTTACAAATATCTGAGAAAAAGAGAGAAGCAAAAGGCAAAGGAGAAAAAGAAAGATATATCCATCTGAATGTAGATTTCCAAAGGATAGCAAAGAGAGATAAGAAAGTCTTCCTAAGTGAACAATGCAAAGAAACAGAGGAAAACAATAATGGGAAAGACTAGAGATCTCTTCAAGAAAATTAGAGAACAAGGGAACATTTCATGCAAAGATAGGCATGATAAAGGACAGAAACAGTATGGACTTAACAGAAGCAGAAGATATTAGGAAAAGGTGGCAAGAATACACAGAAGAACATACAAAAAAGATCTTAATGACTTGGATAACCACGATGGTATGATCACTCACCTAGAGCCAGACATCTTGGAGTGTGAAGCCAAGTGGACTTTAGGAAGCATCACTACGAACAAAGCTAGTGGAATTGATGGAATTCCAGGTGAGCTATTTCAAATCCTTAAATGTGATGCTGTGAAAGTGCAGCACTCAATCTGCCAGCAAATTTGGCGAACTCAGCAGTGGCCACAGGACTGGAAAAGGTCAGTTTTCATTCCAACCCCAAAGAAGGGCAATGTCAAAGAATGTTCAAACTACTGCACAGTTGCACTCATTTCACATGCTAGCAAAATAATGCTCAAAATTCTCCTAGTTAGGCTTTAACAGTATGTGAACCAAGAACTTTCAGATGTTCAAGCTGGATTTAGAAAAGGCAGAGGAATCATCAATCAAACTGCCAACATCCATTGTATTATAGAAAAAGAATTTCAGAAAAACATCTGGCTCTTGACTATGCTGTGTGGATCACAACAATTTGTGGAAAATTCTTAAGGAGATGGGAATACCAGACCACGTTACCTGCCTCCTGAGAAACCTGTATGCAGGTCAAGAAGCAACAGTTAGAACCAGACATGGAAAAATGGACTGGTTCAAAACTGGGAAAGGAATACATCAAGGCTGTATATTGTCACTCTGCTTATTTAACTTACATGCAGAGTACATCATGCCAGGGGAGATGAAGCACAAGCTGGAATCAAGATTGCCCGGAGAAATATCAATAACCTCAGATATGCAGATGACACCACCCTCATGGTAGAAAGCGAACAGGAACTAAAGAGGCGCTTGATGAAGGTGAAAGGGAATAGTGAAAAAGCTGGCTTAAAACTCAACATTCAAAAAACTACGATCACGGAATCTGGTCCCATCACTCCATGGCAAAGAGATGGGTAAACAATCAAAACAGTGACAGACTTTATTTTTTTGGGCTCCAAAATCAATGCAGATGGTGACTTCAGCCATGAAATTAAAAGACTCTTGCTCCTTGGAAGAAAAGCTATGACAAATCTAGACAGTGTATTAAAAAGCAGAGACATTACTTTGCCAACAAAGGTCCATCTAGTCAAAGCTATGGTTTTTCCAGTAGTCATGTATGGATGTGACAGTTGGACCACAAAGAAGGCTGAGCACTGAAGAATTGATGCTTTTGAACTGTGGTTTCGGAGAAGACTCGTGAGAGTCCCCTGGACTGCAAGCAGATCCAACTAGTCCATCCTAAAGGAAATCAGTCCTGAATATTCACTGGAAGGACTGATGCTGAAGCTGAAACTCCAATACTTTGGCCACCTGACGCGAAGAACTGACTCATTAGAAAAGACCCTGATACTGGGAAAGATTGAAGGCAGGAGGCGGGGACGACAGAGGATGAGATGGTTGGATGGCATCACTGACTCAATGGACATGAGTTTGAGCAAGTTCCAGGAGTTGGTGATGGACTGGTAAGCCTGGCATACTGCAGTCCATGGGGTTGCAAACAGTTGGACATGACTGAGTAACTGAACAACAACTGGAGCACTACAGGACACAGCCTCCAGCCGCTCCCTGGGCCCCAGCTCACCTGGGGCTCACCAAGGCCCAGTGAGCTGAAGGGCTTCTAAGAGAAGGCCAGGATCCGCCTCTTACCTCACTCTCCATCTGATGACCACCATACCACAGACCGATGGCTGAATTCCTTCCCTTTAAGTTAGCTGCTGAGTCACATTTGACTCTTTGTGACTCCACAGACTATAGCCCACCAGCCTCCTCTGTCTATGGAATTCTTCAGGCAAGAATACTGGGTAAGTAGCCATTCCCTTCTCCAGGGGATCTTCCTCACCCAGGGATCCAACCCAGGTCTCCTGCATCGCAGGTAGATTCTTTACCATCTGAGTCAGCAGGGAAGCCTGAATTCTTTCCTCAGTTCAGTTCAGTTCAGTCGCTCAGTCGTGTCCGACTCTTTGCGACCCCATGAATCACAGCACACCAGGCCTCCCTTTCCATCTCCAACTCCTGGAGTTCACTCAAACTCCCCTCCATCCAGTTGGTGATGCCATCCAGCCATCTCATTCTCTGTCGTCCCCTTCTCCTCCTGCCCCCAATCCCTCCCAGAATCAGAGTCTTTTCCAGTGAGTCAACTCTTCACATGAGGTGGCCAAAGTATTGGAGCTTCAGCTTTAGCATCAGTCCTTCCAATGAACAGCCAGGACTGATCTCCTTCAGGATGGACTGGTTGGATCTCCTTGCAGTCCAAGGGACTCTCAACAGTCAGTTTGTTACCTGTGGGCAGGGCCCTCTGCAGTGCTGACCAATAACTGAGCAGGACTTCTATTGGTTGCTCATCCACAATTGGTTGCTTGTAGGCGAGGCCCACTGAGGCAGCAACCAAATGCTGAGCAGAACCGCTGCCTGGTAACAGGGTGAGGAGTAATGACAAGCACAGCAATGGCTGTGTGCTAAGGGATGTGCTCACTGCATTCTATTACACTTGTGAGAGTCTCAGTTTTCAAGAGAGCCTAGTACATGGTGATAATTGCACTTCTAAGGCAGTTCTTTGCACCAGAAGCCTATAGACAACTTAAGGCCATCATGGGTCACTGTAGGAGGCATAAGAGGAAGCCATTGTATCCTCTATACTGAGTGAGACTCCCAGGTAACTAACAGGAGTGCCTGTTGTGTGGTCATTTAAACACAGTCCAGAGCCTTCTGTAGTAGGGGTGCTCTCAAGGTGAGGGCCAATTTCCAAGTAATAGTAAAAATGGACTCAAGTAAAACTCCTAAATAAGGAATATGTTGTCTCCCCAACACCCAAAGAACCTACTTTTAGGCCTTGTCGGTGCTGAGAATGACTACAAATATTCCTTTACATTGTAAAGAAGGGAGCAGTTGATTACTGAAAAACATACAGAAACTTAACTAAGGGCCTCACATTGCATGGGTTAATGGCCCATACACTTTTTGCAAGATCCCTTTTTCCATATTTGTGTATTCTGAATGAAAATGAAATGAATGTCCTCAGAGGAAGATGTCCTTAGTGTGATGTCATACCTGTGTTCCTGAAGCAAAGTGCATGCAGTTCAAATCTTCCTGCAGAGACTGTGGGATGGCAAAACCTCTGAGGTTCTCTGAGGGTAACCAGATAAAGATGTCCCTTCAGAGGGGAAGGCCTCTGCAGCTGAAAGAATGTTGAAATAGATACTCAAAAGAGCAGACTTATCAAGTCTGTGAGAGCAAGATGTTTACTGAGTGGATGAAGTACGTAATTTCCACAATGATAGGGACTAGGAATAGGGGCTAATTTGATGTAACCACTGCTCAAGGCTGTTGTAATCCACTATGAGGTATCATTCATTTTTTCCAGGTTTAAGGACAGATCAAATAAAGCTATTAAAGGAGAAAATTAGGGACTGTCACTTCTCCCTTAATACATTTCTTTATAATGTTTTTCAATATAATTCAATGTCGTGGTCTGTGTGAGGGCTGGAAAAGAATTTTTAGGCATGAAGCAGAATGAGAGGGAAATAAAGTTTATTAGAGTAGGAGACGCTGTTAGAACAGCAGGCCAGCTCAAGGGAGAACCAACGTTGAACAGGGGTCCTTAGTATACTTTTATACCCAGGGTACAAGGAGTGGGATAGGGGTCTTGCGGGTCATTTGCTGATTGGATGATGTACGTATTCTGGGTGGGGTAAGAGTAAAGCAAATACCTTCTCCCTGTGAGGTAGGAGGGAAAACAGGTTATATTGAAGAGGGAATTCATAGGGCCTGGACTCCATCTTAGGCCTTTCATGCTGACCATGCTTGGCCACCTCTCCAATGGACTCTGAACTCTGCGCTTAGTGCCTATGTAAACTACAATAGAAAGATAAGACCCCCTCTAGACAGGGGAAGGGAGAAGGCACTGGCGACCCACTCCAGAACTCTTGACTGGAAAATCCCATGGACGGAGGAGCCTGGTAGGCTGCAGTCCATGGGGTCGCTAGGAGTCAGACACAACTGAACGACTTCACTTTCACGCATTGGAGAAGGAAATGGCAACCCACTCCAGTGTTCTTGCCTGGAGAATCCCAGGGACGGGGGAGCCTGGTGGGCTGCCGTCTATGGGGTCACACAGAGTCGGACACGACTGAAGCGACTTAGCAGCAGCAGCAGCAGACAGGGGAATCTTAAAGATCACATCCAGGTTACTCATCACCTAAGAGAAAACATACTCTAATCACCCCTGCCTCTGGACAGGTCATAAACTCTTTCTGTGTCTATCGGAATGTAATCACAGGCTTATTGATTATTAACTGTTTGAACACCTAACACATGAATGATGGGGTTATTGTATTTACCTTTCCTTTGTTTTATGTAAGTCTCAAGGAAATTGGGTGGTGGGTTCGACACATAGGGTATAAAAGATTTTCACAAATGGTGGTCGGGGTCCTTGACTAAGAGGAGACTCTGCCTTGGGCCCGCCAGTGTAATAAACTGCACTCCACTATCTGCATTGTCCTTCTGAGTGAGTTTGTTTCCCGGAACGCGTGGCTACAACAATATTGCTCAGGAGGACCTGAAATCCGTTAATAGTTACAACACGGAGGAGGGAAGGACAATAAGCAACTCGCTTTTCTGTTCCTGCATTCCAAGACCCTCCTTGGTTTTATTTGTTCTTTCGTCCTTGGGTTACTACATTCAAGGCCCTGTTTAAAACTTTAAATCAGGCCATATTAATGAATTTAACTGTTGGGTAATATCTGTGGAGTCTTATTTTGTCTTGCCAATTTGGAAGTAGAAGACAATAATTTTACTTAATGAATCATGGGTTCAGAGCTTCCCTGCTCACTATGGGATATTTTGCGACAATGAGTGATATAACCATGAGAAATTTAGGCAAGAAGAGAGTTCTGCTGCTGAAGGCAAAGTATACCTATTTGTCCTCTATACTCTGTTCAGTCATTCCCCTGAGATGATGAGGTAAACTGCTTAAATTTAGTGGGATCCCCATGAATACCTGCAATTTGAAACCTAGTTTAATTACATGAAGTTTAATGAGTTACAGTGCAGTATACAGAAGATGTTAATATTAATTTAAACTCGTATTACAGAGGGCCAAAAGTCATGCAGGCCCCTTCTTTTTGCTATGGAAATTCTAGCATATTTTGGATTTACAATTGAATGAAACTGTAGTCCTTTCTTTCAGTACCTTTTTTTTCTGGTTCTCTCCCTCCAGTCTTCCTTTGTTTTGTATTTTAGGTCACTGAACATACTCTGGTGGAGAGAGTGTCCTTTCTACCCTAGCATTGATAATTTTTTTCCTCTAGAGAGCCTCACACCAGTGCCATCAGGGTCAGAGGCCTCCTTCATGACAACTGGCTATGTTATAGAAATTAAGTACCCCAGACTTAAACTGGTTTAAATTAACCCATTTTCTGTGCCACAGTGAGGCTATAGGTGTTGCCCACCTAACTCAGAGGGTCAGCACCTTTGTTGCAGGTGCTTCTAGCAGGTGAAGCAACAGCAGAGGTACTGAAGGGTCCCGGTGAGCCCTCTGGTATCAGGAATGGACTCAGTCTGCCACCTACTGGCTGCCTTTACTCTCTCTTTCTCTCTGAAATAATCTTTTCAGAGTGATCATCTGAGGGGTTCACCTCAATCACAGGGTATAATCAGCCAAGTAATCCCCGAAGATTCCCTCCCCTCCAAGGTCTGGGTGAACCCAGCCTCAGTCATACCTGCACTAAAACACAGACATGTTGTCAGGATCGCTAGGAGGGTCCCATCCTCATTCTACTCCCACAGGACACACTGTCAACTTGGTGTCCTCTGTATATAGAACCCAGGTTTGGTGGGGTCAATGATGCCACACAGGGCAGCACAGGGCACAATCAACCAGCAGCTCACAGAGCAGGAGCCCCCGGGCTTTCTTATCATCCTGTCCAGGTAAGAAGTACTAGGGGAAATGGGAGTGGTAAGGCTTATCTTTCGGTACTAGTCAAACATCAAGTATGTGGAACCTGACTACTCATTACAAGAACCAAACCCAGGTAAGAAAAACATGCATCTGCACTGGCTTGTTTCCATATAAAGAAACATCAACAGGATGATCAAGAAGTAATCAGAACTGGATATTTGTGCATGGGTGGAGTAAGAGCACGGGCTTCCCTAGTGGCTCAGAGGTTAAAGCGTCTGCCTCTAATGCGGGAGACCCTGGTTCGATCCCTGGGTCGGGAAGATCCCCTGGAGAAGGAAACGGTAACCCACTCCAGTATTCTTGCCTGGAGAATCCCATGGACGGAGAAGCCTGGTAGGCTACAGTCCACGGGGTCGCATAGAGTCGGACACGACTGAGCGACGGAATGGAACGGATGGAGTAAGAGCACAGGAGTGGAGGAGGACATGTGGGCTAGAAGTCCTAAGCTAGTTTCCCATTGTAGAAATATTTTTAACTTTCACATGTATTATTGTCAGGAGAGAAACTGATATACATTTTCCTATGCTTAACATTATTTTAAATTAATTTTTGCTTTTTAAAATTAATCTTAACTTTTCTACACAGGAAACCACTCCAAGATTTAATCCTTTAAATGCTAACAGATATAAAACTGTACACCATAAAAGATTTACAAATCCCCTTCTAACTAAAAGGACATGGACATTATAGTTTGTCCCTCCACTATAGTTCATACTAGGGATATTTTCAGGAATGAGTGGCATAATATAAAATATTAGGGGTTTGGAATTAAAATAGACTTAAAAATCTAAAATAGACTTAAAAGATGTATATAAGCTTTAAAGTGTTTTCTTCATATCAACAATAATATAAATTCAATGGTTTTTCCCTCACATTCATTAAAACAATAATTCATTTGCTTTAGGAATAGCATGGCCTTCTAAATGTCTAGGGACAGGAGAGCATTATGCTAAGTGAAATAAGTCAGACAGAGAAAGATAAATACTTTATGGTATTAGTTACATGTGGAATCTAAGAAACACAACAAACTAGTAAATATTACAAAAAAGAAGCAGACTCACAGATACAGAAAATAAACTAGTGGTAATGGGGTTGATGGGGGCAATGCAAGTGTAGGGAAGTGGGAGTCACAAACAATTTGGTTGTAAGACAGGGTACAGGGATATATTGTACATCATGGGGAATATAGCCAGTATTTTGTAGTAACTGTAAATGGAGTATAACCTTTAAAAATTGTATAATAAAAATTTTTTTTTAAATGGAAAAAACATTTGAGCACTTAAACAGACCCATCTCATACTGAGGCTCTCTTTGCCTTAATGGAACAAAATTCTAGTTGGTTCCAGAATTTTCTTGCGTTACTCACATCGTATCTCTCAATTAACTTACATATTAAAAGCCCCAAAGCTAATGGAAACTAGAATCAAAGGACTGCAACGTTTAGCTAGGAAAGAAACGTATATTTGAAATAACTGATTTTGAGATTCCAGTATTTATGTGAAAATTTAACAATTTTTGAAAAGTGCTTGGAAATTGAATTGGCTTATTAAACTTCCTTACGGTAGAATTATAGAGTTTTTCATGCACTGGAACTCTACCTGGCTTTGGATCAATCCCAGAACAAAGGAGGACCACCTCTCTCTCACACACACACACACAACCTCCCTGATGCAATAAACCTGGAGAACTTACAGGAGGAAACTCATTTTAAAAGGAGAAATGGTAAAGTTCTTTTTAAACTTTTTATTTTCTATTGGGGTATAAGCTGATTAACAATTTGTGATAGTTTCAGGTGAACAGTGAAGGGACTCAGCCATACATATACATGTATCCATCAGGAGAAATTATATAGTTGTAAAAACATATCAGGAACTTCCCTGACAGTCCAGTGGTTAAGACTCCACACTTCCAATGCAGGGGGTATGGGTTTGATCCCTAGTCCAGGAACTGATCCCCCATGCCATGTGGTGTGGCCCAAAAAAATTAATTTAAAAAAGGAAATATTAATTTTATAAAATAATTTATTCTGCTATAAATCACCACTTAAAAAACTGTTTTAATTTTAAAAATTAATTAATTTAATTGGAGGCTAATTACTTTACAATATTGTAGTGGTTTTTGCCATGAATCAGCCACGGGTGCACGTGTGTTCCTCATCCAGAACCCCCCTCCCACCTTCCTTCCCATCCTATCTCCCAGGGTCATCCCAGTGCACCAGCCCTGAGCATCCCGTCTCATGCACTGAACCTGGACCAGCGATCCGCTTCACATAGGATAATATACATGTTTCAATGCTACCCTCTCGAATCATCCCACCCTCACCTTCTCCCACAGAGTCCAAAAGACTGTTCTTTATATCCGTGTTTCTTTTGCTGTCTCGCATATAGAGTCAAAAAATCAGTGTTTTAATTTGGTACGCAACACTTTTATATTAAAAATTGTCACGAAAGTAATTAAAAATAAAGAGAAAATACTGGAATCAAAACAGATAAGTAGCCTTCTTGCTACAGTTCAGAAGAAAAACCCACTTTCAGAAAGATAATCAAATTCCCAGACTTGGGGTCCAAGATATAGTTCCTAGAGCAGGTTAGTCACTGGAGAAGGAGGGTAGGGACAGTTGAGGAGCCACAAGAATGAATCTGGGCTCTACATGCTCTCCTGTGTCCCAAAAACATGGAAGCACAGACTCCACTAGGTTCTAGTCTTACAAGTGAGGAAACTCTATGTCTGATTCAGTTTAAGATTCTGACCCAAATTCATAAACCCTTTGTCTGCAACACAGAAGACATGATCATAACAGCCTCTTTCAAAGTGCACAAAGTACACTGAGTGTACCCACACTGTGAACGCAAAACTGAAGTTCCGAGTTTTGCGTCCACAGTGACCAACTCTTTTGTGACCCCACGGACTGTAGACTGCCAGGCTCCTCTGTCTATAGGATTCTCCAAGCAAGAATACTGGAGTGGGTTGCCATTTCCTTCTCCTGGGGCTCTTCCCAACTCAGGGATTGAACTCGCAGAGGAAAGTTTTAGGCCTCCAACCTCAGAAATGAAATCAGTCCCCACCACTGTGTGCAGGTGCATCCTCAGCTTTCTAGGGCTCCGTAGCGTCTCTCAGTATAAAGTCTCCTTCCACTGTGGGTGTGAACATGTAAGACACCTGCTGGGGCGGGGAGTGGGGGCTGCTCCCCAACAAGAATAACTGGGTCTGCAGGTCGTTCTCTTTACAGGAGCCTTGGCATGGATCACTGACTACAGGCCTCTGCTCTGCACTGGAGTATCTTTGGAACACACTTGAAGTTTTAATGGACACAAACTTAGTGTTTGAACAATCCAGCAACACAATTTAAACCTATCATTTATGTGGAAAGGAGGAAAGAAAATTGTAGGGCATTTTCACTAGTTCAACCAGAAAACCTGAAATATTTACTCCTTTCAGGGGGAAAAAAAAAGATGTCAGTCAGTGATTATTTCTACAGTGAGAAATAGGTTTGTAAATAATTAATCACACCTGAACATTTGGTATGGACATCTAAGCAGACACCACACAATCAGAGAGAATTTCATCTCAAATCACCTAAAAGTAAAGAATAGTCCTGAGGAACTTACTACACATGCTCCAGGGGAGAAAAAAACAGCAGAACAAAGCTTTTTAAATGAAATGCAATCCTGGAATTTTTTTTCCTCCCTAAAATTCACCTCTTTTGCCTCTTGGGAAATGTGTTATACTATCTTTTAAGCTGTATTGATTAAATGCATTTTACTCTGATTGAAAAAATGGCGTTTAAACATGTGAATAAATCTTTTAAAAGTGACAATCTTTAAATCTTTAAAGTCGGGCCAACCCTGACAGGACACATGACCCAGGAAAGTTTTAAAAGGAACCTCCACACATTAGATGTCTGTGCCCAGGAAAAGAGTCTGGGAGGAGAGGCACCAAACTGTTGAACAAAGTAGTTTCAAGTGGTTATTTTTTGCTTCCTTCTAGTGGAAAACATCCACAGACAAAAAAAAAAAAAAAAGGAAAAAAGAGCCATTCAACGCTCTGGGAGGAAAATGATAAACAGTTATAACACTGCGTCTGTTTGAAATGCACCACGGAGGTCAAATAGTTGATAATGAGGCTGTGAATCTGAGAGGGAATTTGGCCTTGGGGATGTAGGGTGAACTCCGAAAATTTAGGGAACTCACTGCCAGCCCTAGGAAGAACTAAGCTTGAGCGGACAGGGGCGTAGACTTGAGACTCTTGGTACTCAAATAACTGGAAAACTGAAGAGAAAACTGGTGCCTCCTGAGAAAAAGTCAGGGACTGGGGACCCCACACACCAGAGCTTCTCCCACGCATGAACCACATAGACCGAGTCACGAGGGTACCCTGACAATCCTCCCCAGGGGTCACAACACAGTCTGAGGAGGACGCGGGGCTGTGGGGTCGGAGCCGAAGTCGGGGCACGCAGTGACCGGACAGGACGCCCGGGGTCCTGCTGCCGGCCCCGCCCCCAGCGCGACCGGACGGAGGAGACTGAGGTCCGAGCAACGCCCCTCGGGTCCGCAGGCTCCGGGTTTGACAGCGGGGAGGCCCGACACCACCACAGCTGGTTCGGATCCACTCCAACCAACGCCTCCTCTCCTCTCGCTCCAACTCTGCACCCGGATAACGCACACTCACCATTTCTAGGTTTCCTGGGTCTCCCTGAGTCTTTCTTAGGACTCCCACAGCAGGTCACAACAAGACAGACTCTGAAGCAGTGCCTCCAGCGTCTCTGAGAGGTGGGAAACCGGATCGCTAGCCGAGCCTGTGGGAGTGAAAACAGAGCCGAAGTGGTGCGTCGCCCCACCTACCTGCCCAAGAGGCGCTCCTGATTGGACAGTTCTCAAAGCCGCACCTCCTAGTACTTGAGTGACAGCGGGCCAGAAGGACTTGTGTCTCTAGGGAACTAGCTTCCGCCGATACCCCCTTCAAGAGACGCCCAGACCCGCGCTGAGGGCAGTGGGTGGAGCAGAAAATTGACCCAGCCCGACGCGGTTACTTGGAAACAAGTTTTTGCAAGCCTGGGGCGGCCTATCTAGTATTCGCCCAGCTCTTTGTGCACACGTGAGGGCAGGGAATTTCTCATTGAGTTTCCAAAAACTGAGCATGAGGTTGACATGGCTGTTCTTTTGCTCTGTGCATCCCCTGCTCTACCAGTACACCTACTCACATGACTGCTCCTCCCTCTAAATCTTAGAGCCCAGGCACCGAGTTGCCCCAGGCTATTGATTGTTCTACTCTTTCAATCAGAATATCTCCACTTGCATACTTCGTCTAAGGGGTGTTGAGGGGTGCATGCCTCAGCTGGTTTCCTTGACAACTGATGAGCCAATTAGAGGTCAATTTTTCTCTATAGCTGGTTATTCCCACCCAATTTTCTGTATAACTTTTCCTGCCTGACATCTGACCCTTTTGCTTCAGATGTGTAAGATCCCCTATCCATTAAAGCATTGATGCCTCTGTCGCTGAATCCAGACTCTTTCTTTGGTCTGGGCAATTACTGGGCTAGCGAAACTGCAGGGTGCAGTCCAACACCCCAAACACAGGGCCACACTGTAACAAAAGTGTCTTATTGTTGCAGGGAGAAGCTAGTTCTGACTCCATGTTGGAATTGTTTCTTTGACGTGCTTTTTGTTGCTTTTATTATTACAACCATACAGAATAGCCTGCCTCAGAGGACCCTGCACCTCTACCTGTTAAACTAAAGGATCTTAGTTCTTATGTCTTAGAGACATAATCTGACCCTCCCCACCTGTGAATAATTACAACACACCCTTCCAAAGGCTGGCCCTTCCTGGAGATGTTTTACTGAAGACCCTTTTTATTTTACTTCCTCATTACATCTCCCTCTTGTTCTGCCTTTTGACTTTAATTCCTCATTGCTTCTTTCTGACTCTATAAAAGAACCTGGCATCCAGACCCCAGACAAGATACTTTCAGACATTAGTCTGCTATCTTCTTGGTCAGCCAGCTTTCCCAATAAAGTCATATTCCTTGCCTGAACACCTTGTCTCTCAGGTTCATTGGCCTGTCATGTGGCAAGCAGAGAGAGCTTGGACTCTGTAACATTCTGTCCTCTAGAGGTCAAGGTGTTAAGGGTGAATTTAAGGTATTTTCTTGATCACCAAAGCAGAGAGCTTTAAGTAAAGTGAAATTTTATTTAAGCAAGAGGGAGAGCAGGTAGGCATGTGAGGAGCTGCTGTTCTGGGTTTCTTTTGAAGCTGGTTATGAGAGGCATATAAATGAAGGGATGGACTATGTCAGGCGAGTGTATGCTCCTCGGTTCTGTCTCATCATAACAAAGATTTGGAGTGATGGACATTAAAGCCCTCGGTGTGTCACAGCTCTCAGGTCTTGGACAAACCATGTTATAGATCTTAGACAAATCAGTGTTACAGCTCTATTTTATTTAGACGATAGCAGGAGAAGTCACCCTCGAAGCGTGAGGGCATGCCAACCCAAAGACGCGAAGAGAAAAGAGTGGAGGAGCGCGCCAGCGCGTAGGAGAGAGAGAAAGAGAGAGAAAGGTAAAGAGCGCGCCCCAGAAATGCGCTTTGGCTCCTCCTTTTATATGTTTTTTCCTCCCCCTGGGCCTGCCCTATGTAAATTGGGTTAGCCAGGAGTGCTGTTTGTTCTACCTGAGGTCCTCACTCCGGTCCTCCGACCTTCCTTTGTTCTATTTTCGCGGGCTTTTCCTCTCCTTGTCTTTTAGCAACCGCCATTTTGGACTCCTGTTTCCTATTCTAACTACCTAACAGACTATTTACTGGGAAAGGAAGAATTTGGGTGTCATCTTCCCTGATTTTCATCCCAGCTCCAATTTCTCGAGGGGAAGAGGGGTTTTCATCCTCATTTAGCTTAGATCAGAAGTGTCTTGGTGTTGCAGAAACCAGTGCTTGAGAAACCAAGCACCACACTCAAGAGAGTTGGAGAACTCAGGTTTATTAAATAGCCAATGGGCCCAGAGGAGTTAACACTCTAAGCTTTGAACCCTGAACAAAGGGGTTACAGAGTTCTTATAGACAGACTATAGTGGGCAACACTAGCTGCTAATAGGTTGGTTTAAACTAAGGGGTTTCATGTGAGTGGGAACAGCAGTCAAGATGGGGAGGGGGATGCATGATTAAGCAGGTTTGCAGGGACTGGGCAATTGCAAAGAGCAGGACAAGGGTGAGATAAGCTCCAGTTCCTAGTATTCTAAGTCCCCACTTTCTGAGATTATGTGACCTATGTGATCCAGACTTTGCAAGGAGCAAGCTGAGTTACAGAGGCAGAACGAGCAGGAGGTTATGTAAAATTTTAACTTTTCCTCTTCATGGGGGCTTCCCTGGTGGCTCAGTGGTAAAAAAAATTCCACCTGCCAATGTAAGGGACACAGATTTAATCTGTGGTCCTGTTGCAGGAAGGGGAACCCCTTCCAGGGCCCAAGAGTGGGCTCTTGTCTAACACTTAGAAATGAATTGTCCATGGAGACAGTCATGCTGAGCAAGAGACTTTATTGGGAAGGGGCATCCAAGTGGAGAGCAGCAAGTTAAGGGAACCCAGGAGGACTGCTCTGCCACTGGCTCACAGTCTCAGGTTTTATGGTGATGGAATTAGTTTCCAGGTTGTCTTTGGCCAATCACTTTGACTCAGGGTCCTTCCTGGCAGCGCACGCATTGCTTAGCCAAGATGGTTGCCAGCAAGAACAATTCTGGGAGGTAGAAGGACATGTGGTGTCTCCTTTTGACCTTTCCTGAACTCTTCTGATTGGTGATGGCTTACTAGATCCGTATTCCTTCCTATTCTGTCGTAACATAACTCACGTAAATGGTTACTGTAGTACCTGGCCAGGTTGGGTGGTTTCAGTCAGTGTGCTTCCCCTAAAAGTCCAGGAAGACCCACATGCTATGGGACAACTAAGCCTAAGAGAAACTACTGCAGTGAGAAACCCATGCACTACAACTAGAGAGTGGCCCCTGCTCGCTGCAGCAAGAGAAAGCACAAGCATGTGCACAGCAGTGAAGACCCAGCGTAGCCAAAAATAAGTAAATCTTTTAAAAAAACCTGTTTTATTTGGGAGGCGGGGACAGAATCATTGGACTATGTAAGTCAGATGAGGTTCTTGGCTTTTATTCCCCACCTTTGGTCTGATCAAAAACCTGAAGGGTCAGTGTGTTGTCTCACCGCTCTTTCCCCAACCAGATAAGGTTCAGGCAAATTAGTTTTCTTTGAGGAATGGCCTACGTTGCGGAGAAGGGAATGCTTTGTGTGTATATCAGAATGTACCCCCCACACACCATTTCCGGCATGGAGCGGGAGGCCATTGTTCCCAGTCTTCACAGTGAGAACCTGCTCGGGCTCCTGTAGGAAAAATTAATAAATTTGGGGGGGCTCGAGAAAACTGGCTCCTCGTAGAGCTTTTAAATGTCAAGATAATCTGTACTGTGTATCCAGCAAGTCTTCTATCATACTTTATGTGTTCCTAGAAGTTGCTGGCTCCCATGGCTTCTGCTTTCAGTAATTTGCTATAGTCAACTAACTCTTTTGTTCGGAGGGAATTGGTTTACCATATAACCTCAAATACCTTATGGAGGGAATTCCCTGGCAGACCACTGGTTAGGGTCCAATGGTTAGGCTCCACACTTCCACTGCTGGGGCCACAGGTTCTATCCCTATTTGGGGAATTAAGACTCTGTACATGAACAGCATGGCAAAATAAATAAATAAAAAACATCAGAGCCACTAAGTGGTTATGGATTACATGCACTAACAGTCAAATTTAATATCATTAGATCTCAGGCATAAGTATGTGTTCAGAAAGTCCAGAGGTGTACTGCACTTAGCAATGAAATGAACCTCTGCAGATTGACGTTAATATGTGAAAAGTAAGAGTGGCATTGATCTGTACTTGCATATAACAGGCTTCCTTGATGGCTCAGTGGGTAAAGAATCTGCCTGCAATTCAGGAGACATAGGTTTTATCCCTAGGTTGGGAAGATCCCCTGGAGGAGGAAGATGGTAACCCATTCTAGTATTATTGCCTGAAAAACCTCATAGACAGAGGAACCTGGTGGGCTACAACCCATGGGGTCACAGAGAGTCGAACATGACTGAGCAACTAAGTATACTGCAAGGCAAATTAACTTTATAAGTTCTTTATGCCTGAGGAGGAAACCTTGAATAAAGAGTTGTTGTTATTGGTAGAATCAGCCAGGTATATTGTGGGTAATAGCCAAAGGATCCATAACAGTGGAATTGATGGTTTTGAACTGTGGTGCTGGAGAAGATTCTTGAGAGTCCCTGGGACTGCAAAGAGATCAAACCAGTCAATTCTAAAAGAAATCAGTCCTGAATATTCATTGGAAGGACTGTTGCTGAAGCTCTAGTACTTTGGCCACCTGATGCGAAGAGCCAACTCATTAGAAAAGACCCTGATACTGGGAAAGATTGAGGGCAGGAGAAGGGGATGAGGATGATAGAGGTTGAGATGACTGGATGGCTCACTGACTCAACGGGCATGAGTTTGAGCAAGCTCTGGGAGATGGTAAAGGACAGGGAAGCCTGGCATGCTACAGTCCATGGGGTCACAAAGAGTTGGACATGATTAGCAACTGAACTGACTGATATGTTTATTTAGCTGTGCTGAGTATTAGTTGTGGCATGTGGGATCTAGCTCTTTGACTAGGGATTAAACCCGGGTCCACTGCATTGAGAGCACAGATCTTACCACTGGAACACCAGGGAAGTCCTGAGATTGATTCTTGGCAAGGAAATTCTCTGCTAGCATGATTGATTAGTCTGACTAATCCATTTGATTCCTGGGTCATCTGTCATCCCAGAAGGCCTGTTTGCTCTAGAGACAAAATGCAGCATCTTTGCAGTGGACCCCATCAGGTGCAGTGGCAACACACTGTATATAAGGTATGTGAACCCTCTGGTAAGCCATGTGATCCCAAGTGACTCCCCAAATGGCCAATGTGTCTAGAAAATAAATGACCTACTCCAGAACAGATGGCATCCATCATAGGACAGGTCAACACACTTCCCCGTCTAGGTGAGATATACCAGAAGCACCGTGTTTGGCTCTATTCTATAAATACCAATATACATTCAAAGAGAAGGCCTCTAGTTAGAAAGTTTGAGAGATCCTGCATTTATGACCCAATGTCAAATGGAAAGCTGACTTTAAGGGATCATCAGCTCAGACACTGGGAAGTGGGAGGTCCTCCATTACAAATAAACTGTCAGTTGCCAGCAGTAGCATCAGTAACTGTGTTCACTAACAGCTGAGAATAGTTTCTGGCATAAGAATGCTTTGGATAGTACTTCTCTGCTGGCTTGGTGGTAAAGAATCTGTCTGCCTCCAATTCAGGGGATGGGTTTGATCCCTGATCCAGGAAGATCCTATATGCTGCAGAGCAACTAAGCCCATGCGCCACAATTATTGAGCCTGTGTTCCAGAGCCTGGAAACCACAACAACTGAAGCCCAGAAGCCACAACTACTGAAGCCCATGCATCATAGAGCCCATGCTCTGAAGCAAGAGAAGCCACTGCAATACAATTATAGTAGGCCCCTGCTCGCTGCAACTAGAGAAAGCCTGCATGCAGCAACAATGACCCAGCACAGCCAAAAATAATTAAAAAAAAAAAAAAGCCACAAAAACGGAGTTTCCCCAGGGCGCAAAACAACAGGGAAAGAAAGAGCTGCTGTAACTGGGAGCACAAGGGGTACCCCAGAGAGAGCCACAGCTCCAAACCTCTGCCTTAACCATGGCCTCCCCTCCCCGCCTCAGGTGGGCAGGAGTCCCTGTTCCCCCACCCGTTTTCCCTGTAGGTCAGTGTCACCAAGAATCTGTAAGTTGCTTCAAGTGTGAGAACATGGCTCATTCAGGACTGCCTCCCTCCCCAATATCCTTCTAGTTTCCACACACTAGGCCAGTCTGAGGAGCTCCCTGGGACCGGGCAGTGGAGGAGCAGCTCAGTGCCCTGACCACCCAGTGTCTTGCTCTAGCATTAGGAAGCCACCCTTGTCCTTGTCCTAAGGTTATGAGACCTTGTCCTTTGCTTTGATGTCACATGATTCAAATAGGGTCCCAAAGCCCATATGATTACTTCCCCAACATCATTTCCTGGTGTAGGATCCTGCTTCTTGCAGGTAGGGGAAGAGGGCTCCAGGGCTAGCCAGGAACATCTCCTGAAGGAGAGTGGGAGCTTCTGATTCTAAGGCCCTCGTCTAGGTCACTCTCCCAAACCCCAACCCTAAGGGTCAGGCCTTGGGCCAAATCTGCCATGGTGGGCATGGATGTGGGGTTCTGCCAAACTTTTTTGACTAAACAAGCAATAAAAGGTTCTAGGCTGACAATGTTTTGAGGACCCTTTCTGCCCTCCTTTGGGTCTCCTTGTGTCCAGGTGCAGGAAGAACCAGTGCCACCCGCCTTCCTCTTAGGTTCGTCCACGTGTCCTGAGGGACTCATGACCAGAGCCCAGGATGGCCTGGTGGGAGGGTTTCTGCTGCTTCTACATGAAGCCTGGCTCCACAGGCCTCATTCTCACCAGAACCCTGCAGTTCCTTGCTAGAAATGCTGTACCCCCCAATTATCCCCTCCTCTCTTTCCTGGAGAGGCAAATAAGTCTAAGCAGGGTCCATCTGTGTGTACCAGAGCCAGCCTGAAGTCATTATGTGGTTTCTGGTCTCCAGTGTCAGTGTGTTAGGTGCAAGAGATGATTGCAAAACTTTCTCCTTAGGGGTATCAGGTCAGACTCAACTTTGGAGGAGGGAAAGATTGAGAGGGAGCCAGGTCACCACAGCATCTGTTTCAGGGTTTCCTACCAGCCCTTCCTGTTTGAGGCTAATTTTTGGGAATCAATAGGCCACCAGGCCTGGAAACGTCAGTTCAATCTAGTGTCTGCCTGCTGGTAACTGCAGCCAAACCCCAGGGTGGTTGGCTGGAGGGTCCAATGTGTCTTGGAGCTGGGGGCTGGGGCTGAGGTCTAAGGGGTCCTGGAGTTAATGCCAGATCACTGGTGGGTAGAGCCAGATCCTGGGGTCTTCCACTGCTGTAAACTGGGGGTCTCAGAGCTGGTGTCATCCCACTGGTGAACAGGGCTTATTTCTGTCACAGATGGCTACAAGGCCTGTGTGTGTTAGTCACTCAGTTATGTCCAACTTTGTGATCCCATGGACTGTATTCCACCATGCTCCTGTCCATGGAATTCTCCAGCCAAAAACACCAAAATGGGTTGCCATTCCCTTCTCCAGGGTATTTTCCCAACACAGAAGATCAAACCCAGGTCTTCCACATTGCAGGCAAATTTCTTACTGTCTGAGCCACTGGGGAAGCCCCAAAAGGTCTAGGGTATCCCAAAGCTGATATTGCCCCACTGGTAATCGGCGTTGGGCCCCAACAACTGGCTGTGGGGCTGCAGGGGCCCCAGGACAACTGGGGGCTAAAAATGTCTTCAGGCAGCTGATCATATGGTGCGTGAGGCTGTGACCTTGCCTGGTTAGCTGCCTGGCCTGAGGCATCCTAATACTGGTGCCATCAGGCTGATGAGTAGCACAGGTCTCTCACACTAATAATAGAAGGACCAGTATCAATGTCCTTGTGGTAGAATGAGCTTCCCAAAATGGCTATCATCAGTGTCTGTGTCCCAAGGATAAGCATCAGTTGCCTCCTGTTTCTCCAGAAGTCTCCAAGGTTAGAAGGTGGGTCAGACTTATGCCCCTTTCAAATTACTTTTTCCCTGAGTATGTGAGATTTTATGTGCACCCCTTAAGAATCAGTCTCTATTTCCTACAGCCCCCTTCCGTTCCGTTCCGTCGCTCAGTCGTGTCCGACTCTTTGCGACCCCGTGGACTGTAGCCTACCAGGCTTCTCCGTCCATGGGATTCTCCGTCCATGGGATTCTCCAGGCAAGAATACTGGAGTGGGTTACCGTTTCCTTCTCCAGGGGATCTTCCCGACCCAGGGATCGAACCTGGGTCTCCCGCATTGGAGGCAGACGCTTTAACCTCTGAGCCACCAGGGAAGCCCACAGCCCCCTTACTCTCCTGTAAGTAAGCCCTGCAGTCTTCAAAGCCAAATGTTTTGGGGGCTCATCTACCCAGTGCAGGACACCTAGGCTTGGGAGTAAGATGGGGGCAGGGCTTGGACCCCCTTGCTCCTTGGGACAACTTCTGCAATTATAACTATCCTCCTGTTGTGGGTCATGAGTCTTGACTCTAACTTTTATCTACCTTTCCTACTGGTCTCACTGTGGGTCCTTCTTCCTATCTTTACCTGTAGATCTTTTCAGCTAGTGTTCAGGTCTTTCTCATCAATAGTTGCTTGGTAAATAGTTGTAATTTTGGAATCCCTATGGGAGAAGGTGAGCTCAGGGTCTTCCTACTCTACTGTCAGGAAACATCTAACATGAGGTTTCCTGTGTGCTGTTTTGGATCTGTCAGGAATTCTCTGTTCCTTATTAATTCCTGAATATTCAGGAATTAAGAGGAGAGGCAAGCCTCTCCTGGGGGCTGAGGAATCCAGGCATTTCCTTCATTAGTTTTTCTATACGGTGACAAGTACCCTCTTCCTCTTTATGAACTATTTGGTAAAAGTGACTATTTACAACTCTCTCTTTCATATGGATGACCTCATGTTCCCTTGATAACTTGTAAGTTTTGATTTTATCTCTGCTGAAAACAGCTATCTTGTGAGACAGTCTAAATACCTACACAATGTTGAATAAAATGCCTTTGCTCCAACAGAGCTTTTGTCCCCGTGTCTTGCTCACGCTCTCTCTTCCTCTCTCTCTTTCTCACCCTCTCTCTCTTTTTCAGGCTAATTTCTGGGGCGTAGAGGCTCTCTGGGTTCACTTTCCTGCCCGGGCTTCTAAGACTCTCTCGAGAAGGCGCTCTGTGCCTTCACCCCATCGAGAGGGCGCCTGAGGCCTTCGTGAACAGAGCAAGCCCCATGCCAGGGGCTTTATTGGCCTTCTGCGTAAACCAAGGAATATCAGCCTTGTTCTCTCTCCTTTACTTTCTCATGGGTCGACTCTGGACCACCAGGTTCCGGTCCATTAAAGGACCAACAAGTGGTGCCCAGAAGGTACATGTAGGCAGATTCAGATGGAGGACCTCAGGAGGCCTATTGAGGCCAATAAGTACTAAGACATGGGTAACAGGGCTGGAAAGCCCCATCGCTTTTCTACTATACTTCAAAACTTATTTAAAGTTCAGGGACTTAATGAAATGTATGCTGATTTTTTAGCAAGAAACTGCTATTTCCCGTACTGTAATTGGAGAAAAAGTCAAAAGGCAGCTGGAGAAATTACTTGCTTATGAAAATGCAAATCAGGAATGTCAAAAAGTTAAAGCTCCAATTCGTGAGACAGAGACAAGTATTGATTATTTAAAGGCTTGTCGCAATCTACGATTAGAAACTCAAAAGATGCAAATGGTAGCTGAAACAATGGTTGCTGCCTTTAGAAAGGGAAATGAAAGATGCTTTATGTAAGGTCGAAAGGGCCCAATGATGTTAAACAAAAGAACCCAAACACTAAAGAGATAATGTAACAGGCTTTAATGGCTGTGCACCCCCGGGCGGAACCCCAAGACCTAACAGAGCGAGGTCAGGAAGTCCGCCCTGAACAAAGGCAGAGAGCGACTTATATAGCCGTTCAGTAAGGAGCAGCCTAATTCTTCCCAAAAAAGGCGAGGCCTAGAGTGGTGGTCTCTCATAGGTCAGTTAGCCAGGGGGCAAGACTGGGTTGGTTGCCCGATCTGCTCAAGGTTGTGCTGACACAGCAGAATAGTTCTTGCTATTTCTGGGCAGAATGCTATTTCTGGACAGGAGGTTAGGAGGGGCTTCCCTGGTGGCTCAGAGGTTAAAGCGTCTGCCTCCAATGTGGGAGACCCGGGTTCGATCCCTGGGTCGGGAAGATCCCCTGGAGAAGGAAATGGTAACCCACTCCAGTATTCTTGCCTGGAGAATCCCATGGACGGAGAATCCCATGGACGGAGAAGCCTGGTAGGCTACAGTTCACGGGGTCACAAAGAGTCGGACACGACTGAGTGACTGAACAGAACGGAATGTAATCTCTACCAGGAACCAACACCTATAGGACATTCCAGTAGTGGGGGAGGGAATGAGAGAATAGAGCACAATAGTCAGCCTTTTTCCGCCAGTGGGAAGAAGAAAAGGGGGGAAGGGAAGAGGCCAAAATGGCCACTGAGGTCCAACCTTACACTTTACATGTAAAAATAAGAACTATTTAAAAAGAGACTGCCCTGAAAAAAGCTAAAAAAAAAAAAAAAGGAAAAAATAAAAAAAGTAAAAATAAAAAACCTCCAGGAATCTGCCCTTGCTGCCATAAAGGAATGCATTGGGCCAAAGATTTTAAGTCTAAATTTGACATAGAAGGAAAACCTATTTCAGGTAACTCCAAGCAGGGGACTCCCCCCGCCAGGTCCCCTTCAACAAAAACCAGGGGCAAATTCCATCTTTTCCCTGAAACCCTCAACATCTGGCAGTGCTGCCATCGATATACCAGCTTTGTTTTTAGATAACTTGAAGTTAATGAGCTCTATATAAATTCATATTCACGTGAACTAAAAAATATTCAATATTAAATATGTTTATTTAAATGTAAACATAATTTAAATATAATTGCTTGCTAGTCTATTAAGACATGTCTTAAGTCATCAACATTATATAATACTTTTATACCTAGGTTTAACTTAAACTAAATTTGTCAACAAAAAGGTAACTATATATATATAAATATATAAATGAGATGAAAACTTTTAGATAAACTCTATTAAAAATAATTATATTTTTAATAAACTCTATTAAAAATAATTATATTTTAATAGAATAATCTATTATTATATTATTATAATCTAAAAGAATCTCTTAGGATTGGGATAACTTAAATTTCTAGAGTTGTACTAAACTAAATAATAAAAGTTTATTAAATAACTAGGTCATTTCCAAATAAAATAAGATTTTAAAACATTAATTACTAAACATTAACTTCCTCTTACAAAAAGTTTTTCTTACAGAAAAACTAGAGAGATTTTAAACTATTAATAAATTATAATGTATAATATATAAAAATATAAATATATACTTTTATATAATAAATATATATTATGATATAACAAATATATTCACCAATCTATAAAATGCTAATATACAAGACACTTCATAGTTGCTAAAAAAAAAATGTAAGATATATGCTTTTAATAAAAAGATACAAGATATGGCAAACTCAGATATACATTCCACATTCTTCCTAGGGGCCACTGCTCATTTAACAAACAATACAACTATTAAAATAACTTATAAGTATGATAAGCCTATTTGGACAGAGAAATGGGCCCTCACCAAAAAAAAAAAAAGAAAAATTACAAACAGCTAAAAAACTTATAGTTACACAATTAAAATGAAAACATATTGAAGAATCTTGTTCTCCTTGGAACTCTCCTATTGTTATAAAAAAGAAATCTAACAAATGGCATCTCCTAACAGACCTTAAAAAAGTTAATGCATCTATGAAACCTATGGGTGCATTACAACCAGAAATCCCATCATCTACCACTATTCCTCAAAATTGGCATATTATTATTATTGATTTACAAGACTGCTTTTTTAATATACCTTTACACCCTTTAGACCGAGAGAAATTCGCTTTCTCTCTCCCTTATCCTAATCATATTGGCCCTCAAAAACAATACCAACAGACTGTACTCCCACAAGGTATGATTCAAATTTTCCCACCATGTGTCAAAGCCTTTGAGCATATGAGAAAGCAATTTCCTAACTTTCTTGTTAATATATATTGTTTTCGGCTCCATCTATCTTAAAAACTCAACACGTTTTTGATATAGCTCAACTGTGCTTAAAAAATTCTAGATTAATTATTGCCCTGAAAAAATTCAAACTTCTACACCTTACCATTACTTGGGGTTTGCTGTTAATAGACAACACATTAATAATAGACAACCAGCTAACTTAGATCAGTACTGATAAACTATCAACCTTAAATGATTTTCAAAAACTCTTAGGTGATATTAATTAGATTAGACCTTCTTTAGGTCACCTGACCTGCCTCTTGAGAAACCTGTATGCAGGTCAGGAAGCAACAGTTAGAACTGGACATGGAACAACAGACTGGTTCCAAATAGAAAAAGGAGTACATCAAGGTTGTATATTGTCACCCTACTTATTTGATTTCTATGCAGATTACATCATGAGAAACGCTGGGCTGGAAGAAGCACAAGCTGGAATCAAGATTGCCAGGAGAAATATCAATAACCTCAGATATACAGATGACACCATCCTTATGGCAGAAAGTGAAGAGGAACTCAAAAGCCTCTTGATGAAGGTGAAAGAGGAGAGTGAAAAGGTTGGCTTGAAGCTCAACATTCAGAAAATGAAGATCATGGCATCTGGTCCCATCACTTCATGGGAAATAGATGGGAAAACAGTGGAAACAGTGTCAGACTTTATTTTTGGGGCTCCAAAATCACTGCAGATGCTGATTGCAGCCAGGAAATTAAAAGACACTTACTCCTTGGAAGGAAAGTTATGACCAACCTAGATAGCATTTAAAAAGCAGAGACATTACTTTGCCAACAAAGGTCCGTCTAGTCAAGGCTATGGTTTTTCCCGTGGTCACGTATGGATGTGAGAGTTGGACTGTGAAGAAAGCTGATCGCCGAAGAATTGATGCTTTTGAACTGTGGTGTTGGAGAAGACTCTTGAGAGTCCCTTGGACTGCAATGGACTGGTTGGCCAGTCCATTCTAAAGGAGATCAATCCTGGGTGTTCATTGGAAGGACTGATGCTAGAGCTGAAACTCCAATACTTTGACCACCTCATGCAAAGAGTTGACTCACTGGAAAAGACTCTGATTCTGGGAGGGATTAGGGGCGGGAGGAGACAGGGACGACAGAGAATGAGATGGCTGGATGGCATCACCGACTCGATGGACATGAGTTTGGGTGAACTCCGGGAGTTGGTGATGGACAGGGAGGCCTGGCGTGCTGTGATTCATGGGGTCGCGGAGAGTCGGACACAACTGAGCAACTGAATTGAACTGAATGTTTAGCAACCTTTATGTGCTTTTGGCTATCTGTATGTCTTCTTTGCAGAAATGTCTACTTAGATCGTCCCTTTTGTTTTTGTTTTTTTTATATTCAACAGCATGAGCTCTTTTTGTTGCTTCAACTGCAAATATGTTGTCCTATTCTGAGGATGGTCTTATGTTTTCCTTTGCTATGCAAAAACTTTTTTTAAACTGTACAGTCTTATTAAGTGGCATTTTACAGAGGGGTTGGAACTTAAGTCTGCGAGTCAAGAAAAATTGAGAAAACAAGAATGGGGGCGGGGGGGCATGTGCTCCAGGTACAACAAACCAACTGTTTTCTTCAAGAAAGAAAATGTGATCACAGTCCACTTTTTGGCTCAATTATTTTAAAAAGGAAACACAAAACACATAAAATGAAAGTTACTGTACACAAAAGGAGACAAAATCTAAATTTTTACCTTCTGTCATATGAATGTGTGCTAAGATGCTTCAGTCATATACAAGTCTTTGTGACCCTATGGACTGTAGCCCCAGACTCCTCTATCCATAGGATTCTCCAGACAAGAATACTGTGCACAAAATCTTGTAAGAGTAATTAGATCCAATTTGTTTATTTTTGTTTTATTTTCATTACTCTAGGTTGTGGATTGAAGAATAGATTGCTGTATTTATGTAAAAGAGGGTCCTGCCTGTGTTTTCCTCAGAGTTTAATAGTGCCCAGCTTTACTTGAAAGTCTCGAATCCATTTTGAGTTTATTTTTGTGTATGGTGTTAAGGAGTGTTCTAATTTCATGTTTTACATGTAGTTGCTGCTGAATGGTGGCAATGGCAGGAATTCAGAGTGATCTGATGGTCTGGCACTGGGAGCCTGGCATGTGGGAAATTTTAGATCAGTGCTCCCTATGTGCCTAGAAAACTGCAATGTCAACAGTTATAACATATATAAGGCAATTGTACTTCTATTTCTACTGATAAATGAAAAAACTATAAATTATAGGTAAAATAGGAATGCACCTGGAAACCCCTGCCACCCCGTGGCCACAGCGTTATTGACGTATAACTAAATGACTAATAAAATTCCACTTAAAGATTACAACGTGATGGTCTGATACACTTGCACTGTATCGTACTATTGAAATGTCCTAAGACAGTGGATCTTCAGCATTCCGACCACACACACAAAACTGAAGGCAACTAAGTGAAGAAATTGATGTATTGTATCCAGGCAAGTCTTTGGTTCCCAAGAGACTGCATTGCAAAACTCTTTTCCATTGTAAAAAACCACTTTATCCACTGGTTTATTTGAAAAGCTAAAAGAAGTGAAAAGCAAAGAAGAAAAGGAAGGATATAAGCATCTGAATGCAGAGTTCCAAAGAATAGCAAGGAGAGATAAGAAAGCCTTCCTCAGCGATCAATGCAAAGAAATAGAGGAAAACAACAGAATAGGAAAAACAAGAGATCTTTTCAAGAAAATTAGAGATATCAAGGGAACATTTCATGCAAAGATGGGCTCGATAAAGGACAGAAATGGTATGGACCTAACAGAAGCAGAAGATATTAAGAAGAGGTGGCAAGAATACACAGAAGAACTGTACAAAAAAGATCTTCACGACAGAGATAATCACGATGGCGTGATCACTCACCTGGAACCAGACATCTTGGAATGTGAAGTCAAGTGGGCCTTAGAGAGCATCACTATGAACAAAGCGAGTGGAGGTGATGGAATTCCAATTGAGCGATTTCAAATCCTGAAAGATGATGCTGTGAAAGTGCTGCACTCAATATGCCAGCAAATTTGGAAAACTCAGCAGTGGCCACAGGACTGGAAAAGGTCAGTCTTCATTCCAATCCCAAAGAAAGGCAATGCCAAAGAATGCTCAAACTACCACACGATTGCACTCATCTCACACGCTAGTAAAGTCATGCTCAAAATTCTCCAAGACAGGCTTCAGCGATATGTGAACCGTGACCTTCCAGATGTTCAAGCAGGTTTTAGAAAAGGCAGAGGCACCAGAGATCAAACTGCCAACATCCGCTGGATCATGGAGAAAGCAAGAGAGTTCCAGAAAAACATCTATTTCTGCTTCATTGACTATGCCAAAGCCTTTGACTGTGTGGATCACAATAAACTGTGGAACATTCTGAAAGAGACGGTAATCCCAGACCACCTGACCTGCCTCTTGAGAAACCTGTATGCAGGTGAGGAAGCAACAGTTAGAACTGGACATGGAACAACAGACTGGTTCCAAATAGAAAAAGGAGTACGTCAAGGTTGTATATTGTCACCCTGCTTATTTAACTTGTATGCAGAGTACATCATGAGGAACGCTGGGCTGGAAGAAGCACAAGCTAGAATCAAGATTGCCGGGAGAAATATCAATAACCTCAGATATACAGATGACACCATCCTTATGGCAGAAAGTGAAGACGAACTAAAAAGCCTCTTGATGAAGGTGAAAGAGGAGAGTGAAAAGGTTGGCTTGAAGCTCAACATTCAGAAAATGAAGATCATGGCATCTGGTCCCATCACTTCATGGGAAATAGATGGGGAAACAGTGGAAACAGTGTCAGACTTTATTTTTTTGGGCTCCAAAATCACTGCAGATGCTGATTGCAGCCAGGAAATTAAAAGACGCTTACTCCTTGGAAGGAAAGTTATGACCAACCTAGATAGCATATTAAAAAGCAGAGACATTACTTTGCCAACCAAGGTCCGTCTAGTCAAGGCTATGGTTTTTCCCGTGGTCATGTATGGATGTGAGAGTTGGACTGTGAAGAAAGCTGATCACCGAAGAATTGATGCTTTTGAACTGTGGTGCTGGAGAAGACTCTTGAGAGTCCCTTGGAATGCAAGGAGATCCAACCAGTCCATTCTAAAGGGGATCAATCCTGGGTGTTCATTGGAAGGACTGATGCTAAAGCTGAAACTCCAATACTTTGGCCACCTCATGCGACGAGTTGACTCACCGGAAAAGACTCTGATGCTGGGAGGGATTGGGAGCGGGAGGAGACAGGGACTACAGAGAATGAGATGGCTGGATGGCATCACCGACTCGATGGACATGAGTTTGGGTGAACTCCGGGAGTTGGTGATGGACAGGGAGGCCTGGCGTGCTGTTGTTCATGGGGTCGCAAAGAGTCGGACACGACTGAGCAACTGAACAGAACTGAACTGAACACATATTGTTAGAAGGCATCCATTAAGTGTACATTTTATACATTTCAGGATATTTGTAGATACATGCAATCATCATGACGATTAAAAAAATATAAATATATATATATTTTTATGGACTTCCCTGTTGGCCCATGGTTAAGAATCCACTTTTCAATGCAGGGAATAGGAGTTTGATTCTTGGTTGGGGAATTATGATCCCACAAGCTCATGATGGACCTATGCCTTCACACCACAACTAGACATAAAGTCTATGGGGTGCAATGAAAGGTCCTGCGTGCTGCAAGGAGATATACTACAACTAAGACCAGACACAGCCAAATAAAATAAATATTACAATAAAAGAATTTAAACAATTTTAAAATAATTTATTTATTTACATGACTGAGTCAGGTCTTAGCTGTAATACAGAGGATCTTCGATCTTTCTTAAGGCATGCTGGATATTTTAGTTGTGGAATGAGAACTCTTAGTGAAAGAGTCAATTCCTAGGCAGGTTGATAAGAAGTCTGGGGGTCCCCAAGGAGAGAGGGGTCTGGAATTCTCAAGGAGGAGGAAAGGACAAACTTTTTTTCCCCTATACATTCCTTTCTGCTGCTGCTGCTAAGTCACTTCAGTCGTGTCCGACTCTGTGTGACTCCATAGACGGCAGCCCACCAGGCTCCCCCGTCCCTGGGATTCTCCAGGCAAGAACACTAGAGTGGGTTGCCATTTCCTTCTCCAATGCATGAAAGTGAAAAGTGAAAGTGAAGTCGCTCAGTCATGTCCGACTCTTAGCGACCCCATGGACTGCAGCCTATCAGGCTCCACCATAGAGTACCGGAGTGGGTTGCCATTGCCTTCTCCGCTACATTCCTTAGGATTATATAATAATAATGTATCCTGCTTGAGGACATTTTCTGGAAAAAACCTGGCTAATCCTGTAATCTTAAAATATAAATTATGGGAGTGGGTCTAGTAAGGTCTTTACAACCTCCAGACATTCTTTTGATTCACTGTAATAAGTAATTAAAAAGTATATAACTCCATTGCTAACACTAGCAAGGGGGCACTCTTTCTGCCCCCTTCTGATGTCTATGTCAGAAGCTTTCTCTATCTCTTTTATACTTTTACTCTATTATACAAAAGCTCTGAATGACTGAGCCTCGTCTGTGGTCCCAGGTTGAATTCTTCTCCTCCAAAGGCCAAGAATCCCAGCATCTTTTATGGTTCAGCAACAACCTTTCATTAGTTGTGGTGTGCCAGATGAAGTTCCTGGAACAAGGATGGAACCTGGGTCCCCTGCACTGGAAGTATGGAATCTTTGACACTGGACCATCAGAGGAGTCCCATCGTGAGATAATTTGATGAAAAGTAATCAATGCCTCATGTTCCAGAAATCTTGAAAGAGTTGTTTTAAAGTTTATAATTATGTTGTGTTTACTAAGCATCTTTCTTCAAGTGCATCCTTAAATGGTAGATTTCCACAAATTTTAGAAATGAATACTAATGTGTTAATTCTGTAAATTATCTTTCAACACAAGTACGTAATGTTTAAAGGTAGAGATTTTTCCTTTAATCAGATAATTGAGTTTTTTCTCTTCCCATTTGAAGTCTGTTGAATCCCTGGGTGAATTTCAGTGTTATTTCTAGAATGCAACTAGAGTTAAATGTTTATAATGGTCTGTTCATTCACAGGTAATGGGCCATTGAAAAAAATGAGTTTGATATTTTATTTAAATGCTGATTTCTGTTTATGTGGCTGTGGTACTTGAGATCTTTGTTGCAGCATGTAAACTCTTAGTTTCAGCATGTGGGAGCTAGTTCCCTGACCAAGGATGGAATAAGGGCCCTTTGCACTGGGAGCACAGAGTCTTAGCCACAGGACCAACAGGGAAGTCCAGACAGTTTGGTAGTATGATTTGTCTTTCCTTCTGACTGGTACTTGTTGAATAGACTATGAGACTTGTGATAATACAAAAATAAATCTAGAGTTGGAGATATCCTGCTTGTGAATAATATTAGACATAGATTTTCTAGAATCTATTCCCTTTCTGGTTCCATTTTACATTCATCTGTATGTGACTTAAGAACAAATTCAAAGACATACATTCCTCAGATATTGGGGAACCAACACCATACTGAGACCTCTCCATCATCTGTAACACAGTCTGAATCCTAATTTTTTAAATTTATTTTTTATTGGAGGAAAACTGCATCACAAAGTTGTGTGGGTTTCTGCCATATATCAACATGAATCAGTAATAGGTTTACATATGTCCCCTTGCTCTTGAACCTCCTCCCACCTCCCACCCCATCGCACACTTGGGCAATGATTTAATAATGAATCATAATTTATTATTATTTTTTGCACTGCCATGCAGCATGCAGATCTTCCGCAACCAGGGATAGAACTGTGCCCTCAGATTTGGACGTGTGTATTCTTGAGATGGAGAAGCTCCATTGCAGTTAGCAAAAACAAGACCAGGAGCTGATTGTGGCTCAGATCATGAACTCCTTATTGCCAAATTCAGACTTAAATTGAAGAAAGTAGGGAAAACCACTAGACCATTCAGGCATGACCTAAATCAAATCCCTTATGATTATACAGTAGAAGTGAGAAATAGATTTAAGGGACTAGATCTGATAGAGTGCCTGATGAACTATGGGCAGAGGTTTGTGACACTGTACAGGAGACAGGGATCAAGACCATCCCCATGGAAAAGAAATGAAAAAAGCAAACTGACTGTCTGAGGAGCCCTTACAAATAGCTGTGAAAAGAAGCGAAGAAAAAAGCAAAGGAGAAAAGGAAAGACATAAGCATCTGAATGCAGAGTTCCAAAGAATAGCAAGGAGAGATAAGAAAGCCTTCCTCAGCGATCAATGCAAAGAAATAGAGGAAAACAACAGAATAGAAAAGACAAGAGATCTCTTCAAGAAAATTAGAGACACCAAGGGAACATTTCATGCAAAGATGGGCTAGATTAAGGACAGAAATGGTATGGACCTAACAGAACCAGAAGATATTAAGAAGAGGTGGCAAGAATACACAGAAGAACTGTACAGAAAAGATCTTCACGACGAAGATAATCACGATGGCGTGACCACTCACCTGGAACCAGACATCTTGGAATGTGAAGTCAAGTGGGCCTTAAAAAGCATCACTACGAACAAAGCTAGTGGAGGTGATGGAATTCCAGTTTCAAATTTCAAATCCTGAAAGATGATGCTGTGAAAGTGCTGCACTCAATATGCCAGCAAATTTGGAAAACTCAACAGGAGCCACAGGACTGGAAAAGGTCAGTCTTCATTCCAATCCCAAAGAAAGGCAACGCCAAAGAATGCTCAAACTACCACCCAATTGCACTCATCTCACATGCTAGTAAAGTCATGCTCAAAATTCTTGAAGACAGGCTTCAGCAATATGTGAACCGTGACCTTCCAGATGTTCAAGCAGGTTTTAGAAAAGGCAGAGGTACCAAAGATCAAATAGCCAACATCCGCTGGATCATGGAAAAAGCAAGAGAGTTCCAGAAAAACATCTATTTCTGCTTCATTGACTATGCCAAAGCCTTTGACTGTGTGGATCACAATAAACTGTGGAAAATTCTGAAAGAGATGGGAACACCAGACCACTTGACCTGTCTCTTGAGAAACCTGTATGCAGGTCAGGAAGCAACAGTTAGAACTGGACATGGAACAACAGACTGGTTCCAAATAGGAAAAGGAGTACGTCAAGGTTGTATATTGTCACCCTGCTTATTTAACTTGTATGCAGAGTACATCATGAGGAACGCTGGGCTGGAAGAAGCACAAGCTGGAATCAAGATTGCCAGGAGAAATATCAATAACCTCAGATATGCAGATGACACCACCCTTATGGCAGAAAGTGAAGAGGAACTCAAAAGCCTCTTGATGAAAGTGAAAGAGGAGAGTGAAAAGGTTGGCTTGAAGCTCAACATTCAGAAAACGAAGATCATGGCATCTGGTCCCATCACTTTATGGCAAATAGATGGGGAAACAGTGGAAACAGTGTCAGACTTTATTTTTGGGGGCTCCAAAATCACTGCAGATGCTGATTGCAGCCATGAAATTAAAAGACGCTTACTCCTTGGAAGGAAAGTTATGACCAACCTAGATAGCATATTAAAAAGCAGAGACATTACTTTGCCAACCAAGGTCTGTCTAGTCAAGGCTATGGTTTTTCCCGTGGTCATGTATGGATGTGAGAGTTGGACTGTGAAGAAAGCTGATCGCCGAAGAATTGATGCTTTTGAACTGTGGTGCTGGAGAAGACTCTTGAGAGTCCCTTGGACTGCAAGGAGATACAACCAGTCCATTCTAAAGGAGATCAGTCTTGGGTGTTCATTGCAAGGACTGATGCTAAAGCTGAAACTCCAGTACTTTGGCCACCTCATGCAACGAGTTGACTCACTGGAAAAGACTCTGATGCTGGGAGGGATTGGGGGCAGGAGGAGAAGGGGACAACAGAGAATGAGATGGCTGGATGGCATCACTGACTCAATGGACATCAGTTTGAGTGAAGTCCAGGAGTTGGTGATGGACAGGGATGCCTGGTGTGCTGTGATTCATGGGGTCGCAAAGAGTTGGACACGACTGAGCGACTGAACTGAACTGATTCTTAAACACTGGACCACCAGGGATATCCCAGTCTAAATCCATTTCAATCTTTGATCTTTCCCAGCATTGAGACTTTCCAATCCCCACTGATTTGGTACTTCAGGTAAAGAATCTGAAAACACTTTGCCCTGGTTAGAAGTTTGAACCCTGTAGCCCAGATGGGATGCAAGGTTTCTTTTCAAACACAGTGTGAGATAATTCATTAAACAGTCTTATGTATATTTCATACTGGAAGGAAATTTTTGGTCAGGTTTTGCTTCAAACCCTAGTGAACTTTGACATGTAAATAACTACAGTGTCCCAAGGAAATTGATTCCTGTTTTTTTCTGGTAGAAGTAACACACTAAATCTTTCCATAAATTGGGGTCACCTGGAAACTGTTCTCCCTCCCTTTCTGATACCAGAAAGACAGACAGCTGATATCAGTTATATGTAGAATCTAAAATATGTCACAAATGAATTTGTCTAAAAAACAGAAACAAATTCACAGACATCTAGAATAGACTTCTTGTTGCCATGGGGGAGAGATGATGGTAGGAGGGATGAACTGGAAGTTTCAAACTGGCCTAATTAAACTATTTTGCATAGAACAGATCAACATCAAGGTCCTACAGTATAGTATAGGGTCAATATCTTGTGAAAAACTCTAATAGAATAAAATATAAAAAACAATGTCATATACAATGGAATCACTTTGCTATATAGCATAAGTTAATGCAACATGGTAAAACATCTATACTTCAATAACATTAATTTTTTGAAAACTGTAAAGTCTTTCAGAAAAGGTTCACTGGCAGAATGGTCCTATCTTTCTCTCAAGCCATCTTTTATTGTCTCATAATTTACATAAATTTATAAGCCTTGATTATGTTATAAGAGAGATTAAAAAATGTTACCTAGGATACAAGGAACTGAATTTATGTATTCTATAACCCCAATACAGTGACTTAAAAAAATGAAATCATAAAAATAACCAATAGTTCCCTTGCCTTACTAATATGATACAATGAAGCTTCTTACTAATTAAGTTTAACTGCATGAGAAAATTTTTGCCTTGAAGAAAATGATTCCAGTCATCAGTGATAAAATAAACATCTGAAAGCATTCAATAAAGAAAAACACCTTGCTCCCTTGCATAGCAATCCAATTCTCTAACACAAGTGCAACTCCTAGAAGAAGGCCTTTAAGTGCCCTCTTACTGTTACATACCACAGTCTTATGGGCTTGTAACATTCGTTTCTTCTTAATTTTTATTGAAGTATAGTTGATTTGCAATATTATTTCAATTTCTGCTACAGCAAAGTGATTTTATATATATATATACAAGTATATCTCATTATATATATTTCTACTTTATTACAGGATGTTGAGTACAGTTTTCTGTGGTATACATTAGGATATTGTTTATCTGTATTCATTCTTAATAGAATTTATTTCATCACAGTAATTGACTACAGGAGAGTTATGATCTTAAGGGTCACTGGCACAAAGGTATTGAAACATCCCATGATTTAACTTTTACAGTTAAAAATTAGAAATTACTTTTGATACAAAACTGTAACTATATCTAAGAAAATGGCCTGAGGATGAAGTAGCTGAAATTCTATGCACAGGATAAAACTGTTATTGTATAATGATTAACTGAAAAAAACTGCAAGGTTTTAAAGAATACTCATAAGTAAAATGGGAACTTTATTCTTTCCAGAAATGAAAAATTAGTTTCTTAGCTAAGAAAAGCTTCCAAAAGACTCAGTAAAATACTTGAAACTACAAAAAACTGTTTCACCAAAAAAACAAACAAAAAAACCCCAAAGGCTTCCTGACAGAAGGAAGGTGTTTATTCTTATGGGGAAACAAAAAGTCTTTTCCACATCGTTCATATTTTATAGGATTCCTGTCCAGTGTGAATGTTTTCTTACCTCAGCACATAAGAGGAAATGAAGGTTTTCTTGAATATTTTTCAATCATTGGATGTCTATAGTATGGGTTCTTAGATGTTTACTTAAATGAAATTGATATCTATAACTTTTACCACTTTGATGACACTGATACAGTTTCTGTCCAGTGTGACTCCTTTCACGCATCTTAAGAGAAATGGAATTAATGAATGCTCTCTCACATTCCAGTTTAGTATGTGTTATTTTGTGTTTCTGGAGGCTTTCCTTATATCTGTAGGCTTTCCCACATTCCATACACTCAGAGTTTTTCTCCACTGTGGATTTTTTCATGCCTTCGAAGAGAGCTGGACAAAGAGAATACTTTAGAACATGTTTTACATATATATGTTGTCTCTCCTGTGTGATGTCTTTTGTGTGTCTCCAAGGAACTCAAATAACGGAAGGTTTTACCACACTGCTTACATTCATAGATCTTCTCTGCCCTGTGAATTCTTTCATGTTTTTTAATTCTTTCAGGACTTTTATTAAAGGCTTTTCCACATTGTTTACATTGACATGGTTTCTCTACATTGTGACTCCATTCATGCTTTCAAAGATCACCAGAAGAAATGAATCCTTTCTCATATTTCTGACATTTGAAAGGTAAATCACCAGTGTGTGTTACCATGTGTCTTCGAGAAGTTACTTTCCCCATGAAGGCTTTCCCACACTCTTTACATTCATAAAGTTTCTCTCCAGTGTGAGTTCTTTTGTGTTCTTGGAAGGAGTTTTGATATGGAAAAACTTTTCCACATTGTAAATATTCATAGCGTTTCTTGCCAGTGTGACTCTGATCATGTATTTTAAGATAACTGAAATTAATGAATGCTCTCTCATATTCCTTAAATTTATAAGGGCCATCTCCAGTGTGCTATCATGTGTTTCTGGAAGCGTTCCTTAAATCTGAAGACTTTCCCACATTGTATGCACTCATATGGTTTTTCTCCACTGTGGATTGCTTCATGTTTTTGAAGAGCACTAGCACAAGTTGATACTTTAGAACATATTTTACATACATATTATGTCTCTCCTGTGTGAACACTTTTGTGTGCCTTTAAGGAACTCAAATTATTGAAGGTTTTCCCACACTGGTTACATTCATAGGGTTTCTCTCGCTATGAATTCTTTCATGTACTAGAACACTTTCAGGACTTTTAAATGCTTTTCCACAGTGCTTACATTGATAGGGTTTCTCTCTATTGTGTTTCCTTTCATGACTTCTAAGCCAACTGGGAGTAAGGAATGCTTTCTCACACTTCTGACATTTATAAGGTAAATCTCCAGTGTGTGTTAACATGTGATTCTGGTAAGTTATTCTCCACAAGAAGGCTTTCTCACATTTCTTACATTCACAGGGTTTCTCCCCCATATGAGTTTTTTTGTGTTGTTACAAAGAGTTTTGATATAAAAAAACTTTTCCACCTTGTAAACATTCATAGGGTTTCTCTCCAGTGTAACTCCTTTCACGTGTTATGAGGGCACTGGGAGAAAAGAATGCCTTCCCACATTCTTTGGATTTACATACCTTCTCAGGGTACTTTTGATAGTCTCTTGATTTGTCTTCAATGTGACATTTCATGTATCTAGTAAGGGGTGAACCACTCATGAAGGTATTTTCATATGCACTGCATTCCCATGGTTTTAAATCAGGACTTTTCCCCCTCATTTTGAGAGTTGTAATAGGATAGAATTTTTCTCCAAAGGAAAAAAGAAAACTTTTCTCCAAAGGAAAAAAAAAAGAACTTTTCTCCAAAGGAAAAACCTTTCACAGAGTTTCTCTATCATTGAACTTCTGCAAATAATAAGAACAACATTCTAAATACCTTTATTATTTTACATTTTTGTATTTATTAAAATTTATAGGAATAGTGAGGTTTTCTATCTTGTGTGAATTGTAACAATTTGAATACACAGAATGCTTTCCAACAGAATTTCAACCTTTCTATTAAAGAGTGATATTGAGGGCTTCCCTGGTGGCTTAGTGGTAAAGAATCCACCTGCCAATGCTGGAGACATGGGGTCAGTCCTGGGTCTTGGAAGATTCCATATACCGCGGAGAAACTAAGCTCTTGGACCACAACTATTGAGACTAAACTCTACGGCCTGAGACCAAAAGTACTGAAGCCCAAACTCTACAACAAGAAATACATAAATAATAAAATTATTTAAAAATAAACTTATATTCAAATATAGAGTTTATAAATATGAACTGTAAACAAATTACATTGGAAACATGGAACATTTCTTCCATATTTAAGAAAATATTTTGGAGAGACATTTTCAAGAATAAATAAATTTGAAGATGGGGCTATGTCTTTTCTTTGATTCCTATAAAATTTTCATTATACACCAAGATCTGTACATGAGACACGCTGTGTATCACGAATATGGCTCACCTAAATTTTTTCCCATGATTTTTCTCCTGTTCATCAATGTTATGATCTGGCTGTTTTGCCACTGAAATGCAGAACCAGAAAAAAATATGATCCAAAGTACTAGAAATTAAAGAAAAATTCAGTGGATTTTAGGTCCATGATGAACTCTGACCCTGCCCGGTTTCTGTGTCATTCTTTTTTTCCCCACCATGTTATGTAGCTTGTGGGATATTACTTCTTGAACCAGGGATTGAACCCAAGCCAGAGCGGTGAAAGAGTCAAGTCCTAACTTTTGGACTGCAGGAGAACCACCCTTTCTTCCCTCATAGTTTCTCTACCAATGTATTGTTTTCCACACTCCACATCTTTGAACACTATAGACAGGTTAGAAACATTTCTCTAATAGATCAATGAAGGCAATTTTGTCATTCTTACCTACTGATGCCAGGTTCCTGATGTTTTCCAACATCACATCTCTGTAGAGTTTCTTCTGTGAGGAATCCAGTAAAAGCCACTCCTCGCGGGTGAAATTCACAGCCACATCCTCAAAGACCAATGAGTCCTAAAACATCCAAAAATATGTGCACAGTGAGATGCATGAGACTGACACACTAAACATCTATACTCCATTTGTAAATGTTATGCAGCTTATGTATGATTCTGTTCTTTAACAAGAGTTATGCTATGACTTGATCATGAGAAACTTATACACTTCCTCAATAATGGAATAGCATCATGAAGAAACGAAATTATTTACACATCATTTCTGTGGTCACAGTATTACTTATATCACAATCATGGCCAAGCCAGAGAATGGAGGGAAATGACAGAAATCCTTTACAAATGAAACAAATACAATTTCAGGAACACTGATTTCTTGTGGAAAAATTCTTTCATCTTCTTCCTTATGGTCTACATTTTACACTACCCCATGGGGCAGATGATCAACATTGCATAGGGTTTCAATGAATAAAAACCCAGTAAAAAAACTGGAAAGCCTTTTCTAATTGTACAACCTAACATCAGAGGCCAGGTGACCAGTACAACTCAAATTTGACCAAAGCCCAGCTGTCCACACTGTTCCAATGTCCTCCAGGTCTTTTGAAAAAAATCACTTGCCGGAATATAAATATTCTGCTGAAGAAACACTGCCTTTAGTTGGTTGAGAATAATCACAGAATCTCCTTTTCTCTTCTCTCTACATAAAACTTGATGCAGATATCAAGTGATTTCAACCTTAGACCTCGGAGATGAAGAATCACTAACAATATGTTAGACCACAAAATTTACTCTACCCAAGTGCCTCTGGGCACTTTGAACCAAACTTTAAATACACAGTACAATTACACACCAGAAAGACTCTTTGTCATCACACACTAACAGTATATCCTGGGTCTTACTGCCTTAAGCACAGGTTAAGAGCTACAGCTACATCAACATCCATAACACTTTGAGGGTGAATTTTCCTGTGATCATAAAATATGTGAGGGTATCATCATTGGCTTAAGCTTCTATCCTGGAATTTCAAGAACAAGTGTTTCGCCAGCAGCCACTATAACCCCAGAGAGGTGTAAATCTGGTCTGATTTGTGAATTTAAATATTGTGATTCTGCATCTCACAAGAAGAGAATGAAAAACTTGAAATAAAGAAGTTATCCCACAACCATCAGAGCATGACTGAAAGGTCAAGCTGGAGTCCTAATATTGAGATGAGAAAAGAAAGACATTTAAAAAATATTCCTCAAATATTTTGCTCTAAAGGCCTGTATGCCCCAAACACCTGTTTCACTAGAGTTTAACACAAAGACTAAAAATATAAAAAAAACACCGAACAAAATATTCATGAAACCTGACATGACATGACATTTTTTAATGGAATATTTCAGGTACAGCTAGTGAAAATAACTGAATGAAAAGAGAGACAGAAATCACAAGCACTGAGGTTTTCCTAACATTAATGACAGACAACACCTGTCCAAGGACAGAAAAGTCAGCAAGCTGCAGCAAAGATCCAAAGCAGTCAACGTAAAGAAGATGAGAATAATAATAATAATCTGGCAAATAAGAAGTTGAAACTTCAAAAACAACGGGGCAAGACTTATCCTAATTTTGGAAGAAAATCAGTATCTTCCTAGAGAGCCACATTGAAGTTGGACAAAGAAAAGGAAAGGCAATTCAGATGAAAATAAACTTTTTTTTTATCAAATAGTGTAAGAATTAATAGATATTCACAAACACACAAATAAAATGAATGTTGACACAGGGCTTACATATTTTACCAGAAAAATCCTCAAAACCCTTACAAATCTAAATGTAAAGCACAAAAGTAATAAACTCCTGCAAAATTTCACAGAAGGAAATTAAGTCACCTTGGCTTTGATGATTAATTTTCAAACAACAAACACAAGGCCTATAAAAGCAAATAAGTATAATTTCACGTCATTAATAGAAAATACCTCTTCTGAGAAAGAGAGTGTTAACAGAATGATAAGCCAAGTCACAGGACAGGAGAAAATATTTGCCAATCACTTATGTGATAAATGGGGCATTCTGGTAGCTCAGCTGAAAGAGTCCATCTTCAATGGACTGGTTCGATTGGAGAACCAGGAGACCCTGGTTCGATTCCTGGGTCGGGAATATTCCCTGGAGAAGGGATAGGCTACCCATTCCAGTATTCTTGCCTGGAGAATCCCCATGGACAGAGGAGCCTGGTGGGCTGCTGTCCATAGGGTCACAAAGAGTCAGACACTACTGGGCAAATAAGCACAACACCACACATATAATAAATGACTAGTATTCAAAACAGCCCCACAACTATGAAAACCAATAGTAAGAAGACAAAATAATCCAATTAACAATGGGCAAATGATCTCAACAGCTGACCAAAAAGCATATACAGAAGGGAAACAGAAAATATGAAAACAAGCTGAACATTAACTGTCAACTGGAAAGTGCAAATAAAACAATAAACCATCACTGCACACTCATGACTATCAAGAAAAACATTCAGAATACCAATTAGATGTGAAGATCATCCTCATTCGCTGCTGTTGTTGTTCAGTCGCTAGGTGGCAACTGTGAGTCCCACTCTCTGTATCCCCACGGACTATAATTAACTATTCCAGACTCCATAGTGGTGCTCCAGGCAAGAATACTAGAGTGTTTTGCCATTTCCATCTTCATGGAATCTTCCCAGAGCAGGGATCCAGCTGGAGGCTCCTGAATTGGCAAGGGGATTTACAGCTGAAGAAAATGAAATTTGATACCCCTATCTAGGAAGACAGCAGCATTCTTTGAAAACAAAATGTACTGTTACTAAGTATCTTAAGACCCATCTATACCACTCCTTGTTATTTGTTGAAATGAGGACAACTCTTGTATTCACACAAAAGTCATACACAAATGGTTGTATGGGGCCCAGGGAGCAGAAGTTAACAGGTAAGCAACAAATCCTGCAAGAGTCAAATAATCAGTGGTACATCCATACAATCAAATACTGTTCACTAATGAAAAGGAATGAAGTGTTAATATCAAACTATGAAAACACATGAAGGAAACTTGTATTAAAACTGTACTGCTACCTGAAAGGAGCCAATCTGAGAAAGCTAGAAACTGTGTGATTCTAAGTATATGAAGGGTTTCAAGTACTTCCCCTCCACAGGGACTTAGCTGGGCACTTAGCCGGAAGACAATGAACCCAGGCTCTGCTCCCCACTACAGGTGCTCTGCACCACCACTAAAATGTTAAATACACAAATCTTGTTTGACCAATTCAGCAAAAACACTCAAATCCAGTGTTTATGTGGAAATGAAAGAAGACACGTACAAGTCACGTCTACTACTTCACCCAGAAAAACCACAAATAACTATTCCTTTCATAAAAATATATGTCAATCATTATTTTCAACACAAGTAATCCTACTTGAATACTGTTTGTCTGCAACTGTAAATCCTGGAATGCCATTAGAAATCGACCAAAAGTAGAGCGCACCCCGCCCCCATGATTTCACTATATTCACTCAGGGAATGAAACAAAGTGAAACAAGTGGAATATAAGAATGGACTATTTCCCAACTGACATTCCCATCTTAAGTCTTCCGAAATATTGTATACGGTTCGTTAAACTCCATTAATTAAATATATCTTACAGTATAGAAAAAAGAAACTTAAAGGAGTAGATCTAAAGGGGACTCACAGGGTAGTTCGTCAATAAAAGTCCCCCCCCCCAAAAAAAAGGAAAACCTTTATGAAAGGATTTCCTATGGAATATCTGTTCCCAGTAAAAAATCGGGTGAAGAATGGCTATCAGACAACCAACTTCCAGGCGGTTACCCTCGGCTTTCCGCTAAGGTAAAATACCTATGGTTGTCTCCCCCACATCCCGGAAAAATGCCATCCAAGACTCTGAGCAAATAGGATAAAAAAATTAAAATATTGGGTTTGTTTGAAATGCACCACAGAGACGATCATTTCAATCGGAATCTTGGGAATGAGGTGAAAGACCTGGAAGTTTAATGATTACTGCCAGTCATAAAAAGGGCTTCCCTGATGGTCACAGGCCAAAATACCACCGGCCAATGCAGAAGACGCAGGTTCCATCACTGGTGCTAAAAAATCCCCTGGAGAAGTAAATGGCAACCCCCTTCAGTATTCTCACCTGGAAAATTCCACGGACAGAGGAGCCAGGCGGGCTACAGTAGTCCATGGGGTCCCAAAGCATCGGACACGATCTAGAAACAAAGGCCTGGGAGTCCTCAGACAACATCTAATCCTACGACCTGACCCAGGAGAACGAATAGCGATTGTCCCCTGAAGACCATGCACGTGGTCACGCACAATCTTGGGAAGAAGGGCTGTGCACGCCGAACTTCCGGAGAGCGGTGACCTGGCCAGACGCCCGGGTGTGGGGCCATCCCCCGCGCTGCGAGCCAGAGGGGACTGAGGTCCGACTGGCGCCCCAGGCCCCGCGTATCCGCAGACTCCGGCGGTGACCCCGAGGAACCCGTAGCTGGCTTCGGTCGGTAGCGACCAGTCCCACTCCGGTGTCAGTAACTCAGTCAGCGGACTCACCATTTCAAGTTGCTTGGAAGGTGCTCTGAGTCCCGCCCAGGAGCTCCAAAACCTGCGCACATCGCAGGGCTTCTGAGAGCTAAGAGCTACCAGACCGGTGAAACCGGAAAGACACCCGTCCTTCTCCGCTGTGGGAGAAAGGAAGCCCAGCAATTGGCGCAGAATTGCCCCGCCCACGTGCCTCAGCGGCCTCCTGGTTGGACAGATTAAAATGTCCCGCCCTCTCCTCCTGAGTGACAACCTGTGGGAGGTGGGATTGGACCTCCCCTGGCCTGTTACTTGTGCTTGGAAAAAGAATAGTTTTGAGGTCTATGATTCCTGATTCCGTTTCAAGATGGAGTAAGTACAGATAAGATGGTGGCCCTGGCCAGTCCTCCTTGGGACAAAAGGGTCTCAGATCCTCCCGGGGTCAAGGGCTTGGCGTAAAATTGTGTGGCCAGGAATGGAACTGTGCTTCTTAAGAAAGGCAGACACTGAAATGTGAACTCACCGTCTCTAATAAAGGGGTCGCTTCCATTTTCATTTTTGGACCTACGGAGGGCTGAGCTTTCCACCCATCCCTGCCCCAGCCCCACTCATTAGGTCCCCCTTGGCTCTGGCAGGAGGTCTGAATCACTCAGCCTTACCTGGGTGCCAGCACGAACCTCAGTCAAACCACACCCTGTCAGGTCTCAGGTGTACGTTTTACACCAGAAGAAATTTTATTGACTAAGTTATTAATTTGTTAATTTTATTCCAGTGTAGCTGATCTACAATGGTGTGCGAGCCTCAGTAGAATAGCAGGTGAGTCGGTCACATATTTATACACGTTGTAGTTTGGTCATTAAGTCGTATATGAAACTTTTGTGACCCTATGGCCTGTACCTCACCAGGCTCCCCTGTCCATGGGATTTCCCAGGCATAACAACTGTGGTGATTATTGTATGTATCTGCAAATATATTAAAAGCATAAAAATGATTAATTAATGGGTGCCTTCTACTGGAGGTGGTGGTGGGGGGGTGGCCTGTAATACTCTCCAGGTATGTTCCAATTGACAGTATCATTTCTTGTTTTTATTCTATTATGGGAAATAGGAATACAGTTACATTACATATATTTTAACTGTTGACATTACAATATTTTGTTGGTACTCAGGTGGTTTCAAAAATCACTCAATCTAAGAAATGGAATAATTTATTCAAGACAGATTTGAGGATTATAATCTGGGAAGAGCATCTCAGATAGCTCAGCATAGGAGGAGTTGTGGAGGACAGCAGAAGCAATCCAGGCCTGGGAAAACTGTTAAAGAACCAGAAGTGCCTGGCAGGGATACATGCCAGGGCAGCCGCAGAAATGACTCCACTGAGCAGCCATCCTCCTGCAGCTTGTCACTCAGGCACGAAGGGGTGGGGTACTGAAATCTACACAGCCAGGAGGCCAGGAAGGCAAGTGGAAAGGTCCACTGGCCAGTTTCTAGTTGCCATCCTGTGTGGGTGGGTTTTGCTAACACTTGTGGGTTCCTGGTAGTTCTTGAGTATCTTCTGTGACTTCTGTTTGTCTTCAGAGTCTTTAGGAGGGACTCAGACCTTCTAAAGAGTCTGTTCAGAAGGCCTTGCTACTTTGGATTTCTAACCTGTTGATCTCATTTCTTTTATTAAAGAGTTTGAGATGCTAGCCCAACCTTTCATCCCAAGAAATAGTCAAACTTGGTCATGCTTTGTAATACTTTTTTCATAATGCTGGTTTGTGGTTACTAGTATTTGTTGAGATTTTTGAATCTATATTCAGAAAAGAAAATGGTGTGTGTTTCTTTGGTTATGTTTTTTCTTGTTTTTTTCCTTTTTTGGTAGTTCTCATGTGGGTATAAGAGAAAAACTGGTGTCAAAAACGGAGTGTGGAGTATTGTCTGCGTTCTATTATTTACAATAGATCGTAAAAATCAGTAAATAAATTTGGCACCAAGGGGAGCAATCAGAGTCCATTACACACAATGCCTAAATAGTGTCTTAACCAAATACACTTGTTCTCGCCAAGGAATCAAGAAAGTCCAATTCCCTCATTAAAAAAAAAGTTTTTGGCTGCATTTTGCAGCATGGAAATAGGTTTCCCTTGTAGCTCAGCTGGTAAAGTAAATGCCTGCAATGCAGGAGGCCTGGGTTCGATCCCTGGGTTGGGAAGACCCTGTGGAGAAGAGAAAGGTTAGCATTCCAGTATTCTGGCCTGGAGAATTCCATGGACTGTTTAGTTCCTGGGGTCACAAAGAGTTGGACATGACTGAACAACTTTCACTTTCACACAGCATGGGGGATATTAGTTCCCAGACCAGGGATACAACCTGTGCCCCAGTGGAAGTCAGTGGAGTCTTAAGCACTGAACCAACAGTCAGTCAGTGTTACCCTTGTCCCTTCCCTGTACAAAGAGGCTGTATGAATGGTTGACAGATAATTTGAATCAGAGAGGCAAAACTGACTTTGGCAAAGAGAAGAGTGCACTAGAAATTTAAGAATTTATTGCCAGCCCTACATAAAGCCCATCTAGGGTGGAAAAGGTCTTCGATTCGAGATTCCAAGTCCCAAACATTTGGAAAAGGAGATTCCACGTGTCCTACCACCGCCCAGAATCCTTTTCACTAACATCCATCTTGACTGACCAATATGTAGGCCACCAGGAAGGACCCTGAGTCATAGTGACTGGCCAAAGACAACCCGGAAACTAATCCCATCACCATTAAATCCGGGCCCTGTGGCAGAGCAGTTCTCCTGGGTTCCCTTACCCTAATGCTCTCTGCCTGGACACAATTCATTTCCCAGTGTTAGACAAGAGCTCCCTTTCATAACGCCCAGGGCAACAGTCCCGCTAAACCTGCGAATCTAAGGGACCGAGGTCTGATCAGCACCACAGAGCCTCGCACAGTCACACACTCTGGCGGTGATCAGGAGGAGACAGGGTCCAAACAAGGTCGGTTCAGCCGCTCCCAAAGAGTCCATCTGCTGTGGCCACAGCCGGATCAGCACGCTCACCATGTCCAGGTTCCTTGGTCTATCCGAGTCCCGCCTAAAGGACGCCAAAGACTAGTGCAGATCAGGGGGCCAAACAAAGACTTGAAAGTTACCGGGCAAGTGAACCACACAGGAAACAAGGGCAACCTTTTTCGCGGTTCAAGAAAGTAAAGAAGTGTAGATAAAATCGCGGCATCGCCCCGCCCACTTGCCGGGGTGGCCCCCTGGTTGGACAGATCCTAATGCCCCGCCCCGCGGGCCTGACTGACGGCCTACGGAAGGTGAGGTGGGACTTGTCCCCCCAAGTATGTTTGCTTTCTAAGAGTACTTTTTCCTGATCCGGGACTGCCTCTACTGTCTTCTCCAGATCTTCCTGCACTGGCATTCCTGATTCTTGTATAGTTCGAGATGAGGCAATGAAGAAAGGAAGACGACCTCAATAGAGACAGGTTACCTTTATTCAGGCAAGGAGAGGCGATGGTCTGTCTAACAACCAGGCTGAGCACGGACGGGATCAGGGAGGTTTCATTTTTAAGGCGAGATTTGCGGAAGCGCTACGGAGACATTTAGTCAGGCGGGGCGTTCTGGGTAATCTTTAGCTGAGACGGCAGTTTGCAGTTAACAACAGTGGGGTCCCGGGCAGGGGGTTAAAAGTCTTGGGCTCATGCAATCTACCCGGAGCATCAGGGTGGGACTTTTAAGTTCAGCTTTGTTTTCCCCGAAGTCAGGTGGTCCAGCACAGGCCTATCTCCTTTTTCCAGGCCCGAGGACTCCTTCAATTCTGTTTCAAGATGGCGCAAGTATAGAGAAGAGGATGATCCAGGTCAGTCCTGCCTGAAACTTGAGCCTCTTGGGTCCTCTAGGGGCAAAGGCTTGGTGTAAAACTGTGTGGCCAGGCATGGAACTGTGCTTCTTGTTAAGAAACGCGGAACTTATGGTGAACTCACCATCTGTAATAAAGGACTGGCTCCATTTTCATTTTTGGTCTTTGACAGCGCTAGCCTTCCACCCATCTCTCCCCTGTTGCCACTCAATGGATACTTAAACTAAAGAATCCCAGAGCTCGTGGCTCTGCTAGGAAGTGAATCAGCCAGCTTAAGGGCATGCGAGGACAAGTCTCAGGATGTGAGGAAGGTACATTAAGTGCTCAGGTGGACATTTAAAACTGGAAGAAATTTTATGAGTTAATTAATTTATAATTTTTATTGGAATATAGCTGATCCACAATGCTGTGCTAGCTTCAGTTGTCCAGCATGGTGAACAGTCATGCACATACATATATCAGCTCTTAGTAGATTTTTCTCACATAAAGGCCATTACAGAGTACAGAGTAGAGTTCCTTGGGCTACAAAGCAGGACCCCATCAGTCATCTGTTCTATAGATAGTAGCATGTACACTTCCATCCCAGTGTCCCAATTTATCCCTCCTCCCTTATTCCTTGGTAATGACAAGTTTGCTCTGCACATCCCCGACCCTACCTCTGTCCTGCAAACAAGTTGATCCATGTGTCCTGGTCCGTGCGTGGGTTGGAAAAGAATTTCCAGACATGAGGCAGAACGACAGAAGAATAAAGTTTGTTAGAGTGGGAGAAGCTGTTAGAACAGTGGGCCGACTCGACTCAAGGGGGAGCCAAAGGCTTTTGAAGACTTCTGGCCAATTTTTATAGGTTCAAGCCAGAAAAATTCCTACTGGAATGGTGGCATTAGGTGATTGGGTAGAATGCTATAGGGTGTATAGGATGAGTACTTTACATTATATGGGATCAGGGAACTGGCCAGTTTATATCCAGAGGCTCATGGCAACAGTTGCTATGGGGCTTGGTCAGTTCCAGATATTTTTATCCTGTGACCGTGGTATAGAGCTCTGCACCACCTGTAAGCGACATCATGTCTCAAGGAAGAGCCTATTCAGACTCTATGCTAGGTCTGCTTCTTTTTTTTACTGCTTTTGTTATTAGTTTTGCTCAGAGGCTCTGTGATATCCAACTCTTTGAGACCCTGTGGACTTTAGCCCACCCGGCACTTCTGTCCGTGGAATTTTCTAGGCAAGAATACCTTAGTGGGTTGTCATTTTCTACTCCAGGGGAGCTTCCTGACCCAGGGATCCAACTCACATCTCTTGCCTCTCCTGCACTGGTACATGTGAAAGTGAAAGTCGCTCAGTCATGTCTGAATCTGCGACCCCGTGGACTATACAGTCCATGGAATTCTCCAGGCCAGAATACTGGTGTGCTTAGCCTATCCCTTCTCCAGCGGATCTTCCCAACCCAGGAATCGAACTGGGTTCTCCTGCATTGCAGGCGGATTCTTCACCATCTGAGCCACGAGGGAAGCCCCAGCTACCACGGAAGCCCCAGGAAGCGAGCACAGGGAGCCAGGCGTGGGGCCAGCGGTTACGAGCGGCAGCGGAACCCAATGAGGTGAAGAAGGGGGAAGGCGATCACCAGGGGGCTCCGGCCGACCTGCCCCGTCCTGGGTGAGGACAGTCTCCGGCCACTCTCAGTCCACAAGGGATGCTAGCGCCGCCGCGACGGCGTGGAGGAACCAGGGAGCGGGGCCTAAGTCACTGGCCCAGAGCCTTGGGAACGGCTGAAGCTCCCTCTTGTCCTCCGACGCAAGGGGCGGGAGGCACTGGCATGGCGGCCGGTCCACAGCGGCCGGCCGGGGACCGGATTCGCCCTCTTCTGAGCGCACCCGAGCTGGACTGGACGCGGGGCACGAGTGCTTCCCCTGGTTCGGCACGCAACGACGTCAGCGGATGGATGGCGGCGATGGGCAACGGAGCTGGACCGCGGCAGGCCCGGGGAGAGAGACGCACCAGGGCTCGGCCCCGGGGATCAATAGACAGGACGGACGAGGCTGACGGACAGACGGAGACGGGCACCGATGGGGTGCGGCCATGTAGGACTACATCATGAAGACTCGGCAGCAGCAAACAACCGGCCGTGGACGTGGGTGGCCTCGAGCCACCGCGAGGATCCATAGGGCCCTTCAAAACGACCCGGAAGTGAGTCAGCCGCTTGCATTTTAGGCAGATTTTTTACCTCTTGGCCACCTTTGTTATTATAAATAAGTGAAGAACTGCCTTAGGGAACCCTGCCCCTCCCTGGAAGAGATTAACACCTTCCCTCCCTAGTGGCAGAGACATTACTTTGCCAACAAAGGTTAGTCAAGTCAAAGCTATGGTTTTTCCAGTAGTCATGTATGGATGTGAGAGTTGGACTATAAAGAAAGTTGAGCATGGAAGAATTGATGCTTTTGAACTGTGGTGTTGGAGAAGATGCTTGAGAGTCCCTTGGATGGTAAGGAGATCCAACCAGTCTATCCTAAAGGAAATCAGTCCTGAATATTCATTGGAAGGACTGATGCTGAAGTTGAAACTCCAATACTTTGGCCACCTGATGCGAAGAACTGACTCCCTGACTGCCTTGAAAAGACCCTGATGCTGGGAAAGATTGAAGGCAGGAGAAGGGTTCGACAGAGGATGAGATGGTTGGATGGCATCACCGACTCAATGGACATGAGTTTGAGTAAACAACGGGAGTTGGTGATGCTGGTGAGGCCTGGTGTGCTGCAGTCCATGGGGTGGCAGAGTCCAACTCGACTGAGCAACTGAACTGTCCGAAGAACTTTTAAGAAAATAAGGTAGGAGATCCCTGGAGAAAGAGAAACACGCATGGCTTTCTTGACAAGAAGAAGCCGTTTCTGGGTTAACATATTCTGTGATCTAAGCCTGACCTGGATGCTTGCCCTTGAACAGGTCTGAGCAGTGATCTTAAAGGAACAAAGGAATTGAAAGAACAGAGAAAAGGCAGTCAAACACTGCCTAGTGCAGTGATACAGTAGGGTCCTAGTCCTTCCTTATGGGAGATACATAACAATATATCTTTCAGTTATGTAGGAACTAAGGCCTCTACCCACGTGTAGGATGGAATTAGGAAGTTTGACCCTCCTGATTTCAATCAACTATAGCTTGGACTCTGTCAAATTCCTGGATAAAAAAACATTAATATCCTAGACAAAGTGCGTGCTAATCACCTCAGTCATGTCCAACTCTGTGACCCCGTGGATTTTAGCCCACCAGGCTCCTCTGTCCATGGGATCCTCCAGACAGGAATAGTGGAGTGGGTTGCCATGCCCTCCTCCAGGGGATCTTCCGGACCCAGGAGTCGAACCTGTGTCTCTTATATCTCCTACATTGGCAGGCAGGTTCTTTACCACTAGCGCCACCTGGGAACCCATCTTAGACCAAAAACACCTTGTAATCAGTTCCCTCAGGACTGCTTCCAGCCAAATTTTAGAACACAGTGCAATTACAGGCCAGAAAAACTCTTTCTCATCATACCCTAACAGAATACACTGGAGCTTACTGCCTTAAGGAAAAAGTTAAGTGCTACAGTGTACAAGGGAGTTCTCCTACATCCACAATAGTTTGATGGTGAATTTTCCCATGATTATAAAATATGTAAGGGTTAAATCATTGGCTTCCTTCAAAAGAATATAAAGTCTCCTTGTAATTTCAGGAACAAGTGTTTCCCAAGCAGCCACTATAACCACTGACAGGTGAAAATCCAGTCTTTGATTTGTGTGAATTTAAACGTTGTGATTCTCCATTTCACAAGAGGAGAATAAGAAACTTTGTAATAAACAAGTCCTCCCAGAGCCATGAGAGCACTGACTTCAAAGGGCAAACTAGTGGGTGTCCTACAACTGGGAAAGAGAAAAGAATGAAGTTTCTTAAATATGGTCCAAATATTCTGTTCTTAAGTCTTGTATCCAAGAAACTCTGTTTCACCAAAATCTAACACAAAGACAAAAACATCAATAGAGGTATAACACAATATCCTGGAATCCTGGCATGACCTTTATTTTTTTTCATTTTTAAATTTATTTTTTTGGCTGCCCTGTGTCTTTGTTGGGCTTCTCTGGTAGTTTAGATGGTAAAGAATCTACCTGCAATGTAAGAGACCTGGGTTCCATCCCTGGGTTGGGATGATCCCCTGGAGAATGGAATGGCTATGCACTCCTATATTCTCGCCTGGAGAATGCCAAGGATAGAAGAGCTTGGTGGGCTACAGTCCGTGGGCTCCAAAAGAGCTGGACATGACTGAGAGACTAAGCACACAGCACATGTGTCTTTGTTACTGCATTCTGGCTTTCTCTTGTTGAGGGGTGACTCTAGTTGCAGTGCATGGGATTCTGATTGTGGTGGTTTCTCGTGTTGTGGAGCACAGGCTCTCAGGTGCAGGAGTTGCAATATTACCTGCAAATGGGCTCAGTAATTAGGGCACACTGAGTTTAGAATGTGTGGGCTTTAGTAGTCGTGGTACACGGGATAGTGGCCTCATGGCATGTGGAATCTTCCTGGACAAGGTTCAAACCCGAGTCACCTGCTTTGATAGGCAGATTCTTAACCACTACACCACAACCAAAATCTTATAGCATGACCTTCTTTAACAGAAAATTTCAGATACATATAATGAAAATAACTGAGAAAAGACAGAAGGAACAACCACTGAGATTTTCCTTTTATTACTGACTGACAACATTCACAGATCCAGGAAACTCCCTAAAGGGTAAAAGTGAAAACATCTAAAAATTGAAACCAAAATATATGCACAAAGTATAGAAAAAAACAAAGGCTAAGAGCATTTATTGTAAGAAGCCAGAAGTAGAGTTTAGGTAGGGAGAAACAAACACTAGAATGAAATTGTAGTTCTTTTCATGAAGAAAAAAAAAAAAACAATGAAAAACAAAAATAAGCGAGAACTGAGACTTCCCTGGTGGTCCACTGGTTAAGAATCTGCCTTGCAATGCAGTAGACATGGGTTTGATCCCTGGTTTGGGGACTAAGATGTCACACGCTGCAGGACAACTAAGTCCATGTGCGTCACAACTGCTGAGACAGTGTTCTAGATCCTATGAGTCAAAACTATAGAAGCCTGAGTTCCCTAGAGCTGGTGCTTCGAAACAAGAGAAGACATAAGATGCTGTGCACTGAAACAGAGAGCCCCTGTGGTAAAACAAAGATCCAGTGAATACAAAAATAAATACGTAAATATATGAGCCAGAACCAAGTGGAATGAAATATTTAAAGTTCTGAAATTAAAAAAAAAAAAAAACTTTTCTAGATTTCTGTTAGGAAGCAGAATTATTCTTAAAATTAAGAAAGATAATGCCACAAAGCTTCAGGGAATTTTTCACTAGTACACCAACTTTGAAAGACAGGCCTAAAGATTCATCAGAAAGAATGTAAATTATGGATGAGGATTAAAAGAGGAATAATGCTAAACACCTTTTATATTTCTTCTATAACAGATGACATGTCTACAATAATTTAGCAACAATGATGTTGGGAATGATAACTTTTGTGATTCAGTGAAATAAATGACAGTCATGTGGTGGCTAAGATGGTAGAGAATCCACCCGCAATGCAGGAGACCTGGGTTCGATTCCTGGGTTGGGAAGATCCCCTGGAGGAGGGCATGGCAACCCACTTCAGTATTGCTTGGAGAATCCCCAAGGACAGAGGAGTCTGAGGGCTATAGTCCATGGGGTTGCAAAGAGTTGGAGATGACTGAGTAACTAAGCGCAGCATGTGGAAGGGGACAGAGGAGGGGAACTGAGAATAGTGTGGAGTGAGGTACCTGCACGGGCTTCCCTGGTGGCTCAGAGGTTAAAGCGTCTGCCTCCAATGCGGGAGACCCGGGTTCGATCCCTGGGTCGGGAAGATCCCCTGGAGAAGGAAATGGTAACCCACTCCAGTATTCTTGCCTGGAGAATCCCATGAACGGAGAAGCCTGGTAGGCTACAGTCCACAGGGTCGCAAAGAGTCGGACACGACTGAGCGACTGAACGGAGGTACCTGCACAGCCACTGGAGAGGTACTGTGTTAAATTGCAGAGGATGAATGTTAATTCTAAATGTATACTAAAATCTCAAGGATAACCACGTGAAAACCTTTTAAAAAATGGATAGGCTAAGAAAAGAAAAAAGGATGCATGAGGTAAAATGCTCATTTAAATCCAGAGAAAGTAGGAAAGAAGAGAAAAAACAAAAGAATAAGAGTGACAAAAAGAAACTGTAAAACTGTGGTAGTTATTAATCCAACTGTATTAATCACCATCTCAATCATCAATGGTCTCAATATATATGAAAGAAAATTTTACAGAGATGGCGGAGGAATAGGACGGGGCGACCACTTTCTCCCCCACAAAATCAACAAAAGAACATTTGAACGATGAGTAAATCCCACAAAACAACTTCTGAATACCTGCAGAGGACATCAGGCACTCAGAAAAGCAGCTCATAGTTGTTGAAAGGAGGTAGGAAATAGATAAAAAGATAAAAAGAGAGACAAAAGAGGGAGGGACGGAGCTCCCTGGAAGGGAGGCTTAAAAAAAAAAAAAAAAAAGAAGTTTCCAAACACCTGGAAACACTGGCGAGTGGAACCTCAGAGGGCCGCATAACTGGGAGACAAAATACATAATTAAAACTCACAGACTAAGTGCCCAGAGGACACTCTCAGCGGAGAAGCGTCGCACGGCCCGTGCCCCCCACTAGCAGGTGGGGGCTGGGCAGGGAGGCGTGAGCAGCAGCGCTTAGAGGGAGAACCAGGCTTGAACACCCCAGGGCAAACTGAGGGCTCGAACTTAAGATACCAGAGCAGCGGTTGCAGCTGAAGGGCGAGAGGGCTGGGAAAAACCTGCGAAAAGCCCCAAGCCAGGACTCCGCCAGCCCCGCCCACAGAACAGGGCGCTGACGTGGGCAGGGAGGGCAGCCAGCGCCAGGGCGGGGGCAGCCGCGGCCCCAGAGAGGCTTCCCGTGCCAAGCTGCAGGCAGGCTTCCTTGCTGGCCAGGACTTCTTGGGTTCAGGCTGGTCGATATCCGCCTGAGAAAGTGTGCCGGTTGTACTCCCAGAAAACTGAGCAGCAGGGACTGGGTAGGCGATAAGTCGCAGTGACCGCGCTCGCCAAACGCCTGGTCACCTGAGCTGCTAGGACCGGGGAAGGCACAAAACGCAGGTCCAGCCAAGTCTGCGCCTTTGTCGAGTACCCAAGGACCTGAACCCGAGCCGCTCAGACCTGGGAAGGTCATGCAACCCCGTGCCAGCCGCGGACAGCTCCCAGCAGAGCAACCTAAAGCCTAAGCAGCATAAACAGGGAAAGCACACACGCCTCGAGCGGGAGCAATCCCAGTGTAGCCGAGACACTGTGAGCACTCCCCACAGACGCCAGGGATATTTGTTAGCTGTTCCTCCCTCCCCATAGCAGGAATGAATCGGTGAGCTGGGAAAAAAAAAAAAAAGTGTCCACCACCGCATCCTGGTGTCAGGATGGGAATTAGACACTGAGGAGACCAGAAAACAGAAGAGCTTTTTCAACAGAAGGAACTGCCTTGGAAGTAACAGAGGGAGAAGACTTGAGCCTACTGCAAGAATAAGACTGAAAACCAGAGGCAGAGGCTTAAGGCCAAATCCTGAGAACACCAGAGATCTCCTGTTCCAGAGAACATTAATTGATAGGTACTCATCAAATGCCTCCATACATACACTGAAGCCAGGCACCACCCAAGGGTCAACAATTTTCAGTGAAAGACATACTATTCAAACTATCCAGCAACACAGGAGAACAGCACTGAGTTTCAATAGACAGGCTGCCCAAAGCCACTCCAAACCCACTGACATCTCAAACTCATTACTGGACACTTCATTGCACTCCAGAGAGAAGAAATCCAGCTCCACCCACCAGAACATCGACACAAGCTTCCCTAACCAGGGAACCTTGACAAGTCACCCATCCAACCCCACACACAACGAGGTAACTACTTAATAAAGAGAACTCCACAAACTGCCAGAAGACGGAAAGGCCACCCCGAACACAGCAATATAAGCAAGATGAAGAGGCAGAGAAATACCCAATAAATAAAGGAACAGGATAAATGTCCACCAACACAAACAAAAGAGGAAGATATAGGGAACCTACTTGATAAAGAATTTTGAATTTTAACTGTGAAAATATTCAAAATCTGGAAAGCAAAATGGAGTTACAGATAAATAAACTGGAGAAAAGGATTGAGAAGATGCAAGAAATGTTCAATAAGGAATTAGAGGAAATAAAAAAGAGTCAGTATACAATGAATAATGCAATAGATGAGATCAGAAACACTCTGGAGGGAACAAACAGTAGAATAACGGAGGCAGAAGACAGGATAAGCGAGCTAGAAGATAGAATTGTAGAAATAAATGAAATAGAGACGGAAAAAGAAAAAAGAATTAAAAGAAATGAGCACAATATTAGAGACATATGGGACAATATTAAATGCCCCAACATTCGAATCATAGGAGTCCCAGAAGAAGAAGACAAAAAGAAAGACCATGAGAGAATACTTGAGGAGATAATAGTTGAAAATTTCCCTAAAATGGGGAAGGAAATAATCACCCAAGTCCAAGAAACACAAAGAGTCCCTAACAGGATAAACCCAAGGCGAAATACTCCAAGGCACATATTAATCAAGTTAACAAAGATCAAACACAAAGAACAAATATTCAAAGCAGCAAGGGAAAAACAACAAATAACACACAAGGGGATCCCCATAAGGATAACAGCTGATCTTTCAGCAGAAACTCTTCAGGCCAGGAGGGAATGGCAAGACATACTTAAAATGATGAAAGAAAATAACCTACAGCCCAGATTACTGTACCCAGCAAGGATCTCATTCAGATATGAAGGAGAAATCAAAAGCTTTACAGATAAGCAAAAGCTGAGAGAATTCAGCATCACCAAACCAGCTCTCCAACAAATACTAAAGGATCTTCTCTAGACTGGAAACACAGAAAGGGTATATAAACTAGAACCCAAAACAATAAAGAAAATGGCAACGGGATCATACTTATCAATAATCACCTTAAATGTAAATGGCTTGAATGCCCCAACCAAAAGACAAAGGCTGGCTGAATGGATACAAAAACAAGACCCCCCATATATGTTGTCTACAAGAGACCCACCTCAAATTGAGGGACACATACAGACTGAAAGTGAAGGGCTGGAAAAAGATATTCCATGCAAATAGAGACCAAAAGAAAGCACGAGTAGCATACTCATATCAGATAAAATAGATTTCAAAACAAAGGCTGTGAAAAGAGACAAAGAAGGAAACTACATAATGATCAAAGGATCAATCCAAGAAGATATAACAATTCTAAATATTTATGCACCCAACATAGGAGCACCGCAATATGTGAGACAATTATTAACAAGTATGAAAGGGGAAATTAACAATAACACAATAATAGTGAGAGACTTTAATACCCCACTTACATCTATGGATAGATCAACTAAACAGAAAATTAACAAGGAAACACAAACTTTAAATGATACAATAGACCAGTTAGACCTAATAGATATCTATAGGACATTTCACCCCAAAACAATGAATTTCACCTTTTTCTCAAGCGCACACGGAACCTTTTCCAGGATAGATCACATCCTGGGCCATAAATCTAGCCTTGGTAAATTCAAAAAAATTGAAATCATTCCAAGCATCTTTTCTGACCACAATGCAGTAAGATTAGATCTCAATTACAGGAGAAAAACTATTAAAAATGCCAACATACGGAGGCTGAACAACACGCTGCTGAATAATGAACAAATCATAGAAGAAATCAAAAGAGAAATCAAAATATGCATAGAAATGAATGAAAATGAAAACACAACAACCCAAAACCTCTGGGACACTGTAAAAGCAGTGCTAAGGGGGAAGTTCATAGCAATACAGGCACACCTCACGAAACAAGAAAAAGTCAACTAAATAACCTAACCCTACATCTAAAGAAACTAGAAAAGGAAGAAATGAAGAACCCCAGGGTTAGTAGAAGGAAAGAAATCGTAAAAATTAGGGCAGAGATAAATGCAAAAGAAACGAGACCATAGCAAAAATCAACAAAGCCAAAAGCTGGTTCTTTGAGAAGGTAAATAAAATTGACAAACCACTAGCCAGACTCATCAAGAAACAAAGGGAGAAGAACCAAATCAATAAAATTAGAAATGAAAATGGAGAGATCACAACTGACAACACAGAAATACAAAGGATTATTAGAGAATACTATCAGCAATTATATGGCAATAAAATGAATAACTTGGAAGAAATGGACAAATTCCTAGAAAAGTACACCTTGCCAAAACTGAACCAGGAAAAAAAAGAAAATCTGAACAGACCCGTCACAAGCACGGAACTAGAGGAAGTAATCGGAGATCTTCCAACAAACAAAAGCCCAGGTCCAGACGGCTTCACTGCTGAATTCTACCAAAAATTTAGAGAAGAGCTAACACCTATTCTACTCAAACTCTTCCAGAAAATTGCTGAGGAAGGAAAACTTCCAAACTCATTCTATGAGGCCACCATCACCCTAATCCCAAAACCTGGTAAAGATCCCACAAAAAAAGAAAACTACAGACCAATATCACTGATGAACATAGATGCAAAAATCCTTAACAAAATTCTAGCAATCAGAATCCAACAACACATTAAGAAGATCATACATCATGACCAAGTGGGCTTTATCCCGGGAATGCAAGGATTCTTCAATATCCGCAAATCAATCAACGTAATACACCACATTAACAAACTGAAAAACAAAAATCATATCATTATCTCAATAGGTGCAGAGAAAGCCTTTGACAAAACACAACATCCATTTATGATAAAAACTCTCCAGAAAGTGGGAATAGAAGGGACATATCTCAACATAATAAAAGCTATATATGACAAACCCACAGCAAACATTATCCTCAATAGTGAAAAACTGAAAGCATTTCCCCTAAAGTCAGGAACAAGACAAGGGTGCCCACTCTCACCACTACTATTCAACATAGTTCTGGAAGTTTTGGCTACAGCAATCAGAGCAGAATAAGACATAAAAGGAATACAAATTGGAAAAGAAGAAGTAAAACTTTCACTGTTCGCTGATGACATGATCCTCTACACAGAAAAACCTAAAGACTCTACCAGAAAACTACTAGAGCTAATCAATGAATACAGTAAAGTTGCAGGATATAAAATCAACACACAGAAATCCCTTGCATTCCTATACACTATAAGAATCCCTCTCATTCCTATAATAATGAGAAAATAGAAAGAGAAATTAAGGAAACCATTCCATTCACTGTTGCAACGAAAAGAATTAAATACTTAGGAATATATCTACCTAAGGAAACAAAAGACTTGTACATAGAAAACTATAAAACACTAGTGAAAGTAATCAAAGAGGACACTAATAGATGGAGAAATATACCGTGTTCGTGGATTGGAAGAATAAATATTGTGAAAATGAGTATACTACCCAAAGTAATTTATACATTCAATGCAATCCCTATCAAGCTACCAATGATATTTTTCACAGAACTAGAACAAATAGTCTCACAATTTGTATGGAAATACAAAAAACCTAGAATAGCCAAAGCAATCTTGAAGAAGAAGAATGGAACTGGAGGAATTAACCTGCCAGACTTCAGGCTCTACTACAAAGCCACAGTCATCAAGACAGTATGGTACTGGCATAAAGACAGAAATATAGATCAATGGAACAAAATAGAAAGTCCAGAGATAAATCCTCGCATCTATGGACACCTTATTTTCAACAAAGGAGGCAAGAATATAAAATGGACAAAAGACAGTCTCTTTAACAAGTGGTGCTGGGAAAACTGGTCAGCCACTTGTAAAAGAATGAAACTAGAACACTTCCTAACACCATACACCAAAATAAACTCAAAATGGATTAGAGAGCTAATGTAAGACCAGATTCTATAAAACTCCTAGAGGAGAAGGTAGGCAAAACACTCTCCGACATAAATCACAGCAGGATCCTCCAAGACCCACCTCCCAGAATATTGGAAATAAAAGCAAAAATAAACAAATGGGACCTAATTAAAATCAAAAGCTTCTGCACAGCAAAGGAAACTATAAGCAAGGTGAAAAGACAGCCTTCAGAATGGGAGCAAATAATAGCAAATGAAGCAACTGATAAAGGATTAATCTCCAAAATATACAAGCAGCTCCTGCAGCTCAATTCCAGAAAAATAAGTGACCCAATCGAAAAATGGGTCAAAGAACTAAACAGACATTTCTCCAAAGAAGACAAAGATGGCTAACAAACACATGAAAAAATGCTCAACATCCCTCATCATCAGAGAAATGCAAATCAAAACCACAATGAGATACCATTTCACACCAGTCAGAATGGCTGCTATCCAGAAGTCTACATGCAATAAATGCTGGAGAGGGTGTGGAGAAAAGGGAACCCTTTTATACTGTTGGTGGGAATGCAAACTAGTTCAGCCACTATGGAGAACAGTGTGGAGATTCCTCAAAAAACTGGAAATAGAACTGCCATATGATCCAGCAATCGCACTCCTGGGCATACACACCGAGGAAACCAGAATTGAAAGAGACACATGTACTCCAATATTCATTGCAGCACTGTTTATAATAGCCAGGACATGGAAGCAACCTAGATGTCCATCTGCAGATGAATGGATAAGAAAGCTTTGGTACATATACACAATGGAGTATTTTTCAGCCATCAAAAAGAATGCATTTGAATCAGTTCTAATGAGGTGGATGAAACTGGAGCCTATTATACAGAGTGAAGTAAGCCAGAAAGAAAAACATCAATACAGTATACTAACGCATATATATGGAATTTAGAAAGATGTTAACCTTAACCCTGTATCAGTTCAGTTCAGTCGCTCAGTCGTGTCCGACTCTCCGCGACCCCATGAATCACAGCACGCCAGGCCTCCCTGTCCATCACCAAATCCCGGAGTTCACTCAAACTCATGTCCACAGAGTCGGTGATGCCATCCAGTCATCTCACTCTCGGTCGTCCCCTTCTCCTCCCGCCCCCAACCTTTCCCAGCATCAGAGTCTTTTCCAGTGAGTCAACTCATTGCATGAGGTGGCCAAAGTATTGCAGCTTCAGCTTCAGCATCAGTCCTTCCAATGAACACCCAGGATCGATCTCCCTTAGAATGGACTGGTTGGATCTCCTGGCGGTACAAGGGACTCTCAAGAGTCTTCTCCAACACCACAGTTCAAAAGCATCAATTCTTCGGCGATCAGCTTTCTTCACAGTCCAACTCTCACATTCATACATGACCATGGGAAAAACCATAGCCTTGACTAGATGGACCTTTGTTGGCAAAGTAATGTCTCTGCTTTTCAATATATTATCAAGGTTGGTCATAACTTTCCTTCCAAGGAGTAAGCGTCTTTTAATTTCATGGCTGCAATCAGCATCTGCAGTGATTTTGGAGCCCCCAAAAATAAAGTCTGACACTGTTTCCACTGTTTTTCCATCTATTTCCCATGAAGTGATGGGACCAGATGCCATGATCTTTGTTTTCTGAATGTTGAGCTTCAAGCCAACCTTTTCATTCTCCTCTTTCACTTTCAACAAGAGGCTTTTGAGTTCCTCTTCACTTTCTGCCATAAGGGTAGTGTCATCTACATATCTGAGATTATTGATATTTCTCCCAGCAATCTTGATTCCAGCTTGTGCTTCTTCCACCCCAGCGTTCCTCATGATATACTCTGCATATAAGTTAAATAAGCAAGGCGACAATATACAGCCTTGACGTACTCCTTTTCCTATTTGGAACCAGTCAGTTGTTCCATGTCCAGTTCTGACTGTTGCTTCCTGACCTGCATACAGGTTTCTCAAGAGGCAGGTCAGGTGGTCTGGGATTACCATCTCTTTCAGAATGTTCCACAGTTTATTGTGATCCACACAGTCAAAGGCTTTGGCATAGTCAATGAAGCAGAAATAGATGTTCTTCTGGAACTCTCTTGCTTTCTCCATGATCCAGCGGATGTTGGCAATTTGATCTCTGGTGCCTCTGCCTTTTCTAAAACCTGCTTGAACATCTGGAAGTTCACGGTTCACATATTGCTGAAGCCTGGCTTGGAGACTTTTGAGCATGACTTTACTAGCGTGTGAGATGAGTGCAATTGTGCGGTAGTTTGAGCATTCTTTGGCATTGCCTTTCTTTGGGATTGGAATGAAGACTGACCTTTTCCAGTCCTGTGGCCACTGCTGAGTTTTCCAAATTTGCTGGCATATTGAGTGCAGCACTTTCACAGCATCATCTTTCAAGATTTGAAATAGCTCAACTGGAATTCCATCACCTCCACTAGCATACAAGACTGCAAAAGAGACATAGGTATATAGAACAGTCTTTGGGACTCTGTGGGAGAGGGTGAAGGTGGGATGATTGGGGAGAACGGCATTGTAGCATGTATATTATCATATGTGACCAGTCCAGGTTTGACGCATGATACAGGATGCTTGGGGCTGGTGCACGGGGATGACCTGGAGGGAGGATATGGGGATGAGGGAGGTGGGAGGGGGGTTCAAGAAAGGGAACACATGTACACCCGGGGTGGATTCGTGTCAATGTATGGCAAAACCAACCAATATATTAATGGAAGGTAATTTGCCTCCAATAAATTAAATTTAAAAAGATAAAAAATAAAAGGAGAAAAGTAATCATGAAAAAAAATTTTTACAGTAAAATCGGATTATTTGTTTATTTTTATTAAAGGAGAGGTGCTTTACAATGTTGTGTTAGTGAGAGAGTTAATTCCTAGGCAGGTTGATAAGAAGTCTGGGGTCCCTGAAAAGGAGAGGGGTCTGGGGCTCTCAAGGAGCAAAGGACAAAGTTTTTTTTCCCTCTACATTCCTTAGTCTTAGTCACATAAAACGTTTTTTTTTTTTTTTTTCTTCTCTCTCTCTCTAAGCCTGGAACTGATGATTACACAACTCGGTTTAAACTCTGTACTAGTGATTATATAACAGTGTATCCTGCTTGAGGACAGTTTCTTCTTCCTGAAAACCTTCTGACTAATCCTGATATCTTAGAATGTGTATTATAGGCGTGGGGTCTGGTAAAATTTTCACAAACTTGAGATATTTTGATTTATTGTAATAACTAATTAAAAAAGTATATAACTCCCTTGTTAGCACTAGTGAGGGGGGCACTCTCCGTCCCCTTCTGATGTCTATGTCAGAAGCTTCCTCTGTCCCTTTTCATACTTTCATCTTGGGGGATCTTCAGGACAAGGCAAGAATGCTCAGAGCTCTAGACTCTGCTTTCTCAGTATACACATTTTCTGCCTTACCTTACTAACTCTACAGTGTGCTTGTGTGAATGAATGACATGCCCTGTGCAAAGCAAGTGATGAGCCCTGCTCTGCGGTTTCACGATGCCTCATGACTGAAGGCAGCCCCCAAAAGGGGAGCCTTGTTGGGGGTTTATACCTTCCCATCAATGCCAAGAGACACTCAACATCCCTGTGAGGGGAGAGGCCAGAGATGGCCGAAGAGTGTGGACTGAACTTTCCTCTCTTGGTCACCTTTTTCTGGTCTCTTTGACCATTTCGTAATTGCGTGGGGAATTAGAACTACTAACACAATCTGTCAGGTCATAGACTTTCAAGGGACTTGTGATCCGTGCTGTTACTATGTACTTTTGCTTGGACTCCGAGCTTGGTAGTCATGGAAGCACCTAGCCTTACTAGGAATCGAAAGTTACAGGAGCATGTTTGGGAGTGAAGCGTAACTCTAGCTCCGTGAACATCTCTCAGGCTAGAGGTCTTGGCTGCCAGCGACCAAGACCCTTGGTTGCCCTGACCTGTCGCTGGTCAGGGGCCAGAGACCTGAAAGTGAGTCTTTTTCACTGCTGTATCTCCTGTCTATGTGGATAGAAGCACTGCTGGTGACTATGTAGTTTTTGAGGACAAAGATCGGGAATTGCAGGATCTGGTCAGATTGGAAATGCAATGGGCTTCTTCCTTTGGTAGCGCTAGCTCTTAGTGAACCAGAGGAGGTTCTCTGGTGGCTTTTGTCTCAACTCCCTAGATATTCCTTTTGTGGAATCTGTGGGAATGAACTGGAAGGATTGGCCCTAGTATCCTGAAGACAGAAATCACTTTTTCCTCACTGGCCAACCCTCCACCACCTCTTTTGTTGTACTGGTGTGGTGACACTCGGAAGGGACATCATGGTTGTTGTTCACCCCTTTATGACTCACCATTTCTATGGCAGTCAGGACTGTACTCAGGAATGTACATGGGCACATGTAAGACGGATGCTTTCCCTAGTAGTCCTAGCTTGAGAAATATTCTGGGAAACTACTCTGGCAAATCAAACAAAGGTCTTGGTAGTGTGGAACTAAATTGGTCTGGGATACCATCAGATCTACCCTTGGTGTATCTCCACTCCCATCTCGGTGATAGACCCCGCAGGGACGAGTAAGATATCTGTGTCGGTAAGGGACAGACTAAGTCCGACCAGGAAAGGAAAGCTTCAGTGGAGAGTCTGTCTACAACCCCATCTAGAACAGGGAAAGACACTTCCAGTGGAAAACTGCCACGACTGTGGATGCCGCTTTTTTCTCTCTTACAGATGGGAGCTAAAAGTTTCAAAACCACTCCTTTAAAATGTATTAAAAAAACAACTTTGGGACACGTTTGATCCCCAGAATTTAAAAAGACATGCCTGATCTTCTTCTGTGATACTGAATGGTCATAGTATCCTTTGGAAGACTGGGAACGCGGACCTGTTGAACGATTTCAATTACTACTGTTTTACAACTAGACCAGTTCTGTAGAAAATAAGGGAAATGGGTAGAAGTGCCTTATGTGTTGTTCTTTATCTCTCTGAGAGACATGCCAGACTTATGTCTTAAGGGTACAGATTTGGGTGTGAAACCTTCAGCTCCCTCCTGTTCTCTTACTTTGCCCCTTTATCTGGGACTCCCAACTGAACAGGCTGAGAGTTGGGGCACCCTTCCAGGAGGGGTTGCCTCAGTCTTGGGAGAAATTCAAACAGTACCAGTTGCAGTTGAGACTATTTAGAGGATCCAAAAAGTGCATAGAAGACTTCTACAGGAGTACCTGTACAAGACTGTAAAGACTACCAACTTTACAGATGGTATATTATGGTAAAGAAGATGAGGAGAAAAATAACAGAAAAAAAGAACCAGGCAAAAGACTGAAGTCCCAACAATGGCTGTTAGATCTGCTCTGAAATAGCCTGAGGAAAAGAAGTACATAGAAGACTTTACTTTATGACCTTACTTGGTGAGATGTAATGTATGTCTTGAAACAGACACTGACTCCTGACTCGAAAACTTGAGTTCTGGGGGAAGCTACTACTTTTGGAGATGAACGGCTTGAACGTGAGACAAGGGGCAAGAGGGAACACAAAATAACCCTCTTTCCTACTGGGAACCAAGTGGTTCCAATAACAGAGCTGCTTTGCTGGATGTATTCCTGAAGGACTTAAGCAAGCACATGCTAAGACTTTAGACTATGCTAAGTTGGCTGACATAGAACAGGGAGAGAAGGAAACTCCTGATAAATTCCTAGATAGACTATGGGAGGCTCTCTACAAGTTTACTGATGTCAATCTTCAAAGTGCAGAAGGAGGAATGATCTTAAAAGATAGATTTCTCACTCAGTCAGCTCTAGATATCTGCTCTAAGTTATGAAAACAGGCGTTTGGACCAAATCAGTCTTTAGGAAAACTGTTGCAGCTGCCTCAGACAGTATTATGGTAGAGACTATGAGGAGGAAAATAACAGGAAAAAAGAACCAGGCAAAGGACTGAAGCCCCAACAATGGCTGTATATCTGCTCTAAAACAGCCTGAGGAAAATGCCCAGAGGAACCCAGGTGAAAAGGGACGGACTTGCTATTACTGTGGGAAGGAGAGGCATCTCAAGGGAGATTGCCCTCAGACATCTAAGCTGACCCCGGCTCCATGTTCTGTCTGTAAAGAACCATACGGGGGAAGAACCTGCCCTCTGAGCTGTAGCCCCAGGGGTCGGACTTTCAAGACAATTGGGATTGAAGGTGCCCCAGGGGTCCCCACACAGGCTCCCATCGTAATTACACCTGAGGATGGACATGAGTTTGAGTGAACTCCGGGATTTGGTGATGGACAGGGAGGCCTGGCGTGCTGTGATTCATGGGGTCGCAAAGAGTCGGACACGACTGAGCGACTGAACTGAACTGAACTGAGCCTCAGGTATTAATAACTGTGGAGGACCAATCAGTCAATTTCTTTTGGACACTGGGGCAAATTTCTCCGCTCACTAAAGCCCCTGGTCTGCTTTCCTCCCGATCCACTACCATAATGGGGCTATCTGGATGAGTCAAACGTTATTATGTCAGTCATTCTTTAAACTACAACTGGAGCTCTGTGCTATGTTCACGAGTTTCTAATCGTGCCAGAGTCTCCCTCACCCCTTCTGGGGAGGGATATACTGAACAAGGTCCAGGCCTCTGTTTTCATAAATATGGAACCTACTATTTTTAATGGAACAAACTATAAATCCTAGAGTGTGGACTGATGGAAAAACTATGGGTTGAGCACAAAATGCTGTTCCTGTCGTTATCAAGCTCAATGACCCTCACTTATTTCCACATCAAAAGCAGTATCCACTAAAGCCCGAGGTTAATGACTGGGCAAAATCTTACTGTACTGACTTCTCATGATGTAAGTGGGATCTTAAACTCTAAAGTTCAGAGCAACAATGCTCTACCTTTAAAGCTGCTGTAACTCAAGGGGTGTCAAAAGCTCTAGGAACAGAATACCACTTACACTGTTCCTGGAGAGCCCAATCTTCAGAAAAAGTTGAAAAGATTAAAAGACATTATTAAAAGATTAAAAGACATTATTAAAAGACACCCGTGTAAGCTAACTCAGGAAACACAAGACAGTTGGTTTACAGTTCTACCTGTAGCTTTAATGAGTGCTAAAAGTGTCCCTGCTGGGAGAAAAATCAATAGCCTCAGATATGCAGATGACACTACCCTTATGGCAGAAAGTGAAGAGGAACTCAAAAGCCTCTTGATAAAAGTGAAAGAGGAGAGTGAAAAGGTTGGCTTGAAGCTCAACATTCAGAAAACAAAGATCATGGCATCTGGTCCCATCACTTCATGGGAAATAGATGGAAAAACAGTGGAAACAGTGTCAGATTTTATTTTTTTGGGCTCCAAAATCACTGCAGATGCTGATTGCAGCCATGAAATTAAAAGACGCTTGCTCCTTGGAAGGAAAGTTATGACCAACCTTGATAGTATATTAAAAAGCAGAGACATTACTTTGCCGACCAAGGTCCGTCTAGTCAAGGCAATGGTTTTTCCCGTGGTCATGTATGGATGTGAGAGTTGGACTGTGAAGAAAGCTGATCGCCGAAGAATCGATGCTTTTGAACTGTGGTGCTGGAGAAGACTCTTGAGAGTCCCTTGGACTGCAAGGAGATCCAACCAGTCCATTCTAAAGGAGATCAATCCTGGATGTTCATTGGAGGGACTGATGCTGAAGCTGAAACTGCAATACTTTGGCCACCTCATGCAGCGAGTTGACTCACTGGAAAAGACTGTGATGCTGGGAAAGGTTGGGGGCGGGAGGAGAAGGGGACGACAGAGAATGAGATGGCTGGATGGCATCACCGACTCTGTGGACATGAGTTTGAGTGTACTCCGGGAGTTGGTGATGGACAGGGAGGCCTGGCGTGCTGTGATTCATGGGGTCGTGGAGAGTCGGACACGACTGAGCGACTGAACTGAACTGAAAAGTGTCCCTAAGAAGGGACTGTCTCTATGACAGACTGTTCTTGTGCACAGATATTGTTATAGACCCTGAAGCCTTAAAATTAACTATGTGACTCAGCTTTTAGCTTTTCAACAGACATTACTGGGAGGTTAACTCCTGACCCAGCCTTTGAGTCAAACAAGCTGCTGTTTGAGCCAGGAACCAAAATGGGCCTGAGAATCTAGGTGGGCTTGCTTCTGCTGACCCCCCAAATCCTGAGTCTGCCTTTGACTCCCAAGACAATGCCTTCTGGTCCTGGACTCATTCCTATGCTGCATTCCACAATCTATCGAATTGCTGGGTCTGCAGAGAACTCCATTCCTCATCAATGGAAGATTTCCCATGGTGGGTTTCTCCACTTCAAGGAAAGGACCTTTTTCAACTCTGTGATGACATCTAACAATCCTAAAATGGACTGGTATTGGGGCTTCCCTGGTGGCTCAGAGGGTAAAGAGTCTGCCTGCAATGTGTGAGACCTGGGTTTGATCCCTGGGTCAGGAAGATCCCCTGGAGAAGGCAATGGCACCCCACTCCAGTACTCTTGCCTGGAAAATCCCATGGATGGAGGAGCCTGGTAGGCTGCGGTCCATGGGGTCGCTAAGAATCTGACACGACTGAGCAACTTCACTTTTACTTTTCACTTTCATGCATTGGAGAAGGAAATGGCAACCCACTCCAGTGTTCTTGCTTAAAGAATCCCGGGGGCGGGGGAGCCTGGTGGGCTGCCGTCTATGGGGTCGCACAGAGTCGGACACGACTGAAGTGACTTAGCATCTGCAGCAGCAGACAGCATATTAAAAAGCAGAGACATTACTTTGCCAACAAAGGTCCATCTAGTCAAGACTATGGTTTTTCCCGTGGTCATGTATGGATGTGAGAGTTGGACTGTGAAGAAAGCTGATCGCCGAAGAATTGATGCTTTTGAACTGTGGTGTTGGAGAAGACTCTTGAGAGTCCCTTGGACTGCAAGGAGATACAACCAGTTCATTCTAAAGGAGATCAGTCCTGGGTGTTCATTGGAAGGACTGATGCTGAAGCTTAAACTCCAATACTTTGGCCACCTCATCCGAAGAGTTAACTCACTGGAAAAGACTCTGATGCTGGGAGGGATTGGGGGCAGGAAGAGAAGGAGACGACAGAGAATGAGATGGCTGGATGGCATCACTGACTTGATGGAGGTGAGTTTGAGTGAACTCCGGGAGTTGGTGATGAACAGAGAGGCCTGGTGTGCTGTGATTCATGGGGTCGCAAAGAGTTGGACGTGACTGAGCGACTGAACTGAACTGAACTGAAGCAATAGCTGTATATCAAACAGTCAGGGCTACAGGAAATCCAAGATGGCCACTTGGTTTTTCCTAGCTCCCTGACAAACCTCATTTTTATTTGATGCGATAAAGCATTCTTGGCTGCAAGGTTAATGCCCTCACAATGAAAAATATTTATGTTTCACTGAACATTAAATCCTAGTTTTGTTACTCACTTCTGAGATAGTTCTGTGTCATTATATTATTTAAAATTTAATTGTTAAAAGGACACTCTAATTTTGTTTCTAAAGTTTATATCAGTAGTCAATCTTTATATAAAGATAAAATGCTCCATGATGTACAACCAGGAGATTAACACCTGAATATAACCATTTAACCAAGTCAGATGACCTGGGGTATATTGAGATATACCTAACGAAAGTTCTTGACTTAAATTCTTGCTTGTGACCTTACTAATAACTGCTAGTTACATTATTTCTATGTTGCCTGTTTCAGAAAATTATTGTCTCTTACATTACCAAGTGGGCTTCCCTTGTAGCTCAGTAAAGAATCTGTCTGCAAGGCAGGAGACCTTTGATTCTTGGGTTGGGAAGATATCCTGGAGAAGGAAATGGCAACCCACTCCAGTATTCTTGCCTGAAGAATCCCAGGGACAGAGGCTACAGTCTATGGAGTCACAAGAGTTGAACATGACAGCGACTAAACCACCACCACCATCACATTACCAAGTAAGTGACTGAGCCACTGATAAAATAATGATATATATATATAGTTCCATATGAGATCAATGATTGTAATAATGTAACTCTAGATATGGGAAGAGGCACTGAGTGGCTTGTCAATGGAGTCTTTGCTAGACCTGGAAATGAGCCTTTCCAGCACCATGGGACACAATGGCTATGAAATGCCCGCAAAGCATGGTGAAATCTGGGGCTATGAAGGGGCCCTGCTGACTGGAAACTGGCACTTGTAGACTGCCTCTGCAAAGATTAAATCATGGCCACTACTGTTGCTGAACTTCAACAACACTTGAAATCAATTCAGGGTAGATATCAGAAATTAGGCACTCAATCTATGCTCTGGAAAAAAATGGACAAAACAGGTCTTCAGATAGATGTTTTCAAGTAATGGTTGTTTTTTTTTTCTTTTTGTTATGAGCCCAAATTCTTGAATCTTTTCATACCTACAGAAACACTAACATAATGGACCAATGTCTGGTGCTAATTCTCCTGTCTAGCTTTTCTTCTAGGTACCTTAACAGCTCTTCTACTTTTATGCATCTTTAATCCTCTTGATCTAATCCCTTGAACCTATTTGTCACTCCCACTGTATAATCATAAGGGATGATCTGGGACTCTAGATGTGCTGTGACATAGGTCTTCCCAATGCTGTTTGAGTCTGGATGTTGGTCAAAAACCCAATTTGGTGATGTATTCTATGCTCTTTCAATTTCTCTTTTCTTGTAATGTCAGCATATTGAAAGTAAGCTAGATAACTCTCTAATAAATATTTGTATTATTTATTGTATATAACGAGTGCCTTATTTTGGTAACAAATCCTCTGAACCCGAGATGAAAGTGAAAACTTTTGGCAAAACAATTTACATAAATTTACAGGCCTTGATTACATCATAAATGAGATAAAAAAATATTACCTAGCATATGGAAGAACTGAATTTATGTATTTTATAACACTGTCTCACTGATAAAAAAATAAAATATGAAATCATAAAAATGACTAATAGTTCCTTCTCCTTACTAATAAGATTGAATGAAGCTTCTTACTATTGACCTTTAGCGATATGAGAAAATTTTTGCCCTGAAAAAAATGCTTCCAATCATCAATGACAAAATAAACAATGAAATCATTCAATAAAGAAAAACACCTTGCTACCGTGCATAGCAATCAACTCCTCTAACGTAAGTGTGACTCATAGAAGGCGTTCTTGTGACCTCTTACTATAACATACCACAGTCTTATGGGGTTTGTAATCTTTTCTTAATTTTTATTGAAGTATATTTGATTAGCAATATTAGGGAAATTTCTGCTGCACAGCAGTGATCCCATTATATATGTTCTTTCAGATCAGTTCAGTCGCTCAGTCATGTCCGACTCTTTGTGACCCCATGAAGCACAGCATGCCAGGCCTCCCTTTCCATCACCAACTGCTGGAGTCTACCCAAACCCATGTCCATTGAGTTGGTGATGCCATCCAACCATCTCATCCTGTCGTCTCCTTCTCCTCCTGCCTTCAATCTTTCCCAGCATCAGGGTCTTTTCAAATGAGTCAAATCTTCCCAGCAGGTGGCCAAAGTATTGGAGATTCAGCTTCAACATCAGTCCTTCCAATGAACACCCAGGACTGACCTCCTTTGGGATGGACTGGTTGGATCTTCTTGCAGTCCAAGGGACTCTCAAGAGACTTCTCCAACACCGCAGTTCAAAAGCATCAATTCTTTGGCGCTCAGCTTTCTTTATAGTCCAACTCTCACATCCATACATGACCACTGGAAGAGCCTTGACTAGACAGACCTCTGTTGACAAAGTAATATCTTTGCTTTTTAATATGCTGTCTAGGTTTGTCATAACTTTCCTTCAAAGGAGTAAGAGTCTTTTAATTTCATGGCTGCAATCTCCATCTGCAGTGATTTTGGAGCCCAGAAAAATAAAGTCAGCCACTGTTTCCACTGTTTCCCCATCTATTTGCCATGAAGTGATGGGACTGGATGCCATGATCTTTATTTTCTGAATGTTGAGCTTTAAGCCAACTTTTTCACTCTCCTCTTTCACTTTCATCAAGAGACTCTTTAGTTCTTCTTCATTTTCTGCCATAAGGGTGGTGTCATCTGCATATCTAAGGTCATTGATAATTCTACCAGCAATCTTGATTCCAGCTTGTGCTTCCTCCAGCCCAGCGTTTCTCATGCTCTCATGTAAGTTAAATAAGCAGGGTGACAATATACAGCCTTGACGTACTCCTTTTCCTATTTGGAACCAGTCTGTTCCATGTCCAGTTCTAACTGTTGCTTCCTGATCTGCATACAGGTTTCTCAAGAGACAGTTCAGGTGGTCTGGTATTCCCATCTTTTCAGAATTTTCTAGTTTATTGTGATCCACACAGTCAAAGGCTTTGGCATAGTCAATAAAGCAGAAATAGATGTTTTTCTGGAACTCTTGCTTTTTTGGTGCTCCAGGGCATGCTGGCAATTTGATCTCTAGTTCCTCTGCCTTTTCTAAAACCAGTTTGAACATCTGGAAGTTCACAGTTCACATATTGCTGAAGCCTGGCTTGGAGAATTTTGTGCACTACTTTACTAGCATGTGAGATGAGTGCAATTGTGTGGTAGTTTGAGCATTCTTTGGCATTGTCTTTCTTTGGAACTGGAATGAAAACTGACATTTTCCAGTCCTGTGGCCACTGCTGAGTTTTCCAAATTTGCTGGCATATTGAGTGCAGCACTTTCACAGGATCATCTTTTAGAATTTGAAATAGCTCAATTGGAATTCCATCACCTCCACTAGCTTTGTTCGTAGTGATGCTTCCTAAGGCCCACTTGACTTCACATTCCAGGATGTCTGGCTCTAGGTGAGTGTGAATGATCACACCATCGTGATTGTCTTGGTTGTGAAGATCTTTTTTGTACGGTTCTGTGTATTCTTGCCACCTCTTCTTAATATCTTCTGCTTTTCTTAGGTCCATACCATTTCTGTCATTTACTGAGCCCATTGCTGCATGAAATGTTCCCTTGGTATCTCTAATTTTCTTGAAGAGAGCTCTAGCCCTTCCCAGTCTATTGTTTCCCTCTATTTCTTTGCACTGATCACTGAGGAAGTCTTTCTTATCTCTCCTTGCTATTCTTTGGAACTCTGCATTCATATGCTTATGTCTTTCCTTTTCTCCTTTGCTTTTCACTTCTCTTCTTTTCACAGCTATTTGTAAGGCCTCCTCAGACAGCCATTTTGCTTTTTGCATTTCTTTTTCTTGGGGATGGTCTTGATTCCTGTCTCCTGTACAGTGTCACAAACCTCCGTTCATAGTTCATCAGGCACTCTTATCAGATCTAGTCCCTTAAATCTAGTCTCACTTCCACTGTATAGTAATAAGGGATTTGATTTAGGTCATACCTGAATGGTCTAGTGGTTTTCCCCACTTTCTTCACATAAGTCTGAATTTGGCAATAAGGAGTTCATGATCTGAGCTGCAGTCAGCTCCCGGTCTTGTTTTTGTTGACTGTAAAGAGCTTCTCCATCTTTGGCTGCAAAGAATATAATCAATCGGATTTCGGTGTTGACCATCTGGTGATGTCCATGTATAGAGTTTTCTCTTGTGTTGTTGGAAGAGGGTGTTTGCGATGACCAGTGCATTCTGTTGGCAAAACTCTATTAGACTTTTCCCTGCTTCATTCCATACTCCAAGGCCAAATTTGCCTGCTACTCCAGGTTTTTCGTGACTTCCTGCTTTTGCATTCCAATCCCCTATAATGTAAAGGACATCTTTTTTCGGTGTTAGTTTTAGAAGGTCTTGTAGGTCTTCATAGAACTGTTCACCTTCAGCTTCTTCAGCATTACTGGTTGGGGCATAGACTTGGATTACCATGATATTAAATGGTTTGCTTTGGAAACAAACAGAGATCATTCTGTCGTTTTTGAGATTGCATCCAAGTACTGCACTTCAGACTTTTTTGTTGAGTATGAAGGCTACTCCATTTCTTCTAAGGGATTCCTGCCCACAGTAGTAGATATAATGATCATCTAAGTTCACCCATTGCAGTCCATCTTAGTTCACTGATTCCTAGAATGTCAGTGTTCACTATTGCCATCTCCTGTTTGACCACTTCCAATTTGCCTTGATTCATGGACCTAACAGTCCAGGTTCCTATGCAATATTGCTCTTTACAGCATCGGACCTTGCTTCTATCACCAGTCCCATCCACAACTGGTGTTTTTGCTTTGGCTCCATCCCTTCATTCTTTCTGAAGTTACTTCTCCACTGATCTCCAGTAGTATATTGGGCACCCACCGACCTGGAGAGTTAATGTTTCAGTGCCCTATCTTTTTGTCTTTTCATACTGTTCTTGGGGTTCTCAAGGCAAGAACACTGAAGTGGTTTGCCATTCCCTTCTCCAGTGGACCACATTCTGTCAGACCTGTCCATCTTGGGTGGCCCCACTATGCTCACTTTATTTTAGGATGTTGACTACAGTTTTCTGTGCTATACATTAGGATCTTGTTTGTCTGTATTCACTCTTAATAAAATTTATTTCATCACAATATTTGACTACAGAAGAGTTGTGACCTTAATGGTCCCTGGCACAAAGTCACTGAAATGTCCCATAATTTAATTTTTACAGTTAAAAATTAGAAATTATTTTTGATATAAAACTAAATCTAAGAAAAAGGCCTGAGAATGAACTAGCTGACCTATGCACAGGATAAAACTAACTGATACTGTGTAATGATTAACTGAAAAAAACTGCAAGGTTTTAAGGAATACTCATAAATAAAAGGGGAACTTTAATATATTCTTTCAGGAAACGAAAAAGTTTCTTAGCTATTGAACAGTTCCAGAAGAGTCAGTAAAATATTTAAATCAACTACAAAAACTGTTTCACAAAAAAACCACACACTTTTAATGACATAAAATACAATAAAAAACATATTGGGGGTTATATTTGAGTAACAAAAAATACCCAAAGGCTTCTCGACAGAAGATGCTTATTCTTACATGGAAACAAAACGCCTTTCCCACATTGTTCATATTTGACAGGATTTCTGTCCAGTGTGAATATTTTCATACACTTGCACATGAGAGGACGTGAAGGTTTTCCTGAATATTTTTCAATCACTGGATGTCTGTAAAGTATGGGTTCTTAAATGTTTATTTATATATGATTGGTATCTATAACTTTTACCACATTGATGACATTGATACGGTTTCTCTCCAATGTGACTTCTATGATGTATCTTAAGAGATCTGGCATTAGTGAATGCTTTCTCACATTCTTTACATTTATAAGGACCATCTCCAGTATGTGTTATCATGTGTTTCTGGAAGTAATAGTTAAACATGTAGGATTTCCCACATTCCTTACACTCATAGGGTTTTTCTCCAGTGTGGATTCTTTCATGCTTTTGAAGAGAGTTGCAGAAATCAATACTTTAGAACATGTCTTACATACATATGGGATCTCTCTTGTGTGATGTCTTTTGTGTTCCTTTAAGGAAGTCAAATAATTGAAGGCTTTAGCACACTGGTTACACTCATAGGGTTTCGCTCCTCTGTGAATTCTTTCATGACTTTGAATACTTTTCGGACTTTTAAAGGCTTTTCCACATTGTTTACATCTATAGGGTTTCTCTCTAGTGTGACTCCTTTCATGCTTTTGAAGATCACTTAAAATAATGAATGCTTTCTTACATTTCTGGCATTTAAAAGGTGACTGTCTAGTGCGTGTTACCATGTGTCTTCGAAAAGTTATTTTCCATAAGAAGGCTTTCCCACATTCTTTACATTCATAATGTTTCTCCCCAGTGTGAGTTCTTTTGTGTTGCCGGAAATAGTTTTGAGATAGAAAACTTTTCCACATTGTAAACATTCATAGCATTTCTCTCCAATGTGACTCTTCTCATGTATTTCAAGAGAACTGGAATTATTGAATGCTCTTTTACATTCCTTACATTTAAAAGGGCCATCTCCAGCGTGCATTATCACATTTTGTTGGAGGCTTTCAACACACTCCTTACACTCCTTACACTCATAGGGTTTTTGAGTGTGGATTGCCTCATGCTTTCGAAGAGAGCTGGCAAAAGTCAATGCTTTAGAATATGTTTCAGATACATATGGCGTCTCTTCTGTGTGAAGACTTTTGTGTGCATGTAAGGAATAAAAATAAATGAAGATTTTACCACACTGGTTACATTCATAGGCTTTTTCTCCCCTGTGAATTCTTTCATGTATTTGAATACCTCGAGGAGTTTGAAAGGTTTTTCCACATTGTTTACACTGAAAGGGATTCTCTCCATTGTGGCTCCTTTCATGATATTGATAATGACTGAAGAAAATGAATGCTTTCTCACATTTCTCACATTTATAAGGTAAATGTCCAGTGTGTGTTACCATGTGTTTTAGAAAAGTTATTTTCCACATGAAGGCTTTCCCACATTCTTTACATTCATAGGGTTTTTCCCCCGTGTGAGTTCTTTTGTGTAGTAGGAAAGATTTTTGATGTGGAAAAGCTTTTCCACATTGTAAACATTCATAGGGTTTCTTTCCAGTGTGACTTCTTTCATGTATTCCGAGAGCACTGGGAGAAATGAATGGCTTCCTGCATTCTTTACACTTATATAACTTCTCAGGGTACCCTTGATGCTCTCTTGGATTGTCTTCAACATGACATTTCATGTGTCTAGTAAGGTATGAAAAACTTGTGAAGGTTTTTCCACATGAATTGCATTTCCATGGTTTTGAATCGTGAGTCTTTTTCTTCATTTTGTGAGCTGAAATAAGATTTTCTTCGAAGGAACTAATGTCCTTATTTTCAGGCAGTTTCCCTCTCATAGGACTTCTGTAAATCATGAGAATAACATTCTTACTTTCTTTATTCTATTACATTTTTGTATTTATTACATCTTACAGGGATAGTGAGGTTTTCTATGTTGTGTGAATTGTTACAAGCTGAATATATTGAACGCTCTTCAACAGATCTCCAACCTTTCTATTAAAAAGTGATATTGAGGGCTTCCCTGGTGGCTCAGTGGTAAAGAATCCAGCTGTGAATGCTGGAGAAATGGGGTTGATCCCTGGTCTGGGATGATCCCACCTGACATGGAGAAAATAAGCCTTTGAAGCACAAGTACTAAGTCTGTGTTCTAGCAGCCCAAGAGTCAAAAGTACTGTAGCCTGAGCTCTGCAACAAGACAAGGCACTGCAATGAGAAGCCTCCTCAATGCAACAGAGATAGCCACCACTCTCGACAAGTCGAGAAAAAGCTGGGCACCAATGCAGACCCAGCAGAACCAAAAATAAATACATAAATAAAATTATTTTTAAAACCTGATATTCAAATACAGTTTATGACTATGAACTGCACACAAATTACACTGGAAACATGGGACATTTCTTTTACATTTAAGAAAATATTTCTGGGAGACATTTTCAAGAATAACTAAATTTCAAAATGTGGCTATTTCTTTTCTTTGGTTCCTTTAAAATTTTCATAACAGAACTAAATTCACACATGAGACATGCTTTGTATCATGCAATATGGCTCACCTTAATTTTTTCCCATGGTTTTCCTCCAAATCTTCAATGTCATGATCTTGTTGTTTGGCCGCTGAAATGCAGAAACAGAAAAATGTTCCAAAGTATTAGAAATTATAGAAAAATTCACTGGATTTTAGGTCCATGATGAACTCTCACCCTGCTCAGTTTTGATTTCTTTATTTTTTCCCCCACCATATTGTGCAGCTTGTGGGATATTGCTTCCTGAACCAGGGATTGAACCCAAGCCAGAGCGGTGAAAGAGTCAAGTCCTAATTTTTGGACTGCAGGAGAACTGCCCTTTCTTCCCTCATAGTTCCTCTACCAATGTATTGTCTTTCCACACTCCACATCTTTGAACACTACAGACAGGTAAGAAACACTTCTTTAATAGATCAATGAAGGCAATTTTGTCATTCTTACCTACTGATGCCAGATTCCTGATATTTTCCAACATCACATCTCTGTAGAGTTTCTTTTGTGAGGAATCCAGTAAAACCCACTCCTCCTGGGTAAAATTCACAGCCACATCCTCAAAGGCCAATGAGTCCTAAAACACCCAAAATATGCACACAGTGAGATTCATGAGAATGAAACACTAGACATCTATGTGTGTGTACGTGCTTAGTCACTCAGTCATGTTTGACTCTGCAACCCCATGGACTGCGGTCCACAAGGCTCCTGTGGCCATGGGGATTCTCCAGGCAAGAACACTGGAGTGAGCTGCCATGCCCTTCTCCATTTATAAATGCTATGCAGCTTATGTATGATTCTGTTATTCTATGACTTCATCATGAGAAACCTACACTCCACACTTCCTCAATAATGGAATAGCATCATGAAGAAATGAAATTATTTATACATCATTTCTGTGGTCACAGTATTGCTTATATCACAATCATGGTCAAGCCAGAGAATGGAGGGAAATGACAAAAATCCTTTACAAATGAAACAAATACAATTTTAGAAACACATTTCCTGTGAAAAAATTCATATTCTTCCTTATGATCTACAATTTACAGTACCACATGGGGTTTCAATGAATAAAAACCCAGTAAAAAACTGGAAAGCCTTTTCTAGTCATATGACCTAACATCAGAGGCCAGACCAGTATAACTCAGAGTTTGAACAAAGTCCAGCTGTCCACACTGTCCCAAAGTCCTCCAGGTTTTTAGAAATCACCTGAAGCTGCCTGAATATAATATTCTTCTGAAGAAATACTACCTTTAAGTTGGCTGATAATAATCACAGAATCTCCTTTTCTCTTCTCTCTACATAATAAAACCTGATGCAGATGGAAGTGATTTCAACCTTAGACCTCAGAGATGAAGAATCACTAACAATATGTTAGACCACAAAATTCACTCTACTTAAGTGCCTCTGGGCACTTCCAGCCAAATTTTAAACACACAGTGCAATTACACACCAGAAACACTCTTTCTCATCACACACTAACAGTATACCCTGGGCCTTACTGCCTTTAAGCACAGGTTAGGAGCTACAGCTATATCAACGTCCATAATACTTTGAGGATGAATTTTCCTGTGATCATAAAATATGTGAGGGTATTATCACTGGCTTCCTCCAAAAGAACATAAAGCTTCTATCCTGCAATTTCAAGAACAAGTGTTTTGCCAGCAACCACTATAACTACTGCCAGGCATAAATCTAGTCTGTGATTTGTGAATTTAAATGTTTTGATTCTCCATCTCACAAGAAGAGAATGAAAAAAGATGAAATAAAGAACCATCAGAGCACAACTTGGGAAGTCAAGCTAGAGCCCTAATACTGGGAAAAAGAAAAGAAAAACATTTAAAAAATATTCCTCAAATATTTTGCTCTAAAGGCCTGTACCCTAAAACACCTGTTTCACTAGAGTCTAACAGAAAGATTAAAAATACCAAAAACACAGAACAAAATATTCATGAACCTGGCACGACATTTTTTAAAGGGATATTGCAGGTACAGCTAATGAAAACCACTAAAGAAAAAAAGAGACAGAAATCACAGGTACTGAGGTTTTCCTAATTAATGACAGACAACATCTATAGAGCCAGAAGCTCAGTGAACAAAAAATGAAAACAACTAAAACGGGGACCAATGCATGTTATATTCAAAATACAGAAAAAAACAAAAGCAAAGAGAAAATAATGTAAAAAGCCAGAGGTACACTTTTATGTATAGGAAAAGACTAGAATCAGATTGGACTTCCTTCTGGGACAAAACATAAACTAAAGCAAGAACCAAGTTGACTGAAATATTAAATGATTTCATATTTTAAAAATTGCTAGAATTTTGTTAGCAAGCACAATTAGGAAAAATTAAGAATACAAAGCTATTTTGAGAAAAAAATTGAGGGAATTAGTCATTAATATAACAAGTTTGAAAGATACCTTTGAAAATTCATTAGAAATGGGTATTTGCTGGTGGTCAGTGGTTGAGAATCCACCTGCCAATGCAGTGGACGTGAGTTTGATCCCTGCTTTAGGAAGAGCCCACATGCAAAGTGGCAACTAAGCCAATGGGCTGCAAGTACTGACTCTGATCTCTAGAGCCCTAGAGCCAGAACTACTGAGCCAGCATACTGCAACTACTGAAGCTCTTGCCCATAGAATCGATGCTCCACAAGAAAAGGCATCCCAGTGAGACACCTGCTCACTACAACTAGAGAAAGTCAGCGTGTAGCAAGGAAGAGCCAGGACAGACATAAATAAATAAATAAATCTTTAAGAAAAAATTCATCAGAAAGAATATAAATTATGCAGGTGGACTGACTAAAAGTGGCATTCTTGTTGTTGTTCAGTTGCTCAGTCTTTTCTGACTCTTTGTGGTCCTAAGGACTGCAGCACGCCTGGTGCCTCTGTCCTTCACTATCTCCTAGAGTTTGCTCAGATTCAGTGATAAACATGTAGTCATTATGACTACAAGGGAAGAAAGAAATAACGAATATAAGGAAGACACACAGGGGAAATGAAAACTTAAAGGACTTAGTAAAATCAGGCATCCATTTGTCATCACAAACAAGAAATAGAGGCAACTTCTACTTTCTAAGAAAGAACATGTTCCTGAATTCTGTAGGTAAATTCAAATAGTCATTCTGTGGCACATAACTATGTCTGTGAAACATCTGAAAGATACTTCAACAACAGATAACTCTTGGTTAAGGAGACATATTCAGAATCTTCCTTGGTAGCCTAGTGCTTAAGAATCTGTCTTGCAATGCAAGGGATGCAGGTTAAGAACTCTGCTCTAGGAACTGAAGTCCTGCATGTCCAGGGGCAACCAAGCCTGCCTGCTTTAGAGCCCCTGCTCCATAACAAGTGAGGCTGATGTGCCTGAACTACAGAAAAGTCAGCAAGCTGCAGCAAAGACCCAGAGCAGTCAACATAAAGATAATGAGAATAATAATAATCTGGAAAATAAAAATTTGAAACTTCAAAAACAACGAGGTAAGACTTATTCTAATACTGGAAGAAAATAAGTATCTTCCTAGAGAGACACATTGAAGTTGGACAAAGAAAAGGAAAGGCAATTCAAATGAAAATAAACTTTTTTAAACAAATAGTGCAAGAATTAATAGATATTCACAAACACATAAATAAAATGAATGTTGACACAGGACTTATATATTTTACCAGAAAAACCCTTAAAACCATCACAGATCTAAATGTAAAGTACAAAAGTAATAAACTCCTGCAAAATTTCACAGAAATTGAAATTAAGTCACCTTGGCTTTGATGATTTTCAAACAACAAACACAAGATCTATAAAAGAAAGTAAGTATAATTTCACTTCATTAGTAGAAAATGCCTCCTCTGAGAAAGAGAGTGTAAAAAGAATGATAAGACAAAGAAGGCAGCTGTGGTGGCGGCGGCAACAGCGACGACGGTGACAGAGACGGAGGAAACAGAAGATGGCTGATTTTTTGAAAGGGCTGCCTGTCTACAACAAAAGCAACTTTAGCAGCTTCCACGCCAACTGTCTGTGCAAAGCCTCGAACCGACGTCCACCAGTCTACCTGCCCACTCAGGAGTACCCGTCTGAACAGATAATTGTGACAGAAAAAACAAACATTCTTTTGCGCTACCTCCAACAGCAACGGGACAAAAAGAATGCCGCGGAGAAGAAAGACCAGGAGCAAGTGAACCTCGAGGCCGAGAGCTGGGCGTCCCCGTGCAAGATTCCACGGATCTATAGCCAGGACTGGGACGACTGGGACGAGGACCCTTGAGACTCGTGGCCCCACTCAGAAGCCTCCTGTGCTGTCTGGTCCTCGCCTGCCCGCCGGCCTGCCCACGCCCCACCGTTCACACCACTTTCAATATGATAAAGCCAATGTATTTATTTTCCTTGTGTTTTTATTGATGCTGTAAACTTACCAACTTATGATTAAAGGGGATGTCAGACCCACTAATGTGATGTTGGTAGGTGTATTGGTTTTTTTTTTTTTTTTTTAGGACAAACAAACAACAAAAAAAAAGAGAATGATAAGACAAATCACAGGATAGGAGAAAATATTTGCAAATCACTTATGTGATAAATGGGGCTTCCTGGTAGCTCAGCCGATAAAGAAAGAGTCCGCCTTCAATGCAGTAGACCCTGGTTCGATTCCTGGGTCGGGAATATTCCCTGGAGAAGGGATAGGCTACCCATTCCAGTATTCTTGCCTGGAGAATCCCCATGGACAGAGGAGCCTGGTGGGCTGCTGCCCATAGGGTCACAAAGAGTCAGATATGACTGAGCAACTAAACACAGCAGCACACATGTGATAAATGACTAGTATTCAAAATAGCCCCACAACTATGAAAACTCAACAGTAAGAAGACAAAATAATCTAATTAACAATGGGCAAAAGATCTGAACAGTTGACCAAAAAGCATATACAGAAGGGAAATAAGAAATACGAAAACAGGCTGAACATCAAATGTCAATTGGAAACTGCAAATAAAACAATAAGTTGTCACTACACACTCATGACTGTCAAGAAAAATACTCAGAATACCAATTAGATGTGAAGATCATCCTCATTCACTGTTGTTCCTGTTCAGTCGCTAGATGGCGACTGTGAGTCTCACTCTCTGTAACCCCAAGGACTGTACTATTCCAGGCTCCATGGGGGTACTCCAGGCAAAAATACTAGAGTGTTTTGCCATTTCCTTCTCCATGCAATATTCCCAGACCAGTGATCCAACTGGAGACTCCTGAATTGACAAGAGGATTTACTGCTGAGGAAAATGGAATTTGATATCCCTATCAAGGAAGACAGCAGCATTCTTTGAAAACAAAATACACTGTTACTAAGTATCTTAAGAGGCCTGGCATGCTGTGATTCATGGGGTCGCGGAGAGTCGGACACGACTGAGCGACTGAACTGAACTGAACTGAACTGAAGTATCTTAAGACCCAGCTATACCACTCCTTGTTATTTGTTGAAATGAGGACAACTCTTGTATTCACACAAAAGTCATACACAAATAGTTGTGTATGGGCTCGATTCCCAGGGAGCAGAAGTTAACAGGTAAGCAACAAATCCTGTAAGAGTCAAATAATCAGTGGCACATTCATACAATCAAATACTGTTCACTAATGAAAAGGAATGAAGTGTTAATATCAAACTATGAAAACACATGAAGGAAACTTGTATTAAAACTGTATTGCAACCTGAAAGGAGCCAATCTGAAAAAGCTAGAAACTGTATGAAGGGCTTCAAGTACTTCCCCTTGGAGGATACAAGGGGTCTTGCTGCTGCTGCTGCTAGGTCACTTCAGTCGTGTCCAACTCTGTGCGACCCCATAGACGGCAGCCCACCAGGCTCCTCTGTCCCTGGGATTCTCCAGGCAAGAACACTGGAGCGGGTTGTTATTTCTTTTTCCAATGCATGCCTGCATGCTAAGTTGCTTCAGTTGTGGCCAACTCTGTGCAACTCTATGGACAGCAATCCACCAGGCTCCTCTGTCCACGGGATTCTCTAGGCAAGAATAGTGGAGTGGGTTGTCACTGCCTTCTCCTCCAAGGGGCCTTAGCCGGGCCCTTAGCCTGAAGACAATGAACCCAGGCTCTGCTCCCCACTACAGGTGCTCTACACCACTAAAATGTTAAATACACAAATCCTGTTTGACCAATTCACCATTCACAAGCCACAGTCTACTACTTCACCCAAAAAACCACAAATAACTTCCTTTCATAAAATATATGTCAATTATTATTTTCAACACAAGTAATCCTACTTGAATACTTTTTATCTGCAACTGTAAATCCTGGAATGCCATTGGAAATCGACCAAAAGTAGGGCGCACCCCGCCCCCATGATTTCACCATACTCACTCAGGGAATGAAACAAAGTGAAACAAGTGGAATGTAAGAATGGACTATTTCCCAACTGACATTCCCATCTTAAGTCTTCGGAAATATTGTACAGGGTTCGTTAAGCTCCACTAATTAAATATATCTTACAGAATAGAAAAAAGAGTCTTAAATAAATGAGTAGATCTTCTGAAGGGGACTCAAAGGGTAGTTCATCAATAAAAATTTCAACAACAAAAAAAAGGAAAACCTTCATGAAAGGATTTCCCATGGAATATCTGTTCCCAGTTAAAAAAAAAAATCGGGCGAAAAATGGCTATCAGACAACCAACTTCCAGGCGGTTACTCTCGGCTTTCCGCTAAGGTAAAATACCTACGGATGTCTCCCCCGCACCCCGAAAAAATGCCATCCAAGACTCTGAGCAAATAGGATAAAAAATTAAAATATTGCGTTTGTTTGAAATGCACCGCAGAGGTGAATAGTTGATCATTTAAATCGGAATTTTGGGAATGGGGGAACGACTTCGAAGTTTAATGATTACTGCCTGGGCTTCCCTGATGGCTCACTGGCAAAAATACCGCCGGCCAACGCAGAAGGCGCAGGTTCCATCCCTGGAGCTAAAACATCCCCTGGAGAAGTAAATAGCAACCCCTCCAATATTCTTGCCTGGAAAATTCCACGGCCAGAGGATCCAGGGGGGCAACAGTAGTCCATGGGGTCCTAAAGCATCGGACACGATAGAGAAACTAAAAACCAACAAAGAGCTACTACCTGGTGCTAAGGTCTTCGAGATTCCGCTTCCCAAATCTTTGGAAGAATCAGAGGAAACCGGGTGCCTGCCGAGTAAAAAGACAGCCTGGGAGTTCTCAGACAACATCTAATCCTATGACCTGACCCTGGAGAACGAGTTGCGATTGTCCCCTGAAGACCATGCACGTGGTCACGCACAATTTTGGGATGAAGAGGGGCTGCCCGCGAAGAGCCGCGGGAAGAGGCTCCAGGGCCGAAGTTCCGGCGCGCAGTGACAGGAACAAATGCCCAGGTCCCGGCTGCTGGGCCAGCCCCCGCGCTGCGAGCCGGAGGGGACTGAGGTCCGAGTGGCGCCCCAGTCCCCGCGTAACCGCAGACTCCGGCGGTGACCGTGAGGTGCCGGATCAAACCGTGGCCGGCTTCGGCCGGTAGCGACCAGTCCCACCTCGGTGTCGGTAACCCAGTCAGCGGACTCACCATTTCAAGTTGCTTGGAAGTTACTGAGTCCCTCCCAAGAGCTCCAAAGACCTGCTCAGATCGCTGCTGCTGCTGCTGCAGGGTTTCTGAAAATTAAGAGGGACCAAATGGGTGAAGCCGGAAAGACACGGATCCTTCTCCGCAGTGGGAGAAAAGAAGTCCGGGCATTGGCGCAGAATTGCCCCGCCCACCTGCCGTAGCGGCCTCCTGGTTGGTCAGATTCCAATGTCCCGCCCCTTCCTCCTGAGTGACAACCTGTAGGAGGTGGGATTGGACCTCCCATGGCCCGATGCTTGTGCTTGGATAAAGAATAGTTTTGGGTCTATGATTCCTGATTCCGTTTCAAGATGGAGCAAGTACAGATAAGATGGTGGCCCTGGCCAGACCTGCCTGGAACAAAAGGGTCTTAGGTCCTCCCGGGGTCAAGGGCTTGGTGTGAAGTTGTGTGGCCAGGCATGGAACTGTGCTTAAGAAAGGCAGACACTGAAAATGTGAACTCACCGTCTCTAATAAAGGGGTCGCCTCCATTTTCATCTTTGGTCCTACGGAGGGCTGAGCTTTCCACGCATCCCTGCCCCAGCCCCACTCATTAGATCCAGAAACTCAAGAATCCCTTGGCTCTGGCAGGAGGTCTGAATCACTCAGCCTTACCTGGGTGCCAGCACGAACCTCAGTCAAACCACAGCCTGTCAGGTGTCTTCATTAACTTCTCAGGTGTACGTTTTCGACTGGAAGAAATTTTGACTAATTTATTAATTTGTTAATTTTATTCCAGTGTAGCTGATCTACAATGGTGTGTGATTGTAGAATAGCAGGTGAGTCAGTCACATATTTATATATGTTGTAGTTTGGTCACTAAGTCATATATGAAACTTTTGTGACCCTATGGTCTGTAGCCCAGCAGCTTCTCTGTCCATGGGATTTCCCAGGCATAACTTAACTGTGGTGATTATTGTATGTATCTGCAAATATATTAAAAGCTTAATAATGATTAAATAATGGGTGCCTTCTACTGGTGGGGGGTTGGACCAGAATACTCCCCAGGTATATTCCAATTGACAGTATCGTTTCTTGTTTTTATTCTATTATGGGAAATAGGAATACTGTTACATTACATATATTTTAACTGTTAACATTACAATATTTTGTTGGTACACAGGTGGTTTCAAAAATTAATTACTCAATCTAAGAAATAATTGGAATAATTTATTCAAAACAGATTTGAGGATTATAATCTGGGAAGAGTATCTCAGATAGCTCAGCGTAGGAGGAGTTGCGGAGGACAGCAGAAGCAATCCAGGCCTGGGAAAACTGTTAAAGAACCAGAAGTGCCTGGCAGGGATACATGCCAGGGCAGCCGCAGAAATGGCTGAGCAGCCCTCCTCCTGCAGCTTGTCACTCAGGCACGAAGGGGTGGGGTACTGAAATCTACACAGCCAGGAGGCCAGGAAGGCAAGTGGAAAGGTCCACTGGCCAGTTTCTAGTTGCCATCCTGTGTGGGTGGGTTTTGCTAACACTTGTGGGTTCCTGGTAGTTCTTGAGTATCTTCTGTGACTTCTGTTTGTCTTCAGAGTCTTTAGGAGGGACTCAGACCTTCTAAAGAGTCTGTTCAGAAGGCCTTGCTACTTTGGATTTCTAACCTGTTGATCTCATTTGTTTTATTAAAGAGTTTGAGATGCTAGCCCAACCTTTCATCCCAAGAAATAGTCAAACTTGGTCATGCTTTGTAATACTTTTTTCATAATGCTGGTTTGTGGTTGCTAGTATTTGTTGAGATTTTTTGAATATATATTCAGAAAATAAAATGGTGTGTGTTTCTTTGGTTATGTTTTTTCTTGTTTTTTTCTTTTTTTTTGGCAGTTCTCATGTATGTATAAGAAAAACTGGTGTCAAAAAAGGAGTGTGGAGTATTGTTTGCATTCTATTATTTACTAGATTGTGAAAATTGTGAAAATCAGTAAATAAATATGGCACCAAGGGGAGCAATCACAGAGTCCATTACACACAATGCCTAAATGGTGTCTATAAACAAATACACTTGTTCTACCCAAGGAATCAAGAAAGCCCAGCTCCCCCATTAAAAAAAAAAAAAAGGTTTTGGCTGCACCTCACAGCATAGGGGATATTAGTTCCCCGACTAGGGATCCAACCTATGCCCCCTGCAGTGGAAGTTCAGTGGAGTCTTAAGCACTGAACCAACAGTCAGTGTAACCCTCCTCCCCCCACTACAAACGTGCTGTATAAATGGTTGCTAGATAATTTGAATTGGAGAGGCGAAACTGACTTTGGCAAAGAGAAGAGTGCTCTAGAAATTTAAGAATTTATTGCCAGTCCCACATAAAGCCCATCTAGGGTGGAAAAGTTCTTTGATTTGAGATTCCAAGTCCCAAACATTTGGAAAAGGAGATTCCATGTGTCCTACCACCACCCAGAATCCTTCTCACTGACATCCATCTTGATTGACCAATGTGTATGCCGCCAGGAAGGACCCTGAGTCAGAGTGACTGGCCAAAGACAACCCAGAAAGTAATCCCATCATCATAAAATCCAGGCCATGTGGCAGAGCAGTTCTCCTAGGTTCCTTTACCCTAATGCTCTCTGCCTGGGCACAATTCATTTCCCAGTGTTAGACAAGAGCTCCCTTTCAGGACGCCCCAGTGCTGCCGATCAGCACCACAGAGCCTCGCAGAACAGACTCTGGCGGTGACCACGAGGAGATGGTTCAAACATGGTCGACCAAACATGGTCGGTTCAGCGAGTCCCAAAGAGTGCCTCTGTCATGGCCGCAGCGGGATCAGCACACTCACCATGTCCAGGTTCCTTGGTCTGTCCGAGTCCCGCTTAAAGGACGCCAAAGACCAGTGCAGATCACAGGGCCAAACAAGGTACTTGAAAGTTACCAGGCAAGTGAACCACACAGAAAACAAGCACAACCTTCTCTCCAGTTCAAGAAAGTAAGGAGGTCCAGGTTCAATCATGGCATTGCCCCACCCACCTGCCATAGTGGACTCCTGGTTGGACAGATCCTAATGCCCCGCCACGCGGGACTGACTGAAGAAGGTGAGCTGGGACTTGTCCTTCCAAGCATGTTTGCTTTCTAAGAGAACTTTTTCCTGGTCTGGGACTGCTGCTGCTGTCTCTCCAGGTCCTCCTGCACTGGCATTCCTGATTATGTTTCAAGATGGCGCAAGTATAGATAGGAGGATGATCCAGGTCAGTCCTGCCTGGAACTTGTGCCTCTTGGGTCCTCTAGGGGCAAAGACTTGGTGTAAAACTGTGTGGCCAGGCATGGAACTGTGCTTCTTGTTAAGAAACGTGGAACTAATGGGTGAACTCACCATCTGTAATAAAGGGACTGGCTTCATTTTCATCTTTGGTCTTCAACAGCGCTAGCCTTCCACCCATCTCTGCGGTGTTCCCACTCAATGGATACTTAAGCTAAAGAATCCCAGAGCTCGTGGTTCTGGTAGGAAGTGAATCAGCCAGCTTAAGGGCTGGCGAGGACAAGTCTCAGTCAAGCCACAGGATGTGAGGAAGATACATTAAGTGCTCAGTTCAGTTCAGTCGCTCAGTTGTGTCTGACTCTTTGCGACCCCATGAATCACAGCACGCCAGGCATCCCTGTCCATCACCAACTCCCGGAGTTCACTCAAACTCATGTCCATCGAGTCGGTGATGCCATCCAGCCATCTCATTCTCTGTCGTCCCCTTCTCCTCCTGCCCCCAATCCCTCCCAGCATCAGAGTCTTTTCCAGTGAGTCAACTCTTCACATGAGGTGACCAAAGTATTGGAGTTTCAGCTCTAGCATCAGTCCTTCCAATGAACACCCAGGATTGATCTCCTTTAGAATGTCCTGGTTGGATCTCCTTGCAGTCCAAGGGACTCTCAAGAGTCTTCTCCAACACCACAATTCAAAAGCATCAATTCTTCGGCAACCAGCTTTCTTCACAGTCCAACTCTGTACATTTAACACTGGAAGAAATTTTATGAGTTAATTAATTTATAATTTTTATTGGAATATAGCTGATCCACAATGCTGTGCTAGCTTCAGTTGTCCAGCGTGGTGAATCAGTCATGCATATACATATATCAGCTCTTTGTAGATTTTTCTCCCATATAGGCCATTACAGAGTACAGAGTAGAGTTCCCTGGGCTACAAAGCAGGACCCCATCAGTCATCTATTCAATAGATAGTAGCATGTACATGTCCATCCCAGTGTCCCAATTTATCCCTCCTCCCTTATGTCTTGGTAATTACAAGTTTGCTCTGCACATCCCCGACCCTACCTCTGTCCTGCAAACAAGTTGATCCATGTGTCCTGGTCCATGCATGGGTTGGAAAAGAATTTCCAGACATGAGGCAGAACGACAGAAGAATAGTTTGTTAGAGTGGGAGACGCTGTTAGAACAGTGGGCTGCAGGTGGTCCAATGATTGAGACGCTGAGCTTCAACTGCATTGGGTGTGGGAGCAATCCCTGTTTGGGGAACTAAGATCCTCCATGCTGCACAGCTTGACAGAAAAAAAAAAAATAACCCATCTTCAAATACAATCACAATCTAGGTACTGAAGGTGTTCCCTTCCTACCCTGAATCCAGCCTTATTGCTTTGGCCACAGAGGCAGTAACAAATGTGACGCAAGTAGAGGCTTAAAAACACCTGGGCTTTGGTATGTACTTGTTGTCTTGCTGTTTTTGGAACCTGTGACCATCATGAGAAGAACACCAGACTAGCCTACTGGATGACGAGTGACCTTCTATTGACAGCCAGTCAACCACCAGACTCATGAATGAGGACATCAACCCCTGGCTGACTTTAAAGCACATGTGAGCCTGGCTGACACCTTGTGGAACAGAGAGAGACTCTTAGCTAAGCCCAGACCATAGCATCACAATGGCTGTTGTGATGAGCTGATAAGTTTGGGGATGGTTTCTAACATACACATATGTGCAAATAACGGATACAATAAGCCATAGGAAAAAGCAAACAACCAATGAAGAAAGAAAAAAGTTATTTGCAACTCATATCACAAAGGGTTTCCATTTCTAAGATTAAATTTGTATAAAGCTTGTATAAAGTTCTTATTATAAAATATAGAAGACCAACAACCCAAAGGAAAAATGAGCAAAGGATGTGAACAGACAGTTCACAGTAAGGGAAAGACAAAAAGCTTTTTGAAAATATGCTCAATCTCATTCATAATAAGATACATTCAAACTAAAACTATGCTGAGATGCTATTTTCACCGATCAGATTGGTAACAGTAACAGCACACTGCCCTGGCACTTGTATACTGCAAGTGGGTGTATAACCTGATGGAGGGTAGCTATGAACATGACATTGCCCAAGTGTGATCCAGTAATGTGCTTCTAAGAATTTATTGTATGAAAATTTATCATATGAAAACACAAAGTGGTATACTTAAAAAAAAAAAAAAAGAACAGTGGGCCGACTCGACTCAAGGGGAGTCAAAGGCTTTTGAAGGCTTTTGGCCAATTTTTATAGGTTCAAGACAGAGAAAATTCCTACTGGAATGGTGGCATTAGGTGATTGGTTAGGATGCTATAGGGTATTTAGTAGGATTAATATTTTACATTATATGGGGTCAGGGAACTGGCCGGTTTATATCCAGAGGCTCATCGCAACAGTTGCTATTGGGCTTGGTCAGTTCCAGAGATTTTTATCCTGTGACCATGGTATAGGGCTCTGCACCACCTGTAAGCGACATCGTGTCTCAAGGAAGATCCTATTCAGACTCTATGCTAGGTTTGCTTCTTTTCTTTTTCATTGCTTTTGTTATTAGTTTTGCTCAGAGGCTCTGTGATATACAACTCTTTGAGACCCTGTGGACTTTAGCCCACCCGGCACCTCTGTGGAATTTTCTAGGCAAGAATACCGAAGTAGGTTGTCATTTTCTACTCCAGTGGATCTTCCTGACCCAGAGATCCAACTCACCCACATCTCTTGCCTCTCCTGCATTGGTACATGTGAAAGTGAAAGTCATTAGTCATGTCTGAATCTGCGACCCTGTGGACTATACAGTCCATGGAATTCTCCAGGCCAGAATACTGGCGTGCTTAGCCTATCCCTTCTCCAGCGGATCTTCCCAACCCGGGAATCGAACCGGGGTCTCCTGCATTGCAGGCGGATTCTTTACCAGCTGAAACAGGAGGGAAGCCCCAGCTACCAGGGAAGCCCCAGGAAACGTGCACAGGGAGCCGGGTGCGAGGAGCAGCGGCGACGAGCGGCAGCGAAAACCCAACGAGGCGAGGAAGGGGGAAGGCGATCACCAGGGCGCTCCGGTCGATTCGCCCCGTCCCGGGCGAGGACGTTCTCCCGCCCACGCTCGGTCCACAAGGGACGCAGAGCGCCGTCGCGGCGGCGTGGAAGAATGATAGGATGACCCCCGTGGCAGATCGGCCTTCCAGGCGGGGCCGGGAGCGAGGCCTGGGAAAGTAGCCCGGGGCCTCCCGAACGGCCGAAGCTCCCTCGCATCCTCCAGCCCAAGGGCCGGGCGGCGCGGGCAAGGCCGCCGGCCGGGGACCGGACCCGCGCTCTGGCGAGCACAGCCGGGCAGGGCGCGGTGTGGGCACCCGCGCTCCTCCTCATCCAGCACGGAAGGACGTCGGCGGACAGACGGGGGCGACGGGCAATGGAGCGGGGCCTCGGCGGGCCCGGGGAGCGAGACGCACCAGGGCGCGGCCCAGGGGATCAATAGACAGACGGACGAGGCTGACGGACGGACGGAGACGGGCACCGACGGGGTGCGGCCACGTAGGCCTACATCACGAAGACGCGGCAGCAGCAAAGAACCGGCCGTGGAGGTGGGTGGCCTCGAGCCACCGCGAGGGTCCACAGGGCCTTTCAAAACGACCCGGAAGCGAGTCGATCGCCGGGGCAAGTCTCAGGATATCACCGCCAGAGGCCTCCAGCACGGGGGCGGTCCCGCGGCACCCAGGACGCCGAATGGCCTCCCGGGCTCCCGCGCGGCCACCCTCCCTGGGCTCGCGCCCACCACCGCTAACACCCAGAGCCACAGCCGGCCTGGGAGAACGCTCTCCCGCCGCTTACCGCGCCCCACGGCCCTCACGCACTACTCCGTCCGGGACGCCACCCACGTGAGGCGAGGCATGTTCTGTCCCAGACAGGGGAAGCGGGCGCGGGCGGCCACCCGTCTAGGACCAGGTCAGGGGTGCGGGGTTGGGGACGGAGGGAAGGCCAGCAGAGACGGGGAGGGGCGGCAACCATGCACAGCGAGGGCCGCGGGACAGGGACCAGAAAGGCCGAGACATGGACGGGCCACCAGGAAAACAAACGCGGGGTCCCACCGCCACACACACGACGGCGGTCCCCTGCCGCCTGGGACGCCGGACTGCCCACCCCTCCCCACCGGCCACCCCGACCCCCACCCCCGCCTCCCACAATCCAGCCCCGCCAAGGCCGGGGAGACCCTCGTGCCACAGCTCTAGCATGCTGCGGGAAGGTCCTGGTTACCCATCTCATCTGTCTGTCTGTTGCAGGAAGGGGGACCCCTTCCAGGGCCTGAAACTGGGCTCTTGTCTGACACTGGGACATGAATTGGCTGAGGAGACACATGTGCTGACAAAGCAAAGCCCTTTATTGGGGAAGGGCGCCAGGGGCGGAGAGTAGTAGGGTAAGGGAACCTAGGAGAACTGCCCTGCCAGGTGGTTTGCAGTCTTGACTTTCATAGTGATGGGATTAGTTGCTGGGTTGTCTTTAGCCAATCATTCTAACTCAAGTGTCCTTCCTGGTGGTGCTCATCTCCTTCAGCAAAGATGGATGCCACTGAGGATTCTGGGAGGTGTTCAGACATGTGGTGTCTCTTTTTGACCTTTTGTGAACTCTTCCGGCTGGTGGTGTCTTATTAGATCCATGTTCCTTACCAGGACCTCCTGTCATAAAACAACTGGTGGAAATGGTTACTATGGTGCCTGGCCAGGGTGGGCGGTTTCAGTCAGTGTGCTTCCCCTAACAACTCCCCTCTGGAGACTTGATGTTCAAGATATTTACACTCAAGAGTTGAGGGTGATGACAGCCTCTCATTGGATGAATAATTGAAGCAGTTGATTTATTGTAGGAGATCCGTACATTTTTTTCTATGTGACCTATTTTGTGATGAAGAGTCTTTTGTGATGAAGAGTCTTTTGTGATGAAGAGTCGCTTGCTGGGGTGTGTAAATAAATTGACAATTCCTGTAACTGATAAGGAGAGGACATGGGTTAGAAGTCCTCTGATTAACCACAACATATCAATAGATGTAGGAAAGGATTTAGAAAAAGTTCAGCATCTGGGTTCCCTGCTGGTCCAGTGGTTAAGAGTCCACCTTACGATACAGGGGACACTGGTTTCATCCTTGATCCGGGAAGATCCCACATCCCACAAAACAACTAACAAGCCCATGTGCCAAAACTACTGAGCCTGCACTTTAGACCCCTTAACAAGAAAACCCACCGCAATGAGAAGTCCATGCATGGCAACTAGAGTTGTAAGAATGGGTTAGCATAAGAACGGCCATCTTAGAGGCCGGAAAAACCATTTTTACTGAGTATGTGACTTGAGGGAAGAAGAACTAGAGAAAACCTGGGAGACAAGTTAATCGTAAGTACCAAGAATGTGGGCGGCTGTGACACTGAAAATTAGGTAAACCGGTCTGATAAGTTTATCTCGTTAAGACACCAGGATAGAGATATGCACAGCTTTGTGTGTGTCTGGAAAATTCCTGTGAGTTAGGTAATTTAGAAATATCATGATTTGAAAATGCTATATAACCCCTTGGCTCTGAGTGCTTGGGGTCCTTGTTGAAACCCGCTGCGTCGGGCAGACACTTGGACCCCAGCTAGCTGGAAATAAACCTTGCTGTGTGTCTTGCATTATCGTGAGTGTCCTCTGTTCCTTTGAGGGAAGGGTGACTCCAGACTCTAACAGAGTAGCCCCCACTTCATTAACTAAAGAAAGCCAAGTGTAGCAACAAAGACCCAGCACAGCCAAAATAACTAAAAACTATTAAAAATATTTTCAACATTCATCTATGATAAAACCCCCACAAGTGTGCACTGGAAACATCAATGTAAGGATAGCCATACATGACAAACCCAAAGCTAATAGATGCTCAGTCACTAAGTCATGTCTGACTCTGACCCCATGGACTGTAGTCCACCAGGATCCTCTGTCTATGGGATTTCCCAGACAAGAATATTGAAGTGGGTTGCCATTTTCTTCTCCAGGGGATTTTCTCAACCCAAGGATCAAACTTGAGTCTTCTGCATTCGCAGGTGATTCTTTACCATTTTGGCACTAGGGTTTCCTTTTACTCCCCTAAAACAAGGCAATTCCAGCCTCATATACACCTTTACCTAAAGACACAGGTTCCAAGCAACATACATACCAGCTGAGGACCACCTTAACAAAAGGCCTAAGAAAAAAAAAGAAATTACCAGAACTTCCAACTCTATTATTTTTCACAGTGCTGAATCTTAGTTGCTTGTGCATGGGCTTTCTCTTTGGTGAGCAGCTGCGCCACCAGGGAAGTACCCAAGTTCTGGGGACTTTACAAGACCAGAAGTGTGGCTCAAAAAAAAAAAAAAAAAAAAATCCAAAGCCCACCAATCCTTTTACCACTACCAAAACTTCCCCTATTCTTCTGAAGAGGCTTGTAAGTATTAAAGAGGAAACAGCCATCCTAGGAAGGATGTTTGAAATGCAAATATCTTATCTTCTCCTGAGTCCTTATCTTTGCCTTTGTTTTAAAATGAAACTTGTAAAATGCAAATGAGATAAGAACTTTGGGTGAACGTTAAGAAATAATTATGTTTTGAAAAAAATATATGTTTTGGAGTCTCTCCAGATATTGAACAACTTGAAACTTAAAATTGTGCTAAAATTAGTGATGAAAAATTTGTGGAAAATACACTCAAATAAAGAGTTTTGTACACGATCAGCCAGAACTGAGTAAGTTTAAATAGGTTTAACTGAGTAAAATGAATTTTTAAAAGGAAGCCATGCAAAACCTTAATTTGGCTTTTCTCTTTTAAAGACAAGCCTTTTAAGTATGTTGAACTGCCTTTGGTAACAGATTTTAAATTTCTTTACCTTTTAATTTTGTGTTTTTGCCTTTGAAACTTTAAAAAAAAGATTTATTTATTTTTGGCTGCGCTGGGTCTTCTTCTAGTGGCAAGCAGGGGCTACTTTTCATTGCGGTGTGTAGGCTTCTCACTGGTGTGACTTGTTTTGTTGCGGAGCACTGGTTCTAGGTATGCAGGCTTCAGTAGTTGTGCCTCATGGGCTCAGTAGCTGTGGTGTGTGGGCTTAGTTCCACTGTGGCAAGTGGGATCTTCCTGATCAGGGTTGGAACTCGTGTTCCCCATATTGCAAAGCAGATTCTTAACCACTGGACCAGCAGGGAAGCCCTGCCTTTGAAATCTTATTCTTACTTTGGCTAAGTGAATAACTTGTTTTATGGTGACCTGTGATTCTATTGTGTTTTAAAACCCTTTTGAATTTTTGAAATCAAATTATAATGAAGTTTCTTTGACCTCTGGCTAACTTTGGGATACTTCAAAGGGCCCTTGAAACAACTCAGAGATACTAAACTAATAGGTTCATTTGGTATGTTAAGTCACATGGGAAGTATAATCAAATGAGTAATAAATCTTCTTAGGTTATATTGTATAGTAAAAATTGATTATGTCCTAGTAAAATATCAGTCATAATTCTAGTTATTATCTGAAAGTATTGTATGTCACAGCAGTAAGAAAGTTACCTTGTCAGTTTTCTTTGTAATCAGATTTAAATGTGCCTTCTTAAGTCTTTTGTCACTATAGATAACTATGGTTTCACTCTGGTGCCTTTTCAAAAATGCCTTCTCCAGGAAGATTTATAAAAAGGACTTTTGGATAAATACAAGTTTCTGATTTCCACATCATACTGCTAAGCTGGGTAAGAAATCAAAGAATTCTAATGGGAAATCTGATGGCTTCATAAAGCTGTTAAACAAAAAGGATTAATTATATAGGGCTAAGTGAACTGGAAAATAATGTTATAATTTTTATGGCTTCTATCTAAAAAAGTTACTGGCTTATATCTGTTACCCAGGGGTAAGGAAAATCTTCCCCTTAACCTCATTATGATTTAGAAATGTAGTAAATTAAACCTTTTTAAGAAGAATTGAAAGATGTACTTATTTATGTCTACCTGGTTAATCGTGCCAGTACATATGCTTGTCTCAAAGATTAAGCTATGCATATCTGGATGTGCACAGCTGGTACAGTGTAACTGTAGATAGCTTATTAAATCATTTATGGCCCCTTTGGCTGCCCAGTTATTGCAACTGGATTACAACTAGTTATACTAGTCATTGTTTTCATTTAATGTTTATTTTCAAATTGTGCTTTGTGTATCCTTGTTGCAGTATATCTTTTTCAATGTTACTAGCTACATTACTTATATCTTGGCTAATTTTTAAGATTGTTGTCTCTCCATTTTTTAAAAAAACATTTATTTGGCTGCTCTGGGTCTTAGTTGCAGCATGCAGGATCTTTTAGTTGTGGTTTCTGGGATCTATTTCTCCAACCAGGGATTGAACCCAGGCCCCCCTGCATTGAGAGGTCGAAGTCTTAGGCACTGGGCTACCTGGAAAGTCCCCATAAGACTTACAGCATTCTGTAAGACATAAGACTCTTACAGTACCTAGTACATATCCAGGTCTCCAGCAAAAAACTTACATGTGTAAACATCTTGAGGAAATACAAAATAATTGCAATAGTATGGCTGTAGGTATGGGAAGAGGCAACAAGAGAAAAATGTCTCCTGGATCATAGTTAGGCCCACGATCCAGAGAATCTTTAATTATTGATGGGAATCTAATTCAAAATTTTTAACACCTGGAGTGGCACATCAAGCATTTTCAACCGACCTGGGATGAGCCTCCCAGGGTCATGGAAGAAAATTTGATTATGAAATGTCTCCCAAATATTGGTCAAATTCCTGACCAAGAGCAGAGGATCTGAGAAATGCTGCCATATCAGTCATCAGTGATTGCAGCCCTTCAACACAAGTTGGTGAACAATAAGGAAATTTGGGATATGGGACACAGGCCCCCAGATCAAGGAAATTATTTCAGTGAGCCCAAACTGTTGCATCTTCCCATACATAGAAAAGTCCTACTTGCCTTAATTTGAAATTTAGGTTGTCAATATTTCTAACTATACAGGTATAAAGTAGACACTTTCCAAAGAAGAACAAGGAAGACAAATCTCAACATTTGGAATCTTGGTAGTGATGGCAGATACTCCTAGAAGATCCATGTGATGAAGCAATTAGAATGATCACCACCCTATTTCCCACAGGATTGTGTAGCGGACATTGACTGGGGACACTACAGTCTGGCATCTTCTCAGTCTGCCAGTTTTCCGAATAAAGTCATATTCCTTGCCTCAACACCTTGTCTCTTGCTTAACTGGTCTGAAAAGGCAGAGGAACCAGAGATCAAATTGCCAACACCCGCTGGTTCATTGAAAAAGAAAGAGAGTTCCAGAAAAACATCTATTTCTGCTTCATTGACTATGCCAAAGCCTTTGACTTTGTGGATCACAATAAACTATGGAAAATTCTGAAAGATATGGGAATACCAGACCACCTGAACTGCCTCCTGAGAAACCTGTATGCAGGTCAGGAAGCAACAGTTAGAACTGGACATGGAACAACAGACTGGTTCCAAGTAGGAAAAGGAGTACGTCAAAGTTGAATATTGTCACCCTGCTTATTTAACTTATATGCAGAGTACATCATGAGGAACGCTGGGCTGGAAGAAGCATAAGCTGGAATCAAGATTGCTGGGAGAAATATCAATAACCTCAGATATGCAGATGACACCACCCTTATGGCAGAAAGTGAAGAGGAACTCAAAAGCCTCTTGATGAAAGTGAAAGAGGAGAGTGAAAACGTTGGCTTGAAGCTCAACATTCAGAAAACAAAGATCATGGCATCACTTGATCCCATCACTTCATGTGAAATAGATGGGGAAACAGTGGAAACAGTGTCAAACTTTATTGTTTTGGGCTCCAAAATCACTGCGGATGCTGACTGCAGCCATGAAATTAAAAGACGCTTACTCCTTGGAAGGAAAGTTATGACCAGCCTAGATAACATATTAAAAAGCAGAGACATTACTTTGCCGGCCAAGGTCTGTCTAGTCAAGGCTATGGTTTTTCCAGTGGTCGTGTATGGATGTGAAAGTTGGACTGTGAAGAAAGCTGATTGCCGAAGAATTGATGCTTTTGAACTGTGGTGTTGGAGAAGACTCTTGAGAGTCCCTTGTACTGCAAGGAGATCCAACCAGTCCATTCTAAAGGAGATCAGTCCTGGGTGTTCATTGGAAGGACTGATGCTAAAGCTGAAACTCCAATACTTTGGCCACCTCATGAGACGAGTTGACTCATTGGAAAAGACTCTGATGCTGGGAGGGATTGGGGGCAGGAGGAGAAGGGGACAACAGAGAATGAGATGGCTGGATGGCATCACTGACTCTGTGGACATGAGTTTGAGTGAACTCCGGGAGTTGGTGATGGACAGGGATGCCTGGCGTGCTGTGATTCATGGGGTGGCAAAGAGTTGGACACGACTGAGCAGCTGAACTGAACTGCAGCGAACAGAGTGAGCTTGGACTCGGTCACAGATCCACTCTTAGCAAATTTCAGTTGTACAATACAATGTGAAATATCAGATTGAAACAGGAGGGCAGGGGGGAGGGGCACAACCTTTAAAGAATTGCATAGCCATGAAATGAACCAAGTAGGTTCAAGGGGGTAGAAGATTTGGCTTCTAGTGATATTTGAGCCTCATTTTATGCTTATTTTAATATATTAGCATCTGAATGACACACTCACGAGCAGCATGACACTTCCAAGACTGACCATAAAAGGTCAAAAAATTGGGTAATGGCCCAATTTCTAGAACTTCCCTGTTCCAAATGAAAGAAGAATCAAACACTTCCACTCCCTATGAAATTACCCAGCTGATATAGAGTAACCATGGCATATTTCTGGCCTGTTGCCCAAGCCATATGCTCTGAGATTCTTTAGCTTAAGATGCCTAATGAGTATCTAAGGGAATGGTGTAGGGATGGGTGGAAAGCTCAGAACTTTCAAGGACCAAAGATGAAAATGAAGCCAGCCTCTTTATTTATGTTTACGAGTCTGTGGACAATTTCTAAAGTCTTTATTGTATTTGTTACAGTATTACTGGGATCTTAGCTCCCTGGCCAGGGATCAAAGCCAGAACCCCTGCAATGGAAGGCCAAGTCTTAACCACTGAATTGCCAGGGAAGTCCCCTGGACATCCTCTTATCTATAATTGTTGATGTTCAGTCACTCAGTTGTATCCAACTCTTTGTGACCCCATGTACTGTGGCATGCCAGCCTTCCCTGCCCTTCATAATCTCCCAGAGTTTGCTCAAATTCATGTCCATTGAATTGGTAATTCCATCCAACCATCTTGTCCTCTGTTGCCCCCTTCTCCTTCTGCCCTCAGTCTTTCCTAGCATCAGGGTCTCTTCCAATGAGTCGGTTCTTTGCATCAGGTGGCCAAAGTATTGGAGCTTCAGCTTCAGCATCAGTCCTTCCACTGAATAGTTAGGGTTGATTTCCTTTAGAATAGACTGATCTTCTTGTTACACATGATGGCAGAGTAGAAGGATGTGTGCTCATTTTCTCCTTTGAGAACTCCAAAATTGCAACTTGCTGTTGAACAACCATTGACAGGAGAATTTTGGATCCCACCAAAAAAAGATACCCCACCTCCAAGGGCAAAAGGAGAAGCCCCAACAAGATGGTTGGAGGGGTGAAATTGCGTTTAGAATCAAATCCCATACCCACCAGAGACTCTCAGAGGGCTCAAACAAAACCTTGTGTGGACCAGGACTCAAGAGACCCCACAGAGACTGAGCCAGACCTCCTTTTGAGTGTTTTGAGTGTCTCCTGTGGAGGCATCGGTCACTAGTGGCCTGCCGCAGGGACAGGGGCTCTGGCTGCAGCAGACCTGGGACATGTGGTATGTGCATTAGCCCCCTTGGAAGAGGTCACCATTAGCTCCACTATAGAGCAGACGACCCACAAACTGCAGAACACTGTTAAGAAAGTTCTAGGACCCACGACAGATTTTTCAATCTGGGGATCCAGCAAGGGGACAGAGAACCCACAGGGAATTTGACTTTGGAGGCTAGTGGGATTTGATTACAGAACTTCCATAGGACTGGGGAAACAGACTCTTGAAGGGCACAAGCAAAACCTTGTGCACACCAGGACCCAGGAGAAAGGTGCAGTGTCCCCACAACAGACTGAGTCAGACTAGCCTGTGAGTGTCTAGGAGTCTCCAGTGGGCATGTGGGTCGACAGTGGTCTGCCACAGTGTCAGGGGCACTGAATACAACAGTGCGGGCATAAGTCCTTTTGAAGGAGTTTGCCATTACTGCCATTACCCCTACCATAATTTGGCCTCAGGTCAAACAACAGGGAGGGAAGACAGGCCTGCCCATCAATAGGTAATTGGATTAAAGATTTACTAAGCATGAAAAGATATGTGAGAGTTGGACTGTGAAGAAAGCTGATCATGGAAGAATTGATGCTTTTGAACTGTGGTGCTGGAAAAGACTCTTGAGAGTCCCTTGGACTTCAAGGAGATCCAACCAGTCCATTCTAGAGGAGATCAATCCTGGACGTTCATTGGAAGGACTGATTCTAAAACTGAAACTCCAATACTTTGGCCACCTCAAGCGACGAGTTGACTCACTGGAAAAGACTCTGATGCTGGGAGGGATTGGGGGCGGGAGGAGATGGGGACGACAGAGATTGAGATGGCTGGATGGCATCACCAGCTCGATGGACATGAGTTTGAGTGAACTCTGGGAGTTGGTGATGGACAGGGAGGCCTGGCGTGCTGTGATTCATGGGGTCGCAAAGATTCGGACACGACTGAGCGACTGAACTGAACTGAACTGAAGCATGAAAAGAAAGTGAAGTGACTCACTTGTGTCCAACTCTTTGCAACCCCATGGACTTTAGCCTACCATGCTCCTCCGTCCATGGGATTTTCCAGGCAAGAGTACTGGAGTGGGTTGCCATTTCCTTCTCTGGAGTATCTGCTTGACCCAGGGATCGAACCCGGGTCTCCTGCATTGTAGGCAGACTGCTTTACAGTCTGAGCCACCAGGAAAGTCCTCCTGAGCATGGACCCACCCATCAGAACAAGACCCAGATTCCCCCACAGTCAGTCTCCCATTAGGATGCTTCCACAAGCCTCTTATCCTTATCCATCAGAGGGCAGACAGAATGAAAACCACAATCACAGAAAACTAACCAAACTGATCACATGGATCACAGTCTTGTCTAACTCAATGAAACTATGAGCATGCCATGTAGGGCCACCCAAGACCAATGGGTTATGGTGGAGAGTTCTGACAAAATGTGGTCAACAACGGACTCCAAATTGGGAAATGAGTACATCAAGGCTGTATATTGTCACCCTGCTTATTTAACTTACACGCAGGGTACATCATGAGAAATGCCAGGCTGGATGAAGCACAAACTGGAATCAAGATTGCCAGCAGACATATCAATAACCTCAGATATGCAGATGACACCACACTTATGGCAGAAAGTGAAGAAGAACTAAAGAGCCTCTTGATGAAAGTGAAAGGATAGTGAAAAAGCTTGCTTAAAACTTAACGTTCAGAAAACTAAGATAATGACATCCAATCTTATCACTTCATGGCAAATAGATGGGGAAACAATAGAAACAGTGACAGACTTCATTTTCTTGGGCTCCAAAATCACTGCAGATTGTAACTGCAGCCATGAAATTAACAGATGCTCCTTGGAAGGAAAGCTACGACCAACCTAGACAGCATATTAAAAAGCAGAGACATTACTTTGACAACAAAGGTCCGTCTAGTCAAAGCTATGGTTTTTCCAATAGTCATGTATGGATGTGAGAGTTGGACCAAAAGAAACCTGAGCGCTGAAGAATTGATGCTTTTGAACTGTGGTGTTGGAGAAGACTCTTGAGAGTCCCTTGGACTGCAAGGAGATCCAACCAGTCTATCCTAAAGGAAATCAGTCCTGAATATTCATTGGAAGGACTGTTGCTGAAACGGAAACTCCAATACTTTGGCCACCTGATGCGAAGTGACTCATTGGAAAAGACCCTGATACTGGGAAAGATTGAAGGTAGGAGGAGAAGGGGACGGCAGAGGATGAGATAGTTGGATGGTATCAAGGACTCGATGGACATGAGTTTGCGCAAGCTCTGGGAGTTGGTGATGGATAGGGAAGCCTGGCATGCTGGAGTCCATGGGGTTGCAAAGAGCCGGACACGACTGAGCAATTGAATTGAACTGAACTGATCTTGGTGTCCAAGGTACTCGCAAGAGTCTTTTCCAGTATCACGGTTTGAAAGCATCAATTTTTGTTCATTTATCTGTCTATGAACGTGTAGGTTGTTTCCATTTCTTGCTGGTATTTTTAGTTCTGCTATGAATATTGGGATGCCTAGAGCATTTCTAACCCATGCCTAACATTCCAGAAAACTTTCAACATGAAAGAGCTGTTTTAAAAGTTTACAATTATGTAGTGCTTACTAAAGATCTTTCTTCAAGTGTAACTTTGAATGCTGCAATTCTACTAATTTTAGAAATGAATACTAATATGAGCTAATGCTGTAAGTTGTCATTCAACACTAGTGTTTGTGTGTGTGTGTGTGTGTCTGTGCACTCAGTTGCTCAGTTGTATCCGATTCTTTGTGACCCCATGGACTGTAACCTGCCAGGCTCCTCTGTCCATGGGTTATCCCAGGCAAAAATACAGGATTGGGTTGCCATTTCCTAATCCAGGAGATCTTCCCTACCCAGGGATTGAACTCATGTCTCTTCCAGCTTCTGCATTGGCAGGTGGATTCTTTACCGCTGCCACCTGGGAAGCCCTTCAACACTAGTACATAAGGTTTCAGTTCAGTTCATTTCAGTTGCTCAGTCACGTCTGACTCCTTGCGACTCCGTGGACTGCAGCACGCCAGGCTTCACTGTTCATCACCAGCGCCTGGAGTTTACTCAAACTCATATCCATCACATTGGTGATGCCATCCAACCATCTCATCCTCTGTTGTCCCCTTGTCCTGCCTTCAATCTTTCCCAGCATCAGGGTTTTTTCCAATGAGTCAGTTCTTTGAATCAGGAGGCCAAAGTATTGGAGTTTCAGCTTCATTATCAGTCCTTCCAATGAATATTCAGGGTTGATTTCCTTTAGGATGGACTGGTTTCCCTTAGGCTAGATCTCCATGCAGTCCAAGGGACTCTCATAAGTTTCAAAGGTAGTAATGTTTTCCCTTTAATTAGATAATGAGTTTTTTCTTTTCCCATTTGAAGCCTTTTGGATCCAGGGGTGCATTTAACTGTATTTGTCGTATGCAATTAGATTTAAATGTTTATGATGTTCTACTCATTCTCTGTTTATGGGCCATTGAAAAAATGACAGCTTGATATTTTATTTAAATATTTATTTCTGTTTATTTGGCTGCAGCACTTGGGATCTTTGATCTTTTTTGGGGGGATTGGGGCAGTATTTTTGTTGCAGAATGCAAATATATTTTATATATTATAAAATATATAATATATATTTTCGGTGAGAAAGATACATTTTGTTTGTGTTGAGAATGGGAGCCTTTTTAAAATTTCCATTCTATTAAATACTTGAAATACATTTTATGTTTGACAAGGATATCAGTGTATACTGTTACGTAAAGTATGATTTGTCTTTCCTTCTGACTGGTATTTGTTGAATAGACTATGAGATAATACAAAATATGTGCTAATACAAAAAAATCTAGAGTTGGAGAGGTCCTGTCTGAAAATAGAAAGATTTTCTAGAATCTATCCCTTTTCCGCTTCTATTTTAGCATTCACAGATAGCTCACTTGTACATGATTTAAAAGCAAAATGCAAAGAAAACATACATTTCTCAGATTTTAGAGCCCAAACACCATACTTGAGACTGCTCTATCTTCTGTAACATAATCTGAGTCTTAATTTTTAAAATTTAACTGGAGGATAATTGCTTTGCAATGTTGTGCTGGTTTCTGTCATACACTAACATGAATCAGTCATAGGTATACATATGTCACCTCCCTCTTCAAACTCCTTCCCACCCACTTGTACCCCGGAATCCTATTTTTTTTTTTTGGCATTACCATGCAGCACATGTATCTTCCCCAACCAGGGGTAAAACTCATGCCCCTGGTGGTTCAGACAGTAAAGAATCTGCCTGCATTACAGGAGACCCAAGTTCGATCCCTGGGTCAGGATTATCTCCTGGAGTAGGGACTGGCTAACCACTCAAGTATTCTTGCCTGGAGAATTCCACTGACAGAGGAGCCTGGTGGACTACAGTCCAAGGGGTCGCAAAGAGTCCGACGAGACCGAACGGCTTTCACTTTTGTTCTTACACATTAGACCACCAGAGAAATCTCAGTCTAATCTAATTTAATCCATTTCAAACTTTGATGTTTCCCAGCACTGAGCCTTCCCTCCTCCCTTTCTAGCCCCCATTGATTTGGTACTTAAGGTAAATAATCCCAGAACAGGTGGCCCTACTGAGAAGTTTGAACCCTGTAACCCTAGCTGAGTGCAAGGGTTCTGCTCAGTTTAACAACAGGGTGTGAGAAGTTTCATTAAGTTCTCCTGTGTACATTTCATATAGGAAGGAAATTTATTTTTGGTCAGTTATTGCTGCAAACCCTACTGACCTTTTTTTTTTTTAATTCATAATTGGGTCTTTATTCAGTATGTAGTGTGAGGTGGTAAACAGAGCATAGGCTTTGCAGTTTTCCTTGCATGTACCTACTAGCTCTAAGTTTTATTAACTTTATGACTGATATAATCATTTTCCTCTTTTAGTTTCAGAGTTCTATTTTATTAAAAAAATGCAAAAAGAAAGAAAGGAGGGGAAGAATGAAGAGAGAATAAAAAGGAGAAAAGGAGGAGGAGGGGAAGGAGAGAAAAGGAGGGAAGAAATAAATGAAGATTAGTATCTTTTTCACCAAAATGTCCTGATAATAAGTCAAAATGAGGTAATTTGGAAAATAGAGCAGGCCTTCAGTAAATATTTTGCTTTCTCTTTTTTTCCCTTCTCCCTTTTGGACTTAATCTTGGAGTTTATACACATTTTCTTGCTGTTGTTTAGTCGCTGTCACGTCTGACTCTTTTGCAACCACTTGGACTGTAGCCCGCCAGGTTCCTCTCTCCATGGGATTTCACAGGCAAGAACACTGGAGTGGGTTGCCATTTCCTTATACACACTGCTGCTGCTGCTGCTAAGTCGCTTCAGCTGTGTCTGACTCTGTGCGACCCCATAGACGGAAGCCCACCAGGCTCCCTCATCCCTGGGATCCTCCAGGCAAGAACACTGGAGTGGGTTGCCATTTCCTTCTCCCCTACTGAACTTTTAAATGTAAATGACTATAGTGTCCATAGGGAGAAGGAAATGGCAAGCCCCTCCAGTATTCTTGCTTGGAGAATCCTGTGGATAGAGAAGACTGAAGGGCTGCTGTCCATAGGGTCGCACAGAGTCAGACATGACTGAAGCGACTTAGCATGCATGCATGCATAGTGTCCATAAGGCAATTGATTCTTTTTTTTTTTTTTCTGGCAGAAGAAACACATTAACTTTTCTCCCTTCTCCCATCTCCCTTTTTGAGGTATCATTGACTAAAATCTTTCTCCTTCTGTTAGGACCACAATGTCTTGATTAACTTTTCTTAGAAGACAGTTTTGAAATCAAGTCATGTTAGTCTTACTACTTTATTTTTTTTTTTAAGAATGATTTGTCCATTCTGCCTTCCTTGTATTTCCTGATAAATTTATGAAACAGATTGTGTATTACACTTACTGTTGTGACTGTGGTAGATATTACATTGTCTCTTAGGTTATTACATATAGTAATGCCACATCAGCAACATAAGACCGCCTATCTGTGAAACTGGCATGTTTTCTTATTGGTTTATATGCTTAACTGTTTGAACATGTTTATAGATTTCTGAGTATTCAGTTTATATTTCTTTTGTTACATGTGTTTCTCTTTGTTTTCTTGCATTTATTCTTTTGTAAATACATTTCTTAACTTCATTATCAGAATGTTCATTGTAAGTGTATAGAAACAGAATTATTTTTGCCTTGATCTTGTATCTTACAAACCTGTTGAATTCAAATGATCAGTTTCTTTAGTTTTTCTAGTGGGCCCTAGATTTTCTATATATAGGATACTGGATTGAAAGTAGAGATGGTTTTAAAGCTCCCTAACCAATCTGCCGGAGAAGACAATGGCAAGCCACTCCAGTACTATTGCCTAGAAAATCCCATGGATGGAGGAGCCTGGTAGGCTGCAGTCTGTGGGGTCGCTAGGGGTCAGACATGACTGAGTGACCTCACTTTCACTTTTCACTTTCACACATTGGAGAAGGAAATGGCAACCCACTCCAATGTTCTTGCCTGGAGAATCCCAAGGACGGGGGAGCCTGGTGGGCTTCTGTCTATGGGGTCACACAGAGTCGGACACGACTGAAGTGACTTAGCAGCAGCAGCAGCAGCAACCAATCTGCATTCATTTTATTCCTTTTCTTGCTGAGTGGGTTCTTGGCCTAAATCTCTAATAAACTGTCAAATATAAGGAAGAGATACAGTTTATTAGTTATGGCTAGGGAAAACATTCACTCTTTCACCTTTAAACATAATATTTGGTGTTTTCCACAGCTGTTCAGTATAAGGTTAGAAAATTTCAGGCTGCTTTTGGTATGCTGAGTGTTTTAATCATTCAGGACTATTGGATACTGTTAATTATTTTTTTGAGTCTGTTGCCACTCTTTTTTTCCCCCCTAAATGAAGGCCTTAGAGAACATTTTTTTTTCATAGATTTTTTAGTAATTTATTTATCTTTGGCTGTACTGGATCTTTGTTGCTGTGCAGGCTTTTCTCTAGTTGCACTGAGCAGGGGCTACTCTGTTACAGAGCACTTCATTGCGATGGCTTCTCTTGTTGTGGAGCATGGACTCGAGGGCACACAGACTTCAGTAGTTGCAGCACATCCTTACCCACCATGCCTAAAGTGTCTATAAATAAATATATCTGTCCTAGCCAAGGAGTCAAGAAAGCCCACCTCCCCCATTTTATTTTTCACTTTTTCCCAAAACTTTAAACTTTTAATTTTGTATTGGGGTATAGCTGATTCTCCCCCAATTTTTTTTAAAGGGATCTCATTCCTTGACCAGGGAATGAACTCAGGCCCCCTGCATTGGCAACATGGAGTCTTAACCACTGGACAACTAGGAAGTCCCTCTCCCCAAATTTTTAAAAAACTATTTGGCTGCACCTTGCAGCATGGGGGATCTTGGTTTCCCAATGAGAAATGAAGATCATTCTTTAAAAAAATTTTTTATTGAAATATAGTTGATTTATAATATTGTATTAATTTTGCTGTACAGTGATTCAGTTATGCATTGTATATATACTTTAAAAATATTTTTTCCATCGTAATTTATTACAGGATATTGAACAGTTTCCTGTGCTATATTGTAGGACCTTATTTACCTGTAATCATTCTTATTGGAATTGATTTCACCCCAATAGTTGACTAGAGATGTGATTTTATGGATCACTGGTAAGACCGCACTGATAATACCTATGATTTAACTGTTGCAGATAAGAATGAGTAAGAAATTATTTTTTTGACAAAAACTGTGACTAAATTTTTAAGAAATTGGTCTAAGGATAATAGCTGATAATAGCTGACATCCTATTTACAGGATATAACTGACTGATACTGTATAATAATTAAATGAAGAAAACTGCAAGGATTTCAGAATATTCATAAATAAAACAGGTACTTTATTCTTTGGGGTAATGAGAAACAAAATGTGTCATCTAACAAATGCTTCAAAAAATAGTTGGTAAAGTATTCAAAATGAGTACAAAAATGACTGCTCCAGAAAAAATTCAGTTTTAGTCATAGAAAATAAAATACAATTAAAAAAACACATTGAAGGATTATGTTCAACTACAAGTAATCGGAAACAGCCACAGCCTTTGTGACAGAAGGAAGGTGCTTCTCACAAGGAAACAGTGGGTCAAGGATGGCACTGCACAATGCTCTGGAGAAGCAAACTGATACGCAGGAGAGAAACAAAGACACAATCCAGAGAAGAGCAGTATCAGATAATATTCCCAGCCATAAAGCACTGAAATACTGTCGTAGTAGACACAAGAGGCCTTACAGAAATTCAGACTCTGCTGGATCTTTGATGTGGAAGCTGTGAAGACATCAGGGGAAGTTATACTTCTTAATATGAATGGAAATCAAACATTGGTTGCTGGTGCTGAGGCTACTCTTGACTGCTGCTGCTAAGTCATTTCAGTCGTGTCCAACTCTATGCGACCTCACAGATAGCAGCCCACCAGGCTCCTCTGTCTCTGGGATTCTCCAGGCAAGGATATTGGAGTGGGTTGCCATTCCCTTCTCCAACTCTTGACTATAGGGACACATAATCTTGATGGAAAATGGTGTCATTGAAGCTCTTATGTATCTGCCTCTCTCCCAGTGTGGGAACTCCAATACCTGAAGAATGTCCTCTTTGCATCTGGTTTTAAATCACAGACAAGTGAGCTACTGATGAATGCTGATATGGAACCACAAAGGGGATGGATTCTGGAAAGTCCAGGTCCTGATACTACTCAGAGGCAATATATCTCCAACTCTAGATTTTTTGTATTATCACAAGTCCCAAAGTCTATTCAACAAATACCAGTCAGAAGTAAACACAAAAAGAAATAGGAAAAATCATAATTTACATAACAGTATACTCTTTGACACCCAGTCATACATACAATTTATTCCAAGTAATTAATAGAATGGAAAATGACAAAAGGCTCCTACATGCACCACCACCAAAAGGGATCTTTCTCAGTAAAAACTGTATATGTAATTAGAAATATCTAGGAACTGCCACATATACTACTAGAAAAATCCCTACAAATACCAAACTGCCATGTTTCAATGGCCCATTAACAGAGAATGAATAGAACATTATGAAAATTTAAGCCTCACTGCATACTAGAAATACATTTAAATTCATCCATGACTCCAACAGGGTTCAAATGTGAGAGAAAAAACAACTAACTGATTAAAGGACAAATTACTACATTTAAACCTTATGTACTATTGCTTAAAAACAGCTTACAGAATTACCTAACATTAATACTTGTTTCTGAAATTAGTTCAGTTAAGTTCAGTTCAGTCGCTCAATTGTGTCCAACTCTTTGCGACCCCATGAATCACAGCATGCCAGGCCTCCCTGTCCATCACCAACTCCCAGAGTTCACCCAAACTCACGTCCATAGAGTCTGTGATGCCATCCAGCCATCTCATTCTCTGTCGCCCCCTTCTCCTTCTGCCCCCAACCTTACCCAGCATCAGAGTCTTTTCCATTGAGTCACCTCGTCGCATGAGGTGGCCAAAGTATTGCAGCTTCAGCTTTAGCATCAGTCCTTCCAATGAACACCCAGGATTGATCTCCTTTAGAATGGACTGGTTGGATCTCCTTGCAGTCCAAGGGACTCTCAAGAGTCTTCTTCAGCACCACAGTTCAAAATCATCAATTCTTCGGCAATCAGCTTTCTTCACAGTCCAACTCTCACATCCATACATGACCACTGGAAAAACCATAGCCTTGACTAGACGAACCTTGGTTTGTCTCTGCTTTTTAATATACTATCTAGGTTGATCATAACTTTCCTTCCAAGGAGTAAGCATCTTTTAATTTCATGGCTGCAATCAGCATCTGCAGTGATTTTGGAACCCAAAAAAATAAAGTCTGACACTGTTTCCACTGTTTTTCCATCTATTTCCCATGACGTGATGGGACCAGATGCCATGATCTTTGTTTTCTGAATGTTGAGCTTCAAGCCAACCTTTTCACTCTCCTCTTTCACTTTCATCAAGAGGCTTTTGAGTTCCTCTTCACTTTCTGCCATAAGGGTGGTGTCATCCGCATATCTGAGGTTATTGATATTTCTCCCAGCAATCTTGATTCCAGATTGTGCTTCTTCAAGCCCAGTGTTCCTCATGATGTAATCTGCATAGAAGTTAAATAAACAAGGTGACAATATGCAGCCTTGACGTACACCTTTTCCTATTTGGAACCAGTCTGTTGTTCCATGTACAGTTCTGACTGTTGCTTCCTGACCTGCATACAGGTTTCTCAAGAGGCAGGTCAGGTGGTCTGGGATTACCATCTCTTTCAGAATGTTCCACAGTTTATTGTGATCCACACAGTCAAAGGCTTTGGCATAGTCAATGAAGCAGAAATAGATGTTTTTCTGGAACTCTCTTGCTTTCTTCATGATCCAGCGGATGTTGGCAATTTGATCTCTGTTGCCTCTGCCTTTTCTAAAACCTGCTTGAACATCTGGGAGTTCACGGTTCACATATTGCTGAAGCCTGGCTTGGAGAATTTTGAGCATGACTTTACCAGCGTGTGAGATGAGTGCAATTATGTGGTAGTTTGAGCATTCTTTGGCATTGCCTTTCTTTGGGATGGGAATGAAGACTGACTTTTTCCAGTCCTGTGGCCACTGCTCAGTTTTCCAAATTTGCTGGCATATTGAGTGCAGCACTTTCACAGCATTGTCTTTCAAGATTTGAAATAGCTCAACTGGAATTCCATCAGCTCCACTAGCTTTGTTCGTAGTGATGCTTTCTAAGGCCCACTTGACTTCACATTCCAAGATATCTGGCTCTAGGTCAGTGATCACGTTATCGTGACTATCTTGGTCATGAAGATCTTTTTTGTACATTTCTGTGTATTCTTGCCACCTCTTTTGGTCGTGAAGATCTTTTTTGTACATTTCTGTGTATTCTTGCCACCTCTTCTTAATATCTTCTGCTTCTGTTAGGTCCATACCATTTCTGTCCCTTATCGAGCCCATCTTTGCATGAAATGTTCCCTTGGAATCTCTAATTTTCTTGAAGAGATCTCTTGTTTTTCCTATTCTGTTGTTTTCCTCTATTTCTTTGCATTGATCGCTGAGGAAGGCTTTCTTATCTCTCCTTGCTATTCTTTGGAACTCTGCATTCAGATGCTTTTATCTTTCCTTTTCTCCTTTGCTTTTCGCTATATTTTAAAGACATGCTTGAAGAAAGACCTTTAGAATCACAAGATAGTAATAAAAATTCCCCCCCCCCCCCCACTGAGCTGTATCTTAGTTGTGGCACTCACAATTTTCATTGCAGCATACGGGGTTTATTTTTTATTTTTGGCATGTAGTATCTACTTCCCTGATCAGGTATCAAAGTCAGTTTCCCTGTGTTGTGAAGTTTAAACTGCTGGACCACCAGGGAATCTCCTGTAAACTTCTTTAACACTGACTCCAGAGTACATCAACTCAGTAGTTGTAGCAGAGGGGCTTAGTTGCCTGGGGGCATGTGGCATCTTAGAGATAAAGAACAAATAAAGAACAAACTCATGACACCCCTGCCCCCACCATTAGAAGGCGGATTCTTAACCACAGGCTGCTGCTGCTTCTTGATTGCTCGGTCATGTCTGATTCTGTGTGACCCAAAGTGGTGTAGCCCACCAGGCTCCTCTGTTCATGGGAATTCTCCAGGCAAGAATACTGGAGTTGGTTGCCATGCCCTCCTCCAGGGGATCTTCCTAATCCAGGGACTGAACCCGGGTCTCCTGCACTGTAGGCAGATTTTTTTTACCACTGAGCCACCAGGGAAGCCCTTAACCACTGGACCACCAGGGAAGTCCCAGTCCCAGTCCCAGTCCAAGTCCCTGTAAACTTTAAAAACAACTCAGGACTATCCTTGTTAACCAGTGGTTTAAACTCCAAGCTTCCACTGCAGTGGGCATGGGTTTAATCCCTTCTCAGGGAATTAAGATCCCACATGCCACACAGCATGGTCAAAAAATAAATAATTATTATTATAAATAAAAACAAAACCTTTCATGTTGAAGGTTTTCTGCAACATTATGCATGGATTGCTTTCCATCAGATTTCTCACGTTACTTATATTTCCTCTCCATGGGAGTTTTCACATGTATGGAGGAGCCTGGTAGGCTATAGTCCATGGGGTCACAAAAAGCCGGACACAACTGACTGACTTCACTTTCACTTTCAAGATCAGAAAAGCACTTCCCACATTTTTCACACTTTACATGATTTCTGTCTGGTGAGTACTCTGTCTTTGAATGACTGAGAGAAAAAGGAAGATTTCCCACATTCCTATCATTCATAGGGTTTCTGTCCAGTGTGAATTCTTTCATTTACTTGAACGTAAGTGGAAGGTTTTCCTACATATTTTACATTCTTAAGGTTTTTCTTTACTATGGATTCTTTCATGAAGTTTCAAAACATTTGGAGTTCTACAAGTTTTACTGTATTGGTGACATTCATACAGTTTCTCTATAGTGTGACTACTTTCATGATTTTAGAAGAACTGGAATTAATGATGTTCTCTCATTCTTTACATTTATAAGGTCCATCTCTAGTGTGTGTTATCATGTGTTGCTGAAGGGTTATATTCACTGTAAAGGATTTCTCACATTTATAGAGTTTTTCTCCACTGTGGATTCCTTCATGATTTTTAAGAGAACAGGCACTATTCAATACTTTAGAACATGTTTTACATACATATTGTGTCTCTCTTGTGTGATGACTTTTGTGAACCTGGAAGTCACTGAAATAATTGAAGGTTTTACCACATCGCTTACATTCATAGCATGTATCACCTCTGTGAATTGCTTCATGTATTTGGACACTTTTAGGACATTTAAAGGTTTTTCCACATTGCTTACATTGATAGGGCTTCTCTCCATTGTGAATGTATTCTTGCATTCAAAGGTGACTGGGATAAAAAAATGCTTTCTCACATTTCTGACATTTATGCGGTACATCTCCAGAGTGTGTTACTGTGTTTTCAAAAAGTTGAATTCCACAGGAAGGTTTTCCCACATTCTTTACATTCATACGGTTTCTCTCCAGTGTGACTCCTTTCATGTATTCAAAGAAAACTGGGATAGGGTTTCTCTCTGTTGTGACTCTTACATGTATTTTAAGAAAACTGCTTTTCTCTTCTCTCAGTTCAGTTCAGTCGCTCAGTTGTGTCCGACTCTTTGTGACCCCATGAATCACAGCATGCCAGGCCTCCCTGTCCATCACCAACTCCCGGAGTTCACTCAAACTCACCTCCATCGAGTTGGTGATGCCATCCAGACATCTCCCTTCTCCATCGTCCCCTTCTCCTCCTGCCCCCAATCCCTCCCAGTATCAGAGTCTTTTCCAGTGAGTCAGCTCGTCAAATGAGGTGGCCAAAGTATTGGAGTTTCAGTTTTAGCATCAGTCCTTCCAATGAACACCCAGGATTGATCTCCTTTAGAATGGACCGGTTGGATCTCCTTGCAGTCCAAGGGACCCTCAAGAGTCTTCTCCAAAACCACAGTTCAAAAGCATCAACTCTTTGGCGATCAGCTTTCTTCCCAGTCCAACTCTCACATCCATACATGACCTTTTTGGCAAAGTAATGTCTCTGCTTTTTAATATGCTATCTAGGTTGGTCATAACTTTCCTTCCAAGGAGTAAGTGTCTTTTCACTTCATGGCTGCAAGCATCCACATTGATTTTGGAGCCCCCCAAAATAAAGTCTGACACTGTTTCTACTGTTTCCCCATCTATTTCCTGCTGGGAGCCAGTGAGTGAAATCCTACCCATGGCAAAGGTCAACTGGGGAAGAGGCCTGATGGGCAAAGGCTAATCAGGATTCGAGGAACCCCCTGGACTTACCTGAGCATCAACCCAAAAGAAAACTGGAGTCTGACTGCCTTACTATCTTACATCTCTTACCAAGTCCTCTAATACTTACGGGGGCTTCCCCCAACCACCTTTCTCTGAAAACATTAATTCAGAGCTGTAGTTAAAAAGTTCTCCTCAGCTTAATAGGAGTGTTCCAATCCAAGCCCTTCTGATAGCTTTCTAACTTGCCTGACAAATTTGTCCAGGCTTTTACAACTACGAATGTGACTGTTTACAGCCTCCCAGCCATGCAAGGACAGAAAGCCTAATATTCTAAAATACAAGAATCTGTTGAAGAAGTTAAAATCATTAGAATAGTACTAAAAAATATTTCATTGTTGAATCAATGCTTGCTGCAAAGTTTCCATATTTTCTATTGTATCCTTGGAAATATATTAATCACATATAGAGAAAATAAGTAGTAGCCTTTGATTTAACCACATCAGATCTTAAGTTAATAAATTCCTTTCTTGTAGCTCACTACACCCTTGCCTTATAGGAATGTAACCTTGTCATGTGTCTTTGGAGAATAGTGCCTGACTTTAGGAAAATCACCTTGAAAGAATATAAGCCTTTTTCTAGCTAACTAACCTTTGTTAGGAGAGAGGGCCATAAACTGTTAGCAGGCCTCCTGGCCAGAAGATGATGTAAACCACCTAAAACTTTTGTATATCATGAGACATACCAAAATAAGCCCTGATCCTGATAAGGGTCAAGATTGCTGACCCTGCATGATTCTGGCGTGACTCTATATCTCCCTTTCTCTGTTTTTTATGTGCACAACTTAGGGTATAAAAGCAGCACTGGAAAATAAAGTTTTGGGCCTTGCTCACTGAAGCTTGGTCTCCCCGTGTCGTTTTTTCTCTTTCCATCCCTTTCTCTATTCTCCTTTTTCTGGTTGAGATCCTTGGAGCGCTGGGCCCTCTGTGTTTACTTACCTGCCTGGGCTTCTAAGACCCACACGAGGGGGTGCCCTGGTGGGGTGCCTCCAGTGATTCAAGAGGGCGCCTGCAGCCTACGTAAACAGAGCAAACCCCATGCTTGGGTTTTCTTGGTTTCCTGCGTAAACCAAGGAATTATCAGCCTCTGTCTCTCTCTTTTTCTCTCTCTCTCTCTCACTGATACCGATGCCGTTCATCCCGAGGATACCCTGGGTCCATATCAAGACAGGGCCCCGATAATTTCCCATGAAGTGATGGAACCAGACGCCATGATCTTAATTTTCTGAATGTTGAGCTTTAAGCCAACTTTTTCACTCTCCTCTTTCACTTTCATCAAGAGGCTCTTTAGTTCTTCTTCATTTTCTGCCATAAGGATGGTGTCATCTGCATATCTGAGGTTATTGATATTTCTCCCAGCAATCTTGATTCCAGCTTGTGCTTCTTCCAGCCCAGAGTTCCTCATGATGTACTCTGCATAGAAGTTAAATAAGCAGGGTGACAATATACAGCCTTAACATACTCCTTTTCCTATTTGGAACCAGTCTGTTGTTCCATGTCCAGTTCTAACTGTTGCTTCCTGACCTGCATACAGGTTTCTCAAGAGGCAGGTCAGGTGGTCTGGGATTACCATCTCTTTCAGAATGTTCCACAGTTTATTGTGATCCACACAGTCAGGCTTTGGCATAGTCAATGAAGCAGAAATAGATGTTTTTCTGGAACTCTCTTTCTTTCTTCATGATCCAGCGGATGTTGGCAATTTGATCTCTGGTGCCTCTCCCTTTTCTAAAACCTGCTCGAACATCTGGGAGTTCACGGTTCACATATTGCTGAAGCCTGGCTTGGAGAATTTTGAGCATGACTTTACTAGCGTGTGAGATGAGTGCAATTGTGCGGTAGTTTGAGCATTCTTTGGCATTGCCTTTCTTTGGGATTGGAATGAAAACTGACATTTTCCAGTCCTGTGGCCACTGCTCAGTTTTCCAAATTTGTTGGCATATTGAGTGCAGCACTTTCACAGCATCATCTTTCAAGATTTGAAATAGCTCAACTGGAATTCCATCAGCTCCACTAGCTTTGTTCAGGGTGATGCTTTCTAAGGCCCACTTGACTTCACATTTCAGGATGTCTGGCTCTAGGTCAGTGATCACGTTATCGTGACTATCTTGGTCATGAAGATCTTTTTGTACAGTTCTTCTGTGTATTCTTGCCACCTCTTCTTAATATCTTCTGCTTCTGTTAGGTCCATACCATTTCTGTCCTTTATCGAGCCCATCTTTGCATGAAATGTTCCCTTGGTATCTCTAATTTTCTTGACGAGATCTCTAGTCTTTCCTGTTCTGTTGTTTTCCTCTATTTCTTTGCATTGATCGCTGAGGAAGGCTTTCTTATCTCCCCTTGCTTTTCTTTGGAACTCTGCATTCAGATGCTTATATCTTTCCTTTTCTCCTTTGCTTTTCGCTTCTCTCCTTTTCACAGCTATTTGTAAAGCCTCCCCAGAGAGTCAGTTTGCTTTTTTGCATTTCTTTTCCATGGGGATGGTCTTGGTCCCTGTCTCTTGTACAATGTCATGAACCTCCGTCCATAGTTCATCAGGCACTCTATCTATCAGATCTTGTCGCTTAAATCTATTTCTCACTTCCACTGTATAATCATAAGGGATTTGATTGAGGTCATACCTGAAGGGTCTAGTGGTTTTCCCGACTTTCTTCAATTTAAGTCTGAATTTGGCAATAAGGAGTTCATGATCTGAGCCACAGTCAGCTCCTGGTCATTTTTTTTGCTAACTGTATATAGCTTTTCCATCTTTGGCTGCAAAGAATATAATCAATCTGATTTCGGTGTTGACCATCTGGTGATGTCCATGTGTAGAATCTTCTCTTGTGTTGTTGGAAGAGGGTGGTTGCTATGACCAGTGCGTTCTCTTCGCAAAACTCTATTAGCCTTTGCCCTGCTTCATTCCGTGCTCCAAGGCCAAATTTGCCTGTACTCCAGGTGTTTCTTGACTTCCTACTTTTGCATTCCAGTCCCCTATAAAGAAAAGCACATCTTCTTTTGGGTATTAGTTCTAAAAGGTCTTGTAGGTCTTCATAGAACCGTTCAACTTCGGCTTCTTCAGCGTTACCGGTTGGGGCATAGGCTTGGATTACTGTAATATTGAATGGTTTGCCTTGGAAAGAACAGAGATCATTCTGTCGTTTTTGAGATTGCATCCAAGTACTGCATTTTGGACTCTTTTGTTGACCATGATGGCTACTCCATTTCTTCTAAGGTGTTCCTGCCCACAGTAGTAGATATAATAGTCATCTGAGTTAAATTCACCCATTCCAGTCCATTTTAGTTCACTGATTCCTAGAATATCGACGTTCACTCTTGCCATCTCCTGTTTGACCACTTCCAATTTGCCTGATTCATGGACCTAACATTCCAGGTTCCTATGCAATATTGCTCTTTACAGCATCGGACCTTTCTTTTATCACCAGTCACATCCACAACTGGGTATTGTTTTTGCTTTGGCTCCATCCCTTCATTCTTTCTGGATTTATTTTTCCGCTGATCTCCAGTAGCATATTGGGCGCCTACTGACCTGGGGAGTTCCTCATTCAGTATCCTATCATTTTGCCTTTTCATACTGTTCATGGGGTTCTCAAGGCAAGAATACTGAGTTGCTTGCCGTTCCCTTCTCCAGTGGACCACATTCTGTCAGACCTCTCCACCGTGACCCGCCCGTCTTGGGTGGCCCCACACAGCATGGCTTAGTTTCATTGAGTTAGACAAGGCTGCGGCCGTGTGATCAGATTTTCTGTGATTATGATTTCAGTGTGTCTGCCCTCTGATGCCCTCTCACAATACCTACCGTCTTACTTGGGTTTCTCTTACCTTGGGGTATCTCTTCACAGCTGCTCCAGCAAAGTGCAGCCGCTGCTCCTTACCTTGGCCAAGGTCGGGCCTCCTGACCTTGAACGTGGAGTAGTTCCTCTCGGCCCTCCTGTGCCCGCACAGTCCTGGTGTCTCAGATGGTAAAGCGTCTGCCTCCAATGCGGGAGACCCGGGTTCGATCCCTGGTTTGGGAATATCTCCTGGAGAAGGAAATGGCAACCCACTCCAGTACTCTTGCCTGGAGAATCCCACGGACAGAGGAGCCTTGTAGGCTACAGTCCATGGGGTCGCAAAGAGTCCGACACGACTGAGCGACTTTACTTTTTTCTCTCAGTTCAGTTCAGTCCCTCAGTCGTGTCCGACTCTTTGCTACCCCATGAATCACAGCACGCCAGGCCGCCCTGTCCATCACCAACTCCCGGAGTTCACTTAAACTCATGTCCACAGAGTCAGTGATGCCATCCAGCCATCTCATTCTCTGTCGTCCCCTTCTCCTCCCGCCCCCAATCCCTCCCAGCATCAGAGTCTTTTCCAGTGAGTCAACTCGTTGCATGAGGTGGCCAAAGTATTGCAGTTTCAGCTTTAGCATCAGTCCTTCCAATGAACACCCAGGATTGATCTCCTTTAGAATGGACTGGTTGGATCTCCTTGCAGTCCAAGACTCTTGGGACTCTCAAGAGTCTTCTCGAGCACCACAGTTCAAAAGCATCAATTCTTTGGCAATCAGCTTTCTTCACAGTCCAACTCTCACATCCATGCATGACCACGGGAAAAACCATAGCCTTAACTAGACGGACCTTGGTTGGCAAAGTAATGTCTCTGCTTTTTAATATGCTATCTAGGTTGGTCATAACTTTCCTTCCAAGGAGTAAGCATCTTTTAATTTCATGGCTGCAGTCAGCATCCGCAGTGATTTTGGAGCCCAAAAAAATAAAGTCTGACACTGTTTCCACTGTTTTTCCATCTATTTCCCATGAAGTGATGGGACCAGATGCCATGATCTTTGTTTTCTGAATGTTGAGCTTCAAGCCAACCTTTTCACTCTCCTCTTTCACTTTCATCAAGAGGCTTTTGAGTTCCTCTTCACTTTCTGCCATAAGGGTGGTGTCGTATATATAATTAGATGAAGTTAGAAAATTAATTCAAACTTAGACCTTAGACTGAAGAAGAGGCTATAATATCTTAGACCACAAAACTCCTAAACGCGGGTGACTCGGGGCTGCTTTCAGCCAAATTTTAGAAGACATTGTGCAATTATATGCAAGAAAAGCTCTTTCTCATCACACCCTTATAGTACGTCCTGGGTCTTATTGCCCTTAAGGGACAGGTTAAGAACACAGTTTACAAGAAAGTTCACCAGTATCCATAATACTCTGATGGCGATTCTTCCCAGATTATGAAATAAGTAAGGGTTTCATCACTGGCTTCATCCAAAAAAACATAAAGTCTCCATCCTGCAATTTCAGGAGTAAGTCTTCCAAGCAACCACTATGGCTACTGACAGATGAAAACTTAGTCTGTGATTTATAAATCTAGAACTTGTGATTTTCGATCTCACAAGAACAAAAATATTCAAAATAAATCTCTGAAACCATCAGAGCAGAACTTCAAACTAGTGTCTTAAAACTGGGAAAGAGAAAAGAGAGACATTTAAAAAACATGCCTGACTAACAAACACATGAAAAGATGCCCAACATCACTCATTATCAGAGAAATGCAAATTAGAACCACAATGAGGTACCAACTCACGCTGGTTAGAATGGCTGCTATCATATAAGAATCCAGTTTTCTGGGGAGGAAGGAACAAGATGGCAGAGGGATAAGACGGCGAGACCACTCTCTCCCCCACAAATTCATCAAAAGAACATTTGAACGCAGAGTAAAGTCCACAAAACAACTTCTGAATACTGGCAGAGGACATCAGGCTCCCAGAAAAGCAGCCCATTGTCTTCTAAAGGAGAGAGAAGAAACCCAGCTCCACCCACCAGAACACCGACACATGCTTCCCTAACCAGGGAACCCGGACAAGTCACCCATCCAACCCCACACACAGCGAAGAAACTACATAATAAAGAGAACTCCACAAACTGCAAGAAGAGGGAAAGGCCACCCCAAGCAAAGCAATATAAGCAAGATGAAGAGGCAGAGAAATACCCAGCAAGTAAAGGAACAAGATAATTGCCCACCAACACAAACAAAAGAAGAAGATATAGGGAATTGACCTGATAAAGAATTTCAAATTTTGGTGGTGAAAATGATTCAAAATCTTGAAAGCAAAATGGAGTTACAGATAAATAACCTGGAGAAAAGGATTGAGAAGATGGAAGAAAGATTTAATAAGGACTTAGAAGAACTAAAAAAGAGTCAATATACAATGAATAATGCAATAGATGAGATCAGAAACTCTCTGGAGGGAACAAACAGTAGAATAACAGAGGCAGAAGACAGGATAAGCGAACTAGAAGATAGAATTGTAGAAATAAATGAAACAGAGAGGAAAAAAGAAAAACGAATTAAAAGAAATGAGGACAAAATTAGAGACCTCTGGGACAATGTTAAACGCTCCAACATTCGAATCATAGGAGTCCCAGAAGAAGAAGACAAAAAGAAAGACCATGAGAGAATACTTGAGGAGATAATAGTTGAAAACTTCCCTAAAATAAGGAAAGAAATAATCACCAAAGTCCAAGAAACCCAGAGAGTCCCCAACAGGATAAACCCAAGGCGAAATACTCCAAGACACATATTAATCAAATTAACAAAGATCAAACACAAAGAACAAATATTAAAAGCAGTAAGGGAAAAGCAGCAAATAACACATAAGGGGATTCCCATAAGGATAACAGCTGATCTTTCAACAGAAACTCTTCAGGCCAGAAGGGAGTGGCAAGACATACTTAAAGTGATGAAAGAAAATACCCTACAGCCCAGATTACTATACCCAGCAAGGATCTCATTCAAATATGAAGGAGAAATCAAAAGCTTTACAGACAAGCAAAAGCTGAGAGAATTCAGCATCATCAAACCAGCTCTCCAACAAATGCTAAAGGATCTTCTATAGACAGGAAACACAGAAAGAGTGTATAAACTTGAACCCAAAGCAATAAAGAAAATGGCTACGGGATCGTACTTATCAATAATTACCTTAAACGTAAATGGGTTGAAATTTTCAAAAAGGCTAGGAAACAATTCTCATAGCCATCAATAGTTCAGTGTTGAGTTCATGAATAGTTTTTAAAGTTTGGGACAAACTGTAGTATTTGCTATTTGAAGTACTATTTGTATTTGGCATATTACGATGTAACATTGGTCTTCATTTCCAACTTAAAACGCCTAAAAATGCCTAACAGGTTTTTAGATTTGTGAATTTTAGTTGAAATGTATTTTATGATGTTACTAAACCTGCAGAAATATTGAAATATTTCAGAGAACTTATTCACTGTACATTTAATTTATTTTATTTAGAAAAGTTATGAACTGTAGAAAGTTTTACTTGTTGGGTCAAATGCTTGTTGCTTCAAATGCTTGTTGCATTTGAAGTGCTAGTTACAAGAAAATCAAATACCTTCAATGTATAAATGCTATTAAGTTTTTAAAGGACTCGAGTATAAGTAAGTTTGTTTAAAGAAATTTCGTCTGTTCAACTTGAATCAGCTTTGTCAAACATTAATTAAAAGCCTCATTTAAATAAATAAATAAATAATGGTGGTGGGAGGGAGGGTTGGGAAGCTGGCTGGAGGTGGAGGTGGTGAAGTTTTTAAATCTAATTAAAAATGAAGTTGCATTTCCATTTTCCAAAACCACCCATCCACCAGCGTACTGTGTCACTAGACATTATGTACGATTTTACTTTGCGACAGAAACCATTACATTTAAAAATTCATTACAGCAAGGTTAGTTAGACACATGATGGATGCAGCTTTAATCCTGCCATATATTATTACAGTTAAAATGTAAATGATGAAAAATATTTTGTGCTTATCAGCATTTATGTGGAAATGTGTTTTACAGTGATATATGGTGTTATATTTCTATTATTGTGATGAAAAAGAAAGCAATACAAAAAGACGAAGTGTTTATTAAAACATGAAAAAAAAAAAAAGAAAGAAATGGTTTTGCATCACTAAAGAGATTATAGAAAGTAAATAAGCTAGATCCGACCTGTTTTATGTAGTAATTTTATAGTTTATTTTAATTATTTCAGTTGTAAAATATTGTTATACTGTTAATTAGTTCTGATTGTTCATATTAAACTATTGAAATGCAAAAAAAAAAAAAAAGAATGGCTGCTATCAAAAAGTCTACAAACAATAAATGTTAGAGAGGGTGCAGAGAAAAAGGAACCTTTTTACACTGTTGGTGGGAATGCAAACTAGTACAGCCACTATGGAGAACAGTGTGGAGATTCCTTAAAAAACTGGAAATAGAACTGCCATATGACCCAGCAATCCCACTGCTGGGCATACACACCGAGGAAACCAGAATTGAAAGAGACACGTGTACCCCAATGTTCATCGCAGCACTGTTTACAATAGGCAGGACATGGAAGCAACCTAGATATTCATCAGCAGATGAATGGATAAGAAAGCTGAGGTACATAGACACTATAAAATATTACTCAGCCATTAAAAAGAATGCATTTGAATCAGTTCTAATGAGGGGATGAAACTGGAGCCTATTATACAGAGCAAAGTAAGCCAGAAAGAAAAACACCAACACAGTATATTAACGCATATATATGGAATTTAGAAAGATGGTAATGATGACCCTATCTGTGAAACAGTGAAAGAGACACAGATGTAAAGAACAGACTTTTGGACTCTGTGGGAGAAGGTGAGGGTGGGATGAATTGAGAGAATAGCATTGAAACACGTATATTACATATGAGAAACAGATCGCCAGTCCAGGTTCGATACATGAGACAGGGTGCTCAGGGCTGGTGCACTGGGATGACCCTGAGGGATGGGAAGGAGAGGGAGGTGGGAGCGGGGTTTAGGATGGGAACACATGTACACCTGGGAAGGATTCATGTGAATGTATGGCAAAAGCCACCACAATATTGTAAAGCAATTAGCCTCCAATTAAAATATTAAAAATTAAAAAAAAAACAACATGGCTGAAATATGACGTTCTTAACTCCTGAACCAAAAATACTGTTTCATCAGAGTCTAACATGATAAAAAAAGATAAAAAAAACAGAACAAAATTCGTGAATCCTGGCATGACCTTCTTTAACAGAAAATTTCAAGTATATACAATGAAAATAAGTGACAGAAAACAGATAGAAATACCAAATGGTCTAAAATATTTACAGTTTTGAAGTTAAAAAGAAACAACCTTCCTAGAAGTTTATTATTAATAGCAAGCATGTATGTTTAGTTGCTCAGTTGTGTCTGACTCTTTGCAACCCTGTGGACTGTAGCCTGCCAGGCTACTCTGTCCATGGGGATTCTCCAGGCAAGAATACTGGAGTGGGTTGCCATGCTCTCCTCAAGGAGATCTTCCCAACCCCGGGATTGAACCCATGTTGCCTGCATTTCAGGCAAATTCTTTACCATCAGAGCTACCAGGGAAGTCCAAGAATACTGGAGTGTGTAGCCTATTCCTTCTCCAGGCGATCTTTCCTATCCAGAAATCGAACTGGGGTCTCCTGATTTGCAGGCAGATTCTATACCAGCTGAGCTGCCAAGGAAGCCCTAATAGCAAGCATATAAATTCCTTCCATTTTTGTCTCAGAATGGCCTTATTTTTCCTTACTTTTTAATAGCAAGTGTAATGATCCTTAAAACTTAAGAAAAAATAAGGCCATTCTGAGACAAAAATGTAAGGAATTTGTCACTAGTATACCAACTTTGAAAGACCTGTTAAAAAATTCACCAGTAAGTAGTGACCTACATGAGAAATGAGAAAAGAATCTAAAGAGAAATGTACAAGTATACGTGTAACTTATTCACTTTGCTGTGTACACTTGAAACTAACACTGTAAATCAGCTGTACTCCAATTGTTTTTATTTTTGTTGTTCAGTCACCAAGATGTGTCCAACTCTTTGCAACCCTATGAACTGCAGCACGCCAAACTTCTCTTAACAGTATAGCCTTGACATACTCCTTTCCCAATTTTGAACCAGTCTGTTGCTCCATGTCTGCTTCTAACTGTGGCATCTTGTCCTGCAAATGGGTTTCTCACAAGATAGGTAAGGTGGTCTGGTATTCCTAACTCTTTAAGAATTTTTCAGTTTGTTATGATCCTCACAGTCAAATGCTTTCATATAGTTAATGAAGTAGAAGTAGATATTTTTTGGATTTCCCATGCTTTTTCTATGATCCAATGCATGTTGTCAATTTTATCTCTTGTTCAAAAATCTTGCCTGTATGTCTGGAAGAGTTCTTGGTTCAGGTACTGTTGAAGCCTAGCTTGAAGGATTTGGAGCAGTACCTTGCTAGCATATGAAATGAATGCAACTATACAGTAGCTTGAACATTCTTTGGCATTGCCTGTCTTTGGGATTGGAATGAAAACTGACCTTTTCCAGTCCTGTGGCCCCTGCTGAGTTTTCTAAATTTGCAGGCATACCAAGTGCAGCACTTTAACAGCATCGTCTTTTAGGATTTGAAATAGTTCAGCTGGAATTCCATTATCTCCACTAGCTTTGTAGGAATGAAAAGTGGTGTGTCCACTTTAGAAAGCAGTGTGAATATTCCCCAACCAACTAGACTTGCCGTATGATCCAGCAATCTTACTCCCGGGGTATGTACCCAGAGAGAACTCTAATTTGAAATGATACAGGCACCCAGTATTCATAGTAGCACTGTTTACAAGAGCCGAGACATGGAAACAACCTACATGTCCATCAACAAATGAATGGAAAAAGATGTGGTACAGATATACAATGGATTATTACTCAGCCATAAAAATTGAAATAATGCCATTTGCAGCAAAATAGACCTACAACTATTCATACTAAGTGAGGTAAGTTACACTGAGAAAGACAAATACTGTATGGTCACTGACTTACATGTGGTATCTCATATATCACAAATAAACTTATTTTCAAAACAGAAACAGACTCACAGACAAAGATATGAATAAATAACTAGTATTCAAAATAGCCAAGAACTATTAAAACCCAACAGTAGGAAGACAATCCAATTAACAATGGGCGAAAGATCTTAAAGAACCATTGACCAATTGACCAAAAACAATATACAGAGGGAAACTGAAAATATGAAAACATGCTGCTGCTGCTGCTAAGTCGCTTCAGTCATGTCCGACTCTGTGCGACCCCATAGAGGGCAGCCCACCAGGCTCCCCCGTCCCTGGGATTCTCCAGGCAAGAACACTGGAGTGGGCTGCCATTTCCTTCTCCAATGCATGAAAGTGAAAAGTGAAAGTGAAGTCGCTCAGTCGTGTCCGACTCATAGTGACCCCATGGACTGCAGCCTACCAGGCTCCTCCGTCCATGGGATTTTCCAGGCAAGAGTACTGTAGTGGGGTGCCATTGCCTTCTCCGATATGAAAACATGCTGAACATCAAATGTCAATGGAACTTGCAAAGAAAACAAAGAGCTAACACTACACAATTATTTAAAGACTGAAAAACAAAACACTCAGAACACCAAATAGAGGTGAAGATCATCTTCATTCACTGCTGCTGCTGTTGTTGTTCAGTCACTAGGTCCTGTCTGACTCTTTGTGATCCCATGGACTGTAGCCCACCAGGCTATAGTCTCCCAGGTTGATAGGTGTCCATCCAATATGCTATTAGGGAAGAGCAGAGAAATAGGTCCAGAAAGAATGAAGAGCCTGGGGCAGAGCAGAAATGATGCTCAATTGTGGATGTGTCTGGTGGTAAACATAAAGTCCGATGCTATAAAGAACAATGTTGCATGGGAACCTAGATTGTTAGGTAAATTGGACAAGGTCAGGTAGGAGATGGCAAGAGTCAACATCGATGTTTTAGGAATCAGCAAACTAAAATGGATGGGAATGGGTAAATTTAATTCAGATAACCATTATATGTACTACTGTGGGCAAGAATCTCTTAGAAGAAATGGATTGGCCCTTAGATTCAACAAAAGAGTCCGAAATGCAGTATTTGGGTGCAGACTCAAAACTGGCAGAATGATCTCAGTTCTTTTCCAAGGCAAAACATTCAATATCAGAGTAATTCAAGTCTATGCTCCAACTACCAACACTGAAGAAACTGAAGTTGAGCAGTTCTATAAAGACCTAAGAGACCTTCTGGAACTAACACTGAAAAAAGATGTCCTTTCATCAGAGTGAACTGGAATATGAAAGTAGGAAGTCAAGAGATACCTGGAGCAAGTTTGGCCTTGGAGTACAAAATGAAGCAGGGCAAAGGCTAACAGAGTTTTGCCAAGAGAATGCACTGGTCATAGCAAACACCCTCTTCCAACAACACAAGAGATGATTCTACACAAGACATCACTGGATGATCAATACTGAAATCAGCTTGATTATATTCTTTGCAGGCAAAGATGGAGAAGCTCTATACAGTCAGCAAAAACAAGACCTGGAGCTTACTGTGGCTCAGATCGTGAACTCCTCATTGCCAAATTCAGGCTTAAATTCAAGAAAGTAGAGAAAACCACTGGACCTTATTCTACCATCCAGTGGAGTTGACCAACAGATTCAAAAGATTAGATCTGGTAGACAGAGTGTTTGAAGAACTGTGGACAGAGGTTCGTAACACTGTACAGGAGGTTGTGACCAAAAGCAACTCCAGTAAAGAGAAATGCAAGAAGGCAAAATGGTTGTCTGAGGAGGCCTTACAAATAGCTAAGAAAAGAAAAGTGAAAGGCAAAGGAGAAAGGGAAAGATGTACGCAAATGAATACAGAGTTTCAGAGAATAGCAAGGAGAGATAAGAAAGCCTTCTTAAGTGAACAATGCAAAGAAATAGAGGAAAACAATAGAATGGGAAAGACTAGAGGTTTCTTCAATGATATTGGAGATACTAAAGGAACCTTTTATGCAAAGATGGGCACAATAAAGGAGAGAAATGGTATGGACCTAATAGAAGCTGAAGATATTAAGAAGAGGTGGCAAGAATACACAGAACTATACAGAAAAGGTCTTAATGACTGGAATAACCACGACGGTGTGGTCACTCACTTAGAGACAGACATACTGGAGTGTAAAGTCACGTGGGCCTTAGGAAGCATCACTACGAACAAAGCTAGTAGAGGTGATGGAATTCCAGTTGAGTTATTTCAAATCCTAAAAGATGATGCTGTTAAAGTGCTGCAATCAATAGGTCAGCAAATTTGGAAAACTCAGCAGGGACCACAGGACTGGAAAAGGGTTAGTCTTCATTCCAATGCCAAAGAAAGGCAATGCCAAAGGATGTTGAAACTATCATACGATTGCCCTCATTTCATGTGCTAGCAAGTTTATGTTCAAAATCCTTCAAGCTAGGCTTCAGCAGTAGGTGAACCAAGAACTTTCAGGTGTTCAAGCTGGATTTAGAAAAGGCAGAGTAACCAGAGATCAAACTGCCAACATCTGTTGGATCATCGAAAAAGCCAGGGAATTCTAGAAAAACATCTACTTTTGCTTCATTGACTATGCTAGAGCCTTTGACAGTGTGGATCACAACAAAATGTGGAAAATTCGTCAAGAGATGGGAATACCAGACCACCTATCAATCTCCTGAGAAACCTATATGAAATTCAAAAAGCAATAGTTAGAACTGGATATGGAACAAGGACTGGTTCAAAATTAGGAAAGGAGTACGTCAAGGCTGTATATTGTCACCTGCTCATTTAAATCATATGCAGAGTACTTCATGCAAAATGTTGGACTGGATGAATTACAAACTAGAATCAAGACTGCTGGGAGAAATATTATATCAACAATCTCAGATAACACTCTAATGGCAGAAAGTGAAGAGGAACTAAAGAGCTTCTTGATGAGGGTGAAAGAGAAGGGTGAAAAAGCTAGCTTAAAACTCAACATTCAAAAAACTAAGATCATGGCGTCTGGTCCCATCACTTCATGGCACATATAAGGGGAAAGAGTAGAAGCAGTGACAGACTTTATTTTCTTGGGCTCCAAAATCACTGTGGATGGTGACTGCAGCCATGAAATTAAAAGATGCTTGCTCCTTGGAAGGAAAGTTATGACAAACCTAGACAGCATACTAAAAAGAAGAGACATACTTTGCTGACAAAAGGTCCATATAGTCAAAGCTGTGGTTTTTCCAGTAGTCATGTTCAGATGTGAGAGCTGAACATAAAGAAGGCTGAACACCAAAAAATTGATGCTTTTGAATTCTGCTGGAGAAACTCTTGAGAGTCCCTTGGATGGCAAGAAAATTGAACCAGTCAATCCTAAAGGAAATCAACTCTGAATAATCATTCAGGGTTGAAGCTCCAGTACTCTGGCCACCTGATGGGACGATCAGAGTCACTGGAAAAGACCCTGATGTTGTGAAACATTGAGGGCAGGAGAAAATGGGGGCAACAGAGGATGAGATGGTTGGATGGCATCATTGACTTAACAGCCATGAGTTTGAGACTACTCTGGGAAATAGTAAAGGACAGGGAAGTCTGGCAAGGTGCAATCCAAGGGGTCACAAAGAGTCGAACACAACTTAGTGACTGAATAACAACAACAAATGTATATTAAGACCCAGCAATACCCCTCTGTGTTATTTGTCCAATTGAGGGCGACTCTTATAGTCACACAAAACTCATACACATACCTGTATGGATTTAATTCACAACTACCATAAGTTAACAGGTAAGCAACAAACCTGACTCAAACAATCAGTGTTAAATCCAACCATAAGATCAAATACAGTTCACAGTAAAAAGAAATGAAGCATCAAGCTATGAAAACACATATGACGGAAAGCATAAAAGTGTATTGCTACCTGAAAGAAACCAGTCTGACAAAGCTACAAACCATGATTCCAAGTACATGAGGGCCTTCAAGTACTTCTCCTCCCTTCCCCTAAGCTCCAAGGCAGCCTTAGCCTGAAGACACTGAAGGTGCTCTTGACCACCACTGAAATTTAAATACACAAACCCTCTTTGACCAGTTCGGGAAAATCACTCAAAGTCAGTGTTTCTGTGGAAATGAAAGAAGAAAATTATAAGCCACTTCTGCTAGCTCTCCCAGAAAATCCCTCATATCTATTCCTTTCAGAAAAAAAGTCAATCATTATTTCCAAGGCAAGTTTGTTATTACACAATTAATCATACTCGAATACTTCTTGTCTGTGAGTCTAAATCCTGGAATATCAGAACAAGTGTCCAGAAGAACTCTTCATATTCACTCAGGGAATGAAAAGAGGTGAAACAAAAATTCTTCACAGCACAAAAATGTAATACTTCATATTTTCTTCCTGTGAAATTCACCTCTCTTCAGTTCAGTTCAGTTCAGTCGCTCAGTCCTGTCTGACTCTCCACAACCCCATGAATCACAGCAGGCCTCCCTGTCCATCACCAACTTCCGGAGTTCACTCAAACTCATGTCCACAGAGTCGGTGATGCCATCCAGCCATCTCATTCTCTGTCGTCCCCTTCTCCTCCCGCCCCCAACCTTTCCCAGCATCAGAGTCTTTTCCAGTGAGTTAACTCGTCGCATGAGGTGGCCAAAGTATTGCAGTTTCAGCTTTAGCATCAGTCCTTCCAATGAACACCGAGGATTGATCTCCTTTAGAATGGACTGGTTGGATCTCCTTGCAGTACAAGGGACTCTCAAGATTCTTCTCCAACACCACAGTTCAAAAACCTCTTGGCAAATATTGTATACAGTATTTCAAGCTCTAGTAATTAAATACATCTTACAGTGTTGAATAAACTTAAATAAGTGAGTAAGTCTTTTAAAGGGGACTAACGTAGGGACGGGCAGGGTAGATCGTCAAGAGAAGTTTAAAAAAAAACCTCCACAAAAAGATTTCCTATGGAATATCTGATCCCAGTAAAATATTGAGAGGAGAAACGATTTCATACAACCTACTTCCCAGGGGTTATTCCCGGCTTTCCGGGCAAGTAAAGTATCTACGTTTGCCCGCACCCCCGCCCCACCCTGCAACCTGCGCCCCGGAAAAATGCCATCCAGGACTCCGCACAAAGAGGATAAAAAATTAAAATATTGAGTTTCTTTGATAAGCACCGCAGAGATGAACAGTTGATTTGAATCGGAGAGGCGAAACTGACTTTGGGAATGAGGGGAGAGATCTGGAAATTTAATTATTCATGGCCAGTCCTACAAAAGACTTCTCGGTGGCTAAGCGGTAAAGAATCCGCTTGCCAATGCAGGCGCTGCGGGTTCGATCCCAATCTCGGAATATCCCCTGGAGAAGGAAACGGCATCCCACTCCAGTATTCCTGCCTGGGAAACCCCGTGGACAGAGGTGCCTGGCGGGCTGTCCATGGGGTCGCAAAGACTCAGACACAACTGAGTGATGAAACAACAGAGGTGGAAACCCCCAACTAGAATACCAACCCCTATTTAGAATAACAACTTTCTTCCTTCTGCCTCTGTTATCTTGCTTAAACAGCTTTTGCTCACCACCTCCGCTTCTGTAATCTTGCTTGCTCATTGTATCGGCTGGAACCTAAGTTGCCTGAGGAGGGGGGATCTGAGTTGCTTGAAGGAGAAAGTCCCGAAGACCCGAAGTCTGTGCTGTATAAAATATACCCAGAACAAAGTCCGGGCGCTCGGTCTCTGGAGGCAACTCTGCTGAGCCCGCACTGGTGCTGAATAAACCCGGTTCTGCATCTTCCAGTGCCCCTCGTCTCTTTCTGCCGCCACGGTTTCTATAACACAACGACAACAAAGAGCTACTACTGCTGCTGCTGCTGCTAAGTCGCTTCAGTCTTGTCCGACTCTGTGAGACCCCATAGACGGCAGCCCACCAGGCTCCCCCGTCCAGGTTCCAACTGCTCAGGCCAAAATATGGGAATCATCTTTGACTCTTTTTTTCCCCACACACCACATTTGATTCAGCAGCAAATGCTACTGGCTCCATCTTCAAAATATATCCAACTCTGACTTTATCTCACGATCTCCACATCTATTAATATCACCCTGTTCCACCATCACCTCCTGCCTGAATTACTATAGGGGCCACATTAACTGCTCTTCTTGGTCTGCTCCTACCTTGTCCCTCCTCCAGTCTTCTCTTAGCACAGCAGCCAGAACAATCCTATTTCAACAGAAGTCAGACTTTATCAATTCTCTGATCCACCCCCTAATCCTCAACCATATCACCCACCACTCCCCATCTTGCCCACTGTGTGCAAGGCCATCAGGCTGTTTCTTTAATAAGAAAAACACATTCCCATCTCACGGCCTTAGACATGTTTCCCCTGCCTGAAATACTTTCCTCAGAGAGCTAAATAGCAAACAAAGAGCTACTAAACGGGGGATAAATTCTTCGATTTGAGATTCCGCTTCCCCAAATCTTTGGAAAGCTCAGAGGAAACCATGTGCCCACGGCACAGAAAAGACAGCCTGGGACCCCTCAACCGACACCTAATCTCACTGTTGGACCCTCTGGAACGAGTCTCGATTGTCTACAGAAGACTGTGAAAGTGGTCAGGACACAATCTCGGGGAGAAGAGGGGCTGTGGGCGCACAGCCGCCGGGAGAGGCTCTGGGGCGGAAGTTCCTGTACGAAGTGACCAGACCGGACGCCCGGGGTCCCGGCTGCCAGGCCAACACCCCTGCTGCGAACCAGCGGGGACTGAGGTCCTAGCGGCGCCCGAGACCCTGGGTATCCCCAGACTCCAGGGATGACCCTGGTGCTGGGTCAAAAACTGGCCGGTTTCCGCTAGTTCCGATCAGTCCCTCTCCGGCGTCCGTAACCTGGATCAGCAGATTCACCATTTCTAGTTGCCTTCCAAGAACTCCAACGACCAGTGCAGATCACAGGGCTACTGAACGTGAGCGTAACCAGGCTAGGGAATCAGGAAAGACACTAGACCTTCTGCTCAGTAGGAAAAAGGAAGTCCACGCCAGGGGGTGTTGCCCCGCCCACCTGCCTCAGCGGACTCCTGGTTGGACAAATTCCAATGCTCTGCCCCTCCCGCCAAATGGCAACCTGTCGTAGGTGGGATAGGTCATGTCCTTGCCTGGCACTTTTGCTAGGTTAAGACAATTGTTTCCTCGCCTGAGATGGACTCTGCAGCTCTGCAGTAGTTTGTTTCTTTACAGCACTGAACTTTACTTCCATCACCAGTCACATCCACAACCGGGAGTTGTTTTCGCTTTGGCTCCATCTCTTCATTCTTTCCGGTGTTAATTCTCCACTTTTCTCCAGTAGCATACTGGGCACCTACCAACCAGGGGAGTTCATCTTTCAGTGTCATATCGTTTTGCCTTTTCATACTGTTCATGGGATTCTCAAGGTAAGAATACTGAGGTGGTTTGCCATTCCCTTCTCCAGTGGACCACGTTTTGCTTATTTAGCTTATATGCAGAGTATATCACTCAAAATACCAGGCTGGATGAAGCACAAGCTGGAATCAAGATTGCCAGCAGAAATATCAATAAACTCAGATATGCAGATGACACCACCTTTATGGCAGAAAGTGAAAAAGAACTAAAGAGCCTCTTGATGAAAGTCAAAGAGGAGAGTCAAAAAGTTGGCTTAAAACTCAACCTTCAGAAAACTAAGATCATGGCATCCAGTCCCATCACTTCATGGCAAATAGATGGGGAAACAATGGAAAAAGTGACAGACTTAATTTTTTTAGGCTCTAAAATCACTGCAGATGGTGACTGCAGCCATGAAATTAAAACATGCTTGCTCCTTGGAAGAAAAGATATGACCAACCTAGACAGAATATTAAAAATTAGAGACATTACTTTGCCAACAAAGTTCCATCTAATCAAAGCTATGGTTTTTCCAGGAGCCACGTATGGATGTGAAAGTTGGGCTATAAAGAAAGCTGAGCACCAAATAATTGATGCTTTTGAACTGTGGTGTTGGAGAAGACTCTTGATAGTCCCTTGGACAGCAAGATCCAACCAGTCCATTCTAAATCAAATCAGTCCTGAATATTCATTGGAAGGACTGATACTGAAGCTGAAACTCCAATACTTTGGCCACCTGATGCGAAGAACTGACTCAGAAAAACCCTGATGCTGGGAAAGATTGGAGGCGGAAGGGGGGCAACAGAGGATGAAATGGTTGAATAGCATCACCAACTTGATGGACAATGAGTTTGATGAGCAAGCTCTGGGAGTTGGTGAAGGACAGGGAAGGCTGGCGTGCTGCAGTCCATGCAGTTGCAAATAATTGGACATGATTGAGCGACTGAACTGAGTTTGTTTCTTCTAAGGAATTTATGCATTTCCTCTAGCTTATCTTTTAAAATATAATTTATTTATTTATATCTGCCTGTGCTGGGTCTTTGTTGCTGCACAGGCTTTTTTCTAGTTGCAGGGAGCAGGGACAACTCTGCAGTTGTGGTGTGTAGGCTCTCCTTGCGGTGGTTTTTCTAATTGCTGAGCAAGGGCTCTAGGGTACTAGGGCTTGGTAGCTGTGGCCCATGGGCTTAGTTGCTCCAAGACATGTGGGATTTTTCTGGATAAGGGAATGAACCCGTGTCTCCTGTATTGGCAGGTGAATTCTTTACCACTGAGCCACCAGAGAAGTCCTGTAATCACTTTTTTTTTACCCTATAATTCTACTTTTTAAAAATATTCAATTGAAGGATAATTGCTTTACAGAATTTTGTTTTCTGTCAAACCTCAACATGAATCAGACATATGTCCCCACCCTCTTGAACCTCCCTCCCAATCCCACCCCTCCAGGTTGATACAGACCTCCTGTCTGAGTTTCCTGAGACATACAGCAATCCCCATTGTCTATTTTACATATGGTAATGTAAGTTTCCATGTTGCTCTTAATATAATTTATTAATAGAATTTACTTCACCCTAGCATCTGACTAGAGCTATGATTTTAGAGGTCACAGGCAAGATGGCACTGAAACAATCTTTTTAACTTCTGCAGATAAGAAATGAGGGACTTGCTTGGTGGTAAAGTGGTTGGGAATCTGCCTGCCAATGCAGAAGACACAGGTTCTGTCCCTGGTTGGGTAGGATTCCACATGCCATGGGGTAACTGGGCCCGTGTGTCACAAATACTGAAGCCCACGCACCCTAGAGCCTGTGCTTCACAAGAGTAACCATCACAATGAGATGTGTGCACACCACAACTAGAGAGTAGCCCCAGCTTGCCACAACTAGAGAAAGCCCAGGTGCAACAACAAAGACCCAGCACAGCCAAAAATAAACTAAAAAAAAAAAAAAGAGTAAGAAATTAGTTTCATGAGGAAAATTGTAACTAAAAGAAAATGGCCCAAAGATAAAGTAGCTGACCTTGTACTCACTCACAGGATAAAACTGACAAGACTGTATAAATGATTAAATGAAGAATAATGCACAGTTTTTCTGAATGGGTGCTTTAATATATTCTCTGAGGACATGAAAAACAAACTTGTTGGCTAATTGACAGTTCAGAATATCAGTAAAATATTTGATATGACAAAACCTTCTGTTTCACAAAAAATTCAAAGTTTTAATCATACAACAGAAAATACAATAAAAAACACATTGAAGGATTATGTTCAACTACAAGTAACAGGAAACACCCACAGCCTTCCTGACAGGAGGAAGGTGATTCTTCTCACATGGAAACAATTGGTCAAGGATAGCAGTGCACAATGCACCAGAGAAGCAAACTGACACGTAGGAGAGGAACAAAGATACAATCCAGAGAAGAGTGGAATCAGAGGATATTCCCAACCACGAAACTCTGAAATACTTCTCTTGTGGATACAGGAAGCCTAACAGAAAAAATTCAAACTCTGCTGGATCTTTGATGTGGAAGCTATGAAGACGTTGGGGAAACTATACATCTTTAAAAATGGAAATCAAACTGGTTGCTGGTGTTGATGATACTCTTCACTACAAGTTCACGGAGTTTAGAAAATAAGCTGGAAGATGCTGTCCTTGAAGCAAACTGTCTGTCTCCCAGGGTGGGGGCTCTAATATCTGAACAATGTCTTTTTTACATCTGCTTTTAAATCACACACGGTGAGCTACTGGTGAATGCTAACAAGAAACCACAAAGAGGATGGATTCTAGGAAGTCTAGGTCCTATCTCTAATTTGACATCTTTAGGATTAAAACAAGTTTCATGGTCTATTCAGGCTTCCCAGGTGGCGCACTGGTAAAGAGTCCACCTGCCAATGCAGGAGATGGGTTCAATCTCTGGTTCGGAAAGATCCCCCTGGAATAGGAAATAGCAACCCATTCCAGTATTCTTGCCTGGAAAAATTCCATGGACAGAGGAACCTGGTGGGCTACAATCCAAAGGGTCGCAGGGTCAGATATGACTGAGCACACACACACACACAGGCAAACAAGCAGTCTGTTCAATTATTAGCCAGAAATAGAAAAAACAAATAGGAAAAATCATAATTTACCTAGTAGTATGCTCTTTGACATCCTCGCCATACATAATATTAATTCCAAGTGATTAATGGAATGGAAATGGAAAAAGGCTCCTATACTCACCACCACCAACTGGAGTGGGTTGCCACGGCCTCCTCCAGGGGATCATCCCAACCTAGGGATCGAACCCAGGTCTCCTGCATTGCAGGTGGGTTCTTTACTGTCTGAGCCATCAGGGAAGCCCAAGAATACTGGAGTGGATAGCCTATCCCTTCTCCAGGGGATCTTCCTGACCCAGGAATTGAACAGGGTCCTCCTGCACTGCAGGCAAGATTCTTTACAAGTTGAGCCACCAGGGAAGCCCATAAAAAAGGGCACAATATATATATAACAGGTTATATGTCTAGGAACTGCCACACTGGCACTGAGCCGGACCCTGTGGGGCTCCTGGGGACAAGGCCTTTCTGTGTCCATCTCTTTGATTACAGGAAACAGCCTTCACTCAGCTTCCATGAGCTTCCCTGAGTTCCAGTGGGCTGAGGCAAGCAGCTGTTAATCAGGGAAGGGAGGGGGTGCAAGATCAGGGATAAAGAGTCAAGAGCAGCCTTGGGGCAAGGTCCTGATTCCCCATCAGTGAACACACACAACAATATCTTTGAGCTATTTTGCAGAAAGTGAAACCCCCTCAGGTGGGAGAAGTTAATGATCAAGGAGGGTATGCTGCCCACAAACAGGTAGACCCCAGACCAGTTGGACCTCAGGTTGATGATGCTGACTCCAACTTGCCTCACCACCCACCCATCAGAAGAATGTCCATGAAGTGAACCTCTTTGAACAATTACTATAAAACTTTCTCACTCTCTTCCCCAAGTGGGAACACATGGTTTTGAGGGCATTAGCCTGCTGTGTCCCCCTTTGCCAAGCAAAGAAACAAAGTTATCCTTTTCTATTACACCCAAAAAGGAAAAAAAAATCACTATTTGAGTAAAGGAAAACTTACTACCTTTAAAACTTATGTACTATGGTTGAAAGATAACTTACAGAAAAAACTGACATTAATATTCCTTTCTGAAATGAGTATAAATCCACCATTTAAGGTTAAACTTGAAGAAAGATCTTTAGTAAACACAACACATTTATAAATTTTAAAAACAATTCCTTTGGGACTTCCCCAGTGGTCCAGTGGTTAAGACAATGTGCCTCCACTGCAGGGGCATGGCTTCCAGCACTGGTTGGGGAACTAAGATCCTACATGTCAAAGAAGTTGAGGTCAAAAGAAAATACTAATAAATAAAAATAAAACAACTCTTTCATGCTGAAGGTTTTCTGGAACATTAAGCATGGATTACTTTCCATCAATTTATCTCATGTTATTTACATTTACGCATCTTCTCCATGGGAGTTTTTCCATATAATGATATCAGCCAATTGAAGTATTTCTGAGACTGTTTACAAACAAGGTTTTACCTAGTAAATACTTTCATGGTTCCAGAAACTAAGATCAGAAAAGCCTTTTCCACATTCTTCACATTTTATATGATTTCCGTCCAGTGTGTAGTCTCGTGGGTCTTTGAATGACTGAGACACAAATGGCAGATTTCTGACATTTCCATCAAATTGACAGATTTCTGTCCAGCGTGAATTCTTTCATGCACATCAGCGTAAGTGGAACATAAGGTTTCCCTTTCATTTTTACATTCAGTGTCCCCTCTGTCAACTATGGGTCCTTCGATGTATTTTTAAAAATGATGGATACCGGTACCATTTACCACACTGGTCACATTGATATGGTTTCTCTCCAGTGTGACTCCTTTCATGTACTTTAAAAGAACTGGGATGAATGAATACTCTCTCACATTCTTGACATTTATAAGGTCCATCCCCAGTGTGTGTTATCATGTGTTTCTGAAGGGTTACATTCAATAAGAAGGCTTTCCCACATTGCATACACTTATATGGTTTTTCTCCAGTGTGAATTCTTTCATGATTTCGAAGTGACCAGGCAGTATTCAATACTTTAGAGCATGTTTTACACACAAACGGTGTCTCTCCTGTGTGATGTCTTTTGTGTGCCTGGAAGGACCGCAAACGTTTGAAAGCTTTACCACACTGCTTACATTCATAAGGTTTCTCTCCCCTGTGAATCCTTTCATGTATTTCAATAGTTTCAGGACTTTCAAAGGTTTTTCCACATTCTGTACATTTATAGGGTTTATGTCCTTTATGAGTGCTTTCATGCATTCGTAGGTGACTGGGATAAATGAATGCTTTCTCACATTTCTGACACTTGTAAGGTAAATCTCCAGTGTGTGTTCCCATGTGTTTTCGAAAAGTTGTGTGCCACGCGAAGGCTTTGCCACATTCCTTACATTCATAGGGTTTCTCCCCTGTGTGACTCCTTTCATGGGTTTTCAGAGCACTAGGAAAAATGAATGCTATTCCACATTCTTTACATTTATATACCTTCTCACGGTACTTTCGGCGATCTCCTGATCTTTTTTCAATGTGACATTTCATGTGTCTAATAAGGGATGAATGATACATGAAGACTTTCCCACACGCTCTGCATTCCCACGGTTTTATATCACGAGTTCTCTTCACATTGGGAGTTGGAATAAGGTTGAAGCTTTCTTCAGAGGAATTAATGTCTTTCTTTTCAGAGCGTCTCTCTGCCTTGGGAGTTCTGTAAATCATGAGAATACTATTAATGATTTTTTTTTTCTTAGTTACATTATATTGTCTTTATTAGGATTTATAGGAATAGTGAAGTTTTCTATCTTGTGTGACTTGGTAGAAGTCAAATAAATGGAATGCTGTTAACAGGACTTTCCCTTTTCTATTAAAAAGTGATATTCAAATATAGGCTTTATGAATACTGACTGCACACAAACTATATTTCAAACACAGAACATTTATATCAAATTTAAGAAAATTTGAGGGAGACATTTTCTAAGATGGAGCTATTTATTTTGTTTGCTTCCTTTAAGGTTTTCATAAGATTCTCACATGAGACATGAGACATGCTTTGTACTATACGTATGGCTCACCGTAATTTTCTCTCCTGGTTTTTGTCCTGATCTTCAATGTCATGATCTTCTTGTTTTGCTTCTGAAATGCAGACCCAAAAAAAAGATCCCAAAGTATTAGATGTTATAGAATGTTATGTCCATAATAAACTCTGACACTGCCCAGTTTCTTTTTTTTCTTTTCACCTCCCTGTACATCTTGTGGGATATTAGTTCCTTGACCAGGGATTGAACCAGGGCCACAGCAGTGAAAGTGCTGATACTTAACCTCTGGACTGCCAGGGAATTCCCTTTTTTTTTTTCCTACTTTCTTTACCAGAGTCCTCCCTTTCCACATTCCACATCTCTGAACAGTATAGACAGATAAGAAACACTTGCTCTCTGATTGACAAAGGGAAGGAATTCTTCACTCTTACCTACTGAGACTACATTCCTGAAGTTTTCCCGCATCACATCTCTGTAGAGTTTCCTCTGTGAGGAATCCAGTAAAACCCACTCATCCAGGGTGAAGTTTACAGCCACATCCTCAAAGGCCAATGAGTCCTGAAACACCCAAAATATGTACACAGTAAGATGCATGAGACTGACAGCACTAGATACCCACACTCCATTTATAGGAGGGTGATGTACTATTTTGTTGTTTATAAAGAGTTTTTCTATGACTTGATCATGAAAAACTTACTCTCCACATTTCCTCAATAATTTGACAGGATCATGAAGAAATGAAACCATTTACACATCATTTCTGTGGTCACAGTGTCACTCATATCACGATCATGGCAGAGCCAGAGAATGTAAGGAAACATTAGAAATCCTATGCAGATGAAATAAATACCATTTTAGGAACCATTTAGTTCTTGTGAAAAAATTCTTTCATATTCTTATGGTCTACAATTCCAGTACCCCATGGGGCAGAGGATCCAGAGCGCATGAGGTTTCAATGAATAAAAATGCAGCAAAAAACTGGACAGTGTTTTCTAGTCCTATCACCTAACATCAAAGCCCAGGTGGCCTGCAGAACTCAAACTTTTAACAAAGCCCAGCTGGCCACACTGTCCCAAGGTCCTCTAAGCATTTAGAAGAAATCACATGCAGTTGCCTGAATATAAATACTCTTCTGCAGAAGCACTGCCTTTAAGTTGTGTACTAATTATCACAGAGTCTGTTTTTCCTTTTTTTCTATAAAAAAAACTTGATGCAGGTAGAAAGCGATTTCAAACTTAGACCTCAGTTATGGAGAAGAAGCAATGATACATTAGGGACATTCCTGGTTCCTAAATTATATATATTTTTTTAAAAAAGTGATATTCTAATATAGGGTTTATGAATACTGGTGGTTCAGTATTTAGGAATCTGCCTGCCAATGCAGGAGTGCTATTCGCTCAGTCGTGTATGACTCTTCGCGACCCCTTGAATTGTAGCCCACCACATTCCTCTGTCCATGGAATTCTCCAGGCAAGAATACTGGAGTGGGTTGCCACTTCTGTCTCCGGGGTCCTTCCCAACCCAGGGATTGAACCCACATCTCCTACATTGTAGGCAGACTCTTTAGTGTCTGAGCCACCAGGGAAGCTCCCAAAGCAGGAGACAAAAGTTCAATACTTGGTCAGAGAAGATCTCACATGCCCCAGGGCAACTAAGCCCATGGGCCACAACTACTGAGCCTGTATTCTAGAGCCCCGTGCTCTCTGCAACAAGAGAACTAACCACCACGAGAAGCCATAAAGAAAATCTGTGTGTGGAGCGAAAATCCAGTAAGTTAAAAAAATAAAAAATCAAGACTACAAAATTCCTATACTCAGGTGCCTCAGGGCAGCTTCCAGCCAAATTTTAGACCATATAGGGCAATTATGTGCTGGAAAATGTTTTTCATCACACTCTTAACGTACACCCTGAGACTTACTGCCCTTTAGTAATAGGTTAAGAGCTACAGTTTACAAGAGAGTTCACCAATGTCCATAACACTCTGATGGTGAATTTTCTCATAATTATAAAAGATATAAGACTTTCATTACTGGCTTCCTTCAAAAGGACATGAAGTCTCCATCCTGCAATTTCAGGAACAAGTGTTTCCCAAGCAGCCACTACAGCCACTGCCAAATGAAAATCTAGTCTGGGATTTGTGAATTTAGAAATCATGATTCTCCATGTCACAAGAGGAGAATAAAAACTTGAAATAAACAAGTCCTCCCAGAGTCATGAGAGCACCAATTCAAAGGGCAAACTGGTGTACTGAAAATGGAAAAGAGAAAAGAAATGACTTTTTAAAAATGCCCCAAATATTCTGTTCTTAGGGCCTGTTACCAAAAAACTGTTTCACCAGAGTCTCATATAAAGACAAAAAATATATAGAACACAATATCCATGACCCTCACATGCCCTTCTTTAACAGAAGACTTAGATACGTATGAAGAAAATAACTGAAGGAGAAGAGAGACAAAAATAAGTAACAACCGGTAAGATTTTCCTAATAGTAATGATGAATCTCAGTTGAACAAGAAAAATGAAAACACATAAAATGGAGATGAAAGTGTATTATAATCAAATAAAGAAAAAAACAAAAAAACAAAGGCAAAGAGACTATACTGTCAGAAGGTAGAAATACACTTTTGATATAGAGAAACAAAGACTAGAATCAACTTGGAGTTCTTTTCAGGAAAACAAAAAAATACAAGCAAGAACCAAATGGACTGAAGTATTTAAAGACGAACAGACACACAGAGATTAGAAGGAACCTGACAAAATGATAAAAAGGTCCATTCTCCAAAAAACTGTCTTTCACAGGTACCTACATAGCAACAAAGCAGCAAACTATATAAGGCAAGACATGAAAAACGCAGGGAGGACTCCTGGGCAATGATCTGGAGAAAAACATGATTAGAAAAGACACATGTGCCCCAGTGTTCATTGTAGCACTGTTTAACAATAGCCAAGGCATGGAAGCAACCTAAATGTTCATCGACAGAGGAACAGATAAAGAAGATGTGGTATATACATACAATGGAATATTACTCAGCCATTAAAAAGAATGAGATGATGCCATCTGCAGCAACATGGATGGACCTAGAGTGTCATACTGAGTGAAGTCAGACAGAGGAGAAATATCTTAAGATATCCATTACATGTGTAATCTAAAAAGAAATGATACAATGAACTTACTTACAGAACAGAAACAGACTCTCAGAATGAGTTTATGGTTGAGGGTGGAGGGAGGAGACAGTTAGGGATGGACATGTACACTGTTATGTTTAAAATGGATAACCAACAAAGACCTACTGTATAGCACATAAAACTCTGCTCAATATTATGTAGCAGCCTGGATGGCAGGGGAGTTTAGAAGAGAATAGGTACATGTATATGTATTACTCAGTCCCTTCCCTGTTCACCTGAAACTATCACAACATTGTTAATTGCCTATGCTGCTAAGTCACTTCAGTCGTGTCCGACTCAGTGCGACCCCATAGACGGCAGCCCACCAGGCTCCCCTGTTCCTGGGGTTCTCCAGGCAAGAACACTGGAGTGGGTTGCCATTTCCTTCTCCAATGTGTGAAAGTGAAAAGTGAAAGTGAAGTCGCTCAGTCATGTCTGACTTGTAGTGAACCCATGGACTGCAGCCTACCAGGCTCCACCATCCATGGGATTTTCTAGGCAAGAGTACTGGAGTGGTTTACCATTGCCTTATCCCAGTACAAAATAAAAAACTAAAAAAAAAAAAAAAAAAAATTGAACTGAACAGCACCATGAAACAACTCAATTTAATTGTAATCTAAGAAATGATCAATGTGACAAAAGCAAAATTGACATTCTTTTCAAATACACATGGAACATTCAACAAGAGAGAACACTTTCTGAAACATAAAACTAACTTAAGGGGCTTCCCTGATGGTCTAGTGGTTGAGAAACCACCTGCCAATGAAGAGGACACAGGGTTGATTCCTGGTACAGGAAGATCCCACATGATGACGGGGCAACTAATCCTGTGCATCACCACAACTACTAAAACTCGCCCACACCTACAGCCTGAGCTCCATAAGAGAAGATACCACAATGAGAAGCCTGCACACCACAACTAGAGAGTAGTCCCCACTCACCACAAGTAGAGAAAGACCGTGCTGCAAGGAAGACCCAGCACAGCCAAAAATAACTAGTATTAAAAAAAAAAAACTTAACAAATCTAAAATCATGTAAACTATGTTCTTAGAATTCAAAGGCATTCCTCTAGCAATCAATATAAGCAAGAGTTGGAAAATCCCCTAACACACAGAGATTCAACAGCATATCTCTAAACAATAAATGGGATGAAAGAAGTCTCAAGAGAAATTAAAATTTATGCTGAGCTAAACTATGGGATGCTGCAAAAGCAGTATCTACAGAGAAAATTATGCCATCATCAAATACACTCAGAAAAAACAAAGATCTGTAAATAATAATGCAAGCATTTATCTTAGGAAACAACAAAGAGAAGAGCATAAAATCACAAAGAAAGTGGAATAAATTATAAAAATCAGAAAGCAAATTAATATAATTGAAGGAGAAAAAAATTTAAGCCAGATCTTTGACAAGATTAATAACACTGATAAATATCTAGTCAACAGGAATACAAAGGTAGATAGAAATTATTAGGATCAGAAAGGGACAGAGAGGGAAATGAAAATTTAAAAGGATTTTGTAAAACCCAGCACCCACTTATAATCACAAATAAGTAACAGAGGGAATATCTACTATTGGTGAAAGAAGATATTCATGAATCCTGTCGCTAAAAGCAAATATTTATTCTCTAGGATATAATTGGACTTCCCAGGTGGCTCACATGGTAAAAAAATCAGCCAGCCAATGCAGGAGATGTGGGTTCAATCCCGGGGTTGGGAAGACTCCCCTGAAAAAGGAAATGGCTACCCACTCCAATATTCTTTCCTGGGGAATCCCATGGACAGAGGAGCTTGGTGGACTATAGTCCATGGAATCACAAACAGCTGGACACGACTAAGCGACTAACATTTACTTTCTACACTTCACTTATCTCTGTGAAACATCTGAAAGTTTCTCCAACAATAGATAACTGGAGTTCCCAAGACTGAAAGAAAATCAATTGTTCTCCTATAGATCCACAGTGAACTTGGACAATGAAGGAAAGGCAATTCAAACAAAATCTTTTAAACAAATATGGCTGGAAATAATGGATATTCACAAACACACACACACAAACAAAACAAATGTAGGCACAGGATTTATACATCTCACCAAAAAACCCTGAAAACATATCACAGATCTAAATGCAAAATGCATAAGTGGGACTTCCCTGGTAGTCCAGTGGCTAAGACTTCACGTTCCCAAATGCAGGGAGCTCGAATTCAATTCCTGGTCAGGGAACAGGATTCCACATGTCAAAACTAAGACTTGGCACAGTCAAATAATATGTAAATAAATGAGAAAATGCTTTTTAAGATTCAAAAGTAACAAACTTCTGGAACATATCATAGGATGAAATCTAGGTCACCTTGGGTTTGGTGATGAATTTTCAAATGTAACAACACAAGGTCTGAAAAAGAAAAAAGTATAATTTCACACTATTAAAATAAAAAACAAAGTATTTTCTATGGAGGTGATATATGTGTTGCTGCTGCTGCTGCTAAGTCGCTTCAGTCATGTCTGACTCTGTGCGACCCCATAGATGGCAGCCCACCAGGCTCCCCTGTCCCTGGGATTCTCCGGGCAAGAACACTGGAGTGGGTTGCCATTTCCTTCTCCAATGCATGAAAGTGAAAAGTGAAAGTGAAGTCGCTCAGTCGTGTCCGACTCTTAGCAACCCCATGGAGTGCAGCCTACCAGGCTCCTCAGTCCATGGGATTTTCCAGGCAAGAGTACTGGAGTGGAGTGCCATTGCCTTCTCCAGATATATGTGCACATACAGCTGATTCATGTTGCTGTACAGTAGAATTGTAACATTGTAAAGCAATTATGAAAGTGAAAGTGTAGTCACTCAAGTGAGTCCAACTCTTTGTGACCCCATGGACTGTAGCCTGCCAGACTCCTCTGTCCATGGAATTCTCTACGCAAGAATACTGGAGTGTATTGACATTTCCTACTCCAAGGGATCTTCCCGACCCAGGGATTGAACCTGGATTCCCTGCATTGGCAGGTGGGTTCTTTACCTGCCACCAGGGATGCCCTAAGATGGGGGGAATGGAATTTGGTACCCTTACCATGGAAGACAGGAGCTTTCTTTCAAAACAAAATATACTCTTAGTATGTATATTAAGGCCCGCAATCACACTGTTATTTGTCCAAATAAGGTTGACTCATATTCACACAGAACTTGCACATAAATACCTGTAGGGCTTTATTCACAACTGTCATGAGTTGAAAGGTAAGCAAGATATCTTGAAAGAGTCAAATAATCGCAGTATATCCACATGATGAAATTGTTGTTCAGTTGCTCAGACATGTCCAACTCTTTGTGATCCCATGGACGGCAGCATACCAGGCTTCCCTGTCCTTCACCATCTCCTCCTCAGTTGTCCCCTTCTCCTCCCACCTTCAATCTTTGGCAGGTGCATTCTTTACCACTGAGCCACCAGAGAAGAAATCAAGCTATGAAAACACACCAGGAAAGCTCAAAAGTATATTGCTAACTGAAAGAAGTCAATCTGACAAAGCTATAAACTGTATGATTCCAAGTATATGAGTGCCTTCAAGTACTTCCCCTTGAAGGCTCCAAGGGGGCCTTAGCCTGAGAACACTGACCTCTCTACCACCACTGAAATTTTAAATATACAAACCCTGTCTGACTAATTCAGGAAAGTCACTCAAATCCAATGTTTATGTGGAAATGAGAGAAGAAAATTACAAGTCACTTTTACTACTCCACCCTGAGTATCTATTCCTTTGAGAAAATATATATCAATTAATATTTCCAGGGCAAGTTTATTTTCCACATAATTAATCACACTTGAATACTTTTAGTCTGCAAGCCTAAATCCTATAATGCCGTTTGAAATCAACCAATAGCACAGTCCAAAATAAATCACCATACTCATTAAGGGAATAAAAAATAGAAAAAAATTCTTCACAAATGGAATGTAATACTAGAATTTAGTCCCCCCTGAAATTAACCTCTCTTTAGCTCTTACCAGTTTCTATTAATTAAATACATTTTATACTATTAAAAAAAAAAGAAACTTAAATTAAGGAGTAAATCTTTTGAAGGGGAGTTAACATAGTGACTGACAGGGTAGATCCAGAAAAGTTTTCAAAAAATCCTCTAGGTGGAGTCCCCGGTGGCTCAGAGGTAAAGACAGGAGACATGGATTCCATTCCTATTCTGGGACGATCCCACATGCGGGGGAGTTACTAAGACAGTGCTCTAGAGATCAGAGCCAACTACTGAGCTCACCTGCCCTGAGACCCCTGCTCTGAGGCGGCAGGGGTGACCACTGCAATGAGAAGCTCGAGCAATAAAGCCAAGAAAGGCCCCCGCTTTCCGCGACTGGAGAAGGGCCCGCGCAGAGGAAAAGGCCCAGCACAGCCAAAAATGAATAAATAGATTAATAAAAAAAAAAATCCTCCACGAAAGAACTTCTTCTAGGATATCTGTTCTCAATTAAAAAAAAAAAATCGGGAACGGAAAGGATTTCATACAACCTACTTCCCAGTGGTTATTTTCGCGGCTTGCCGCTCAGGTAAAGTATCCACAGACCGCCCTCCCCCCGCCCCGCCCCGCCCCTTGCAAATATGCCATCCACGACTCCGCGCCAAGACTGCGCAAACAGGATGAACAGTTCGGACATTGCTTGTGTTTAAATGAACCGCAGAGACAAATAGCTGATAAGTATTTTGAATCGGAGAGGAGAAATCGACTTTGAGAATGAAGGGAGCGATCTGGCAATTTAATGATTCATTGCCAGTCCTACAAAGCTGCTCTTAAGGTCTAAGGTGTTCAATTTTAAGAGTCCACTTCCGAAATATCCGGAAAACTCAGAGGAAACCCGGCGCTCCCCCTCTCCTTCCTGCAGAAAAGATGGTCTGGGACCCCTCAGACAACAGCTAATCCCATGACAGAACCCTGGACAACAAGTTCCGATTGTCCCCTGAAGCCCGTGCACGTGGTCAGCGCACAATCTAGGGGAGAAGAGGGTCTGCAGGCGCAGAGCCAGCGGGCAGAGGCTCCGGGGCGGAAGTTCCTTCCGGAAGTGACAAGATTGGACGCCTGGGGACCCAGCTGCCGGCCAACAACCCCGCTGAGAACCCGAGGGGACTGAGATCCGAGCGGAGCCCCAGACAACACCTATCTGCACGGGTGAACACTAGGGGCCAGGTCAAAATGGCGGGTTTCCGCTGATTCCCACTAGTCCCACCGCGGCGTCCGATGCCCTGGTCAGCACACTCACCATTTCCAGGTCTCCTGGGACTGTCTGATCCCCTCCCAGAGCGACAGAAGATGCAGGAGAATGACCAGGCCAGTGAAACAGACAGAACACGAAACCTGCGCAGTGCGAAAAAGAAAGGAAGTCCACGTAGCGGGACATCGCCCCGCCCATCTGCCTCAGTGTCCTCCTGGTTGGACAGATCCTAAAGCCCTGCCCCTTGTGCCTAAGTGACAACTTGCAGGAGGTGAGGTGAGACCAGACCCCCGCGCCTGTCACTTTTGCTGCGTTGTTGTTATTGTTGTTGTGCTTAGCCACTCAGTCGTGTCCGACTCTTTGAGACCCCATAATAGAAGACTTTTTCCTGGCTAAGATTGCTTTTAGTGTCTTCTGCAGCTCCTCCTGCACTAGGATTCCTGATTCAGTTTGAAGAAGGAGCAAGTACAGATAAGAGGATGGCCCAGGCCAGACCTGCCAGGAACAAGGTTTTTGAGTCCCCCAGGGGTCAAGGGCTTGGTGTAAGACTGTGTGGCCAGGCATGGAATGTGCGTCCTTTTAAGAAAATCAGACACTTAAATGTGAACTCCCGTCTGCAGTAAAGCGGCCTGGTGCATTTTCATCTTTGGTCCTTGACTGCTCTGAGCCTTCTACCCATCCCTGCACCACCCCCTCTCATTAGGTACTTAAGCTGAAGAATCCTAGAGCACTTGGCTCTCTGTTGCTGCTGCTGCTGCTGCTGCTAAGTCACTTCAGTCGTGTCCGACTCTGTGTGACCCCACAGACGGAAGCCCACCAGGCTCCCCCATCCCTGGGATTCTCCAGGCAAGAACACTGGAGTGGGTTGCCATTTCCTTCTCCAATGTGTGAAAGTGAAAGTGAAGTCACTCGGTCATGTCTGACTCGTAGTGACCCCACGGACTGCAGCCTACCAGGCTCCTCCATCCATGGGATTTTCTAGGCAAGAGTACTGGAGTGGCTTGCCATTGCCTTCTGTTAGGAGGTCTGAATCACTCAACCTTTGCTGTTGCCAATGTTGCAGGAGAAGCCAATTCTGACTCCATGTTAAAACTGTTTCTTTGACTTGCTTTTCATTGCTTTTGTTATTACAATCATACATAATGACAAACCCTTGACCCCTGGAGGACTCAAAAACCTTGTTCCTGACAGGTCTGGCCTGAGCCATCTTCTTATCTGTACTTGCTCTTTCTTTAAACTGATATATAAGCTTCCCTGATGGCTCAGTTGGTAAAGAGTCTGCCTGCAATGTCAGAGACCCAGGTTAGATCCTTGGTGGGGAAGATCCCCTGGAGAAGGAAATGGCAACCTACTCCAGTATTCTGGCCTGGAGAATTCCATGGACAGAGGAGCCTGGTTGGCTGCAGTCCATTGGGTCACAAAGACACTGAGTGATTAACACTTTCATTTTCAATGGCCTGCCTCAGAAGACCCTGCCAAAGGGCGTTTGTTCAGATCACAGGGAGATAATCTGACTCTGCCCCCTGTGAAAAGAAGAGATTGACACATCACTTCCAAAGGCTAGCCATTCCCTGAGATGTTTTGTAAGACTGATGGCCCTTTTTGCTTCACTTCCTCATTGTCTCTCCCTCTCTATTCTGGCTTTTTAAAAAAAATTTTAATTGGAGTATAATTGCTTTACAATATTGTGCTGGTTTCTGCCATGCATCAACATGAATCAGCCACAGGTATACATATGTGCCCTCCCTCTTGAACCTTCATCCCATCTCTCACCCCCATCTCACCCCTCTAGGCTGTCACAGAACACTGGATGGAGCTCCCTGAATCACACAGCAAATTCCCACTGGCTATCTATTTTACATATTGTTGTTGTTCAGTTACTAAGTCGTGTCCGACTCTGAGAATCCACCGGCTGCAGCAAGGTCAGACTTCCCTGTCCTTCACTATCTCCCGGAGTTTGCACAAACTCATGTTCATTGAGTCAGTGATGCCATCCAACCATCTCATCCTTTGTCACCGCCTTCCCCTCTTGCCCTCACTCTTTCCCAGCATCAGGGTCTTTTCCAATGAGTCTGCTTTTGCATCAGGTGGCCAAAGTATTGGAGCTTCAGCTTCAGCATCAGTCATTCCAATGACTATTCAGGGTTGATTTCCTTTAGGATTGACTGGTTTGATCTCTTTGCTGTCCAAAGGACTCTCAAGAGCCTTCTTCAGCTGGCCGGGTTGTGGGCTGTCTGGGGGTGAGGGGATCGTTGGCTGGCGGCCCGGTCTGGGCGCATCCCGGCAGTGGCAGCGCCTGAGCCTTCCTCGCCGGCAGGGGCCTGCCCTTGACCCGCCCCTCCCCTTGCCCCTTCCTTCCCCCGCCCTGTCCCTCTCTCCGCCCCCTGGCAACGGAGGGCGGGGCAGCCGTGTTCCCGTCCCGCCTACTGGGTCTGTTCCTCATCCCCGGACCCTCCGGGGACGTTTCGCACACTTTGGCGGAGGACAGGCTCGTGACTGGGGAGGAGGCGCTGGAGGGGGAGAGGGGGCACCCACTTCCTCCTGCTCGCCGGCTGCCTGGCCTGGGACCGCTTCCCGGCGTCCTCGCACCCGCCCCTCGGCGCGGCGACCCACCCTCTCCTCTCCCCAGCACCCCCGCTTCTCTCCGCGGGCGCCCGCCCTCGACCGGCACTGCCGGTCCGCTTGGCCCTCCGGGCCCGCTCTCCAGCCGGCACCCTCGCCTCTCCCGCCCAGGGCCAGGCTGGTTTCGGAAACTCCCTTACAGCAGCAGGCAGAGCGCAGGCTGGAGCTAGGAGAAAGCGGTCGGCAGTACTCTCACATGGTTAAAAAACCCCCAAGGGCAAAGGAAGAGCTGCACTCCGAAGTCCTGCTGCTACTGCTACCCAGATAGCCCCCAAACTCCAAAATCTCCCTTAGAAAAAACACGGTATGATACATCCCTTGGTCTGCTCACCAAGAAGTTCATTGAACTACTGAGCCAATCACCTGATGGGGTCTCAGATTTGAACAAAGCAGAAGAGGTGCTGAAGGTGCAAGAGAAGGATTTATGACATCCCCAACGTCCTGGAAGGCATCCACCTCATTAAGAAGTATGAAAACAACATGCAGTGGATGGGCTGCAGTCCATCTGAGGACAGGGGCATACTGGCCCAGTGTCAAGCCCTGTCAAAAGTGACCGAGCTCAGTCAGGAGGAGAAGAAATTAGATGAACTGATCCAAAGCTGCACTCTGGACCTCAAACTGTTAACAGAGGATTCCGAGAATCAAAGGTTAGCTTATGTTACATATCAAGATATTCGAAAAATTAGTGGCCTTAAAGACCAAACTGTTAATAGTTGTGAAAGCCTCTCCAGAAACATGACTTGAAGTGCTTGACCCAATAGAGAGCCTATAAATACTTTTGGCAAGCACCCAAGGACCCATTGAGGTTTATTTGTGTCCAGAAGAGACTGAAACACACAGTCCAATGAAAGCAAACAACTGGGACCACAAAGGGAATATCCCTAAGCCCACTTCCAAAGACTTGGCTTCAACCAACTCAGGACATAGTGGTTGCTTGATTTCTATGACAAACCTTTGTCCTCTGGCCTCCCCGGCCAACCTTTTACAGCAGACTGAGGACCAAATTCCTTCCAACCTATAAGGACCATTTGTGAACTTACTGCCTCCCTTGCTCCAAGAGGACTATCTCCTAAGCCTCAGGGAGGAAGAAGACATCAACGATCTCTTTTATGCTTACGATTTGAAAAGCTTCTGCTGGTGGAAGACTGTGTGTAAGTTGATTATCCTTTGTGTGAACTCCCTTTATAAACCAATACTTTTTTATTATGAAACCAGAACATGTGTCATGCAGTGTTGTCCCTTCCTCCTTTTTTCCTCCAAGATAGTATCTTGAAGTAAACTACAGATTTCAGAACAAAGCTGACATTTGAATGAATTAAAAAACAAACAAACAACTGCCTATCAACGCACAGTTACAGGCTCCCCTGGGAAAGCCCTGCCTTGCCCCAGGCTCCAAAATCTCCTGGATGAGTCTTCCAGTGAGAAAATGTGCAGTCAGGTGCCTCTCACCCGTCCTCTGCCTCCCCTGCTCCCTCCCTCCTGGATTGGCTTGCTGTGTCTAAGGGATGATGGGCTGTAAAACGGGGTCTGGCCACCTGGCTCATTCAAAAGCATCAATTTTCCTTAATAACATTTGTGCCTTCTCCGCGGAATGCGTCTTTGGGGTCTGCTAATTTGGGATGGAAACTGCAGGCACTGTAAACTTGAAATCATGCAAAAGTATGAAATGGATTTCTTCAGCTCTTAGGAATATTTAAATTACTCTCATACTCAGTTTAAGCCATGGACTGCGTGTACCACTCCGAGGCCAAGAGATCTTCCACATCCTTTGGGATGAAGAAACTGTTCTCGAATATTCGTCCAGATACAGAGTTCTGCCCCTCTAAGCTGTTGTGGAGTTTCCTGTCTCCATAAACCCCTCCCACTCTCTTGCCCCTGTCGGGGGAGTTTGTTATTTCCTCGGGTCTGTCTTGTCAACAAAAATTTGAAGCAACAGAGGAACCAGTGTTACAGCTCCATGTTACAACTCAGTTTTTATTTAGAAAGTAAAGGAAAATACATCCTCCAGTTGTGAGGGCATGCCAACCCAAAAGACCGGAAGAGAAGAGAGGCCCCCTGGCCCAATTTTGGCTCCCTTTTTTATATGTTTTTTTCTCCTTCCCCTGAGCCTTCTCTGTGTAAATTGGTCTAGCCTGGAGAGCTGTTTGTTTTACCTGAGGTTCTCTCTCCAATCTTCCGACCTTCCTTTGTTCTATTTTAGCGGGCTTTCTCCTTCCTTATCTTTTAGCCACCGCCATTCTGGACTCCTTTTTCCTATTCTGACTACCTAACACCCCCAATGTATTTGTAAGTTTGAAGTTTGTAGCAAGTGCCTACTTAGGAGTTCTTTGTGGATTGTTTTAGTTTTTTTTTTTTCTTTTTCTTTTCGTTTTTTAATCTGCCATTTAAGCATTCCTGGGCACCCATCAACCATTTCAATTTAATTGTTTACTTTGAAGCAGTTTTTCCTAATTAAAATTATTTTAAGCAGAGGTAGAGAACCTCTACGGATCAGAGCATGTGTGATCTAAGGCTTAACAGCCTCGGGGATGATCTTCACCCCATCTCGCTTTCTGCTCAGAGCGAGTGGAGCTCGCTGACAGGGGGGCGGCGCATTGGAAAGAACCAGGCCAGATGACACCGCAGCCCCAAGGAGCAGCAGTTGTGGATGGAGCCCTCCGTCCCGTGGGCTTCCCAGGCCCCCTGTGACGGGGAAAGGGCTCTTACACTGCACTCAGGGAGATGGCTTCTCAGAATGGGGGCGGATGGAGAGGCCTCTGGGGAGGACACCCCCCGTCGTGAGTAGCATGCTCTCAGTGGCACTTCGCTTCAGCCCTTGAGAGGAGGGAGCTCCCACTGTGTCGGGGGTTACAGGAGTCCTGGCCAGAACTTCCTGTTCCCCCTTCCACTGTGAAGGAGCAGGTTGGACCAAGGAAAGCTGGGGCTGTAGAAAAAAACGTAGCGCAGGGTGCCAGGGCATCTCCCACTTAACTCTTCAGGAATGGCATCCCAAGTCGGAGTCTTCCTGACAGTGGCAAAATCCTACCAGTTGAGTTCAAGAATGGCTTTCCCAGGAGGGAGATGGCCATCTCCCGCTGGGAATGTGGCAGAGCACCTCACATCCATTCTTTGGATGCTAATGACTGTGGGAATGAGGGAGTCATCTAAAAAATAAATAAATAAACATCAACATAAAGAACAGTTGAGTTGAATCACTGTTGTGCCCAACAGAGTGGGAGGTGCATGGAAGGCACTTGATTCAACAGGATGGGAAAAAAAAATACTGGGTTGGCCAAAAAGTTCATTTGGGCTTTTCCATACCATCTTATGGAATATCCCTTACTTATATCCCTTAGGAAAAGTACAAAACAAACCCACGAAAGCCCAAGCTGATGACAGGCAATCCCCTTGGTGCTGTCAGACCCTGAGTCAGGGTAGAGGGTTCAGGGTCCTCCACTCCTGCCTCTGGAGTTTCCTGTCAGGCCTGAAGCTGTCCACAGGCTTCTAACCGAGGTCCTGCCCTGGCCCTGCACTGTACACCACTCGAGCTGCAATTATGCCTCCTGACAGAGCTGTGCTGAAACCAGATAGCCCTGAACATGGGACCCCCTCATTCAGATTCCCGTTATGATTTGGAGCCTGTAAGCAGCACTCCAAGAGCTCAGCACAGCTGTGGAGACCCCTGTGAGACAAGATACAGCTGATTCTGGGACCCCCACCATAACCTACTTGTTTGGGGGGGGCTCCCCTCTCCTGGGTCCCTTGCCAGGTGTCAGGTGATGAAGGAGGTCACCCCTTCCCAGACCCTTAGGCTCCCTGTGAGCTCCTTAGGATTCCCTGAGTGAAGAGCAAGGAGAGTTCATAGACTTCAGAATGATTATCTCCACATTCATATGTGATCCAGCTCTTCACACCTTAGTTGGGACATTCTGCTGAAGGAGGGGACTCAAGGGTTCACAGCAGACCTAGCGTCAGCCTGTCATCTTAGCCCTGACCAGCAGTTGGCTTGGACAGCATGTGTTTACAAATCCCTGGGCGATCGATCATCTAAGAGTTGATGATAAAAGAATTCTGGGAATCTCTTCCCTACTAGGTACCCACGATGTACATCAAGGTAACACTTGTCTGTATATTTGTTGAGGCCTCGCCAGGACACTCTTATCCACATCAGAGCCCCAGGTACTGCTGATAGTAAGCAAGGCACTCATTTCACTTCTCAGGACATCTGGTGGAACACGGCATTCAGTGGAGTTTTACCCTCTCTTCCAAGTCTCAGGGTTCAGGCCTCATAAGAGTACCATAATGGCTCATTGAAATAAATTCAAATCAGTTGAATGAAAGATGACCTTTTCCAGTTATCAGTCATCATCCGAGATGAATATTAATGCATCTGTCTTTATTTTTTTTCCTAATAGACTTATTTATGGCAGTTTTAGGTTTATAGAAAACTTGATGAGAAATTAAACAGAATTCCCACATAACCCCTGTGCCTCCAGTTATTTTGCCCTATTTTTAATAATTTGTATGACTGTGGTATGTTTGTTACATTCAGTGAGCTAATATTGATGCATTAAAATCTACATGTAAAATTGCTTTGATTCTGGGTTTTATGGGGTTGGTCAAAAAATTCCTTTGGGTTTTTCCATAAGATGTCACAAAAATTCCAAATGAACTTTTGACCCACCCAATAAACTGTCTGGACTTTGATGTTAGGAAATAACATGTCTTTCATTTCTGTATCTTGTACTTTCACCCTTCTAAAAATCCCTGTGCTCCACCTCTTAATTTCTCCCTCCCACCCCATATCATTGGCTACCAAAGATCTTTCACTTTCTCATAGTTTTGTCATTTCCAGAAAGATATAATCACTTAGCAATCTTATTTTAAGGTTTCTCCATGTCTTTTTGGCTTGATACCTCATATCCTTTTGTCACTGAACAATATTTCTTTGAATGGATATTCTCATGATCATTTTCTCTATTGTTTATTGGAGGATATCTTGGTTACTTGTAAGGTTTGGCAGTCATGAATAAAACTCTTATAACAATTCATAATTAGGTCTTTTATGAACCTAAGTTTCAGCTCATTTGGGGAAATAGAAAGGGTCATGCTAGAGTGGATGGAAAGAATGGATTTAGTTTTAAGAAACTGCCTGTTTTCCAAACTAGGCAGTTCTAGTTCGGTTCAGTCGCTCAGTCGTGTCCAACTCTTTGCAACCCCATGGACTGCGGCATGCCAGGCCTCCCTGTCCATCCTAACTCTTGGAGTTTACTCAAACTCATGTCCACTGAGTTGGTGATGCCATCCAACCTTCTCATCCTCTGTCGTCCCCTTCTCCTCCCACCTTCAATCTTTCCCATAAATCTTTCCCAGTCAGGGTCTTTTCAAATGAGTCAGTTCTTCTCATCAGGTGGCCAAAGTATTGGAGTTTCAGGTTCAACATCAGTCCTTCCAATGAATATTCAAGACTGATTTCCTTTAGGATGGACTGGTTGGATCTCCTTGCAGTCCAGGGGACTCTCAAAAGTCTTCTCCAACACCACAGTTCAAAAGCGTCAATTCTTCAACACTCAGCTTCTTTATTGTCCAACTCTCACAATCCATGCATGACTACTAGAAAAACCATAGCCTTGACTAGACGGACCTTTGTTGGCAAAGTAATGTCTCTGCTTTTTAATATGCTGTCTAGGTAGGTCATAACTTTTCTTCCAAGGAGTAAGCATCTTTTAGTTTCACGGCTGAAACTAGGCATATGATTTTACATTTCCACCAATAGTGAGTGAGGGTTCCTGTTACTGAACATCTTCTCTATTGTTTGGTGTTTGGTCTTGATGATTTGATTTGAGCCATAATAGTAAGTATCTAGTCGTATCTCATTCTTCTTTTATTTGCAGCTACTACTGACATATGATGTCGAGCATTTTTTCTCATGCTTCTTTATCATTTGTATATCTCCTTTGGTGAGGTGTGTGTTCAGATACGTTGTCCATTTTTGTTTGTTTGATTTATTGATTTGTTTTACAAAGATTTTCTCCCAGACTTCAGCTTGTGTTTCTAATCTCTTAACACTGGGTTTCACAGAACAAGTTTTCATTTTAGTGAAGTCAAACTTAACAAATTTTTTCTTTGCTTGAGCTTGCTCTTGGTGTTGTTTCCAAAAATTAATCACCAAAGCCCAGGTCACCTAGATTTTCTCCTATATTATGTTCTAGGAGTTTTGTAGTTTTTCATCTTATACAAGATCTATAATTCACTACAGTTAATTCCTTTGGAAGGTTTATGATTTGTGTAAGTACATTGATGATGTGGTAGGTTTTTTTGTTGTTATCTTTGTTCCCGGCAAGTGGTTTTCTAGCTTTTCCTGGCACTATTTGTTGAAAAGACTGTTTTGTTTTGTTTTTTTCCATTAAATTGATTTTGCTCCTTTGTCAATGATCAGTTGAGTATATTTGTTTGGATCTATAGCAAAACATGAACTTTTGTACATTAACTGTTTATTATTTGTGACAAAGTATTGACTTTTGTATTACCATTTATCCTTCAACCTTAATCTACTCTCATTTTAGTTCAAAGAGTTTTCTTTGTTATTGTTGATTCTTTGAGTTTTTCTTCCATAATCATGTCGTATGTGACAAAAGACAGTTTTATTTACTACTTCACATTCTATACACCTTTTATTTCCTTTCCTTGTATTTCCTTTTATTGGATTCGCTTAGACTCCTGGTACAGAGTTGACTAGGCCTGGAGAGAAAGGGGACATCATTGCTTTCTTCCTAATCTTACCAGGAAAGTATCTAGTTTCTCACCATTACACTTACTGTTGACCACAGATTTCTTGTAGGTAGTCTTTCCCAGGAAGAGGAACTTCCCTTCTGTTTGTAGTTTGCTGTTATGAATGTATTTTGTCAAGTGCTTTTACAGTTTATTTTCTCCCTTTTTATTCCTGATATTAATAGTCTGTATTTTCCCCTCAGCTTGCATGGATGTACCTCAATTTTATTAATATTCTCAAAGAGTTTGGTTTTGGTTTTGTTGATTTTTCTCCATTGGCTTCCTCTAATTGCATTGATTTCATCTCCAGTTTTTATTATTTTTCTTCTTATGTTTAGTTTTGGTGTAATTTGTTCTTTTTCTAGTTTTGTAAGATTAGGCTTAGATAACTGATTATAGATCTCTCTTCAAGTGTATGCCTTCAATGTTATAAATTTCCTGTAAGCACTGTTTTTGTTAGATCCCACACATTTGATAAATTGCATTTTCATTTTGTTTAATTCAAAATAATTTTTAATTGCTCGAGTCTCTTTTGATCTGTGAATTATTTAGAAGTGTGTTGTTGGGACTTCTCTGGTGGTCCAGTGGCAAAGACGATGCATTCTCAAAGAAGGAATCCCAGGTTCAATCCCTAGTCAGGGAATTATATCCCATATGCTGCAACTAAGACCTGGCACAGCCAAATAAATAAACACATTAAAAAAAGAAGTGTTGTTTCATCTCCAAATATTTGAGGAGTTCCCAATGCCTATTATAGATTTCTAGATTAATGCCTTTGTGGTCTGAAAGCATATATGATTTCTTTTCCTTCAGATTTGTTGTGTTTTATGTTCAACAATGTGTGTTGTCTTCATGAATTTTCAGTATGCACTTGGGAAGAATGTATATTCTGTTGTTGTTTAATGGAGTTAGTCCATTAAATTGAATGGTTTTCAGTTAAATCCAGTTGTTTGAGAACACTGTACAATTCAACTGAGGCTTTCCTGATTTTCTCCCTCCTGGTTCTCATAGTTATGGATAGAGAAGTGTTTAAGTCTGCAGTAATAATAGTGGAGCTGTCTGTTTCTCCTTGCAATTCTATCCGTTTTTCCCTAATGCATTTTGCCACTTTATTGGGTACAAAAGCACAGGGATTGCCTTGTCTCCTTAGAGATCTGACCCCTTTATCATTATGTAATACCTCATTTTATCCCTGTACTTTATCTAAAATTAGATATTTGAACTATTTTTTAATTTTAACATGATATATCTTTCCATATCTTAGTCTTATTCCACCTGTCTTTGATGTTAATGTTGGTTTGTTACAGACAACACATAGTTTTGGATGTTGTTTTTTTTAATTCACTCTGACAGTATCTGTCTTTCAGTTGTTGTATTTGGACCATTGACTTTTTTTCAGGATGTATTTTATATGCTGCTTTTTAAAAATTTATTTTCAATTGGAGGATAATTGCCTTACAATTCTGTGTTGGTCTCTGCCATACATCAACATGAATCAGCAATGCTGTGCTTAATCTCTCAGTTGTGTCCGACTCTTTGAGACCCCATGGACTGTAGCCCGCCAAGCTCCTCTGTCCATGGGGGTTCTCCAGGCAAGAATACTGGAGTGGGTAGCCTATCCCTTCTCCAGGTGATCTTCCTGACCCAGGAATCAACCTGGGGTCTCCTGCACTGTTGGGGGAATCTTTACCAACTGAGCTACCAGGGAAGCCATTAGCTATACATATGTCCCCTCCGTCTTGAACCTCCATCGCACCTCCCATCCCTTCCCACTCCTCTACATTGTCACAGAACACCTGATTTGAGCTCCTTACATCATACAGAAAATGTCCACTGGCTATCTTTTTGCATATGGTAATATATATGTTCTGAATAGTCATTGAAAGGACTGAGGCTGAAGCTGAAGCTCCAATACTTTGGCCACCGGATGCAAAGAGTGGACTCATTGGAAAAGACCCTGATGCTGGGAAAGAGTGAGGGCAAGAGAAGAAGGGGACAACAGAGGATGCTGGGGTGGCATCAATGACTCAGTGGACATGAGTTTGAGGAGACTCAAGAAGATAGTGATGGACAGAGAAGCCTGGCACGCTGCGGTTTATGGGGCTGCAGGGAGTCAGTGGCTGAATAGCAACAGCAACAATGTATACATTTCCTTGCTATTTTCTCAACTGGTCCCATCCTCTCCTTCCCCAACTGTGTCCACAAGGTCCACAAGTCTGTTTTCATGTCTGTGTCTCCACTGCTGCTATAGACCATTGGCTTTCAAGGTGATTATTGATACAGTTGCATTAATATCTATCATAATTTTTTTAGACTCAATTTTAATGTGGCTCACTTTTAAAGTCTTTATTGAATTTGTTTCTGTTTTATGTTTGTTTTTTTGGCCAAGAGGCATGTGGGATCTTAGCTCCCAGACCAGGGATTGAACCCATACCCTCTGCATTGGAAGGTGAAGTCTTAACCACTGGATCAGTGGGGAAGTCCCCCTATCATAATTTTTGTGGTTTCTATCTGTTGCCTTTTTAAAAAATCCCCGTTTGTTTTCTGCCTCCCCTGTTACGTCTTCTCTAGCTTTGAGAATCTTACCTGATCCTATTTTTTCTTCTCCTAGCATATCAGTTATCCTCTATTTACTTTATTATTGGTTGCTCATGAATTTGTAGTATACATTTACAGTTAACCCAAGTTGACCTTCAAGTATCACTAAACCACTTCACTGGTTGTATAAATTCTTCCTGACAGAGTATTCCCAGTTTCTCTCTCCCTGTCCCTTTCAATGTTGCTGTCATTCATTTTACTTCTGCATAAGTTATAATTACCAAACAAATTATTTCATTATTATTTCGAACCAGTGTTATCTGTCAGATTATTTAAGAACTTTAAAAAGTGATATTTTTCCTTTGTTTTTTCTCCAAATCTCTCCCTTTATCATTTGCCTCCCTTGGGAAGAATTTCCTTTAATATTTCTTGCAAAGCCAGTGTACTGGTGACAAATTCCCTAATGTGTTTGTCTCAAAGTCTTTATCTCTTCCATACCCTGGAAGGATAATCTTGCTCAACACAAAATTCTAGTTAGATCCTTTTTAAAAAAATCAACACTTTAAATATTTGATTCACGAATAGTGCAACCACTTGGTCAACTGTCCGGCAGTTTCTCAAATATTAAACCTATAATTATCATATGACCCCACAGTTCCTTTCTCAGCTATATGCCTATGAAAAATGAAAACATATGGTCAACAGAAATTTAGAGATGAAAGTTACATCGATGTTACTCACAGTAGCCAAAAAATGAAAATAATCTAAATGTTTGTTAACAGATGAGAGATAAGAGGATAAACAAAACATTTTATCCATCTAGTGAAGTATTATTTGGCCATAAAATGAAGTATTGGTGAATGCTACCACATGGATGTACCTTGGAAAAATCATAAATGAAACCAATCACAAAAACCGTATGTTACATAATTTTATTCATTTGCAAGCCCCAAATAAGGACATCTGTAGAGACAGATAGTAGATTAAGATTTTCTAAGGCTGGGCACTGAAAGATGAAGATGGGATATTTAGAGTGAAAAAGTGTAGAGACATTTCTTTTTGAGATGGTAAAAATCTTCAAACATTGACTGCGGGAGTCATTGCATATATCTGGGAATATACTGAAACCTTTGAATTGTTGAATGTGATGCATTGTATGGTATGTATGTTATGTCTCAATAAAGGTGTTCATATAAATTAAATACAGAAGAGTTCTGTGATTCAATCTTGTAGGCATATTAGAGTTTCCAGATTAATTAACACATCCATCACCACACATGGTTACTTTTTGTGTGTGTGGTGATATCAATTAATCCAGTGGTCCCCAACCCTTTAGACACCAGGGATACACTTAATTTCTATTATTATTGCCATCAGCTCTAGCTCAAATCATCTGGCATCAGATCCTGCAGGTTGGGGATTAAGTGTTTATCTACTGTCTTGGCTGATTTCAAGTATAAAATGTAGAATTCCATATATTAAATCATCACATTGTAATCTTTAAATACAGACAGTTTTATTAGTCATACCTCAGTAAAACTGGTGGGGGCAGATTTCCAGATATTTCCTGTTTACATAAAGTCTGTTTTTCTTCTATCAGAGAAAATCAGAATTAGTTGCCTTAGGGACATTAGAGTCATTTACATTTTGAAGTTTTCTAGAAATGCAGGCAAAAATCTGATCTAAAATAGATTTCTTTCAATGGGAAGGGAGTTTGGGGGAGACTGGATACACATATGTATGGCTGAGTCCCTTTGCTGTCCGCCTGAAACTATTACAGCATTGTTAATTGGCTATGTTTGTGTTAGTTGCTCAGTCATGTCCGACTTTTTGCGACTCCATGGACTATAGCCCATCAGGCTTCTCTGTCCATGGGATTCTCCAGGCAAGAATACTGGAGTGCATAACCATTCACTTCTCCAGGGGATCTTCCCAACCCAGGGATCAAACCAAGGTCTCCTGCATTGTAGGCAGATTCTTTACTGTCTGAGCCACCAGGGAAGCATATTCCAATATAAAATAAGAAGTTAAATAAAATTTCCTTCCCATGTTAAGTGTGAATTTAGTGAAACCTGTTGATGAAAAAATTAATCTAAGAAAGAAATGGATAATCTTATTTGAGCCACATTGAGGACTATAACCTGGGAACAGCTCCTCAGAAAGCCCCAAGGACATAATATATGCCTATTAGATGTTAAAGCACAGTTATATAAGATTTTGAGACAGAGGACTGTATGTTAAATGATGGATTATTGACAGTTTACACAGTCCAGGTCTACATGCACAAACTAAGTACGAATATGGATCATAGGTATTCGTGACCCCTTACAAGATTAAGCAAGAAGGCTAGCTCTTATGGAGTTATCTTGAGACTAGGAGAATATTGCTCTATGATTGATCAGGTATTTCTACCGGTTGGGGAGGTTTGGCTGATACATAATGCTGATACACAGTACAGAGTAGAGGGGAAGGAGGAGGCCAAAGGGCAGAGAAAAATCTTTATGTTTAAGTTCTCCTTGGCTTGCCTTAGAATACGAATTTTTATTTCATCACCTGACAGTTTAATGAAACATCTCACACTCCGTGCTTAGACTGAGTCCTTGCACTCAGGTTGAGGCTATTGAGTTCAGACTTCCTGCAGATCCAAATGCCCCGGGGTTTCTTTCATTTAAGTACCAAATAAGTGGGGGTGTATACATCATATAACCCCAAAAGCCAATACAAAGTAGTTTCAAAAGCTGCAAAATTCCACGATAAAGGAATCAAAAGGAAAGAAATACAAATGGTGTGCTGCCCCGCAGTACGGAATCGGGGCGGAGCGTCTCTCGGATCTCAGTCGCCTCTGGCGAGCAGCTTGGGCGGTGGACCTGCGACCGGACCCCGGGCGTCCTGTCCATCACTTCGCGCGGCTTTTAGTCCTGGCCCTGGAGCTTCCCTGGGACAGTCAGGCCGGGGGTTGCTGGGGTTCGTTAGTGGGAGGAGCTGTAGACTGAGTATGCGCGGTCCCTTCTTTTTCCCAGGGGTTCATATGTTTTCTCCAGAGTTTTGCAGATATTTGGGAAGCAGAGTCTCAAATCCGTGCTCCTGTCCCCTTCACTTCCTGGGATGATAATAGATCCCTAAATGTTGAGATCCCTCACCTCCTCCCCCACGCCAACTTCTAATTCACAACATTATAATCAATTAACTATTTGCGTTCCGGCTGCATGTCAAACAGTCCCAATATTTTAATCTTTTTTTGCCAGAGCCATGGAATGCTGTTTTTAAAAGATTTATATTTGTCTGTAGCTGTTTTCATGAGAGGAAAGTGAGAGTAACCATTTAGAACTCGGTTGCATCAAATCTCTAGCCTCTCCCCCTAATCTTTGCTGGATACAACAGCCTATAGGAAGTGCTTTGGGTGGAGGGTCTTTTTGTAAATTTTCCAGGGCGTTTTGTCTTGTCAGCATGGCCCCTCCCTGGATTTGTCACCTCGAAAAGATTTTTTCACTTATTTGTCTCGGTTTTTCAATAGAGGTAAAATGTAGTTGATCAATAGAACTTGAAAGTATAAACTAGTTTCAAAGAGGCAAACAAGACGGTGCATTTTAGAAGAAAATAATATATTCCAGTAGTTCACATTCCATTTGTATAGGATTCTTTCACTCTTTATTCCCGAGCATGTGAAGGAAGTTTTTGAGGTCTGTTCTGTACTTTTGGATGTTTTCAAGTAAATTTCCAGAGCTTAGAGTTTGCAGAGCAGAAGTGAGTGTTCCAGTGTGATTAGACATTTATGAACCAATTTCTTTCCCTGGAAACAATTACCTAACACCTTTTTCTGAAAGGAATAGATATTTGGGGTTTTCTGTTTGAACTCGTCAATAAAAGTTGCTCAGTCGTGTTCAACTGTTTGCGACCCCATGACTATACAGTCCAGGGAATTCTCCAGGCCAAAATACTGGAGTGGGTAGCCTTTCCCTTCTCCAGGAGATCTTCCCAACCCAGGGATGGAACCCAAATCTCCTGCATTGCAGGAGGATTCTTTACCAGCTGAGCCACAAGGGAAGCCTGGCAAATGCTTTACAATTTTTTCCCTTCTTTTCTATGTAAATGCTGGGTTTGAGTAACCTTCTGGACTGTTCACACACTGGGTTTGTGACATTTAAAGTAATATCAACCCTTTTCCAAAGCAACTGCAGCATGGAGCAGAAGCCTGTGGTTGCTGAGCCAAGCTATGGTTCCCTTTGCCTGCACAGGGTGTTAGGGTCCAGAGTCGCCCTTCCCTCAAAGGAACAGAGGACACTCATGATAATGCAAGACACACAGCGAGGTTTATTTCCAGCTAGCTGGGGTCCAAGTGTCTGCCCGACGCAGCGGGTTTCAACAAGGACCCCGAGCACTCAGAGCCAAGGGGTTATATAGCATTTTCAAATCGTGATATTTCTAAATTACCTAACTCACAGGAATTTTCTTTACACACACACACAGCTGTGCATATCTCTATCCTGGTGTCTTAACGAGATAAGTTTATCAGACCTGTTTACCTAATTTTCAGTGTCGTAGCCGCCCACATTCTTGGTACTTAAGATTAACTTGTCTCCCAGGTTTTATCTAGTTCTTCTTTCCTCAAGTCACATACTCAGTAAAAATGGTTTTTCCGGCCTCTAAGATGGCTGTTCTTATGCTAACCCATTCTTACAAGGGAAGTACTTCAAGGCCTGTTGGATCCTTCCTAGAGAACCTCCTTCTGCTGGTGTCCACACCCACCATAGGACTTTATATTGAGAAAAGCTACCGAATCCTGGAACGCTGGGGACACATGAGCACACGGGTTGGAGGTGGGTGGGGCATGATGGAGTTTCTGAGTTTGTAGTTGTGCTTCCTGAGGTCTGGTCATTTTTGAGTTCTATGTTGAAGTTTTGCAAAGTTTTGCATTCAGAATGTAATTGATGCATGTTAGGAAAGTCTGAAGGTCAGGTGTTCTGTCTCGTGGACAAAGGGTTGATGAATTTGGGAGTTCATTTATATGAGAACCTTAAACAGAATCAAGCTCATCATTTCCTTACTTGTGAGAATAGAAGCCTGAGGGAGGGGGACCCTCCATGCTTCTGGGGAAGGAGAGGGCGTGTGGCTGCTCAGTTGTCCCTGCCCTTCTTCACCAGGGACTGACACACTGTAGATGTGACACACGCATCTCAACCAAGAGTGTTTAGAGCCTTTCTGAATGTGGGGTGTGGGTTTTTTTTCAAGTTTTTTTTTTTTTAATAATATGGACCATAAAAGTCTTTATTGAATTTATTACAATATTGCTTCTGTTTTAGGTTTTAAATTTTTTGGCCCTGGCGTGTGGGATCTTAGCTCCCCAACCAGGAATTGAACCCACACCCCCTGTATTGGAAGGTGAACTCAGTGGACCACCAGGGGAGTCCTGGGTGGGGATGGTGTGATTTTTGTTTTTTTCTTTCTGAATTGTAGAAAAGCATACTACATATCTGTGTTGATTCCATTATTTGTGTTTCTTTCCTTTTGATTCCTTTATCATGGAATTTTGCAGCTTTTGAAACTACTTTGTATTGGCTTTTGGGGTTATATGATGTAAGTTGATTGACTTATCTTACAGCACAAGATAAGAAAATTGTGGAACCAAGTAGAATTTTGGTTCCATTTAGGCAAGAGAACCTTAAGATGTAAGAGATATGGGTATTTGAAAGTTCTCAGGTGCTTTTTCCATTTTTAGGTCAGTGTTTATCCTTGTCTCTGGAGAACTTTGACTTCTAAGAGGCTATACTTTTCCTCAGGCAAATGATTTCCTATTTTAATGGATGTGGGGAAAAGGCAGTTGAATTTCTGTTTTCACTGATATGAGGAAAACACCTCAGAGCTTATGGAAATCTTTGAAATTCTTAATATATTTCAGGGCTTAATTGAAACCCCTAATGTATTATTATAATATACTACTCATTCTGTAAATATCTGTGTTAAATATAGTGGAAGGAAGGCTTCCCTGGTGGTGCAGTGGTAAAGAATCCACCTGCCAATGCAGGAGACTTGGGTTCGATCCCTGGCTGGAAATACCCCCAGAGGAGGAAACCCACTGCAATATTCTTGCCTGGGAAATCTTATAGACAGAGGAGCCTGTCAGGCTATAGCTGATATAGAGTGTCCAGACACAACTAAGCAACTGAGTACGCATCATAAAACATATCGCTCTTCTTGGAAAAGATCAAAATTCAAACTTTGAAGTATGATTTCTACTTAATTCATATTGCTTTCATACCATTGTGAAGTTGAAAAATTGTAAGTTGAAGCATCATAAGTTGGGGGCAGTTGATAGAAACTTTTTTTTCCCCCTTGTTGTTTTTGTTAGAAAGGAATTTGTAAATTTTTTTACGGTCTGTGGTTTTATATCTGTTAAATGTTTAAAGGATTAAATCTTGAAGTGATTTCCTATGTGGAAAAGTTTAATTTCAAAAAGCAAAAACTAGGGACTTCCCTAGTAATCCAGGGGCTAAGACTTTGAGTTCCCAATGCAGGGGGCCTGGGTTTGAGCCCAGGTCAGGGAACTAGATCGCACATGCCACAACTAAGACCCAGTGCAACCAAATAAATAAATATTTTAAAAGATTAAAATAAAAAGCAAAAGCTAATTAAAAATAATGATTAATTGTAGGAAAATACAGCATATGTAAATTTCTTATTTTCATTAAGTAATGCATGGGATGAAATTAAAAGACGCTTACTCCTTGGAAGGAAAGTTATGACCAACCTAGATAGCATATTAAAAAGCAGAGACATTACTTTGCCAACCAAGGTCCGTCTAGTCAAGGCTATGGTTTTTCCTGTGGTCATGTATGGATGTGAGAATTGGACTGGGAAGAAAGCTGATCGCTGAAGAATTGATGCTTTTGAACTGTGGTGCTGGAGAAGACTCCTGAGAGTCCCTTGGACTGCAAGGAGATCCAACCAGTCCATTCTAGAGGAGATCAATCCTGGGTGTTCATTGGAAGGACTGATGCTAAAGCTGAAACTGCAATACTTTGGCCACCTCATGCGAAGAGTTGACTCACTGGAAAAGATTCTGATGCTGGGAAGGATTGGGGATGGGAGGAGAAGGGGACAACAGAGAATGAGATGGCTGGATGGCATCACCGACTCGATGGACATGAGTTTGAGTGAACTCCGGGAGTTGGTGATAGACAGGGAGGCCTGGCGTGCTGTGATTCATGGGGTCGCAAAGAATCAGTCACAACTGAGCGACTGAACTGAACTGAACTGAACTGAATGCATGGAAAGGTTGAATAAAAAATTTTTTTTTAAAAAAAATTCCTAATATAAAAAACTTATGGTGTTGGAGAAGACTCTTGAGTCCCTTGGACTGCAAGGAGATTCAACCAGTCCATCCTAAAGGAAATCAGTCCTGAATGTTCATTGGAAGGACTGATGCTGAAGCTGAAACTCCAATACTTTGGCTACCTGATGTGAAGAACTGACTTAATTGAAAAGAGCCTGTTGCTGGCAAAGATTGAAGGTAGGAGGAGAAGGGGACGAAAGAGGATGATATGGTTGGATGGCATCACTGACTCGATGGACATAAGTAAACTCTAGGAGTTGGTGATGGACAGGGAGGTCTGGCATGCTGCAGTCCATGGGGTTGCAAAGAGTCGGACATGACTCAGTGACTGAACTGAACTGAAGATAGGAAACTAACCTACATATCCTGCTCTATTTTGCTCTTATTCCAGCCACCCTGGAGTAGGAAATGGCAACCCACTCCAGTATTCTTGCCTGGAGAATTCCATGGACAGAGGATCCTGGTGGACTACAGTCCATGGGGTCGCAAAGAGTTGGAGACAACTGAGCGAATAACCCTTTGAAATAAGCAGTTTTGATTACTTCCTGATTTCATTTTGTTAGTGTTTCCTTGTATAAAAACAAACCAGTGCGAATGCTTACTGGGTTTGTTCTTATAATGAGCTGTCAGGGGTTCACATATTTGATGTTTGCCTAGTACTATAAGGTAAGTCTCATCCTTCCCTTTTATCCTGGTGCTTCTTACCTGGACAGGCTGATAAGAAAGCCTAGAGGTTCTTGCTTTGTGAGCTGCTGTTTGCTGGGGAGCTTTTCCTATGCCCTGTGCTGACTGCCCCTGTGTAGCATGGTTGACCCCACCAAGCCTGAGTTCTATACACAGAGAACACCGAGTTGGAAGTTTTGGTAATTCCTTATTGTTTCTGAGTAGGAGTATGGGAATTAGGCCTTTGTTAAACTAGTGCTCAGTCAATGTGTTGGCTGGAACCTGCCTGTGTTTTTAAGTAAAAATGTAACTGAGGCTGGGATTGCCTGCTCTTAGGAGAGGAAAAGCCTGATTATATCCTGTGAATGAGGTGAGCCCTTCAGATGGTCACTGCTTAAAGAGCAGTTATTTCAGAGAAAAAGCATTTGGAAAAGGTGGCCACTAGGTGGCAGGCTGAGCCCACGCCTAATAGCAGAGGGCTCAGTAGTCAGTCCGGAGAAGGCAATGGCAAGGCACTCCAGTACTCTTGCCTAGAAAATCCCATGGATGGAGGAGCCTGGTAGGCTGCAGTCTGTGGGGTCGCTACAAGTCAGACATGACTGAGCGACTTCACTTTCCCTTTTCACTTTCACACATTGGAGAAGGAAATGGCGACCCACTCCAGTGTTCTTGCCTGGAGAATCCCAGGGACGGGGGAGCCTGGTGGGCTGCCGTCTATGGGGTCACACAGAGTCGGACACGACTGAAGTGACTTAGCAGCAGCAGCAGCAGCAGCAGTCAGTCAGTCAGTCACAGACACTTTGTGACCTCATGGACTGTAGCCCGCTAGGCTCTTCTTTTCATGAGATTCTCCAGACAGGAATACTGGAGTGGTTGTCATTTCCTCCTCCAGGGAATCTTCCTGAGCCAGGAATCGTACCTGCATCTCCCGTGTCTCCTGCTTTGCAGGCAGATTCTTTTACCTTTGAGCCACTGGGGAAGCCCTTCACCAGAACTTTTATGTACATCTGCTGCTGCCCCGCCTCTACTGCAGCAAAGCTCCTGACCCTCTGAGTTAGGGGGACAAAACACATACACAGCAAAGGGATTAGTTCAAACCAGTTTAAGCCTGGGGTGCTTAAACTCTATAAAATAACCAGTTATCATGGAGGAGGTCTCTGATCCTGATCCTGCACTAGTGTGCACCTCTCTGGAAGCAAACATTTATGAATGCCAGGGTAGAGAGGACACACTCTTTTCTGGGACTTAACACATTATTGGGGTTTCCCTGAAAGAGGAGAGTGAAAAGGTTGGCTTGAAGCTCAGCATTCAGAAAACAAAGATCATGGCATCTGGTCCCATCACTTCATGGGAAATAGATGGAAAAACAGTGGAAATAGTGTCAGACTTTATTTTTTTGGGCTCCAAAATCACTGCAGATGCTGATTGCAGCCATGAAATTAAAAGACGCTTACTCCTTGGAAGGAATGTTATGACCAACCTTGATAATATATTAAAAAGCAGAGACATTACTTTGCCAACAAAGGTCCGTCTAGTCAAGGCTATGGTTTTTCCCGTGGTCATGTATGGATGTGAGAGTTGGACTGTGAAGAAAGCTGATCGCCGAAGAATTGATGCTTTTGAACTGTGGTGTTGGAGAAGACTCTTGAGAGTCCCTTGTACTGCAAGGAGATCCAACCAGTCCATTCTAAGGGAGATCGATCCTGGGTGTTCATTGGAAGGACTGATGCTAAAGCTGAAACTGCAATACTTTGGCCATCTCATGCGACGAGTTGACTCACTGGAAAAGACTCTGATGCTGGGAAAGGTTGGGGGTGGGAGGAGAAGGGGACGACGGAGAATGAGATGGCTGGATGGCATCACCGACTCTGTGGACATGAGTTTGAGTGAACTCCGGGAGTTGGTGATGGACAGGGAGGCCTGGTGTGCTGTGATTCATGGGGTCGCGGAGAGTCGGACACTACTGAGCGACTGAACTGAACTGAACTGGTACCTCAGCTGGTAAAGAATCTGCCTGCAGTGTGGGAGACCTGGGCTCGATCCCTGGGTTGGGAAGATCCCCTGGAGGAGGGCATGGGAACCCACTCTAGTATTCTTGCTTGGAGAATCCCCATGGACAGGGGAGCCCAGTAGGCTGTAGTCCATTGTGTCGCAAAGCGTCGGACACGACTGAGCAACTAAATACAGCAGCACATACAGCATAACCCATTATTGACCAGGGTATTCTTGCAGAAACTAACACTTGTGGCGTTAATGCTTCTCTAGTCAATAATGTGTTAAAATGTAATCTAGGGAAGAACAGGAGAGAAGGAACAAAAGGAAAAAGATATTGAAAAAGGTCCACAATTTTTCAGTTGGAAATACAAAACGCACTAAAAGAATTTACAGGAGTTTCCCTGGTGGCACAGTGGTTAAGACTGTGCTCCCAATATGTGTGTGTGTATTGGGGAGTGGTGGGCTGGGTTCGACCCCTGGTCAGAGAACTAGATCTTGCATGCCACAACTAAGACCCTGCATAGTCAAACACACACACACACACACATATGTATATTTTAATAAGAATTTACATAGCTAAAAAGATGAAAAGGACAATCCTTGCCTTTTGGACCTCTAGAATGTAGGTTGTTTTTTGTTTGTTTTTGTTTGTTTTTTTCCTTTGTTTGTTTGGTTTTATTATGTTTTTTAGCTGCAGCCTGCAGGATCTTAGTTCCCCCACCAGGGATCAAACCCATACCCCTGCATTGGGATCACAGTCTTAACCACTGGACCACCAGGCAAGTCCCCAAAACTTAGGTTTAGAATCAGTGTTACTGTCTCCTATAATGAAAGAATTTACAAACCTTCCTATAGTTACTCACTGCAAGGTCTCGTATTTGTTGTACTTAAATTTATACTGCATGATCTTAGAGGAACTGCTGAATATAATATAGAGGACATATTGGTATACTTCAGAACCCTGCCTGTCCTTATGATCACAGCGTCCATTGTTGTAAAATATCCGGTAGTGAGCAGGAAAGCTCTGAACCAGTAAATCATACAAATTAAGTTCTTGCTACTTCCAAATTGCCTTCACAAAATGAAATTCCATGGTCCTTATGCCTTAGTTAAATTAGTGATATGGTCCAGTACAAGTTAAAAAGGGCTTTTGAGGATTGAAAAGTGTTGTTAGAAACCTTTAATTTTGGGATTATGTAAATTTGCAGTTATCCCCAGTGCTTCTACTTTGAACAGACTCATTTGACCTGTTCTTAAGCCTAGAAAGAGTTACAGACACCTCACAGTGGAATGCCACAGTCTTGAGGCTGTTGTCCTAGCAAGTAAACCCCTTATTCCCAGTCTCCAACGTTGTGGAAATGACTGACTCCATCCACTCAGCAGCTGCTGAACATTCTACTTTCACAGATTTGGCTAAGTCTGTTCTGTTCAGTGTCTGTTTCAGCAGCCCGTCATCTGCATTTGGCCTTCTCCTCTGAAGGGACATGGATAGCTTTACCTGGTTACCCTGGGGGAACCTCGGCACCATTGCCACTGCATGCAGCCTCAGCGGGTAGGGTCTGTCCTGCATCCACTTTGTGCCATGAGCAGAGGGGTGACGTGGCATTAATGACATCTCTTCTGAGGAAGTTCATTTGACATTTAGGACATCAGATCAGATCAGATCAGATCAGTCGCTCAGTCGTGTCCGACTCTCCGCGACCCCATGAATCACAGCACGCCAGGCCTCCCTGTCCATCACCAACTCCCGGAGCTCACTCAAACTCATGTCCACAGAGTCGGCGATGCCATCCAGCCATCTCACTCTCCGTCGTCCCCTTCTCCTCCCGCCCCCAACCTTTCCCAGCATCAGAGTCTTTTCCAGTGAGTCAACTCGTCGCATGAGGTGGCCAAAGTATTGCAGCTTCAGCTTTAGCATCAGTACATACGATATTGAAAAAGGAGGGTTTGTTTGGATGGGCATTGCTTCAAACATATGAGGCCTTTCCTCAAGGAACTTCATTTATGTTGATATTTTTTATTTTCTCATAACCAGCAGTGCCAGATAATCAGACAGGTTTCTGACCATAGGTAATATTTATGGGCTCCTTCTTCCAGAAAAAACAAACAAACAAACAAACATATGAGGCCTGGATATCCTTTAATGGATGCATTTAAAAAAATAATAAACAGAAGGCTTCCCCCTTCCTGATACCATGAAGAAATAGCAGTAGTCCCTCTCAGCACCCACAACATTGTCTAGATTTCCTAGATGTTTTGGAAGCAACAAATCCCTTGTTTACAAGTTTATTGGAGTGCATTTATGCTGTTACTTGCAAATTGGGCCACCTTGAACCGAAATTCCCTACTACAAAAGGCTCGAAACTGTTCAATTTGCCTTACAAAAAGCACACCACAGGGGCTTCAGTACCTACCTCATATACCTCCTGGTTACCCATGATGCCTTACATTGTAATTTCTGTCTCTCTCTCTTTTTAAAATTTTATTTATTTATTTTTGGCCTCACTGGGTCTTCATTGCTGCATAAGTGGTTGTGGCAAATGGGGGTTACTCTCTAGTTGCAGTGGTCAGGCTTCTCATTGCAGTGACTTCTCTTGTTGTGGAGCACAGGCTCTAGGGTGCGTGGGCTTCAGAAATCGTGGTGCAGGGGCTTAGTTACTCTGTGGCATGTGGAATCTTCCCAGACCAGGGATTGAATCTGTGTCCCTTGCATTGGCAGGCAGATTTTTTAACCTATTGGACCACCTGAGAAGTCCTCTCTCTTATCTTAGTAATGATCACAAGATATTTATCAGTTTCATTAATCATGTCAGAGAACCAGAGAACCAGCTCTCTAATTGCAGTGCACAGGCTTCTCATTGTGGTGGCTTCTCTTGTTGCAGAGCATAGGATCTAAGTGCATGGGCTTCAGTAGTTGTGGCTCACGGGCTTAGTTACTCCATAGTATGCGGAGATTCCTGTTTTAGAGGAGTAAACCTTTCATAGTCTATTGGGAGCATGTGATATCATCAGCTGAGGAATTCCTGTGCTCAGGGATATAGCTGCTGTGTTGCACTTAGTTGTTCAGTCGTGTCCAACGCTTTGTGACCCGGTGGACTGTAGCCTGCCAGGCTCCTCTGTCCATGGGATTTCCAGGCAAGAATACTGGAGTGGGTGGCCATTTCCTTCTCCAGGGGATTTTCCTGACCCAGGATTTGAATCCATGTCTCCTGTGTCTCCTGCGTTGCAGGTGGATTCTTTACCACTGAGCCATCAGGGAAGCCCAGGGATTGAGCTGTCATGCTCCTTTACTCCCTAGGGGAGCTTGGATGCAACTGTATGTAGGAGGGCAGCCTCTAGAGTGGCTACTCAGGAAACAACTTCCTCCTGAATGGAAAATGATTTTTTGTTCTTTTGGAGGAAAGTACTGCTGACACCTTTATATAATGTATCACGGACAAATCCACCATCTGACTGTTATGGACTAGAAGAAGCTCCCTTGCAATCTTCAGCTTCTTAACTTAAAAAAATAATTTGGCTGCATCAGGTCTCAGATGTGGCAAGTGAGACCCTCGTTGAGTCATGCAGGACGATTTGTTGCTGTGTATGGGCTCTCTTGTGGCGTTTGGGCTCCAGAGCACACAGGCTCAGGGGTTACGGAGTGAGCCCAGTTGCTTTGCAGCATGTGGGATCCTAGTTCCCTGACCAGGGATTGAATCCGCATCACTTGCATTGCAAGACAGACTCTGGATCACTGGACCACCAGGGGAGTCTCATTAACTTTTGAAAAAGTGTCAGCAGGGCCCAGGAGAGATTATTGTGGTTCTGTGGGAAACACTTTTTTGGTATGTTATTATCTCTGTGTGTGTGTGTACCAAAAATTGGCTGGAAACAGTTTTGATGTACACAAACATAGGGAATTTATAATCTTAAGTTTTTATGCCTTCTTCCTCATGTCTGAGCTCTAAGTTACAAATAACCTTCTAACCTGTCAAATTGAACAAAGAGAAAAAGAAAGAACTGGGTTTGTGATAAATATTACTCAAAGTGGAAGCTGTGTTTTTCTGCAAGAATATTTTCATTCTAAGTTAGCAGCATCTGATTACTTCTAAGGGCTTGGAATACTTTAGGACAAAATGACCAGCTGGACCTTGTTAAAAGTTGGATGCCACAGGCCTCCTGAACTCTCGTATTTGGTGATGGGAATAGAACGCTATGTTTTTATTCATTTTACCTTCATACAGACTTGAGCCTCTCTCATGGAATGTGTAGATGGTGGGTAGTAAAGAAGGAGAGGAAGGAGTTTTTCTCTCAACAAGTGGGTGATCTTGAATTGATAATATTTGTTTCATTTGTGTAGTATTTCTGCCATTTCTCAACACACTGTGGACCCTGCCACTAGATAGCAACAGATTTGTAATGTGGGGCTTCCCTGGTGGCTCAGTGGTAAAGAATCCAGCTGCCAAAGCAGGAGACACGAGTTTGATCTCTGATGCAGAAAGATCCTACATGCCTCGGAGCAGCTAAGCCCATGTGCCACCACTGCTGAGCCCATGTGCAGCAACTACTGAAGCCCATGGCCCTAGAACCTGTGCTCCACAACAAGAGAAGCCACCTCAGTGAGAAGCCTGAGCACTGCAACTAGAGAGTAGCCCCCACTTGCCACAACTAGAGAAAAGCCCACACAGCAACGAAGACCTACTGTAGGCAAAAATAAATAAAACAGACTTGTAATGTGATCACAGTAAAATTATGTAAGGATTTTTCACATGTTTATGATACTGTTAAATTCACGAGGAAGTAAGCATGGACAGAGAGTTTCTAATGAACAAGTCAAAAATACATAAATGGGAAATAACAGAGTCATAAGTAACCCTCCTATAAGTGGAGTATGGATGTACAGAGCTGTCAGTCTCACTCATCCTACTGTACACATATATGGGATGTTTTAGGACTCAGTGGTCTTTGAGGATGTGACTGTGAACTTCACCCTGGAAAAGTGGGCTTTACTGGATTTTTCACAGAAGAAACTCGACAGAGATGTGATGGGGGAAACCTTCAGGAACCTGGCCTCAGTAGATAAGGATGACAATTGACCTTCACCTTGTCAAAGGACATGTTTTTCTGCCCATCAGTATTTTTCTAAGAGGTGGAATGTGTAAAGGGAGGACATTGGTAAATAAATAAATTAGGTATTGTCACAGCTCATAGTAGAACTAGAGTCTACTGATTTTTCTATAACTTCTAACACTTAGGAACAACATGGGAAGATCATGACATTGAAGATCAGTACAGAAATCAGGGGAGAAAATGAAGGTGAGTGGCATTCACAGTAGAAAGCAGTATTTCACATGAGAATTATGTCATTGTACAATATTTTAAAAAGAAACAAGGTAATCCATGCTTCAAATGTATTGCTCCTCAAAATTTTCACCAAATTACTTTCTTATATATGATATAATGTTCAGTGTTTGCAAAATAGTTCACTTGGAAACAGAATTAATAAGTCCTATATATAAATATCACCATTTTGGTGAGTCCTCTTGTGGAGTACTAGGTATATTCAATTTAGAACAATTCACATGTGATAGAAAAAACCTATGCTTTTGCTATAAATTGTAAAAGTGTAGCCAAAGCATTTTTAATAAATATGAAATCATTAACAAAGAGATCATTAATACTTCCTTTTTATTTTTTTTTGCAGAAGTCAGAAGGCAGAGAGAATCTGTGAAGGTAAAGAGGATAGTCCCTGTGATAAAATGTCAAGCTTATTTCAAATTGCAATCTGAACAAGAAAACTCTTATCAGAGTAAGACCATGGGGACACAAACCATGTGGAAAAGACCTCATGCATCATTCCTCCCATAATAAGTCCACCAGAAGTCACATTGAACACAAGCCATATGAGTATCAGGAAAATGGAGAGAATAAATGCAATGTATGTGGGAAAGCCTTTAGTTACCTGCAGTGTTTTGAAAAACATAAAAGAAATTACAGTGGAGAGAAAACCTATAAATGTAAGAAATGTGGGAAAGCCTTCATATGGCTCAGAACTTTGCAAAGACACTTGTTAACACATAGTGAGTGTGCCTCTTGTAAGTATAAATCCTGTGGGAAAACTTATAGTTCTTCAGCTTCACTTCAGAAACATGAAAGAACCCACACTGGGGAGAAATCTTATAAATGTAAATGTTGTGGAAAAGCCTATAGATATTATCAACCTTTCTGAACACAAAAGAGGACTCATACAGGAGAAAAATCCTACGAATGTAGAAAATGTAGTAAAGCATTCAGTTGTCTCAGTTCACTCTGAATACATGAAAAAACTCATACCAGAAGGAAACCTTATGACTGTAAACAATGTGGTAAAACCTTCAGATACTACCCCTCCTTCAAAACACAAAAGAGTTCACACAGGAGAGAAATCCTATGAATGTAAGTCATGTGGTAAGACTTTCAGTTCTAACATAGATTTCCGAACACATAAAAGAAATCACAATGAAGAAAAACCCTACCAATGCAAAAATGTGGTAAAGCCTTCAGTTGTCCCAGTTCTTTTGGGAAACATCAAAGAATTCATACTGGGGAAAAACCTTATGAATGTTAAGGAATGTGGAAAAGCCTTTAGAGCTCTTGCAAGCCTTCATGTGCACTTGATCACTCATACTGGAGTTGGACCTTATAAGTGTAAGCAGTGTGGGAAAGCATCTATTTCCCCCAGTTCATTTCAAATGCACCAAAGGAGTCACACTGGAGAGAGACCCTATGAATGTAAACAGTGTGGCAAAACCTTCAAGTATTACCCCTCCTTTCAAAAACATGAAAGAACCCACCCTGGAGACAAACCTTATGAATATAGGGAGTGTGGAGGAGCTTTTAGTTGTTCAATCTCACTTTGAATACATGAAAGAACACACACTGGAGAGAAACTCTATGAATGTAACCAGTGTGGAAAAACCTGCAGAGGTTATACTTCCTTAGAAATGCACCGAAGAATTAATATTCTACTAATGTAAACAATGGAAAAGCCCTCAGATGTTGTTAAGTTTTCAAAGACATGAGAGAAATCACACTGGAGAAAAACCCTACGAGTATAAAAAATGTCATAAAGTGTTCAGGTGTCCCAGTTATCTTCAAACATGTGAAAGAACTCACACTAGAGAAAAACCCTATGAGTGTAAACAATGCGGTAAAGCCTACAGAGGATATGGTTCCTTACAAACCCATGAAAGGACTCACACAGGAGAGAAACCCTATGCATGTACAGAATGTGGAAAAACTTTCAGGTGGTACCAGAGTTTTCAAAGACATGAGAGAACTCACACTGGAGAGAAACCCTATGAATGTAAAGAATGCGGGAAAGCCTTCAATCATCCCACTTCCTTCCGAAGGCATGAAAGGACTCACCTCACAGGGTAAAACACCTTGACTGTAAAGAGTGTGGGAAAAACTCCAGTTGGTCTTCATCATTAAATGTTAAAACTCCCACCAGAAATTACTCCCACCAGAAATAATAATAATGTTACTCATGTGAGTAACATGAGAACTCATAGCTTGATGAAAATTAATCTGGGTATAATGTTCCAGAGAGCCAAAGAATTGATGCTTTTGAACTATGGTGTTGGAGAAAACTCTTGAGAGTCCCTTGGACTGCAAGGAGATCCAACCAGTCCATCCTAAAGGAGGTTGGTCCTTGGTGTTCATTGGAAGGACTGATGTTGAAGCTGAAACTCCAGTACTTTGGCCACCTGATGCTAAGAGCTGACTCTTTTGAAAAGACCCTGATACTGGGAAAGATTGAGGGCAGGAGGAGAAGGGGACGACAGACAATGAGATGGTTGGATGGCATCACTGACTCACTGGACATGGGTTTGGGTGAACTCTGAGAGTTGGTGATGGACAGGGAGGCCTGGCATGCATGGGGTCACAAAGAGTCAGACACGACTGAGCGACTGAACTGAACTGAATGTTCCAGAAAACTTTCAACCACAAAAGAATTGTTAACAGGTTGTAAATATATTGGGTTTATCAAGCCTCTTTCTTAAACGACATCACTAGAGTGTGAGTTTCTACTAGTTAGTTTTATACATGAGTATTGGGGTGATATAATTCTGCAAGTCATCTTTCAACAGTAGTTGTTCAGTTCCTCAGTCATGTCTGGTTCTTTGCGACTATAGCCCACTAGGCTCCTCTGTCCTTGGAATTTCCTAGGCAAGAATACTGGAGTCTGTTGCTCCAGGGGAATCTTCCCGACCCAGCAATCGAACCTGTGGCTCCTGCACTGGCAGGTGCATTCTTTACCACTGGGCCACCAGAGAAGCCAGTCAACAGTAGTACATGAGATTAAAAGGTAGTGCTTTTCCTTTGAATCAGTTAATATTTTCTCTCTCCATTTGAAAGTCTATTGGATCCATGGGTGAATTGAAATGTATATCTGATGCGTGTGTAGTCAGGTTTCATTTTTTATAATTTTATTCTGTATTAAGAAGCAATTGGAAAATTTGGTCATTTGTTGGGATTTTCCTACAGGATATCTGGATTCTGGACAATTCCTGGATGTCTTTATAGTCTGTTTTCTGTGTTTTCTCTTTAACAACAAAGCTCCTTTTTTGGGAGTTTCATGTGAATAATTGTTTTTATATTTGGACCTTTGCTTGTTGTCCTTCCTCTGACTGGTATTTGGTGACTAGATTTCGAGAAGAGAGACCTGTGATGGGACAGATATCTGATTCTCTATGTAATGTTAGAAACAAAATTTTCTAGCATCCATCTTATTTATGGTTCTATGGTAGAATTCACTGATAGCCTTACTTGCATGGGATTTGGAAAGCAGAAGCAAACAAGGCATTAGTCAGAGTTTGGAGGCACCATACATGAAGAGAGACGCCCATATATGGGCTTCCCTTGTGGCTCAGCTGGTAAAGAATTCTCCCACAATGTGGGAGACCTGGGTTCAATCCCTGGGTTGGGACGATCCCCTAGAGAAGGGAATGGGCTACCCACTTCAGTATTCTGGCCTGGAGAATTCCATGGACTGTGTAGTCCATGGTGTGTCGCAAAGAGTCAGACACAACTGAGTGACTTTCACTTAAGGATACTATCTTTTAGCCCATCATTTTGGATTCTTTGACCTTCCAATCAAGAGTACCTCAAAACCACCAACAGTGTTTGTTTTCCATTTTTGTAGAGCTGTAGGTTTCCACTAATGTCTTCCCAAGATCCACATCAAAGATCCACCGGAATTGGGATTTTTCTGTCAGGCTTCTTGTGTCCACCAAGAAGCTACTTTGGATTTTACTGTTTGGGAGTATTGTCTGATTCCACTTTTCTCTAGATTATATCCATTTAAAGTCTAAAGTGTTTAACAAACACTTTATGCTGTTAATGGTGCTAGCGAGTGTGTTTTCCTGATTCACCACGACACCTACAGTGGTTCAGTGAAAAAACAAGGGAGTTTGTTTCTTTACTGCATTGTACATTGGCTGCCTTCACCTGATCTTTTATTTCTGAAAATAAACTCCTTCCTTGTGTTGGTGTGTCCTGTTCTTGTAGTTGACTATAATCGCTCAATATGTTTTAAATTATGTTTGTATGTAAGAAGTCTGTGAGTTTCTTTACCACAGGAATGCTTTGGTAGTTGTTTCATAGAAACATTTTATTAACTATTCTCTAAACCATCACATGCTAACAAACACTGTGTTTTTAATTTCTTGAGAGGATATATGAAAATGACCCATTATAATGATCAATTTTCAGGTAAACTTTGTAATTTTCTTCCTTTGTTCATTATATTTTATAAGTCAAGATTATGTCCATATGAATCCAGGTGTTTTTTCTGCCAAGAAATTTTTCTGTTTTTTCTTTTTAGTTTTAATTTTTTTCATGTAGCTAATTTCTTAATTGTTCTTAATACCCAGAATCAGGTGGGGTTTTTTTTTTTTTTTTAGTTTGTTTGTTTTTTGGCTGTGCTATACAGCATGCAGGATCTTAGTTCCTGGACCAGGGATCGAACCTGGGCCTTCTGCACTGGGAGCATGGAGTCCTAGTCACTGGACCACCAGGCAAGTCTGGGATTTACAGTTTCTGAGAGTGAGGTATTAAACAGTAAAAGAGCATCTACAGTATTAGCATCATGCCTGGTATGCTTCAAGCTGTGTGTTGGGGAGTCTCTGCTTTAACCATTCAGTTAGATTCAGTGCAGAAAAAAATGAAAAAAGGGACTGTCTTTATTATTTTTTCTCTCAGATCTTTCCCCTGAGTTTTATTCATCTTTAAATCCAAAGTAGACTCTATCTCTCTAGAGTTTGCTGCCACTCTGGGATTCAGTCTTCCCAGATACCAAGTCCCAGGGCTGACTGCAGAATCGTGGCTGACCCACTCATTCCTCTTAGTCTATTTCCCACCTTGGAGGACCTGTGATGAAGGAGAGGAGTCAGTGAACATCCTGGTGAATCTGAACATCAGAGACTAAAGTAGTTCACAAGGAACTTGAGACTGCCAGGGCTTTGGGGAAGGGGGTGCAGAACATGGAGGAATAGAGATGGGGTGATATCTGCCCAGGAGTCAAGGAGAGAGGTGTTCAGGGGGAGACTAGGAAGGTAAACCTCACTTAAGTGGGATGTTGATTTTGTTCGTCTGTGCCTATTTCACCAATCCTGGTGTCCCTGAGGGTGTGAAACCATCAGACAGAAGTTGCAGTTGTCTTCACGACATAACGAAGGGGAGACCTTTTCTCTCAGTCCACTGTGAACCAGGCCAAGAAAGGCCTGAAGGTTGTGTCCAACCAACGTGGTTTATTTCTGTTCCAACCAACCTCCTTTGGAACCCGTCTGGGAAAAGGGGACTTGAGCAGGTGTCACTGCAGCTTCCTCAGATCCAGGTGTGGCAGGTAACAGCCCATGCTATTGGGCTGGTGTTGTTGAACCTCATACTCTGCCTCCTTCTTCCGCTGGTGGACAGTGACCTGCGAGGGTGAACAGAGGGCTCAGAATGGACCAGTCATCTACCCAACTATGGGAGGCTACAGGCCAAGGATATGGCCACAACCACAGAGACCTGCTCTTCCTGTGTGTCTCTCTTCCTGTTTTCTCTTTTTCTCTTAATTTTCTCTCAGTCTCTCCTTTCCCCCTCTTTTTCTTCTTTCTTCCCTTTAACTCTCCATTTTTTCCCTACCATTTTCTCTCTGATGGCCCCTTCATTTTTTTATCTTTAAAAAAAATTTGGTTTTTTGTTTCTTTTTTCTGATATCCCCTTCATATCTTGTCTCCTTCCCCTAACCCCAGCTTAACTGATATTCAGTAAATTGCATATATTTTTCAAAATGTTTAAAGTTTATTAGAATTAGACATCTTTCAAAGAATAAGTATGTAGTCTTTTTTTTTTTTTCCATTTACTTGAAATGTGATCAGTAGTGTGCATGGTGGGTTCATTAGCTTTCAGCATCTGCTTGTAAACTTGGAATCAAATAACAGAAGGAATATGTATTCCAAGTTATATATATATGTTTTAAATTATTGGATCATGGTGGTCTAGCTGCTAAGTCATGTCTGACTCTTGTGACCCCATGGACTGTAGCCTGCTAAACTCCTCTGTCCGTGGTATTCTCCAGGCAAGAGTACTGGAGTGGGTTGCCATTTCCTTCTCCAGGGGATCTTCCTGACCCGAAGTTTGCCTCGGTCTCCTGAATTGCAGGCAGATTCTTTACTGACTGAGCTACAAGGGAAGCCCCTATTGGACCATAATTGTTAACAAATACTGGTTGTCTATATCAGTCAGTTTTAGTAATATTAATACTGTCTTTAAAATTTTCCTTTACCTTTTTTCATACTCTGATCATTTAGTGATATGTGACAGTACTTTGGACAGGGAGGCCTGGCGTGCTGTGATTCATGGGGTCGCGGAGAGTCGGACACGACTGAGCGACTGAACTGAACTGAACTGAACTGACAGTACTTTAAAAAATTATTTATTTATGGCTGTGCTTGGTCTTTGTTGCTGTGTATGGGATTTCTCTAGTTGTGGTGAGTGGGAGTTAGGGCTGCTCTCTAATTGTAGTGCATGGGCTTCTCATTGTGGGGGCTTCTTGTAGCTCTTGAGCTCTAGAACTCAGACTGAGTAGTCGTGGTACATGGGCTTTGTTGCTCTGTGGTGTGTGGGATCTTCCCTGACTGGGGGTTGGACCCATGTCCCCTGCATTGGCAGATGGAATCTTAACCACTGGACCACCAGAAGTCCTGCAGCATTATTTTTTTAATCAACTCACTTTACTAAAGAAAATAAAAATGCTAAATATTTTAGCTTTTGAACAAAATCATGTAAGCTTTTACATTATTAGGAAAATTGTATTATTCAATATTTTCTATTATTGTAAAAATTATACCGACTTCCGTTTCTAGTAATACATCACTGAGTAATTTGGACTAAATTTATTATAAAGATAGCTAGAAAACTTAGACAGAATGAAAAAATGCCTATTTGAAAACTTTGGAGAACAAATAATGTTACTAGACTGGGATATATAAGATGATGGAGGTCCTGAGAAGGATCCTATTCTTAGGTAAACTGTATACATTTAAAGTGAATGATTTGATGTTTGGATTATAAACTTATTGAACCATCCCTGTAATCAAAATAAGGAATGCTCATTATTCCTCCAGTTTCCCTCATGTTCTTTTGTAATTCTTTCTCCCCTGCTGTTTACAAACACATTATTCCCAGACAACCACTGGTCTGATTTCTATCTTCAGAGATTAATAAGTATTTTCCAGAGTTTGTTTATAAATGGAATCTGACAATAAGTATTCTTTTTCCTCTAACTTCTTTCATTCAGGATATTCAAATTCAAATTATTTTGAGATTTATCATTGTATATGTTAATAATCCAGTATTATTGCTAAACAGTATTGAATTGTGAGAATATACCACACTTTGTTTACCCATTCACCTGTTGATGGACTTCTTGGTTTGTTTTTTAGTTTTTGGCTAGTGCAAGTATTATTATGAACATTTGTGTACAAGTCTTTGTATAGATATGTGTTTTAATTTCTCTTAGACAAATTCCTAGGAGGGAATGGTTGCACAGATATATATAACTTTGAAAATTTATTTTTAATTGAAGTATAGTTGATTTACAATGTTGTGTTTGTTTCTGCTGTACAGCAAAGTGACTTAGTTATATACATATATATGTATAGTTTAAAAATATTCTTTTCTATATTATGGTTTATCCCAGGATACTGGATACAGTTCCTGTGTTAAACAGTAAGATTTTGTTGTTTATCCATTCTATATGTAATACTGTGTGACTACTAACCCCAATGTGACATTTACTTATTTTTACTGTAATTGCTCTACAGTGTTATGTTAGTTTTAGGCATGCAGCAAAGTGAGTCAACTATATATATACATATATCCACTCCTTTTTAGATTTCCTTCCCATTTAGTGGAGAAGGGAATGGCAGTCCACTCCAGTATTCTTGCCTGGAGAATTCCATGGACAGAGGAGCTTGGCGGGGCTACAGTCCATGGGGTCATAAAGAGTGGGACATGACTGAAGCGACAAACACTTTCACTTTCCCATTTAGGTCACCACAGAGCACCCAGTGTAACTTTTAAAGATGCATCCAAGCTATTTTTCACCAGCACTATAGGAGAGTTCCAGTTGCTTCATATCTTCACCAACACTTGTTCTCGTCATTTTGATTTTAACCCTTCTCGTGCATAGTGGTGTCTCATTATAACTTGCATTTACATTTCCCCAGTGACAAACGTTGTTAAGAAAAGGAAAAGGCAAACCCCTTACAGACTAGGAGAAAATATCTGCAAAACACATCCCCAGCAGAGGACACGTCCTTATAATATATAAAAAGCTCTTACAACCTGATAGTAAGATGACAACACCTCCTTGCTTACCAAGAAAAAAATGATCAGGCCCATGATGAGCACCAGGAGTCCTGCCAGGCAGATGAGGATGATGGCCCAGAAGGGGAGGTCTGGGGAGACAAGTCCTGGTGTGAGACACCATCTATCATTCTGCCAGGGCCCCTGCTTCTGCCTCCCGCTTCCCCCCACCACTGACCCCAACTGTGCCTCAGAAATCCCAGTCTTGGGTTGATCAACTTTCATCATCATCCAATACCCTGGGTATGTGGTTCTTTTCAATGAGGCAAAGAACCAGAATATTCCCTCTCCACCCTGGGCTACAGCATCTTTGAGGCTTACCAGAATTTTCAGTCACGACATCGTTTCTGTTGGGAGAATACCCTGAAAGTGGATGAAATGGAGAACACATGTGAGTGTGTTTTACTTTTTTAAATAAAACTTTTCAAATATACACAAATAGAACCACATCATAAACATCCATCATCTAGAAGTAAAAATATTTATTTGATCCAGTTAAAACAATATTATTTGTTGTTTAGTCACTAAGTCGTGTCTGACTCTTTGTGACCCGATGGACTGTAGCCCACCAGGCTCCTATGGACAGAGAAGCTTGGTGGGCTACAGTCCGTGGGATTTTCTAGGCAAGAATACTGGAGTGGGTTGCCATTTCCTTCTCCAGGGGATCTTCCCCACCCAGGGATTGAACCTGAGTCTCTTCCATTGGCAGACAGATTCTTTACCACTAAGCTACCAAGAAAGCCACAAACAATATCATACCTAGCATATAACTACTTGGCTTCCCAGGTGACGCTAGTGTAAAGAACCTTCCTGCCAATGCAGGAGATGGAAGTGATGGGGGTTTGATTCCTGGGTCAGGAAGATCCCCTGGAGAGAGGTACGACCATCCACTCCAGTATTCTTGCCTGGAGAATCCCACTGACAGAGGAACCTGGAGGGCTATAATCCACAGAGTCGCAGAGTCTGACATGACTGAAATGACTTAATATGCACACACGTATGTATTAACACTTGCCACACTTGTTTCATACCATAATTCCATTGAAATATTAAAGCCATGTAGACATAATAATGTTTCACCCCATTTTAGTTTGCATCACTGGAAAGTGAGGATACTTTACTACATAATAACAAAGCCACAATCACACTACAAGAGTGTGATATTTCAAATCATACCTCTGGGAATGGACGGATGACTGGTGATGGACTGAACTGTCTTATGCTAGTGGAGGGGAGAATGGGTCATAGGAGTTGACAAGACCATGGGATCTCTCTAAATTTATAAATTCCTACTCAAAAGCCCTCTGCCTATGAACACATTCACTCCCTTTTCCCTTTACTGAGTTTTTTTAATACTTATTTTCCAGGATTCACCTAGACTGTAATTTCTTCCAGGAAGCCTTCTGATTACCACTCCTAAGTGTGGATTGGTTCATATCAAATAATTCATTGTTTTCAGAGCCTATTCTTGTTATTTCCAACTGCAACATAAACTATATGAGAACTGATTAGCACTGACTGGCAGAGAGTTGTAGGCCCTCCTTGCTTGTACAACCTCTCCCTAGCCAAAATCTTTTTTCTTTTTAATTTTATTTATTTCTGATTTTAATTGAAGTATTCTTTTTTTTTTATTGGAGTAAAATTGCTTTATAATGTTGTATTAGTTTCTGCCTTACAACGAAATGAATCAACCATAAATATATGTATATGGCCTCCTCCCTCTTGTCCCATCTCTCCTCCCCAGGCAAATTCTTAAGATGTGCTGTGTGATATAAGCAGCAACAAGTGCCTTTTTAAAATTAATTTTAATGAAGTAAAGTTTAAAAAAATCTGGTACTCTGTACTATTAAAATTCAGTAACCATAAAAGCCAGTCACAATAAGTGAAAGTGAAAGTCGCTCAGTCGTGTCTGACTCTTTGTGACTCCATGGAATTCTCCAGGCCAGAATATGGGAGTGGGTAACATTTTCCTTCTCCAAGGGATCTTCCCAACCCAGGGATTGACCCAGGTCTCCTACATTGCAGGTGGATTCTTTACCAGCTGAGCCACCAGGGAAGTTCAACAATACTGGAGTGGGTAGTCTACCCTACCCCTTCTCCAGCAGATCTTCCTGACCCGGGAATCAAACCAGGGTCTTCTGCGTTACAGGCAGATTCTTTACCAACTGAGCTATCAGGGAAGTCCTCAGTCACAATAACCACACTTATACTCAGGAGTCTCATGTGATGTATGCTCTGGGCAGCACAGATATAGGACTTTCCATCATTAAGAAACTTCTACTGCATTATGCTGTCTAGGAGAGATGGCAAGTGTCTCCTGTGTCCCACTGTGTATTGTTTCTTCTCCCTCAGTGATAGGTAAAGTCTGGGAGACTGTGCCACCTCTGCCAGCCTGGGACAGTTCAATGCTGACTCATCCTCTGGTCTCCAGACTCCCAGGAAAGCCCCCGTGTGAGGAAGTTGGAAGCCCTCATTCCTGCCCCAATGATCAGGGAGTCTTACCATCCACAAGGAGACTGTTCCTGTCCAGGGTGAAATTCTGCAGCTGAGTCCCATTCTTGGTCAGACGTAGGAATTCCTCATAGATGACAACTTGGTACGGACTCCGAGTCAAATGTGAGAAGTTACACTGAGCGTTTACCCCAGTGTGGTTGCTTGGAGGGACAGACCTGGAAGGATACCAGGGATGAACAAAGTATCTGGAGTTCTACCCCAATTCTAGGTTCTCTGCTGGTCCTGTCCAGAAGAACTTTCTGCAATGATGTAAACATACTGGATACTGCAGTATCCAGTGCAGTCATTATTTGCCCCTTGTTACCGAGCACTTAAAATATGGCTAGTGTGGGATTTCCCTGGTGGTCCAGTGGCTAAGACTCTGTGCTCCCAATGCAAGGGACCTGAGTTAAATCCCAGGTCAGGGAATCAGATCCCATATGCCACAACTCAGAGTCTGTATGCCACAACTAAAACAGATTCCTCATGCTGCAATTAAGACATGGCAGTGGCTCAGACGGTAAAGAATCTGCCTGCAATGTGGGAGACCCAGGTTCAATCCTTGGGTCGGGAAGATCCCCTGGAGAAGGGAATGGCAACCCACTCCAGTATTCTAGGCTGGAGAATTCCATGGACAGTCAAATAGTAAATATTAAAAAAAAAAAAAGGGTTAATCTGCACATTATGAAAGCAAACCAGAGAGAAATAAATCAAATTTGCCTCAAAAGAAAAAAAATGACTAGTGTTAAGTGCGAAACTGAATGTCTCATTTTATTTATTGGATTAATTTATAAATAAATAAGCACAAGGAGAATATTTTGAAATGCTGGAGTAAGGACTCCCGAAAATCTGTAAAAACAATGAGAACACTGGTAAACAAGGCCAAAATCAACGTTTTCAGAAGTCTAGAAATGAACCGAAGGCTGGCAACAAGCCAAGCAGCAGAAAAAATGTTTTTATCTTGGTAAATGGAGTCAATGTTATGGCATTATGGCTTGCACAGTTCTCATTCCACTCTCACAAAGGACTCAATAACTGTGAAAACCGTAAGGTTAGAACCAGTTAACTCATTAGCATGGGTCCTCCTCATTCTTCCCTCACACCCATCCCCTAGCAAACAATTTCCTTTCTCCCTCTGGGGATTTACTCTTCTGGACAACAGGCATTCCATTTATGTGAAATGTATGTAAATAGAATCACATACTGTGTGGTCTTTTGTGACTCATCTCTTTCATTAGAATAGTGTTCTTAAGAGGGAGGTGATAGAGGTATAATTATGACTGATTTGCATTGTTATACAGCAGAAAACTGAAAGCATTAGTTGCTCAGTCATGTCCAACTCTTTGCCACACCACAGACTGAGGCTCACCACGCTCCTCTGCCCATGGGATTTCCTAGGCAAGAATACTGGAGTGGGTTGCCATTTCCTCCTCCAGAGATCGAACGGGTGTCTCCTACAGTTCCTGCATTGGTAGACAGATTCTTGACCACTGAGCCACCAGGGAAGCCCCAGTGGTTAGGTAACAGTTCTATATTCCTAGGGCTCTCTTCCATAACAGCTAGGAACTGAAAGACTACAGCAGTGGGGACACTTTTAAAGGACCATACAAGTCTCCAAAGTGATCAGGTCCTGAGCTGGAACTCACCTGAATGCTGAAACTTCACAGTCAGAAAAACTAGTCTTGATGCTGCTGTTTCGGAAGAGTTGGTTGAGCTGAAAGATAGGGCAACATTTCCTCAGTCAGAATCCATGACTCTGTGGCACTGGAGAATGCCAATTAGCCAATGAGTAAACTGCCCCATTTATTTATTTTTCTGTCGGTCAAATGATAAAGAATGCCCACTCCCATTGCAGAGGGCATGGGTTCAATACTTGGTCAGGGAGCAAAGATCCTGCATGCTGCACAGTGCAACCAAGAAAACAAAAAAGAAAAGAAAAACCAGCCCAGGTATGTACACCAAAGCATGTCCTGTTCTAGGACTTGGGCTAGTAACTGAACCTTTCCATGGCTGTCTCTTCATTTGTAAAATGCAAATAAGAACCTGTCTTTATGAACTATTAAAAACAGAAGTCACCTTCTGGATAACCAAAAAGGATCTACTGCATAGCACAGGGAACTAGACATAGTATTTTATAATAACCTACAATTGAAGATAATCTGAAGAAGGATATATATAAATATATATATATATGAATTAATTATATTCTGTACATCTGGAACTAACCCAATATTGTAAATAAACTATACTTCAATTTAAAAAAATGTCCAGGGTACTTCCCCTGGTGGTCCAGTGGTTAAGAATTGCCTTTCAATGCAGGGGATACAGTTTTGATCCCTGGATGGGGAACTAAGATCCCATAGGCTGCAGGGCAACAAAGCCCACCAGCTGCAACCACTGAGCCCACGCACTCTGGAGCCCGTGTGCCACAACTACAGATGTCTGTGTGGTGCAACGAAGACCTAGCACCACCAAAATAAAATAATATACAATAAATAAAATTAAAAAATGTCCAGATGCTAAACTGAAAAAAAGAAAAAGGTAAATGTGCACACTAAAAAAAAAGGTCACCCTCTGACTCCTCAGTGTCCATAGGTCAGTCTCTGCAGAGGAACAGAGTGGGCACAGAAACCCATTCTTACCGCATCCTCAATATTTCTCTTGTTTCTCTGGTATTTGGGAGTGTCTGGGTGCTTCATGTCCTGAGAATAGAATAGGTTGGTGACAGTGAAATTTAGCTGGACTTTCTGAAAACTGGGACTGATCGTTGGTTGGTCTGTTGGTAGGTGAACTGACAGCTCCGCTTCTAGAATAAAAGGAAAGTGAAAGTTCCCATCAGGGGAAGTTTTCAACAAAGAAGTCATTAGAGTCAGTCTACTTATTCCTGACACTGTGGACTGAGCTGGGTTTTTAAAAGTGGATTACAGGGACTTCTCTGGTCCCCCAGTGATTAAAGATCTGCCTTGCAATGCAGGGGATGGGGATTTGATGCCTGGTCTGGGAACTAAGATCTCACATACTGTGGGACAACTAAGCCCACGTGATGCAAAAGAGAAGCCAGTATGCTGCAACTAGAGAAAGCCTGTGTGTGCAATGAAGAAGACCCAGGGCAGCCACCCCCCACCAAAAAAAAGTAGGCTACAATCAAAAAGAATGAAATAATACAATTTGCAGCAACATAGATGGACATAGAGATTATCATACTAAGTGAAGTAAGTCAGAAAAAGAAAGACAAATGCCTATGACATTACTTACATGTGGAATCTAAAATATGATATAAATCAACATATCTATTAAACAAAACCAGACTCACAGACATAGAAAACAGACTAGTAGCTGCCAAGGGGGAAGGAGATAGAGGAAGGAGGGAATGGGAGTTTGGGATTAGCAGAGGCAAGCTATTATATATAAAATGGATAAACCACAAGGTCCTACTGTATAACACAGGGAACTATTAATATATTCAATTGTCTGTGACAGACTCTAATGGAAAAGAATATGAAAAAGAAAAGTACATATGTGTGTATGTTCTTTTTGTTTAATCGCTATGTCATGTCCGATTCTTTTGCGACACCATGGACTGCAGCCTTCCAGGCTCCTCTGTTCATGGGATATCCCAGGCAGGAATACTGGAGTGGGTTTTCATTTCCTTTTCCAGGGGATCTTCCCAACCTAGGGATCAAACCCATGTCTCCTGCATTGGCAGGCAGATTCTTTACCACTGAGCCACCTGGAAAGCCCATATACATGTATAACTGAATCGTTTTACTGTATTGAAGAGGGTATCATAACATTGTAAATCAACCGCACTTCAAGGAAATTTTTTAAAAAATTGGCTACTGAAGACCATCTGACCACCTTGAATCCATTCATCTGTCTGCCTGTCCAGCTGTCCACTAAGCATTGTGAGAGTTCACTAGGTTGTGGGGAAGAGGAGATTGGATTTCTCTGGGGCAGTTGGCAAGTGCTGACCATTCCAGTGGGCATCCGTCATCTTTGCTGATCTAGGTCCCTATTTTGTCTTTCTCCCCCTTCCCAATCATTGTCCTGCTAGAGGACAGTCATCAGAGGATGAGCTTTCTAAAGCTGAGCTCTGAGTGTGCCATGCTCCTCCCCAAACCATTCCAGTGCCCAGGAAAGTCTCTGCCCACAGCTTTAGCCACAGCTGTCACCCATCTTATGTCAGGGTGTATGCTCCAGCCACACCAAACTCCTTATAGCCTCCTTCAACAACATGCTCTATCTTCTAGGCTACAGACACATGTGGCTCAACTCCCCATCTCTTCCCTTCAGCTAAGTCCTATTCTCCTTCAGATTTGTTTCTTTATCACTTCCTCCAGAAAACTTTCCAAGAGAGAGTGCAGTAATCCCTCTTTGGAATTCCCACAGACTTTCGGAATTCCTCTGTCATAGCAGCAACCACAATGTATCATCAGTGCCTATTTATTTTCATGGCATATACATTTAATGAATAAATAAATGAATCAACCAATGTATGACTCATAACTGCAGCCTAAGAAGGAAACCCAGGATCCTTCCCATTCTGGGTTAGAAAAACTGACATGTAAAATAACCATTCTGTTGGTTTCAATCGCTGGATTTTCTCTTCCTGTCTCCTGTTGGATGACATTGCCATCAATCATCAGCATGGGCTTCCAGAAAGCCTCTCCTCTTTTCCTCTGCAGCCCCTATCCATGTTGTTCATCCAGAAGCCCTATCCTTTTTCATAAAATCATCTTCTGGACTTCCCTCATGGTCCAGTGGTTAAGATTCTGCCTGGCAATGCAGGAAGGCCCTGGTCTGGGAAGATCCCACATGCCGTGGGGCAACTAAGCCCACACACACATCACAACTAGCCCATGCTCTGGAGCCTGACAGCTACAACTACTGAAGTCCAAGTGCCTAGAGCACGTGCTTCACAACAAGAGAAGCCACCACAATGAGGAGCCTGCACATTGCCACTAGAGAGTAGCCCCCGCTCGCTGCAACTAGAGAAAGCCCACTTAGCAATGAAGACCCAGAACAGCCAAAAATAAATAAAAATTTTAAAAAGACTGAGAATATACAGTAGTCATGTACGGATGGAAGAATTGGACCATAAATAAGGCTGAGCACCAAAGAATTGATGCTTTCGAACTGTGGTGCTGGAAAAGACTCTTGAGAGTCCCCTGGACAGCAAGGAGATCAAACCAGTCAACCCTAAAGGAAATCAACCCTGAATATTCATTGGAAGAACTGATGCTGAAGCTGAAGCTATAATACTTCGGCCACCTGATGCGAAGAGCCGACTCATTGGAAGAGACCCTGATGCTGGGAAAGATTGAGGGCAGGAGGATAAGAGGGCAACAGAGGATGAGATGGTTGGATGGCATCACTGACTCAATGGACATGAGTTTGAGTAAACTCCGGGAGATAGTAAAGGATAGGGAAGCCTGGCATGCTGTCGTTTATGGGGTCATAAAGAGTCAGTTGGACATGACTTAGCGACTGAACAATAACAAAAGAATTTTTAAAAACACATTTTACAGCCACCAACATATACCCCACTCTATGTCCCACCTGTCACATGCACATCTGTCAGCTGGTAGGTGGCACCCAGCCAGTGGGATGAGGCATTCAGGGTCTTGTCTAGAAATACTTGCTTCACCATGTTGGAGTCCACTCTGGAGGAGAACTGGGCCTTGATGGTGACCGATATGGGATCCGACCTGGGAACAGAGACCATGGAATCTCAGCCAGCACCCAACACCAGCAGTGTGTCCTGAGTTCCTGCTTTGTAGAGTCAAAGACCTAAGGGTAAGCACCGCAGAATCTGACTGCCTTCTTGCTCCAGGCAAGAGAAGAGATCCTGACCAAAAAGGGAAAAGCTTCTAGGAGTTAGGAAGAGAAGCAATAACACTAACAATAATGAATGTCTATTGTGGACCTCTAAGAAGTGACTTCCACACTCCTTCCCTATCACTCTGGTAGAAGCTATAATTACAATCTGTTGTTTAATCACTAAGTCCTGTCCAACTCTTCATGACCCCATGGACTGCAGCCCAATAGGCTCCTTTGTGGGATATTCCAGGCAAGAATACTGGAGTGGGTTGCCATTTCCTTCTCCAGGGGCTCTTCCTGACCCAGAGCCCCTGTCTCCTGCATTGGCAGATGGATTCTTTACCCTGAGCCACCAGGGAAACCTATTTTTATAATTATCCCCGTGTTAAAGGCAAAGGAACTGAAATTACTAACATTCAAAGTCAGCAGCATGTCCCACGATCCTCCCTCTCTCTAGTATAGATGTTCTAGGCCTCTACTCATTCTTCAGAGATGTGGATTCAAACCCAACTTCTGTGCCTCAGTTTTCCCATGTGAACATGGGGGATGCACGTATTGCATCTCTCACGCGAGAATGTTATGAAAATGAAATGAGATGATCATGCATGAAAGTACTCAACAGGAAGCCTGGCCATGGTAAATATTATTAGGTTACTATTAGCGGAAAGTTGTATTTCCCAAGAAGGAGGTGGGTGCAGGGAGATGGTGAATCCATGAGGGTAACCCTTTTCCTGTACCCCAAAGACCTATGGAAGGAGATGGTAAGATTAGCTGTCAGGGATGTGGGGAAGAATGGGCACCATGTCAATGACTTCCAGTCCAAGGAATGTGCCAGCCAGTGTTCAGAGCCTTGAGCTGCCATCTCAGCCAATGCTTCCAGTCGCCTCAACTTACGTCAAGTTGGTGACCAGGCAGTAGAGGAATACGTCTTGTAGTTGGCTGTTTCTGTAGACTTTGGTGACCTAGAATAAAGGGGAGGGAGGCTGGGTGAGATGGAGGTCTTCTGGGGCTGGAGGGGGCCACTGGAGCCAGAGAGGAACAAACATAAGTCTTGAAGCAAGGGAGACGAGAGTTCTGATCCTGGGTCTGCCCTTAACTCCACTGTGTGCCCTTAGGCACAATGTTCCCTTTTCTGAGCCTCAATTTTCCCATCTGAAAAGTGGGGAGGCAGCTAGGGTACAAACTCTGGAATCTGAAATAACCTAAAACATGTAGGTAAAGGGAAGAGTTGAAACAATCACTTAATAGATGCAGGGCAGGACTCCTCTGGTGGTACAGTGGATAAGAATTCACCTGCTAATGCAAGGGATATGGATTCGATCCCCGGTTAGGGAAGATTCCACATGCTGCAGAGCAGCTAAGACTATGCCACAACTACTGAACCCGTGCTCTGGAGCCCAGGAGCCACAGCTACTGAAGCCGGTACACTGACAGACTGTGCTCCACAACAAGAGAAGCCACCGCAATGAAAAGCCCGTGCACCACGACAAGGAGTAACTCCCGCTTGCCACAACTAGAGAAAGCCCGAGTGCAGCAGTGAAGACCTAGCACAACCAAAAATAAAATATGATAATAATAATAAAAATGGAAGGGGAATAGCTTAGAAAAATATATGCATGTCAGACTGAGGAATGAGAGGGGCACTCAGGGTAAGGAGAGATGGGAGGGGTGAGAAAGACCCCCACCTTGTCATTGATGTCCCACATCAGGGCGATGTTCTCTGATGACGTGGGGTCTGGGTTGCTGAGATTCCAGTTGATGATGTGGAAATTTAGCTGGTATTCCCTCTGGATAGATAAACTCTGGGGTGCATAGCCTGGAGTCACAGAGAGGAAGAAAAGACAGACAAAGACTCAGTTTTTAGCACAGAGACATGGTGGCCCAGGTGACACCCTACCTACCATCATAATCAAAATCAGGTCCATGTGTTGGAGACTTTAGGGGCTCTTGAATGGAAAGTCACCCCGTAGAGGAGGAAAACTGGAATTTTATAAGAAATCTCCAGAACTGAGCTTTTCTGCTTGAGCTTATGCAGTTCCTGCTTCCTGGAATGCTCTTCCACCCTCCTCTTTTCCAGGAAAACTCCTATTCCTACTTCAGGAGCCCATTGAGATGGATCTCAATAAGAGCAAGCACTCATCTGTCTTGTTCTTGTCATGTCCAGTGCCTAGTATAGTTTCAGGCACATAATATCTTCTTCCAGGAAGTACTCCTTGACTTGCCATGCCTCTGCACTCCCATGGCACCCTGTTAATAATAGTGTCTCTGCCTTTTCTGTGTCCCCAAGTGGTATTTTTAAAGTTTATTTTATTGAAGTGTAGTTGATTTACAATATTGTGTTAACTTCTACTGTGCATGCATGCGTGCTCAGTCACCTCAGTTGTGTCTGACTTTTTGCAACCCTGTGAACTGTAGCCCACCAGGCTCCTCTGTCCATGAGATTCTCCAGGCAAGAATACCGGGTTGCCATGCCCTCCTCCAGAGGATCTTCCTGACCCAGGGATCGAACCCAGGCCTCCCACATTGCAGACAAATTCTTTACTTCTGAGCCACCAGGGAAGCCCAATTTCTACTGTACAGTACAGTAATTCAGTTATATATATATCTTTCATATTCTTTTCCATTATGGTTTATCCCAGGATATTGAATATAGTTCCCTGTGGTATATACTAGGACCTTGTTGTTCACCCATTCTATGTACGATAGTTTGCATCTACTAACCAAACTCCCACTGGATCTCTCCCCCATTCTCCTCCCACTTGGCAACCACAAGTCTGTTCTCTGTGAGTCTGTTTCTGTTTCATAGATAGTTTCATTTGTGTACTATTTTAGATTTCACATATAAGTTATATCACATGGTATTTGCCTTTGTCTTCTGACTTACTTTACTTGTGTCCCTAAGTAATCTTTAATTCCCTTGATTATGACTTTTTCAGGAATAGAACTTGTGTATTCTATCTCCATGCCAAGAAAATGGCTTGGTACAGAATAGTCATGCATATGAGTTTGTTGAATGAATGAATGTGAATTGCAATGGATCCCCAAATATTAGGGCTGAGATACTCAACTTTCATTTGTTCACTCATTCGTTGGGTATTACAATGTACCAACATATTAAGAACAGGATCCAGTGCCATGTTAAACAAACACTAATTCTGTAGAGTTGGACCATTAAATAATTGCTGTGAAGTGTAATAATTGTTGGGCTTCCCAGGTGGTGCTAGTCAAAGAACCCGCCTGCCAATGCATAAGAGTGCCCTGGGTTCAATCCCTGAGACGGGAAGATCTGCTGGAGGAGGGCACTCCAGTATTCTTGCCAGGAGAATCCCATGGACGGAGGAGCCTGGCAGGCTACAGTCCATGGGGTCACAAAGAGCTGGACATGACTGAATCAACTGAGCACGCACGCATGTGATAAGTGTTGGCCTGGTGCTCAGCTAGGAACAATGGGACCATGTTCAGCGGGGTTTCTCATCCTCAGAACTACTGAAATTTGAGGCTATAAATTCTTGGTGGTGAGGGTCTCCTGTGCATTGAAAGATATTGGTTACATTCTTGGCCTTTATCCACTAGATGCCAGGAGCTGCTGTGATAATCAAAAATGTTTCCAGACACTGCTAAGTATCTCTCAGTGGGGCAGAAATCACCCCCAGGTAAGAACCACTGCCATGGAAGAACCTTGCATTGAACTTCAGTCCCAAGAGATCCCATGTGTTACACATTTTGGTTTTGAATGAAAATTCATTGACATTCATTTGGTCAAAGAGTTTCTTGCTATTTTCCTGAACTGACAAGAAAGACCAATCCCATGGAGGTTTGGAAAGTGTTCCCCAAATAGAACTTGGGCTGACTTGTTCAAGAGGAAATAGAACAGGGACAAGTAGTGATCATTGTTAATCCAAGTTTAGCATAAACACTCACCATTGATGAAGAGGCTGTCCTTGACCAGAGTATAGAAGCCCAGCTGGGTGACACCATGGGTCAGTTGGCTCAGCTCCCAGTAAAGCTTCTCTACGTCCAGCCTGTGGCCCATGGGGTCAGGGTGGTAGGTGCAGACAACATCCACACTGGTGGTTGCACCAGCCTTCTCAGATCTAGGGAGAGAGAGGTGGGAACTCAAGAGAGAGGTCTTGAAACCTCCTGATGTGGGGCCAAGAAGAGGGAGAAGCAAATGAGAGGTCAGTGGGAAGACTGAGAAAGGGGTGGACCCCAAAAGTGGTCTTTACTGGCAAATATTCAGGAAAAGGTCTTACTTGAGGGAGATCAGTCTGCAACCTGAGTAGAAGGGGCCCAGGCTGCTCTTCTGGAACAAGGATCCGAGCTGGGGAGGTAGGAGAAAGATGATGAGCAGAAAGGACAGGCACTGGGGCAGAGGATACATGGGAGTGATCCCACCAGTGGTTTCTGGGACCAGCACCTCACCAGGCGGTGCAGGATCATCTTGGTGGAGTTGAACATGGCGGCGCCATCGCTCATGTCTGATGAGTATGGAAGGTTGGAGATGGTGAAGTTAAGTGTGAGGGTCTTCAGGTTGTATCCCATAGCTGCAATAAGACAGTGGGATAGATGGTTATCACTGAGAGCTGGCCTGGAACCACATCAGAGTTCCATATTCATTGTAATTGGTTGTCCTCCAGTAGCACTGTCACCCACCAAGTCAAAACCAGTGATATCTGTTCAGCTCCTCCTCCCTCATCTCCAGTTAATACCAGTTGTACTTGCAGAACAGTTCTTACATACATCCCTGCTCTGCATCCCTGTCACAGCTCAGGTCTTATCTTCTCTGACCTGGTCTGACACCCCAGCAGCCTCACTGGATGCCCTTACTAAAGGATATTCTCTATACCGAACACTAGAAGAAATTTTCTAAAATAAAAACCTTGACTATTGTCACCACTGTTCTAGGACCACTTGTGGCTCCCTATGGCCTTCAGCACTAAGTTCAACTCTTTCGATCTGGCACTCAAAGTCCTTCTTAATCTGGTTCTTGCCAACCTTTTAGCTTAATGTGTCCATTTACTTCATCTACACAAGGATTTCCCTAGTGGCTCGGACAGTAAAGAATCTGCCTGCAATGTAGGAAACCCAGGTTCAGTCCTTGAGACTGGAATAACCCCTGGAGAAGGGACAGCTACCCACTCCAGTATTCTTGCCTGGAGAATTCCATGAACAGAGGAGCCTGGTGGGCTACAGTCCACGGGGTCACAAAGAGTCAGACACGACTGAGCAACTAAGGGATCCATCTACTCCAGGTTAAGCTTTAAACCTCATGCAAACCAAATTCCACTCAGTTCTCCCTATATGCTATGCTGTTTTTGACCACTGACATTTTTGCTCATGGAATTCCACCAGCCAGGAAAACTTCTCATTCCTTATTTGCCTGGATGGCTCTTACTTTTACTTAAAGACTTGGGTCATATGAAAGTTTCTCCAGAAAGTCTTTCCCTTCTAAATGGTGCCAGATGCCTTTCCCCAAGACACAAATTATAATAGTCTGTTAGTCTCACAAGAGTGGGGGCTCCATGAGGGCCAGCATCAGATTGAATTGTTGGCATAATCTTTGATATTATATTATATTGAGATTATATTGCCCTAAAGCCAGAACTGCAGACCCTGGCCTCCCTGCTCCTATGTTACAATTGGCCGGTGGATGTGTGGGGCTGGAGAGCTTCTCTTGGGAAGGAAAAGGGGCCCCCGATACCTGTTGATTCTGGTTGCACAGGTGATGGTGAAGTAGGAAGGAATGTGGTAGCTGGTGCAGGAGCTGTGGAAAGGGGAAGTATTAGGGAGGAACAGAGCCCACCCCCAGACTTGGAGAAGCCCCCCAGGCTCAACTGGGCTGTATAAGTGGTTGTCCAAGGACAACCATTCATAGGTTTACCATTAATGAGTGAGAGCAAAGGAATCATTGCGTAAGTAGAGGGATGAACAAACCTGTGAATGAAATGAACCCAAGAGAGTGGGTAAACAAGAGAGAGACTGAACAAAGAGGACAGACAGATGGAAGGGCAGAAATATGGACAGACAGATGGCATACCTGGATGGATCAGAAGAAGAATGGACAAAAGGAGGGTCAAAGAGAAGGAAGGAAGGATAAACACAAGGAAGAAAAGTTGAGAGATAGATGGAAGTGCAGAAGGAAAGAAGGAAAAACAGGTGTATAGGCAGAAGGATGGTTGGATGGATGAATGGATAGATGGATGGATGGAAGGAAGAAAGGGAGGGAAGGGGGAAGGGAGGAAGAGGTCTGAGAGCAGGTATAACTGGGAGGATGGAAGAAAGGATTGGTGGAAAGATAGGTAAAGTGATCATTACAAGCATGAATGGACAAATATGGCCAAACTGCTGAGTAGCCACTAGAGCTTGCACCTGGACACAATGACCCCTTCTGCCTCTCCTATAAAAGATTTTGTTATCAGGAAGCAGAGACTACAAGGTCATTATATGACCTCAACCCTTATTACTGTAGGGAATGCTCATTCAAATTTCTTTCTCTAACCCAGAAGGGTGTGGAAAATTCGGAAAGCCAATATCATGGCTGTGGGTACCAAAAAGATACCAAGGACTCAACATCCTTTCTCCCACTGACACCTTGTTCACACTCAGGAGATGCAACCTGAGTTTGAGGCAAGCTCCCTTTGTCAGAGAGAAGAAAAGTTAGGCTCAAGACCACTGGAGGCTGAAATGGACAGTGGATGAAAAGATACCTACTTGTAGGAGGCTCATCTGGACCACGTTCATTATAACCTGGAAGCAAAAAAGCCACACATTAAGGGGAGGTGGAGGAACAAGCCCAGATATCCCTGCCTTTGTCCACGTGGGATTCCTTTCTGGATGCCACTCCCTCTGTACCAGGTGAGTGTCTGTGCAGCTTCTAGGATCAGACTCAAATGTCATCTCCACAACTAAGGCTTTCCTGACCTTTGGATTAGAAATTAATTGTGGGACTTCCCTGATGGTCCAGTGGTTAAGACTCCATGCTTCCAATACAGGGGGTGCAGATTTGATTCCTGGTTGGGGAACCAAGATCCCACATACTGCACAGTATGGCCAAAGAGAAAAGAATAAAATGGGCATCATAAAGGACCAGGATGTCTCCCTGCCTACCTGATGGGGCAATGGTGATGAGAAAGTGTGAGTTGTTAAACTCTATTCCCAGGCTGGGGACAGACAAGGGAACCAGAGTATAATTTCAGTCAACTTCATCACAGCTGTGCACTGACCATCAGGGACCCCCTTAAGGGTCACCCTTTCAAATGCTGTTACTTTCTGGATTTGAGGATCATTCCCAGTGTGTCTGAAGCTTGGACCTCCTAGATGTTCAGAGTGCCTGCCTTCCTTCATGGCTAGAGGCCCCATCCAAGAGAGAGGCCCATCCTGGTCAAAAGTGAGGAGTGGGACACAGGAAACTCTACTCAATACTCTGGAATGGTCTATATGGGAAAAGAATTTTTTAAAAAGTAGACATTCAGTTCAGTTTAGTTCAGTCGCTCAGTCGTGTCCGACTCTTTGCGACACCATGAATCACAGCACACCAGGCCTCCCTGTCCATCACCAACTCCCGGAGTTCACTCAAACTCATGGCCATCGAGTCAGTGATGCCATCCAGCCATCTCATTCTCTGTCATCCCCGTCTCCTCCCACCCCCAATCCCTCCTAGCATCAGACTCTTTTCCAGTGAGTCAACTCGTTGCATGACGTGGCCAAAGTATTGGAGTTTCAGTAGACATATGTATATATAAAAAAAATAAGCAAAAATTTTTAATCATTCCAATTGCACATTTAAATAAAATGATGGCAGTTTAAATCACTAAATAAAAGGAAGAAATAAAGGAAGTCAATGACTTAAAAAAATTACACCAAACTGATGTAGAATTTAGTATTATTTTTTAATCTTTTTAAAAATTTTTATTTAATAAATGGTATAAAGCACAATGCCAAAAACATTAACAGTTAAAATTTCACCAAATGAAAAACACTATAGAATACACAGTTGTAAAAAGCCACATTATTTTACAACTGCCTCAAGCTGCAAAAAGAAAAAAAAACCCCAATGCCATACCTAAGTTATCCCTCTCTCAAAATAATACCATTTATGTTATAAACCATGAGCACCCCACCAAAAGACGGGAACTGCTTTTGTTAATTCATATATATATATATATGACTGTATCACTTTGATATACACCTGAAACAAACACAACACTGTAAATAAAATATAGTACAATATAAAATAAAAATAAGTAACAGACCTTTGGGGCTTTATACTGAGTTAGAGTTCCTATCAGATGGATAACAGCACCACAGCTGTACTGAATCCTCATGAAGGAGGCACACGAATGACTGGATTACAAGAGTTACAGGAATGAGAGCTGCTCACTTCCCAGAAACTACAGCTCACAGAAAGCCAACAAAGGCACGAGATACAGACCATTTACTTATGAGTGTGTAAAACTCAAGAAAGTCCACATTATTCCTACAACATGTTGAAAGTGCTTCAGAATTCACACAATACTAATTTTCTTTTGGTTCTGGTTAAATTATATATACCAGTTTATAGCAGATGGTAAAATATGTAACTCTGTTCAAAGTTTTAAAAGTTTACTTAAGAATAGATTCTTGTATTTCTATGCCACCTTTATAGTTCTGGTTTCTCGTTTCTTAATTAGTAAATTCAGCGTGCAGGTTCTATCCCAGGCTAATTTATACACTTCCGGAAGGAACGGCCTCTTAAATCCACAGAGCGTTGAGGTGGGGAGCCCCCAGCCACGTCAGATTCATTTCACATATGATAATATACATGTTTCAATCAATTCTCCCAAATTATCCCACCCTCGCCCTCTCCCACAGAGTCCGAAAGATGCTCCACACATCCGTGTCTCTCCTGCTGTCTCGTATACAGGGTTATCGTTATCCTCTTGCTATATTCCATATATATGTGTTAATATACTGTATTGGTGTTTTTCTTTCTGGCTTACTTCACTCTGTATAATAGGCTCCAGTTTCATCCATCTCATTAGAACTAATTCAAATGTATTCTTTTTAATTGCTGAGTAGTACTCCATTGTGTAAATGTACCACAGCTTTCTTATCCATTCATCTGCAGATGGACATCTAGGTTGATTCCATGTCCTGGCTATAGTAAACAGTGCTGCAATGAACACTGGAGTACATGTGTCTCTTTCAGTTCTGGTTTCCTCGGTGTGTATGCCCAGGAGTGGGATTGCTGGGTCATATGGCAGTTCTATTTCCAGTTTTTTAAGGAATTCCACACTGTTCTCCATAGTGGTTGTACTAGTTTGCATTCCCACCAACAGTATAAGAGGGTTACCTTTTCTCCACATCCTCTCTAGCATTTATTGCTTGTAGACTTTTGGATAGCAGCCATTCTGACTGGTGTGAAATGGTACCTCATTGTGATTTTAATTTGCATTTCTCTGATAATTAGTGATGTTGAGCATCTTTTCATGTGTTTATTAACCATCTGTATGTCTTCTTTGGAGAAATGTCTGTTTAGTTCTTTGGCCCATTTTTTGATTGGGTCGTTTATTTTTCTGGAATTGAACTGCAGTAGTTGCTTGTATATTTTTGAGATTAATCCTTTATCAGTTTCTTCATTTGCTATTATTTTCTCCCATTCTGAAGGCTGTCTTTTCACCTTGCTTATAGTTTCCTTTGCTGTGCAGAAGCTTTTAATTTTAATTAGTTCCCATTTGTTTATTTTTGCTTTTATTTCCAATATTCTGGGAGGTGGGTCATGGAGGATCCTGCTGTGATTTATGTCGGAGAGTGTTTTGCCTATGTTCTCCTCTAGGAGTTTTATAGTTTCTGGTCTTACATTTAGATCTTTAATCCATTTTGAGTTAATTTTTGTGTATGGTGTTAGGGAGTGTTCTAGTTTCATTCTTTTACAAGTGGTTGGCCAGTATTCCCAGCACCACTTGTTAAAGAGATTGTCTTTTCTCCATTGAATATTCTTGCCACCCTTGTCAAAGATAAGGTGTCCATAGGTGCATGGATTTATCTCTGGGCTGTCTATTTTGTTCTATTGATCTATATTTCTGTCTAATGCCAGTACCATACTGTTTTGATGACTGTGGCTTTGTAGTAGAACCTGAAGTCTGGCAGGTTGATTCCCCCAGTTCCATTCTTCTTTCTCAAGATTGCTTTGACTATGCAAGGTTTTTTGTATTTCCATACAAATTGTGAAATTATTTGTTCTAGCTCTGTGAAAAATACCGTTGGTAGCTTGATAGGGATTGCCTTGAACTTATAAATTACTTTGGGTAATATATTCATTTTCACAATATTTATTCTTCCAATCCATGAACATGGTATATTTCTCCATCTATTGGTGTCCTCTCTGATTTCTTTCACCAATGTTTTATCGTTTTCTATATATAGGTCTTTTGTTTCTTTAGGTAGATATATTCCTAAGTATTTTATTTTCATTGCAATGGTGAATGGAATTGTTTCCTTAATTTCTCTTTCGATTTTCTCATTATTAGTGTATAGGAATGCAAGGGATTTCTGTGTGTTGATTTTATATCCTGCAACTTTACTATATTCATTGATTAGCTCTAGTAATTTTCTGGTAGAGTCTCTAGGGTTTTCTGTGTAGAGGATCATGTCATCTGCAAACAGTGAGAGTTTTACTTCTTCTTTTCCAATTTGTATTCCTTTTATGTCTTTTTCTGCTCTGACTGTTGTGGCCAAAACTTCCAAAACTATGTTGAATAGTAGTGGTGAGAGTGGGCACCCTTGTCTTGTTCCTGACTTTAGGAACAAGACAATTTCAATTTTTCACCATTGAGGATAATGTTTGCTGTGGGTTTGTCATATATAGCTTTTATTATGTTGAGGAATGTTCCTTCTATTCCTGCCTTCTGGAGGGTTTTGATCATAAATGGATATTGAATTTTGTCAAAGGCTTTCTCTGCATCTATTGAGATAATCATATGGTTTTTATTTCTCAATTTGTTAATGTGGTGTATTACATTGATTGATTTGAGGATATTGAAGAATCCTTGCATCCCTGGGATAAAGCCCACTTGGTCATGATGTATGATCTTTTTAATGTGTTGTTGGATTCTGATTGCTAGAATTTTGTTAAAGATTTTTGCATCTATGTTCATCAGTGATATTGGCCTGAAGTTCTATTTTTTATGTGGCATCTTTGTCAGGTTTTGGGATTAGGGTGATGGTGGCCTCATAGAATGAGTTAGGAAGTTTACCTTCCTCTGCAATTTTCTGGAAGAGTTTGAGTAGGATAGGTGTTAGCTCTTCTCTAAATTTTTGGTAGAATTCAGCTGTGAAGCCGTCTGGACCTGGGCTTTTGTTTGCTGGAAGATTTCTGTTTACAGTTTCAATTTCCATGCTTGTGATGGGTCTGTTAAGATTTTCTATATCTTCCTGGTTCAGTTTTGGAAAGTTATACTTTTCTAAGAATTTTTCCATTTCATACAAGTTGTCCATTTTATTGGCATATAATTGCTGATAATAGTCTCTTATGATCCTTTGTATTTCTGTGTTGTCGGTTGTGATCTCTCCCTTTTCATTTCTAATTTTATTGATTTGGTTTTTCTCCCCTTGTTTCTTGATGAGTCTGGCTAGTGGTTTGTCAATTTTATTTACCCTCTCAAAGAACCAGCTTTTGGCTTTGTTGATTTTTGCTATGGTCTCTTTTGTTTCTTTTGTATTTATTTCTGCCCTAATTTTTAAGATCTCTTTCCTTCTACTGACCCTAGGGTTCTTCATTTCTTCCTTTTCTAGTTGCTTTAGGTGTAGAGTTAGGTTATTTAGTTGACTTTTTTCTTGTTTCTTGAGGTATGCCTGTATTGCTATGAACCTTCCCCTTAGCACTGCTTTTACAGTGTCCCACATGTTTTGGGTTGTTGTGTTTTCATTTTCATTCATTTCTATGCATATTTTGATTTCTCTTTTGATTTCTTCAATGATTTGTTCGTTATTCAGCAGTGTGTTGTTCAGCCTCCATATGTTGGAATTTTTAATAGTTTTTCTCCTGTAATTGAGATCTAGTCTTACTGCATTGTGGTCAGAAAAGATGCTTGGAATGATTTCAATTTTTTTGAATTTACCAAGGCTAGATTTATGACCCAGGATGTGATCTATCCTGGAGAAGGTTCCGTGTGTACTTGAGAAGAAGGTGAAATTCATTGTTTTGGGGTGAAATGTCCTATAGATATCTATTAGATCTAACTGGTCTATTGTATTGTTTAACTTTTGTGTTTCCTTGTTAATTTTCTGTTTAGTTGATCTATCCATAGGTGTGAGTGAGGTATTAAAGTCTCCCCGCATTTAGTATTAGATGCTGTGTCATTTGTGAGTAGTGATGGTTTTGCTTCTTCCTTGCTGGTTTGTGTGCTGTTTCTTTTTCTTGTCTGATTGCTGTGGCCAGGAATTCCAATGCTATGTTGGGTACAGGTGGTAAGGGTGGGCATCCTTGCCTTGTTTCTGGTATTGAGGGAAGGGCTTTCAGCTCTTCACCATTGAGTGTGATGTTGGCTATGGGTTAGTCAAAGCTGGGTTTGTTGTCTTGGGATGTGTTCCCTCTGTACCACCTTTGATGGAGGCTTCAGTTGTGAATGGGCAGTGAATTTTGTTGAGTGCCTTTTCTGCATCTGTGATCATGAACTGATCATGTGATTTCTATCCTTCCTTTGTTGGTATGTGTTGATTGATTTGTATATGTTGGACCATCTTTGTATTCCTGGAATTGACCTTACTTAAGCATGGCTATGGTTTTTCCCATGGTCATGTATGGATGTGAGAGTTGGACTGTGAAGAAAGCTGATCACCGAAGAATTGATGCTTTTGATCTGTGGTGCTGGAGAAGACTCTTGAGAGTCCCTTCAGGAGATCCAACCAGTCCATTCTAAAGGAGATCAATCCTGGGTGTTCATTGGAAGGACTGATGTTAAAGCTGAAACTCCAATACTTTGGCCACCTCATGCGACGAGTTGACTCAATGGAAAAGAGTCTGATGCTGGGAGGGATTGGGGGTGGGAGGAGACGGGGACGACAGAGAATGAGATGGCTGGATGGCATCACCGACTCGATGGCCATGAGTTTGAGTGTACTCCGGGAGTTGGTGATGGACAGGGAGGCCTGGCATGCTGTGATTCATGGGTTCGCAAAGAGTCAGACAACGACTGAGCAACTGAACTGAACTGAACTGAAGCATGGTGTATTAAAAAAGAAAGTGAGAAGTGGGGAATGGAGACAAATATGAGCTATTCTTTCCCTAAGTCTCCCCTAGAAAAATTTTTTTTTTTGGCCATGCCCTTCAGCATGTGGAATCTTGGTTCCCTGACCAGGGATGGAACCCATGCCCCTGCATTGGAAACATGGAGTCTTAACAACTGGACCACCAGGGAAGTCCCTAGAAAGATTCTTCTATGAGTTAAATGCATAGAATGGAGCACAATGTTGGATCCTGAAAACAGTCTTGTACCCTGACTCTGCCACTCACCCACTTAGGCAAATTACATAATCTTTCAGAACCTTCTTTGTCTATAAAATGGGTTTGATCAAGGACCAGCTTTGCAGGGGGGCTGTGTGAGTTCAGTGTGGAGTCAAGATTTACACCTGAGTATGCCTCAAGGTTTCCCCTAGAGAACTGACTAGCTAATAGAGATTCTTCTGGAGTTAGGGTGTGGATCCAGTGAGGTGGGCTGAGAACCACTCACCATTGAGGTAGAGACTGTCCTTGTCCAGAGAATAGGGACCCAGCCGGGTGATGCCATGGGTCTGTCTGCTCAGCTCATGGAACACCTGCTTGGCCAGCAGACCAGGGCCACTGGGGGACTGCCGATAGGTGCAGAGGATGTTCACACCTGTCTTGGCACCATTCTTCACAGACCTGCAGAAGAAGAGGTTGACCTTTGGGAGATGCAGTCCACTTGGCACTTCTTTACCTGTGGTCACCACATAAACCTCACTTCCTGTGTTCCAGCCTTATTGAACCATTCTTAGTTTCTTCACCTTCTCATACTCCCTCACCCTAGGGTCTTTGCACATGCAGTCACTTCTGCCTGTAAGTTTCTCCCCTTCTTTCTTTACTTATGTAATTTCCTGATCATCCTCAGGTTGCCACTTACATATTTCATCCTCCTCCTCCAAGAAGTCTCCCAGACTGGGTCAGGTTCCATTCAGTTTTCCACAATATCCCATGCTTGTCGAATCACAACCCTGGTTATCTTCTATGTGAGCATATGTTATTTGTCCCTATTCCCTCCAGATGGTAACCTCCATGAAGTCAGGGAATAGGACAAACCCAAGTGAAAACCCAAGTCCTACTGAATGGATTTTAAAATGTGGTTCATCCATACAGTGGGATGTTATTTGGCCTTAAAAAAGAAGGCTGCAGCACAGATGGACCTTGAGAACATTATGTTAAATGAATTAAGCCAGTCACACACACGCAAACATACTGTAGAATGTACACTTCTATGAGGTACCCAGAGTCGTCAAGTTCATAGAGACAAAAAATAGAATGGTGGTTGTCAACATTTAGGGGTAGATGGAAATGAGGAGCTGTTGTTTAATGTTTAATGGGCATAATATCAGTTTTGTGAGTTCTGGAGCTTGGTTGCACAGCAATGTAAATATATGTAACAGCACTGAGCTATATGGGCTTCCCTGGTGGCTGAGCGGTTAAGAATCCACCTGCCAATGCAGGAGATGCAGGTTCAACCCCTGGTTTGGGAAGATCCCCTGGAGAAGGAAATGGCAACCCCATCCAGTATTCTTGCCTAGGAAATCCCATGGGTAAATGAACCTGGTGGGCTGCGGTCCATGGGGTTGCAAAAGAGTCAGAAATGACTTATCAACTAAACAACGACTGAACTATACACTTAAAAATGGTTCAGATGTAAGTTTCATGTGGTGTGTATTTTACAATTAAAAAAATCAATTTGACATATGGTAGATATTCATGTAATAGGAACTCTATGGTAGGGAGAGATTAGAAGGGTTTAGAGTTGTTTAGCCCCTGAATCCCTTGATCCTTGATAAGACCAATCCTACAAAATGTGATACAATAGACCCTAAAAAAGGTTCTTGCAAAACCAGAACTTCAAAAATGCATACATGTATACATGGAATCTAGAGAGATGGTACTGATGAACCTACTTGCAGGGCAGCAATGGAGATGCAGACATAGAGAACAGACCTGTGGACATAGGCTGGGCAGGAGAGGATGGGATGACCGGAAAGAGTAGCATGGGAACATACACACTGCAATGTGTAAAACAGAGAGCCAGTGGAAATTTGCTGTATGACTCAGGGAGCTCAAACCAGTACTCTGTGACTACCTAGAGGGGACATACGTACACCTATACCTATGTATGGCTGATTCATGTTGATGTATGGCAGAAACCAATGCAATGTTGTAAAGCAATTATCCTTCAATTAAAAACAAACTTAAAAAAAATGCATGCCTGCAGTGGCATTTACACTTCCACAAATGCTGAGAAGAACTAGGTGTCTAGTGCTAAAGAAAGACATGCTAAAAAAATGTTCCCATTACAAGAAAAAAATGTAATTACATGTTGATGGGTGTTAACTAAATGTATTGTGGTAATAATTATTTTATAACATACAGATATATCGAATCATTATGTTGTACACTTTAAACTATTAATAATACAATGCTATATGTCAATTACAACTCAATAAAACTAGAAAAAATGAAATAACATGACACACAAAAGGAAAAAAGGAAAGAAAACATTAACCTTCCTTAAAAGGCCAGTATAAATTCATGTGTGGGCGTGTGTGCTAAGTCGCTTTAGTCGTGTCCAACTCTTTGCGACCCTGTGGATCGCAGCCTGCCAGACTCCTCTGTCAATGGGATTTCCAGGCAAGAATGTTGGAGTGGGTTGCCATTTCCTGCTCCAGGGGATCTTCCCAACCCAGGGATTGAACCTGTGTCTCCTGCTTGGCAGGAGGACTCTTTACCACTGAGCCACCTGGGAAACTGCTCTCCCATTTCCATTTCTTTATGCTCTCATTGCCTTTGAAATCACTTTACTTAGATATTTATTCTGCTACTAGGTATCAGTTTTATTGACTAGATGTGGGCAGGTCTACTGCCTGCCACCCAAGTAGCACCTGCCTCAGAGGCTGTGCCATCAGTGTCAGTTGAATGAAAATATGAATGAAAAGTGCTTCACCCATACCAACAGTTCACAGGCTGACCAGGAGAAGTGAGATTAACTGCTCAGTGGACATGGAGTTTCTGCTCAGGGTGATGAGAAGTTTTGGGAGTAGACAGTGATGATGTTAGCACACCATTGTGCATGTAATCAATATTGCTGAATTGTACACTTAAAGATGGCTAAAAAGGCTAATTTTACATCGGTATTATTTATGTTATTGGGCTTCCCTGGTGGCTCAGTGGTAAAGAACCTGCCTGCCAAAGCATGAGACATGGGTTCCATCCCTGGGTCGGGAGGATCCCCTGGAGAAGGAAATGGCAACCCACTCCAGTATTCTAGGCTGGAGAATCCCATGGACAAAGGAGCCTGGAGGGCTATGGTCCATGAGGTCACAAAAGAGTTGGACATGACTTAGGGACTAAAACAATGATAACAATAACAAAATTATGTTATCACAATTTAAAAAAATTTATAATGTAATGTGAAAAAATGGATGTAGAACAGGACCCTCCAAGGATAGCCTGCTGCCTCTGGGGGCAGCTCCACAGCCAGGAGTCCACGTCCTTAGACGGTGTGCCGGTGGTGGGGGTGTTCTCACCTTAGGGAGATGACCCTGCAGCCCACATACCGGGCACCCAGGCTGCTCCTCTGGAACAACGGGCTGAGCTGGAGGAAGGAGAGAGCCATTGGTGGTCACATGTGGGCATCAGTCCACAGGAGGGGCACGACGGGGTGAGCGGGGGAAGCAGGCATCATCTCACCAGGTGCTGCATGAGGGTGTCTGTGATGTTGAACTTGTGGGAGCCTGGGTGACCCATGTCTGCAGAGTAGCGCAGGTTGTCGATGGTGAAGTTCAGCGTGAAGGGCTCCTCACTGACCTCCCCAGCTACAGTAGGTAGAGAGAGAGTCCAGGCTTACTGGGAGCTTGTGTCCCATTGTCCACCCAGGTGGGGCTTCCAAGGGTCCTGTGCCCGCTTCCCAATCAACCTGAAGGTCACTTGCTGGTGTGACAGCTCCAGCAACCAGTGAAGGTTGGCTTAATGATTTGGGGACTCGTTTTTTGCACCCTGATGTAGGCGTGGAGGGCTCTGTGAAAACACTGGCGGCTTTGTCCTTTCCCAGGAGAAAAGGGCACTGATGACCCCAGACATCTGTCATAGTCTCTCTGCTCTCCATCTCTCTGTCTCTATGCACATGTATTTATATTTAAATATGAATTTACAAGTGAATGTATACTATATAAACATGTAATTTATATATTATATGCTGCTGCTGCTAAGTCACTTCAGTCGTGTCCGACTCTGTGTGACCCCAAAGACGGAAGCCCACCAGGCTCCCCCGTCCCTGGGATTCTCCAGGCAAGAACACTGGAGTGGCTTGCCATTTCCTTCTCCAATGTGTGAAAGTGAAAAGGGAAAGTGAAGTCGCTCAGTCGTGTCTGACCCTTAGCGACCCCACAGACTGCAGCCCACCAGGTTCCTCCACCCATGGGATTTTCTAGGCAAGAGAACTGGAGTGGCTTGCCATTGCCTTCTCTGATATATTATATAGTATGTAATATATAAATGAATATACATATCTTCCCATATATATATATGTGTGTATATACATATATGTATATTTCTTTCTCTTTCTCCTCCCCTTACAGCCAGGTGTGCCAATCTTTTATGCATTGGATAAAAACCCCAACAATCTAGCAGCTATAACCAACCTTTTGGCAACTCAGTGAACTGATGTGTAAGATAATATAATAATGACTCCTGCTTCAAAGGTTGTTATGCAGTTTCAACTAGTTAATTTTTGTAAGACTTAAAATTTAAGCACAGTGCTGGGAACAGATGGATCAATAGTTGGGGTGACTTGTATAGACCCCAAGAGAAGTAGAATAAATGAATGTGTGATGCAAGTGAGACCAGAGCCCCCTTGACTTGACTCTAGACTAGATAAGCACAGCAGGAGCTAAGTGATTAAACGAAAACTTTTCACTGGGATAAAAGTTTACCTCTTCTCTCCCCTCCTTTCCCTCCATTCCTGTCTATGCATTACTGCGTCCGGGTTTCCTTCTGTTCACCTTTCCTTCCATCCTTCCATATTTCTTCCCAAACATTTGTCCTTTCTTCTTCCTTCTAGCCTTTCTTCCTTTTTTCACCCACTTATCCGTACCTCTATCCGTTTGTCCTTCCTTTCTTCTATCCACCCACTTATCCATCCATCGACTCATCCGGCTCACTCTTTCCCTTCCTCTTCCCAGTCTTCTCTCCTTCTATGATCCTTCTGTCCCTCTTTCCTTCAGTCCCTGCTTTTTTCCATCCATCTTTCCTTGCTCCCTCCCTCCCTCCATCATTTCCTTTCTTCCATCCATCCATCTTCCTTTCGTTCCATTCATTCCTATTTCCCTCCTCATATCTGTTTATACACCCTCCCTCCTTCCCTTCACGTCCCTTCTTCCATTCATCTTTCTGCCTTTCATCAGCCCTTCCATCTTCTCTCACTTCTCTGATCAGTGACGGACCCAAGGACAGTTTGAGACTGTTGAAATAACACACTCCTAAGGCAAGGGTGAGTTTCCCTGATGTGTTAATGGTAAAGAATCTGTCTGCCAATGCAGGAGATGCAGGATACGCGGGTTTGATCCCTGGATTGGGAAGATGCCCTGGAGGAGAAAATGACGATCTACTCTGGTATTCTTCCCTGGAAAGACTCATGGACAGAGGAGGCTGGCGGGCTACAGTCCATGGGGCACAAAATGTTGGACATGACTTAGTGACTGAGAAAGACAAGGGCGGTAGATTCTTGAAAACCTACAAAGTTCTCATTACAGGATTTGCTGGGAATGCATTTTGGTGAATACCTATTATGTCTGGTCTATGAACTAGAACATAAGCGTGCACCAAAAATCAGCATGTCTTTTGTGATAAACTCACTATAAATAGCAAGAAGTGACAACATGAGTTTTGGAATTGCATGAACTCTTGGTTTTCTTATTTATCTGCTGTCTACCTTGGTATTCTGAGTCTGAGTTTCCTCAACTGTAAAATGGAGCAAAATCACATGACTATACGGAGAATTAGTATAGAGGTATAGAGTGTATATACTTTAATGAATTAGTATACTAGGTATAGAGTGTATATACTTTAATGAATTAGTATACTAGGTATAGAGTGTATATACTTTAATGAATTAGTATACTAGGTATAGAGTGTATATGCTTTAATGAATTGTCCCCCCCATTCACATGCTGAAGCCCCAGTCTCAGTTCCTCAGAAGGTGACTGGAGACCTCCCTGGTGGTCCAATTCATGGGACCTGGGTTTGAGCCCTTGTCAGGGAACTAAGATCTCACATGCCAAAACTAGGTGTCTGCATGCTGCAACTAAAAAAAGATCCCACATATGCAACTTAAAAAAAGGTCCTGGATGCCACAACTAAAGATCCTGCATGCCATAACCGGGACCCAAAGCAGTCAGATAAATAAATAAATAAAATATTAAAAAAGAGTACCAAGGGCATGGTTTTAGGAGAATTAAAATGCAAGCCATATGAAGGTCAGAATGTAGTGGGATAACGCTGTTGTTGTTTTTCAGTCACTCAGTCATGTCTGTCTCTTTGTAACCCACCAGGCTCCTCTGTCCATGGAATTCTCCAGGAAAGAACACTGGAGTGGGTTACCATTTCCTTCTCCAGGGTATATTCCTGACCCAAGGATTGAATTCACGAGTCCTGCATTGTGGGCAGATTCTTTGCTGCTGAGCCACCAGGGAAGCCAGGTGGGAGAACATAAATGTATCTAAAACCTCTCAGGTGGGAACGTCCCACCAGGATCCAGGAGAGAGAGAAGGGATGAGGTAGGGACCTTCCAGAAGCTTCCCTCATGGAGGACAGAGGGTGAAGGAGAAAAACTGCTTTCCAACCCCAAAGTGGAGGTGGGCCAGGAAATCCAGGCCGGGCACACTCACTGGTGGTAGTGGTGGCCAGGGCTGCATAGGTGTAACCTGCAGAGAGAAGATGAGAGAAGCTGAATCAGCACCGGGGTGAGCATAAAAGATTAAGGGATATACGGTATTTGTTCTTCTCTTTCAGACTGTGATACAGAATTAAGTAAGTCAAAAAGAGAAAAACAAATATTGTATATAAACGTATATATGGGGAGTCTAGCAAATGGTCCTGATAAACCTATTTTCAGGGCAGGGAATAGAGACACAGACAGAGAGAACGGACATGTGGACACAGCGGGGAAGGACAGGGTGGGATGAATGGGGAGATTAGCATTGATTTCCACACACTGTGTGTGTGTGCTGAGTTGCTTCAGTCACATCTGACTCTGTGTGACCCTATGGATTGTAGCCTGCCAGGTTCCTCTGTCCATGGGATTCTCCAGGCAAGAATACTGGAGTGGGTTGCCATGCCCTCCTCCAGGGGATCTTCCTGACTCAGGGATCGAACCCACAACTCTTATGTCTTCTGCATTGGCAGGCAGGTTCTTTACCACTAGTGCCACCTGGGAAGCCCTTATATACTCTGCTATGTGTGAAATAGCTAGCTAGCAAGCTCCAAGAGTTGGTGATGGATAGGGGAGCCTGGAATACTGCAGTCCATGGGGTTGCAGAGTCGGACACAACTGAGCAACTGAACTGAACTGGGAAGCTATTGTATAGCACAGGGAGTTCAACTCAGTGCTCTGTGATGACTTAGATGGGTGGGATGGGGGCGGGGTGGAGGCTCAGGAAAGAGGAGGGGTATGAATACTTCTAGCTGATTCACATTGTTGTACAGCAGAAACCAACACAACACTGTAAAGCAATTATGTGCATGCATCCTCAGTTATGTCTGACACTTTGTGACCCCATGGACTGTAGCCTGCCGGGCCCCTCCAGGATTTTACAGCCGGCTAGGTCCCTCTGGGATTTGCTAGGCCTCTGTGGGATTTTACAGGAGAGAATACTGAAGTCGGTTGCCATTCCCTTCTCCAGGGAATCTTCCTGACCCAGGGATCAAACCCTCTCTCCTGCATCTCCTGCATTGGCAGGTAGATTCTTTATCACTGAACCACCAGGGAAACCTCAATCTAAAAAAAAAAAAAAAAATGAAGGAAGTTATTTCAAGGAAAAATTGAAAACATGTTATTGAGAATTTGAAGCATTTTAATGGATTCATGTCATCATTGCTATTAGAACAATAAAATTAAGCAAAAGTAGTGGCTCAGATGGTAAAGAATCTGCCTTCAATGCAGGAGACCTGTGTTCAATCCCTAGCTTGGGAAGATCCTCTGAAGAAGAGAATGGCAACCCATTCCAGTATTCTTGCCTGGAGAATTCCATGGACAGAGGAGCCTGGCAGGCTACAGACCATGGAGTTGCAAAGAGTCAGATATGACTGAATAACTGACACTTTCACTTTCATATAAAAAATAAAATAAAAAAATATTATACATTAAAAAAAGATTCAAGAAGAGGTAGGATTTAGGGACCTATGTGGGGAAAGCAGAGAAGAAGAGGTGGTGGAGGGATGTTTGAGAAGAAGCAAGCAGGCAACAAGATTGGGTGGAACCAAGTTATTACTTCATCATAATGAAGACAACCCAGACCAGAAGGAGAAAAAGACAGATCAGAACTCCCTTTAGAAGAATGAAAACAACGGTTACTCGAGTCCCCCTCCTCTTGAGAGACCATGGCTATAATGTAGTCCCTCACCATTCACGTAGAGACTATTTCTGTCCAAACTGAAGGAGCCCAGTTGGGTGATGCCATCTGTCTCACGGCTCAGTTCCCAGTACAGCTGCTGTTTGTTCAGTGTGGGTCTTGCGGGGTCAGAGTGGAGGCTGCAGACTGCATTCACTCCAGTGGCTGCTCCCCTCTTTTCAGGCCTAGAGAAGAAAAGATGTAGGAACGTGGAGTACTAAGGAGGAGTCCGTCTAGGTGTGAAAGGGAGGAGGCTAAGGGAGATGCTGAAGGCATTAGCTTGGAAGCCTGCAGGGGTTCTCCTAAGTGTCTTTCATCTGAGACCAGCCCCTAGCAACTCAGGACAGAAACATTTTAATTTTCAGGGGCGTTCCCTGGTGGTCCAGGGGTTAGGACTTGGTGCTTTCACTGCCCCGCTTGGGTTCAATCCCTCGCGGAAGAACTAAAATCATGCATGTGATGACAAAAAAAAAAAAAAAGAGAGAGAGAGAGAGACTTCTCTGGTTGTCCAGTGGTTAACAGTCTGCCTGCCAATGCAGGGGACATGGGTTTGATCCATGGTCTCGGAAGATCTCTCATGCTGCAGAGCAACAAAGCCGGTGTGCCACAACTACTGAAGCCAGCGCACCCTAGAGCCTGAGCTCCACAGCCAGAGAAGCCACCACAAACAGAAGCCCATGCACCACAACTAGAGAGTAGCCAGCCACAACTAGAGAAAGCCCGCACAGCAACAAAGACCCAGCACAACCACAATAAATGAAAGCATAAATAAATAAATCGATTTCTTTAAAAAAAGGAATTTGCAGATAGGCATTTGCACTGATTATCCCACTTCTTCACAGAGGAGAGCTTTCATTTGAAACAAAATATCATACAGATTCTGTAAAAAACAACATGATGCCTTGTTTCCAAGCGCTGAGCATAGCACTATCTGGGCATGAAGAAGGCATGAGGGGTCATGGTGGGCACTGGAGCTCAGTACTTTCAGGAACATGCCAAGCCACTGAGTCCAGCGCCTGGTGCAAGAGGGTCCATCTGGGGGGTCTCACCTGAGCAACTCCAGCCTGCAGCCAGCAGAGAGGGGGCCGACACTGGTCTTACTGAGCAAGGCCCTGAGCTGGTGGGGAAAGAGAGGGAGGTGAGCTGAAGGGACGAGAGGATACACGGGGACAAGGTGCACCTAACAGAGGCCGTCCAAGGGCTCTCACTCGATGCTGTAAGATCCTTTCGGTGTTGCTGAACTTCTGAGAAGATGGGCGCCCCATGTCCTCCGTGTAGTGCATGTTGGTGATGGTGAAGTTCAGGGTGAAGGACACCAGGTGAAGGTCAGTGGCTGCAGTGGGGGAGGAAGAGAGGGATGTCCAATTTGGGCCAGAGTCATGGCCAAGGTTTCCTGGGAGACTGGGACTGACATATACACACTGTATCTGCTAAGTTGCTTCAGTCGTGTCTAATTCTTTGAGACTATGGGCCATAGCCCACCAGAGTCCTCTGTCCATGGGATTCTCCATGTAAGAATACTGGAGTGGGTGGCCATGCCCTCCTCCAGGAGATCGAACCCACATCTCTTACATCTCCCTCATTGGCAGGCGGGTTCTTTACCACTAGTGCCACCTGGGAAGCCCATATATACACTACTGCATATAAAATAGACAATTAATGAGAACCAACTGTACAGCAGAGGGAACTCTACTCAAGGCACCAGAAGCAGATTAAGGAAAGCTGTAGGCGTCTCAAGCTGAAGGAGAGAACATTCTGGAATTGCCAAGACATTAGGAACCTTCGTTCATTCATTCTGTGAACACTTATTGAATACCTAGTATGTGTGAGGTTCTGTGTTGGACTCTGCACACCCAAAGATGAATAAGGCATGGGACTTCCCTGGTGGCCTAGTCATTGAGATTCCACTCTACCGATGCAGGGGGACCAGGTTCAATACCTGGTCAGGAAACTAGATCTGGTGTGCCACAACTGAGAGTTACCATGCTACAACTAAGACTTGATGCAGCCAAATAAATAAAATATTAAAAAAAAGATGAGTAGGGCATAGTCTCTCAGTGTGGCCACTGGAGTGATCAGGTCATTATGCCGCAGGGGAAGCTGGGGGTGGGGGATGGTGTGCAATTCCAGGATGGGCACCCAGCCAGGGACTGAGGAAAGATTCTTAGAGGAAGCATCATTTTAAGTGTAACCAAACCTAAGAGTAAGAGTGAGGTGAATAGAAACAGAGCAAGTGTTAAGCACAGGGAACAGCGTGGCTATAGTCCTGGCAGGAGGGCAGAACAATTACACTCAGAATGAAGTGCATTGGCCATGAAGAAGTGTAGACGTGAGACTGGAGGGATCCTCTGAGCCCAGAAAACTGAGGTAGTGGCTATGCAGGACAAGGGTCTGGACTTGATTTGTAGACCAGATGGGGTCATCCAAAGATTGTCCACAAGCAGGGAATGAGGGCACTCCCCTGGTGGTCCAGTGGTTAAAAGTCCGCCTGCCAATGCAGGGGACAGGGGTTTGATCCCACGCCCAGGAAGATTCCACATGCCACAGAGCAAATAAGCCCATGTGCCTCAACTACTGAGCCTGTGTGCTGCAACTGCTGAAGCCTGAGCACCTGAAGCGCGTGCTCCACAACAGAAGCCACTACAATGAGAAGCCTGTGCACCGCAACTAGAGAGGAGCCCCTGCTCGCGGCAGCTAGATCAAGCCTGCAAGTGGCACGGAAGACCCAGCACAGCCAAAAGTAAACAAATAAAAGAGAGGAATTATATGGACAGAGGCACATTGGGAGGGACACTGCAGCTGCTGTGGGGAAAACTGTAGGAAGCCAGTGTGGAAAGTACTGCAGTAGTCCAAACGCTGGTGGCCCAAATAAAGATTAAGCAATGCAGATGCAGAGGAAAGGAAAGACTCTCAAGACATTCTGAAAGGAGATGATTTTGTGATGGATGGATGTGCGTGGTGAGCAAGAGGGAGGGCCTAAGCTGGCACTCATGTCCCTGCCTTTGGTGATGGGAAGAAGGAACAAGTTTGGGAGAGGATGATGATGTTAAGGGTCAGAGACCAAGAGGTTGTGTGATGTCTGGCAGCTGGGCGGACCCAGAGTCAGAAGCTGCTGTGCGGTGAGGGCTGGACTCAGAGTTTAGATTCTGAATAACTGGATCCTAAGCAGCCAGATGGCCCTTAACCTCCATGGAAATGGATGTGTTTACCCAGGGAAGGTGAGTAAGCAATGAAGGAAGAAGTGATCTTGTGGGAATGATTTTGTAAAAATGGCTTGGGTACCAGTAAAAGCCTTCCTACCTGTGGGCTTGGAGGATGGAGCCAGAGAAGACACTGGGAAGAATGTGGAGGTCCCAGCAGCTGAGGAAAAAGACACCAGAAATGAAATTGAGTGGTACATCTGTAAAGAAATAGTGGCAGTGGTGGTGGTTCTAGTTATAAAAATGTGCCTCTTTTCAGTTCAGTTCAGTTCAGTTCAGTCGCTCAGTCATGTCTGGCTCTTTGCGACCCCATGAACCGTAGCACACTAGGCCTCCCTGTCTATCACCAACTCCCGGAGTTCACCCAAACCCATGTCCATTGAGTCAGTGATGCCACCCAACCATCTCATCCTCTGTCATCCCCTTCTCCTTCTGCTCTCAATCTTTCCCAGCATCAGGGTCTTTTCAAATGAGTTAATTCTTCTCATGAGATGGCCAAAGTGTTGGAATTTCAGCTTCAACATCAGTCCTTCCAATGAACACCCAGGACTGATCTCTTTTAGGATGGACTGGTTGGATCTCCTTGCAGTCCAAGGGACTCTCAAGAGTCTTCTCCAACACCATAGTTGAAAAGTATCAATTCTTTGGCATTCAGCTTTCTTTTTGTCCAACTCTCACGTCCATACATGACTACTGGAAAAACCATAGTCTTGAATAGACGGACCTTTGTTGACAAAATAGTGTCTCTGCTTTTTAATATGCTGTCTAGGTTGATCATAACTTTCCTTCATTTTTTAGCAGTGGATAAAGAAGACGCTTGTATACACACACACACACACTGGAATATTACTCATCCACGAAAAAGAATGAAACAATGCCATTTGCAGTAACATGGATGGACCTAGAGATTGTCATACAGAATGAAGTAAGTCAGACAGAGAGGGAGAAATATGACATCCATTACACGTGGAATCTAAAAAGACATGATAAAAATGAACTAACTTATAAAACAGAAAGAGACTCACAGACTTAGAGGACAAACTTAATGGTTGCAGGGGTTGGGGGGGAGGATGGGGGAAGGGACAGTCAGGGAGTTTGGGATGGACATGTACACTCTGCCATATTTAAAATGGATAACCAACAAGGACCTACTGTATAGCACAGAGAACTCTGCTCAATGTTATGTGGCAGCCTGGATGGGGGGGAGTTTGGGGGAGAATGTATATATGTATATGTATGGTTGAGTCCCTTTTCTGTCCACCTGAAACTATCACAACATTGTTAATTGGCTATACTCCAATATAAAATAAAAGTTAAAAAAAAATAAAAACAAAGAAACAAAATATGTGTCTTTCTCTGCCCCATTTAGCCTGCAGTCAGGGCACCATTCTCAGTTGTGTGTATTGGAGAGGGGAGGAGAGGTGACTCCTGCCACCTGCAATTCAGTCCACATTTGCTATGCATGTCCTCTGGACCCCTACCACCCAGAGGGGTATAACAGGAGGGAAGGGCTGGCTGGTTAAACAACGCTTGTTTTTCAGGGGCAGAGAGGTGGTCACAGGCACATAGAAATACTCACTGTTGGCAGTGGTGGCTGCGGTCCGATGGGAGTAACCTGTAAAGAGGGGGTGAGACGGTGAGGAAGGGGAGGGAGAGATGTTTAACGAAGAGACAGCTTGGCCATTGGAGAGATGGCAGCTGGACCGATATGGCTCTGCGTCATTAAAACGAAGACCGAGTGCTCACCGGGAAGGGATCAAAGTCTACTACTGTCCTCCATCTCCGGAGAGACAAAGGTGTGCTCTGCTGTTGTTTAGTCGATAAGTCATGTCGGACTCTTTGTGATCCCATAAACTATAGCCCACCAGGCTCCTCTGTCTGTGGGATTTCCCAGTCAAGAATACTGGAGAGGGTTGCCATTTCCTCCTCCAGGGGATCGTTCTGACCCAGGGATTGAAACCAAGTCTCCTGAATTGCAGATGGATTCTTTACCACTGAGCCACCTGGGAAAACCAAGGTGAGCTCTAAGCACCTTGAAATATGAGTCCCTAGTGGAAGTGCAGAACCCTTCTGTAGCAGAGCCTATCCAGTGGGGATGAAGAGACCCACCCCCAACATAGCCCCTCACCACTGATGGAGGCACTGTCATCACAGAAGCTGGGAGAAAACATCCCAAGTGCTTGGGTTGGGGACCTCATCATCTTGGGGAATCCAGGAAGCAAGGGGCTACACTTAGGACTTTAGTGGGTATTGGTCTCTGTTTCCCTAAGGTTGGAGGGAGATGGGGGTAGGGAGAAGAGGCAGTAGGTTCCTGGACTCTTCTGTTCCTAAGGGCTAGGATTCAGACAGAGGGTTATAGAGACTTCTGAGGCCTCTTAATACTCACTGCTAGCGGTGGTGGCCTGAGTTTGGTGGTTGTATCCTACACACGTAAGGGGAGGAAGGGAGAAGAGGGGGAAGGGTGAGTCAAAGTGAAGAAAGGATAGGGAGAACGTGGGGCCTTTGGAAATGCAAACATTAAAAAAATGGTGGTGGTCTTCCCTGGTGGTCCAGCGGTTAAGAATTTGCCTGCCAATGCAGGGCACATGGGTTCAATCCCTGGTCCGGGAAAATTCCACATGCTGAGGAGAAACTAAGTCCATGCACCACAACTACTGAAATCCACAAGCTCTAGAACCCATGCTCCGCAACAAGAGAAGCCACCACAATGAGAAGCCTACACACCACAACCAGAGCGTAGCCCCCCTCACTGCAACTAGAGATTGCACGGCAACAAAACTCAGCAGAAACAAAATAAGTAAAAAGGATGGCAGACCCTCACCATTGACGTAGAGACTATCCTGGTCCAGGGTGTAGGGGCCCAGCTGGGTGACACCATGTGTCAGCTGACTCAGCTCCCAATACAGCTGCTCTCTGTCCAGCCCAGGGCCCACTGAGTCAGGGCGGTGGGTGCAGACAGCATCCACACCAGTGGCTGCTCCATTCTTTTCAGGCCTGGGAAGAGCAGCAGGAGAGGAGGATGACAATAAATGGAAACTCAAGGGGTAAGGGAGGGTATCGAGATCTCTGGGGACAGGACAGGAAGGGGGCAGGGGAAATGGGAAGGCTGGTAGAGAGGTGAGAAGTCAGACTTAGATTTTCTGAGAGCACAGATTTCCAGCCAACCTGGGACTGTGAGCAGAGTTGGTGGTGGTGGTGGTGGGAAGTATTTCAATTAAATTGCAAATCTGAAGCCTGCTTCTTTCTGGGATAGGGGCAACAGAGCTCACACTTGAGACAGATGAAGAGCTGGATCGGTGAACAGCTGGAATTTGGGATTAAAGCAGGTGAAGAAGGCATGCTTCTCTTGAGAGAAATCATCAGGATAGAATTGAAAACCTAAAGGAAATGCCCTCATTGGTCAAGAGGAGGGGAGGGGGGGACATTCAGAAGGATGACCAGGCTAGGGGCTCAATCCTGCTGATAGTCTGCAGAATCTGGGGACTGTTGGGGGAAGCCCTTGGTCCTTAAGTCAGTGACTCCTGAATGTCACCTCAGTTGAGAATACAGGGAAGACAGGAAGGAAGAAGGTCATACTCCTTGGGCCTGGGAGCACTCGAAGCAGCTCTGGCCACCTACGCCAAGGTCTTACCTGAGCGATGTCAGTCTGCAGCCTGAGTACAGGTGGCCCACACGGGTGTTATTGAACAAGAGTCTGAGCTATAGAGGAGGGAGAGGGAGAATAGGAAGTGTGAGGATTGGGAGGACAGATGTGATATGGGTGTGGATGGCATCCGTGGGAACACAGGTGAGGTAGGTGGGGCTTGTGTTTGGTGGGCGGGGCAGGAGTGAAGTTGGCGGGGCTCTCACCAGATCCTGCAGGACTCTCTCTGTGTTGTTGAACTTCCAGGAACCAGGGTGATGCATGTCCTCCACATAGTGCAAGTTATTGATGGTGAAGTTGAGGGTGAATGGCACCAGGGCAGGGCTGGCTACTGTAGTAGGAGTTTGCGAGAGATATCCACTGAGCTTACCCTATGCTCAATAAGCTGGGGAATAGGTCATCCCACCTGCATGTCTTCAAGATTGGGGAGGGTCTTCCTCCAGCATGGGTAGTTTCCATAGGGAGGAGATCCCAAACATCACCCTCACTGGAAGCGCTGGGGATAGTTATGAAAAAGTGCACTAAAGAGTAAACATTGGGTTGGCCCGAAAGTTCTTTCGGGTCTGTCCATGTGCTATAACAGGAGCACCCAAACAATTTTTAGGCCAACCCAATATATCCACAGGCAGGAAGCAAGCATATCTGACCCTTCAATTAGGGAAAATTCCAGACAGATATCCTGTTTTGTTTTGGTTTTTTTTTTTGAGTTTTTTTTTTAAAAAAAAACCAATTATTTTTCTGAGATTCATCTATTATTGTTTTTAAATTTTTGTTTGAAAAAAGGCTTGCATTGCATTTTTATGGGTAAGGCTCTGCTTTAAGTACCTTCCCTACATTTTAACTCATTTACTTCTTGAGGCAAAACCTTTGGAGGGAGATAGTATTCTTATCCCCATTTTACAGATGTAAAAACTCAAGGGAAGTTAAGTAATTTGCCCCAAGCCATTTAATCTATAAGTGGCAGAGCATCCAATGAATCCAGCTGTGTGGTCCAGGAGTCTGTGCTCCTAACCCCTCCACTTAGGACCACTGGCAAGCCCCACCTGTAGTGACCACTCACTCTGGTCTGAGTGGTCAGTGGTGAGAACTCCTTTGGAGGCCCTACCTGATGAGTATCTAGAGATTCAAGCAAGCCAGCGATAATGATATCTCAGACCCTCAGTCGGGTCAGTGGGTGGTATTGAAATCTACTCTGGGCCAGTTGGAGGCCAGAAATGGGAAGCTGGCCTCTGATCGAGCCAGAGTCTGCCTAAGCCCCTGACCAGGACCTGTGAGACAGCTATACTTGTAGCTCATGCTATTCCTTTCTTTTCTGGAAATAAAAACTAAATTCCCTGAAAGAACCAACCCCTCTCACCACCAAATCTCACCCATGATAATGCTAATTGTAATTCAGTGTTTACTTGTACATTCACATCTTTCGTCTCTGTCTTTCATGTTGGAAGCCTATCTAAGACTTGCCCTTTCTGTTCTCTTTGCTACTGTATCACCAGGGCCTTTATATAGTAAGTGCTACTTATCAAATGAATGAATGAGTGTGATGATCTCCAGTGACCAAGTGCACAAGATCTTTGCAGGAAAAAAGTGCAGAGAGGAAGCTCCTACCTGTAGAGACCGAGACTGGGGCCATAGACGTCTCTGGGAAGACGGTGGAGGTCATGGCAACTGAGAAGGAAACATAGTGAGGCAAATATAGTGGAAGAGAGGGCTTCTCCACTCAAGGAGGGCCCATCATGGAACCTTAAGATCCTTTTCCTGTTCAGCCTAAGGGCTGTGCCAGGCTTGTCTTTTCCCAGCCGGAGAGTGAAAGGAGGGAAAGTCCAGAGGCTTCCCCGTGCCTTCCACCTCTGGGTACATGGACTAAGGATAACAGGGAGGAAGGATGGGCCCCAGGGCAGTGGAACATTAGGGCCCACAAATGACTACTCACTGCTGGGCGTGGAGTTCAGGGCCTGACGGGTATAGCCTGCAGAAAGAGAGGGAGAGAAAAGGTGAAGGTGTAAGGATGGGGTGGGAGTGGCAAGAATCTGGGCCTTTTGAGTTTCTATGAATCTATTTATTTAATAGATTTAATTTATTTAGTACCCACTGGTAAAGAATCTGTCTGCCAAGCAGGACACACTGGTTCAATCCCTGGGTCAGGAGGATCCCATGGAGAAGAAAATGGCAACCCATTCCAGTAATCTTGCTTGGGAAATCCCAGGGATAGAGAAGCCTGGAAGGCTACAGTCCATGGGGTTGCGAAAAAGGTGGACATGACTTAGTGACCGAGTCACTATAACAGCGATTTATTTAAGCAGTGTTCATGGTGCACCCTCAAAGTTCAGACCGTATAGACAAACCTTAGAGAATGCAATGAAAACAGAGAGAAGACTTTTTAATAGATTATTTTTAATGTGGACCATTTTTAAAGTCTTTTTTGAATTTGTTACAATATTTTTTCTGTCTTATGTTTTGGCTTTTTGGCCACAAGGCATGCAGGATTTTAGCTCCCTGACCAGGGGTGGAACCCTCACCCCCTGCATTGGAAGGTGAAGTCTTAACCATTGGATCAGCAGGACAGTCCCAGGGAAGATTCTCTGAATCAGGTCATCTGTTGTCTATCCCTCTGCCATCTCTCCCCCTCACCCTCTCTGAGTGTCTGATCCTTCAATGTATCTCCAGAAATGCTGTGAACGAGGGAACAAACCAAAAGTGCAGGCTAGTTTGAGACAAGCTCAAACACTCCCCATACCCGATAGGAAGACAGGTGATCTGAAATGTGTGTCCTGAACCCAGGGCACAGTCTGCAGTGAGCCCCACGAGGAACCAGGAGGAGGTCCTGAGCATAGCTCATGGTGTGGTGAAAGGCGGGGAGGAGCAGTTAGTGCGACAGGGTCAAGGGAGATGTGGGGACCCGCTATGCGTCAAGGATACTCTGGTGCAATAACAGGCGTTTCAGTGGGTAGAGGCCATCAAGGATTCCCCATCAGCATCCTCTCATCAGGAGAGAAGGCCTTGAGGGTGGAGTCAGTTCAAGATTAAAAAGAAACCATGAGGGGCTTCCCTGGTGTCTCAGTGATACAGAATCCACCTGCTAGTGCAGGGGACATGGGTTCGATCCTTGGTCTGAGGAGATCCCTCATGTTTTGGAGCAACTAAACCTGTGCACCACAGCTAATGAGCCTGTGCTCTAAAGCCTGAGAGCCACAACTATTGAGCTCAAGTGCTGCAACTACTGAAGCCTGTGTGCCCTTCTTCACAACAAGAGAAGCCACTGCAATGAGAAGCCTCAACTAGAGAGTAGCCCCCGCTCAACTCAACTCAAGAAAGCCCACACAGCAAAGATGACCCAGCATAGGCAATAGATAAATATATTTCCTTTTATATAGATCATGAAGCCAAGATCTGAATCAACACACCCAGAGCACACAGCCAAGCCTCTAAGGGCAAGACAAGGAGCGTGATCTCAAGTTTGAGCTGCTTACCATTGACGTAGAGACTGTCCCTGTCCAGGGTGTAGGGGCCCAGAAGGGTGATGCCATGGGTCAGGTGGCTCAACTCCCAGTACAGCTGCTCTCTGTCCAATCCAGGGCCATTGGGGTCAGGGCGATGCATGCAGATGGCATCCACTCTAGTGGCTGCGCCATCCTTCTCAGGCCTGTGTAAAAACCTCCATATGGTTGGTCCAACTAGCTCTCCATCTGTCCATCTTGCCCGCCCTCTCTTTGCCACCCCTAAGGCAGAAACCTCAGAAGCCTGAACTAACAAGAAAGCTGCTGGGATCACCCTCTGTGTTTTTTCAGTCTTCTAATTTTACTGAGACTTTCAATGGCTAAGTCAAAGATCTCTCTTGGTAAATGTCACATTGCACTTGAAAATATTTGGGTTATTTTCAAATATCTTTTGATATTGATTTCTAACACAATTCCACAGTGATAAGAGAACAGACTCTGTATGATTTCAATACCTTCAGGCTATGAAATTTTTGCACCTTGTTTTATGCCCCTGGATATGTTCCAGTGTCTCCCAGTACATAGTCTATGGGAATGTGAATAGAATTTGTATCCTACAGTTGTGTGAAAACTGTATAAATCTTAATATCACATTCCTATACGTAATTATTCCCTGGAGAAGGACATGTTAACCCACTCCAGTGTTCCTGCCTGGAGAGTCCCGTGGACAGAGGAGCCTGGCAGGCTATAGTCCATGGGGTCACAAAGAGTCAGAGACAACTGAGGGACTGAGCACACACCTTGCAAGGATGTAATGAAGGCAGTGGAGGCAGTGCTATTTAAGGGCTAGGAGTTTGGCTTTAGAACCTGAAATGCTGGGGTTGTTCTGTGTGACCTTCACAAATTACTTAATCTCCCTGAGCCTCAGTTTCTCCTTTTGTTCTTGCTTCCTGAGTCTGTGCAGAAGACTTATGATTAAATATAAAGTAACAGCACACTGCCTTGGGTCTTAGCACTTGTTAGTTGCTGGTATTATTGTTGTTGTTAATACTTAGTATCCATGAACAGTAGTCATTCTAAGCGTGAGTGAAGTCAGGGAGCTGGTAGATTATGGTCCCATTAACCTGTTGGCTGTGTTGTTGGGGAGGGTCTTACCTGAGCAAGGCTAGTCTGCAGCCCAAATAGAGGGATCCCAGACTGCTGCTATTCTTGAACATGTGTTTGAGCTATTAAAAAGGAGAGGGGAGTTGAGAAGGAACCACTGAGAGAGGCCAGGAGGAGCTGGGACATAGGTGGACTAATAGGTCGGGTGGGTGGGACTGGCACCAGTGGGCGGGGCTGGGGCAAAGTGGGTGGGACTAGTGTTAGTGGGTGAGGCTGGCACTGATGGGCGGGGCACTCACCAGACCCTGCAGGATCAACTCGGTGGCATTGAATTTCCAGGAACTGGGGCGCTGCATGTCCTCCTCGAAGGCTAGGTTGGTGATGGTGAAGTTGAGGGTGAAAGACATCAGAAGAGGGACTCGTGCTGCATCAGAGGAAAGAAAAAGACCACTCCTGAGTCAGACCTGGGCTGAGCGCTAAGATAACTTCCAGGGACAGAAATGGAGGGCCCAGATATGAGGAAGAAAAGATTCCTAGCTGGCAGGCCACCATAGGACCAGAGACAGAAGGCTAAATAAGGAGTAAAGCAAAATGCTGTTAAATGCAGTAGGGTGCAAATTCATTAGGATGGCTATTATTTTCTTAAAAAAGAAAGGAAAAGAAAAAAGAAGTGTTGGGAATTCCCTGGCAGTCAGTGGTTAGGACTCCACCTAGTCTTTCACTGCTGAGGGCCCAGGTTCAATTCTTGGTGAGGGAACTAAGATTCTGCAAGCCATGCCATGTAAAAAAAAGATACTGTTGGTGAGGATATGGAGAAATGGAATCTTCATGCATTGTTGGTGGAAACGCTGGTGGAGTTGCTATAGAGAACAGTTTGGTGGTTCCTCATAAAGTTAATTCACTCCTAGGTATGTACACCCAAAGAATTGAAAACAGGGACTTGGAGACTTGAAAACAAATGTTCACAGCAGGAGCATTCACAGTAGCCAAAAAGTGGAAGAAACCTAAGTATCCATTAATAGATGAATGGATAAAGAAAATGTGATATATACAATGGAATAGTATTCTCTATAAAAGGAATTTAGGAAGTCAAAAGATACCTGGAGTAACAGGCAAATTTGGCCTTGAAGTACAAAATGAAGCAGGGCAAAGGCTAACAGCTTTGTCAAGAGAACGCACTGGTCATAGCAAACACCCTCTTCCAACAAGACAAGAGATGACTCTACACACGGACATCACTAGATGATCAATACCGAAATCAGATTGATTATATCCTTTAAAGCCAAAGATGGAGAAGCTCTATACAGTCAGCAAAAATAAGACCAGGAGCTGACTGTGGCTCAGATCATGAACTCCTTATTGCCAAATTCAGACTTAAATTGAAGAAAGTAGGGAAAAACCATTAGACCATTCAGGTATGACCTAAATCAGATCCCTTACAATTATACAGTGGAAGTGACAAATAGATTCAAGGGATTAGATCTGATAGACAGAGTGCCTGAAGAACTATGGATGGAGGTTCATGACATAGTACAGGAGGCAGTGATCAAGACCATCCCCAAGAAAAAGAAATGCAAAAAGGCAAAATGGTTTTCTGAGAAGGCCTTACAAATAGCTGAGGAAAGAAGAAAAGCCAAAGGCAAAGGAGAAAAGGAAAGATAAACCCATTTGAATGCAAAGCTCCAAAGAATAGCAAGGAGAGATAAGAAAGCCTTCCTCAGTGATCAATGCAAAGAGATAGAGGGAAACAATAGAATGGGAAACACTGGAGATCTCTTCAAGAAAATTAGAGATACCAAGAGAACATTTCATGCAAAGATGGGCACAATAAAGGACAGAAATGGTATGGGCCTAACAGAAGCAGAAGATATTAAGAAGAGGTGGCAAGAATACACAGAAGAACTATACAAAAAAGATCATCATGACCCAGATAACCACGATGGTATCTAGAACCAGAACCACCTAGAACCAGACATCCTGGAACACGAAGGCAAGTGGGCCTTAGGAAGAATCACTATGAACAAAGCTAGTGGAGGTGATGGAATTCCAGTTGAGCTATTTCAAATCTTAAAAGATGATGCTGTTATCCAGTCCCAAAGAAAGACAATGCCAAAGAATGCTCAAACTACCGCACAGTTGCACTCATCTCACATGCTAGCAAAGTAATGCTCAAAATTCTCCAAGCCAGGCTTCAGCAGTATGTGAACTGTGAACTTCCAGATGTTCAAGCAGGTTTTAGAAAAGGCAGAGGAACCAGAGATCAAATTGTCAACATCTGTTGGGTCATCAAAAAAGCAAGAGAGTTCCAGAAAAACATATACTTCTGCTTTATTGACTATGCCAAAGCCTTTGACTGTGTAGATCACAACAAGCTGTGGAAAATTCTGAAAGAGATGCGAATACCAGACCACCTTACCTGCCTCCTGAGAAATCTGTATGCAGGTCAAGAAGCAACAGTTAGAACAGGACATGGAACAACAGACTGGCTCCAAATAGGAAAAGGAGTACATCAAGGGTGTATATTGTCACCCTGTTTATTTAACTTATACGCAGAGTATATCATGTGAAATGCTGGGCTGTATGAAGCACAAGCTGGAATCAAGACTGCTGGGAGAAATATCAATAACCTCAGATACGCAGATGACACCACCCTATGGAAGAAAGCTAAGAACTAAAGAGCCCGAAAGTGAAAGAGGAGAATGAAAAAAACCGGTTTAAAACTCAACATTCAGAAAACTAAGATCATGGCATCCAGTCCCATCACTTCATAGCAAATAAATGGGGAAACAATGGAAACAGTGACAGACTTTATTTTTTGGGCTTCAAAATCACTGCAGATGCTGACTGCAGCCATGAAATTAAAAGACGCTTGCTCCTTGGAAGGAAAGATATGACCAACCTAGACAGCATATTAAAAAGCAGAGACAGTACTTTGCCAACAAAGGTCTGTCTAGTCAAAGCTATAGTTTTTCCAGTGGTCATGTATGGATGTGAGTTGGACTATAAAGAAAGCTGGGCACTGAAGAACTGATGATTTTGAGCTGTGGTGTTGGAGAAGACTTGAGAGTTCCTTGGACTGAAAGGAGATCCAATCAGTCCATCCTAAAGGAAATCAGTCCTGAATATTCATTGGAAGGACTGATACTGAAGCTGAAGCTCCAATACTTTGGCCATCTGATGCGAAGAACTGACTCATTGGAAAAGACCCTGATGCTGGGAAAGATTGAAGACAGGAGGATAAGGGGATGACAGAGAATGAGATGGCTGGATGGCATCACCAACTCAATGGACATGAGTTTGAGCAAGCTCTGGGAGTTGGTGATGGACAGGGAAGCCTGGCATGCTACAGTCCATGGAGTTGCAGAGTCGGACACAACTGAACTGAACTGAACTGATAAAAGGAATGAACTTCTAATACTTGTACAGCATGGATGAATCTTAAAAACATTATGCTAAGTGAAATAAATCAAACATGAAAAGACAAATACTGTAGATTCCCCTCACATAAAGTTACCTAGATTAGGTAAACTCACAGAGGCAGAAGAGAGAATAGAGGTTACCAGGGCTGGGCATGGAGGTTAAGGGGATTTAATGTTTAATGGGTTTGGAGTTTCTGTTTGGGATGCTGCAAATTTTCTGTAAATGTATGGTGGTGATGACTGTACAACATTGTGAATAAACACTTAAAAATTGTAAATAAAAAAAAATCTAAATAGTAAATTCCATTGGTTCCATAGTAAATTCTTTCAGCCCCTTACCAGTCATGTGACCAGGGGCATGTTACTTAACTTGTCTGCCTATCTCCATTTCTTTATCTGTAAAATGGGGAGAATTATGCATTGTAGAGAAATTATGAAGGTTAAGTGACTGTTAAAAGAGTCAGCACATTTCAAGGACATTATGCTGAATGAAAGGAGCCAATTTTCAAAGGTTACATGTACTTATATAACATTCTCGAAATAACAAAACTATAGAGATGGAAAACAGATTAGTAGTTGCCAAGGGTTTGAGTGGGAAAAATTGTTGTTTGTCGTGTCTGACTGCTTGAGACCCCATGGACTGTAGTCCGCCAGGCTCCTCTGTCCTTGGGATTCTCCAGGCAAGAATAGTAGAGTGGGTAGCCATTTCCTTCTCCAGGGGAGGCTCCTGACCCCGGGATCAAACCCAGGTTTCCTGCATTGCAGGCAGATTCTTTACTGTCCGAGTCACAAGGGAAGCCCTTAGTCGGGGGAGCAGGAGACTAAAATCTTATTCTCTCTGCCTAGCACAGAACACATATGCAATAAATATTTGTCACACTAAAATCCTTGGTACTCCTTGTGGTAGGTGTTTTATGCACATTTTCTTTCTTTTTAAATTAATTTTTAATTGGCATATAGTTGATTTACTCACATTTTCATTTCATTTTCACAACGACTACCAAGTACTATTATTCTTACTTGGCAGGTGAGGAAACTGAGGCACCGAGAGGATAAGTAAATTACCCATGGGCGTCAGAGCTGGATGGATGAAGAATTCATATTCCACGCCCTTGAGGAATTTAGAGCAGTGCACGGGCAGCCCATGGTAGTGCTCATTGTTTCATTGAAGCTTTTCTCTGAAACCCATGGGTCCTAGCTTTGAGACTTCCTAGAAGGATCTGGGGGCTTCCCTGGTGGCTCAGACGGTAAGGAATTCACCTGCAATGCGGGAGACCTGGGTTCGATCCCTGGGGTGGGAAAATCCCTGGAGGAGGGCACAGTCACCCACTCCAGTCTTCTTGCCTGGAGCATCTCATGGACAGAGGAGCCTGGCGGTCTACAGTCCATGGGGTCGCAAAACAGTCAGACATGACTGAGTGACTAAGCACACACAAAGATCTGGAGAAAGAATTCACCTACCTGTGGAGCTGGGGAAGTGGGTTGGCACCATGGAGGTCCCTGGGAAGGGTGGGGAGGTCCCAGCAGCTGAGGAGAAATGGTCTGGAGTGAGAATAGGGATTCCAAACGGGGCATGGATGCCACCATGTGCATCTTTCTGGTCCAACTGGAGCCACTGTATGTAGCGGGCATTGGATGAGACACCCAGGTCCTCCCATATCTCTGCTCCCTGAGGCTCTGGAAGGAGGGGATCAGTGTCTGTCCACCAGGGGCCTGGAGCACACGGTTATTAAGGTCTTGAGTACTCACCACTGGGGGTGGAGGCTGAGGTCCGTTGGGTGTAACCTGCAATGAGAAATGGAGACAGGATTGGGATGTAAGCAGGAAAGAGATGGCCAAGATAGAGCTCAAGGACCAACACACCCCACCCTCAACTGAGACTTCAAGTTGCAAAGCAGCAGTTATGATGGAGGAACAACTGTATCTTGCTCTTAAAAGGCTTGTGACCCCATGGACTATAGTCCACCAGACTGAGAAATCAAAGACCCAGTATATGTCTTCATGGGTTCACAATTTACTGTTGTTGTTTAGCCACTAAGTCATGTCCAACTCTTTGCAACCCCATGGACTGAAGTCTGCCAAGCTCCTCTGTCCATGGGATTTCCCAGGCTAGAATATGAGAGTGAGTTGCCATTTTTTGCTCCAGGGGATCTTCCCGATAGTGAAACCTGCGTCTCCTGCCTTGGCAGGTGGATTCTTTACTGCTAAGCCACAAGGGGAGCCCTTGCAATTTATTGGGGAAGATACATACACTGACATTTCTAGAACATGGGCTCTAAATTTGTGCTTTTCTAGAGGAGATTTTGAGATATTACTGGGGGAAGATGAATGGCCAGCCTCTTGGGTCCCCACTGGCTACAGGCAGGTTGATAGTATCTTTCAGCATCATCATCTTCTTTTTTTTTAAATTTATTTATTTGGATGCACCAGGTCTTGGTTGTAGCGTGTGGGATGAAGTTCCCTGTTAGGAGCAGTGTTAGTTGCTCTGTTGTGTCCAACTCTTTGCAATTCCCATGGACTGTAGCCAGCCAGGTTCCTCTGTCCATGGGATTCTCCAGGAAAGAATACTGGAGTGGGTTGCCATTCCCTTCTCCAGGGGATCTTACCAACCCAGAGATGGAAGCTGGGTCTCCTGCACTGCAGGCAGTTTCTTTAGCATCTGAGCCACCAGGGAAGTTACCTAACCAGGTATCAGACCTGGGACCTTTGCATTGGGAATGCAGAGTTGCAGCCACTGGGTCATCAAGGAAGTTCCAAGTCTCTTTCATCTTCTGGAGAAAAGCTCTGTGCCTCAGACAAGCTTATAAATCAAAGTCCTGGAATGCAGGAATGCAAATGGAAGAGCCCATGGGCTTTCTTGAGCCATCAAGAGAGATTGCTCAAGTGGGAAATGATACACAGGATGGGTCCTGTGGCAAACTGGAGAATCCCATCCCTTCTGGGAGGGCAGAGTATCAGCTTCAATGTGTGCTAACAAAAAGGACATTCAGATTTTGCTCATCTCTGACAGTGAAAGCATTTGATGAGTGTCTCTCCTCTATTATGTTTAAGATGGAGAAAATGATTCTTTCTAGAGTTTTGATCACTAAATGGCAGGACACATGACATACAGTTAGAATGCAAAGTCAATCCATAAGTGATCTATGTATATGTATAAGGTATTTTAAAATTTTTATTTTATATTGGTGTGAAAATGTGAAGTCGCTCAGTCAAGTCCGACTCTTTGTGACCACATGGACTATACAGTCCATGGAATTCTCCAGGCCAGAATACTGGAAGGGGTAGACTTTCCCTTCTCCAGGGGATCTTCCCAACCCAGGAATCAAACCCAGGTCTCTCATTTTGCAGACAGATTCTTTACCAGCTGAGCCACCAGGGAAACCCATATAAGTGTAGTTGATTTGCAATGTTGTGTTGGTTTTGGGTGTGCAGTGGGGGTGATTCAGTTATACACACACACACACATATATCCACTCTTTTTTAGATTCTTGTCCCATGTGGGTCATTACAGAGTATTGAGTGGAGTTCGCTGGGCTGTACAGTGGGTCCTTGTTGACTTTCTATTTTTCATATAGTAGTATGTGTATGTTAACTCCAGACTCCTAATTTATCCATCCTCCCCCTTTTTTTTGCGTAAGTGTTCAACTGGAAATTTTCTTGTACAAAGTTTAATCCCTCTATATGAAACTTTTATCCCAGTTTTACTGACAAAGAAACTGAGGTTTAGAGGGATTAAATAAATTATCCTAAGTCACAAGCCTGATTTTATCCCAATCTGTGGAGTTCCGTTCCTTCTTTCACACCATCCTTTACCACTCAGTTGTGTCTGACTCTTTTCGACCCGATGGACTATACAGTCAATGGAATTCTCCAGGCCAGAATACTGGAAGGGCTAGCCTTTCCCTTCTCCAGGGGATCTTCCCAACCCAGGGATCGAACCCAGGGCTCCCATATTGCAGGTGGATTCTTTACCTGCTGAAAAACCAGGGAAGCCCAAGAATACTGGAGTGGGTCCTCTCCAGTTGATCTTCCTGACCTAGGAATTGAACCAGGGTCTCCTGCATTGCAGGAAGATTCTTTACCAGCTGAGCTACCAGGGAAGCCCACTTAGAACTACTCATAAAAACCTAAGAAGGGCTTCCTAAAGAATCTGCCTGCCAATGCAGGAGATGGGGGTTCGATCCCTGGAGAAGGAAATGGAAACCCACTCCAATATTCTTGCCTGGAAAATCCTATGGCCAGAGGAGCCTGGCGGGTTACATATAGTCCATGGGGTTGCAAAGAGTCTGACACAACTTAGCAACTAAAATAACAATAACAACCTAAGAAAGATAACACTGTTGGAAATAGCTGATATGCATTAAAACAAAAAACCTTTAAAATATGTTAACATTATTTAGATGGAATATTACATTGGTTTGTCTTCTAAAAAAACAAAAGATGCTCACCATTGACATAGAGGCTGTCCTTGTCCAAAGTGAAGGATCCCAGCTGGGTGACACCATGAGTCTCATGGCTCAGTTCCTGGTACAGCCTCTCTCGGTCTAGTTTAAGGCCCATGGGGTCAGGTCGGTGAGTACAGACAGCATCAACTCCAGTGGCTCTTCTGTTTTTTTCAGGCCTGGGTACGGTAGGACACAGGCATAAGGAGGTGGGAATTCCGGAAAAGGGCTCTGAAAAGCCTCACTGAGGGAAGGAACTGGGAAGGGAAAACTGGAATGGTTTTGGTGTTGGGGGAGAATTGGAAATGACTATGCCAGCCAAGGTCCCTGAACTGTGGCATCTAGAAATACTGATATTTGTGCTAAACTGACACTCATAACAAGGCATCACACACCGTAACAACAAAAGCAGGACAGAGGGGATTGGAAGGAAGGAACCTGAGGGTTCAACAAGGTTAAAAAGGGCAGTGTCAAATTCCTTAAATTCCAGCCTTGCCACTCAGCTGCTGAGTGACTTTGGCTAAGTCTCTCAACCTCTCTGTGGCTCAAATTTTTCATTCATTAAATGAGGTAATAGTATAGACCTCACAGTACTTAGCACTTAGCTCAATAAAAGGCAGCCAAGTTTGCTACAAATTAATAGGGCCAGTGTTCTTGGTGAATGGAACCTGTGATGAGAGAGACTGAGTTTTTTGAAAACAAAACAAAACAATAACAAAACAGTGCGGTCAAGCTGCCAGTCTAGGGTGGAGGTGGGATGGGGGATGGTATCGCAGAGCCAAAAACATCTCAGTGGATCAGTGGAATCAGTGGAAATGGGAAGACCTAGAATCATGTCTGGAGGGCAAGAATGACTATCTTTGGAGCTGGGGGCATTCCATTCTCTGAGAAAAGGTCAGTGACTGGGAGATGTCACACAAGGGAGTAGGGTACCCTGAGTATACACATGGGGTTTTTCACATGCTGAATTTACTCTCAGTACTTGAATATGTAAGAGATTGTTGGGCTTCCCTGGTGGCTTGGGGTAAGGAATCTGCCTGTTAATGCAGGAGACAAGGTTCGTTTGATCCCTGATACAGTAAGATTCCACATGCCGTGAAGCAACTAAGTCTGTGCGCCACAACTACTGAGCCTGTGCTCTAGAGAGTAGCCCCCACTTGCCACAACCAGAGAAAGCCCATACACAGCAACAAAGATCCAGCATAGCCAAAAATAAATAAATAAAATTATTAAAAAAGATTGTGAATAATTTATTGCATGCATAGATATAATGATGCACCCTCTACAGCAAGCTTTCTTAACCTTGGCACCATGAACATTTCAGGTCAGGTAATTCTTTGCCTTGGGAGACTGTCCTGTGCATTGCAGCATATTTAGCAGCATCCCTGGCTTCATTCACTAGATGTCCTCAGTAGTAACCTCCACTCTTGAATTGTGACAACCAAAAAAATGTCTTGGACTTCCCTGGTGGCACAGCGAATAGGAATCTGCCTGCCAATGCAAGGGACATGGGTTTGATCCCTTGTTCGAAAAGATTTCACCTATTGCAGGGCATCTAAACCCGTGGACTACAACTGCTGAGCCTGTGCTCTAGAGCCCAAGAGCCATTAACTACTGAGCATGAGTGCTGCAACTAGAGCCTGTGCTCTGCAACGAGAGAAGCCACTTCAAGGAGAAGCCTTTGCAGCACCACTAGCGAGTAGCCCCCACTCACTGCAACTAGAGAAAAGCCTGCACAAAACAACAAAGACCCAGCACAGCCAAAAAGAAATAAATAAGTAAAATGATTTTTAAAATGTCTCCAGATATTGCCAGATATCCCCTGGGAGTGAAATCGCTCTTGGTTGAAAACTACTGCTCTCTAGTGGTGAAGCTGACGTGATTATTTGTTTCCTTGATGAGTTCCAGAAGAAACATCTTTCTGAAAAGTTCTACCTTCTCTCCTGGGAAGGAGAATCTAAGAGGATTTTGCATTTTCTGGTCAGAAACACAGTGTGAGGCAGGGTAGAGCTGGTGGTCAGCTGTCCCTGGGATAGTGGGCACAAGATCTGAGGGTCTAGGTCTTGGTCACCACCCCACCCACTTCCCCGCATTACCTGGGTGTCTACCCTGGCGTTCTCACCTGAGCAAGGTCAGTCGGCAGCCGGAATACAGGAGTCCAATACTGCTATTCTGGAACAAGGGTTTGAGCTGGGGATGAAAGAAACGGAAGTGAGCATATGATGCTCAAGGGTCTGGGCAGGACATGGGTAGGCACTGGGAGGGGTTCTCACCACGCGATTCAAGATCCTTTCCATGGTGCTGAATAGCTCAGATCCTGAGGGACTCATGTCCTCTGTGTAGTACAAGTTGGTGATTGTGAAGTTGAGGGTGAAAGGCACCAGAGAAGGGCTCATGCCTGCAGCGGAAAGGGAGAGAGAGGTTCATTATGACCTCTGGCTGGGATGGCTGTAAACGGTGGGTCCAGTGTTGTCACCTTAGACTCAGCATCCAGTGAGGCAGGCTTAATATCCAACCCGTGTCACCCTTGCATCCCGCCAGACTTAGAGAAGGCTAGGGGCCTTCATACCCGAAGGATAATTTTAGCTGGAAAAAGAACCTCAACTGTTTTCAGCCTGATGTGTCTAAAGATAAACAGCTATTAGATATTTCTGTGGGAGGAAGAGAAGCAAAGTCACTTGACCATCCCCAGCGGCAGAGACCTCCCATAGTCTCTGACTTTATCAGGAGAAAATGTGCAACTACCGAATGGTCAAGACTGTTCCCCCCATGAAAGTTACCCCTCCTTCAGTGTCAATAACCATCATTGAAGAGTGCATTTTATTTTTTAATCAATAGTTTCAAGCTGAAGTACAGTTATTTACAATGTTGTGTGAATTTCTGCTGTACAGCAAAGTGAAAAAGTTGAAGCCATGGTGGCTGAAACTTTCCCAAACTTCTTTAAAACATACATTTTCAGATTCAGGAAATTTTATAAAATCCCAAAGAGGAGAAACTCAAAGAAAGCCATGCTCAGATGCATCATGATCAAACCATTGAACACCAAAGATGAAGAACAAATTGTGGATACATCTAGAGACAAATGGCAGCTTCAGTCATGGAGTGACTTGATTTATAGCACATGTCACATTTTAGACATTTTATATAATCAGTTAAGCTGATCAGGGTGGAGAAGTGAGGAAGTGGAAAGTATGCATCCTGCCTATAACGTGTAAAAAGTTTGCAGTGTCTTGACTTGCAAAACACAGAATTCCTGAAGGCAGAATTCAGATTATGAACCACTAGCTTATATATCATAACTCTGGATTCACATGGTGGGATTAAGGTTTAAGGATGTTTACCCTCCACCATGACCCATATAGTCAAAGCTATGGTTTTGTCATGCATAGATGTGAGAGTTGGACCATAAAGAAGGCTGCTGCTGCTGCTGCTAAGTCACTTCAGTTGTGTCCGACTCTGTGTGACCCCATAGACGGAAGCCCACCAGGCTCTCCCTTCCCTGGGATTCTCCAGGCTGAGTACTGAAGAATTGATGCTTTCAAACTGTGGTGCTAGATAAGACTCTTAAGAGTCCCTTGGACAGCAATGAGATGTTTGCAGAGACTCAAAACAGTCAATCCTAAAGGAAATCAGTCCCAAATATTCATTGGAAGGACTGATACTGAAACTGAAGCTCCAATACTTTGCCCACCTGATGAGAAGTGCTGACTCATTGGAAAAGACCTTGATCCTGGGAAAGATTGAAGGCAGGAGGAGAAGCGGGCAACAGAGGATGAGATGGTTGGAAGGCATCACTGACTCAATGGACATGAGTTTGAGTAAACTCGGGGAGATGGTGAAGGACAGGGAAACCTGGCGTGCTGCAGTCCATGGGGCTGCAAAGACTCAGACACTACTTACTTAGCAACTGAACGACAGTGCTCACCCTGGGCCATGATGTAAGCATGATAAAGACCCTAAGACTCAAATAAAAAAAAAAATCTTGGGACTTTCCTGGTTTAAGAATCCAACTGTCAGTGTAGGGGACACAGATTCGATCCCTGATCTGTGAAGATTCCACATGCCTTGGAGCAACTAAGCCTGTGTGCCACAACCACTGAGCCCATGCAGCTAGAGCTTTTACTCTGAAACAAGAGGAGCCATTGCAACCAGAAGCCATTGCACTGCAATGCAAGAAAGCCCACATGCAGCAATGAAGATCCAGGGCAGTGAGAAAAAACAAAACAAAAAACTTAAGGGCTTGGGTAAGACAGGTTTTATGGTATAAACCAAGTCCCTGTACCAGGTACCTGGAGATTCAGGAGCCCTCAGATGAGAATATGGAGCAAGAATCAACTCAAGACTAAGATCCTAAACGATTTTCTGGATGTTCAAATAAAATCCACCAATTCGAACCTATACAGATTGCTACATTCATCCAATCAATAAATATAAAGTGAATGCTGATCAGATGCTAAGCTCCAGGGTGGCAAATACACAAAGACTGAATAAAGCAAACTGGAGTAAATTCCATGAAAGAAATACTCAAGGTGATATGATAGAGAAAAACCCGTGTGCCAGGTATGGATTCAGGAGAAATGCTGTCTCATTTAAGTGATTTTGGAAGGTCTTTCAGTGAAGGTGATGATCAAGCTGAAATGTGAAAGTTAAATAAGTTGCTAGGCATACCTCATCTCCAGAAAGGGCTACTAAAAAGGCAAGACAGAGGTTAGGACAGTAGAAGAACAGACAAGCCTCTGATGTGGCCAAAGCTTACAAAGTGTGAGAGAAAATGTGGGACATGATGAGGCTGGGTGGCCAACAGGGACCAGACAGTGCAGAGTGGAAGTTTCCTAGGTCCCAGAGAGCAGGTCCTACCTGTAGAGCTGAGAATGGGGGACAGAGGTGTGGAAGATTCCAGAGACAATGTGGAAGTCACTGGAGCTGAGGAAAAAAAATGGGGAAAATGATTGAGTTCCATCTGGAACAGATTGTAGAAGCAGAAATTTTTCATTGGAATTTGGATTTCTATCTTAAATTTTTTTTTTATGTGGACCATTTTTTAAGTCTTTATTGAATTTGTTACAATATTGATTCTGCTTTAGTATTTTGGTCATGAGGCATATGGGATCTTCTACAGGTGGCTCAGTGATAAAGAATCCACTTGCCAGTGCCGGAAACGCAGGAGATGCGGGTTCAGTCCTTGGGTTGGGAAGATCCCCTGGAGAAGGGCATGGCCACCCACTCCAGTATCCTTGCCTGGAGAATCCCATGGACGGAGGAGCCTGGTGGGCTATAGCCCGTGGGGTCACAAAGAGTTGGGCACAACTGAGCAAGCATGCACGCTCCCCGACCAAGGATCAAGCCCTCACCCCATACACTGAGAGGAGAAGTCTTAACCACTAGACCAAGAGGGAAGTCCCTGTGTTTCTATCTCAAGTCAGAACAAGAACTTGGGTAGGTTAGGAGCTGCTCTGAGGCTACAGCTGGGCATTTAGGGAGGAGGCATTGGGAACTTCTTTCTTGAAAGATGTGCTCTGGGGAATAAGGGTCCAGTGGGCATTGAAGAGGCACAGTTTAAATACTCACTGCTGGTGGTGGGCGTCCAGTACTGACGGTTATAACCTGCAGAAAGGGAGAAAAGAGTACAGAAGGACTGTTAGGATGGGTTAGAGTTAAGGAGTTGGATGGCAGACCTAGAAATGAAATTCACAAATTTTCTGAGATCCACGGGAACAATAATGGTTACATCTTATTCTGTGCCCTTCTGTACCTTGTCCTTTGAAAATAACAATGAACATCATCACTATTGTTATTGTCAAAGTTTTTAAAATTAATTTTTATTGGAATATAGTTGCTTTACAATGTTGTGTTAGCTTCTACTGTATACGGATACAGAAAATAAACGTATAGATGTTGTTGTTCAGTCACTAAGTTGTGTCTGACTCTCTGCAGCCGCACAGACTGCAGCACATTAGGCTATCCTGTCCTTCACTATCTCCCAGAGTTTGCTCAAACTCACGTCCATTAAGTCAGTAATGCCATCCAACCAATGTATGGACACCAAGGGGGAAAGACACAGTGGGAGGAATTGGGAGATAGGGATTGACCTGTATACACTATTGATACTATGCATAAAATAGCTATTAAGATATTTATAAGAACCTACTAATAAGAACCTACTTTACAGCACAGAGAACTCTACTCAAGGTGCTTTGGTGAACTGAATGGGAAGGAAGTTCATAAAGGTAGGGATATATGAATATGCGTGGCTGGTTCATTTTGTTGTACAGTAGAAATTATTGCCAAAATTAAAACACAATAATATCTGGCTCTATTTATTGGGAAAGCCTCAGAAAATAGTGCTAAACACTACAGAGATATTGGGGCAAATTTATGCTTGAGTGTGTGTTCCGAGCCTTATCCACACTCAACCTCTAAAGACAGTTTTGTCCTTGCTCTTTCACCTTCTCTGCCACCAGGTGGGGAGAGTGGTATGTGGAGATAAAGGTACAATGAGACGGAAGAAAGGGGATGCATGTGGTTCAAAATAGAGAAAATTTGGATCTGGGGTTGGGTAGTGAGAAAGAGAATAGATTCAAAAGTCAGATGAATGGTATAAAGATTGGAGCCTGAAAGAAACTGGGGAAAAGAGAATTTTTTTTTTTCAATGATGATGCATTTTATTTTTTTATTTTTTAAACTTTTTATTTTGTATTGGGGTATATTGGATTAACAACGTTATGATAGTTTCAGGCAAGCAGTGAAGGGACTCAGCCATACATATACATGTATCCATTCTCCCCCAAACTCCCCTCCCATCTAGGCTGCTACGTAACATTGAGCAGAGTTCCCTGTGCTATACAGTAGGTCCCTGTTGGTTATCCATTTTAAATACAGCAGTGTGTACATGTCCATCATAAACTCCCTAGCTGTCCCTTTCACCCATCCTCTGACCCCGCCCCGGGCAAACATAAGTTCATTCTCTAAGTCTGTGATTCGAGAAGAGAGTTTTTTATGATGTTCTTTCCATCATGGATTGCATGTCTTTGATATTCTGAGGGACGTGAGTGAAGGCTGGACTAAGGGGAGCTCTGTGATTTACCTGGATTGTTGCTAGATCATCTCATCTGATTGTCAGGATAATCCTGTATGGTACGTGTGTTTAGTCCATTCTGAAGATGAGACCTTAGAGCCTGGAGAGATCACATGGCTTGCCCAGCATCACATAAAACAGAGCTCTGTCACTCACCAATCTCCATACTGTTAATATGCTTTCAGTTAGTCCCAGTCCTGGAGTTAAACCTTCTATAGATACCACACAGGATGTGCTATTGTCAATCCAATAAAATATATATTCCGAACCATACATAAAGGACATTTCCAAGCTGACTTAGAAGGGAAATAACTAATCAAGCATTAGGTTGGATTGTTGACTAGAGATCATCAAACCCCCTCTCTTCCTGTCCTGACAGGCTTGCACTGGATGGTCTACAGTGTTGCCTTGTGGTTCAGAACTTGGAATTTAGACTTAACCTTCCATTTGAGTCTTGACTCTCCCTTGCATTATGGGTGGATTATCTGGGGCAAATGATTTCCTGCCTGAATGCAGGATGGATGTCTCTAAAAATGAGTGGAATAAGTCACAGAGTTTGGGATAAAGTTAATATGAGATCACATAAATAAAGTCCTTATCATAATTCCTGGCACGTAAGAAATTTTGGTAAGAATTAGCTATGGTTGCAGTTATTAGTCTTGGTGGGGCACTGTTGCCAATGTTGCTGTGGTGCGTTGTGTGCATGCATGCTCCATCATGTTCTACTCTTTGCAACCCCATGGACTGTAGCCCACCTGGCTCCTCTGTCCACGGAATTTTCCAGGCAAGAATACTGGAGTGGGTTGCCATTTCCTCCTCCAGGGGACCTTCCCAACCCAGGAATCAGACTCAAATCTCCTGCATTGGCAGGCAGCTTCTTTACCACTGAGCTACCTGGGAAGCTCAGGTATATATTTCATTACATATCACAATTAATATAAATAAAGTGCGCAATAAATGTAACGTGCTTGAATCATTCCCAAACCATCCCCCCTCCACCTCCACTCCGGTTCGTGGAAAAATCATCTTCCACCAAACCAGTCCCAAGTGTCAAAAATGCTGAGGACCACGGGTCTAGACAGTTCTTCATGGTGAGGAGGGTGCCTTTTGCATTGTGGGATGTTTCCCTGATGCTGGGAAAGATTGATGGCAGAAGGAGAAGAGGTGACAGAGAATTAAATGGTTGGATGGCATCACCGATTCAATGGACATGAACTTGGGTAAACTTCAGAAGATGGTGACGGACAGGAAAGCCTGGCATGCAGTCCATGGGGTCGCAAAGAGTCCGACACGACTTGGCGACTGAACAAGAAATGTTTAGTAGCACTTCTGGCCTCTAACCACTAGATGTCACTAGCGCCCCTCCAGTGATGACTTGAAAATGTCTCCAGACATTGTCAAATATCCCCTGGGATGCAGAATCTTCCCACGTTGAGAACTGTTGGTATAGCAAGACATTGAGACTGTAGGAGACCCTGGCTGCAACACGGACACTCACCATTGACATAGAGGCTGTTACTGTCCAGAGTGTAGTTGCCCATCCTGGTGACACCATGAGTCAGCTGACTCAGCTCCCGGTACAGCTTTTCTCTGTCCAGCCCAGGACGTGTGGGGTCAGGATGGTAGGTGCAGATGGCATCCACTCCAGTTGCTGCTCCATCCTTTTCAGTCCTAGGATGGCAGGAACAGAGGAACAGGGGCATTCAGAGATGTGGGTGAGTTACACACTTTTTTCATCTTGAAATAGGCTGGGACCTGGGATGTAAGACTCTTTGATGCAGGGCTTGCACTTGGACAAATGTCTCCTCCAGCAATAAAATAGGAAGAAAATATAATGGGCTAAAAATAACTGAGTGTATCGCGCATGTGCTCAGTTGCTCAGTTGGGTCTGTTTGTGACCCCATGGACTGTAGCCCGCCAGGCACCTCTGTCCATGGGATTTCCCAGGCAAGAATACTGGGGTGGGTTGTCATTTCCTTCTTCAGGGGATCTTCTCGACCCAGGGATTGAACCCATGTCTCCTGCATCTCCTACATTGGCAGGCATATTCTTTACCACTGCCCCAGCTGTTGGGGCAAATTATGGATAACAAAATACAAAGAGAACAAACAAACAAAAAAATCCCAACTGCCACTTAACATAAACAGGGGTTTGGGAGCATAAATAGAATATTACGCATGCACCTTGCACACAGCACCACCAAATCGGTGGGCAGACCACCCAAGTCACCCCTCTGGCCTCACCCCTGGAAGAACCCCTATCCTCACCCCATGTAAGGGACCAGTTTGCTCCACCCCTCAGGGAGCAAACAAACAAGGGAGCCGTTGCTTGCTCTCACTCCCCCACTGCTTCAGCAGGAACTCCAATAAAGCCTTGCCTGAATTTCCTGTCTGGCATCTGGTCAATTTCTACTAAGAAAGAAAAGAACCCTGGTTGGTAACAGTCTCTCTCTTAATGAATCCTCCTGCCAATGCAGGAGACAGAGGTGGTGCAGATTCGATCCCTTGGTTGCGAATATCCCCTGGAGGAGAAAATGGCAACCCATTCCAGTATTCTTGCCCGGAGACTCGCATGAACAGAGGGACCTGGTGGGTCCATGGGGTCTCAAAGAGTCGGATACGACTGAGCGACTAAACAACAGCTGCCCCACCACATCATAAACCACAGGTCTTCCCCTCCAGGTGAGCTGGCCTGTAACAGTGCAGCCCTCAGGTTGTGTGTGTGTGTAGGGGGGAGCCTTGCCTTACCTGAGCAGGGTCAGTCTGCAGTTAGAGTAGAGTGGGCCGACACTGGTGTTCTTGAGCAGAGGACCAAGCTGAGGGCAAGGTGAGAGGGAGGTGAATGGCAGGATCCAAGCTGCTGGCTGGGGTGAGGATGAGGCACGCCAGCTCAGGGAGTGAAGGGCTCTTACCAGGTGATTCAGAACCTTCTCAGTGAACCTGAACTTCTCGGATCCTTGGTGCCCCATGTCTGGGGTATAGAACAGGTTGGTGATGGTGAAATTAAGGGTGAATGGCACCAGGGCTGGGCCCGCGTCTGCAACTAGAGGGAGAAAGAGAGAGAGGAGACCCGTCAGTCTTAGGTCTGAGCTGTTCAAGGCGGGGTGGGGAGGGACTAGTGGCATCTCTCTGGTCATCACTGTACAGTAGTTGAGTCAGACTGAGATAGCCCCCTGGGATACCCTCCCACTCCTCAGTCAGCCAGAAGAGGAGAGGAGAAGGGGCCTTTGTCTTAGAAGTGTGACATCAATTTGAAAGGGAACCTCAACTCTCTTATCCCAGAGTGTCCAAAAGGTTGACACGTTATGGGCTATTTTGATTGGAACAGGAACTACCAAGACCTTTTGAGCTCAAGCTTTAGGCCACAAATACTTGAAAAAAGTCAAGAAAATCGAAACAGCAGTAACTCTTTAAAATGTGCATTTTATATATTCTATTAATCCTAACTTATGGTTACCAGAGGGGGGAAGGAGGGAGGAGGAATAAACTGGGAGATTGAAACTGACATATATATACTACTATATATAAAATAAATCACTAATAAGGACCTACTATATATCACAGGGAACTCAACACTCTGTAATGACATGTATGGGTCATTACATGGTCTATATGGGAAAAGAATCTAAAAAAAGAGTCGATATAGATGTATGTAGAACTTTGCTGTACACCTGAAACTAACACAACATATCTTAATAAAAATTGAAAAAAAGTGCATCTTATATAGTTCATGGACAAGTCTACATTTCTTAAAAATTTTTGAATGATATAAAAATTTTTACACACTTTTAAATTTGCAACTATTTCCATTTATAGTTATTACAAAATATTGGCTACATTCCCTGTGCTGTACAATATATCCTTGAATCTACCTTACAATCAATAATTTGTATCTCCCCCTCCCCACTTCTGTATCGCCCTTCCCCAACTCCCACTGATAACCACTACTTTCTTCTCTATACCTGTGAGTCAGCTTCTTTTTTGTTATATTAACTAGTTTGTTGTATTTTTTTAGATTCCACATATAAGTGATGTCATACAGTACTTGTCTTTCTCTGTTTGATTTATTTTACTAAGCATAATGCCCTTCAAGTCCATCCAGGTTGCTAACCAATGGCAAAATTTCATTCTTGTTTAAGATGGAGTAGTATTCCATGGTGTGTGTGTGTGTGTGTTGTCAGATCTTTATTCATTCATCTGTTGATGGACACTTAGGTTGCCTTCATAACTTGACAATTATAGATAGTGCTGTTCTGAACACTGGGGGTGCAGTGTCTTTTCAGATCAGTGTTTTTGTTTTTTTTGGCTATATATACCCAAGAGTTAAACTGCTGGATCATATAGTGGTTCTACTTTTAGTTTTTTGAGAAACTTCCAAACTGTTTTGCTCGGTGGCTACATCAATTTACATTCCCACTAACAGTGTACAAGGGTTCCCTTTTCTCCGCATTCTTGGTAACAGAATAGCAATAATTTCCAGAAAGGAACTATTCATAGAAAGAGAATAGAGATCAGCTAGGGAAAAGCTATTTTCTAGGAGGTGGTGTCTGAGCAAGAACGTGCTGAGATGAGATCTGGAGAACAAGGAACAACCAAGCACAGCTGAGATCCTAGAACAGTAAGTTCCAAGAACAGTAAGGATGGACGGATGTTTGGGCCCTGCAGGAACAGAAATGAACCTGGACTAGGGAGCAGAGGAGACAGTGGGATGGGCTGAGGCTGTGTGGGCATCAGGGTCCAGACCATGCAAGAATCCATCAGTCATTGAATGGAAGTCAAAGTTTCATGAGATCCAAAGATTAGATTCCTACCTGTAGAGCTGGGGATGGAAGTCGGAGATGCTGGAGGTCCTGGAGAGAAGGTGGAGGTCACTGGAGCTGAAAGAATAAAATTTCTGGGGCCTTTCATAAAGCTATGAGAGGCAACAGAGGTTGATGGAAACTTGCATCTGTTCCTTGGCTTAACCTGAGATTTTGCTGGTCTGAGGCTATTGTGGGGCTGAGGATTTGGGGAATGGGGCATGCGCTCCTCCCAGGGAGGAGGCTTAGGGGGGAAGGGTCCCAGAGTCATGGAAACATTTGAGCCCTCATTACTCACTGCTGGTGGTGGGGATCCAGTACCCATGGTTGTAACCTGTAAGGAGAGAAAGAAAGAGAGCATAAGATGAGGGGAGAACATTAAGAAAGGAGCGAGGTGTAGAACGAGAAACAAACTCACAGACCTTCCTGAGTATTTTCTTTAAGATTCACCAATAGATAATGATGGTTCTTCTTTATTTCAAAATTTTTTTTGGCCACACAGTGCAGCATGTGGGATCTTAGATCCCTGACTAGAGATCAAACCTGTGCCCCCTGCATTGGGAGGGCAGAGTCTTAATCACTTGACCACTGGGGAGGTCCTGATGGTTACTCTTTGTAAGTGAACTGCCTCTTACTCTAGTCCTTCTGTTTAATTTCATCTTCATAACCATTAACCTCAAAGAAAACAATGATCAAATCACTTTCAGTATTGTTGAGAATTTACCAGCTGCCTGGAATGTTATCAACCTCACCAAGTGAATGTGTTAGTCTCTCAGTCATGTCCAACTCTTTGCCACCCCATGGACCTGTCCATGATATTTTCTAGGCAAGAAAACTGGAGTGGGTTGCCATTCCCTTCTCCAGGAGATCTTCCCAACCCAGGGATTGAACCCCATGTCTCCTGCATAGGTAGATGGGTTCTTTACTACTGAACCACCCAAGAGGACCCTATCCATGATCCAGAACCATATTATTCAAATCCTCTTTCCCCCCTTTCCTCTTATTCTCCAATTGTAACTCTCTGGCTGACTCCCAAGTCTCTCTCCCCCCCTTTCTGTTACTATCTCAATGGAGTGGGTGGCCATTCCCTTCTCCAGGGGGTCTTCCTGACCCAGGGACTGAACCAGGGTCTCCCACATTGCAGGCATCTTCTTTACCGTCTGAGCCACTTGGGCTTTATCAGATGAACAATAAGGACAACAACTTCCTGTGAGTGTTTTCAGCCTTATTTGTGTTTCTTCATCCATGATATACAATTTTGTCCTTGTTCTTTGAGTCTCTCCCACTCCCCAACTCTCCAAAGACAAAGCTTGAGCTCTGATAGCATAGTTCTTGGACTTCTGTGATATTGGGATTGAGATAGTGAGAGAGAGGGAGAGACAGAGAGAGACTTGGGGGTTAGCCAGAGAGTATAAAGTTGGAGAATAAGAAGAAATGGGGAAAGAGGATTTGAATAAGTATGGTTCTGGATCACAGCTAGGATCCTCTTTGGTGACTCAGTGGTTAAGAAAGTGTCTACCTATGCAGGAGACATGGGTTTGATCCCTGGGTAGGAAAGATCCCCGGGAGAAGGAAATGGCAATCCACTCCAATACTCTTGCCTGGGAAATTCCATGGACAGAGGAACCTGGTGGGCTACTGTCCATGGAGTTGCAAATGAGTCAGAAATGACTTAGAGAATAAACAATAACAACAAAGAAATGTAACTGAAACTTATACTTATTTTGTATTTGATGGTTCGAAAGAGTTTATTGAAATAAAACTCCTCTCTGAGACTGGGCCACATGGTGCCCAGTTAACTTGAGTTATTCAGGTTTTATCTCATTTGACCCTCACACTAATCTTAGGTGACTTTAAAAAAGAACTTCATTCTAAAAAATGGACAAAAGTCTAGAGAGGTCATGATTTGCCCAGGGCCACAGAGTAAGTAAAAGGCAGGAACAGGGCTTAACGGAAGCAAGACCTATAATTCACCAAAACCCATAGTAGTTAACTACTGCTTTTAGGTAATTCTTAAGGACTGCTGCTGCTGCTGCTAAGTCACTTCAGTCGTGTCCGACTCTGTGTGACCCCATAGACGGCAGCCCACCAGGCTCCCCCGTCCCTGGGATTCTCCAGGCAAGAATACTGGAGTGGGTTGCCATTTCCTTCTCCAATGCATGAAAGTGAAAAGTGAAAGTGAAGTCGCTCAGTCGTGTCTGACTCCTAGCGACCCCATGAACTGCAGCCAACTAGGCTCCTCCGTCCATGGGATTTTCCAGGCAAGAGTACTGGAGTGGGTTGCCATTGCCTTCTCCAATTCTTAAGGACTCAGTTCAGTTCAGTTTAGTCACTCAGTCGTGTCCGACTCTTTGCGACCCCATGAATCACAGCACACCAGGCCTCCCTGTCCATCACCAACTCCCGGAGTTCACTCAAACTCATGTCCATCGAGTCGGTGATGCCATCCAGCCATCTCATCCTCTGTCGTCCCCTTCTCCTCCTGCCCACAATCCCTCCCAGCATCAAAGTCTTTTCCAATAAGTCAACTCTTCGCATGAGGTGGCCAAAGTATTGGAGTTTCAGATTTAGCATCAGTCCTTCCAATGAACACCCAGGACTGATCTCCTTTAGAATGGACTGGTTGGATCTCCTTATAGTCCAAGGGACTCTCAGGAGTCTTCTCCAGCACCACGGTTCAAAAGCATCAATTCTTCGGCGATCAGCTTTCTTCACAGTCCAACTCTCACATCCATACATGACCACTGGAAAAACCATAGCTTTGACTAGCCTTGGTTGGCAAAGTAATGTCTCTGCTTTTTAATATGCTATCTAGGTTGGTCATAACTTTCCTTCCAAGGAGTAAGCATCTTTTAATTTGAAATACAAAACAGATTTTAATCCAAGAAGAAAGAAATTGTCCAAGGTGATATAGTGAGGACATAATTAATTAGTTTAAATTGTCATATTAGAGGTCCTTTATTTTTTGAATATTTGTTTCTATTTACTTATTTATTTGGTTGTGTTGGGGCTTAGTTGTGCCACATGGAGTCTTTACTTGTGGCATGTGAACTCTGAATTACAGCATGTGGGATCTAGCTCCCTGACCAGGGATAGAACCTGGGTCCTCTGCATTGGGAGTCTTAGCCACTGGATCACCAGGGAAGTCCTTAGAAGTCCTTTAATATGCTTTTCCATCCTAATATTTGAGCTTGGTATTTAGCTGGGTTAGTCTGCAGTGTAGCCTAGTAATTAGGCAGGCTTAGATTTTAGAGTCAATTTAGGTTTGAGTCCCAATTCTACCACTTGTATTAGTTCATCTGGTTTTGGAAAAACGGATTTCTCTTCCTGAGCCTTGTTTGTTCCTCTGTAAAATATACATAAAAATCCAAAAATATACATAAAACTCCAAATATACATAAAACTCCATGTTGGGCAGGATTACCAAGGCATAATACATACAACGCTCTAGAACATGGGTCCCTCAATAAATACTAGCCTTTAGTACAGGTGTTATTGTAGGTATTGTTGCTAAGAGCATTATTGCAAAGGAATTTGTTGCTAAAAACATTACTAACAGCTTTGTTGTTTGTTTCTTGGGTGGGGTGTAGTTCCAGCAGGCCCTTGGAGAGTGAGTAAAGGACCACAGGCTGTTATTGGGAAAATAAAGAAGTGAGGATTAGTCACTGCATTGCAAACCCATTGTTTCTTGGGAAAGAGTTAACCCCAGTGACCACCATGGGCTTGCTTTCTTCCATTTGGGCTTGCGTGTTCCATTTGGGCTTCTGTGAAAGGTCATTGGAATGAAGAAGACTTTGGAGGGAACCTTTATTCCAGACCTGAAAAGTTCCTTTTAAGTTGTTCTCAGGGGAGAGAACTGAGTCCCTATGTAAATTCTAGGTTGTTCCAGAACTATGAAAGTGGATACAGAGAAATCACACTGCAAGGAGACCCCATCTGGGGAGCAGGAGGAGACCCCAGCTAGCACAGAGCTACTTACCATTGACATAGAGACTGTTCCTGTCCAGGGTGTAGTGGTCCAGCCGAGTGACACCCTGGGTCTGCTGGCTTAGTTCCCAATACAGACGCTCCGTGTCCAGCCTGAAGCCTGTGGGATCTGAGCGGTAGGTGCAGACTGCATCCATCCTGGTGCTTGTTTCATCCTTATCGGCCCTGGGGAAGAATGGACACAGGAATGGGAACATGAAGGACACTTAAAGGTTGGATGCTCTTGACAATGCTTCCCCTTCAATTGCACTCCTCAGTTTTTATTTTTAAAAAATTCTTATTGGAGGATAGTTGATTTACAATGTTGTGTTAGTTTCTGCTGTACAGCAAAGTGAATTAGTTAGACATGCATCCACTCTTTTTAAGATTCTTTTCCCATATAGACCTAGGCCATTACAGAGTATTGAGTAGAGTTCCCTGTGTTTTAGAGTAGGTCCTTAGTTATCTATATAAATGAGTTATCTGTTTTGTTTAGAGTAGTGTGTACATATCAGTCCCAGTCTCCTAATTTATCCCTCCCTGCACCTTACCTGCTCGTAACCATAAGTTTGTTCTCTACATCTGTAACTCTATTTTCATTTTGTAGATAAGTTCATTTTTACCCTTTTTAAGATCACTTCCCTGTTTTAAAAAAATATTTATTTGTTTTATTTTATTGTTTTGGCTGTGCCAGGTCTTCATTGCGACATGTGTGGGCTCTAGTTCCCTGACCAGGGATGGAACCCAGCCACCCTGCATTGGGAGTGTGGAGTCTTAGCCACTGGACCACCAGAAAAGTCAGCACTCTTCCCTGGGTTTCATCTGCTTTTTCAAACACATCTTTTTCCATCTTATGTGGGGCTCCAGATCCCTCCAGCTCCTAAGTGCAATAATTTGCAGGGCTACTCCTTAGCTCAATTTCTTCTTTTCATCCCCATTCTTTTTTTTAAATTTTAATTTTTTAAACTTATTTTTTATTGGAGCATAGCTGCTTTACAATGTTTGTTAGTTTCTACCATAGAGAAAAGTGAATTAGCCATATGTTTACATATGCACCCTCCCTTTTGTACTTCCTTCTCATTCAGGTCACCAGAGTGCATTAAGTAGAGTTCCTTGTGCTATATGTTATGTTCCCATCAGTTATCTATTTTATACATAGTAGATCAGTAGTGTATATAAGTCAATCATAATTTTCCAATTCCGTCCATCCCCTCTTCTGTCTTGGTATCCATTTATTTGTTCTTTACATCTGTGTCTCTATTTCTGTTTGGCAAATAAAATCATCTATGCCATTTTTCTAGATTCCACATATGTGCTAATTTATGATATTCGTTTTTCTCTTTCTGACTTATTCACTCTGTATGATGCTCTCAAGGTCCATCCACATGTCTGCAAATGACCCAATTTTGTTCCTTTTTATGGCTCAGTAATAGTCTCCTCATTCTTTTTATTAATTGATTCAAGCTCATTGTTTCACCTACCAGCCCCTAGTACTCTCCCTGTCTACTCATGAAGGTAAATACAGATAGTGACCACTCCGTTAACCATTGAGTCCTGCTTGGGCCCTGGGGTTGGGGTTGTAAAGATCTTAGGGAGGACAATAGTTTTCTAGGACAGGGAGCATGTGGAATTGTGGTGCTGAAAAAGACTCCTGAGAGTCCCTTGAGCTGCAAGGTGATCAAACCAGTTAATTCTAAAGGAAATCAACCCTGAATATTCACTGGAAGGACAGATACCAAAGTTCCAATACTTTGGCCACCTGATGTGAAGAGCAGACTCATTGGAAAAAGACCCTGTTGCTGGGAAAGATTGAAGGCAGGAGGAGAAGGGGGCAGCAGAGGATGAGATGGTTAGATTGCATCACTGACTCAATGGACATAAATTTGAGCAAACTCCAGGAGATACTGAAGGACAGAGGAGCCTGGCGTGCTGCAGTCCATGGGGTCCCAAAGAGTTGGACATGACTGAGCAACTGAACAACAACAGCATGTGGAAGGGAAACCCAAGAGGATCATAGAGCTTGGAGAATGTGAATGAATCACCCCATGGCTGGCTGTGACATTGTGTAACAACCTTCATGGAGCCTGAAAGGGGGGGATTTTATTTTCACGTAGGCAAATCCAAAGGCTGAGGTCAAGTCTTTGGGAACACATGTTGGGTGGGCAACCAAGTTTGGAGAAAAACAGAGAAAATGAGTTAAGAAGAAATAAAGGGAAAAATGGTTCAAAAATATCTTTGTCTTGTGGAAGCAACTTAGATGTCCATCGACAAATGAATGGATAATTAAGATGTGGTACATACAAACAATGAAATATTACTCAGCCATAAAAAGGAACAAAATTGGATCATTTGTAGTCACGTGGATGGACATAGAGTCTATCATACAGAGTGAAGTAAGTCAGAAAGAGAAATCAAATTATATTAATGCATATATATGGAATCTAGAAAAATGGCACAGAGGAACCTATTTGCAGGGGAGGAATAGAGAAGTTGTAGAGGAAGGCCGTGCAGACACAGGGGAGAAAGAGGGGGGTAGGATGAATGGAAAGCCTAGTGCTGCCATGTAGACACTGCTGCTGCTGCTGCTAAGTCACTTCAGTCGTGTCCGACTCTGTGTGTCACTTCTCGTGTCTTCCTCTCCATAGACAGAAGCCCACCAGGCTCCCCTGTCCCTGGGATTCTCCAGGCAAGAACACTGGAGTGGGTTGCCATTTCCTTCTCCAATGTGTGAAAGTGAAAGGTGAAAGTGAAGTCGCTCAGTCGTGTCCGACCCATTGCTACCCCATGGACTGCAGCCTACCAGGCTACTCCATCCATGGGATTTTCTAGGCAAGAGTACTGGAGTGGCTTGCCATTGCCTTCTCGGCATGTAGACACTACCATGTGTAAAACAGAGCTAGTGGGAAGCTACTGTATATCACAAGGAGCTCAGCTCGGTGCTCTGTGACAACCTGGAGGGGTGGGGTAGGGGTGGGGGTGGAGGGAGGCTCTTGAGGGAGGGGATAGATGTATACTTAGAGCTGATTCACTTTGCTGTACAGCAGAAACCAACCCAATATTGTAAAGCACTTGTGTGTTCCATTGCTCGTGCGTGTGTGCGAGCTAAGTCATTTCAGTCGTGCCTGACTCTGTGAACCTGCCAGGCCCCTCTGTCCATGGAATTTTCTAGGCAAGAATACTGCAGTGGGTTGCCATTTCCTACTCCAAAAGCAATTATACTCCAATTAAAAAATGTTATATATAAAAAGAACTAGTTCCATGAAAACATATTTTAAATAAATAAATAAAAGAAAAAAAAAAAAAACTTTGTCTTGAATTTAAGCTGACCCTACGGTGATTCACCCAAAGCAGCGGCTTTTTCAGGAAGGAAGAAAGATCCCATTCCTCTCTCGTCTGGGAATTCTGCTTGCTATTATCCATGTGCTTCAAAGTATTCCCATCACGTGTCCCTATAGCATAGTACAGTAGTTCTCAAAGTGCAGCCCAGACACCCCAAAAGTTCCTCAACCTTACAGGGCATCCACCAAGTGAAAAATATTTTCATAGTTATACTAAGATATTATTTTCACTTTTACTCTTTCAAGGGTATACAATGATTTTTTTTTTCCTCCAGAGGCCACAAGGTGAAATATTGTAAAATATGGAATGCAGAAGCATATATTCTGCTGTGTCTTCCACTAAAGCCAGACAGTAATATTGTGGAAAAATAGAAACAATGACCCCCTTCCTCATTATGCTTTTCTTTTGGTGGGGGTGGGGATAGGAGAAATATGGCTATTATTCACTCATTCTTCTTCTTTTTTAATGTTTTGGCCATGTCACGTAGCATGTGGGATCTTAGTTCCCTGGGAGATGTCTCACCTGAGCAAGGTCAGTCTACAGCCGGTGTACTGGGAACCGATGCTGCTGTTTCTGAACAAAAGCCTGAGCTGGAAAGAATGAGAGGGAGATGAGTGAGAGGGAACAAGATAGCAGGGTGTTGGGAGGTCGAGGCAAGGTGGGCATTGGTGTGGGTCTCTCACCAGCAGCTGCAGGTTTCTCTCAGTGGCTTTGAATATCTTAGAGTCCGAGTTTCCCAGGTCTTTGGTGTAGTGCAGGTTGGTGATGGTGAAGTTGACAGTAAAAGGCATCAGGAAAGGAACTGCAGCTGCAATGGCTGGGAAAGTAAAATGAGGCCAGTCCTGAGTCAAGCCTGGGCTAAGGGCGGGAGCTAAGGCTCTGAGGACACACCTTAGCTCCATTGCCCAAATGGGGGTCTGGCATAGGCTGTCCCACCTGAGACACCCCATGCAGCGGTCCTTGTCCAAGATCCTCCCGTATCAGCTGACCAACCATCCCAATTTCCTTGGGATTACGTGGATTCTAGGGCATCCCTGGTGGCTCAGTGGTAAAGAACCTGCCTGCCAATGCAGGAGACACAGGTTCAATCCCTGGGTCAGGAAGATTCACTGGAGGAGGATATGGCAACCCACTCCAGTATTCTTGCCTGGGAAATCTCATGGACAGAGGAGCCTGGAGTGCTATAGTCCATGGGGTCTTAAAGAATCTGACATGACTTAGTGACTAAACAGCAACAACAAATAGGAAGGAAGTTCTGATAAACACTACAACATGGATGAACCTTGAAGATATCATGCTAAACAAAATAAGCCAGACACAAAAGGAAACATACATTGTATGATCCCTCTTATATGAAATACCTATAATAGGCAAATTTGTATAGACCATGAATAGATTAGATGTTACCATGGGCTGAAAAGAGTGGGAAAGGCGGGATTTTTGACTAATGAGTTCACAGACCCTGTTCAGGGTGATAAAAAATTTTGAAAACAGGTAGTGGAGATGTTTGCACAACAGTGTCAATGTAATTCAAGCTGCTGAATTATCCATTTACATATGATTGGTAAATGTATATACTATTTCATATATGCCCAGTTGCTTGGTTGTGTCCAACTCTTTGTAACTCTATGGACTATAGTCTGTCAGGCTTCTCTGCCTCTGAGATTTTTCAGGCAAGAATACCAGACTGAATAATACTCCAATTATTTCATATATATATACTATATTTTATCACAATAAAAACACTATTCTTACTTGTTCCTGAAGTGACAGTCACAGAGGCCAAGGTGGATGTTCCAGGTGTGGTCACATGGGCAAAAGGACTTCCAGCCAGTGTGTTGAAAGTCGTTGTGGTCTCGGCCACAGTGGGGCCTGAACCTGTGGCAGCTAAATGAGTGGTCTCAGCAGTGGCGGTTTTCAGGATAGTGGTTGTACTTAATCCTTCCACATGACTGGTTTTAGGTTGCATTGTAGTCTTTGATGGTCTCAAGGTCACAGTGTCCCCTGTCACAGTTTTGGGAAATTCTGACAGTTCAACTGAGGTTGTAGGTGGTGAGGTTTCTGTGTTCCCAGAAGTTACAGTATAAAACTTACCAGTTGTTGCAGGTGTCCTGGAAGGTCCAAGACTGTCAGGGGAAAGAGTCAGAGCAGGGAGGCTTGTACTGGCCTTGGCTTCAGGACTTGTGGCCAGTAAACCTGTGGTCTTTGGTAAACCATGGGAAATAGCTGACATTGCAATAGTTGTGCTGAGTTCTGTCTCCTCAGTTGAGACTGAGGCTGTTTCTGCAGGAACACCAAGTGAAACAGTTGGATTTAGAGCAACTCTGGCTGTCATGGTCACAGGTATGGTGAGGAGAGAGAATGTTTCTGGTGGACTGAGAGAAACAGTCTGAGATGGAAGAGCTGTACTAGTCTCCAACTCAGGCCAGATGGATGGTGAGGCTGTGGTTTCTGGTAAATGAGGAAAAACAGTTGAAGCAGGAGAATTTGTGCTTGTCTCTGCACTGGAAGAGGTGACTAATAAGGCTGTGGTTGCTGGTTCACCAGGAGAAAGAGTCACAGGTAGAATAGCCATAGTGGTGTCTGTCTCAGAGTTCACCGTATCTGGTAAACTAGGGGAGACAGTTGTAGCTGGGACAGCTGAACTGGTTTCTGTCCCAGGTCTGGTGGCCGTTGAGGGTGTGGTGTCAGATACACTATGGGAAACACTGGGGGTTGTCCTGGGAACAGTTGGACTGGTCTCTTCGGGATGGGTGACAAGTGAGACTGTTGTATCTGGCTTTCCAGGAGAAACAATCAGAATTGGAACAGCTGAACTTGTTTCAGTCTGGGTGACCCCTGAGGCTGTAGTCTCTGGTTTCAGTGTGGAGTTAGTCTGAGTTGGAAAAGTTGTATTGATCTCTGTCACGGAATTGGTAACCAGAGAAGTCACCAGCCCTGATACACCAGGTGAGACAGTTGTAGCTGGGACAGCTGAACTTGTTTCTGTCCCAGGACTGGTGGCTGTTGAAGGTGTGGTGTCTGATTCACTCTGGGAAACTTTGGAGGTTGTCCTGGGAACAGTCGGGCTGGTCTCTTCAGGATGGGTGACCAGTGAGACTGTTGTATCTGGCTTCCCAGCTGAAACAGTCATAGTTTGAACAGTTGAACTGGCTTTTGTCTCAGAATGGGTGACCCATGAGGTTGTGGTCTTTGGTTCATGTGGGGAATCAGTCAGAGCTGGAAAAACTGTACTGGTCTCTGTCCCAGAACTGGTAACCAGTGAAGTCACCATCCCTGGCACGCCAGGTGAGATAGTTGTAGCTGGGACAGCTGAACTGGTTTCTGCCCTAGGACTGGTGACTGTTGAGGATGTGGTGTCTGATTCACTCTGGGAAACATTGGAGGTTATCCTGGGAACAGTTGGGTTGGTCTCTTCAGGATGAGTAACCAGTGAGACTGTCATATCTGGCTTCCCGTGGGAAACAGCTATAGTTGGAACAGCTGAACTTGTTTCTGTGTGGGTGACCCCTGAGGCTATAGTCTCTGGTTTGTTCATGGAATCAGTCAGAGTTGGAAAAACTATACTGGTCTCTGCCATGGAACTGGTAACCAGTGAGGTCACCAGCCCTGGAATACCAAGTGAGACAAGTGTAGCTGGGACAGCTGAACTGGCTTCTGCCTCAGGACTAGTGTTTGTTGAGGGTGTTGTGTTTGATTCACTATGTGAAACACTGAGGGTTGTCCTGGGAACAGTTGGGCTGGTCTCTTCAGGATGGGTGACAAGTGAGACTGTTGTATCTGGCTTTCCAGGAGAAACAATCAGAATTGGAACAGCTGAACTTGTTTCAGTCTGGGTGACCCCTGAGGCTGTAGTCTCTGGTTTCAGTGTGGAGTTAGTCTGAGTTGGAAAAGTTGTACTGATCTCTGTCACGGAATTGGTAACCAGAGAAGTCACCAGCCCTGATACACCAGGTGAGACAGTTGTAGCTGGGACAGCTGAACTTGTTTCTGTCCCAGGACTGGTGGCTGTTGAAGGTGTGGTGTCTGATTCACTCTGGGAAACTTTGGAGGTTGTCCTGGGAACAGTTGGGCTGGTCTCTTCAGGATGGGTGACCAGTGAGACTGTTATATCTGGCTTCCCATGGGAAACAGTCATAGTTGAAATAGCTAAACTTGTTTCTTTCCCAGAATGGGTGGCCTCTGAGGATGTCATTTCTGGTTTGTGAGTAGAATCAGTCAGAGTTGGAAAAGTTGGAATAGCTGAACTGGCTTTTGTCTCAGAATGGGTGATCCATGAGGTTGTGGTCTTTGATTCATATAAGGAATCAGTCGGAGTTGGAAAAGTAGTACTGGTCTCTGCCTCAGAACTGGTAACCAGTGAGGTCACCATACCTGGTATACTGGGTGAGACAGTCATAGCTGGGACAGCTGAACTGACTTCTGCTGCAGGACTGGTAGTCACTGAGGATGTGGTGTTAGATTCACCCTGGGAAACATTGGAGGTTGTCCTTGGAACAGTGTGGCTGGTCTCTTCAGAATGGGTGACCAGTGAGACTGTTGTATCTGGCTTCCGAGGGGAAACAGTCATAGTTAGAATAGCTGAATTTGTTTTTGTCCCAGAGTGGGTGACTGCTAAGGCTGTTGCTTCTGGTTTGTGTGTAGAATCAATTATAGTTCTAAAAGTTGTACTGATCTCTGCTCTAGAACTAGTGATCAGAGAAGTCATAACATCTGGTACACTAGGGGAGATAGTTGTAGTTGGAATGGCTGAACTGGCCTCTGCCTCAGAAGTTGTAGCCATTGAGCGTGTGATGTCTGATTTACCATGAGGGAAACTTGGAGTTGTTCTAGAATTAGGAGTATTGGTCTCCATAGAATGCATGACCCATGAGGCTATTGTCTCTGGTTTGTGTGAAGAACCAGTTGGAATTGTAAAAGCTGTATTTGTCTCTGTCCCAGAACTTGTGAAAAGTGAGGTCACCAACCCCGGCATAGTAGAGAAGACAACTGAAGTAGCTGAACTGGCCTGCACCCCAGGATGAGTGACCAATGAGGCTGTGGTCTTTGGCTCAACAGGAGAAAGTGTCAGAGCTGGATTAGCCATACTAGCATTTGTTTCAGAACTGGTAGCTTGTGGGTTCACTGTATGTGGTACACTAGTGGAAACAGTTAGACTTGGAATAGCTGGACTGACTTCTGGCTCAGAATGAGTCACCCATGAGGCTGTGGTTTCCATTTGACCTGGAGAAGCAGTCAGTGTTGGAAGAGTGGTACTAATTTCTTCCCCAGAATTAGTAATCAGAGAGGTCACCAACTTGGATACACTAGGTGAGACAGTTGTAGCTGGGACTGCTGAACTAGATTCTGTCCCAGGACTGGTGGCTGTTGAGAATGTGGTGTCTGTTTCAGTATGGGAAACATTGGGGGTTGTCCTGGGTAAAGTTGGACTTGTCTCTTCAGGATGGGTGGCCACTGAGATGGTTGTATTTGGCTTCCCAGGTGAAACAGTTATAGTTGGAACAGCTGGACTTGTTTCAGTCCCAGAGTGGATGATCCCTGAGGCTGTTGTCTCCGGTTTGTGTGTGGAATCAGTCAGAGTTGGAAAAGTTGTACTAGCCTCTGCAACAGAACTGGTAATCAGTGAGGTCATCATCTCTGGTACACCAGGTGAGATAGTCATAGCTGGGACAGCTGAACTGCCTTCTGTCCTAGGACTAGTGGCTATTGAAGGGGTTATGTCAAATTCGCTCTGGGAAACATTGGGGGTTGTCCTGGGAATACTTCGGCTGGTCTCTTCAGGATAGGTGACAAGTGAGACTGTTGTGTCTGACTTCCCAGGGTGAATAGTCATAGTTGGAATTGCTGAACTTGCATCTGTCTCAGTATGGGTGACCCCTGATGCTGTTGTCTCTGATTTGTACATAGAATCAGTCACAGTTGGAAAAGTTGTACTGGTCTGTGCCACAGAACTGGTAACCTGTGAGGTCACTATCCCTGATACAGCAGGTGAGACAGTTGTAGCTGGGCCAGTTGAACTGAATTCTTCTGTAGGACTTGTAGCCACTGAGAATGTGGTGTCTGATTCACTATGCGAAACATTGGAGGTTTTCCTGGGAACAGTTGGGCTGGTCTCTTCAGGGTGGGTGACCAAAGAGACTGTTGTATCTGACTTCTCAGGAAAAACAGTCATAGTTGGAACAGTTGAACTGACTTTTGTCTCAGAATGAGTGATCCATGAGGCTGTGGTCTTTGGTTCATGTAGGGAACCAGTCAGAGTTGGAGAAGTTGAACTAGTCTCTGCTGTGGAACTGGTAACCAGTGAGGTCACCATTCCTGATACACCAGGTGAGACAGTTGTAGTTGGGACAGCAGAACTGACTTTTGCCCCAAGACTGGTGACCACTGAGAGCATGGTATCTGATTCATTATGGGAAATAGGCATTGTCTTGGGAACAGTTGGGTCAGACTCTGGAGGCTGGGTGACCAAGGACACTGTTGACTCTGATTCATGCAGGAACCCAGTCAAAGTTGGAAAGGTTGTACTGGTGTCTGTCCCAGAACTAATAACCAGTGAGGTCACCATCACTGGTTTGCTAGGTGAGATAGCCATCACTGAAGTGGCTGAACTGGCTTCTGCCCCTGGACTGGTGGTTGCTGAAGATGTGGTGTCTAATTCTCTAGGGGAAAAATTCAGAGTTGTTCTTGAATTCGGTGTGCTGGTCTCTGTGGAATGGAGCCATGAGGCTGTTGTATCTTGTTCATCAGGGGAGACAGTCAAAGTTGAAAAAATGGAACTGGCTTCTGTCCCATGATTGGTGACCCATGAGGCTGTTGTCTCTTGTTCATGGGGGAAATCAGCCTTAGTTGGAAAAGTTGTGCTGGTCTCTGCCCCAGAACTGGTGGTCAGTGAGATTTCCACCCTTGATACATCAGGAGAGACAGTTGAAGTTGGAACACTTAAATTGGCCTGTGCCCCAGGATGGGTAATCAAGGAGACTGTTGTTTCTGGCTTACCAGGGGAAACAGCCAGAGTTTGATCAGCTGAGCTGGTCTCTGTCCCAGGACTAGCAACCTGTGAGGTCACCATCCCCAGTACCTCAGGGGAGACAGTTGGAGTTGTAACAGCTGTACTGACTTCTTTCCCAGAACTTGTAGTTGTTGGGGGTGTGCTGTCTGATTCGCTATGAGAAACATTCAAGATTGCCCTGGAAACAGTTGGACTGGTCTCTGCAGGATGGGTGACCCATGAGGTTGTGGTCTCTGGTTCATCTGAGGAAACAGTCAGAGTTGGAACAGCTGTACTGGTTTCTGCCCCAGAACTAGGGACTAGTGAGGGTGCAGTCTCTGGTTCTCTACTGAAAATAGATGAGGTTGTCATGGGAACTACAGTTCTGGTCTCTACCCCAGAACTAGGGACCAGTGAGGTTGCAGTCTCTGGCCCTCTACCGAAAATAGATGAGGTTGTCATGGGAACTGCTGTGCTGGTCTCTACCCCAGAACTAGGGACCAGTGAGGGTGTAGTCTCTGGTCCTCTATTGAAAATAGATGGGGTTGTCATAGGAACTGTGGTGCTGGTCTCATCTCCAGGTCTGGTGGTCAAAGAGGCTGTCATCTTTGGACTGTCTGGGGTTGTGATGATCGTCCCTATTGTGCTTGTGCTGGCTTTTTTATCTGATGTCCTGAGGAGAGGCAGCATTCCTGAAGAGGGAGTAGACACTCTGGCAGTCACTGTCACTGTGGTCTTCAGAGCTGAGGCAGTGTTCTCTGTCCTCCCTGTCCCTCCTGTTGGCAATCCTGTGAAGGGTAGGATGGACACAAAATCGGGACAACATGATTACTATTTACTGGGTTGGCAATTGCTTATTTTGTCTCCACGTCAGGAAAGGGAGAGAAATGTCTCTGCCTGGTATGTGCTGAGGTCCTTCTGGAATGGGAAAATGCCCTCACCTTACCTGGGGCTTCCCATGTGATGCTAGTGGTAAAGAACCTGGCTGCCAATGTAGGAGATGTAAGAGATGCAGGTTCGATTCTTGGGTACGGAAGATCCCCTGGAGGAGAGCATGGCAACCTACTCCAGTATTCTTGCCTGGAGAATCCCATGGACAGATGACCCTGGTGGGCTTCAGTCCATGGGGTCACAGAGTCAGTCATGACTGAATCGACTTAGCATGCATGTTCCTTGCCTGACTCACCTTGGGCTGCACCTCCTCCATGAATTATTTTTTGTTGTTGTGGGTTTGTTTGAAAGTATTTATTTAAAATAGGAACATAATTTAAAAAAATCAGTTTCTGAGTTAATTATAAATATTAAGGGTGTGAAAATAAAAAAGAGAACAATGAAAAATTGAAAATGGAAACCAACATAAGTTTTTTCCCCCACTCAGGTAGAAATCAGAAAAATAACAGAAACAAAATTTAAAAACATAATGAAGTAAAACTCTCCTTAACAAAGAACCATGCACATAAAATGAAAGAGCTCTCTGAAAGCCAAATAAATTGAATTGCTCTTTTTATTAAAAATAGACACAGGTGGCAGCTATGTTGCCCAAATTCCAGAGAGTATAAATAACTCAGAACCATACTGGAATAATCTCTAATCTAAAATGAGTGAAAGTAGAAAAAGAAAGAGAGGAAAGGTATGAAAATTAGATCACTGTTTTTTTCTTTTTTTGATTGGGCCCTGTAGCTGTGGTTAAGATTGTGCACTTCCAATGCTGGGGATGCAGGTTTGATCACTGGTTGGGGAACTAAGATCCCACATGCTACATGGCACAGCCAAAAAACTCCTAATGAGGACTTATTGTATAGCAGAGGGCACTCTAGTCAATACTATGTAATGGCCTATATGGAAAAAGAATCCAAAGAGTGGATAGGGACTTCCCTGGTGGTCCAATGGCTAAGATTCTGTGCTCCCAATGCAGAGGACCTGGGTTTGATCCCTAGTCAGGAACTAGATCCCACATGCCACAACTAAGAGTGCATGCTGCAACTAAGACCTGACACAGATAAATAAATAGTTTTTTAAAGAGGGGATATTCAGAAAACAAAGATCATGGCATCTGGTCCCATCACTTCATGGGAAATAGATGGAAAAACAGTGGAAACAGTGTCAGACTTTATTTTTTTGGGCTCCAAAATCACTGCAGATGCTGATTGCAGCCATGAAATTAAAAGACGCTTGCTCCTTGGAAGGAAAGTTATGACCAACCTTGATAGTATATTAAAAAGCAGAGACATTACTTTGCCAACCAAGGTCCGTCTAGTCAAGGCAATGGTTTTTCCCGTGGTCATGTATGGATGTGAGAGTTGGACTGTGAAGAAAGCTGATCGCCGAAGAATTGATGCTTTTGAACTGTGGTGTTGGAGAAGACTCTTGAGAGTCCCTTGGACTGCAAGGAGATCCAACCAGTCCATTCTAAAGGAGATCAATCCTGGGTGTTCATTGGAAGGACTGATGCTAAAGCTGAAACTGCAATACTTTGGCCACCTCATGCGACGAGTTGACTCACTGGAAAAGACTCTGATGCTGGGAAAGGTTGGGGGCGGGAGGAGAAGGGGACGATGGAGAATGAGATGGCTGGATGGCATCACCGACTCTGTGGACATGAGTTTGAGTGTACTCCGGGAGTTGGTGATGGACAGGGAGGCCTGGCGCGCTGTGATTCATGGGGTCGCGGAGAGTCGGACATGACTGAGCGACTGAACTGAACTGAACTGAACTGATATGTATATGATACAGGAAACATTCACTTTGCTGTATGAAGCTAACACAACATTGTAAAACAACTATCCTCCAATAAAAATTGAAAAAAGTTACATCATCATTATTTTGTTCCTTTGCTGTCTCCTCTACTGGATTGAGAGAGCTCCGCGGATGCAACGCCAAAGTATTTTCATCTATGTATCCTCAGTTTACGTCACAGTCTCTAACACACAGTAAATTAATAATAAGAATTTTTAGAATTAAGTGAATATGTGAAGCTGACACATTCAACCTTGAACTAAACTCACTCAGCCATGTTAGGAGGGAAGGAAAAGTAACATACACCTGGTAACTACTTGACAAAGATCCAACTGGGACAGGGAAGCCCATGACAACTCCATATAGTTCTTTGTCCAAAGAAACAGGGCTTCCCTGGTGGCCCAGTGGTGAAGAGTCCACCTGTCAGTGCAGGAGACACAAGTTCCATCCCTGATCTGTGAAGATCCCACATGCTGAGGAGCAACTAAACCTTTGTGCCACAACTACTGAGCCTGTGCTGTAGAGCCTGGGAACCACAACTACTGAGGCCCTGTGTCGCAACTACTGAAGCCTGCATGCCCTAAACCCAGTACTCCATTATAAGAGAAGCCACTGCGATGAGAAGCCCGAGAACCACAACTAGAGAGTATCCCCTGCTCTCTGCAACTAGAGAAAAGCGTGCGCAGTAACAAAGACCCAACACAGCCAAAAATAAATGAATAAAAGAAATAAATAAAAAATTTTAATTTTTTAAAAAAGAAACATTTCATCTTTCTCAAGCAAGAAATAAAAGCATAAGTCAGATTATTGGAAGATAAAATGTTGAACCTACCTGTAAGACTAGCAGATGTGGATGCCTGGGGAATATGGATGGTGGTGCCTCCATGGGCTGCTTCATTGGGTATGTTTGTGATATGCTTCACAGTGCCATCAGTCGCTGTAGAAGAAGGTAGGGAAGAAACCTAAGGTAACTCATCTTTTCCAGAAGGAGAACATGATCTAAATGGATCCACTTAATTGACTACACAACTCAATTCTTCTCAACCATCTGTATGGACTGGAACCAGGGCAATATGTCTTGAGTGGCCACACCCGTTCATAGATCCATTCATTCACCCAGAGATTCATTCATCTATCCACCCCTATATCTACCCGATTATTCTTTCATCCATCCATCCTTTTATCCTTTCTTCCTACCGTGCATCTTTCTTTTCATATTTCTCTCTTCTTTCTTTGCAACTTTTCATCCCTATTTCTTCAATCTCTATTTCCTTTGGTCCTTCCTTCCATCCATCTTCCTTATTTTCATCCTTCCCACCATGTATTCATCCTTCCTTCTATACACCCCTCTTTTCTTCATTCGTCTCTCTCTTCATTCTCCCTTTCTTCCTTCCTCCCACCCAACCATAGTTCTACCTTTTTACCATTCCATTCATCACTTGCTTTCTGAACACCCATCACTCAACTACCAAGCAATGTTTTAAGAATGCATCAATCCCATTCATAACCAAGTTATGAACTGTTAAAGCTAGTTTGAAAAATAAATCACCCTTCTGTACATATTGCCTAGTGAACAGGTGCTGGAGTAGTTGGAGAGCCTCACTGGATTTGTGTCCAGAACAAAATCTGTGGTTGAACTCAACTTATCCATGGAATGAAACTCCTCTAATTTCCCTTCCTCATCTGCTGTTCTTTTGAATGTGGTATTTCTCCTCCTAGGTCTTAAGGTCCTCCCATATCCACAGATACTTTTCCCCTCAGTTTTCATTCACTCCTTTTTCTTTCCCTTGCTGATTTTGTTCTCAATATAGAAACAGGCTCAGTTTAAAGGGGGAATCTCTCCTTTTATTTATGTATTAGTTTGCCTGTCATTTCAGTCCCCTAAAACTCAGTGATGCTCCTTTCATTAGAATCTTTGAGGACCACATGTTGTCAAAGAACTTCTCACCTTATTTCAACTTGGCTCTTCTGCAGCATTTGACAGAACCAACCATTGCTTGTTAAAGTCTGGCTTCTAGGAATCTCCTGCTTCTTCTCCTACCTCTCTGACCATTCCCGCCTAGCCATTATGTTAACAGCATGGTTCCCAGTGCCATGCTTTTGCTTATATAGTCTGAGTTCTTACTACTTACCAGCTTTAATGATCTTGAACAAATTACTCAACCTCTCTCTATAGCTATATAACTCATTTGTAAACTGGGTTTATAATAATTCCTTCTCAAACAGTGTTCAAATGGGAATTAAACAACTTACTAGAATAGCATTTGACACAGAAGAAGTGTTCTATAAACATTTGTTGCTGTTATTATTATTGCCATCATTAGCATTAGCAGTAATGTTAGAACATCCATCATGGTACTCTAATTACTCAACTGCTTGCTTACTTAGTTTTGTTTTCCCAATGCCCATCTCAGTGCCTGTAAATGAAAACAGATCAACATATAGTTTTTCTGAAGGAATTTCTGGTGCAGTAATAGACTCCTAAGGCTTCCCTGGTGGCTCAATGGTAAAGAATCCGCCTGCCAATGCAGGAGGCGTGGGTTCAATCCCTGGGTTGGGAAGATCCCTTGGAAAAGAAAATGGCAACCCACTTGAGTATTCTTGCCTGGGAAATCCCATGGACAGAGGAGCCTAGTGGGCTACAGTTCATGGGATCACAAAAAAGTTAGACATGATTTAGCAACTAAACATCAACACTCAATCAGACTCTTATTTAATGCCATTTCCTTCTCTAGGGTATCTTCCTGACCCAGGAATTGAACCTGGGTCTCCCACATTGCAGGCAGATTCTTTACCATCTGAGCCACCAGGGAAGCCCAACTTCTTTTTTACCTCTCAGGAAAGAAGCCAAGCCTCAAATAATGAGAATGTAGGAGCTGTGGGTCCTTACTTGTTGACTTTGTTGAGTGTGGAATAACTTGAAAAGAACTTGTCACTGTTCCAAAACCAACACTCCCTGTCATTCTAGTGTCCATAATGGGTGGCAAAGATGTCCTGTATGACTGGGTCCAAGGCTGCAGAGTACTGGTCATAACCAAGGGTAATTCACTAGTCCTTCTGCTTTCTGTGTCAAGGTTGGTGTCTACTGTGCTTGGGGTGGCTGGGGAGGAAGTAATCCAATGGGAAAGGTAGCTCATTGAAGGATCAGTGGTATGTAAGGTTGAAGAGGTGAATGGTGTTGAAGCTGAAGAAGGTAGACCATCTGCAGTGGTGAACCTGGTATCCTCCTTGGGGTCTGATTCTGTCCTAGAAAATGGACCATCTGAGGAGGTAGCTGAGATGGCATCTGGAACTCCAGATGTGGCAAAGGAAGCCGTGGCCTCTGACACAGGAGATGTCAGTGTGTTAGCAAGAATGGTCTCAGCTGAAGACAGCATATCTGTGTGCAGGTGATGAGTAGTTGCTGATACAGGCATAGAAAGACTGGATTCTGGGAGAGTTATGCCAGCAGACCCTATTACTGAGGGAGAAGTATAAAAGTGTGTGACTGTTTTCGCTGGAATGTCAGTATCCTGTGTAGACAGAGACTGAACTGGGGCTAATGATGTCACAGAAGAGGTAACATCTGTCTTGGGACTCTTCAAACCATGAGTGGACAGAGCCGATGCAGGTGTGTTCGTGAGTGTGCTGGAGCTGAAACCCAGGGTTGTGCTTGTCTCCTGCAGTCCAGGTGTCAGGTGGGAAAGTTTCTTGGTCTCAAATGTTGTGGTCTCAAAGGAGGAAGGCTTTGATGTGGAAAAAGTGGTCCCATCCATGGAAGAAGCAGGATATGTGATCCTGGAAGACTCAGAGAAAATTGAGCCAGGGGAACTAAGTACATGGCCAGAACTTCTGGAACCCTCAGTGGTCACTGTGGTGTGTATGGAAGGAAGAACTTTCACTGTATCTGTGGAGAATTCAGAAGTGGAATGAGTCTCCATGGTAGGACTACTCAAAGGTGGAGGTAAAGTGGTCACTGGTTTGAATGCGGTGCTCAATTTCTCCGTGGTCTTCATGAGACCCCTGGTGAGAAGTGAGGTAGCAGGGGTGGGAGAGGAGGGGCTCCTCCCTGGTACTATGGGGGACTGAGGGGAGGGTGACGTCATGGCAAGTGAAGGCACTGAGGAATATGGAGAGCTGGTTGATGTGTCCAAGGTAAGTGTGCCCTGTGTGGATGGCTCTGAGTCAGCTGGGGTAGAGGAATGAGCTTCACGTCCAGAACTTGTATTGGCCCCATGGGTCTCAGCTGTGATTTTGGAAGGCTGAATCGCCTCTGTACTTGTGGAGACTCCAGAAGTGGACAGTATCTCTGTGGTGGAGCTGATCTCAATCGAAGGTGAACTGGTCACAGGTCCCAAGCCAGTACCCAATGTGTCTGTGGTCTTCACCAGATCATGGGTGAAAAGTGAAGTCACAGGGGTAGGAGAGGAGGGGCTCCTCCCTGGTAATGTGGGAGACTCAGGGGAGGGTGATGTCATTGCAGATGAAGTCACTGGGTAAGATGGAGAGCTGGTTTCTTCCACAGAGGCAGGGCTTGTCCAAGACACATCCTGGGGACCCCTGCTCAGGAGAGTGCTCATCTCTGAGTGTGTAAAGCTCTGCGTCACAGCTGGGTGAGTCCCTGCCCCAGAGGCTTCGGTCACTGTGTTCAAGGTAAGTGTGCCCTGTGATGTAGCCTCAGAGGGACCTATCTGGGTGGCGATGGTCATTTCTGCAGATTCTGTGGTCACGGGGGAGGTAGAGAGGCTGGTGATGATGCCTTTAGGAGTGTCTGGTGACATGGTGGACTGAGTGGGGCCAGGGCTGGATGTGCTGGTGTAGGAGATGGGTTGTGTCTTAGAGAGCTCAGTAGTCGTACCATTGGGCACTTTGGAAAGAAGAGTGATTTCCTCTGTGGTTGAACTGTTCTGCTGGATGGCGCTGGTCTCCCTAAGTTCCGGGCTCAGAGAGGATGTGGGGTGTGTCTCAATCATCGTAGTTTCAGTAGAGCGAGACACTGGTGTGGAAACAGGGTTCTCTCTAGAGCTGGAAGGAGTAATGACTGGAGATGTGACATCGGATGGCTCTGAGTCAGATTGGGTAGAGGAATGGGCTTCACGTCCAGAACTTGTATTGGCCCCATGGGTCTCAGCTGTGCTTTTGGAAGGCTGAATCGCCTCTGTACTTGTGGAGGCTCCAGAAGTGGACAGTATCTCTGTGGTGGAGCTGATCTCAATCGAAGGTGAACTGGTCACAGGTCCCAAGCCAGTACCCAATGAGTCTGTGGTCTTCACCATACCATGGGTGAAAAGTGAAATCACAGGGGTAGGAGAGGAGGGGCTCCTCCCTGGTAATGTGGGAGACTCAGGGGAGGGTGATGTCACGGCAGACAAAGTCACTGGGGAAGATGGAGAGCTGGTTTCTTCCACAGAGGCAGGGCTTGTCCAAGACACATCCTGGGAACCCCTGCTCATGAGAGTGCTCATCTCTGAGTGTGTAAAGCTCTGCATCACAGCTGGGTGAGTCCCTGCCCCAGAGGCTTCGGTCACTGTGTTCAAGGTAAGTGTGCCCTGTGATGTGGCCTCAGGTAGACCTGTCTGGGTGGTGATGGTCATTTCTGCAGATTCCGTGGTCATGGGGGAGGTAGAGAGGTTGGTGATGATGCCTTTAGGAGTGTCTGGTGACATGGTGGACTGAGTGGGGCCAGGGCTGGATGTGCTGGTGTAGAGAATGGGTTGTGTCTTAGAGAGCTCAGTAGTGGTATCATTGGGCACTTTGGAAAGAAGAGTGATTTCCTCTGTGGTAGAACTCTTCTGCAGGATGGTGCTGGTCTCTCTAAACTCAGGGCTCAGAGAGGATGTGGGGTCTGTCTCAATCACTGTAGTTTCAGTAGAGTGAGGCATTGGTGTGGAAACATTAGTCTCTCTAGAGGTGGAAAGAGGAACAGTTGGAGACATGATGTTGGATGGCTCTGAGTCAGCTGGGGTAGAGGAATGAGCTTCACGTCCAGAACTTGTATTGGCCCCATGGGTCTCAGCTGTGATTTTGGAAGGCTGAATTGCCTCTGTACTTGTGGAGGCCTCAGAAGTGGACAGTATCTCTGTGGTGGAGCTGATCTCAATTGGAGGTGAAAAGGTCACAGGTCCTGAGCCAGTACTCAATGTGTCTGTGGTCTTCACCAGATCATGGGTGAAAAGTGAAGTCACAGGGGTAGGAGAGGAGGGGCTCCTCCCTGGTAATGTGGGAGACTCAGGGGAGGGTGATGTCATTGCAGATGAAGTCACTGGGTAAGATGGAGAGCTGGTTTCTTCCACAGAGGCAGGGCTTGTCCAAGACACATCCTGGGAACCCCTGCTCAGGAGAGTGCTCATCTCTGAGTGTGTAAAGCTCTGCGTCACAGCTGGGTGAGTCCCTGCCCCAGAGGCTTCGGTCACTATGTTCAAGGTAAGTGTGCCCTGTGATGTAGCCTTAGAGGGACCTGTCTGGCTGGTGATGGTCATTTCTGCAGATTCTCTGGTCACAGGTGAGGTAGAGATGCTGGTGATGATGCCTTTAGGAGTGTCTGGTGACATGGTGGACTGAGTGGGGCCAGGGCTGGATGTGATAGTGGAGGAGATGGGTTGTGTCTTAGAGAGCTCAGTAGTCGTATCATTGGGCACTTTGGGAAGAAGAGTGATTTTCTCTGTGGTTGAACTATTCTGCTGGATGGCGCTGGTCCCCCTAAGTTCCGGGCTCAGAGAGGATGTGGAGTCTGTCTCAATCATCGTAGTTTCAGTAGAGTTAGACACTGGTATGGAAACAGGGTTCTCTCTAGAGCTGGAAGGAGTAACAATTTGAGATGTGACATCAGATGGCTCTGAGTCAGCTGGGGTAGAGGAATGAGCTTCACATCCAGAACTTGTATTGGCCCCATGGGTCTCAGCTGTGATTTTGGAAGGCTGAATCGCCTCTGTACTTGTGGAGGCTCCAGAAGTGGACAGTATCTCTGTGGTGGAGCTGATCTCAATTGAAGGTGAACTGGTCACAGGTCCCAAGCCAGTACCCAATGTGTCTGTGGTCTTCACCAGACCATGGGTGAAAAGTGAAGTCACAGGGGTAGGAGAGGAGGGGCTCCTCCCTGGTAATGTGGGAGACTCAGGGGAGGGTGATGTCATTGCAGATGAAGTCACTGGGGAAGATGGAGAGCTGGTTTCTTCCACAGAGGCAGGGCTTGTCCAAGACATCTCTTCAGCACCTGTGCTTATGGGAGTCATCATCCCTGTGTGTAGAAGTCCCTGAGTCACAGCTGTGTGGGTCCCCACCATGGGTGTTGTGTTTGATGTGTCCTTATCAAGGGTACTGGGTGATGTAGCTGCAGGAGGACCTTTTATAATGGTGACAGGTATATCTGTTGATTCTGTCACTGTGGGGAAAGTAGAAAGTCTTGTGATAGCTTCTGTCGGGATTACTGGTGACACAGTAGAAATGGCAGGGCTTAGACTGAGCACATCACTAGAGGAGATGTCTTCCATCCTTGTCACCTCAGTAACAGAACCAGTGTTCATATCAGGAAGGACAGTAGTTTTCTCTGTGGATGAGCTGGTTTTCTTGGAAGTGCTGGTTTCCCTCATTTCAAATATCAAGGAGGAACTTGTCTCAGCTTCAATTCTTAGAGTCTGAGAGAAGCTAGACATTGGGGTGAAAACTGTGGTTTTCCCTATGGCGATGGCTGTATTCATTGGGAATACAGTTTTGGATGGTTCTGAGCCAGTTGAGACAAAGGAACGTGATTCGTGTTCATCATTGGTGGTCCTCATATTGGTTACTGCTGTGTTTTTGGAAGGTTCTCTGCTTAAACTTTCCTCCTGCTGGGTGCTTGTATCCCTCAGTCCAGCGCTCAAGGAGGATGTTGGCTGTGTTTCAATCTGTACAGTTTTGGAAGAGTCTGGAGTTGATATGGAGACACTGGTGTCTCTTATGGTAGAAGAGATAGCCATTGCAGATGTGGCTTTGGGTGACTCTGTGTTGGCTGGGACTGTGAATTGTGATTTGTGTGCTGAACTGTTGATCCCCATATCAATTACTGCTGTGATTCTTGAAGAATGAGTTGTTTCTGTATCCCTGGTGGCTTCTGAAGAGGTTAGTATCTCCTGTGAAATGTTGTTCACACTTTCAGGTGTACTGGTCACAGATTCCAAGTTTTTGCCCAAAACTTCTGTGGTTTTTCCCAAGTCAGAGGTGAGAACTGAGGTTGTGGAGACAGGAGAGAAGGTACTATTCCCTTGTAACATGAAAGGTGCAGAAGGTGAGGTTGTGGCAAAAATGGGTGCTGGGGAAGATGGAGAGTTGGTCTCACCCATGGAGGCAGGGCTTGTCCAAGACATATCTTCAGGACCTTTGCTCATGACAGTGGTCATCTCTGATTGTGGAAATTTCTGAGTCACAGCTAAGTGGATTCCTTCCCTGGAGGCCAGAGTTGATGTGTTCAAGGTCAGGGTACTTTGTGTTGTCAAGCTTGGAGGAGCTGTTAGGGTGGTGATGGTCATTTCTGAAGATTCTGTCATGAACATGGATGTAGAGGGGCTGGTTCTGCTTTTTGTAGGTGTGTTTGGAAAAGATTCGAAGTGAGAAGGACTTGGAACGGATATCCTGCTAGATGAGGTAGCTTGTGTCCTGGTGACCTCAGTAGTAGCATCATTTGTAGACACATTAGAAATGGCAGTGCTTATTTCTGTAGCAGAGATGTTCTTCTGGTACATATTTGTCTCCCTAAACCCAGTATTCAGAGAGGACACTGACTGTCTCTCAATCTTTATAGTCTCAGATGAGCCAGACATTGATGTGAAAGCAGTTATGTCCCCCATGGTAGAGGAGGTAACCACTGAAGATGTAGCTTTGGATGGCTGTGTGGGGGGCAGGACAGGAGAGTGTGATTCATGTCCAGAACTGGTAGTCCCTACATGTGTCATTGCTGTGTTTGTAGAAGGATACATTGCTTTTGTTTCTGTGGTGACTGGCATCTCAAGTGAGCTGCTGCTCAAATCTGGTGGCAAACTGGCATCAGGTTCCAGGCTGGGCCTCAATGTGTCTGTGGTCTTCCCCAAGCCAGAGTTCTCAGACAAGAGTTGTGAGGTCACAGGTAGAGGAGAGGAGGTACTTTGCCCTTGTAATGTCAACATAACATGAGAGGATGAGGTTGTGGCAGAGACAGGTGTCACAGAAGACAAAGAGGTGGTTTCTTCCACAGAAGGAGGATTTGTCCGTGATACACCTTCAGGACCTTGGCTCATTACAGTGATCATCTTTGATTGTGGAAATCCCTGAGTCACAGTCAAGTGAGTCCCTGATGAGGAAGCTGTGGCTAATGTGTCCAAGGTAGGTATACCTAGTGATGTAGCACTAGAAAGACTTGTTTGCATGGTGATGGTCCTTCTTTCAGATTCCATCATGTCAGGGAAGGTAGAGGGCCTGATGATGTCTGATGACCTTGTGGACTGAGTTAGATCTGGGCTGAAAATTCTGTCAGAGGTAGTGACTTCTGTCCTGGACCCCCCAGTAGTAGCAAAATGACTTGGGGAATGGACAGTGCCGATCTCTGTGGTTGAGTTGGTATCCATGTAGGTATTGGACTCCCTCAGTTCAGTGGTCAGAGGGTTATCAAGCTTTCTTCCAGCCCCTGTGGATTCTGGCCAGGTGGTTGCTGGTGCTGAAACCATGGTATTCCCCATAATGGAGGTAGTGTCCATTAGGTATGTGCCCATGGATGACTCTGAGTGAGTGGGGACAGTGGAATGAAGGTCATGCTCAGAACTCGAGGGCCATACTGTTGTATCTACTGTGTTTGTAGACGGGTGAATTACCTCTTTGTCAGTGGTAGGTTCAGAAGTTGCTCTTCTCTCAGATGGGCTGTTTTTCCAAATTGGAGATGAAGTTGTCCCAGTTTCCACGTTTATGCCCAGTAGATTCGTGATGCTTAAGGAGCCCAGGGAATCAGCAACCTCCTTGATAGTCCCTCCTGAGGCAAAAGAGACCTTGGGGATCAGAGATGTGTTTGAGCTTTGTTTTTTCACTGTCCAGGTGGAAACACTTGCCTCCATTGTAGAAGTCCTTATTTCATTCTTCTGGGGAGTTGGAGATGGCATTCCTACTGTGTGTGAGATTAAACCCAGAGTTGTTGCTTCTGGTATAGATACATGCCCTGGATCTGCAGCAGCTGTGGTGGAAAGCTGGGTAGAACTCTTCTCTGCTTCCTTGATAGCAAGATCTGACCTCTCCGATAAAGTGACTTTAGGGCTACTTACTACTGTGGCAGGAGTGACCCTACTTGTAATGTCCCCTATGGAGATTTCTGGCTGAGAGGTAGTTGTGCTGCTCTTGTTCTCCAAAGGGAGTTTGGGAGGAGTTGCGACCCCTTGATGAGCTGAGGTAGTGGTTATGACTGATGACACAGAACTCCTGGTAACCCAGTCAAGAGTGGACAGAAAATCAGGCAGAGGAGTGGATGGGAGGACCTTGGAGATAATCTTTGTATCTGGATGGTCCGTAGAAGCCATTGAGACATGCATGGCTTCCGTTTGTCTTCTGCTGGGAGTCCAACTGGTGCTTAAAATGTCAGCAAATGAGGTGCTCATCCTCTCAACAACAGAAGTTGAGATGGGCACAGATGCAGTTTTGTCTAAAGGACTCGATGTTCTTATACTTGTGCTGGCCTCTGTCTTTTCAGCTGAAGCATAGGAGGATGGGATGGTTAGGCTGGTTCTGACGACAGTCACAAGGTCATGGGGGGTAGCCTCAGAGCCTGACTCAGTGCTTGATGGTAAGGATGAAATTGTACCCATTGCAGAAATTGCTGTAGGAGAACCTGTGGCTTCCAAGCTTGAAGTCATGTTTGTGATGGCCCAGGGACCAAACGATGGGGCTGGTGAAGCTGTGGATGACCACATGAGTGGGTGCTCAAGAGCAGATGTGCTGGTCTCTGTGGCCAGGGTGCTGTCCATGGTGCTCACACTCTCCTTTGGGTTTGGCATGGTAGTCAGGACTGAGTTGCTTTCCATGGTGGTGATGATACTTGGAGTGAGGGCTGTGGTTACATCCATGGTGCTCACTGCTGCAAGAGATGAGGTCTGTGATAGTTGCCCAAGATTAGAGGCAACATCACTGGTCACTACACTTGTAATGGCTGCCAGCATCTTAGACCCCTTTGAGGGGAATGTGACAGATGATGAAGAGGTTGTTTTTCCTTCTGAGGCATTAGTGAGGCTGGTTATGGCTTGGCTTTCAGAGGTCAGAGTTGCTAATATGGTTGGTTCTATGGAGGTTTTAGGCAACGTGTCTATTGTCCCAGGAGATCCACCAAGAGTCAGGTCCCTCCCAGTTGTCTGCTCTGACCTCGGGCTAGCAGATGAGTAAGCTTCACTCATGGATATGCTTACCTGCTGTTCATCTGTTATTGTCTTTTTACTCAGGACAGTGGAAGGAATGACTGTGGGGCCAACCTTTGTCTTGGTTATAAATTCAGTTTTATTTGCCTTTGAGCTCATGGTTACTGTCTGGGTTGTCACAGAGCCTGGGATGGCTTCAGAGTCTTTAGGACTAGTGGAAGCTGTGCTCAGAGAGACATGTGTGTCCACTGTGGTCCCTGTATTGGAGTCAAGCCATGTAGAGAAGAAATTCATTCCAGTTGTCCTTGGAATCTGAGTTGGGCTGCTTGGTGGACTAGTCCCTATCGTGACTTTAGGAACTGACCCTAGGGGGATAGAGGACACTGTGCCCGGTGACTTGTTGGTCCCTTCTGGAGTCCCAAGGTGAGTGTTGGTCCAGTCCTCAGGTAGGGAGGCTGAGACCCAGTCTGTAGTTGTTGTCTCTCTTGCTGGTGACTTGGCTGCTGTCATGAATCCTGTGGGTGAGTGAGGGAGGCTGATGCGGCCACTCCCTGTGGCCATGGACCGAAGAGTGCCTGGTTCCACAGTGGTCACCATAGGGACAGCTGCTGTTGAAGTCTTCTGAGAATTTTCCAGAGTGTACCTGGTCTCTGGGCTGATGCTGGGCTCCTGGGAGCTTATGATTTTCAAGGCTGTAGCCATTTCTGGGCTTCTTGTGGACATACCTGTGATTAGAAAGTGAGTTGGTAGGAGATATGCAAACGGTACAGAAAGGGTGTCCTCCTGGTTGACAGTATAGTTTGTTCCTTCCTGTGATTTCAATTCAAAATATTTCCTTCTTCTCTAGAAAAGACAATGTTGACCCTTTCCTACCACACTTCCAGAGTCTGGACACCAGGGAACATACTGACCATCCCAAAGATGGATCAAAGTGGGTTGGGGTTAGGGTAAGCGGGGTGAGGGCTTTGACCTCTGTTGTCTGCTCAGGAGAAACTGTTACCTGGAACCCAGTGTACTGCATACCCTAAAAAGAAAGACTCTGTACAAGGAAGGGCGTGATGAATCTGGCCTCTACCCCTGCTAGAGACTTTCCCTACTCTGTTTTTACTTTTCTCCTTGGTGCCTGCTCTTGCTGAACCAGTTTCAACTTACAACTTGCAGCCGCCTCTAGATGTCTGGAATCTTAGTTAACTGAAAGGCCACATAAAGATTTCTATTTATGAAGCAAGAGACTAGAAGGGCTACAGAATTCTTTTTCTTTACTTTCAACCTCTTTCAAATTCATCTGTCTCCCTGAACCCTTTTCCCATCCTTGAGGAGAAGGACATGTAACTGCCACAGGGGTGAGAAAAGCTCAACCTTCTAAGAGCACTCTTCCTGGGGACTACTTTTTCAGATTATTCTCACTATGTTAGCATGGCCAAGGACCATGATCCTTCTTCTACTGTAACAAAAGAAACCTATATTGCCTTAAGGATGTCTGTGTCCTCCCTATCAACACAAGATTCCAGTGATGATCTCTGATTTAGAAACAGAAAGTGGGCAGACAACTGGCCCTGTGACATTTTCTGTTGCTGAATTGATTGGCTACTATTAAGAACAATACAAATAACTAGGGTGAAGCAATAAACGTGTTCCATGAATACAATCTCTAGGAAAAAAACAATCAACATCCTCAGAGGGGCAAAAAGCCAAAGAAATCTATTTCAAACCTTGTCATTTTACTTCCTTAAACAATAAACTTTTGACCCCAGAGATGAGGGGAAAGGACCCAAATGGGATAGCCTTGAAGGAAATAGGGATGATGGGCTTCCCTGGTGGCTCAGTGGATGAGAATCCACCTCCCAGTGCAAGAGGCGTGGGTTTGATCCCTGGTCTGGGAGGATTCCACATCCTTGGAGTAACTGAGCCTGTGAGCCACAACTTCTGAAGCCCTCACACTCCAGAGCCCATGTTCTGCAACAAGAGAAGCCACCTCAGTGAGAATTCCCTGTATTGCAAGTAGAGAGTAGCTCCTGTTCTCCACAACTCCAGAAAAGCCCGTGTGTCAACAAAGACCCAGCACATCCAAAAATAAATAAAATTATAAAAGGAGATACAGATGGTGCTCCTACTTACCCACACTGATCGTAGTCATAAGAGATGCAGGATTACTGGTTGGCCAAGTGGTACCTCCATGTTCTCCTTGACTTGGCTCCCTGGTGACAGTGGCCACAGACTCACCTGGCCCTGAAGTAGAAGACAGAGGTGTTACCTTTGATTCCCTAAGAATATGGATCTGTGAAGACCGTTCTCACTAGACACTGGATTAGCAATGCCCTCATTTATCTCTCAGAAGGGATTTAAAGAATAACTGTCTCCTTTACATTAAATCTTATATTAAATCAAACCCTCAAGATGGTCATAAGGGATGAAAAGCTTTTTGTTAATTGTGGGAACTTCTCATCTGATTGGTTTCAAGAAAATAATTTTCTGACAAAAAAAGAACATAATATTTTCCTTTTTTAAAAAAATTATTGAAGTATGTTCGATTTACAGTGTTGTATTAATTTCTATTATACAGCAAAGTCATTCAGTTACACATATTATATATTCCTCTTCATATTCTTTTCCATTATGCTTTATCACAGGATATTGAATATAGTTTTCTGTGCTATACAGTAGGACCTTGTTGTTTATCCATCCTATATACTGTAGTTTGTATCTGCTAATCCCAAACTCTCAATCCTTCCCTCCCCAGCTCTGGCCCACTTGGCAACCATAGTCTGTTCTCTATGACTTTAAGTTTGATCCTGTTTCACAGGTATGCTCATTTGTGTTGTATTTTAGGTTCCACATGTAAGTGATATTATATGGTATTTGATAGCAAGTCTGTGCACTGAAATGAAAAATCCCGCATGACTCAATGAAGATCCCACATGCTGCTACTAAGACCCAACACAGCTAAATACATAAATATTTTTAAAGGTAGGTTCTGCCTGCTGCTGCTGCTGCTGCTGCTAAGTCGCTTCAGCCGTGTCCAACTCTGTGCAACCCCATAGACGGCAGCCCACCAGACTCCCAGCCCTGGGATTCTCCAGGCAAGAATACTGGAGTGGGTTTCCATTTCCTTCTTCAAGATTCTGCCTGCTGCTGCTGCTAAGTCACTTCAGTTGTGTCCGACTCTGTGCGACCCCATAGACGGAAGCCCACCAGGCTCCCCCCCGTCCCTGGGATTCTCCAGGCAAGAACACTGGAGTGGGTTGCCATTTCCTTCTCCAATGTGTGAAAGTGAAAAGTGAAAGTGAAGTCGCTCAGTTGTGTCCGATCCTTAGCGACCCCATGGACTGCAGCCCACCAGGCTCCTCCATCCATGGGATTTTCTAGGCAATAGTATTGGAGTGGCTTGCATTGCCTTCTCCGAGATTCTGCTTAGGAGGTATTAAAGCAGATCCCTGACAGCCATCTTCTCCCATTCAGTCACATCCACAAAAGCTTAGAACTCCAAAGCAAAGGAATTCAGGGTTCTTACTTGTAAATGGGGTGGAATTGTCAAGGACTGGAGCAGATCTGAACTCTGCACCAGAGGAGCTCTCCTTGCTAAGTGTAGTCTCAGCTATGCCAGATATGGGGACCTTCGGTGGTTCATCTTTAGCCACTGAAGTGGTGATGTCCACAGTGGTCATCCCAGGGGTCCTGTCCTCTCCTGTAGCAGTGCTCAGGGACCAGCAGTAATCTTCTGGGGATCAAATACCTGGGAAAGTGTTGGTTTTCTGAGACTGAATGTTTGTGGATAATGTGACTGGTGTCAGTTCTGAAGCAGGAGGAAGTGACATGAGGACTGTGGCTTCCCGTGCTTCAGCGGAACTGGAGGAAGGTAAGATGAAGCTGGGAAAGGAGACTGGGGAAAAGAGAAATTTGGTTTCTTCTTTAGAGAAAAAGCTTCCCCATGATAGTGTCCCTGGACCTCTGCTCACAGGAGCAGTCATCTTAGTCATATCCAAGGGTATCCTTTCCCAGAAATCTGTGATTGTTTTGTCCAGAACAACTGCATCCCCAGGCTTCATCCTAGTGGGACCTGTTGATGATGTAAAGCTAATATGTAAAGATTCCATTGTAGAACTGTTGGAAGAGGAGGTAGAACTATTGGCATTGGTTTCTTTGACGACATTGGATATCCCCAAGGACCGAGTAGGGCCTGGGCTACATATTCTGTCCAGAGATGTGAACCCAGTCCTGGTGACATCAGTAGTAGCAGCACCATACACCTGAGAAGGGATCGTGCTTCTCTCTAGGGCTGAGCAGGTCTCCCTAGGCCCAGAGGTTTCAGTGGAAACATGTTCTTCCTGAGTCCTGGTAGACAAAGGATGAGTGGAAAATGTCTGAGTCAGGTTGGTGGTCTCCACAGTGGATGTAGTGACCACTGAAGAAATGGTCTTGTGAGACACTGAGTGTGCAAGGGCAGAGGAACATGGCTCAGAACCAGAACTGATAGCCTGATGAGTGGTCACTGCTTCTTCTGTCAAATGATTCATCTCTGTGCCTGGGGTGGTCTTGGAAATGGCCAGTCTATCATGCGAACTACTGATCAAAATTGGAGATTTCTTGATCCCAGATTCCGTGCTTGTGCCCACAAGCTCTGTGGTCTTCAGTTGTCCAGAAAAGTGAGAGAACTCCTTGATTGTCTCCAGGGAGATGGAAGAGATTGATGCTATTTCTGTGGTCAGTTGTGTGGTCAAAGTTGTCTGTACTTCACTTCTAGAGATGGATGGATCTGTCATCTCCAATATAGGAGCCCCTAGGCTATGTCCCTGCGCACTGGAATTGAGGGTTAGGATTCTCACAGGAGATGTGATCTCTCCAGGAAGAGTCACTGAAACTGTGGACTTCTGTCTCGAAGATATAGAAGTCATGGTAGGAGAGAGCACGGAGCTCTGCTCTGGCTCTCCACTGGTGAGCACAAGATCTCTGGTGATGGACACTTCGGTGCTACTGACTGTCTGAGGCAACGTGACCCCATCTGTCATGGTCCTCAGAGGGAATGGCAGCAATGAGATGGATGAGTTATCAATGGATCCTGAAGTGACTCCTTGAGATCTTGTGGTTCCAACATGAACTGAACCTATTATAGACGCTGAAGACACAGACCTTCTAGGGACCAAATCCAAAGTGGAGACATCAGGCATAAAGGCTGGAGGGGAGCCATTGTCAGTCTGTGTGCTTGGCAGCTCAAGAGAAGTAATCAAAACAGGAAGGGCTGTTATTTCAGATCCTTGGGGAGTTGAATTTGTACCTGAAATCTCAGAGTGCTCACCTCCTGGTCATCAGGAAAAGTTGCAGTGGGAGAAGGTGTGCTTATGTTCCTTGGACTTAACGCTTCTGGTCTTGTGCTGAGGTCAGTGATTTTTATCTGAACAAGGGGACTATAGAGCACCCAGAATCATTCCAGTGAAAATTGAAGAATGATGGGTAGATTCTGTTGCTGTGGCCGTTGCTAAGGATGATGATGTTCTTCCTGTCTTATTGACCCCAGGAAAATCATGTAAGTGGCCAGCTGTGCCTGTGGAAGTCCATGGAGAAGTCCCTGGTGCTTGGGTGCTGTGTGGGGTTTTGAAGCCTCCTCTGTGGGGTAGGCATTAATGGTGAAACTGACCTCGTTCCCTTGGGGCTGGAGGTGATGACCTCCTGAGTGAGGTCCCCACCCTCGATTGTTAGCTCTGCAGGAAATGATGTCAGAGAAAGGGCCCCAGGTGGAGATGTAGTTTCAATGGTTTCCTGTCCTGTGATGGACTCAGACTTTGGCCCCATTGAAAAGAAGCTAGCCAGTGGTCTCTCTTGCAACACTGATAAGGCTGATAGTAGTTGAATCTTCCGGTCTACCAGAAGTCCAAGACTGAAATAATGTCGGCTCTGGAGGTGGTAAAGTTTTGTCTGTATCCACAGAGGAGACACTCAGTGTCAGGTCACTTCTGGCTGTCTGCTCTGACCTTGGGCTAGCAGAGGAATAAGGATCACCCACAAGTCTATGTATTATAGCTGCTATTTAGCTGTCGTTGTCTTTTTACTCAGGGCAATGGAAGGAAAGACTATGGAGCTGACCCATATCATGGTTCTGAGTTCAGATTTATCTGTCACTGAACCTTTGATTACTTTTTTTTTTTGGCCACACTGCTCAGCATGTGGGATCTTAATTCCCTGACAGGGAATCAAACCCATGACCCTTGCAGTGGAAGCATGGAGTCTTAACCACTGGACTGCCAGGGAAGGCCCAACCTGGGGTTACTTTGGTGATTCTAGCAAAGTTGGTTACAGAGTCTTGAAGGCTGGTGGGGCATGTGCTCAAAAGGGCATACATGTTCATTATGGTCCTTCCTATGGAGCCAAGCCATATGGATAAGTCCATTTCAATTGTCTTAAGAATCAGAATTGAGCTGACTCACTGAATATTCCCTATGAAACAAGGGAGGATATTGATCCTCTTTTTTAAACTTTTATTTCCTTCCTTATACTTTGAGTTTATTCTGTTCTTTTTCTTTATTTATTTAAATATTTTTTGGCTACAGTGGGTCTTCATTGCTGCATGTAAGCATTCTCTAGTTGCAGCAAGCAGGGGCTACTCTCTAGTTATGGTGCCTGGGCTTTTCACTGCAGTGACTTCTCTTGTGGAGCATGAGCTCTAGGGTGTGTGGGCTTCAGCAGTTGTGGCACACAGGCTTAATTGCTCCACAGTGTGCGAAATTTTCCCAGACCAGGGATTAAACTTGTGTCCCCTGCCTTAGCAGGGATTCCTAACCACTGTACCCCTAAGGAAGTTCCCTTCTTCCTCTATATTTTTATACACTTTTATTTTTCTCATCAAAAAAGAGCAGAAACCTTTTATCTTCTAGCACAGAGGGACATGTCAAATTATTATCATATATTTATACTTTTATTAGAATTCCTCAGAATTGTAAACAATTGAACATCATATCAGGAAAAAAACATGGAACATCAACATCCTTTAAACTTGTACCACTTATATATTTACACATAAAGTTACTGTATATATAAAAAATATTTTCAAAGACTCATGGGCTTGGGGATATTTAAAAGACACTTGCCACATTTGAATATTTACTAAAAAAATTCCACAAAATAATTTCAAACATTAAGCTACTGCAAAGAAACAGCAGATGTAAAAAAAAATGATAAACATATAAACTTTCAAGAATGGCCCAGACAAACTCTCAGTGAAGTTTTGCATCATTCTAAGCATTTTAAGTGAATACTTCCTCTCAACGACAAGCCATGTATCAAAAGCTGTAACAGTGGACAAGAATTCTTTCGCTTTCTGCACCATCTTAGCAATGAATTGATCTATAAAATAAACCTATGGCATCTCACTTTTATGTTTTCCTGCTCATGGCAACCCCTGATCTACCTGAGTGATAGTGCCTATTTTAGGAAAGCCCTTCATACTTGTCCGCTGACTTGTAGAGTCACTATATTCATTCCTAAGTGGAAGCAATTAGCTCTTGTGGATATAAATTATCAAACAGAAGCAATTAATGTTAGAAGTCAGATTAGAAATCTCCCTAAAAATGAGTATCAATAGCCTCTGAGTACAAAAGTAGAAAGTTGTGATTATCTACCAGAATCTGGAACATAGGCAATCAATTATCTTACTTCAAAGCGAAACTGTTAGTCAGTCACATCTGACTCTTTGCGACCCCATGGACTGTAGCCCACTAGGCTCCTCTGTCCATGGAATTCTCCAGGCAAGAATACTGGAGTGGGTTGCCATTTCCTACTCCAGAGGATCTTCCTGACTGAGGGATCAAACCTGCATCTCCTGCATTGGCAGGCAGATTCTTTACTGCTCAGCCACCAGGGAAGCCTCTTACTCCAAAGACCAGGAGAAAAGACTCAAGCATTATGTACCAAAATATGATCATACATACCCACGCTGATGGTCTCCAGAGATGTGAAGCTACCCATTGGCTGTGCAGTGCCTCCAGGTTCCTTGCCACTTAGATTCATGGTGGTGGTTGCCACTGAGCCTGAGGGAGAAGGGGATGGAAGTGTCAGTCTCCCATTCAAGTAAGATCACATACACAAGAAGTGTTCTTGCTAGATCCTGGCTCAGTATCTGAGCCTCATCTGCCTCTGAGAAAGCACTCTGGAAGGAATAATTCTCTTATTGGCATGAAATCAAACCCACAATATGACCTGGGTCTTAATTATAGAAAATAGTGGGACTCTGAATGTATTGGCCTCAAGCAAAAACATTTGGTGATAGTATGTCTCCATCACTTAAAAAAATATATTGAGGGCTTCCCTGGTGGTGCAGTGGTTAAGAGTCTGCAATGCAATGTGGGGGACACAAGTTTGATCCCTGGTCTGGGAATTTCCCACATGCCATGGAGCAACTAAGTCCATGTATCACAACTACTGAGCCTGTGCTCTAAAGCCTGGGAGCACTACTCCCAGGAACTACTGGCAGCTACTGAAGCCTGCATGCCTAGAGCCTGTGCTTCACAACAAGAGAAGCCACCACAACGAGAAGTCCATACACCGAAACTAGACAGTAGACCCACTTGCTGCAACTAGAGAAAGCCAGCACACAGCAACGAAGACCCAGCAGAGCCAAAAATAAACAGCTGAATAAGTAAAATTAAAAAACACTGGATTCTCCTTTATTGATGGCCACACTGTGGCATGTGGGATCTTAGTTTCCAAACCAGAGATTGAACCTGCATCCTTGGCTCAACTACTGGACAATCAGGGAAGTCCTTCCATCACTCATAATGTGTGAATTCACCATTGTTTAATTTTTCACTCCTATGGTTTGGACTCCACATAAGTAAAATCAGAATAATATCTAGAGTTATTATATCTGGTTAGTTAACATATAAAAATATTTCTTGATTACTCATTTTGTCATTTCTTTTATCATTCTTTTATAATTATTATCACACACACTCTACCTCTGGGGAGGAAAAAGCTAGGCTCCGGCTGGAAGGACCTGAATCTGGGCTCAAGGATGCTAAAAGTGTCACTAGTTGCATATAGATAGTAGAATGACCCTATGAGATATGTGGAAACTGAAAGGGGAGGTGAAAGATACTGCAGAGACTTTGTAAGTGAGAGCAGAAGGAGATGAAGACAAAACATGGAGCTGGTTGCTTCTAGCAGAGCCGGGCACAGGAGATGAGGTTGGTGGTTCTGGCATTCTCAGAACTGGTATGTGAAGGCTGAAGCTGGATGTGTTAGTTGATTAAAGGTGAGGTTTTGGGGGTGGGGGTTTCTCTGGTGGTCCAGTGGCTAAGACTCAGAGCTCCCAGTGCAGGGGTGCATGGGTTCAATCCCTGCTCAGGGAACTAGATCCCACATGCTGCAACTAAGAGTTCGTATGCTGTAACCAGGAGTTCGCCTGCTGCAACTAAGACACAGCTCAGCCAAATAAATAAATAAATAAAATAAAAATAAGGTAGATGCTAGGGGCAGAGACTCTCCCTTCTGACAACTCCATTGAGGGAACTGAGGTGGAATACCCAGGGGGACCAGAGGTGTGCTTCCGTATAAGGAAGTCATAGAAGGTAACTTGAGCTGTTCCCATTTACTAGTTTCAATTTTATCCCTTAACATGCTTGTGGTGACTCTCCTACTGAAAAATGTGGTCACTGTGACTTTGTAAGTGAGAACAGAAGGAGATGAGGATAAAATATGAGCCAGTTAAAAGATGAGCCAGTTGCTTCCAGCAGAGCCAGGCACAGGAGATGAGTGAATTGCAATTGTTTGTGGAGTCAGAGGTGGGCTGGTTCCATCCCCAGAAAGTGTAATCCCACCAGGGGTCAAGTGATAGAATGCATCAGAAAACGTGCCAACTGGGAATTCCCTGGTGGTCCAGTGGTTAGGATTCTTACTTTCACTGCCAGGGATTGCAGGCTGGATCCTTGGTTGGGGAACTAAGATCCTACAAGCCAGACCCATGGCAAAAAAAGGAAAGAGAGTAAAGAAAGAAAAAGAATATTACTCAGTCACTAAGAAGAATTAAATAATGCCATTTGAAATATCATATGACATCCCTTATAGGTGGAATCTAAAAAGAAATGATTCAAATGAACTTACAAAACAGAAAGAGACTCATAGACTTAGCAAATGAACTTATGGTTGCCAGGGGAAGGGATAGTTAGGGACATTGGGAAAGTCATGTACACATTGCTATATTTAAAACGGATAGCCAGCAAAGAGCTATTGTACAGCATATGGAACTCTGCTCAATGTTATGTGGCAACCTGGATAGGAAGGGAGTTTGGGGCAGAATGGATGCATGTATATGTGTGGCTGAGTCCCTTTGCTGTTCACCTGAAACTATCACAACATCGTTTGTTAATCCAGCTATATCCCAATACAAAATGCTTTAAAAAAATAAAAATTAAAAATGTTAACAAAATGGATAACTAACAAGGACCTACTGCATAGCACAGGGAACTGTGCTCAATGTTACATGGCAGCCTGGAGGGGAGGGTAGTTTAGGAGAGAATGGACATACGTATATGTATGGCTGAGTCCCTTCACTGTTCACCTGAAGCTATCACAACATTTTAGTTGGCTATATACCAATACAAAATGGGCTTCCCTGGTAAGTCAGTCGGTAAAGAATCCGCCTGCAATGCAGGAGACCCTGGTTTGACTCCTGGGTCGGGAAGATCCTCTGGGAAAGGGATAGGCTACCCACTCCAGTATTCTTGGGTTTCCTTGGTGGCTCAGCTGGTAAAGAATCCACCTGCAATGTGGGAGACCTGGGTTCGATCACTGGGTTGGGAAGACCCCCTGGAGAAAGGAATGGCTACCCACTCCAGTATTCTGGCATGGAGAATTCCATGGACTATTCCATGGGGTCACAAAGAGTCGGAGACGACTGAGTGACTTTCACTTTCAATACAAAATTAAAAGTTCAAAAAATAAATAAAATTTTTAAAAAAGAAAGTGTGCCAACCAATTGGCTTGAGGGCTGGAGCTAGAAGTACCCACTGATTGAAATGGAGACATTGAGTTTGGGACACTGTTCTTGGCCAAGAAAAATCTGTAATTGTCTCAGAGGGAGATGAGGTTCCAATGGGCAAGTGGCTTATTCCCATCTTTCTTTCACATTCAGAGCCCCTTGTGGATTTTACATTGGTGGGAGCTAGGGAATGAACAGTGACTGGGCCACTTGTGTCTCTGCTGTGAGTGTGGCCACGGGTGCTTCCCTAACAGAAGTCCTTTCCATGGAGGTCGCTGTTGGAGAAGTAAGTCTAGGGACCACCACAGAAGCAAGGAGAGAAAAGGCAGAGGCTGAAATAGTGGTTGGTGCAAAATGTCATCTTGAAAGTGTTGAAATGAAATGGTTAGTCGCCCAGTCATGTCTGACTCTTTGTAATACCATGGACTGTAGCCCACCAGGCTCCTCTGTCCGTGGAATTCTCCAGGCAAGAATACTAGAGTGGGTTGCCATTCTCTTCTCTAGTGGATCATCCCAACTCAGGGATCGAACCCGCAAATACTGAGCCACATACTGCAACCCACACACACTAGAGCCTGTGCTCCACAAAGAGAGAAGCCACAGCAATGAGAAAGCCAGGCACTGCTACTAGAGAGTAGGGTCTGCTCTCCACAACTAGAGAAGTGCCCTTGCAGCAACGAAGACCCAGCACAGTAAAAAATAAATACATAAGTAAAATTATTAAATAAAAAATTAAACTGGTCTCTGGCCAGATTCTGTTTAGACATACAGTGAAATAAATAAAAGTGCCATTGTTGGATATCATGACTGCAGAAGCAAAGCAGAAGTCCTAGATGGGTGAGAATGGCTGTCCTGGTGGAGTTTGTAACTGAGGCACTGCTTGTGTCTCTGAGTTAACTCCCTAGGTGGGAGGTAGAAAACTGAGTTGAATGTGTGCTGTGTGTTTCCATGGTGAGGAAGCTGTGGGTAGGGGGCATAGATGATGACCTAGGTGGTCATTAAACTGAAAGTAGAGGTCTTAGGTTGAAACACGGATAGATTCAAAATTTCCCTTGGTTTCCTCTCCAGTAGGTGGGCCTTCCCAGGAGGCTCAGTGGTAAAGAATCCGTCTGCCAATGCAGGAGACACAGGTTCGATCCCTGGGTCAGAAAGATCATCTGAAGAAGAAGGAACTGGCAACCCATTCCAGTATTCTTGCCTGGAGAATCCATGGACAGAGGAGCCTGGTGAGTACAGTCCATGGGATCACAAAAGATTCGGACATGACTTAGCAACTAAACAGTGTTAACAATAAATAGGTGGCTGTTGGTCTTGCTGAGGAGGAAGGGGTGAAGAGAGAAAAGTGGATTTCTTTTGAGAAATGTTGACAAGGTTGAGGGGACAAGGATCAGCTGATCCCTCTGAAGCCGAGGGGGTGAGTGTGGGGAGGGTGGGTGAACCTGTGATATCAAGAGACCAAGCCCGAGGACACGTTTGTCCCTCTGCCCGAGAGAGACGAGAGAAACAGAGAGGAAGTCATACCTCTGACTCTTTCAGTGCTTGCTTCTGCATTACTGAGTGTACTGGACAGAGGGGAGGCCGAGCTGGGCTCTGTCTTTGCTGTGGTCTCAGGGGTCTCCGTGTGCACAGGGGAGGTGAACTTAAGATCTGAAGCTGTGCCGAGCCCTGATGCTGTATCATCAGGAATTGAAGTGGACATCAACAGAGGAGGACTGGTGCTTTTCATGATACCTCCTGCAGGGCTGGTTTCAGAAGGGGAAAAATGATGTCTGGAGGTTGATGGAGTCAGACTCCAGCTGCTTGGCTCCCCAGAATCAGGATTCCCTGTAGATAAGACTTCTGGAATTGTGGAAGAAACCTTGCTTGATGTTGGGGCTGTCCCTGCTGGAGCACTTGAGCCAGGAGCCACTGTGGTCACTGCTGTAGCCATGGACACTGGGGCACTGCTGACGGCAAGGGTCAAATGTGTAATCGTTTCAGAGGAAGCTGTGTCTCTGCTAGTTAGGTAGGGTGTATCCTGGCTGGTCCTTGTGTCGCTGTCGCCTGTCTGAGAGATCTCAGTGGGAGATGTAAACTCCTCAGTGGTTTGTCTGGTTGTGGCTTCTAGGGTGGGTGTGTCTGAAGATGTTTCTCCAGGTGATGTTGTTTCAGTGAAGCTTATACTTGGCTCAGTGGACTCAGAATTCACCCAGGTGTCATAGGAGATGTTGTTATGGCCTGTCTCATTGGTCAGTGTTTTCTCTGCAGAACTTGTCTCTGTCTCCCAAGTGGGCTGGGGTTCAGTTGAGGGTTCACTTGTACCTGCATTGGTCCATGATGCTTCTCTTGGGGTGCTGGAATCAAGTGTCCTGGAGATGTCTGAGCTCTCAGGGGCAGTTGTGCTAGGCCTGTGTCTTTCAGAAGTGATGTGTGGTGTTCTGAGCTCCCATCCTGAGTAGGATTTTGAGACCTGAATTGAGCTTGTCCCCCTGCCGTCAGCAGAACTGAAGCCTGGGGAGGGGGCAGAGGTGGTGGCCGAATTATTCTCCCTTCCAGGAGCAGAGGTCACAGATGGAGCCACAGGTGCTGTCAAAGGTTCTCTGGTATGTTTCTCAGTCATAGATGGATGAGTACTGGTCTTCCCTATGACAGAGGTGGTAGAAGGGGATGTGGTTTTCACTCCTGGAACCTGGGTGATGCCGAGGGTGGCCAGACCAGCTGAAACTTCCGAAACCAAGGTGCTGGCTGTTGCGATGCTAGGTGAGTCTGTGGCATCAGGGGATGTACTCAGCATGAGGACAGTCCTTGCTGTCCCTTCTCCTGATGGAGATGAGTGGCCCCCAGGGAAAGTTGTACCTCTGACTTTTTTGGCACTAGTTTCTGCCTCAGTTGGCGTTTGGACGATAGGGAAAGCCGAGCTGGGCTCTGTCTTTGCTGTGGTTTCTGTATGCATGGGGGAGGTGACCACATGGTCTGCAGCTGTGCCGATCCGTGATGTTGTATCACCAGGAGTTGAGGTGGACAGCAGCAGAGGAGGGCTGGTGGGTATCATGCTGTCTCCTGCAGGGGTGCTGTTGGGAGAGGAGAAGTGATGTCCAGGGTTGGACGGAGTCAGAACCTGGCTGGTTCCCGCCCTAGAATCTGGCTTCCCTGTAGATAACATCTCAGGTATTTTGGAAAAAACCTTGCTTAATGGGGGGGTTGTCTCTGCTGGAGCACTTGAGCCAGGAGCCACTGTGGTCACTGTTGTAGCCACAGACACTGGGACATTGCTGACGGCCAGGGTCAAATGTGTAGTTGTTTCAGAGGAAGCTGTGTCTCTACTAGTTAGGTAGGGTGTATCCTGGCTGGTCCTTGTGTCGCTGTCGCCTGTCTGAGAGATCTCAGTGGGAGATGTAAACTCCTCAGTGGTTTGTCTGGTTGTGGCTTCTAGGGTGGGTGTGTCTGAAGGTGTTTCTCTGGGTGATGCTGTTTCAGTGGAGCTTGACCTTGGTGTGGTGGAGCCAGCAACCCCCCAGGTAATAGGGGAAACGGTGACAGGACCAGTTTCACTGGTCAGTATCTTTATTCCAGGACTTGTCTCTGTCCACCTGGTGAGCTGGGATCCAGGTAAGTGTTGACCTGTACCTGCACTGCTCCATGATGCTTCTGTTGAGGTGCTGGAAACAGGAGTCCTGGAGAAGTCAGAGCTCTCAGGGGGAGCTGTGCTTGGGATATGTCTTTCAGAAATGGTGTGGGGGCTTCTGAGTGTCCTCCCTCGGTGTGATGGAGAGACCTGAGTAGTACTTGTCTCTCTGCTATCAGTGGTGCTCAAATTTGGGGAAGGGTCAGAGGTGGTCATCCAATTACTCTCCCTTCCAGGAACAGAGACCTCAGGTGGAGCTGTAGATCCACTGAAGGTTTCCTTGGTCTCATTTCCAGTTAATGATGGATGGATATTGGTCTTCTCTGAGATGGAGGTGGTGGAAGAGGATGTGGTTTTCACTCTTGGAACCTGGGTTATGCTGAGGGTGCCTGGTCCAGAGGACCCTTCCCAAGTCAAGGTGCTGACTGTGGAGATGCTGCGTGAGTCTGTGGCATCAGGGGATGTGCTAAGTGTGAAGACACTCCTTGTTGTCCCTTCCCCTGAGGGAGATGGGTAGCCCAGAGGGGAAGTAGTACCTCTGACTCTTTCAGCACTGGTTTCTGTATGACTTGATGTTCTGGAAAGAGGAAAAGCTCGGTTTGGCTCTGTCCTTTCTGTGTTCCCAGGGGTCTCTGTGTCCTTGGAGGAGGCGACCGTGTGCTCTGAAGATGGGCTGGACCATGATCCTGTAGGATCAGGACTGGAAGTGGACAAGAACAGAGGTATGCTGGTGGGGGTCATGAGGTCTCCTGGTGGGCTGGTGTCAGGAGAGGAGAAGTGTTGCTCAGCGTTGGATACAGTCAGAACCCCGCTCGTTCCCTCCTTAGAATCTGGCTTCCCAGGCATTTTGGAAGAAGTCTTTCTTGATATTGGGGTTGTCCCTCCTGGAGCACTTGAGCCAGGATCCAGCATGGTCACTGCTGTCAACATGGACATAGGGGTAGAACCAAAGGCCGGAGTCAAATCTGTAGCTGTTTCAGCTGGAGCTGTGGCTCCTGTAGGTAGGGATTTTGTATCCTGACTGATACTTGTGTCACTGTTACCTGTCCGTGTGATCTCAGTGGAAGGTGTAATCTCCTCAGGGGTTGGACCAGCTGTGGCTTCCAGGGTGGGTGTGTCTGAAGATGTTTCTCCAGGTGATGCTGTTTCAGTGAAGCTTGTGCTTGGCTCAGTGGACTCAGAAACCACCCAGTCATTAAGGGAGGTGTGGATAGGGTCTGTCCCAGCAGTCAATGTTTCCTCTGTAGGACTTGTCTCTGTCCCCCAGGTGGGCTGGAGTTCACTTGAGGGTTCACTTGTACCTGCGCTGGTCCACATTTCTTCTGATAAGGTGCTGGAATCTAATGTCCTGGAGACGTCAGAGCTCCCGGGGGCAGTTGTGCTGGGGCTATACCCGTCAGCAGTGGTGTCAGGACTTCTGAGCTCCCCTGCTGTGTGTGATGGATAGACCTGAGTAGAACTTTCTTGCTGGCTGTCAACAGTGCTCAAATTTGAGGTGTTAGAGGTGGTACCCCAACTGTTTATTCTTTCAGTAACAGAGGTCTCAGGTGGAGCTATAGAGGCACTCAAATTTCCCCTGGTCTCATTTTCAGCCATTGTTTGATGGTTGATGGTGTTCTCTGGGACAAAGATGGTAGAAGGAGATGTGATTGTGACTCCTGAAACACTGGTAAGGTTGATGTTCTCAGGACTCCTTTGTTCTCCAGAAGTTAAAGTACTGGTTTTGCTGATGCTGGTTGATTCTGTGGTTCCTGTGGGTCTAGAATTCTCCAGTGTGATGTGGGTGTTGCTGCCTGGTCTTGTCAAGGACTGGGTAGACATCATTGATGCAGTGGGGCCTGTGGGTTCAATTAGGGATGGGTCATTGTTATCTCTTGGTGTTCAAGTTTAAGACTAGTCCTCTGGAACTTCCCTGGTGGCTCAGTGGTAAAGAATCCACCTGCAAATGCAGGGGACACGGGTTCGATCCTCGGTTCTGGGAAGATCCCACATGCCAAGGGGCAACTAAGCCCGTGTGCTACAACTACTGAGCCTGTGCTCTAGAACCCATGTTCCACAGTAAGAAGCCCGAGCACAGCAAAGAAGAGTAGCTCCACTTTCTGCAACTAGAGAAAGTCCTCAGACAGCAACAAAGATCCAGCGCAGACAAAAATAAATAAATAAAATTTTAAAAGAAAAAATATAGTCCTCTGAGTGGAGTTGGCTGCTACAGACCTACTTTGCTTTGCATGTGCACTCAGTCATGTGTGACTCTGTGACTCTATCGACTGTAGCCCTCCAGGCTCCTCTATCCATGGGACCTGCCAGGCAAGAATACTGAGTGAGTTGCCATTTCCTCCTCCAGGGGATTTTCCCGACCCAGGTCTCCCACACTGCAGGTGGATTCTTTACCATTGTGCCATCTGGGAAGCCTACTACCGAGCTCCTGCAGTTTTATTTTGTGGTGTGAGATTTAGGTAGAATCTCTGGGCTCTCCTGGACAAAGCTGGGTCTGTATGAACTGTTATGTAGTGGAGGCTGGAGGAAACATGGGCAACTCTTCTGATTAAGAATACATAAGTTGGGTGGAATGAACTGGGAGGTTGAGATTGACATATATACACTGCTGCTGCTACTGCTAAGTCACTTCAGTCGTGTCTGACTCTGTGTGACCCCATAGATGGAAGCCCACCAGGCTCCCCCATCCCTGGGATTCTCCAGGCAAGAACACTGGAGTGGGTTGCCATTTCCTTCTCCAATGTGTGAAAGTGAAAGTGAAGTCACTCAGTCGTGTCCGACCCTTAGCGACCCCACGGACTGCAGCCTACCAGGCTCCTCCATCCATGGGATTTTCTAGGCAAGAGTACTGGAGTGGCTTGCCATTGCCTTCTCCGATATATACACTACTATGTATAAAACAGATGACTAATGAGAACCTACGTATAGGCCAGGGAACCCTACTCAGTGCTGCGTGGCGACTTAAATGGGAAATAAATCCAAAAATGAGGGGCTATATACCTAATTTGTAGCCTCTGATCTGTTCTGGACTATCTTTGATTGGTTTGTGTGCTGTTATGTGGAAAATATCTGATGATATGGTTAGATCTGAGCTTCCCTGTGAGCGCAGTGGTAAAGAACCCACCTGCCAATGCAGGAAACACAGGTTTGATTCCTGGGTTGGAAATATCCCCCAGAGGAGGAAATGGCAACCCATTCCAGTATTCTTGACCTGGGAGAATCCCCATGGACAGAGGAGTCTGGCGGGCTAACTAACTAACACAACATTGTACAGGGTTGGCCAAAAAGTTCATCTGGTTTTTCTATAACACCTCATGGAAAAATCTTTACAAACTTTGAGGGCAACCCAATAAATCAACTACGTATGTGCTTAGTCACTCATTTGTGTCCGACTCTTTTTGACCCCATGGACTGGAGCCCACCAGGTTCCTCTGTCCATGGGCTTTTCCAGGCAAGAATACTGGAGTGGGTTGCCACGCATCAACTATACTCCAATAAAAAAATTTAAAACAGAAACAGTTCTTTGTCTCTGAAGCATCCTCCAAAGTTCATGTCCCAGATGAGCCACGCTTTCAGAGACATAACTGTGAAGAAAACAGGGACTCAAAAAAAATAGGTTGAACATTGTCCCCAAGGATGTCCCCAAAGCAGGACTCATGACAGGACTGGGGACCGAACCCTGGCTGAAGAAGAGGTATCTGTGGGTACCACTTGACACAAACCCAGAGGTTTCTTCGGAAGGCCCTGTGGCAGTAGAGAAAGGGGTGCAGAGGGAGAGGTGGCAAGCTGAAGGCCTCTGTAAGAGCCTGGGGAGAGCTCAGCACTGAGCTCATCCTGGGGCTCTCAGAGGAGCCGTGAGTGACGGAAAAGATGCTTTGCTTGTCTTGCCATCAGTGCCGCAGCACCTGAGCTTGGGTTCTGCTTTGCACAGAGCGGACGAACCTGCATCCCCTTAGGCTATCAGGGCAGCGGTCAGGACTGGGGAATGAGGCTGCAGACCAGTAAGTCTCATCAAGTGAGATTTTTTGCCTTTATTATTCATGCCGCAGATATTTCCTGCATACCTACTATTTCCAGGTACTACGACAGGCTGCATTTGGCAATGTCTGGAGAGTTGGGAGTCCCTTGGACTGCAAGGAGATCCAACCAGTCCATTCTAAAGGAGATCAATCCTGGGTGTTCATTGGAAGCACTGATGCTAAAGCTGAAACTCCAATATTTTGGCCACCTCATGCGAAGAGTTGACTCACTGGAAAAGACTGATGCTGGGAAAGGTTGGGGGTGGGAGGAGAAGGGGATGACAGAGAATGAGATGGCTGGATGGCATCACCGACTCTGTGGACATGAGTTTGAGTGAACTCCGGGAGTTGGTGATGGACAGGGAGGCCTGGCGTGCTGTGATTCATGGGGTTGCAGAGAGTCGGACATGACTGAGTGACTGAACTGAACTGAACTGAACTGGAGACACTTTGGGGATTCCCAGGTGGCTTCCCAGAGCAACTCAGAGGTACAGAATCTGCCTGCCAGTACAGGAGACACAGGAGACTTGGCTTCCATCTCTGGGTTGGGAAGATCCCTGGGAGAAAGTAATGGCAATCCACTCCAGTATTCTTCCCAATCCAATGGGCAGAGGTGCCTGGCAGGCTACAGTCCATGGGGTCACAAAGAATTAGACATGACTGAGCATGTACTCATGGAGACATTTTTGGTTGTCATGATTCGAGGGTCGGTTGCTATTGGCATCTTGTGGGTAGAGACCAGGGATGCTGCTTAATACCTTCCAATGCACAGGTCAGTGCTCCCACAACAAAGAATGATCCAGACTCAGATATACTGACCTCTGTGCCCAATTGAGAGACTGTTCTAGTGCGCTTGGTCTAAGCTTACAGCTGTTTCATAGAAAAAGCAGATAGGAACCCAATTTAGTGGGTTGTCAACAGCACCAAAAATGTAAGAGGATAACAGAATAAGGCATCAGGGCACAGTGGGTGCAGCAGGGGTAAATGATTTAACAAAAAAAGTATTTTTAGATACACACACACCTAAGCACATAGCTGGTCACAATGTACAATGTATTTCTTTTTTATGCCCTCATAGCTCAGTTGGTAAAGAATCTGCCTGCAATGCAGGAGTGAAAGAGTCACTCAGTCACATCCGACTCTTTGCAATCCAGGCCAGAATACTGGAGTGGGTAGCCTTTCCCTTCTCCAGGGGATCTTTTCAACCCAGGGATCGAACCCAGGTCTCCCACATTGCAGGTGGATTCTTTACCAGCTGAGCCACAAGGGAAGCAATGCAGGAGACCCTGGTTTGATTCCTGGGTTGGGAAGATCCGCTGGAGAAGGGAAAGGCTACCCACTCCAGTATTCTGGCCTGGAGGATTCCATGGGCAGAGGAACCTAGTGGGCTACAGTCCATATATTCGCAGAGTCAGACACACAGAGCAACACACACACACACACACACCCCTCTCCCTCTTGGACTTCCCTCCCAGCCCATCTCCCATCCACCTTTCTAGATCATCCCAGAGCACCGAGCTGAACCTCCTGTGCTATACAGCAGCTTTCTACTAGCTATCTGTTTACACACGGTAGTATATATGTGGGTGCAGGCGTGCATGCTAAGTCGCTTCAGTAGTGTCTGACTCTTTGCAAACCCATGGACTGTAGCCCGCCAAGCTCCTCTGTCCATGGGGGTTCTCCAGGCAAAACTACTGGAATGGGTTGCCATGCCCTTCTTCAGAAGATCTTCCTGACCCAGGGATCAAACCCAGGTCTCATGTCTTCTGCATGGGCAGGCAGGTTCTTTACCACAAGCACCACCTGTGAAGCCCTAGTGTATATATGTCAATTCTAATCTCTCAATTCATCCCTGCTTCCCTTCCCCCAACAATGTCCATATGTCTGATCTCTATGTCTGCTTCTCTATTCCTGCCCTGCAAATAGATTCTTCATATTTTTTTTAAAGATTCCACATATACGCATTAATATACAATATTTGTTTTTCTCTCTCTGATAGTTCACTCTGTCCTGAAGACTCTAGGTCCATCCACATCTCTGCAGATGTATTTCTTATTATGGATCCCAGTCAAAAAATCTGCAAGATGTTCCTGCATCAGCTCATCCTCTGCTATCTAGCTCCGCCTGGCTCCCTTCCCCATCCCATCTCTTCTCTCACACTGGTGTCACTGGGAAGGGAGCTGGTGTCAGCATCAGTGGGCATTTACAGAGCCAGGCTGCCTGGAAGAGAGGTCCAGCTCTCCCACGGACCAGTGGCATGACCTTGGGCAAGTCACATAAACTAACAGTGCCTCCATTTCAGTTTCCTTATCTGCAATGTGGAAGTGATAAGGGTACCTACTTCATCAGGCCACTAAGAGGATTAAATGAGTTAACCTATGTAAAGGGTTTAAAATAGTGTCTGGGACTTCCCTGGTGGTCCAGTGGTTAAGACTGTGCCTGCCAATGCCTGGGACACAGGTTCTATCCCTGGTCAGGGAAGATTTCATATGCTGTTGGGCAATTCAGCCTGTGTGCCAGATGACTGAGCCCACACATCCTAGAGCTCGTGCTCCACAACAAAAGAAGCCACTGCAATGAGAAGCCCATGCACCACAACTCGAGAGTAGTCCCCGCTTGCTGCAACTAGAGAAAGACTGTGCCCAGCTTTAAATAAATACATTTATTAAATAAATAAAATAAAAAATCCCATTGTCTGGTATATATTGCTTTTGACTGTTGTATGAGTATAATTTGTCAAAATTCACCAAAGACAGTGGACTGGATGTGAATTAAAATCTAAAAACATAAAATAAAATAGAATAATAAAAATAGTTGAAAAATATTATTATTACCGTGGCTCATTTTAGCATAGCACTTATCAGAATGTTGTTGTTATTATTATTATTATTATTGTTAGAAGGAGGATGTAAATGGGATCAGAGTGGGATGTAAATGGGAGTGGGTCAGAACCAGAGAAGTGGGAATCAGAATAAGAATCAATGATGGGGGGCTTCCCTGGTTGTCCGGTGATTATGAATCCACCTGCCAATGCAGGGGACACAGGCGAGGAAGTTCCCACATGCCTCAGAGCAACTAAGCTCGTGTGTCACAACTACTGAAGCCCACACATCTAGAGCCCATGCTCTGCAACAAGAGAAGACACCACAATGAGAAGCCCGAGCACCCCAACTAGAGAAAGCCCATGAGCAGCAACAAAGACCCAGTGCAGCCAAAAATAAATAAATAAAATTTTAAAAAAAGAATCAGTGATGGGGAGCAGGGGTCAGATTCACTGTATCTTGTGGCTTAGTTGCTAAGTCACGTCTGACTCTGGGACCCCATAGACTGCACCACGCCGGGCTTCCCTGTCCTTCACCATCTCCTGGAGCTTGCTCAAACTTATGTCCACTGAGTCAGTGATGTCATCCAACCATCTCATCCTCTGTTGCCCTCTTTACCTCCTACCTCAATCTTTCCCAGCATCAGGGTCTTTTCCAATGAAATGGCTCTTCGCATCAGGTGGCCAAAGCATTGGAACTTCAGCTTCAGCACCAGTCTTTCCAATGAATATTCAGGACTGATTTCCTTTAGGATGGACTGGTTTGATCTCCTTGCTGTCCAAGGTACTCTCAAGAGTCTTCTCTGGTACCACATTTCAAAAGCATCCATTCTTTGGTGCTCAGCCTTCTTTATGGCCCAGTTCTATTGGGGAGTCCCAAAACTGGGTGCCCAAAGGACAGCTGTCCCAGAACAGATATTGCAAGTGGCTGGCAGGTCCAATGGAGATGAGTGAGACTGGTCAGGATGGGTAGGGGACAGCCAGGCAGGGTGCCCTGCTCAACTCCAGTGTCTGTTCCCTTGACTGTTGAGAGGTCTGGCTGCACGCATGCAGCTCCTGGGATGTCTCCTCCTGGGCCAGGACCCAAGGTGGGGTCACAAGGAGGTGAAGCCCAGCCTGGACAGCAGAGGAAATGCCAAGCCCAGCTCTACCCTCAGGAGGGGCCTCAGGTAGTGGACTGAGTCCCTTGGTCCTACCCTGCCTTGCTGGCCTACTGTGCACCCCCCAAGGGACTGCTGGTTGGGTAGGGGTCCTTTGGGGGTTTCAGCACCAACTGAAGTCCTACCTTCCCTGGGAGGAGAGATCTAAGGGCTCCTCTCCCTCCCTGAGAAAAGTGAGGACATACTGTCAGCAGAGAAAGAAGAGGACCCAGCAGGGTTCCCACGGTGGCTCAGTGGTGAAGAATCCACCTGCCAATGTCGGGGACACAGGTTCAATCCCTGGTCTGGGAAGATCCCCAGACCGGGGAGCAACTAAGCCCGGGTGCCACAACCACTGAGCCTGTGCTCTAGAGCCCAGGAGCCGTAACTACTGAAGCCCACGCTCCCTACAGCTTGTGCTCCACAGCAAGAGAAGGCACTGCAACGAGAAGTCTGCACAGCACAACCAGAGGAAAGCTCTCACAGCAACGAAGACCCAGCACAGGCAAAAACAAATAAATAAGTTGCTTTTTTAAAAAAAGGCGAGGACCCCTCATAAGAAAAAAGAGCTGGTTTTGCCCTCTCCCTGTCTCACACACACTGTCTCACATACATAGGCACACTTACACAAGTGCACACACACAGCCAGAACTCAAGTCCCGGTGTCCTGGGTTTCAAGCTGGTCCTGCCCCCACTCACTCCACAGAGCCTCAGTTTCCCCATTTTCAAAGCACAAATAACATCAGAGCCCACCTGCCTCTGGGTTGCACAGGGTTTTACTGGGATGCGTTAGTTCATTGACCCACAGGCGGTTTCCCCTCACCCCGCTCTACTGACGAGAGCAATCCACCCTAGCACACTCCAGCACCCCAGATTCTCTGTCCAAAATCTCTCCTCCTTATCACCATTTTAATACTTATGTGTGCCTGGTTGCTCAGTCATGTCCAACTCTTTGCTGCCCTTTGGACGGTAGGCTTCCAGGCTCTTCAGCCCGTGGGATTCTCCAGGCAAGAATACTGGGGTGGGTTGCCATTTCCTTCTCCAGGGGATCTTCCTGACCCAGGAATCAAATTGTTATCTCCTGTGTGTCCTGCATTGCAGGCGGATTCTTTACCCACTGAGCCATCAGGGAAGCCCCTCTTAATACTTAAATACATAATTTATTTACTGTTGATAGGGGTTTTGATCTGCCTCCCCTGCCAGAATGTCAACTCAGCAGGGATCTCTGTGTTGCTCACAGCTGTATCCCCATGGCCAGAACAGTGCCTGGCATGCAGTAGGTGCTCAATAAATTGTCACTGAACAAATGACTGAATGAATGAATCACTGTGTAATAGTCTTGAGTGAAGAGGTGAGGACCTCCCCAGTAGAGTGAAGATGCACAGGGACCCTTAATGTGAGGGAAAGGGGGACCCCCTCCAACCGAGAATGAAGATGCCCCTCTCCTGGGGAGAGTGAGGACACCCCTAGAAACCAGACACGAAAGAAAAGGGTGAAAACTCCATCCAGTGGGCTGGTGGGATGTAGTTGTTGTTTAGTCACGAAGCTGTGTCCGACTCTTTGTGACCCCATGGGCTGTAGCCCACCAGGCTCCTCTGTCTGTGGGGTTTCTCAGGCACGAATACTGGAGTGGGTTGCCATGCCCTTCTCCAGGGGATCTTCCCGACCTAGGTATCGGACCCACATCTGTTGCATCTCCTGCACTGGCATGTGGATTCTCTACCATCGTGCCCCCTGGGAAGCCAGGATATTGGCCCCTAGACTGCTGAGGTGCATATGAAAAGAACAATTTCAGTGAATCCAGACTCTTGCATCTTCCCGTACTTAGAAAGGCACTAAATTCTTTAACTTGGGCTATCTGGTTTTCCTCCTGTATTTCTTTTTTTTTTGGCTGTTCCTTGCAGCATATGGGATCCTACTTCCCTGACCAGGGATGGATGGAACAAATACCCCCTACACTGGGAGTGTGGAGTCTCAACCACTGGACCACCAGAGACCCTGGTTTTCTTTAATTAACAGTCATCTTTTGATGTTCAGACTACCTGCTCTTTGTTGCAAAACTTTTATATAACCTGGTTCTTCCCCTCGCCTCCTCGGAGCAGTTCTCTCAGTGTTACTTGAGATGCTGCCTCCTGGGCTTGAAGTCCTAAAAGTTTCCGCCAAATAAAACATAACTCTCAACTTCTAAGTTGTGAGTAATTTTTACTTTGACAAAGGGGTGATGAAGGGCAGTTGCTGTCTACCCTGGGGGATGGGGGCACCCAAAGGCCAGGAAACAGCCAGGAGAGGAGAAACACTCCTCAACTCTCGGTCTTTTCCAGGTAGAGGGTGAAGTACAGGGCTTAGGAATCATCCAGAAATGGGGGTTCGGATCCCTTCCCTCACTTGTTAAGAAATTTTTTTTAACCTGATGCAAAGAGCCAACTCATTGGAAAGACCCTGATGCTGGAAAATATTGAGGGCAATAAGAGAAGGGAGTGGCAGTGAAGAGATGGTTAGGTAGCATCATCGACTCAGTGGACATGAAATTGAGCAAACTCTGGAAGACTGTGAAGGACAGGGAAGCCTGGTGTGCTGCAGTCCATGGGGTCACAAAGAGTTGGACACGACTTAGTGACACAACAACAACAAAATAGTTGCTTTACCATGCCATGCTAGTTACCACTGTACAGCAAAACGAATCAGCTATATACATACACATGTATGTGTGCATGCTAAGTCGCTTCAGTTGTGTCTGACTCTTTGCAACCCCGTGGACTGTAGCTTGCCAGGCTCCTCTGTCCAGGGGATTCTCCAGGAGGAATACTGGAGTGGGTTGCCATTCCCTTCTCCAGGGGATCTTCCCAACCCAGGGATCAAATCCTGGTCTCCTGGGTTTCCTGCATTGGCAGGTGGGTTCTTTACCACCAGTGCCACCTGGGAAGCCCATACATATACATATATCCCCTCTTTTTTTGGATTTCCTTCCCATTTAGGTCACCACAGAGCACTGAGTGCTTGCTGTGTGATTTTAAACAAAGGGCTCAGTCTCTCTGAGCCTGTTTTCTCTTCCGTAAGATGGAAGGCAATGTGCTGCCACTCTCACCCATTCAAACTCAACCCAGAAAATGCAGGTGAAAGCCCTGGTGCATAGTAGGTCCACAGTAGAAAATGATGATTACTGTGGGCTTCTGGGAACTTGTCAGGTTTCAGCCACCCAGTTAAGGAGAGGAAAAGTACAGGATGCAGATGTAGAAGAAGATTCACCGGATGGGGTCTAGGGTGGAGGGAGAGGTGAGAGGGGAATGGATCTCCACCAGCTCTGGAATTTTTAAAATTACCCTTTAGGGAGATAGAAACTCAGAGAGGTTAGGCATCAGGTGCAAGGACACACAGCCTGTCAGCGCCGGATTTACATTTCTTTTCGTCTCTGCCCAGGAATCGAGTGAGTCTTTTCCAGAATTAAAGTGAAGCGTCCTGAAAGGTGTCTGAATTGACCTGCCAGGGGAACCCCTCCCCGACAGACTTCCTGTTTACTATGGAATTGATGGGCAATTGGGGAGGGATGTCAACCCTTAGTCCAGGCAACCAGCCCTCCTTAGGGCAGGAGCAAGAGCCCGCTCAGTTCACATGGCCCTCGGCACCTGAGTCTGAGGGAGCCTCGGGGTCAAAAGCAGTTAAACAGCCTCTGTTTGTGGTGACGTGCTTTGGGGACAGCTCAGGGGACACGCCCCATCAGAGGTGGTAGAATTGTCCGGTACAAACCCGCCCACCATTCAGGCCATTGTGTAGGTGCCTTTCAATGGCGTCCAACCGCAAAGTTTTTCCGGGGCCCAGAGCTGTCCTGGGTGACTCAGGGCTGGGGGCTGGGGCGCCCTCTCCACCTGTTCCAGGACCGGCAGAGAGTGAGGCTTGAGTTGGGGAGGGACTAGGAGGTGGCCCACCCACCCTGGGTGGCTTCCAGGCTGCCACTATCTGGGGACTGAGCCCCTGATAATGGGGGAAAAAGGATGCTCCCACCCTCACTCCCCTTCACTCTCTAGAAGCTTCTGTTTTGCAGCCAAGCATTAAGGACAGTCCTTTCTCCTGGGAGGAGTAAATTAACAGATATTTAAGCACCCGGCACGGTGCAGGAGATGAGGGTTCGATTCCTGGGTTGGGAAGAGCCCCTGAAGGAGGAAATGGCAAGCCACTCTGGTATTCTTGCCTGGTAGATCCCATGGACCGTGGGGCCTGGTGGGCTATAGTCCTTGTGGTCACAAAAGAATCAGACATAATTTAGTGATTAACAAACAACAACAGTGTAGATGGCGGTTTTCAGGTTATTTTGTGCACCAGAGGGCTTCCCTGGTGACTCAGACAATAAAGAATCTGCCTACAATGCAGGAGACCTGGGTTCAATCCCTGGGTTGGGAAGATCCCCTGGAGAAGGGAATGGCTACCCACTCCTGTATCCTTGCCTGGAGAATTTGGACACCAGAGTGGTTTGGCTGGAGAGCCCTAATTTCCTGCCCAAGGGGTAAAACAGTGAGGGGGGTGGTGGTGGTGGTGGTGGGGAGTCCAGAAGCCCTGGAGCCACACATGGAGAGTCTTGGACCTTCTTTTGGTAGAGAAGAGAGCCTGGTTCCTCTCCCCAACACCAAGCTGGAGTCTCACCTCTTCCTGAGGCCGGTGGGCTTTCTCTGGTTAGCCAGGCCCAAGCTGACCCCCAAATGACTAACAGGCCTATAAGGTCCCCCTTGGGGTCCAAGAACACACCTTCCTTAACCCTCACCAGCTGCCTTTCTGCTTCCACCCATCCCCTCAGCATCCCCTGATTGTGCAGCCCAAATTCGCTCACATCACATCAAAGAACCCAAATACACTTTGCAGCTTCCTGTCTCCTGGCCTTTGCCCCCTCGGTTGTCCCTGCCAGGAGTGTCCTTTTCCTTCTTCCACTGACCTCATCTGTAGAAATTCCAGCCAACCCAACACTGCCCTGTAGTTTTGGGGAAACTTCCCCCTCTCTGCAACCCTAAGGTGACAAAGCTCTTGCTCAACTTTGTACCAAGAGAGACTGGGCACCCCTCTGTCTTGCCCACCAGCCTGGAATTCCTGCAAGCCTGGGGCTGTGACTTGCTCACTTCATATCTGACAGCTGAACACAGGTGCTGAAATCAGAGGTGTCAATAAAACAACAAAAAAACAAAAAAATTGGAACTTCCCTGACTGCCCAGTGCTTAAGACTCCAGGTTCCCAATGCAGGGGGCACAGGTTCGATCCCTAATCGGGGAACTAAGATCCCTGAACACTATGTGGCTCTGTCAGAATATATAGAATAAAATAAAACTCATCATAAAAAAAGAAACAAAAACCCAAATGGATAACCAATAAGGACCTACTGTACAGCACATGGAACTCTATATTCTGTGATAACCTGTATGAGAAAAATCTAAAAGAAGAAGGAATATATGTACATAAATTACTGAATCAGTTTGCTATACACCTGATACTGACACGACATTGCAAATCAACTATCTGCTTAGTCGCTCAGTCGTGTCTATTTGCGACCCCATGGACTGCAGCCTGCCAGGCTTCTCTGTCCATGGGGATTCTCCAGGCAAGAATACTGAAGTGGGTTGCCATGCCCTCCTCCAGGGGATCTTCCCAACCCAGAGACTGAGCCCAGGTCTCCCACGTTGCAGCAGATTCTTCACCGTCTGAGCCACCAGGGACGCCTGTAAATCAACTATACTCCAATTAAAAAAAAAAAAGCGCCCTAGGAAATGAACACGTCAGTGAGCCAGTGAAAGGAGGAATGCCTGGCCATCTCTGATCCTGCAATATTTAATTCCCACTGTAGCCATCCTGTGACGTCTCCTCCAGTCAGTGTGGAAAACCAGCCCCACCTGGCTGACTGTGATGGAGGCCTTTGCCAAAAAAGCAGAAGCCCTCTGCGGACTGCCCTGGAGGGGGCTTGGGAAGCCTGTCCATCTGTCCCTCTCTCCTCCAGGTATGTATCTGCCTCCTCCGCTGACCCCAACCCAGCCCGGCTTACCTGGCCAGCAGGTGAGGAAGAGGCTCACGGTCAGAGCCACCAGGTGCCCTCGCTGATGGCGCCCCGGGCATGCAGGGTCTTCCCTGCCCATGCTCCTGCCCACCCTCCTGCCCACCTGTCTGGCAGTGCTCCTCACACCCCGAACGAGCCCCAGTGACTGAACCCAGCCCAGCCTGGCCGGACTTCTGGGAGGATGGTGAGGACACGCCTTGCTGAACTTCCTAAGAGGGGCAGGGCTTGCCCTAGGGGGAAGCAGTGGTTCTGTGGCTGGCAAAGGTCAGCTGGCTTTATTCAGCGGCCTCGTGATGACTAACGCCTACAGACTGATACTGATACTGGGCAGGGCCCTGTGGGGCTCCTGGGCACAAGCTGTTTCTGTGTCCCACACCTCCATTTCTTTGATTATAGGAAACAAACCTTCATTCGGCCTCTAAGACCTTCCCTGAGTTCCAAGGGGCAGATTCAAGCAGTTGTTAATTAGGGAAGGGATGGGGTGTAAGACCAGGGAGAAACTAACAGTAAAGAGCGGCCTCGGGGCAAGGTCCTGATTCCCATCAATGGATACACACACAACAATATCATTGAGCTCTTTTGCAGAAACTGAAACCCGCTTCAGGTGGGAGAAGTTAATGATTAATAATGGTGTGCTGCGCACAAGCATGTAGACCCCAGACCTGTTGAACTTGAAGGTTGATGATGCGGACTCCTAACCTCACCACCGATCCCTCAGAAGAATATCCACAAGCTGATCATACCCTCTTTGAACAATTACTATAAAACCTCTCACTCCTGTTGGCTCAGTGATAAAGAATCCACCAGCCAGTGCTGGAGATGCGGGCTGCATCTCTGGGTCACGAAGAATACCTCGAGAAGGGAATGGCAACCCACTCCAGTATTCTTGCCTGGAGAATTCCATGGATAGAGGAGCCTGGTCGACTACAGTCCGTGGGATTGCAAAACGTCGGACAAAACTAACACACAGCACAATCTTCCCCAAGAGAGAACACGTGGTTTTGAGGGCATGCGCCCGCTGTGTCCCCCTTTGCTTGGCAAAGCAATAAAAATCTCCTTTTCTACTTCACCCGGAACTCTTCTCTGATATTTGATTCAGCACTGGTGTACAGAGAAGCTGAGGTCAATACCCTCTGTGAAGAGGGGCACATGGGACCTCCACACACCAGACGAAACCTGGCTCCTGAAAAGCCTGCTGCCAAACCAAGAGATGCCCTGAAGTGGCCGTCTGGCTGGGCTTAAAGGCAAACAGAGGTCTGGGCATAGATCTGTCCTAATCTTTCAAGCCCCCTGGGTTTTACCTGGCTGACAACTTCCTGCTCAGGAGCTGGCACTACCAGACTGAGCCGGGTGGACCCTCCCTGGGGGAGGCACGGCTGGCTCAAACTGTTTTGGAATGTGCAGGAGTGGACGGGAGATTGCATTCCCATGTGAGAACTCTCTGGCTGCTGGGGGAGTGGAGGGCTGGACTTGGAGTACCCTTGGGGAACCCTGCAGAACCGCCCTGTGCCACCCCTGGACCCCTCTAGGACCCACATAGTCAGCATGGAGGATGTAGCTAAGCCATTCAGCAGCCCCCAGGGGCAGAGAAGGCCAGGAGGGGCTGACCTGGGATTATTCTGCCTCTTCCTTGAAAACCAAGTGGGCTTGAAGGTTACTTATCATCCCAAGCCTGGACTGTTACAACAGCTGCCCCTAAAAACTGCCTCTCCCCTACCGTCCGCCAAACACAGACTGTGCCAGGGTGAGCCTCCTTAGGTACGTGATCCTCAGTGGCCCCCATGCTCCTGCCTCATCCAGGGGCTCAGGAGATCCCCATCCTCCCTCCTGGCCCACCCCTCAAGCCTCTAACAGCCAGAGGAGTGGGTTTATCTTCTCATCCAGGGGATGACACAAGAAGGCACCTCGTGTGAAGGTGACAGGCAGGGGCTACCCCACAAAACCTCACATCTCTCCTGCATCTGGCTGCTGTTGTTGTTTAGATGCCCTGGTACCCAGAGCCAAACTCCATGCATCTGTAGTCAAGGCGAGCTTATCAGAACACTCCCACACCCAGCTCCTTCATGCTCAATGCAACTTCCTGCTAACCTGTTCTCCCTTCTTGCCCTAATGATCTCAGTTCATTCGTTCTCAGCTCAGACACACTCTGAGCCCTGAATACCCTTCAGGCATGCAGCCTGGCCAAGATGCACAAGTGATCAAAATGGGCTGACAGAAGCACTGTAGTGGCCCAGTGGCTAAGATTCTGAGCTCCCAATGCAGGGGGCCCAAGTTAGAGATACCCGGTCAGGGAACTAGATCCCACATGCCGCAACTAAGACCTGACACAATCAAATAAATAAATAAGAAGTCAGTTGGAGATACCAGTCCCAGACTGGGAAGGGGTCTGGGGATCAAGGAAGGCTTCCTGGAGGAGGTGCCACGTACACCAAGTCTTGAAGCTGGAGCCAGCTGGGCCAGGGGAGTTGGGGAGTGGAGAAAGGAGTGTTCTGGGGAGAATACACAGCAATAGCAAAGACTGGAGGTAGAAGGAAGCAGGAAGTGGAGTCTGGCTTTTGTCCAAATCCTCTCCCTTGGTTGTCTGCCTGGGCACCCCCTCCCTTCCTTAAGAAAACAATCACAGAGAAACAGAGGCCAAGTCAGAGAGTCCAGAGGGAGATTACAGGGTTCGGTTCCCCCTGCCTCACAGAGGGGAAAATTGGGTACTGGAAAAGCAATAGGACCAACAAGATCTGTGACAGAGGGGGACCAGACCCCTAGATTCTTCAAACTCTTCCTGATTAAGCAATTTATTTATTTACTTATTTATTTATTTTTGGCTGTGCTGGGTCTTCATTGCTTTGTGCCAGCTTTCTCTAGTTGAGGCAAGTGGGGTCTACTCTTCATTGCAGTGTGCGAGCTTCTCATTGCTGTGGCTTTTCTTGTTGTGGAGCACTGGCTCTAGACATTTGGGTTTCAGTATTTGTGGCGCATGGGCTTCGTTGCTCTGAGGCATGTGGAATTTTCCTGGACCAGGGATCAAACCCATGTCCCGTGCATAAGCAGGTGGATTCTTATCCACTGTACCAGCAGGGAAGTCCTGTTTAAACGATTTAAATCTTCTGTCTCTCCAGAACACGAAAGCAAGTACTTCCGAGCACCATCTGGGAGTCCTCAGGGTCCAGGAGCTGCCCTGCTCTTCAAGGGATGCACAGGGATTTATAGGGTTAGGTTCATGATGGGTAATCATGACTTCACAGTTTATTGAACACCTACTATATGCTAGGCATGGCGTCCAGTCGTCATTGAGACCCTGAAGCTAGGTGTCACTCCCACAGCAGTTCCCTAAAGTGGTTGCTACTCATTGACCCCATTGCAGAGATGAGAATGCTGAGGTTTAGGGATTTGCCCCAAATCATGCATCTAACACACAACAAAGCTAGGGCTTGAACTCTCTTTTGATGAAGAACAGTGCTTCTCACCTAAGGGCTATTTCCCACCCCACCCCCTATTCTCCACCCCTCCAACCTCCCCACCACCGAGGACATTTGGCAATGCCTAGAATCATTTTGTGGGTCTTTCATGATAGCTCAGTGGTAAAGAAACTGCCTACCAATGCAGGAGATGCAGATTCGATCCTTGGGCCAGGAAGATCCCCTGGAGAAGAAAGTGACAACCCACTCCAGTATTCTTGCTTGGGAAACCCTATGTACAGAGAAGCCTGTTGGGCTACAGTCAAAGGGGTTGCAAAGAGACCAACACGACTGAGTGACTGAACAACAATAGTCATTTTCGGTTGTCATGAGGAAAAGGGGAGCTGCTACTGGCATCTAGTGGACGGAAAACACAAACGTTGGTGAATAGCCTACAGTGCACTGGACAATAAATTATCCAACCCCAAATGTCAATAGTGACACTGATTAAAAAACAACAACAAAACCAAAATAACATGGCCACTGAGCACTTGAAATGTGGCTAATGTGACTGAGGAACTGAATTTTTAATTTTGTTCAATCTGAATTAAAAGTGATAATCCTCAGTTCAGTTATCAGAAAATTTATGAGTAGGTTGGAACAGCACAAATGTGTGCATTTTTCTTTTTTAAAGTTGATTTTATTGAAATACAGTTGATTTACAATGTCTTGTAAATGTACTGTACAGCAAAGTGATTCAGATATACAGATAGTTAGATGTACATATGTATGTATATCTGTCTGTATCTATATCTATGAATATCTATCTATAGATATGTGTATCTATCTACATAGAATAGTGATTCTAAAGTGATTCAGATATATATAGATATGTGTGTATATCTATATGTGTATATCTATCTATAGATCTGTCTATATATATTCAGATACACAGAGAGGTGTACACACATAGAGAGGCATACACATACAAAGAGAGGTATACACATACGGAGAGAGGTATATCCATATATAGAGAGGTACATATACATAGAGAGAGGTATACACACAAGGAGAGAGGTATACCCATACAGAGAGAGGTATACCCATATGGAGACAGGTATACCCATACGGAGACAGGTATACATATGTATAGAGAGGTATACATGGACTATACGGGTATGGTCCATGGAATTCTCCAGGCCAGAATACTGGAGTGGGTAGCCATGCCCTTCTTCAGGGGATCTTCCCAACCCAGGGGTCAAACCGAAGTCTCCCACATTGCAGGCGGATTCTTTACCAGCTGAGCCACAAGGGAAGCCCAGGTACACATATACATGAAGAAGTGAAGTGAAGTGAAGTCGCTCAGTCGTGCCCGACTCTTTGCGACCCCATGGACTATAGCCTCTCAGTCTCCTCCGTCCGTGGGATTCTCCAGGCAAGAGTACTGGAGTGGGTTGCCATTTCCTTCTCCAGGGATATTCCCAACCCAGGGATCGAACCGGGGTCTCCTGCATTGGAGGCAGACGCTTTAACCTCTGAGCCACCAGAGAAGCCATATATATTCAGACACACATGTATGTATATTCAGATATACATTCTTTTTAATGTTCTTTTCCATTATGGTTTATCCCAAGATACTGAATATAGTTCCCTATGCCATACAGCAGGAATTTGTCGTTTATCCATTCTATGCACAATATAACAGTTTGCATCTGCTAATCCCAATCTCCCAATCCGCCCCTTCCCCACCCCTTCCCCTTGACAACTCCAAGTCTGTTTTCTAAGTCTGTGTGTCTGTTTCTGTTTTGCAGATAAATTCATCTGTGTCATATTTTAGATTCCACATATAAGTGATACATAGTATTTGTCTTTCTTTTTGATTTACTTCACTTAGTATGATAATCTCTAGGTCTATCCATGTTGCTGCAAATTACATTATTTCATCCTTTTTATGGGTGAGTAGTATTCCATTGTATATATGGACCACACCTTTGTCCATTCAGCTGTTGATGGATCACTAAACTGTCTCCCCTAAGTTAGTGGTTCTTGCACCCGTGACAAGAATGGAGTGGGATCCATATTCCCCTCTCTGCCCCAATGATGTTTAACTATGTCAGGAGGGCCACTTGGGAACTGGGAAAGATGAGGGCAGGTCTCTGCATGCTCTTCTCTCAGGGGTCTGCCTGCCCCTCTGTGGGCACACATTGCAACTGTGGGGCCCAGGTGCTCTGGAGTCCACGTGCCACAACTAGAATTGGCGCATCACAACCAAAGATCTCACACGATGCAACAGAGATCCTGTGTGCTGCAACTAAGATTCAACACAGCCAAATAAATAAATAATTGTTTAAAAGTTCTATAACTCACACAGGACTGTGCAGTGATGCAGTTTGAGTTTCCATTCAAAATATGTTTAAGAACACACAAGACTAACAGATGGGGATGGAAGTCAATGATGTTCTGAGGATGGAGACACTGTTTGGAAAAGGAGCATGAAGGAAAGTTCTAGAGCAGCAGTTCTCAATCGAGGGCAATTATGCCCCCCAGGGGACATTTGGTGCCATCTGGGGGACATTCTGGGCTGTCCAAACTAAGACGCATTCTCAAAGAAGACATACAGATGGTCAACAGGTACATGAAAAGGTGCTGAACATCACTAATCATCAGGAAAATGCAAATCAAGACCATAAGGAGATGTCACCTCAACCTCTTACAATGGCTGTTTTTGAAAAGACAAGAGATAGTTCATAGCAGCACTGTTCACAACAGCCAAGGCGTGGAAGCAACCTAAACATCCATCAGCAGAGGGATGGATAAAGAAGATGTGGTTCATGAATACAGTGGAATACTACTGAGCCATAAAAAAGAATGAAATAATGCCATTTTCAATAACGTGGATAGACCTAGTGAAGTAAGCTGCTACTGCTACTGCTAAGTCGCTTCAGTCGTGTCCGACTCTGTGCGACCCCATAGACGGCAGCCCGCCAGGCTCCGCCATCCCTGGGATTTTCCAGGCAAGAACACTGGAGTGGGTTGCCATTTCCTTCTCCAGAAGTAAGCTAGACAAAGACAAATATTATATGATATCCTTTTTATGTGGAATCTAAAAAAAAAAAAATTACAAATGCACTTGCATACAAAACAGAAAGAGACCCATAGAAAACAAACTTATGGCTATCAAAGTGGAAAGGAAGAGGAGCAGGGATAAATTAGGTTGGTATTAACATATACACACTACTATACATAACACAGAAAACTAACAAAGATCTGCTGTTTAGCTCTGGGAACTATACTCAGCATTTTGTAATAACCTATAAGGGAAATAACATACAAGGAAAAAATAGTTTCCCTGATAGCTCAGACTGTAAAGAATCTGCCTGTGTCAGGAGACCTGGGTTCGATCCCTGGGATGGGGAAGATCCCCTGGAGAAGGAAATGGCAACCTATTCCAGTATTCTTGCCTGGAAAATCCCATGGACAGAGGAGCCTGGTGGGCTACAGTCCATGGGGTCACAAAGAGTCAGATATAACTGAGCGACTTTCATAACAGAAAATAATCTGAAAAAGAATATAAATATATGAATCACTACTCTGTATAACTGAAACTAACATGATACTGTAAAATGATTACATTTTGATAAAAAAAAGCAAAGAGTTTAGCACCTTAAGATAATCATATATACAATATATATACATGCACACACACACACATATATATGTATATATAAACTGCTATAAAAAAGAAAAGAGACAAAAAAGGCTAGTGTGAAGGTGGAGAAAAGGGAATCCTCATGCACTATTGGTGAGAATGCAAATTGGTGTATTAAAATATTTAATTTAAAATGTTAAAAATATTTTAAATATTAAAAATACTTGATTTAAAATATTTTAAATAGAACTACCATAGAATCCAGCAATCTCACTTATGGGTGTTTATCCAAAGGAAACAAAATCACTATCTAGAGAAATATCTACACCTCCACTTTCATTGCACCATTATTCACAATAGCGAAGACATGGAAACAACTTAAGTGTCCATCAATGGATGAACGGATTAAAAAAAGCATCACACACACACACAGTGGAGTATCATTCAGTCATAAACAGGAGAAATCTTGTCATTTGTGATGCCATGGATGCACCTGAAGGGTATCATGTTAAATGAAATGTCAGGCAGAGAAAGACAAGCACTGTATGATCTCACATGAAATCTAAGCAAACCATATTCAATAATACAGAGAACAGGACTTCCCTTGTGGTCCAGTGGTTAAGACTCTGCCCTTCCACTGCAGGGGACACGGGTTCAATCCCTGGTCGGGGAAGTTCAACAAAAAAACAATTGAAACAAAACCAAGCCAAAAAAAAAAAAAAAAAGGACAGATTGGTAGTTGCCAGAGATGGGGAATGCGGTGTGAAGGAAATGGGTGAACATAGTCAAAGGGTGCAAACATCCAAGAAACAAAGAACAAGTGAGAGGTGATGTGTGGGTGGTGGCTGGGGTCAAGGTTAATACCTTGCAATGCACATGAGAGCCCCTCCCAACAAAGAAACGTCCCGCTCCAAATGTCAGTGCAGTAGAGACTGAGAAACTATGTCCTTGCAGAAAGGAATGTCCTATACCTTGTGCGGAGCGAAGGTTACACGTAAGTAAAAATTCATTGAGTCATGCGCTTATGACCAGGGCATTGTGCACTTTACAGGGTAGCTGTTATACCTCAACAAAAAGGTTTTTTTTAGGGACTTCCCTGGTGGTTCAGTGGTTGACACTTAGCCTTATTCAGGGGGTGTGGGTTCGATACCTGGTAGGGGAGCTAAGATCCCACATGCCTCGAGGTGAAAAAAAACAAAATATTAAGAAAAAAACAAATAATGTTGTAACAAATTCAATAAAGACTTTTAAAAAAGTTTTTTAAACTTTAAAATTTAATTTAATTTTTATTTTCTATTGGAGTACAGTTGATCTGGGCTTCCCAGGTGGCACTAGTGGTAAAGAACCTGCATGCCAATGCAGGGGATGTAAGAGACCTGGGTTCGATCCCTGGGTGGGGAAGATCCCCTGGATGAGGGCATGGCAATCCACTCTAGTATTCTTGCCTGGAAAATCCCGTGGTCAGAGGAGCCTGGTGGGCTACAGTCCATAGAGTTGCAAAGATTTGAACAAGACTGAAGGAATTTAGCACACATGTGCAATTGATTTACAATGTTGTGTTAGTTTCAAGTGTACAGCAAAGTGATTCAGTTATACATATACATATACCTATTCTTTTTCAGATTCTTTTCCCTTCCGTTCCGTTCCGTTCCGTCGCTCAGTCGTGTCCGACTCTATGCGACCCCGTGGACTGTAGCCTACCAGGCTTCTCCGTCCATGGGATTCTCCAGGCAAGAATACTGGAGTGGGTTACCGTTTAAGTTCCCTGTTCTATGCAGTAGGGTCTTGTTGATTTTCTATTTTATGTTTAGCAGCCTGTATACATTAATCCCAAATTTCTAATTTATCCCTCCCCACTTTTCCCCTCTGGCCAACAAAGGTCTGTCTAGTCAAGGCTATGGTTTTTCCAGTGGTCATGTATGGATGTGAGAGTTGGACTGTGAAGAAAGCTGATGGCCGAAGAATTGATGCTTTTGAACTGTGGTGTTGGAGAAGACTCTTGAGAGTCCCTTGGACTGCAAGGAGATCCAACCAGTCCATTCTAAAGGAGATCGATCCTGGGTGTTCATTGGAAGGACTGATGCTAAAGCTGAAACTCCAATACTTTGGCCACCTCATGCGACGAGTTGATTCACTGGAAAAGACTCTGATGCTGGGAGGGATTGGCGGCAGGAAGAGAAGGCGACGACAGAGAATGAGATGGCTGGATGGCATCACCGACTCGATGGACATAAGTTTGAGTGAACTCTGGGAGTTGGTGATGGACAGGGAGGCCTGGCGTGCTGTGATTCATGGGGTCGCAAAGAGTCTGTCATGACTGAGCAACTGAACTGAACTGAAGTTTGTTTTTGAAATCTGAGTCTGTTTCCACTTAGCAAATAAATTCATTTGTATCATTATTTTTTAGATTCCCCATATAAGTGATATCATATAATATTTAAAATAGTTTATATGCAATTGGCAGAGGGTAATGTTGAACCAAAGCCTGTCTGAATAATATTGCTGCTACTGCTAAGTCACTTCAGTCGTGTCTGACTCTGTGCGACCCCATGGACTGCAGCCCAGCAGGCTCCTCCATCCATGGGATTTTCCAGGCAAGAGCACTGGAGTGGAGTGCCATTGCATAATATTGAATAATATTGGGTTGGCCAAAAAGCTAGTTCTGGTTTTTCCATTGAAATACCTGGATGAACTTTTTGGCCAACCCACAGTTTTTCACTTGAACAACAATGACACGTTGCTCATCGACTCCCTGCTTGCCTTCCTGCTCCACTCCAAATCATTCTCTATGGCTCCTCTGTTCAAACCCTCCAATGTCCTCCATGTACCACACTTGGAGCAGTCTCAATTCCTCATCAAGACCTCCACAGCCCTCAGGTCTGACTTCAGCCATCTCTTAGTCTTTTTCCACCCCTCTTCTCTCCACACACCCCCCTCTGATCTACCACACTGGTTTCCTTGCTGGGAGCTGCACATGGGAAAACTGTGCAACCTCTGGGCCTTTGCACATTCTCCTTCATCTGCCTGACTCTCTATATAACTGGCACCTGCCCATCCCTTTAGCCTCCACTGAGATATATCCCCCCCGAGAGGTCTACTAGTCACCTCCCAACACTCAACTATCCATCACTTGCCACCTCACTCTCCTCTTTTATCTCCCTGCCCCATTCCAGGGGTTCCCTGATGTAAAGACAGTAAAGAATTTGCCTGCAATGCAGGAGACCTGGGTTCGACCCCTGGGTCGGGAAGATTCCCTGGAGGAGGAAATGACTACCCGTTCTGGTATTCTTGCCTGGAGTATCCCATAGACAGAGGAGCCTGGCAGGCTACAATCCATGGGGTTGCAAAGAGTGGGACAGGCTGAAGAACTATCACATCACTCCACTGCAACTTTCTAAATTTCATTATCCATTTGTTTGCTTTTCTATTGTCTCCATTTGCTCCTGGTGGGCAGGGCTGAGTCTACCTTAGATACGGCTGTATCCAACCCCCTAAGCCCTGGATGGGACAAAATAAGCCCTCAAATATTTGTTGAACAAGAAAATAAAGTCCTAGGATTTCCTCTAGTAGCCTAGAAATCAGCCTTCTAGGGATGCCCCACGTGAAACACAGTTCTAGACCACCCTTCTCTTCCATCCTCAGAATATTCTATGTTACTCTTTTTTATTATTATTATTTTTAATTTTTTTTGGCCGTGCTGCCACAGCATGCAAGGGCTCTTAATTCAGTTTCCCAGCGAGGGATCGAACTTTCACTCCTCACAGTGGAAGTGCAGAGTCTTAATCACTGGACCGCCAGGGAATCACCCGCCCCTTCTACTTCATTCTTGCCTCTCTGCCTCCAGCCCTACCTGAGTTCAAGCCTTCGTCATCTCTGACTTTTTGAAACTTGGCTTCTTTACTCATGCTCTTTCTTCCTCCAGCTCCACTCACCCTGTTCCCCTCCAACCAGCCAACAGAATGACTTTCCAAAAATGCAAAATGGTCCATGCCCCGCCCCTGGTCTGAATTCTTCAGTGCCTTCTCATTGCCCTCAAGTCCAGACTCTCCAGCCTGGCTCTTTAGGCTACTCCTGATCTGGGGCCAGCCCCCTACACCCGCCCCCCCCATTTCCCTCTCTCCGCCCCTCTGCATCCACTTGAGCACTGTTTTCCCATGAACCAGTGCTTTACTCATGCTCAGAGCAGCCACCCTCCCACTACCCCAAAATTTGGCCTGATCTCTCCCCTTCAAGCCTCTGCCCTGACTGTTCCCTCTGCCAGGACTCCCCTCCCCGCTTTCACCTGATACATTCCTTCAAAGGCTTTGTTTATAGGTCCTGTGATTCATGAAGGGCTCCTCCCACCTCTCCCCAACCTCCGCCTCCCCTCAATGTTTAGCTCTCCTCCTGGTTATCAGAGATTCCTCCCTGAAAGAGCTTGAGCCCATGAGCACACATCTGTGTTTGCATCTCTGACAGTCCCAAGATCAGTGAATACCACAGAGGGTACCTGACATATAGAAGGTGTGCAAAAAAATAAAAATAAAATAAAGGAATTTGCTGATGATTCATTCATTTACTTACCTATCATCGGGCACCAAGCGCTGGACATAAATAAAGAGATGAATGAAACAGACCCACTGCACCTCCTCTATGTTTTCTGTACCTCTCTGGTGCTTCATTCCCCTCCCCCCACCCTTTTAAAGACATTTAAGATGCCGGCCCCGGCGGCGGCGGCGGCGGCGCAGACGCGAGAGACACCGGCGCAACCGACCACGCGAAGAGGCGCGGCAGTGAGGAGCTACCCCACGCCCGAGGCCAGGGCCGGCGGCCGAGAGGAGCTACCCCACGTCCAATAGGCGGTGGCTGCGCGGGCGCAGGAGGGCCGAGAGGAGCTACTCCACGTTCAAGGTCAGGAGGGGCGGCCTTGAGGAGATACCCCTCATCCAAGGTAAGGTGCAGCGGCTGCGCTTTCTTGGAGCAGCTGTGAAGAGATATCCCACGCCCAAGGTAAGAGAAACCCAAATAAGGTGGTAGGTATTGTGAGGGGGCATCAGAGGGCAGACCCACTGAAATCATCACAGGAAATTAGTCGATCTGATCACATGGACCACAGCCGAATGTGATCCACTGGAGAAGGGAATGGCAAACCACTTCAGTATACTAGCCTTGAGAACCCCATGAACAGTATCAAAGGGCAAAATGATAGGATATTGAATGAGGAATTCCCCAGGTCAGTAGGTGCCCAGTATGCTACTGGAGATCAGTGGAGAAAAAACTCTAGAAGGAATGAAGGGAGGGAGCAAAAGCAAAACCTGTACCCAGTTGTGGATGTGACTGGTGATAGAAGCAAGGTCCGGTGCTGTAAAGAGCAATATTACATAGGAACCTGGAATGTTAGGTCCATGAATCAAGGCAAATTGGAAGTGGTCAAACAGGAGATGGCAAGAGTGAACATAGACATTCTAGGAATCAGTGAACTAAAATGGACTGGAATGGGTGAATTAAATTCAGATGACCATTATATTTACTACTGTGGGCAGGAATCCCTTAGAAGAAATGGAGTAGCCATCATGGTCAACAAAAGAGTCCGAAATGCAGTACTTGGATGCAATCTAAAAAATGACAGAATGATTTCTGTTCGTTTCCAAGGCAAACCATTCACAATTACAGTAATCCAGGCCTATGCCCCAACCAGTAATGCTGAAGAAGCTGAAGCTGAACGGTTCTATGAAGACCTACAAGACCTTTTAGAACTATCACCCAAAAAAGATGTCCTTTTCATTTTAGGGGACTGGAATGCAAAAGTAGGAAGTCAAGAAACACCTGGAGTGACAGGCAAATTTGGCCTTGGAGCACGGAATGAAGCAGAGCAAAGGCTAATAGAGTTTTGTCAAGAGAATGCACTGGTCATAGCAAACACCCTCCTCCAACAACACGAGAAGACTCTACATATGGACATCACCAGATGGTCAACACCGAAATCAGATTGATTATATTCTTTGCAGCCAAAGATGGAGAAGCTCTATACAGTTAGCAAAAACAAGACCAGGAGCTGACTGTGGCTCAGATCATGAACTCCTTATTGCCAAATTCAGACTTAAAGAAAGAAGGGAAAACCACTAGACCATTCAGATATGAACTAAATCAAATTCCTTATGATTATACAGTGGAAGTGAGAAATAGATTTAAGGGACTAGATCTGATAGAGTTCCTGATGAACTCTGGATGGAGGTTCGTGACATTGTACAGGAGACAGGGACCAAGACCATCCCCATGGAAAAGAAATGCAAAAAAGCAAATTGGCTGTCTGAGGAGGCCTTACAAATAGCTGTGAAAAGAAGAAAAGTGAAAAGCAAAGGAGAAAAGGAAAGATATAAGCATCTGAATGCAGAGTTCCAAAGAATAGCAAGGAGAGATAAGAAAGCCTTCCTCAGTGATCAATGCAAAGAAATAGAGGAAAACAACAATATAGGGAAAACAAGAGATCTCTTCAAGAAAATTAGAGATTCCAAGGGGACATTTCATGCAAAGATGGGCTCGATAAAGGACAGAAATGGTGTGGATCTAACAGAAGCAGAAGATATTAAGAAGAGGTGGCAAGAATACATAGAAGAACTGTACAAAAAAGATCTTCATGACCAAGATAGTCACGACAATGTGATCACTGACCTAGAGCCAGACATCTTGGAATGTGAAGTCAAGTGGGCCTTAGAAAGCATCACTACGAACAAAGCTAGTGGAGGTGATGGAATTGCAGTTGAGCTATTTCAAATCTTGAAAGATGATGCTGTGAAAGTACTGCACTCAATATGCCAGCAAATTTGGAAAACTCAGCAGTGGCCACAGGACTGGAAAAGGTCAGTCTTCATTCCAATCCCAAAGAAAGGGAATGCTAAAGAATGCTCAAACTACCGCACAATTGCACTCATCTCACACGCTAGTAAAGTCATGCTCAAAATTCTCCAAGCCAGGCTTCAGCAATATGTGAACCGTGAACTCCCAGATGTTCAAGCAGGTTTTAGAAAAGGGAGAGGCACCAGAGATCAAATTGCCAACATCCGCTGGATCATGGAGAAAGCGAGAGAGTTCCAGAAAACCATCTATTTCTGCTTCTGTGTGGAAGCCTTTGACTGTGTGGATCACAATAAACTGTGGAAAATTCTGAAAGAGATGGGAATCCCAGACCACCTGACCTGCCTCTTGAGAAACCTGTATGCAGGTCAGGAAGCAACAGTTAGAACTGGACATGGAACAACAGACTGGTTCCAAATAGGAAAAGGAGTACAAGGCTGTATATTGTCACCCTGCTTATTTAACTTATATGCAGAGTACATCATGAGGAATGTTGGGCTGGAAGAAGCACAAGCTGGAATCAAGATTGCCGGGAGAAATATCAATAACCTCAGAAATGCAGATGACACCAGAAAGTGAAGAGGAACTCAAAAGCCTCTTGATGAAAGTGAAAGAGGAGAGTGAAAAGGTTGGCTTGAAGCTCAACATTCAGAAAACGAAGATCATGGCATCTGGTCCCATCACTTCATGGGAAATAGATGGAAAAACAGTGGAAACCGTGTCAGACTTTATTTTTTTGGGCTCCAAAATCACTAAAGATGCTGATTGCAGCCATGAAATTAAAAGACGCTTGCTCCTTGGAAGGAAAGTTATGACCAACCTAGATAGTATATTAAAAAGCAGAGACATTACTTTGCCAACCAAGGTCCGTCTAGTCAAGGCTGTGGTTTTTCCCGTGGTCATGTATGGATGTGAGAGTTGGACTGTGAAGAAGGCTGATCGCCGAAGAATTGATGCTTTTGAACTGTGGTGTTGGAGAAGACTCTTGAGAGTCCCTTGTACTGCAAGGAGATCCAACCAGTCCATTCTAAAGGAGATCAATTCTGGGTGTTCATTGGAGGGACTGATGCTAAAGCTGAAGCTGCAAAACTTTGGCCACCTCATGCGACTAGTTGATTCACTGGAAAAGACTCTGATGCTGGGAAAGGTTGGGGGCGGGAGGAGAAGGGGACAACAGAGAATGCGATGGCTGGATGGCATCACCGACTCTATGGACATGAGTTTGGGTGAACTCCGGGAGTTGGTGATGGACAGGGAGGCCTGGCTTGCTGTGATTCATGGGGTCGCAGAGAGTTGGACACGACTGAGCGACTGAACTGAACCGATTATTATTATTTTATTTTTTGGCATAAGGGATCTTAGTTCCCCAACCAGGAATTGAATAGGCACCCCCTACAGTGGAAGGGAGGAGTCAGCCACTGGGTCACCACCCACGTGCCTGCTTAATTGCTTAGTCATGTCCCACTCTTTACGATCCCATGGACTGTAGCCCACCAGGCTCCTCTGTACATGGGATTCTCCAGGCAAGAATACTGGAGAGGGTTGCCCTCCTCCAGGGGATCTTCCCAACCCAGGGATCAAACCGAAGTCTCTTACGTTTCCTGCATTGGCAGGCAGTTTCTTTACCACTAGGTCCACCTGGGAAACCCATTGATGTTTAGAATCAGATAATCCTTTGCTGTGGCGGGGGTGCTGTCCTGTGGGGTGTTTGTAGGTTTGTAGGGTGTTTAGCAGCATCCTTGACCCTTACTACAATATCCCAGCAGCCCCTCCCCAGTAGTGACAATCAAAATGGCTCCGGATATCACCAACTGTCCTCTAGGGGCAAAGTGAAATTGAAAGTTGCTCAGTCCAGTCTGACTCTTTGCAACCCCATGGACTATAGAGTCCATGGAATTCTCCAGGCCAGAATACTGGAGTGGGTAGCCTTTCCCTTCTCCAGGGGATCTTCCCAATCCAGGGATTGAACCCAGGTCTCCCATATTGCAGGCGGATTCTTTACCAGTTGAGCCTCCAGGGAAGCCCTAGGGGGTAAAATCACTCTTAATGGAGAATCTAATTGATTTACAGCAATATCAAAGAATCTGGCCCGAGGACAAAATCCAGTTATGAGGAAGACAAGTAACTCCAAGTCCAGCCCAGTGGTTAAAGCTTAGAGTTCACATAAAAATTCACTGAGTGATACACTTAGGATTTGTGGATTTTACGGAGCATAAATTCTACTTCCGTAAGAAGAATAAAAGGGAGGATAATGTGTTGTATCTCTGGGATGAGACTGGTGATATTTTATAGCTCAATAGAAATTTGGGTTATACCAATGTATGCATTTGTTCAAAGTTAGCAAAGAGCTATGCATTTCATTAAATGTAAATTAAATCTCAAAAGATAAGAATCTACACACAAATACCAAGCTCCACATGATGAACTACTTGAAGGGGGTGGTGGTACTGATAATTCAACTTCTTTGGGATGTATCAAAATTAAGATGGTTAGATAAGATGGATAGAGGGATGAAGGAATGAATGGATGGATAGATGATGGCTAGATGATTGGATGGATAGATGGACAGAAAGACAGATGTGTGATAAAGCAAGTATGGCAAAACGTGAAAGTAGAAACCAGGTGGTAGGTATATGAGAGTTCAAAGCAGCATTCTTTCAACTTTGCTGTATGTTTGAAGTTTTTCAAAATAAGCTGTTGGAAAACAGTGCCTTGGGCTATGTATGTTTTTGTGCATAAGTTTTCATTCCTTAAATAAGGAAAATATAATAGCCTCTATGGCTGTAGGTTCAGATCCACCTCTGACCAACCTGTGCCCTTTCTTCCTCTGAACCTGCTTTCTCTCCCATCAGCTAGGGGTCGTGATTTATTGAGGCAGGGTTACGCGCACAAGTCCTGGAGTCAGACACACTGGGTTCGCGTCAGGACTTTACCACATCAAAAGTAAGTAGCCTTGGACAACGACCTCACAGTCTGTGCATCTCAAACTGGACAATGGCGTTTGCAGCAACATGAACGGACTTAGAGATTGTCATACTGTTGTAGGAAGGAGGACCCCTCCCAGGGCCCAAAACCGAGCTCTTGTCTAACACTTGGAAAAGAACTGTCCAAGGAGACACGTGCTGACAAAGCAAGAGATTTTATTGGGAAAGGGCACATGGGTGGCGAGCAGTAGGGTAAGGGAACCCAGAAGAACAGCTCTGCCACATCGCTTGCAGTCTCGGGTTTTTTGGTGATGGGATTAGTTTCCGGGTTGTCTTTAGCCAATCATTCTGACTCAGAGTCCTTCCTGGTGGTGCATGCCTTGTTCTGCCAAGATGGATGCCAGGGAGAAGGATTCTGGGAGGTGGTAGGACAAGTAGTGTCTCCTTTTGATCTTTCCTGAACTCTTCTGGTTGGTGGAGGCTTATTAGTTCCCTGTTCCTTACCAGGACCTCCTGTTGTAAAACAGCTCATGCAAATGGTTACTATGGTGCCTGGCCAGGGTGGACGGTTTCAATCAGTGTGCTTCCCGGAACAATATGAAGTGAAATAAGCCAGAGAAAGACAAATAAATGATGTCTCTTACATGGGGAATCTAAAAAGAAGGATACAAATTAGCTTATTTACAAAACAGGAAGAGACTCACAGACATAGAAAACAAACTTATGGAGAGCAGCACTGACGTGTATACACTGCCATGAGTGAAATAGATAGTCAGTGGGAAGCTGCTGTAAAGCACAGCAAGCTCAGCTTAGTGCTCTGTGATGACCTAAACGGGTGGGATAGGAGTGTGGGAGGGAGGCTCAAGCAGGAGGGGATAGATATACTTACAGCTGTTCCACAGTGTTGTACAACAGGAATTAACACAACCTTGTAAAACAATTATACTCCAATAATAAAATTACAAAAAAGAAAACAAGCTATGGTTATCTAAGAGGAAAGAGGGGAAGTGTAAAATGGGAGGTTGAGATTAACATATACACTTTATTGTATATAAAATGGGCTTCCTAGGTGGCACAGTGGTAAAGAATCTGCCTGCAAATGCAAAAGCTGTAAGAGACTTGAGTTCGATTCCTGGGTTGGGCAGATCCCTGGAAGGAGTAAATGGCAACCCATTCCAGTATTCTTGCCTGGAGAATCCCCATGGACAGAGGAGTCTGGAGGGCGACAGTCCATGGGGTAGCAAAGAGTTGGACACGACTGAGCTACTGAGTATGAACACACATGTATAAAATAGAAAACCAACAAGGACCTACTGTATAGCATAGGGAACTACAGTCAAATTATAATAATATAATAGTAACCGATATATTTTTTTGGGCTCCAAAATCACTGCAGATGCTGATTGCAGCCATGAAATTAAAAGACGCTTACTCCTTGGAAGGAAAGTTATGACCAACCTAGATAGCATATTAAAAAGCAGAGACATTACTTTGCCAACAAAGGTCCGTCTAGTCAAGGCTTTGGTCTTTCCAGTGGTCATGTATGGATGTGAGAGTTGGACTATAAAGAAAGCTGAGTGCTGAAGAATTGATGCTTTTGAACTGTGGTGTTGGAGAAGACTCTTGAGAGTCCCTTGGACTGCAAGGAGATCCAACCAGTCCATCCTAAAGGGGATCAGTGCTGGGTGTTCATTGGAAGGACTGATGCTAAAGCTGAAACTCCAATACTTTGACCACCTCATGCAAAGAGTTGACTCATTGGAAAAGACCCTGATGCTGGGAGGGATTGGGGGCAGGAGGAGAAGGGGATGACAGAGGATGAGATGGCTGGATGGCATCACCGACTCGATGGACATGAGTTTGAGTGAACTCCGGGAGTTGGTGATGGACAGGGAAGCCTGGAATGCTACGATTCATGGTGTCACAAAGAGTCGGACACGACTGAGTGACTGAACTGATGGGAAAAAATGTAAAATATATTATATAACTGAATCTCTGTGATGTACATCTGAAACCAACACAACATTGTTAATCAACTATAAGTCAATTAAAAAAAGTGAATCAAGGGGTTAGGGAAAACACTGGGCAATAGCAGGACCTACCTCTTTTGCAATACTGCCAATGGCGTGCTGTGATTCAAGGGGTCGCGAAGAGTCGGATATGACTGAGCGACTGAACTGAACTGTGTTGAAAAACTCGTGGTGACAAGAGGTGGCAGTGAGCACACTAATCTGGGAGTGTGGGTGAGACACCTCACTGCCATCCTCCTGGGGGAGACCTTGAGAAACTTAAGAAAAGTAGGAGAGGATGGCAGGGAAGGGCAAAGCCAAGGGAATATTTTCTTGTAATTATTTGCAATAAATAAATAATAAAATCTATTCATTCTCATTCCCCTGGTGATGCAGCCTGAGAAATAGAAATTCCAAGGGCACATTTGCTCTTCTTCACTTGCAGATCTTGAAAGCAGGATTAAGATGCCTTCCAGGGACTTCCCTGGTGGCCCAGTGGTTACGACTCCATGCTTCCACTGCAGGGGGCACGAGTTCCATCCCTGGTCAGGGAACTAAGATCCCAAATGTCATGGGATAAGGTTTAAAAAAAAAAAAAAAAAAAAGACACCTTCTAGGACTTGCTGTGGAGTCTCCAGCCCTCAGCTTAAGGGTTTATTTTACTAAGTCCCTCTACCCATATTTCCTGAATTATGTGAAAGTGGAGGCAAAGATGATTGAGGTTTCAAGTGTGGGTGACTCTGTGGGCAGAAACCTCATGTTTATGGATTAAATTGTGTCCTCCCCCCAAAAAAAGATATTAAAGTCCTCAGCCTCCAGTGTCTGTATGTGGAACCTTATTTGGAATACGATCTTTCCAGATGATCAAGTTAAAATGAGGTCATAAGCATGGTCTCTAATCCATATGACTGTGTCCTTACAAAAGGGGGAATCTTGGACACTGATAGACATGCACAGGGAGAAGGCACGTGAAGATGAAGGCAGAGATCAGGGTGATGTATCTCTAAGACAAACAACGCCAGAAACTACCAGCAGGGACTTCCCTGGTGGTCAAGGGGTTAAGAATCCACCTGTTAATGCAGGAGACACAGGCTCCATCCCTGGTCTGGTAATATCCCAAGGGCAACGAAGCCTGTGTGCCCCAACTCCTGAGCCCACATGCTGCAACTACTGAAGCCTGCAAGTAGAACCTGTGCCCTGCAACAAGAGAAGCCACTGCAATGAGGAGAAGCCCGCACACCACAGCTAGAGAGTAGCTCAGGCAGCAGTGAAGACCCAGCGTAGCCAAAAATAAATACATAGACAAATAAATTAAAAAATAAGACTTCCAGTAAACCACCATGATTTAGGAGAGAGGAATGGACCAAACTCTGCCCTAAAGCCATCAAATGAAGCCAACCCTGACAACACGTTGATCATGGACTTTTATCCTCCAGAACTCTGAGAACAGTCCATTTCTGTTGTTGAAGCCACTCAGCTTGTGATGTTCTGTTACAGCAGCCTAGGAAACAGATATACCTGTATCCAGTAACAAGGAAGCCAGCCCTGGGGCGGGAGGAGAAAGGGCAATGAGTCAGATCAAACTGACTAGGTGTTTCCAGGGGCCGCTGCATGACAGGTACTGTGCTAGGTATGAGGATGTAGCCGTGTGCAAGGGTCACAGCCTCTGCCTGGAGGGAGCTTTAGAGTGACCCAAAGGTTGGGAAGATATTCTGGAGGAGGAAACGCCAACTCACTCCAGTATTCTTGTCTGGAAAATTCCATGGACAGCAGAGCCTGGTGGGCTACAGTCCACGGGGTTGCAAAAGAGTCAGACACGACTGAGTGCACACACACACACACACAAGGAGCCAAGCAGTAAGGAATAGCCCACAAGCCACTATGACTGCAGGTGATTTACAAGGTGGCTGCTGCTGCTGCTAAGTTGCTTCAGTTGTGACCGACTCTGTGCAACCCCATAGACGGCAGCCCATCAGGCTCCCTGTCCCTGGGATTCTCCAGGCAAGAACAGTGGAGTGGGTTGCCATTTCCTTCTCCAATGCATGAAAGTGAAAAGTGAAAGTGAAGTCACCCAGTCGTGTCCAACTCTTAGCAACCCTATGGACTGCAGCCACCAGGCTCCTCCATCCAAGGGATTTTCCAGGCAAGAGTACTGTAGTGGGGGTGCCATTGCCTTCTCCGTTACAAGGTGGGGATTTAATCTAATCTGGGAAGTTGGGGAAACGGGGTGGGGGAGGGTGGTATGGAGACATGAAGTGTGAGTAATACCAGAGGAGCATTTAGACAGATGGAACAGCATGCCCCAAAACCAGAGACTAGAGTGGGCTGGGGCAGAAATTTGGGGAATAATATCCAGAGAGAAGCTGGAGAGACAGGTGGTGGGACCAGAAGACAGTGGACACAGATGTGGCTGGCAAAATCATGCCCTCCCGTCTTTGGGAGGGCATGCTCTCATCCCCAGCATGTGTAAATGGGACTTTCCATGGCAAAAGGAGGGGACCCTGATGCTGGGAAAGATTGAGGGCGGGAGGAGAAGGGGGCAGCAGAGGATGAGATGGTTGGAGGGCATCACTGACTCAATGGACATGAGTGTGAGCAAACTCTGGGAGATAGTGAAGGACAGGAAAGCCTGGCATGCTGCAGTCCATGGGACTGCAGAGTTAGACATGATTTAGCGACTAAACAACAATGGCAAAAGGGACTTTGTAAATGTCTCTAAGGATCTCCAGATGGAGAGATGATCTTGGATTACCCAGGTGGCTCAAAGTTATCCCAAGGGTCCTTATAAAAGGAAGGCAGAGGATTCCCTGGTGGCTCAGTGGCAAAGAATCCACCTGCCAATGCAGGAGACAAGGGTTCGATTCCCAGTCCGGAAAGATCTCACATGCTGTGGAGCAATTAAGCCCGGGTGCCACAACTACTGAGCCTGTGTTCTAGAGCCTGGGAGCTGCAACTACTAAAGCCCGCATGCCCTAGAGCCTGTGCTCCGCAACAAGAGAAGTCACCGAAATGAGAAGCCTGCACAGTGCAACTAGAGAGTAGTTCGGGTTCCACAACTAGAGAAAAGTCCTTGCAGCAACAAAAACCCAGCACAGCCAAAAATAAATAAATGAAATAAAACTTCTTTAAAAAAAAAGAGAGAGGAGGATCAAAGTCAGAGAAGGAGATGTGAGGAGGAAAGAAGATGTTGGAGAGTCAGAGAGATTTGAAGATGCTACACTACTGGGTTGTTTTTTTTTTTTTTCTTTTTGCTGCTCTGCGAGGCATGTGGGATCTTAGTTCCCCCAACCAGGGACCAAACTCGTGCCCCCTGCAGTGGAGTCTTAACCACTGGACCTCCAGAGAAGCCCCACACTGCTGGTTTTGAAGACAGAGGTAGGAGCCATTAGCCAAGTAATGTGGGCGATGTTCTTGAAGCTGGAAAAAGCAAGGAAGAGATTCTCGCTGAGAACCTCCAAAAGAAATGCTACCCTGCTATCTTTTATAAAAATTTTATTTATCTATTTAATTGGAGGATAATTACTTTACAGTATTGTGATGGTTTTTGCCATATATCAGTATGAATCAACTATAGGTATACACGTGTCTCCCACATCCGGAACCCCCTCCCGCCTCCCTCCCCACCCCATCTCTCCAGGTAGCTGTTTCACATACGGTGATGGAAATGTTTCAATGCTGTTCTCTCAAACCATCCCACCCTCTCCTCCCCACACTGAGTCCAAAAGTCTGTTCTTTGTGTCTGTGTATCCTTTGCTGCCCTGCATGTAGGGCCATCAGTACCATCTTTCTAGATTCCATATATACGCGTTTAATATATGATATTTGCCTTTCTCTTTCTGATTTACTTCACCCTGTTATAATAGGCTCCAGGTTCACCCACCTCATTAGAACTGACTCAAGTGCACTCCCTTTTTATAGATGAGTGATATTCCATCATATATACGTACCACAACTTCCTTATCCATTCATCCGCTGATGGACACCTAGGTTGCTTCCATGTTCTAGCTATCATAAACAGTGCTGCAGTGAACGTTGGGGCACATGTGTCTGTTTCAGTTCTGGTTTTCTCAGGGTACATGCCCAGCACACGCTGGATATATGCCCAGTTTATACAGTTTTATTCCTACTTTTTAAAGCATTCTCCACACTGTTCTCCATAGTGGTTGTGTCAGTTCCCGTTCCCACCAACAGTGCAAGAGGGCTCCCTTTCCTCCACACTCTCTCCAGCATTTCTTGTTTGCAAACTTTTTGATGATGGCCATTCTGACTAGTGGGAGATGATACCTCATTGTGGTTTTGATTTGCATTTATTGTGGTTTTTTATTTTCTCTAATAAAGAGTGATGCTCTGCTGGTTTTTTGCTGTTGTTAATACAATGAGACCCATTTTCAGACCTTTGACCTCAGAACTCTAAGATAGCAAACTGGTTTTGTTGGAAGGCATTCCTGTTTGTGGTGATTTGGGACAGCAGCCTTAGGAAACTAATACACCAAGGGACCAATCAGGAGAGACTTCACTGTGGAGGTCCAGAGAAGTAAGGCTGGTTCCCCATAGGGAGCACGGAGGAATGTCAACACCCAGGCTCCAAGAAATGGTTGCCAAATGACCGTGTGAATAGGTGAATCAACAAACAATTTGGCAATCCTCATCACTATCGTCACCACTTTTTCTTTTTCTTGAGCACTTACCGTGTATGTATGGGCTTCCTGGCAGGCTCCTGTTTTATTTCTTTAAACCACACAACAAACTTAACAGTTATGCAATATTTCCCCTTTTGTTCCGAGGTGGAAACTATGGCTCTGAGGAATCGCCTCACTTGATCAGTCATCAATGGAGGAGAGACAAAAGCAGGGTTTGAACTCAGGCAGGTTGGAGTCCACAGCCTGCACGTGTGTACTTCAGTGTGTGTTGTTTCCAAGTTATTTTATTTTAACTTTTTATTGGAGTATAACCGATGAACAATGTTGTGATAGTTTCAGGTAAACAGCGAAGGGACTCAACCATACATATACATGTGTCCATTATCCCCCCAAACTCCCTTTCCATCTAGGCTGCCATATAACATTGAGCAGAGTTCCCTGTGCTGTACAGTAGGTCCTTGTTGCTGATCTATTTTAAATAGAGCAGTGTGTACATGATAGATGAATATACTCACAAAAGCATTCACAGCCCTGCAGCTGAGATGTCCTTCCCCTGGGACCCTCCTCAAGGAGGTGATGGCACTGACATCTCTGGGAAGAAATCTTTGAATTCTTGGGCCCGGCAGGCAGGAATGGGGGGCAAAGGATCCACTTTGGAGAGGCTGGGACCTCTTGTAAGATCACCGAGGGATTCAGGAAAATTCACTTTTAAAAGAGTGGTCTTTATAATGGTGCCACAGTCACAGATTTTTAACTACATGCTCGGGTCTTGCCCAACCTATAAGAATCTGATGTAACATTCCCTAAGCAGAGTCTTTCAGCCTTCATTTGCATGCCTCTAGTGATGGGGAGCTCACTACCTTACTCAACTCTTATGATTAATCATATTAACATATCAAAACTCTCATGATTAATCATGATGGCATGCCTCTATTGGTCTGAATTCTGACCTCTAGAGCTCCAATATCTTCTTCTTTCTTCCAATGTGAGATCCCTTGGGTTCTTGTCAGAGGTAGATTAGCAAAATAATGTATGTAAATGCCTACTGAGCTCTCTGCATTCATAATAAGGCCCAACATCACATGATGGCTGAGCTAGTTGTGGTAGGCAACTTTCAAAGATGGTCCTCCATAGAGAACAGAAGTTGTCAAGGAGGAGGGTGTTGGGAGAGGAACGGAGTGGTAGGTTGTGGTTAGCAGATGTAAGCTTTTATATATAGAATGGATAAATGACAAGGTCCTAGTGTACAACACAGGGAACTACATGCAATATCCTGTGATAATGGAAAAGAATATAAAAAAGAATGGGGCTTCCCAGATGGCACTAGTGGTAAAGAACCTGTCTGCCAATGTAGGAGATGAAAGAGACATGGGTTCTATCCCTGTGTCAGGACCATCCCCTGGAGGAGGGTATGGCAAACTACTCCATTATTCTTGCCTGGAGAATCCCATGAACCAAGGAACCTGGTGGGCTATAGTCCATGGGGTCACAAAGAGTCAGACATGACTGAAGTGATTTAGCACACATGCATGCATGCATATATATGTATAACTGAACCACTCTGCTGTACAGCAGAAATTAACACAACATTGTAAATCAATTATATGTCAATAAAAAAAATAAAAAGCAAAGGTGGTCCTCAATGTTCCCCACTTTCCAACAATCACACCCTTGTGGAATCCCCTCAGGTGTGGGCTGGACTTAATGAATCAGTTCAAATGAATAGAATATGGCAAAAGTGATGGTATGTCACCTTCATGAGAGGTTACAAAAGACTGACGCTTTCATCTTGTCAGAGCTCTGTTGCCTTCTGGGCTTGCATGCATTGATGCATTGAATAGCCACGTGGGAGAGGATCATGTGTTAAAGAATTGAGGGTGGTCTCTGGTCAAGAGCCAGCAAGAGGGATTTCCCTGGCAGTCCAGTGGTTAAGGCTTAGTCTCCAATGCAGGGGTTATGGGCTCAATCCCTGGTGAAGGAGCTAAGATCCCACATGCTTCTTGGCCAAAAAACCAAAACATGAGACAGAAAGAATATCATTACAAATTCAATAAAGACTTTAAAAATGGTCCACATCAAAAAAAAAAAAAAAAAAGAAAGAAAGGGACTCAGAAGAAACTGGGGGTCCTTAATGCAACAGCTCTGGGAATTGAATCCTGCCAACAGTGAACTTGGAAGGCAAGTTCTTCCCCAGTGGAGCTTTGAGATGACTGAAGCCACAAATGTCACCTTGACTGCAGCTTGTGAGAGAACTTCAGGCAAATGACCTAGTTAAGCCCACCCAGATGCCTTACCAACAGAAACTGTGACATAGCAAATGTTGTTTTAAATTTTTACATCTTGGGGGGTAATTTGTTACACAGCAACAGATGACTAATACAAATGCCCCACCCAAGCTGGTGCCTGACCACCCTCTTGACTTCATCTCACAGAACTCTCTTCTTATTCACAACACCCCAGGCACTCCAGCCCTCTTAAAGCCCCCCAGGCCCTTGAGATACACTCTCTCCTTAGAGAATTCACAAAGGCTGTTCCATCTGCCTGAAAAGCCTTTCTCTTTGCAGGATCTCTCTTACCATTGAAACTTGTCTCAAATGTCACCTCTTCAGAGAGGCTCTCCCTGATCACCTTGTCTGAGGTCACCACCAATGCCTTGTTCACCCAGTTCAATATTCATTTCTTTTTTTTTTTTTTACACCCGTCTCGATTTTCTGCCTCCATGAGAGCAGGGGCCTTAATTGCTTTGCTTGCTGTGCATAGCTTGTGCTCGGCACCAGCGTAGCCACAAGGCTGATGTGCTGGGCTATGCTCAGTCACGTCTGACTCTTTGTGACCCTATGGACTGTAGCCCACCACACTCTTCTGTCCATGGGATTTCCAGGCAGGAATACCAGAGTGGGCTGCCATTTCCTCCTCCAGGGATCTTCCCGACCCAGGGATCGAACCCGCGTCTCCTGTGTCTCCTGCATTGGCAGGCAGATTCTTTACCACTGAGCCACCTGGGAAGCCCATGAGAGCAGAGGCCTTTATTGCTTTGCTTGCTGTGCATAGCTTGTGCTCGGCACCAGCGTAACCACAAGGCTGGTGTGCTGGGCTATGCTGTCACGTCTGACTCTTTGTGACCCTATGGACTGTAGCCCACCACACTCCTCTGTCCATGGGATTTCCAGGCAGGAATACCAGAGTGGGCTGCCATTTCCTCCTCCAGGGATCTTCCCGACCCAGGGATCGAACCCGCGTCTCCTGTGTCTCCTGCATTGGCAGGCAGATTCTTTACCACTGAGCCACCTGGGAAGCCCATGAGAGCAGAGGCCTTGAGCATTTTGCTTTCTGTGCATCACTTGCACTCAGCACCAGCGCGGCCACAAATCAGGCGCTCAATAAATATTTGCCAAACCAGCGAGTGAATGAAGCATGTCAATGAGACACGTTGGCTTGATGCTCTGAGCTGGAAAACAAAGCAGGGGTAGGAACTGGTGCCACATTCATCCCCAGATGTCCAGCACTACCTTGTACCTAGCTCTTGGTGGCTGGTCATGTAGGGGTCAGCCTGCACTTCCTCCATCATTAGCAGAGGCTGTGTGGCATTTCCCAGCTGCCAAGAGGACTCACTTTGGTTGCAAAATTGGTCTAGTGACCGTCACGCCCTACTGACCTCTGTGGTCTGGTCACACCTGTGGGTGTCAGCCAGCTCGGGTAGAACCATGACGGGCTGCTAATCACAAGTGTCCACAAAAGAAGCTGGGCAGGGCTGTAAAGAAAGGTTCAGGTGGGGCCATACCAGGAGACCCCTGGCTAAGTGCACTGGCTGTCTCGAAATATACAAAGAACACGTTCAGTCCCAGGGAGGTGTTGACTTAGAGGGTCCCTGGCCAATGCATTTAAGGAGCTCTCCTCCTGCAGTTGATTTCCATGAGCCAGATACTATGCTTTTGACTTATGTTATTACATGTTCTCAGACACCCAGAGGAAAGGCGTTGCTCTTGCATCTACATTAATAGATGAAGATGCTGAAGGTCAGTGGGTTAAGAAATGTGTCCAGGGCTTCCCCGGTGGCTCAGTGGTAGCAAAATCCACTGGCCAATGCAGGAGGCTTGGGTTTGATCCCTGGTCCTGCAAGATCCCACATGCCGTGGGGCAGTTAAGGCCATGCACCACATGGCCTGTGCGCTAAAGCCTGGAAGCTGCAACTACTGAGTCCACACCCTAGAGCCCGTCTCCGTAACAAGAGAAGCCACTGCACTAAGAAGCCTTCTCACTGCAACTAGGGATTAGCCCCGGATCGTCCCACATAGAGAAAGTTTGAGCACAGCAACGAAGACTCAACGCAAATAAATGAAATATTTTAAAAAAAGAAACAGGTGGAAATAAAATGAATAATATATCCCAGAGCCTGGCAAACTTTGTAAAGGGATCGAGTAAGTATTTTAGCTTTCCTAAGCTGTGCTCTTGCGGGCTCGGTGGCATATTCTTATTTGTTCTGAATTTTGGCGGTGAGAGGAGGGAGCGGGTTAGGATTGTTTTGTTTGTTTTGTCCCAGCCCTTTAAGCATGCAAAAACCATTCTGAGCTTGAGGTCTGCACAAAAGAAGAGCCATAGGGTCTTAGTACATGACCTGAAGGACTCAAGAAGTGAATGGTAATCAGTTCTGAAATAATCAAAGGAGGAAGAAGAGGGGGAAAGAGGAGAAGGCAACTGAGGTGAGCAGAGAAGGAGAAGGTGGAAAGGGGAAGAAAGAAAGAGACTGGGGTTTCCCTGGTAGCTCAGGGGTTAGGAATCTGCCTGCCAGTGCAGGGGACATGGGTTCTATCCCTGGTCCGGGAAGATCACACATGCCGCAGAGCAACTAAACCTGTCCTCCACAGCTACTGAGCCTGTGCTTTAGAGCCCGTGAGCTGTAGCAGCTGAAGCCCACATACCCTAAAGCCCATGCTCTGCTACAAGAGAAGCCATAGAAATGAGAAGCCCTTGTACTGCAACTAGAGAGTAGCTCCCACTCACCACAACTAGAGAAAAGCCTGAGCAGCAGTGAAGACCAAGCACAGCCAAAGATAAATAAATAAGAAGAAAGGAAGAGACCATTAGGGGAAGCACACTGACTGAAACCGCCCACCCTGCCCAGGCACCATAGTAACCATCGGCATGAGTTGTTTTAAGACAAGAGGTCCCGGTAAGGAACATGGAACTAATAAGCCACCAAGAACCGGAAGAGTTCGGGAAAGGTCAAAAGGAGACACCATGTGTCCTACCACCTCCCAGTATCCTCCTCGCTGGCATCCATCTTGGCTGAGCAAGGCATGAGCCACCAGGAAGGACTCTGAGTCAGAATGATGCGAGCAGTTCTCCTGGGTTCCCTTGTCCTACTGCTCTCTGCCTGGGTGTCCCTTGCCAGTAAAGTCTCCTGCTTTGTCAGCACATGTGTCTCCTTAGACAATTCATTTGAGTGTTAGACAAGAACCTACTTTTGGGCCCTGGAAGGGGTCCCCCTTCCTGCAATAAGACTAGGAGGAAGGAGAAAAGACATCGGTTAGATCTTTTTGTTTTTCCCTCTCCTCCCAATCTCTCACCTTGCAGGTGAGCCCCTTCTCCTCCAGGTTCAATTTCAGTGCCCGATGAAAGGAACTCAGATTCTCTAACCCAGGTTAGACCCCCTTGCCAGGATCCCAGGTCCTTCTCCTCGCTTCCAGCACATCACACTCTATTCAGTTCAGTTGCTCAGTTGTGTCTGACACTTTGCAATCCCATGAGGTACAGCATGCCAGGCTTCCCTGTCCTTCACCAGCTCCCGGAGCTCATCACACTGTATTGGGACAACTTATTTGAAGTCTACCTTCACTACTTGCCTCTGAGCCGTGTGATGCCTGGAAGGATCCGGCTGCAGTGACCTTGACCCTTGGCATTAGGCACAACCTCAACATCTGTCAAACCAATGAACACAGGGACTTCCCTGGGGGTCCAGTGGCTAAGACTTCGAGCTCCCAATGCAGGGGTCCCAGGTTCCATCCCTGGTCAGAGAACTAGATCCCACATTCTGCAACTGAGAGGCCACGTGCCACACTAAAAAAATGATCCTGCCTGCTGCAATGAAGATTGATGATCCCGAGTGCTACAATTAAGACCTGGCACAGCCAAATAAATATTTTTTAAAGAAAAGAAAACAGTGAATACAGAACCAAAGACGGTAAAACATTTGAATGACCAATGTCAACTTGGAAGATTAACATAGCAAAAGGACTTACCATCTCTGATCCGTGAGTGGGAAGCTGGCGGGTGCCTCTGCTCTGAGTGAGGAGGGTATGACTGTTCAGGGGACCCTGGATTCACTTGGACCTTGGAGCCTCCCAGGTCCCATCCTTGGTTTCTGGCACCTGGCCACTGGGAACTCAGAGGACCTGAGGAGACTGGGCTGGATGCTTCCCTTCTGATCAACTTTCTCTCGTTCATTTGTCTCTTGTCATCAGTGGAAGAATCACTTGTGTTCCTGACTCTAGACAGTGAGCGTGTTCCTGGAGGTCTCCCAGGGGAGATAGGCACATCTGGGCATTGCCCCTCTGCAGAAGGCTGAGATGTGGACACATGGTGATCACCTAGAATCCCTGTGGTTGCCTCTGGGCTAGGCGGTGCTCTGGTGCCCAGGTGAGTAATTCCTCCTGGAGAGAAGAGAGAGAGGAGAGAGGACAAGTGTTACCTTTTGGGTAGTTTAGAAAATCCTGAACCACAAATGCACTTTAAAAGAGGCATTTCTTGAGGGTGTGGAGAAAAGGGAACCCTCTAACACCATAGGTGGAAATGTAACTTGGTGTATCCACTATGGAGAAAAGTATGGAGGGTCATCAGAAAACTAAAAAGAGTTGCCATGTGATTCAGTAATCCCACTCCTGGACATATACCCGCACAAAACTATAATTCAAAAAGATGCATGCACCTTTATGCTCATACCAAGAGTATTCACAATAGTCAAGACATAAAAACAACTTAGATGTCCATTGACAGAAAGATGAATAAAGAAGCTGTGGTATATAAATACAATGGAATACTACTCAGCCATTAAAAAAACAGAATAATGCCATTTGCAGCAACATGGATGGACCTAGAGATTATCATAGTGAGTGAAGTAAGTCAGAAAGAGAAAGACAATTACCATATGATATCACTTACATGTGGAATCTAAAATGTGACACAAATCTATCTACAAAACAGAAACAGACTCACAGGCAAAGAGAGCAGACTTGTGGTTGCTAAGAGGGAGGCCAGTTGGGGAGGGAAGGACTGGAAGTTTGAGACTAGTAGATGCAAACTCTTATATGTGAAATGAACCAACAGCAAGACCCTACTGTATAGCACAGGGAACTGTATCCAATCTCCTGGGATAAACCATAATGGAAAAGAGTACCAAAAAAAAAAAAAAAATGTATGTATGTGAATAACTGAGTTTCTTTGCTGTACGTTAGAAATTAGGACAACACTGTAAATCAACTATACCTCAATTAAAAAAATTTTTTTTAAAAGAGGCATTCTGGGCTTCCATGGTGGCTCAGTGGTAAAGAATCTGCTTGCCAATGCAGGAGACACGGGTTTGATCCCTGGTCCGGGAAGATCCCACATGCCAAGAAGCAATTAGGCCTGTGCACCATAATTACTGAGGCGTGCTCTAGAGCCTCAGAGCCACAACCACTGAGCCCACATGCCCTAGAGGCCGTGCTCCACAACAAGAGATGCCACCACAGTGAGAAGCCTGTGCACTACAATTAGAGTAGCCCCTGCTCACCACAACTAGAGAAAAGCCTGTGCAGCAACAAAGACCCAGCACAGCCAAAAATAGATAAATATAAATTATTTTAAGGAAGAAATGCATTTTTTTAAAAAGAGGCATTCCTCCGTAAACATGCCCTAAACAGCAAATACCTATCATTGCCAATGAATTTTGCAAATAGCTACCCTAGAAGCAGCCAGAATTGCAGCCCAATTCTGGAAGTTGTAATAATACAAATTTTTTAAATGGCAGCACTTTCTCAGTCACCTCTTTGAAATTTAATCCACTTAGAAATCACATGTTTAGATGCAGATTCTGATACAGTAGGTCCTGCTGAGATTCTTCATGTCTAACAAGCCCCCAGTTGCTGCTGTTGCTCCACAGTCCTTCAGTTCAGTTCAGTTCAATTCAGTCGCTCAGTCATGTCCGACTCTTCGCGACCCCATGAATCACAGCATGCCAGGCCTCCCTGTCCATCACCAACTCCCGGAGTTCACCCAAACTCATGTCCATAGAGTCGGTGATGCCATCCAGCCATCTCATTCTCTGTCGTCCCCGTTTCCTCCCACCCCCAATCCCTCCTAGCATCAGACTCTTTTTCCAGAGAGTCAACTTGTTGCATAAGGTGGCCAAAGTATTGCAGTTTCAGCTTTAGCATCAGTCCTTCCAATGAACACCCAGAATTGATCTCCTTTAGAATGGACTGGTTGGATCTCCTTGCAGTCCAAGGGACTCTCAAGAGTCTTCTCCAGCACCAGTTCAAAAGCATCAATTCTTTGTCGATCAGCTTTCTTCACAGTCCAACTCTCACATCCATACATGACCACGGGAAAAACCATAGCCTTGACTAGACGGACCTTGATTGGCAAAGTAATGTCTCTGCTTTTTAATGTGCTATCTAGGTTGGTCATAACTTTCCTTCCAAGGAGTAAGCGTCTTTTAATTTCATGGCTGCAATCAGCATCCGCAAAAGTCTGACACTGTTTCCACTGTTTCCCCATCTATTTCCCAGGAAGTGATGGGACCAGATGCCATGATCTTCGTTTTCTGAATGTTGAGCTTCAAGCCAACCTTTTCACTCTCCTCTTTCACTTTCATCAAGAGGCTTTTGAGTTCCTCTTCACTTTCTGCCATAAGGGGGTGTCATCTGCATATCTGAGGTTATTGATATTTCTTCCAGCAATCTTGATTCCAGCTTGTGCTTCTTCCAGCCCAGCATTTCTCATGATGTACTCTGCATATAAGTTAAATAAGCAGGGTGACAATATACAACCTTGACGTACTCCTTTTCCTATTTGGAACCAGTCTGTTGTTCCATGTCCAGTTCTAACTGTTGCTTCCTGACCTGCATACAGGTTTCTCAAGAGGGAGGTCAGGTGGTCTGGGATTCCCATCTCTTTCAGAATGTTCCACAGTCCTTACAGAGATTTAAAACATGAGTGTTTGGGCAAAACTGATATTCAGTGACTTTGCTGGGTGAATGAATGGATGAATGCCAAGGCAATCATTAGCTCTAAACAACTGCCAAGTCTCCTTTTTCTCTGTATCTGCTTTGCCCTCTACAACGCATTCTCCTTACAGGTATTTCTTAACTTTCCATCTCCAGAAATAGATCAAAATCTTGCCACAGTCAACCAGGCTATATGATCTGGCTGCCTTCTATCTTCTTAGCTTTTTATACTACTTACCTTCTCACTCTCAAGGCTCCCACAACTCTGGTAGCCAGTAAGTCTTTCAAACTGCAGTGTTCCTTCTTACCCCAGGACTTTTGCACAGACCATTCTCTCTGTGCCCAAGTAACTCTTTCTCTCTTAATTGTACATTATGTAGCTCATTTAGTGTCTTGTCTTCCCACTGGAGTGAAAGCTTCAAGATGGGGACTGTATCCACTTTACTTACTGCTTGTCCCCAGAGCCCAAACAGTGACTGGCAATGGACAGGCAAGCAGCAAATACTTGTTGAATGAAAAAATACCCTGTACCTAAAAATTACAGTCATACTTCTGTAATAGGGAAAAACAAATCTAACTCCACATTAGATCTGTTTCTTATACTTTAACCTTTGTGTTCCATGGCTTTTGCTCTGAGTTAAAAATACTGCCTAGAGCCTGAAATATATAGGATATACCATTCTCAAGGCTGTGACCATCAAGGGTAAAACACTTTCCCATTCACATAGAGATAAAAAGTTTCAGAACAGAGAATACCACTTGTCTTGTAGGTTTACCGGAACATCATGACCTGATCTATGAGGACAACTGCAAAAACAAAGGATTCCTATGCCAAGAAGTTTGCAGCAATCAATCCTGCCCCTCCCCCACCTTGTCTTTAAAAATGCTTTGCTGAAACTCTTCCGGGAGTCTGGGAGGCTTTCAGAACATGAGCTCCCTGCCCAGCCCCACGCCCCCACCCCGTTCTCGTTGCTTAGCCCTACAATAAACCTTTCTCTGTTTCAAACTCAGACCTTCCACGTTTGAGAGCCTAAGCTTAGGCTGATGCTGATTTTGAAAGAAATTTCTTAGATGGATCATTGCAGTTGGGTCAAATGGGGTGCTGAGTGGTGACCAATGGATCGTGTGCCCACAAAGCCATTGGTACTATAAAAGCAATGTTGACTTTCAAACTATTAATTCCTGTAACACCCCTGGCTACAAGCCAGGACTGAGGTTTCAACAGATGATGTCATTCAAGCTAGGTTTCTCAACCTTGCACCATGGATATTTTGAACTTACTGGATAATTCTTTGCTGTGAGCAGTTGTCCTGTGCATCGTAAGATGCTCAGCAGCATCTCTAGCTTCTCCCTATGAGATCCCATGGCATCCACCCCTCTCCCCAGGTGTGTCAAGCAGAAATGTCTCCAGTCGTTACCCAGTTTTCCCTAAGAGTCAGAATCACCCCAGCTTGACCCCAGTGGATTAAAGCTTCCTGATGGATGGTGGGCCTCTCCAATGAGAGATACAAGTTCCTTTCTCGTGGTCTGGCTTGATCCAGGAATTACATTTATACTCCCTACAGCAGAGGGTGTCCCTGGTGGCTCAGTGGTAAAGAAACTGCCTGCCAGGAGACTCAGGTTTGACTCCTGGGTCAGGAAAATCCTCTAGAGAAGGAAATGGCAACCCACTCCAGTGTTCTTGCCTGGGGAATACCCAGGACAGAGGAGTCTGGTGGGCTATAGTCCTTGGGGCTGCAGAGTTGGACTCACCTTAGCGACTAAGCACGCACACACAACAGAGGTGTATAATATTTGAGGGGTCGTGAATCCATTTGAGAATCTGATGAAATCTATTAATTCTCTGAGAAGGGATGCACAGATGCTCAAGCCCACTTCCTAAATATTCAGGAAGATTACTGAACATCTGAAATCTACTAATGTCCTACTCAGGAGTTTATGGACTTCAGTCTAAAAAAACCTCATTTAAAAAGTTGGATAACCAATGTATCTTTCAGGTATTTTTTTTCGTTAATATAGTATTTATGCATGGAGGGGAGTTCTCTGGTGGCTCAGTCGGTTAAGAAATCGCCTGCAATGTGGGAGACCCGGGTTCGATCCCTGGGTCGGGAATATCCCCTGGAGGAAGGCATGGCAACCCACTCCAGGATTCTTGCCTGGAGAATCCCAAGAACTGAGAAGCCTGGCAGGCTATGGGCCATAGGGTCACAAAGAGTAGGACAGGACTGAAGTGACTGAGCATTCACTATGCATTAGACTCCTCCACATTCCATGAAGAAAGAAATATAAAGCTACACACAGCAAGTTAAGTTTTAAGTGAGGAGATCAGAGGGAAAGAAAAATAAAGCAATGTCTAAAAACTTTGGTGCCTGTTTTTTAATAAAGTGACTTATATTAAGTCAACACTGGGTATATAACTGACTCTGTTGCTGCTGCTGCCGCTAAGTCGCTTCCATCGTGCCCGACTCTGTGCGACCCCACAGACGGCAGCCCACCAGGCTCCCCCGTCCCTGGGATTCTGCAGGCAAGAACAATGGAGTGGGTTGCCATTTCCTTCTCCAATGCATGAAAGTGAAAAGTGAAAGTGAAGTCGCTCAGTCGTGTCCAACTCTTCGCGACCCCATGGACTGCAGCCTACCAGGCTCCTCCGCCCATGGGATTTTCCAGGCAAGAGTACTGGAGTGGGGTGCCATTGCCTTCTCCGTAACTGACTCTGATTGGGTGTAAAGGGAAAAACGTAACCAGCTCATATGTTCCATTGTCGTAAGGGAATGCCCCAAGATAGGGTCAATATTTTCCCTCTATTTTTTTTCTCTCTCCCTTTCTCTTTTTTCTTCAATAATTTCCTCAGAATACAAATAGGCTCACTAAAGACCCTGTGATTGAGCCCATAGAGAATTTGTTGAAATGGTTTTGCTACTGACTCTCTAATCAATAGAAACTGATAAGGCCAGTCAAGAAATTCAGGCAAGACTTCTCTGGTGGTCCAGTGGCTAAGACTCTGAGCTCCCAATGCAGGGGAACCACTTTCGATCCCTGGTGAGGGAACTAGATCCTGCTAAGAGTTCAAAGGCCAAAACTAAAAGCCCCACATGCCACAGCGAAGATCAAAGAACTTGCGTGCTGTAACTAAGACGCAGTGCAGCCAAATAAATAAATAAAAATAAAAATGAAATATTAAAAAGCAGAGACATTACTTTGCTGACAAAAGTCCGTCTAGTCTAAGCTGTGGTTTTTCCAGTAGTCGAGTATGGATGTGAGAGTTAGACTACAAGGAAAGCTGAGAACCAAAGAATCGATGGTTTTGAGCTGTGGTGTTGGAGAAGACTCCCGAGAGTACCTTGGACTGTAAGGAGATCCAACCAGTCCATCCTAAAGGAAATCAGTCCTGAATATTCATTGAAAGGACTGATGCTGAAGCTGAAACTCCAACCCAATCCAGGATTCTTGCCTGGAGAATCCCAAGAACTGAGGAGTCTGGCAGGCTATGGTCCATAGGGTCAAAGTTAAGAAATTCTTGACTGGTAAAATATCCACCTGGTAAAGAATTTCTTGACTGGCTCAGTTGGTAAAGGATCTGTCTGAATATTGGGCTTCCCTTGTGGCTCAGCTGGTAAAGAATCTGCCTGCAATGCGGGAAACCTGGGTTCAATCCCTGGGTTGGGAAGATCCCATGAAGAAAGGAAAGACTACCCACTCCAGTATTCTGGCCTGGAGAATTCCATGGATTGTATAGTCCATGGGTTCACAAAGAGTCAGATACCAGTGAGTGACTTTCACTTTCCAGGAAGATTCCACATGTGGAGGGCCAACTGAGCCCTCAGGCCCTAGAGTCCATGCTGTGCAAGCCACTACAGTGAGAAGCGTGCTCATACCACAGCTAGAGAGTGGCCCCCACTTGCTGCAACTGGAGAAAGACTGCACACAGGTAGAGAAAGCCCACACACAGCAGCAAAGACCCACTGCAGTCAAAAGTATGAATAAATGAAAATTAAAATATCTGTTTTAAAACAAACAAAAATTAAAAAAAGAAATCTAGGCAAGACTTTACTGGGACTTGTGCTACAGGTTGAGGGACAGGTTTCCTTGTTCAATCCTTGATGGGGGAGAGAGCTGGTCCCTTATATGGGGTGACGGTAGGGAGTGGGTCCAGAGGTTGGGCCAGAGGGGTGGCTTGGGTGGTCTGCCCACCCTGTTGATGGTGTTGAATGCAGGGGGTGTGCATAGGATCCTGCTTGTGCTCCCAAATCCTCATGAATGGCAGTTAGATTTTTTGGTCTTTTTGTATTTTGTTCATAATTTGCCCCAGTTGAGCATGGGTGCAATTATTTCTAGTCCCTTATAGTTTGGGCTTCCTTGGTGGCTCAGTGGTAAAGAATCCACCTGCAATGCAGGAGACTCCCTGCGTTTGATCCCTGGGTCAAGAAGATCCCCTGGAGAAGGAAATGGCAACCCTCTCCAGTATTCTTGCCTGGGAAATCCCATGGACAGAGGAACCTGGCAGCCTCTGTCCCTGGGGTCACGGAAGAGTTGGTCATGACTTAGTGACTAAACCACCACCACCACCAGTTTTGTTGTATTCCATTGCTGGAGGACACCTTTGTCCAGGTGCAAGCACTGCAGCAAAGGGTCCCAGGTTCCAAGTTTCAGGTCCCGTCCTGTCTCAATTTCAGCCTAATCAAAAAAAATTTTTTTAATACAGGAATTTCTAAATGCCAGTTAGTAAATGCCAGCACGGATTTGAAAAGCTTTTTTGCCTGTTGCCTGCTACATAGCAGGATCTGTCTAAAGATCATTCTTATTATTTTATTATTATAATTGTCACAGCCGTTCAGTAAGGTGGGTGTTACCCTAAGACACCTTGTCATTGTTTAGTTGCTCAGTCGTGTCTGACTCTTTTCGACTCCATGGACTGTAGCCCACCAGGCTCCTCTGTCCATGGAATTCTCCAGGCAAGAATACTATAGTGGGTTGCCATTTCCTTCTCCAGGGGATCTTCCTAACTCAGGGATTGAATTTGCATCTCCTGCATTGGCAGGAGCCTTCTTTACTGCTGAGGCATCAGGGAAGCCTCTTACAGGTAGGAAAACTGAGGCTCAAGGAGAAGTTGTGCTGGGGGTTGGTGTTCACAAAGCTGGCAAGTGTCAGGGTGCTGTTTGTAACATAGTAATATTCTCAGGCCACCTGATGTGAAGAACTGACTCGTTTGGAAAGAATCTGATGCTGGAAAAGATTGAAGGCAGGAGGAGAAGGGGATGGCAGAGGATGAGATTGTTGGATGGCATCACCAACTCAAGGGACATGAGTTTAAACAAGCTCTGAAAGTTGGTGATGGACTGGGAAGCCTGGCGTGCTGCAGTCCATGGGGTAGCAAAGAGTTGGACACACCAATCAACTGAACTGAATTGAACTGAATATTCTCAGGAAAGTATGTGCCAGATCAGTCTGGGACATCCCAGGAAACAAGACGACTCCAAACTGATAATACGTGAATATATGAAGAACAGATACAGTGTCCATCTCTCAGAGTTAGCTCGACTCATTTCCCTGCCACCAGAGGAAAGGTGTTTCTCAGACAGGTAGTCATAGACCTCACAAAGTTCTGACATGACACCCAAGGGGGAGGAAACAACAGGTATGAGAGCCTGGAATAAAAGAACTTATTCTAGGACAAAGCATCTTGAGAGGGCTTGGCCCCTCTTGACGTGGGGCTGACTCACCACTTTTCTCTTCAGATGAGTGACCAGGGTCACACACACATACCTGGGGAGGGGGAGGGTAATGGGCTCAGCAGACACTGAGAAGCCTGATGTGAAGTAGAAAGCTTTGAAAAAGTTAAACATTGGAAGTACACTTCCAAGAAGACCATGCTCCCCCTCCCACACCACCCCAGGTCCTTGAGAAAGTCATAGGGATGGGCCAGCTAATGTTCCCTGATGGATAAGATCTGAAGTGAGCATCCTTGCCAGTACTTGTGATCTCTGAGATCAGCCATTCTCAAGTGTCAAAGAGGAGGACTTTCCTGGTGGTCCAATGGTTAAGACTCCGTGCTTCCATTGCAGGGGGTGCAGGTTCAATTTGTGGTCAGGGAACTAAGGTCCTGAATGCTGTGAAGCCATAAATAAATAAAAATGAAAGTAAATTTTTAAAAAAATAACAAAGTGTGAAGGGATATCTCACTGTGTTTTTTTTTTTAATTTAAATGTGACTGTTCCGGGTCTTAGTTGCAGCATATGGGATCTAGTTCCCCGACCAGGGATGGATCCCAGGCTCCCTGCATTGAGAGCACAGAGTCCTAGCCACTAGACCACCAGGGAAATCCCTCACTTTGGCTTTGATTTGCATTTTCCCAATGATTAACGATGTCCAGCACCTGTCAGTCATTCATTTGTCTTCTTTGGGAAATGTCTATTCAGTTCCTCTGTTTTTTTTTTTTTTTGGCTAGAGTAGAGACATTTTGGTTAAATGTTTTCAACACACACCCACAAAGAAATGGTAATTATACGATGTGACCGAGGTGTTAGCTGAACTCTGAGGGTGATCATTTTGCAATGTATTAGTGTATCAAATCACTACATTGTACATCTTAAATGTACGTAGTGTTATATGTCCACCGTAACTCAAGAAACTAGAGGGAAAAAGGAAAGAAAAAGAAAAGAAAAATCTCAGGTGTGCAACTGAGAAGTGGGAAACTCCAGGGGGTGGAGGGGCTGGTATTTTTCTCTAGAGCAAACTGAGACACACGATGCTCTGAGGAGTGAATAGCCTAGCATTGACCAAGTCTTTCTCCAGGGGCAGCTTGCAAGCCCCAGGCTGGGGTTACAGGTGACAGTGAAACCCCTCGAGTTATCCCTCAGAATGGTCCCTTCTGTGGAAGAAAATCTGCCTTTTTCTTCCTAGTAGCTGTGGGCAGGTGGGCCTTGGAGACAGGCAAATTTGGGCTTTAAAATCAGTCAAATCTGAGCTGAAACCCTGGTCTCTCTCCTCACCGAAATTCTGCAGTTTTTACCAGGTCACCTAAAATCTAAGACTCAGTTTCCTTATCTCTACTTTTTAAATTTTATTTTCACTCCTTCTCTTCATTGAAGGAAATGGCCTGCCCTAGATACTGACACACACTTTGGTTTAGTCCTCACTTTCTATCTTCTACTCTTCTTCTTTCCTTATCTTTAAAAAGAGGGGGACTTCCACAGCAATCCAGGGGTTAAGACTCTGTACTTCCAATGTAGGGGGCACAAGTTCCACCCCTGGTCAGCGAACTAAGATCCCACATGCTGTGGGTCATGGCCAAAACTAACTAACTAAATAAATAAAATTACCTATTCCCAAGCTCTCTTAAAAATATTAAAAGAACTAAAAACAGATAAAATGAGGATAGTAAAAAGTGGAAACATTAAATTGCCATTCTTGTGGTTGAAAACCAATATCGACATTTTCCTGTGATTTGAGGTGTCCATGGGGATTGACCGAAATCATTCACAAGGTGTCTAGTCACTGCTCAATACAGCAAAATATTAGAATATTTTGTTAATTATTTTTCAATGTTTTATTTATTGTATTTAAATGTAATTAAAATATACATAGTGAATTTGCTATCTTAACCTTTTTTAAGTGCACAGTTTATTGGTATTAAGCATATCCATATTATTGCACAACCATACCCACCATCCATCTCCAGAACTCTCTTCATTTTGCAAAACTGAAGCTGTCCCCATTAAATACTAACTCCCCATGCCCCCTGAAACCCTCATGTTACTTAAAAAAAAAAATCTTCTCCCCATCTCCAGTTTCTGGTAAGCACCCGTCTATTCTCTGTTGCTATGGGTTCAGCTTTTGTTTTGTGTTTTAAAGATCACACAACTCAGGGAATTTCCTGGTGGCCCGTGGTCAGGACTTCACATGTTTTTTTTTTTTAGTTCTGGTCAGGGAACTAAGATCCCGAAAGGTGCAAATCGAGTGGCACAGCCAAAAAAAAATAAGAAAAATCCACAGCTCAATGGTAAGAAAACCAAACATTTCAATTGAAAAAATGGGCAGAGGAACTGAATAGACATTTTTACAAATGGCCAACAAGTATATGTAAAGGTGCTCAGGATCACTAATCACCAGGGAAGTGCCAATGAAAACCAAAGATGAGTTATGACCTCAAGCCTGGTAGATGTCTATTCTCAAACAGGCAAGCGATAACACGTGTTAATGAAACTGTGGAGAGAAGGGAACCCTCTTGCACTGTTGGTGGGAAGGTCAATTGAATGCAGCCACTATGGAAAACAGTACGGCAATTCCTCAAAAAATTAAGAAATATAACTACCATGAGATCCAACAATCCCATATTTTGGATACATAGACAAAGGAAATAAAATCAGTATTTGCTCAATTATTCTAGCTCATAATAGATTGAATTTGCCTTTATTCAGGAGGAACCGGATGATCAGCAATCAGAGTAATTAAAGACTCACTGTCATTTATTTGGGAGGAGCAGGGAAAAGGTCAAAGCTGCTAATTAGATTTTTTGCTAATTAATATTTTAATTGAAGTAGCTGTTTTACAATATTGTGTTAATTTCTACTGTACAGCAGAGAGATTCAGCTGTACATATATATAGATTTTTAATATTCTTTTCCATTGTGGTTTATCATAGATATTGAATATAGTTTCCTGTGCTATACAGTAAGACCTTGTTTTTTATTCTATGTACAATAATTTGCATCTGCTAACTTCAAATTCTTGCTCCGTCCTCCCCTTACCTTCCCTCCCCATTGGCAACCATGGCTGTTTAATTTTTAGTTGGAAAGAACTAAGATTTACCTTACATCTCTGATGAAACATTTGAAAAGTTGTGTCATGTAAATGGAAAATGTAAATGGAAGTGTCAATGTAAACAGAAAAAACCAAAATGATTTCTCTAATAGGATCACAAGTATGTCAAGGTTTTTGTAAAAAAAATTGTAAAGATAAGACACTCTCAAATACCCAAAAGATATAAATACCTACAAAAGAATAATATCAATAGGGAAAAACAGTCAATTGCATTTTTACAATGTGGTTATGATTTTTTCCTTTCTTTTAGCTTTTAGATTTTCAGTTCCATAAACTCCTTGAAGGTGAGGATACCCTAAGTAGAGATCAGAGTCTGGTGCTGTTTGCTAAATGAATGAATGAATCAGTTCTCTCAGTATTCAGTACCTGTTTGCTGAGTGAATAATTGAAAATACTTTTAGTGTTGTATAGTTGAACATAGACATATATTCTATAGGTGAATAAAATAGTCCGGATGAGCCTTTGTGATTGACCCAGAGAAATTTTCTTCCTTTTCTGAATTATATTGGCCATTTGCATGGAGTGAAAAAGCTCCTTATCTGAGAATCCTGGGTCTCCTAACCTGTGTGACTTTAGAGAAGTGAAGATATTATAAAATAATAAGAAAGTGATGTGTTTTGAGTATCGATTACTTTTACTGTAACAACTATAGTCATTTTTAATAATGGCTGTTTATTGATTTGCTTCCAAGGTTATGGAGAATTTCACAACAGTCCCTTGCTAGCTGGTACCAACACTGCAAGAATTTTAATCTCATCTTTTCTGAGCAAGGTAGAAGATAGATGGGCCGCTGGACTTAGCAGCTGGGGTTTATCAAGTGGAGTAAATTGGAGCTTCCTTTTCCCTAGACACTCCAAGGACAAAATTAATGGCATGAGCTGAGTTCTGCTAGGGTAAAGAAATAAGAAGACCACTTCTATCAATGTGAAGGTCAAAGAAAATTCCCCGACTGCAAATGGCAGGAAGGCTTCTTGGGGATCCAAAAGGGAGGGGTTGTCATCCCATAATCAATTTGGTTCAGTTCAGTTCAGTCGCTCAGTTATGTCCGACTCTTTACGACCCCATGAGTCACAGCACGCCAGGCCTCCCTGTCCATCACCAACTCCTGGAGTTCACTCAAACCCATGTCCATCGAGTCGATGATGCCATCCAGCCATCTCATTCTCTGTCATCCCCTTCTCCTCCTGCCCCCAATCCCTCCCAGCATCAGAGTCTTTTCCAGTGAGTCAACTCTTCGCATGAGGTGGCCAAAGTATTGGAGTTTCAACTTTAGCATCAGTCCTTCCAATGAACACCCAGGACTGATCTCCTTTAGAATAGACTGGTTGGATCTCCTTGCAGTCCAAGGGACTCTCAAGAGTCTTCTCCAACACCACAGATCAAAAGCATCAATTCTTCGGCGATCAGCCTTCTTCACAGTCCAACTCTCACATCCATACATGACCACTGGAAAAACCATAGCCTTGACTAGACGGACCTTTGTTGGCAAAGTAATGTCTCTGCTTTTTAATATGCTATCTAGGTTGGTCATAACTTTCCTTCCAAGGAGTAAGCGTCTTTTAATTTCGTGGCTGCAATCAGCATCTGCAGTGATTTTGGAGCCCCCCAAAATAAAGTCTGACATTGTTTCCGCTGTTTACCCCTTTATCTCCCATGAAGTGATGGGACGAGATGCCATGATCTTAGTTTTCTGAATGCTGAGCTTCAAGCCAACTTTTTCACTCTCCTCCTTCACTTTCATCACGAGGCTCTTTAGTTCCTTTTCACTTTCTGCCATAAAGGTGGTGTCATCTGCATATCTGAGGTAGAATTTTCCACAGCTTATTGTGATCCACACAGTCAAAGGCTTTGGCATAGTCAATAAAGCATAAATAGATGTTTTTCTGGAACTCTCTTGCTTTTTCCATGATCCAGCAGATGTTGGCAATTTGATCTCTGGTTCCTCTGCCTTTTCTAATACCAGCTTGAACATCTGGAAGTTCACAGTTCACGTGTTGCTGAAGCCTGGCTTGGAGAATTTTGAGCATTGCTTTACTAGTGTGTGAGATGATTGCAATTGTGCGGTAGTTTGAGCCTTCTTTGGCATTGCCTTTCTTTGGGTTTGGAATGGAGACTGACCTTTTCCAGTCCTGTGGCCACTGCTGAGTTTTCCAAATTTGCTGGCATATTGAGTGCAGCACTTTCACAGCATCATCTTTCAGGATTTGAAATAGCTCAACTGGAATTCCATCACCTCCACTAGCTTTGTTCGTAGTGATGCTTTCTAAGGCCCACTTGACTTCACATTCCAAGATGTCTGGCTCTAGGTGAGTGATCACACAATTGTGATTATCATGGTCATGAAGATCTTTTTGTACAGTTCTTCTGTGTATTCTTGCCACCTCTTCTTAATATCTTCTGCTTCTTTTAGGTCCACACCATTTTTGTCCTTTGTTGAGCCCATCTTTGCATGAAATGTTCCCTTGGTATCTCTAATTTTCTTGAAGAGATCTCTTGTCTTTCCTATTCTGTTGTTTTCCTCTATTTCTTTGCATTGATCACTGAGGAAGGCTTTCTTATCTCTCCTTGCTATTCTTTGGAACTCTGCATTCAGATGCTTATATCTTTCCTTTTCTCCTTTGCTTTTCGATTCTCTTCTTTTCACAGCTATTTGCAAGGCCTCCTCAGGTGGTGTTAAACTTCCTGTTAGCCTCTGCACTGGAATTCATCATGGCAAAAAGATGTGCACATAAATTGGGGGGAGCCCTAGGACAGATCAGGTATAGAAAAGCACGATAATTTGCCAGAGGAAAACAAAGACCTAGTAGAATTCCCCATATAAATAATTTAACTGCCTCTTTACTGTGCTCTTCCTCATAGGGGAGGACACCACGCCCTTGCCTTGCTTCTGTCTTAAATAAATCAACTCCTTCTCTGTGTGTTGCTCTGGGATAATAATAATAACCAACTTTGCACCTGTTTTAACAGTTTTTGCCTCCTGGAAACATTCCTGCTTTCAAACCAGACAAGAGCCTAGGCAACTTTGCTTCTAGCCTCTAGCCCCCTGGTGGATTAGCTGCTAAGATTCCCGGTTTTCATCCATCAGGGAACTAAGGTCTCTGTTCAAGACTGCTCACTGCTGTGTCTCTGAGATCAAGATCGTGTCACATCAAACAGTCACGCAGGGTTCATGAGATGCCTTCAATTACCACTCATTCACTCAGCATCCTCACATTCTAATGCCAGTCCCGCTACTGCTGTTTAGTTGCTGAGTCATGTCTGACTCTTTTGTGACCCCTTGGACTGTAGCCCACTCAGCTCCTTTGTCCATGGGATTTTCCAGGCAAGAACCTTCTGGAGTAGGTTGCCATTTCCCCCTCAAGCGGATCTTCCCAACCCAGAGGTTGGACCGGGGTCTCCTGCATTGGCAGGTGGATTCTTTACCACTGCGTCACCAGCATGGATATATGTGTATGGATAACTGATTCACTTTGCTGCATAGCAGCAACTAACACAACATTGCAAATGAACTGTACTCAGGTGGCGCTAGTGGTAAAGTACTGGCTGCCGATGCAGAAGATATAAAAGATGTGGGTTCGATCCCTGGGTGGGGAAGATCCCCTGGAGGAGGGCATGGCAATCCACTCTAGTATTCTCACTGGGAGAATTCCATGGACAGAGAAGCCTGGCTGACTATAGACCACATGGTCGCAAAGAGTTGGACACAACTGAAGTGACTTAGCACACACACACCAATAAAAATTAAAAAGAAAAGAGGAAAGAACAGTTGGTTCCAAAGCCAGTACACTTAAGACACTCTCATGGCCCCCAAATTCCTCATACATCAGTAGAGGGAAGTCTATGGGAAAGGGGATATCTGAGGCTCAGAGACCCCTAACCCCACCCACCCTAGGAGGGAGGCCTTGCACTAAGATTGTCTGAATTGGAGAAAGCCAAGAGTTGAACAACACGTTTGAACTTGTCTTTTCTCCCCGACAGATTGATGGCCAGGGCGGATCTTCTTCTTCTTTTTGTGAAGTCCTGTCACATAGCAAGAGGGAAATATTTGCGAACAAGTGGAAGAAAAAGTGAAGTGTGGAACAAAGCACAATTGTGTTTCTGGATGATTGTAAATGAAAGTCTCTCTCTCTCTCTCTGAGTGCATTTGGCCCCAGAGACAGAGCTGAGGCCACCACCCAGCTTCTAGTGCGTGAATAATAGACCCATCACCCACCACTACAGGGACACCTGTATCAGCAGAAGTGTCCTCAGCTGGTCAGGGTGAAGAGACCTTCCCTGGGACTTCAGGGCTCAGCCTGTCAGGAAAATGAGAGAAGAGGAATGTCAGCTCTTTACCTGGGGAGTCTCCCTATTTAAAGTCGCCCTCACCTTTCACTGAAGCCAAACTGACCTGCGGTCAGAGATATTCACACCCAGATTCACTCACCCCAAATCTGCACTACTTGCCCAGATATAGCTGCTCACAGGTCCTCACCCCCCCAGTGGCATGCTCCCTCAGGGACACGTAGACACAGAAACATCCTTCCATGAGCTTTTCACTACGGGGATGGGTTTTCATCCCCTTGCTGCTGCTGCTGCTGCTGCTGCTAAATCGCTTCAATCGTGTCCGACTCTGTGCGACCCCATAGATGGCAGTCCACCAGGCTCCCCCATCCCTGGGATTCTCTAGGCAAGAAACTGGAGTGGGTTGCCATTTCCTTCTCCAATGCATGAAAGTGAAAAGTGAAAGTGAAGTCACTCAGTTGTGTCCGACTCTTAGCGACCCCATGGACTGCAGCCTACCAGGCTCCTCCACCCATGGGATTTTCCAGGCAAGAGTACTGGAGTGGGGTGCCACTGCCTTCTCCATTCATCCCCTTAGAAACATACTAAATTGTTATTTGTTTCTACTACTGTCTCTTTTCAAAGAAGCACATAACCAGAAAGGCTTCCCAGGTGGCTCAGTGGTAAAGAATCCATCTGCCAAGGCAGGAGATATGGGTTTGATCCCTGGGTCAGGGAGATCTCTGGAGAAGGGGATGGCAACCTACTCCAGTATTCTTGCCTGGGAAATCCCATGGACAGAGGAGCCATGACTGTAGTCCATGGGGTTGCAAAAGAGTCAGACATGACTTAGCGAATAAACAACACAACCAGAAATGGACCAGCAGGGCTCCTCTGCAATTTTTAAATCTACCCTGCCAGACCACAAGATGTCTGCACCCCATGTTAATCGTGCATTATTTACAATAGCTAAAATGTGGAAGAAAAGTGTCCATTGATGGATCAAGAAAAAGTATATGTACACAGTGGAAAATTATGTGTGTTAGTTGTTCAGTAGTGTCCAACTCTTTGCAACCCCATAGACTGTAGCCTACCAGGTTTCTCTGTCCATGGAATTCTCCAGGCAAGAATACTGGAGTGGGTAGCCATTCCCTTCTCCAGGGGATCTTTCTGACCCAGGGATCAAACCTGGGTCTCCCACATTGCAGGCAGACTTTACTGTCTCAGCCACCAGGGAAGAAATGGAATATTATTCAGCCATAAGAAGAATAAAATCTTGCCATTTGTAACAAAATGGATGGATTTTGAGGGCATTAGGCTAAGTGCAATAAGTCGGACAAAGACAAATATCATATGATCTCACTTATACGTGGAACCTAAAAACACAAAACAATAACTCAGAGATATAGAAAACAAACTGATAATTGCCGGAGGCAGCGGGTAGGAGATGGGCAAAATGGGTGAAAGGGATCAAAAGGTACAATCTTCCAGTTATAAAAAGTCCTGTGAATGTAATGTACAGCGCAGAGACTGTAGTTAATAACACTAGATTGTATTTTGAAAGTTGCTAAGAGACTAGATCCTAGATCTTCTCATCACAAGAAAAAAATTGTAATTATGTGTAGTTATGGGTGTTAACTGGGCTTCCCTGGTGGCTCAGACCATAAAGAATCTGCCTGCAATGCAGGATATTTGGGCTGGGAAGATTCTCTGGAGGAGGACATGGCAACCCACTCCAGTATTCTTGCCTGGAGACTCCCATGGACAGAGGAGACTGGTGGGCTACAGTTCACAGGGTGGCAAAGAGTCGGACATGAGTGAGTGACTGAGCACAGCACATGAGTGTTAACTCTGTATTAACTTTTCATGGTGATCCTTTGCAATATATACAAATATTGAACCATTATGTTGTACACCTGAAACAAATATAATGTTATATGTCAACTAAGTTGCAATTAAAACATTTTTTTTAGAATAAGCAAGTTCTTACTTTCAAATATATTCACAGACATTCAGTCCCCTCAGCCAAAACACACTTTTCTAACAGATTCTCCACACAGGCACCTAGAGCTCCCTGAATGTACACCCACAAATATGCAACACCAGGAACTGATCCCCAGATGTTGAAAGACATTCGGCCAAACAGTAGAATCACTCACCAACTCATCAGCACACTCTAACCACAAAGAAAACAGAGGGGTGTATATTGACACATACCACGTCATGGACATACCCACACACACCCTTAACTACCCACAGATATATCTAGAGGTTAGGGAGGAGACAAATATACATGAGACCAGGGCATTGACAGACAAAGCAGGGAATGTTCTGATACCTCTCAAGCACTAACAGTGACACTTCGTTCATTTATTCATTCAACAAACATATATTGAGTGCTTACTGTGTGAGAGGCACTGTTTTAAGCGTTTAGGAAAGGTCAATGAACAAAACAAGATTTTACACTGTTTTAAACATTTAGGAGAGTCGGACACAACTGAGCGACTGAACTGAAACATTTAGGAAAGATCAATGAGCAAAGCAAAGATTCCTGTTTGGGAAGGTGTCAAAATTAAAAAGTCCCGGGATATCTTGTGTCAGAAAGTAAGAAAGGGTTCCAGGATTAATGGGGATAGGGACTTCCCCAGCTGCCCAGTGGTCAAGACTCCATGCTTCCAATGTAAGGGGCACGGGTTCAATCTCTTGTCAGGGAACTAAGATGTCCCATGTCATGTGGCTCAACCAAGAAAAAAAAAAAAAAGTAATGGGGGCATATTGATAAGACAAAGCAGGCAGCCTAGAAGAGCTCCCATTGGCCAAAGCTGAGATCATTTGAGCATTAGCAGAAGTAATGATAGTAGCCAATGATACTCCGTTGAATGCAATAAGATCAAGAGTTTATGCCAACATAAATCAACAATGAATAATATCTAAATGAGGGAAAAGAGAAAGTTTCCTCGCAGTAGAATGGCAACCAGCAAATGCAGAAGAAATGTAGAGCTAGAAAACCAACATTTTGCAACCATCATAGGAATAACTGATTCAGCAAGAATCAACAGTGGATTCTGTGACAGTTAAGTGCATGGGTCAATTTGACTTAGCCAGGAATGCCCACACATTTGGCCAACATTATTTGGATATTTGGGTAGTATATTGGGTATGTCTGGATATTTCTGTGAGGGTGTTTTTTTTTTTTTTTTTTTTTTATGATATTAAGACTTGAAATGGGCTCTCCAGATGGCTCAGTGGTAAAGAATCCACCTGCTGGTGCAGGAGACACAGTTCAATCCTTGGGTCAGGAAGATCCCCTGGAGGAGGAAATGGCAACTCACTCCAATATTCTTGCCTGGGAAATCCCATGGATAGAGGAGCCTGGCTGGCTATAGTCACATCTCTTGCATTGCAGGTGGATTCTTTACCACTGAACCACCTGCTGCTTCTGCTGCTAAGTCACTCCAGTCGTGTCCAACTCTGTGCAACCCCATAGACGGCACCTAGGAAGCCCTAAAATTCATATATTGAAGCTCTAACACTCAGTGTGATGGTATTTGGAGATGAGACCATTGGGATCCAATTAGGATTAGATTAGATCACGAGAGTGGGGTCCTCATCATGGGATTAAGGGCCTTAAAGGAAGAGATTTTCTCTTCTCTATGAAGGCACAGAGGAAAGGCCTTATGACAACTCAGTGAGAGGCCAGCCAAGAAGACAGTCACCTACAACCCAAGGAGAAAGCTCTCTCACCAGGCACCAAACTGCCAGCACCTTGATTTTGGACTTCCAACCTCCAATAGTACTGTTAATCGCTCAGTCGTGTCCGACTCTTTGTGACCCCATGGGCTGTAACCCACCAGGGTCCTCTGTCCATGGAATTCTCCAGGTGAGAATACTGGAGTGGGTTGCCGTGGCCTTCTCCAGGGGATCTTCCAGACCAAGGGATCAAACCCAGGTCTCCCACATTACCGGCAGATTCTTTGCTGTCTGAGCCATATGGGAAGTCCAACCTCCTGAGCTATGAGAAAATACATTATAATTGTTTAAGCCACCCAGTCCATTTTGTTCTGGCAGTCCAAGAAAAGGAAGTCATTCAGGTTCTCTGTTGCCACTGAAAATTGCCTCTTCTCTCAATCCCAAAGTCAAAATTTTCTCCTGAGCACATGAAGCCATGCTTCTTTCAAGGAGAGGTGAAATCCCAGATCTCAGCATAAAGCCTGGCAGATAGAAGGCCTTTTGGCGTTCTGAGACTCATTTCCAGAGTAGTGGGGATATGGGGTAGTGTCCCCCCACTCCAAGAAGAGATTCTCAGGGACCAGATTTCAACTTGGTTCAGCTCAGTTCTGACACTGTCTCTGCAGGTTACCCGGGTTAAGAGTTCAGTCCTACAAGACTGCCCCACACTCACCCCACAAACACAGCTGCTATCTGTGCTTCCGACCAACAGGCTATAAATCAGAGGTTTCCACCACTTTCTTTTGGGATTTGATTAATTTGGAAGAAATGGCTCAGATATCAAAGAAACTATACTTATCAGATTACTGTTGCTGTTTAGTCATTAAGTCATGTCTGACTCATTTTTGACCCCGTGGATTGTAGCTTGCCAGGCTCTTCTGTCCATGGGATTTCCCAGGCAAGAATATTGGAATGGGTTGCCATTTCCTTCTCCAGGGGATCTTCCTAACCCAGGGATTGAACCCCCATCTCCTGTGTTGGTAGGCAGATTCTTTACCATTGAGCCACCTGGGAAGCCCAACCAGATTACGAGTTTATTATAAAATGATAAAACTCAGGGACAACCAGATGGAAGAGACAAAGGGTAAGGCATTGGGAAAGGATTGAGCCTCCATGCCCTCTCCAAACTTCCCATTCTTGCCAAATTTGCATTGACCTGGAAGCTCTCCAAACCCTGTCCTTTTGGGTTTTTACATAGACTTCATTATATAGGCATGGTTGATTAAATCATTGACCATTGGAGATTGATTCAACCTCCAGCCTCTTTCCCTTCCCCTTCTAATGACAGGATTGGTTGGGTCTCCTAAAAACCAGCCCCCATCCTTAGATGAGGTCCAAAATTCACCTCATTAATGGACATGAGTTTGAGTGAACTCCGGGAGTTGGTGATGGACAGGGAGGCCTCGTGTGCTGTGATTCATGGGGTTGCAAAGAGTCGGACACGGCTGAGCGACTGAACTGAACTGAACGTAACAAAAGACAACTTGATCATTCTTGATATTTAGAAAATTCCAAGGGTTTTAGGAACTCTGTGCCAGAAACTGGGTGAAGACCAAATATATACTTATTATAAATTGTATATCACAGAAGGCTAGTGGGGTGATTGGCTTGCTTGATCAAACTTTATTTTTACTTTTCTAAAAAAAATTTTGGCCACCCCAACTGACTTTTGGGGATCTTAGTTTCCTGACTAGGAATTGAATCTGTGCCCTTGTCTTTAAAGCACAGAGTTCTAACCACTGGGTCACTAGGGAATTCCCAAGCTAGACCAAACTTTAGTCAGATTATAGAAACTTCTCCTAGCTGCATCTGTGCACTTCCTGTTAAAGTTAAACTTTAGCAAGAACACTCCTCTACCCTGATCACTCTCAATAACTCATATTTTTGTTGTTGCTAAGTCACTTCAGTCGTGTCCGACTCTGTGTGAACCCAGAGACGTAAGCCCACCAGGCTCCCCCGTCCCTGGGATTCTCCAGGCAAGAACACTGGAGTGGGTTGCCATTTCCTTCTCCAATGTGTGAAAGTGAAAAGTGAAAGTGAAGTCGCTCAGTCGTGTCCGACCCTTAGCCACCCCATGGACTACAGCCTACCAGGCTCCTCCATCCGTGGGATTTTCTAGGCAATAGTACTGGAGTGGCTTGCCATTGCCTTCTCCGAACTCATATTTAATATAGTAATAAATAATATCAACTATCTAGTTGGGCTTCTCAGGTGGTGCAGCAGTAAAGAACCTGCCTGCCAATGCAAGAAATTCAAGAGACAGTGCAGTGGGAGATAGATGGGCTCCAGGTTGGACATTTACAATCAGCCAGCCTCCTCTTTGCATTTCCTGAGGCAAGAGATAGGTGGGCTCCAGTTGAGGAATTTACAACCAGCCCCGTTTGGTCTCAGAAGTGGAAGTAACCGTGGAAACAGGATAAACAGCCAGTCTTTGTCTCTTCTAAACATCTCCAGTCAAATCCTAAAGGAAATCAGTCCTGAATATTCACTGGAAGGACTGCTGCTGAAGCTGAAGCTCTAATACTTTGCCCAACAGATGCGAAGAACCAACTCAGTAGAAAAGACCCTGATGCTGGGAAAGACTGAAGGCGGAGGAGAAGGGGATGACAGAGGACACGATGGTTGGATGGCATCACCGACTCAATGGACATGAGTTTGAGCACCCTCCAGGAAATGGTGAAGGACAGGGAAGCCTGGGGTGCTGCAGTCCATGGGGTTGCAAAGACTCAGACAGGACTGAGTGACTGAAAAACAGCAACAACAAACATCTCTAGGGAATAATCATGGCAAGGACAAAGAGAGGCGAAAACCCCGTCTGAGTAAAGGAGAAGGGAGATACTACACATGTGCACAAGGGTTCCTTGGAGTCAAAAGTCAGGGGATAATTCCAGCCCATAATGAGTCTTGCTCCTCCCAGAAGCCTTCACTTCAAGGTCCATCTTGGCCGAGGGGTACATGCGCACCCCAGGGGAGGGTCCCAGAGTAGGTCAGGTGTGGAAAAAGAAACCAGATAATTGGCATGAAGGAAGACGACCCAGAAGAACTGACCTATGTAAGTGACTTATCCGCCTCTTCACTGTGCTCCTCCTCACTAGGGTGGTGCCCACACCTTTCCTCTGTGGGTGTGCATCTCTGCCTTGCTCTGTCTCAAATAAAGAAACTGTTTCTCTCTGTGCTCTCCTACTTGTTGTTGTGCTATGTCTCTAATAATAAACTTTGTATCTGCGTTTACTGTTTTTGCCTCCGTGATAAATGTGTTTTTCAGTGGGGGGAAAATCCAGGGAAAATTAGCTTCTAGCCTCAAGCCCTTGTTTTTCTGGTGGTTAGGGTTCCTGGTTCTCATCCAGGCTACTCAGGTTCAATTCCTGGGCAGGAAATTAAGATCTCAATTCATGCCACTGCTCACTGCTGCCTCGCTGAGATAAACTGGGCTTGATCTCAGGGTTAGGAAGATCCCCTGGAGGAGGAAATGGCAACCTGCTCCAGTATTCTTGCCTTGGAAATCTCATGGACAGAGGAACCAGGTGGGCTACAGTTCATGGGGTCTCAAAGAGCTGGACATGACTGAGCGCCCCCCTACACACACATTATCTAGTTGGTTTCACCAAGATCCTCCTTATCTTTGATGCTTCTCAGTAATTTCTCATTCATTGATTCCCACCCTCCCAATCCTGCTCTTTAGCTGTAGATTCCCAGTTGCCCATGTTGTTTATGGAATTGATATCAAACAGGACCCTGTGGGCCCCCTGGGCACAAGGCCTTTCTGTCCCCCATTTCTCTGATTAGAGGAATAGCCTTCACTCAGCCTCCATGACTTTCCCTGAGTTCCAAGGGGCAGATTCAAGCTGTTGTTAATTAGGGAAGGGAGAGGATGCAAGGCAGTCAAGAGCAGCCTTGGAACAAGGTCCTATTTCCCCATCAGCATATACACACAATATCTTTGAGCTATTTGAAAATACTGAAACCTCCTCCAGGTGGGAGAAGTTCATGATTAACGATGGTCTGCTGCCCACAAGCATGTAGATCCCAGACCTGTCAAGGCTATGGTTTTTCCAGTGGTCATGTATGGATGTGAGAGTTGGACTGTGAAGAAAGCTGATCACCGAAGAATTGATGCTTTTGAATTGTGGTGGTGGAGAATACTCTTGAGTGTCCCTTGGACTGCAAGGAGATCCAACCAGTCCATTCTAAAGGAGATCAATCCTGGGTGTTCATTGGAAGGACTGATGCTAAAGCAGAAACTCTAATACTTTGGCCACCTCATGTGAAGAGTTGACTCACTGGAAAAGACTCTGATGCTGGGAGGGATTGGGGGCAGGAGGAGAAGGGGGCGACAGAGAATGAGATGGGTTGATGGCATCACCGACTCGATGGACATGAGTTTGAGTGAACTCCGGGAGTTGGTGATGGACAGGGAGGCCTGCCGGGCTGTGATTCATGGGGTCACAAAGAGTCAGACAACTGAGTGACGGAACTGAACTGAACTCTGAATATCTGTAACTAAGTTTCCTTCTCTGCCCCTAACTCTGTAGAAGTTAACTCTTTCCCTTTGACTTTATGCTAAATACATCCCCCTATCAGCTGTTTATAATTATGACACCCTTCTTGTAGTTACATATCAGAAGGAAGGCCACAGAGCCACGGGACTGCCAGATTCAATTACTGGGTAACTGATGCCAGTTTATGACTATCTTTGAAGCAATGCAAGAGGAAGAAATCAAAATCTTATCACCTTCGTTCCTCATTACCTACTTCTGACTGCAAGTCCTTGCCTTATATAAGCCCCTAGACCCTCACAGATGGGGTCACAGTTCTTGAGGCACGAGCCTACTGTGTTGCACTCTCCACGGGCTGAGAATAAAAGCCATCTTTCAATTTCCTCCAAGCTCTGTCTCCGTGTTTTTCATTCAGCTTCGGTGGGCAGAGGCCAAGATTTCTGCTGGCAACACTCCCATTTACCTCACCACCAACCCATCAGAAGAATGTTCAAGAACTGGTCATGCCCTCTTTGAACAATTATTATAAAACTTCTCTTCCTCAAGGGGAGGACACACGGTTTTGAGGGCATGAGGCCATTGTGGCCCCTTTGCTGGGGAAGCTTTTCTACTTCACCCTAAATTCTGTCTCCAAGATTTGATTTGGTACTGGTGTACAAAGAAGCTAAGCTTTTGGCATCAAAATTTAGCCCAATCTGTCTTCTCCAGTGGAGAATTCCATCACACTGATCCCTATACCTGAGATTTCCAAAGACTTGAATAAAGTCTTTCTTACCATGTTTCAATAATGTCATTAAGCATTTTTTTAAAACACTGGCAGAATAAATGAAGGGAGGAACAAATGAATGAATGAGTAACCTTTCAAAAACAGGTGTGCCTGCCATTACCCTTACCAAGGGATTCTAAGCAGACTGGAGAGGTATATTGATGAATGGAAAGGAGAAACTAAAGCCCATAGTCAGCAATGAAAGTAGGTCTGGGAAAATCTGTCTGAGGGTAGGAGGGGAAGATACTGTGCCACCTTCAAGGCAGGGCTGTTCTCTAGAAACATGAGCCACAAATGCAAGCCACAATGATAATTTAAAATCTGCTGTTAAAAGAAAAAAATATCCTAACAATTATTAAAATGGTGAAGACTGAGGCTTCCCTGGTGTTCTAGTGGTTAAGAGTCCATCTTGCAACACGGGGGATGAGGGTTTGATCCCTGGTCGGGGAACTAGGATCCCACATTCTGTGGAGCAATTAAGCTTGTGTGCCATCTTGACTAAAAAATATAGTCACAACCTGAAAGTAGAGAAGTCCTTTATTTGGTGGGAATGTTTAGGACTCCAAGCCTGTGAGACAGCATCTCTGTAGCTCTGAGAAAATTGCTCCAAGGAGGGAGGCGGGGAAGTCAGGCTAGTTTGCAACAAAGGGAGAAGACAGTCTGATCCTCAAAGATTGGTTTCAAGTGAAGGAATTCAGCATTTTATATATGGGAAGATGTAAGCCTCTGGGCTCACTGAATTCATTCCTTTCATATGCACCTCAGCTATCTGGCCAATCCCGTTTCCTTGTTCACCTTGCTTCTTTCATTCCCCCAGCTCCTCAGCAGTCACCAGTCACTGTTGGGGAGTGGCAGCATCTGCTCGATCACAGTTTTGGAAGCCCTCATTCACTTTTGGAGGCCAGAAATCATTGATGGCTGTGACATTTTTTTGTTGATTAATATGGCAGGAGATATTTTCATTTCACAGCTGCAACTACTGAGCCTGAGTGCTCTGAGCCCTTGCAACACAGCTAGAGAGTCTGTGCGCTGCAACAAAAGATCCCGCATGACACAATGAAGATCCTGTGTGTTACAACTAAGACAGGAGGCAGCCAAATAAGCAAATAAATATTTTTTTAAAAAAAGAAAAATTGTGAGAGTAGAATTTTTTAAAATGATGAGGACTACTTTATTTAAAACTGTTGCAATGGAAGAATTACAATAGAGGTGAGAGATCAGGATGAGATGGTTAGATGGCATCATCCACTCCATGAATAAGAATCTGAGCAAACTCCGGGAAAGACTGGAGGACAGAGCAGCCTGGCATCATGGGGTCTCAAAGAGTCGGACATGACGTAGTGACTGAACAACAATGGCAACAAGAGAGATCAGTGTTAACTCAGAATACAATTAGGACACGTGGGGATTTATCGGAGAAGGCAATGGCAAGCCACTCCAGTACTCTTGCCTGGAAAACCCCATGGATGGAGGAGCCTGGTAGGCTGCAGTCCGTGGGGTCGCTACTAGTCGGACACGACTGAGCGACTTCACTTTCACTTTCACACATTGGAGAAGGAAATGGCAACCCACTCCAGTGTTCTTGCCTGGAGAATCCCAGGGACGGGGGAGCCTGGTGGGCTTCCGTCTATGGGGTCGCACAGAGTCGGACACGACTGAAGTGACTTAGCAGCAGCAGCAGGGATTTATACCCAAGGAACAGGGTGAAGGGGGGGCGTCCATGCATGAAAAATCACTGAGGAGACATCAAAGGTCGGGGGTTTCTTGTTTAACTGACTTACCAGGATTCTTGCTAAAAGTAGGTCAAAGATTTGTACAACAAAAGTGAAGGATCAGGAAGTTGATCAGATGTTCAGTAATGATCAGTTATAATGGATGAGGGGATTCTTAATAAATCGCCTTAGCCAGAGTTTTGCCAAGACTGGTCTAGGCAGCCTTGACAAGGATAGAATGGAAACAGAAAGCCAAGTTCAAGGTCTACTCAATAAGAAGACTCAGATAAGAATCCTCCTGCCAATGCAGGGGACAGAGGTTTGATCCCTGGGTGGGGAAGATCCCACTTGCTGGAGGGCAACTAGCGCACATGTGCCACAACTATTGAGCCTGTGCTCTATAGCCCAGGAGCCACAACTACCGAGCCCACGTGCCACAAGAACTGAAGCCCCTGCACCTTACAGCCTATTCTCTGCAACAAGAGAAGTCACCACAATGAGAAGCCTATGCGTCTCAACTAGGATGTAGGCCCTGCTCTCCACAACTAGAGAAAGCCCAGGCACAGCAATGAAGACCCAGTGCAACCAAAAATAAAATTTTAAAATTATTATTAAAAAAAAAATATGACCTTGGGACTTCCCTAATGGTCCAGTGGATAACACTCCCCACTCCCAGTGCAGGAGACTGAAGTTCAAGCCCTCGTCAGGGAACTAGATCCCACACATCACAGCTAAGAGTTTGCAGGCCGAAACTAAAGATCCCACATGCTGTAACTAAGACCCGGAGCAGTCAAATAAACTAATTAATTAAAAAAGACTCAAAAGAGCCTGACTAAAGTTTGCCTAAGGAGAGAGCCTTTATCACTATCATCTATGCTTTAAAACAAAAGTAGAAAGAAACAGATGGGGACTTTCCTGGTAGTCCAGTGGCTAAGACTCTGCACCCCCTATGCAGGGGCCCCAGGTTCCATCCCTGGTCAGGGAGCTAGATACCACACGCCACAACTAAAAGTTCCTCCGTGCCACAACTAAGACCCAGGGCAGCCAAATAAATAAACAAATAAATAGTTTTAAAGAAGAAACAGATGATACTAGTTCTAAGTATGTGTCTTATTGAACCCAACATTTTTGACTTATGATTAACATCAAAAAACAGTAATGAGGAATCTTGCATTCTCTTATTCTATTTTATTGTTAAACTAAGCCTTCATCTTATGTTTATTTTGGACCAACTACATATCAAGTGCTCAGCAGCCATGGGAAACTAGTGGCTACCTTAATTTCAATTTCAAAGACCTCAATGAAGGTACCCAGGTGTAGAACAGCCTTCACTCTAAGGACTAGATCCATCATTTCCTCCCTCCAGGAACTTGAACCCACCAAGAGAAAGCTTTAAGACAAGAGATATCAGAAATCCAATGAATGTGATTCTATTTCCAACCCATCTGCTTCAAATACATTCCCGGTTGGTTTCATTCAACTACCCAGAAAAAAAGTTTTACCTGATGTTCTATATTTTGCATCTTTTAAAAATGTTTATTTATTTGGTTGTGCCAGGTCTTCATCATGGCCCGTGTGATCTTTAGTTGCTGCGTGTGAATTCTCAGTTGTGGCACCCGGGATCTAGTTCCCTGACCAAAGATCGAAAACGGGCCCCAGCACTGGGGGCACAGGAGTCTTAGCTATTGGACCACCAGGGAAGTCCTTGCATCTTTGTTTAATGTCCGTGCCTGCTTCCACAATTTCAGCTCCAGGAACGCGAAGATCGTATCTGTTTTGCTGAATCAGAAAGTGGCTGTTAACTTGGGTACATTTCTTATGTGCTCTGTCTCGGTTAACTCACCTGGAAAATGCGGGTAAGCATGGCTACCACACTGTTGGGCTACAGAGGGCATTACATGCATTAATATCTTCCTGTGCACCGCCCTGCCATAATGAGCAGTCAGGAAAGGGGAGCTGTAGTTATCTTTCTCACTTTCCAGACTCACTTCTGCCTCAGGGCCCTTGCATTTGTTGTTCCTACTGCCTGGAACATCGTTTTGCAAATATCTACATTGTGGAGACCTATTCCAAGGTCTTGGGCTTCCCAGGTGGTGCTAGTGGTAAAGAAACCGCCTGCCAATGCAAGTTAGATGTAAGAGATGAGGGTTTGATCCCTGGGTCTGGAAGAAACCCTGGAAGAGGGCACAGCAACCCATTCTAGTAATCTTGCCTGGAGAATCCCATGGACAGCGGAGCCTGGTGGGCTATAGTCCATAAGGTCACACAGTCAGACGCAGCTGAAGTGACTTAGCACACATGCACACACGCATGTACACATGCACACCAAAGTCACAGGTGGAGCCCTGTATCAAAGTCATCTCCAGAACTGATGGAGTCCCATAGCAATCAATGCCATGAGACCCCCAACCTAAACCAGCCAGCTCCCTGACTCCATACATATTAACCACCCTATAATGGGCTTCCCAGGTGGCGCTAGTGGTAAAGAATCCACCTGCCATTGTAGGAGACACAAGAGATGTGGATTAGATTCCTGGGTTTGGAAGATCCCCTGGAAAAGGAAATGGCAACCCACTCCAGTATTCTTGCCTGGAAAATTCCATAGGCAGAGGAGCCTGATGGGCTATAGTCCATGGGACTGCAGTCAGATAGAATTGAGCACACACACACACACACACACACACACACATGACCCTACAACATCCTAACCAATCACCTAATGCCACGGTTCCAGCAGGAATTTTGTCTTAAGGCTGTAAAAATTGGCTACTGGCCCGCGAAAGAGGTTGACTCTCCCTGAGCTGGCCCGCTGTTCTAACATTATCTCCTGTTCTAACAAACTCTATTCTCTTCTCGTTCTGTCTCACACCTGGAAATTCTTTTCCATCCCACACACAGACCACAACATGTATGACTCCATTCTCACCCCTGTCAGTCCTCCTCTCAGATGTCACCTCTTCAAGAACAACGCCTACCCCACAATGCCTATCACCTACCATCTCTTCTCTTTTTTCTCACAGCATTAGCACCATGAGATGTGATACATTTCCTGGCTTCTTTGTCCCGGCCCTTTCTCAACTCTAGGACAGCCCCTGCAAGGTCCATTTTGCTCATCACTGCATTTCCAGTGCAATGCCTACCACACAGTAGATGCTCAGTGAATGTACGTGACAGGAATAAGTGATGGGAAAAAGCTTCTTCTCAAATTCTTCTCTCTTGTTCTCTCTCTCCCCATCACCTTGTTAGGGGAAGCACACTGACTGAAACCACCCACCCTTGTCAGGCCCTTTAGTAACCATTTGCATGAGTTATTTTATGACAGGAGATCCTGGTAAGGAATAGGAAGTAATAAGCCACCAACCGGAAGAGTTCAGGAAAGGTTAAAAGGAGACACCGCGTGTCCGTCCATTTCCCAAAATCCCTCTCGCTAGCATCCATCTTGGCTGAGCAGTGCATGTGCCACCAGGAAAGACTGAATTAGAATGATTGGCCAAAGACAACCTGGAAACTAATCCCATCATCATAAAACCCAAGACTGTGAGCCACGTGGCAGAGCTGTTCTCCTGGGTTCCCTTACCCTCCTGCTCTCCACCCAGGCACCCTTTCCCAATAAAATCTCTTGCTTTGTCAGCACATGTGTCTCCTCGGACAATTCATTTCTGAGTGTTAGACAAGAGCCCAGTTTCGGGCCTTGGAAGGGGTCCCCATTCCTGCAACAACCTCAGACATATATTTCCCTTCCTTTTCTTCTTCTTGTATAGTCGCTAAGTCATGTCTGACTCTTTTGCCACCTCATGGACTGAAACCCACCAGGTTCCTCTGTTCATGGGGTTTTCTAGGCAAGAACACTGGATTAGGTTGTCATTCCTTCTCATGGGAGTCTTCCTGACCCAGGGATCAAACCTGCGTCTACTGTATTGGCAGGCGGATTCTTTACCACTGAGCCACCTGCGAAGCCCTTACCCTCCTCTTAGCCATCCCCCAATGTCCTCCCTTATCTTTCATCTCCTGCAGAAGAGGGATGTGGACCCAGAACCCCTGCCTCACCACCCCAGGACCTTCAGACCCTACCTTTGTCACCTATGGGTTGTGTCTCTTGGCAAGTTGCTTAATCCTTCTGAGCCTCGGTTACCTCAACTACCAAACCCACACAGGTAGAAATTCTATCATATGGCTGTTGAGAGGATTAAGTGAGATTATTAACGTAAAGCTCTCAACACAATGAGTCACACTGTAAATATCAAGCAAATGGGGAAATGAACTATTGCAATAGTAATTCTTATCTAAATGCAATTAATAGGGACTTCCCTGGTGGTCCAGTGGCTCAGAATCCATGCTCCCAATGCGGGGAGTCTGGGTTCCATTCCTGGTCAGGCAACTAGATCCCAACTGCGATAACTAAAGATTTTCCACCTACTGCAGCAAATAGTGAAGATCCTGCATGTTACAACTAAGACCTGGTGCAGCCAAATAAATAAAAATCAATACGACTAATAATTATAATGATGTATATAATCAATAATCAGAACAGCTATGCCATCTCACTTCTACCACCAGTCAGCTTTATGGGCTTCTCTGAGCCTCAGTTTCTTCATCTGTAAAGTGGCAATGACGATAATAAAATCTTCCTCAAAACATTTTCATAAGGACTTTGTGAGAAAGACCATGGGCGGTGGTTCCAGCACCTGGATTTTGCTACATAGCTGTGGGCTGCTATTTTGACTAGCATGGGGGCTTCTCAGCTGGCACAGTGGTAAAGAGTCTGCCTGCTAATACAAGAGATGAGGGTTTCATCCCTGGGTTGGGAAGATTCCCTGGAGAGGGAAAGGGTTACCTGCTCCAGTATTCTTGCCTGAAGAATCCCTTGGACAGTGGAGTGAGGCAGGCTACAGTCCATGGGATCGCAGAGTACAATGTGACTGAGCACACACACACACATTTTGACCGGTTTAAGCCAAAGGGCAGGCTGTCTCAAATTAGATGCTTTTTAAAGAACTACATTGCCCCCTAAAGGAAGCATCCAAATCCTCAGGCTGGTGCTCATTGCAATTTAACAATCTTGGACTGTATCCCAGTTATACCTCTTGAATGCTGTTGACCTGTTGAATGAGCAAATGACAAAACCTCTCTGAGCTTCAGTTTCTTCATATGTGGTACAGAGTGGATAACATGTACTTTACAGATGAAGTACTTTATGAATGAAGATTAAAAGGGGATGGGAAGCTTATCTGGACTAGGGAGGCCTAGTAACAATTATTAGAGTAAAATAAATAATAATATTTATGTTAATAATAGATGCTAATGTTATAATACATGCATATAATAGATTATATAATTATAATTATACAGAATATATTAAAATAACATATAACAATACATAATTGTTACAGTACAATAAATAAAATGTTAATGTTTAAAAAGATGCTAATTAATGTTATGTTATCATATAATTATAATAATACATTTGTAATATAATTCTCTATAGTAATCCATAGTTGTATAATATGGGACTTTGCCGTCCAATTCAGGGAGTGCCGGTTCGATCCCTGATCAGGTAGCTAAGATCCCACCTGCTTTGAGACCGAAAAACCCAAACATAAAAACATAAAACAGAAACAATATTGTAACAAATTCAATAAAAACTTTAAAAATGTTCAAAATTAAAAAAAGATCTTTAAAAATAAGTGACTATGGCTTAGGCACTTAACTGTTATTTTTATCTGAAGTGAAAAGTGAAAGTCACTCAGTCATGTCCGACTCTTTGCAACCCCATGGACTATAGAGTCCATGGAATTCTCCAGGCCAGAATATTGGAGTGGGTAGCCTTTCCCTTCTCCAGGGGATCTTCCCAACCCAGGGATGGAACCCAGGTCTCCTGCATTTCAGGCGGATTCTTTGCTAGCTAAGCCACAAGGGAAACCCAAGAATACTGGAGCGGGTAGCCTATCCCTTCTTCAGAGGATCTTCCCAACCCAGGAAATGAACCAGGCTCTCTTGCATTGCAGGCGGATTCTTTTCCAACTGAGCTATCAGGGAAGCCCTAAACAGAACTTCCGAAATCCGGGATTTTTGTTAAATCAAATAAAAACATTGACATGTGACTAGAGGCTATCATATTGAGAAGTACACTTTGGGACCCTTTTCTCAACTACCACACTTCACCTCCTGACATAGTGTCTGTGATTGAACAAACTGGCTGTAAGAAAAGCATACTTTTTTTTTTTGGCTATGCTGCTCAGTTTACAGGGAATCTTAGTTCCCTGATCAGGGATTGAACTTGGGCCCTAACAGTGAAAGCACCAAGTCCTAACCACTGGACCTCCAGGGAACTCCCAAAAGCAGGGATCCCCAACCTCCAGGCCACAGACTGGTACTTCCAGTTCCATCAGTGGCAGCGTTAGATTAGAAATAAAGTGCACAATAAATGTAATGAACTTGAATCATTCCGAAACCATCCTCCCCATCCTCCCCGGCCCATGGAAAAATTGTCTTCCATGAAATCAGTCCCTGGTGCCGAAAATGTTGGGAACGGCTGCCCCAAACATTCTTTATATAACAAATGCAGAGGAATAATCTTGACTTCTGTAAAGAAATACTTCTTTCTGTGTTCCTGGGAATATGAGACCCTCACCTCCCACTTGATTTGGAGATGCTAACTCTTAGATTAATGTATCATCTTCTGCTAAATTTTATTCTAAGAACCAGCAGTGCAACTATGAAAAGGAGAATTGGGTCCCTCAACTCAGCATCTTGGAAGCAACAGCAAGCGGTAGTGGTTTTTGTTCAGTCGCTCAGTCATATCCAACTGTTTGCGACCTCAGGGACTGCAGCATGCCACGCTTCCCTGTCCTTCACCATCTCCCAAACTCATGTCCATTGAGTCGATGATGCCATCCAGCCATCTCATCCTCTGTTTTCCCCTTCTCCTCCTGCAAGTGCTGGGGACTCTAGCAAATTGAAAACCTCCTCCTGCTCCATTTAAAGGAACAGGTGTTGCTCTGCTGGGAGGTACAGCTGGGATGGCTGAAACTTCAAACTTTAAAAAAGAAAGTTGGAAACCTGGAAACCTTATGAACTACTGGATTTTTAAACCTCAAGGAATGAAAATATTTTTAAGACACTTTGCAGCAAAACACTAATGTCATCCTTGGGCTTGAGTCAAGCCCTAGGCCATCATTTCAAAGCTTTTGGTTTTAATTCCCCGGTGGTTCAGTGGTTGGGACTCCCTACTGTCACTGCTGAGGGTCCGGGTTCAATCTCTTGTTATGGAACTGAAATCCCACAAGCAGTGTGGCTTTTTATTTCAATTGATTGTTCTCCATCTTTGCCATTCATTTAAATCAACTATATGTATACATATATTCCCTCCCTCTTGAGCCTCCCTCCGCCCCCTCCCCCCAACTAGGTCTTCACAGAGCACACGGCTGAGTCCTGTGAAAGCTTTTTTTTTTAAAAAAAAAAGAAGAAAAATACCAATCTGGGGTGGAGTGGTGACGTAGAATTGTTTTGAAAGTTTCCAGGCATTCAGTATGCTTGAGCACCCTCAGTGTGAATGCCTCATTTCAAATGCTGATTTGATCCTTCACGCAGTAAACATTTGTTGCTGTCTAAGTGCCCTGTTTTGTGATGAAGAGGAAGAGTTAAACTTTTACATAACCTCCTGCTCCTTCTGCCTCTGTAACTCAGCTTGCTCCTTACAGTCTGGGTCACGTAGGTCACGTAGTCTCAGAAAGTGGGGACTTACAATACTAGAAACTGGAGCTTATCTCACTTGCCCTTGTCCTGTTCTTTGCAGTTGTCCGCCCCCTGCAAACCTGCTTAATCATGCCTGTGCATGTAAAGGTCAGGCATCCCCCTCCCCATCCTGACTGCACAGGAAACCCCTGGTTTAAACCAGCCTATTGGTTTAAAGCCTATTGGTGCTTGGTTTCTTGAGTACTGGTTTCTGCAACAGTGACAGTGACAAAGCAGGAACTTGATAGATGGGACAGAAATGTTATCGCAGGCCGGGAGCTAGGGATGGGCAGGGAAACGGGGGTAGGGGCCAGGTGGCAGGAAATCCCACGTCTTGGAAACAGTGGGGTCCACAGGCAGAGAAAGGAAAGCAGGAACATCCAGACTGACTGGAAACCACACATTTTGGGTGATTAGCATTCCTCTCCGGAAGCAGACAAAGACAGGTGGGGAAAGGCAGGAATCTCCTGCATCTGAAAGTAACCTCTTGTTCCTTATGCTCTCAGTACAATAAAATTATGTGGGCTTCCCGGGTGGCTCAGAGGTAAAGAATCCGCCTGCCAATGCAGGAGATGCGGGTTTGAAGATCCCCTAGAGAAGAGAATAGCAACCCACTCCAGTCTTCTTGCCTGAGAAATCCCATGGACAGAGAAGCCTGGTGGGCTATAGTCCATGGGGTCACAAATAGTCGGACACAACTTAGTGACTAAAACAACAATAAAATTAGCCTTGCAGACCATCAACTTGGACGGCACGACACCTCTGATCTAAGGCAAATAAGGACAAAAATCCCTCCTCCCCGTGGGAAAAGGGAGCTGGGATGAAAACCAGGAAAGACGACACCCAAACTCTTCCTTCCCCTTCATTAGTATGCCCCTCATAACCGGTCTCCCCCTGAAGAAACCCAGGGCAGCAACTCCTCACCTGTCTGCCCGCTCTCCCTCTGAACTGAAACTTGCTTAAATTATTTTCTTAACCTCCTTGCTTTTTCCCAAATTCTTTCAACACAGAAACTTAAGTTCACCGGAACAGAAATGCAGAAAAACAGGCACCTCACTTTCCCTCGTTCTCCCCACCTCCTGCCTGCCATCCCTCTTTCTCTTTTTCTCTCTCCATCTCTCCTCTTAAATCTTCCGCTCCTCACATGTGTCACCCTGAGTGGAAGGTAGAAGGGGAAGATCATAAGCTCTCATTTATGCCCCTCAGTTCTCTCTTCATTTTCACTGACATTTGAGCTCTGAAACCGCCCGGAGGCCTGGAGTCTATGAATGACTTCCTGGCAAGCCTTGGGAAGTCTTGAGCAGAGCAGTTCTGACATTCTTTAATCCTCACCAAACAGGATCGGTCACGAGGCTTACAGCACAGAAGGAAACATCCAGATAACTTCCTTCTGTGAGAACACAAAAGCAACCCTGGGGGAAGAAACAATAAATATTAACAGGGGTGGGTGGGAGGTGTCCCCTGCTTTGCACTTTCATTTTTCTTTCAAAGATTGCAGAGGAGGAGAAAAAAAAGAGTTGGAACAAATAGAAACTTGAAGACAGAAATGTTCTGGCTTTGAGCCAAAGGCTATGCTCTCTCTCTCTTTCTCTCCTGGGGCTGCTTGGAACTGAGTTAAAAAGAAACTTGGGGGACTTCCCTGGTGGCTCAGATGGTAAAGAATCTGCCTGCAATGCGGGAGACCCAGATGTGGTCCCTCGATTGGGAAGATTCCCTGGAGAAGGGAATGGGGCCTGGTGGGCTACAATCCATCGGATTGAAAAGAGTCAGGCAAAGAGACATGACTAAGTGACTACTTGAGGGATCTTCCTGGTGGTCCAGTGGTTAAGGTTCCATGCTTCCAATGCAGGGGGCACAGGTTCCATTCCTGGTTTGGAAACAAAATCCCACATACCACAACTAGCCAAATAAATAAATAAAAATATTTTTAAAAATTAAAGTGAAACTTGGTTTTAATGATTCCACTTCCTCAAAGACAGGCATGACCACATTTACTTATCTTATTTCTCTCCCATTTGTTTTATATGACATTCGAGCTCCGAATGGGGCTTCCCAGGTGGCTCCAGTGGTAAAGAATCCACCTGCCAATGCAGGAGACGTAAGAGATGCAGGTTTGATCTCTGGGTTGGGAAGATCCCCTGGAGGAGGGCATGGTAACCCACTCCAGTATTCTTGCCTTGAAAATCCCATGGACAGAGGAGCCTGGCAGGTACAGTCCACGGGGACCCAAAGACTCAGACACGGTTGAGCGCACAGGCATGCAATGAGCTCTGAAGTGGGGAGCTGGAGGCTGGGGGAATATGTTACCAGCCCCCAGCCAGGCTCTCTGTTTTGTTATAAGTCACATCTAGAGCACAGAAAAGGCTTTTCAGTTTTCTTCTCTGCTCAAAACCCTGCAGCCCATCTGTGTATCCATCCAATAAATACGTACTGTGTCTCGTGTAGGCTAAATTCTAAGGATTAAATTATTATTGCTATCGTAACACCAAAACCTGCAAACACTTGTACATATAGTCTCTATTCAGTGTCCCCTTCATGTTCTAAGAGTTATTTATTTAATCCTTATTGGAACTCTGCTATGTTCCCCTTCTTATGGGGGAAGATACAGAGGTTCAGAGAGTCACCATGTCACACATCTGAGCTGGAATTCCAATCTAGGCTGGGGGCTCCATATGGGTGCCACTGTCATGAAACGTATAGTCTAGGCAGGGAAACATAATTGTTCAGCAAAGTATTTTCAAGAATTTCAATGCTTTGGGGATTCTGAAACAGAGTATTTCCTGATTTCTTTTTCCAAGAGGAGCTGGTCACACTGTGAATGATGAAAAGGAGCCAGCCTTGGGAACAGCAACAGAGAGAACACTTGGGCAGAGCAAATAGCAAGTGCAAAGGCCCTGGGGCCCCAACTTCTTCAGAAACAACAGAGGCCAGTGTAGCTGGAAGAAGGGGCTAAGAGGCAGGAGTCAGAAAACAGTGGTTTTAGGCCACATGGGGAGTAAGGATTTTCCCCTGAGGACAGGAGTCTGGGAGCATAAGCAGGGGAATGGGAGGGAGATGGGCTTTCAACCCCTCTTGGTCTTTATTCATGCCTCTGTCACCCTCACCGCAGGCCCCATGACTCTTGTTCCTATTAACACCCAGTTCTTGGACCTCCCTGATGGTGCAACGGATGAGAATCTGCCTGTCAATGCAGGAGAAGGCACATAGAATCTTGCAGGTCCAGGAAGATTCTACATGACTCGGAGCTATTTAGCCCACGTGCTGCAGCTACTGAAGCCCGTGTGTTCTCGAGTCTGTACTCCACAACAAGAGAAGTCACTGCAATGAGAAGCCTACACATTGCAACTAGTGAGTAGCTCTGCTCGACACAATTAGAGAAAGCCCACGTGCAGCAACGAAGATTGGCTCCTCTGTCCATAGAATTCTCCAGGCAAGAATACTGGAGTGAGTAGCCATTCCTTTCTCCAGGGGATCTTCCCGACCCAGGGATTGAACCCCAGGATCCTGCGCTGCAGGCAAATTCTCTACTGTCTGAGCCACTAGGGAAGCCTAAAGACAAAACTAAATAATCAAGCAAATAAAGATCCAATTCTCATGAATTCTTTGCAATCCTCTCAATAACAACAACAACAACAAAAAACCACCCCAACCTCTTCTCTCTCCTCCCTTTTACTTTACATCCAGGGATTGTCTGTGAAAGGACAAATAAAAATGAAAAATTAGACTTAAATTTCCCAATCTCCCAGTTTCTGTGGGAGGGCAGGAGGCTAACTTTAGCCAGGGTCTTGCTCTAAGTTGCAAAACTACCTCCATCACAGAGAGATGAGAAATTGGTTTTGCTGTGAATAAAGCCAATTAGCCAACACCAGTGGCCACTCCAATTACCAGGGTGAGTCTCGGATGACCTGGGTATGATAAATGGTGCTGTCAAGTCCTCTGATTTGAGGATGAATTATCCTTTATCTTGTAAATATGTGTGTAATAGGTTGTAGCAGCTCCGTCCATCTCCAGATGAGTGCCATCTTCCCAAACTGAAACTCTCTCCCAATTAAACAGTTACTTTCCATCCTACTACCCTAGCCCTTGGCACCCACCATCCTACTTTTTAATCTCTGTGAATTTGACTTTTCTACGAACCTCCTGTAATTTGAATTATATAATATTTGTCCTTTCAAGTCTGAATTATTTCACTCAGCATAGAAATCCGGGAGTTGGTGATGGACAGGGAGGCCTGGCGTGCTGTGATTCATGGGGTTGCGGAGAGTCGGACATGACTGAGCGACTGAACTGAACTGAACTGAAGGTCCTCATGCTGTGCTGCTGCTGCTAAGTCGCTTCAGTCGTGTCCGACTCTGTGCGACCCCATAGACAGCAGCCACCAGGCTCCGCCGTCCCTGGGAGTCTCTAGGCAAGAACACTGGAGTGGGTTGCCATTGTCTTCTCCAATGCATGAAAGTGAAAAGTGAAAGTGAAGTCGCTCAGTCATATCCGACTCTTAGCGATTCCATGGACTGCAGCCTACCAGGCTCCCTTGTCCATGGGATTTTCCAGGCAAGAGTACTGGAGTGGGGTGCATTGCCTTCTCCACCTCATGCTGTAGCCTGTGTCATAATTTTCTTCCTTTTACAGGACTGACTAATATTCCATTCTGTATTGTGTACATTTTATTTTTAATTAAGTAATTTTTTAATTGAAGGATAATTGCTTTGCAGAATTTTGTGGTTTTCTGTCAAACATCAACAAGAATCAGCCAGAGGTACACCTATGTCCCCTTCCTCCGGAACCTCCCTCCCATCTCCCTTTCCATCTCACCCCCCTAGATTGTTACAGAGCCCTGTTTGAGTTCCCTAAGTGATACAGCAAATTCCCACTGGCTACCTATTATATATGGTGCTGTAAGTTTCCATGTTACTCTCTCCATACCTCTCACCCTCTCCTTCCTCTTCTCCCCCCATGTCCATAAGTCTGTTCTCTACGTCTATTTCATCATTGCTGCCCTGATAATATTTCACTCTGTATTTTATGCATTTTATACACATCCATTCATCTCATCTGTTAACAGACATTTGAGTTGGTTCCACCTTTTGGATATTACGAATAATGTGCCGTGGATTCCACCATCCAAGTCCTGAGCTTGACCTGTCCTTCCAGCAGACTGCTTTTTACTCTTAGTCAATTTTGTCCAATAGTTTCTCAGAGCTGAGCTGCAACTTTTTTTTTTTTTTTTTGGCTGTGCTTCAGGGCCTGTGGGATCCCAGTTCCCTGACCAGGGGTTGGATTCATGTCTCCTGCATTGGAGGCAGTGAGTTCCAACAATTGGACCACCAGAGAAGTCCCAGATTGCATCTTCTGACCCTGCTTGATCCTTAGAATCCCCAGGTGATGTTTCCATTATTAAATTCACAGAGTACCAGGCATTGTTCTGCCAGCCTTTCAGAGCCTGTTGTTGGCATGAATACATACTCAGTCATGTCTGACTCTTTGCAACCTCATGGACTGTATCCTGCCGGGCTCCTCTATCCATGAGGTTTTTCAGGCAAGAATACTTACGTGGGTAGCCATTCCCTTCTCCAGGGGGTCATCCCAATCCTGGGATCGAACCCAAGTTTCCTGCATCGGCAGGCAGATTCTTTACCATCTGAGCCACCAGGGAAGTATTTTATATACAGTAGTGTGTATATGTCAGTCCCAAAATCCAAGTTTATCCCTCCCTTCTTCCCTGGAAATTTGAGTTCAGTAAGAGGGAACCAAGAATCTGGATTTCAACACCTCTTTCCTACTCTCTATCCCCTCACACACAGGTATGATTCTTATGTGGACAAGACCCTTAGAATCCTCAGGGGATGCTTTCATTATGAAACTCATAGAGTACCAGGCATTCTTCTGCCAGTACTATGTCTCAGGGGAAGGCCTCTATGGGCTTTCTGGCTGGCATAGATTCACTGAGGCATTGATTTTCATTTTCTGTTTTGTTTGCCCTGTTAAGATTGCTTCTGTTTATAAAGCAGACATGGACCCAGGCTGTAAAACAGTGAACCTCAAAATGTGGTTTCCTGGACTAATTTGACCAGTTGTATCAGCACCACACCTTGGTATCCATCCACACTTGTGTCTCTATTTCTGCTTTGTAAATGACATGGATGGACTTACAGAAAATTTAAAAAAATTATTTATTTACTCTATTTTTGGCTGTGCTGGGTCTTATTTGCTGCACATTGGCTTTCTCTGTTCTGGTATGAGGGATTTCCATTGCAGTGGCTGTCCTTGTTGTGGAGCACAGGCCCTAGAGAGCACGGGCTTTAGCAGTTGTGGCATGTGGGCTCAGTAGCTGCAGCATGCAGGCTCAGTTGCCCCTGGGCACATGGGATCTTCTTGGACCAGGGATTGAACTGGTGTCCCTTGCATTCCAAAGTGAATTCTTAACCACTGGACCACCAGGGAAGCCTCATTAAGTGTGTTTTAATACCAGACCACCTGACCTGCCTCTTGAGAAACCCGTATGTAGGTCAGGAAGCAACAGTTAGAACTGGACATGGAACAACAGACTGGTTCCAAATAGGAAAAGTAGTACATCAAGGCTGTATATTGTCAACCTGCTTATTTAACTTATATGCAGAGTACATCATGAGAAACGCTGGGCTGGAAGAAGCACAAGCTGGAATTAAGATTGCTGGGAGAAATATCAATAACCTCAGATATGCAGATGATACCACCCTTATGGCAGAAAGTGAAGAGGAACTCAAAAGCCTCTTGATGAAAGTGAAAGAGGAGAGTGAAAATGTTGGCTTGAAGCTCAACATTCAGAAACAAAGATCATGGCATCTGGTCCCATCACTTCATGGGAAATAGATGGGGAAACAGTGGAAACGGTGTCAGACTTTTTTCAGCTCCAAAATCACTGCGGATGCTGATTGCAGCCATGAAATTAAAAGACACTTACTCCTTGGAAGGAAAGTTATGACCAACCTAGATAGTATATTAAAAAGCAGAGACAATACTTTGCCAACCAAGGTCCGTCTAGTCAAGGCTATGGTTTTTCCCGTGGTCATGTATGGATGTGAGAGTTGGACTGTGAAGAAAACTGATCACCAAAGAATTGATGCTTTTGAACTGTGGTGCTGGAGAAGACTCTTGAGAGTCGCTTGGACTGCAAGGAGATCCAACCAGTCCATTCTAAAGGAGATCAATCCTGGGTGTTCATTGGAAGGACTGATGCTAAAGCTTAAACTCCAACACTTTGGCCACCTCATGCGACGAGTTGACTCACTGGAAAAGACACTGGTGCTGGGAGGGATTGGGGGCATGAGGAGAAGGGGATGACAGAGAATGAGGTGGCTGGATGGCATCACCGACTCGATGGACATGAGTTTGAGTGAACTCCGGGAGTTGGTGATGGACAGGGCGGCCTGGTGTGCTGTGATTCATGGTGTCGCAAAGAGTCAGGCACGACTGAGAGACTAAACTGAACTGAACTGTAGGTGATGTTGAGGTATCCTCCATCTGAGAACCACTGGAATAAAGGTTCCTTCTTTATATCACTTCACATCCCTCTGCAATGTGGGTATGGGGCTCATGAGCAGGCAGACTCCAACCTCACTCAGACATCCTTTGCCTTAAACCTCACCACTTGGGGCTGGGATTCCTACTCCATGACTCAGTTCAGGTCAATGCAACACCGTCTCTGGCAACAGGGATCATCTGTAACCCTACCTTCTTGGAGAAAGTTCCCTTCCCACACCACACCTCCAGCTCAGCTACCTTTATTTCCTGACCCTTCTGTTATAAGTTGAATTGTCTCCCTTTGACATATGTCAAATTCCTATAATGAAGTCCTAACCCTTAGTATCAGAGAAGGCAATGGCAAGCCACTCCAGTACTCTTGCCTGGAAAATCCCATGGATGGAGGAGCCTGGTAGGCTGCAGTCCGTGGGGTTGCTAAGGGTCGGACACGACTGAGCGACATCACTTTCACTTTTCACTTTCACACATTGGAGAAGGAAATGGCAACCCACTCCAGTGTTCTTGCCTGGAGAATCCCAGGGATGGGGGAGCCTGGTGGGCTTCCGTTTATGGGGTCACACAGAGTCAGATATGACTGAAGTGACTTAGCAGCAGCAGCAACCCTTAGTATACATCACATGGTGACATTATTTGGAAATAGGGTTGGTGCTGATGTAATTAGTTAAGTCATGATGAGATCATGGGCTTTCCCGGTGGTGCTAGTGGCAAAGATCCTGCCTACCAATGCAGGAGATGAAACAGATGTGGGTTCGATCCCTGGGTCAGGATGATCCCCTGGAGGAGGGCATGGCAACCCACTCCAGTATTCTTGCTTGGAGAATCCCATGGACGGAGGAATCTGGCAGGCTACAGTCCATAGGGTCAAAAAGAGTTGGACACGACTGAAGTGACTTCGCATGTATGCATGAAGTCATAGGGTGGATGTAACCAAGCAGAAACCTATGAGGTCTTTTCAGAATAGACCCCTACCCATGTCCTCTGCTTGTCTTTTGTTTGCAGAAAAACTTCAGCCAAGGAGTAAATTTAACCGGAGAAGTGAGAAAATGCAGAAAGAAAGGAAAACAGTCAGGAAAGACAAAATAATAATGCTTTAGCCACTGAACAAAGTCAAGGACCTTTAGTTCTTCCTCACAGACTATAGGCATTATTCTGAACTATGTCCTCTGAGCTGTTATGCAGATACTGAAACCCCCACAGGTGGAAAGTTAACTGTCTGCTGCCCATGTGCATGTAAACCCCAGATGAGTTGGAACCAGAAGGCTAATGGTGCTGACCCCCAATTGCCTCATCACCAACCAATCAAAAGAATGTCTACGAACTGATCACTTCCTGCTCTTTTAAGATTCCTCACTACTCCCTCCAGGGTGGGACACACAGCCTTGAGGGTATTAGCCTGCTGTGGCCCCTTTGCCTGGCAAAGCAATAGAGCTATTCTCTTCTCTGTGCTCAGATGCTCAGTCATGTCTGACTCTTTGTGACCCCACGGACTGTAGCCCAGCAGGCTCCTCTGTTCATGGGGTTTTCCCAGCGAGAATACTGGAGTGGTTGCCATTCCCTTCTCCAGGGGATCTTCCTGACCCAGGGATCAAACCCACATCTCTTACATTTCCTGCATTGGCAGACGGATTCTCTTCTACTTCACCCAAAACTCTTTCTCCGAGATTTAATCCAGCATCAGTGTACAGAAGCCGAATTTTGGCAACATGGGTCTCTAAGCAATGTGACTGATATCCTTATAGAAAGGAGAAATTTAGACACAGGCAGACACACACAGAACACCATGTGAAAATGACGGCAGAGATGGCAGTGAGGCTACCAGAAGCCAGGGAATGCGAAAGTTGCCAGCAAATCACCAGAAGCTAGGTGAGAGGCATGGAAAAGATTCCCTGGGACTTCCCTGGTGGTCCAATGGTTAACAATCTGCCTTGCAATGCTGGGGACATGGGTTAGTCCCCTGGTCAAGGAACTAAGATCTTATATGAAGTAAAAAGTGAAAGTGTGAGTCACTCAACTCAGAGTTGAGTTCAACTCTTTGAAACCCCATGGACTATAGTCTGCCAGGCTCCTCTGTCCTTGGGATTCTCCAGGGAAGAATACTGGAGTGGGTAGTCCCCTTATCCAGGGGATCTTCCCGATCCAGGGATGAAACCCAGGTCTCCTGCATTGCAGGCAGATTCTTTACCATCTGAGCCACCAGGGAGGTCCCAAGATCCCATATGCTATGGGGCAACCAAACCTGAGAGCCACAGCCAGAGAATCCATGGGTTGCAACAACGATCCTGTGTGCCACAAGTAAGACCTGATGCAGTCAAGTAAAAAAAATAAAATATTTTCTGAAAGAGAATCCCTTTCGCAGCACTCAGAAGGAACGAACCCTGCAGACACCTTGCTCTCAGACTTCCGGCCTCCAGAGCTGTGAGACTGTACCTTTCTGTTGCTTAAGCCTCCAGTCAGTGGTACTTTGTTATTCACCCCATGAAATTAATGCAAACCCCTCATCTCTCCCTACTGTGCTTCTACTTTCCCTGTGAGTGCTGTGGCCCTGCTGCATCATCAGAGCCTGCAGGGATACGTGGCAGGGACTCAGCACATAAACTCCCTTTGAGTGACTAAGTGACCTTTCCAGGGGAGGCAGAAAGAATGTAGGACGAGTTAAGAGAGAGGAGTCTGGGAGTAATATTCCACTGTGTATATGTATTGGAACTGGATCCGTCTCTCCTCCTGTATGGCCCTGGGAAAACCCTGACCCTCTCTGTACCTCAGCTTTCTCCTCAATACAATGGAGTCTACAAGCAACTCATGCAGTTTGATATCAAAAAAACAAATAACCCAATTTAAAAATGGGCAGAAGATCCAAACAGACATTTCTCCAAGAAGATTTAGAGATGGCCAAAGAGCATATGAAAAGATGCTCAACATCACTAATTACTAGAGAAATGCAAATCAAGCATATAATGAGATATCACTTTACCCTGGTCAGAATGGCCATCATCAAAAAAAATCTATAAACAATAAATGCTGGAAAGAGTGTGGAGAAAAGGACCCCTCCTCCACTGTTCATGGAAATGTAAATTGGTACAGCCACTATGGAGAACAGTATGGAGGTTCCTTAAAAAACTAAAAATAGAGCTACCATATGACCCAGCAATTTCACTCCTAGGCACATATCTGGAGAAAACCATAATTCAAAGATACATGAATCCCAGTGTTCATTGCAGCACTGTTTATAATAGTCAAGACTTGGAAGCAATCTAAATGTCCATCAATAGAAGACTAAAGAAGATGTGGTACATATATACAATGCAATATTACTCAGCCATAAAAAGAATAAATAATGCTATTTGCAGCAACATAGATGGACCTAGAAAGTGTCACACTGACTGAAGTAAGTCAGACAAAGAAAGATATATACGGTATCGCTTATATGTGGAATCTAAAGAAAGGGTACAGATGAACCTTTTTTTGCAAAACAGAAGTAGAGTCACAGATGTAGAAAACAAACTCATGGTTACCAGGGGATAAGGGAGGGTAGGGATAAATTGAGCTTCCCTGATGACTCAGATAGTAGCGAATCCACCTGCAATGCAGGAGACCTGGGTTGGATCCCTAGATTGGGAGATCCCCTGGAGGAGGGCATGGCAACCCACTTCAGTATTCTTGTCTGGTGAAACCCCATGGACAGAGGAGCCTGGAGGGCTATAGTCCACGGGGTCACAAAGAGTCAGACACAACTAAGCAACTAAGCACAGGACAGCAGGGGGTAAACTGGGAGACTGGCGCTGACATATACACACCACTGTAAATAGAGCACAGGGAGCTCTACTCAATGCTCTGAAATGGGCTATATAGGAAAAGAATCTAAAAAAAAGTGGTTATATGTATGTGTACAACTGATTCATTTTGCTGTACAGCAGAAACTAACACAGCATTGTAAATCAACTATATGCTAATAAAAATAAAAACAAAAGTGGGGCCATCCGATAAGCCATTATCTCTAAGCTCCTCGTTCTCATAAATCCTGCTTGCTGCCTCCCCTCAAGCCTGCATAGAAAATGTGGCTTCTTCTGGGTGCCAGGCAGAGAAGGTCCTGTCCACACCCCTCTGCCCACCTGTGTGTACCCTTCCCACTTCATAACAGTAATGGTCAGTGCTCACTGACCTTTTAAGCATGCTGGCCATTGTCTCCATGACCCCATCAAATCCTCCCAACACGCCCTGCAAGCTTAGTGCTGTTCTCATCATTATGTCCATTTTGCATATAGGTAAAACGGAGCCTCAGAAGGCCAAGTCAACCGGCTTCAGGAGTCACAAGCAGTGACCGGGGAAGGTGGGATTCAACCTCCAAACTCAAGCCTTCGGGGGCTGTGTTTCCCACCCCCAGCCAGACTGGACCCAGTTATAAGATAAATATTCAGAAGGCCTACAGGGGGCTTGGCATGGCCAAGGACAAATCTGTCCACAGTTCAAAGCATTTCACTGTACTCAAGGGGCTCATGAGCTAGAGAGGGAGACGGACAAAAACTTGAATCAATAACAGTGGAACATGAAGTCAGGTGGAGTGAAGGAAATAAAGAGGAGAAGGGGAGGAAGAGTGGCCTCTGTGGGTGATATGTTTAGAAACGTGGGAGAAGTGATAGTTGGGTGCTGACCAATTTGGAAGGTAGATCCAGTGCAGCTGACCCTCAAAGCCATCCAAGAAGGAGCCTAGGCTCTCGAGTACCCGTATCCCTTCCCCCACTAGGAAGACCAGCAAAGGCCCTTACCTGTGGGCAGTAGGTATCTCAGAGCCAGCAGCACCAGGAGCCACTGCCGGCTTCCAGGGGTGCCCTGCCATGGGCCGGCCATTCAAGGCATCAGGAAGATGTGGGGGGCCACTCCTTGGCCTTGGTGCAGCCTCTGAGTCGAGCTCACAAATGTGTCTGGCACCTCCTCTCCAGGGCCAGGAGGCCAGGTGGCTGAGATCTGGCAGGTATCAAATATACCCAGTTGGTCTAATCCTTGTGAGGCTGGGCAGGGCTGTGAAAGGCCCCCTTGCCTGTTCCCAGGCCCTGATTGGCTCCCTGGGCCCTTGGTTCAGCCCTCCTGATTCTCAAAAAGACAGGGACCCATGAGCTTGGAGGAGTCACCTACCAAGCTTGGCCATGAGTGTCAGAGAAAGACTCTACAAGACAGTACCTCTCTGTCATGTTCCCTAGACCCAGGGCCACATCACAGTTTTCATGAGACACAGGCACTTTTCTTCCTTTATTGGAAAAGACCCTGATGCTGGGAAAGATTGAAGTCAGGAAGAGAAAGGGGCGACAGAGGATGAGATGGTTGGATGGCATCACCGACTCAATAGACTTGAATTTGAGCATTCCAGAAAATAGTGAGGGACAGGGAAACCTGGCGTGCTGCAGTCCAAGGGGTTGTGAAGATTCAGACACAGCTTAGCAACTGAACAACAGCAACACAAGAACATGGCCTCTTCTTAAGAGTCTCAGAGCATACATTCAGTTCAATTCAGTCACTCAGTCGTGTCCGACTCTTTGCGACCCCGTGAATCACAGCACGCCAGGCCTCCCTGTCCATCACCGACTCCCGGAGTTCACTCAAACTCATGTCCATTGAGTCGGTGATGCCATCCAGCCATCTCATCCTCTGTCGTCCCCTTCTCCTCCTGCCCCCAATCCCTCCCAGCATCAGAGTCTTTTCCAATAAGTCAACTCTTTGCATGAGGTGGCCAAAGTATTGGAGTTTCAGCTTTAGCATCAGTCCTTCCAATGAACACCCAGGACTGATCTCCTTTAGGATGGACTGGTTGGATCTCCTTGCAGTCCAAGGGACTCTCAAGAGTCTTCTCCAGCACCATAGTTCAAAAGCATCAGTTCTTCGGTGATCAGCTTTCTTCACAGTCCAACTCTCACATCCATACATGACCACTGGAAAAACCATAGCCTTGACTAGACAGACCTTGGTTGGCAAAGTATTGTCTCTGCTTTTTAATATGCTATCTAGATTGGTCATAACTTTCCTTTAACAGCTCACAAAGGAATGGTCCCCTTAAATCCAACACTTGCCAAACCTGTTTGGGCAAAGACTGGTTTTAAGAACAGAGAGGTTGAGTAAGTTGCCAAAGTCACATAGCCAATTTGGACATAGGTCTGTCAGGTGCCACAGACCTTGTATTTCATCACTGTCCTGTGCTGCTACTTTCCTGTTGGAACAGAGCCAAACAGTGTGGACATCCTGTATGATCTCAGGCATCTTAAATTTTTTTTATTCTCTTTTGACCACACTGCACAACTTGTGGGATTTTTAGTTCCCTGACCCGGGATTGAATCTCGGCCCTTGGCAGTGAAAGTTAACAGTCTTAACCACTGGACTGCCAGAGAATTCCCAGGCATCTTAAACATTTTCCTCACCAAGTAAATGGGCCTAATAACAGTACCTACATTTTAGAGCTCCTGTGAGGCTCTTTCTAAAACTTTTAGAATAACTCAGGCTGCTCAAATAAGCATTATGGCAAAATACTCATTCAACCCTGAGATGAGGATTTCCCTGCTGGTCCAGTGGTTAAGAATCTGCTTGCCAATGCACGGGACACGAGTTTGATCCCTGGTCTGGGAAGATCCCACATGTTGCAGGGCAACTAAGCCTGCATGCCAGAGCTACCGAGCAAGCACTCTAGAGCCCACAAGCCACAGTTACTGAAGCCCGAGTGCCTAGAGTCCGTGCTTCGCAACAAGACAAGCCACCACAGTGAGAAGCCCCTGATCACCGTAACTGGAAAAAGCCTGAGTGCAGCAATGAAGACCTGGTGCAGCCAAAAAATAAATATATATATATACATAAATTAAAAAAATAACAACAACAGCAAAACACTGGGATGAATAGTTCAGAAATACATGTGGAGAAATATGAGTGTTGGCTACGTGCTGGACTCAAGGCAAAGTCCTTTGTATGATGTTCCTCCTTCAAGCCTTATCAGACCACGTCATGTAGATCAGTGCTTCTCACATTTTTTTGTGCACATGAGTCATGTGGGGACCAGAAGTCACTTGTTGTTTTTGTTCAGTTGCTCAGTTGTGACTCTTTGAGATCCCATGGGCTGCAGCACGCCAGGCTTCCCTGTCCTTCACTGTCTCCTGGAATTTGGTCAAACTCATGTCCATTGTGTCGGTGCTGCCATCCAACCATCTCATCCTCTGTCGTCCCCTTCTCCTCCTGCCTTCAATCTTTCTCAGCATCAGGGTCTTTTTAATGAGTCGTCGGCTCTTTGCATCAGGTGGCCAAAGTATTGGAGCTTCAGCTTCAGCACCAGTCCTTCCAAAGAATCTGCATTTCTGGCAAGTTCTCTAGTGATACTGATGCCGCTGGACCAAAGATGACACTTGAATTAGCCAGAAGTTATTCCCGTTTTTCAGAGGAGGCAAACTGAGGCATAGAGAGATTAAGTGGCTTGCCATAGCTCACAGAGCCAGTGAGGGTCAGGGCTTTTATGGACACCAGGATCTGACTGCAGGGTCTCTTGACAGCTGGGGTCTGCAGACTTCCTGCCTGGAGTCTGATCAGGAAGGACCAAACACCAGGCAGAAGAATTGTGCCTTGTTTTGAAGGTTACTTCTGAGGGAAGAAACCTCAGCATGAGGGTGAGATTCTAGAAAAAGCCCCTGAGGGTCTTGAAAAGAAAGATTTGGAAGGAGAGATCCTGGGAGCAAAAGAGGGCCAATGAGGGGCTGTTGGTGTGAGTCATGGAAGCATAATTTGAGTCATAGTGATGGGATCAGAACAGCCACTAGGTGGGTGGAATAGAGTAGTCTAGGAGAGTGATGGATGAGAGTGATGGTTGAGAGAGTAGAACAGGGGTCCAGGAGGGGAGTTCTGTGGTCCCCTGCTTCTCTTGGATCCATCCCCACACGACCCTGGATGTGGTCACTTTGCCCAACTTAAAAACTCTTAATGGTTTCTCATGGCCCCAGGACAGAGTCTGGTTCTTTAACTGGCAAATAAGAATGTGCAGGCAGGGGTGGCATCATTTAATGCTCTGCTTTCACTGCCTTATAATTCTTCATCATTTTCAAACAAGCAATCCCTCTTTTCATTTTGCATTGCGTCCTGGATATTATCCTTTCTATATATAATAGTTTGCACCTGCTAATCCCCAATTCCCAATCTATCCCTCCCCCACTGCCCTTTCATCTTGGCAACCACAAATCTGTACTCTATGTCTGCGAGTCTGTTTCTGTTCCATAGACAGGTTGATTTGGGTCATATTTCAGATTTCACATATAAGTGACATCATATGGTGTTTGTCTTTCCCTTTCTAATTTACTTCACTCAGTATGATAATCTCTAATTACATCCACATTGCTGCAACTGACATTATTTTGTTCTTTTTAATGGCTGAGTAATAGTCCATTGTATAGATGTACCACATCTTCTTTACCCATTTATCTGTTCATGGACATTTAGGTTGTGTCCGTGTCTTAGCTATTGCAGCACCTATATGGGCTTCCCTGGTGGCTCAGGTGGTAAATAATTCTGCCTGCAGTGCAGGAGAACTGGGTTCGATCCCTGAGTTGGGAAGATCCCATGGAGAAGGAAATGGCAACCCACTCCAGTATTCTTGCCTCGGAAATCCCATAGACAGAGAAGCCTGGTGGGCTGCAGTCCCTGGAGCAAAGAGTCAGACATGACTGAATGGCTAATACTTTTACTTTCTTCTGTATGCTTGCTGAATGAATAAATACACGAAAGAATTAATGGATAGATGGAAGAATGAACAGATGAATGGGTGAAAACATATTTGCTAATAATGGAGTTGACATGAGTGGGGGAAAATCAGAGAAGGCCGCCCAGAAGAGGCACTTGATTCCTTTGGGTTACAAATTGCCCCAGAGGGTCCTCCTTTCAAATACAGCACTGGGGGCAGGAGTGATCAGTGTTCTTTAATATGGATGATTTTTTTTTAGCTAAAGCAGACCCAGAGGGCAGAGAGTCTGAGCAGAGGTTATGGCTCCTGGGTTCTCCGACTCCCTTTAGCCCACCAGGAAACTGTACTCCTTCACCTTGCCTGGGGAATGCAGGAACCCTGCCCAGAAGTGGAATTAGTAATTGAGCTGTTCCATTGTCCCTGAATGGCTGCATTGTCTCCTCCCAGGTGACTAAGGAAAATGTTGTGGAGAATGAGAGAAGGGCCTGACACTGCTCAGCTCCTCAAGATATAAACACAAGGTCTGAGTCTGGGTCCAACAGAACCAGGACTCCAGGGACAGGCTAAGAAAGAATGGATTTCTGGAATCTGGGTCTGTATCCCCCACTTTAGGTGTATTTGCCACACACATCAACCCCCAAATAAGCACAGTGGTTAAGTGTGAGGGCTCTGGAGCCTGATGCCAAAGTTCAAATTTTGACCTGTCTCCCTGCTAGCCGTGTGACTTTGGGCAAGTTATCCAACCTCTCTGGGCCTCCTGTCTCTTCACTTGTCAATGGATATAAAGAAACCATATTACAGAGGACTGTGCAAAGAGGTTAGGACTGCCTGATGCACAGTAGGCCCTCTCTGTGAGTTTTTCTTTTTGAAATATTTTATTTGGGACTTCCCTGGTGGTCCAGTGGTTAAGAATCTGCCTTGCAAGGCAGGGCACATGGCTTTGATTCCCTGGTGGGGGAACTAAGATCCCACATGCTGCAGAGCAACTAAGCCATGCACTGCAATAAAGGACCCCGAATAGTGCAACTAAGATCTGAGGCAGCCAAGTAAATAAATAATAATAATTAAACATATATATAGTTTTTTATTATTACTTTTTTTTTCTTTGACCATGCCATTGGGCATGTAGAATCTTAGTTCCCTGACCAAGGATTGAACTGGCACCCCCCTGAAGAGTCTTAACCACTGGACAGGCAGGTAAGTCTTGTGAGTGAGTTTTAATAAATGTAAGGAGAAGTCAAGTGGGAAACTTGAACCTGTCCTTCCTGCCCTTATTCCTGGGGCCACAATTTGATTCTCATCATGTTGTAGCCACTCATTCCGGGAAGCAAACTCACTCAGAAGGACAATGCAGATAGTGGAGTGCAGTTTATTATACCGGTGGACCCAAGGCAGAGTCTCCTCTTAGCCAAGGACCCTGACTGGCTTTTGTGAAAACCTTATATACCTTAAGTGTATTGCTCAAGCCCACATCCCCAAATTCCTTAAACCTAGCCCGGAAAGTGTTCAAGGGAGATACAATCAGCTTACAGCGACGATTCACAATCAGAAGGGTCAGCTGGTTATACACTGTAGCTTACACCAATGGGTGCCATAAAGATTACAAAAGTGATTGACTATAGGGGATTATCACATTCTTTTTGGCGATGGGAAATCTTGGTATGGAATCTGGTGTTTATCAGTCCAGGAGGCCAGTTCAGCTGTGGCTACCAGGCACATAGTCCAAAGCTCACTGAGAGTGCAAGATGGAGTTTCCTTCTTTTTCAAGATGGAGTCAGCTTGGCCTGTTCCTTTCCTCCCTCAATCACACCCAAAGGAATTCAGAGCCTAGTGAAAGCTCATTTTGCGTATAAGAAAACTAATGCTCAGAGCTCATGGGCACAAGATCGTGAGAGCTGGTGTCTCCTGTCAAGTTAAAAAGTATTCACAACCTAAAAGTTGAGAGTTATGTTTCATTCATTCAGTGGGAATTTTTAGGACTTCAGGCCCAGGAGACAGCGTTTCAAGTAACCCTGATGAAACTGCTCCAAGGATGCCAGGAGAGGAGTGAGGTTGGAGCAAAGTGCAGGTAGTCTGGACACGAAAAGATTAAAATTAATTAAGGAAAACTGGATCACAAAGACGGTTAAGCACCAAAGAATGGATGCTTTCAAGTTGTGGTGTTGGGGAAGACTCTTGAGAGTCCCTTGGACTGCAAGGACATCGAGCCAGTCAATTCTGAAGGAAATCAACCCTGGATATTCATTGGAAGGACTGATGCTGAGATGAAACTCCAATACTTTGGCCACCTGATGGGAAAAGTCGATTCATTGGAAAAGATGCTGATGCTGGGAAAGATTGAAGGCAAAAAGAGAAGGGGGTGGCAGAGGATGAGATGGGCATCACCAACTCAGTGGACTTGAATTTGAGCAAACTCCAGGAGATAGTGGAGAACAGAGAAGCCTGGTGTGCTGCCATCCATGGGGTCCCAAAGAGTCGGACGCAACTGAGCGACTGAACAACAACAACAAAACAACTCAGGAAACGCGGATCAGATACTGTTGTCTAGGTTTTTCAGAGAGAAGCTAAAACAGAGCATATAGAGGAAGGGCCTGTCCGGGGAAACCCCATAGGGTCCTGCCCGGTTACAGCCTCTCTATCCTAAAGGGAAATGCTTCTTCTCTTTCCCCTCACTCTGTTTTGGGTTCTCCCTGGAGAACAGTCCTTAGATTTGCTAAAACCTGATAGCTTAGACTTATTCCTTGGACACTTTGGAGGACACCCTAGCCCCTTCACTGACCCCAAGGCCCTGAAATAGAAAGCCTGTCCAGAGTGAATGCTTACTGTTCCCTAGGTTTTCTGGGCACTGGAAACAAAGAGATGAGTGGAATTGGGATTTCCCTGGCAGTATAGTGGTTAAGACCCTGCACTTCCAATGAAGGGGGCGTGGGTTGATTCCTAGTTGGGGAACTAAGATCCCACTTGATGTGTGCTTTTTCCAAACCTCCCCACCCCAAACCTGTCTGTGATAGTTACACAACTCTGTAAATATACCAAAAATCATTGAATTGTGCAAGTAAAGCAAGCGAATTGTATGGTATATAAAATGTAACTCAATAATAATAATAAAGCACACATCTGCATATTAGAGGTCAGTTTTTAAAAAAAGAAATGAGCCAGACAGACTGTGAGGTTCATCCCTCAAGGACATTGGGCCTAGCAGGGAAATCTGACATCTTTCACTGAATTCTCGGGTGGTTGGTTAATGATGCCTGTGACTTGCTTGCTGCAGGAGGGGGCTGGGGCAGGGGTTGTGGGGGGTAGAGTGGGGGGTGGGGCATCATCAGGGAAGCAGCCTTGTCAGCTCAGGCCTGAGCTGTTGGAGACTTTGAGGAGGAGGGTGGGTGGGTCACAGGGAGTCCCAGGCCTTTGCAGCATCAGTGTGCTACTAAAGTCCATGTCTGCCCCTTTGGCTGATATGGGCCCACCTGGCTGGCTCTGACCCCAGGGTAACATCCCCATCCTGCGGCCATTCACACTCCTGTGCTGCTGATACACCTTCCCCACCTCCACGCCTTTCCATTGTTCTGCATCTCTCTGCTCCCCACACTCTCCCATACACCTTTCCTCTGGGAAGTGCTCCAACTGTCCTGTGTGTGTGTGTGTGTGTGTGTGTGTTAGTTGCTCAGTCATGTCTGACCTTTTGTGACACTGTAGACTGTAGCTGGCCAGCCAAGAATACTGGAGTGGGTTGCAGATTGTTTACCGTCTGAGCCACCAGGGACAAACTGTCTTACCATTAAAATCCTGCTCCTTGGGACTTCCCTGGAGGTCCTGTGGTTAAGACTCTGCCCTTCCACTGCAGGGAAAGTGGATTCATTCTCTGGTTGGGGAACTAAGATCCCACATGATGCACATTGTGGCCAACAAAACAAAACTGCTTGTTATTTATTCTTAGAGTGGTTCCTTGCACAGCCCAGGGTGTTCTCTCCACCCGGAGGGCTTTTGCACTGGCTGTCCTCTGTGTCTGCCATAGTGTTCCCTACTTCACTTTTTTTTTTTTTTTTTACAACTCAAGCAGACATATCTTTTACTAAACAGACAGCAGATAGTACACTCCTGAGATGGGGGAGTGTAATCCCAATCCCAAAGGAGTGGCCCTTTCTTCAGTTTTTTAAAAACATTAATTTAATCTTTAAATAAAATTTTATGGAAGCTTCCCTCGTAGCTCAGTGGGTAAAAGATCTCCCTGCAATGCAGGAATCTGCCTGCAATGTAGGAGACTCGGGTTTGATTCCTGAGTCCAGAAGATTCCCTGGAGAAGGAAATGACAACCCACTCCAGTGTTCTTGCCTTGACAATCCCACGGACAGAGGAGCCTGGCAGGCTACAGTCACTGTGATCACAAATAGTCAGACATGACTTAGCAAATAACCACAATAGTTGACAATGCTGTGTTAGTTTCTGCTGTATAGCAAAGTGAATCAGTTATTCATATACATATATCCACTCTTTTTAAGATTCCTTCCCCATATAGGATATTACAGAGTATTGAGCAAAGTTCCTTGTGCTATACAGTAGGTCCTTATTAGTTCTCTGTTTTACGTAGGAATGGATAAAGAAGATGTGGTACTTTTATACAGTGGAATGTTGCTCAGCCATAAAAGAGCAAAATATTGTCATTTGCAGCAGCATGGATGGACTTATTGATTTCATTTTGAGATGAAATAAGTCAGAGAAAAACAGATATAATATTGCTTACATGTGGAATCTTAAGGAAATGGTGCAACTGAACTTATTTACCAAATAGAAATAGAGTCATAACTGTAAAAACAAATTTCTAGTTACCAGGGAGGAAAGGTGGGAGGGAGGGATAAATGATAAGATTGGGATTTGACACTTAAAATATAATAATTTATTATTTAATTTTTGGCTGTGCTTGGTCTTCCAAGGTGCACAGGCAGGCTTTCTCCAGTTGTGGTGAGCAGGGGTTACTCTCTGGTTGAGATGCACGGGCTTCTCATTGTGGAGCATGGGCTTCTCATTGTGGAGCACGGGCTTCAGGAGCATGGGGTTCAGTAGTTGTGGCGCTGGGGCTTAGTTGTCCCAAGGCATGTGGGATCTTCCTGAACTTGTGTTCCCTGCATTGGCAGGGGGACTCTCAACAACTGGCCTACCAGGGACGTCCCCTTGCTTCACTTTTCAAGGTCCTTAAACCAAATGCCTCCTTCTCAGAGAGATCTTTCCTAACTACAATTTAAAACTGCCATCCTATGTACAGTATGTTGGTTAATCATACAGTATTGACTGTAGTTCAGTTCAGTCACTCAGTCGTGTACGACTCTTTGCTACCCCATGGACTGCAGCACTCCAGGCTTCCCTGTCCATCACCAACCCACGGAGCCTTCTCAAACCCATGTCCATTGAGTCAGTGATGCCATCCAACCACCTCATCCTCTGTCGTCCCCTTCTCCTCCCACCTTCAATCTTTCCCAGCATCAGGGTTTTTTCCTGTGAGTCAGTTCTTCGCATCAGGTGGCCAAAGTATTGGAGTTTCAGCTTCAGCATCAGTCCTTTCAATGAATATTCAGGATTGATTTCCTTTAGGATTGACTGGTTGGATCTCCTTGCAGTCCAAGGGACTCAAGAGTCTTCTCCAATACCACAGTTCAAAAGCATCAATTCTTTGGCACTCAGCTTTTTTTATAGTCTAACTCTCACATCCATATATGACTACTGGAAAAACCATGGCTTTGCCTAGGTGGACCTTTGTTGGTAAAGTAATATCTCTGCTTTTTAATATGCTGTCTAGATTGGTCATAACTTTTCTTCCAAGGAACAAGTGTCTTTTAATTTTATGGCTGCTGTCACCATCTGCAGTGATTTTGGAGCCCCCCAAAATAAAGTCTGACACTGTTTCCACTGTTTCCCCATCTATTTCCCATGAAGTGATGGAACCAGATGCCATAATCTTAGTTTTCTGAATGTTGAGTTTTAAGCCAACTTTTGCACTCTCCTCTTTCACTTTCATCAAGAGGCTCTTTAGTTCTTCTTCACTTTCTGCCATAAGGGTGGTGTTATCTGCATATCTGAGGTTATTGATATTTCTCCCGGCAATCTTGATTCCAGCTTGTGCTTCTTCCAGTCCAGCGTTCCTCATGATGTACTCTGCATATAAGTTAAATAAGCAGGGTGACAATATACAGCCTTGACGTACTCCTTTCCCTATTTGGAACCAGTCTGCTGTTCCATGTCCAGTTCTAACTGTTGCTTTTTGACCTGCATACAGGTTTCTCAAGAGGCAGGTCAGGTGGTCTGGTATTCCCATCTCTTTAAGAATTTTCCATAGTTTGTTGTGATCCACACAGTCAAAGTTAATACAGTATAAATACAGTATTGCATATTTGAAAGTTGCTTAGAAGTTCTCATCATAAGAAAAATAAATTTGTAACTATGTATGGTGACAGAAGTGAACTAGACTTATTTTGATCTTTTTGCAATGTATACAAATGTTGAATCATCGTGTTGTATCCTTGAAACTTATAAGTCAATTATACCTCTGTAAAGGTAATAATAATGAAAAATTAATCTTGTTTGTATAAAACTTCTATGTGAATGTTCACAATGGTATTATTCACAACAAGAAAAATACAGAAACAACTCAAATGCCCATGAACTGATGAATGGATAAGCAAAATGTGGTCTCTTAAAACATATACTCTATTTTTTTTTTGAGGTTTAGTCGCTCCACCACTTCCGACTGTTTGCAATCCCATGGACTGTAGCTGGCCAGGCTCCTCTGTCCATAGGATTTCCCAGGTAAGAATACTGGGGTGGGTTGCCATTTCCTCCTCCAGGGGATCTTCCTTGTCAAGGATCCAACTGGTGTCTTCTACATTGGCGGGCAGATTCTTTACCGCTGAGCCACCAGGGGAAGTGTCCCCATACTCCATTGCTGTGTCAGTTTCGTCTCTTCACCTTGACTTTCTTCTTCAAACTCTGTCTTGGTCCCCACCCCTCAGATGAAGTGGACGCTACATCCTGTCTTGTTCCAGGGTTTCCTCTGGACTTATACATGCTCATTTCTGTTTTAGTATTCATTGTATCTTCCCTTATCTCTCTCCCACCGCCTCTCTCTCTGACTCTCTTCTCTCTCCCTCCCTAACCCCTTCCTCTCTCCCCTCCTGCCTCCCTCTCTCTCTCCCTGCTTGGGAAAGAACTGGGCCCTGTGGATCCTCCCTATTTGGACCCCAGACAGTGCTGGTCTGGGGTGTGGTCGGAAGACGGGGCACAGATTCCTTGAGTCCTGTCGGTGGGTGGAATGGATGAGAAATTCAGAACACTTAAGGCTACTTTCCTAACGTGCCCCAACTTGGGGAGCCTTTGGGAAAGCTGTGAGTTGTGGCTCCCCTGTGATGAAGAACCTGAGGCGGGGGAGGTGTAATGACCCAAGATTTGCTAGCCTGTGCCTGGTACCAACAAGGCATTACATGGAAACTTTGGTTTCAAGGACCTAAGGGGAGAGAGACGTCCTAGGTATGTGTTTCTTCTGCCCCCGTGTGTCTCAATGTGGAACTGCATGTATTGAATGTCTAGACCAGCACCAACGTCCAGCTTTGGAGAACAGCCATCCTCCACCTCCCATGACATTGTGGGTCAATTCGTCTGAAAAGACGCCTCTAGGAGGATGTCAAGGCATCAGGCAGCCTCTAAGATATTATGATCCCCAAATCCCTGTCCCCTGGTATTTATTCCGTGTATAATGCTCTTGCCTTGAATATGGGCTGGACATGGGACTTGCTTCAGACAAATGGAATATAGCAAAAATGATAAAAACTCATTCTGATATTGGATTATAAAGATTGTCTGGTTGCACCCTCCTCCTCCTCGTATTCACTCATCCCTTCCCCGCCCCCTCCTTCCTTTTTCCCTCCCTCTGTCACTCTCTTTCTGTCTCTCTGTGTGTCTCTGTCTCTCTCCCTCGTTCTCTCTCTGCACTATGAAAAGGTCTATATGTCCAGGCACTGCTACCAATCAGCAGAGAGCTGAGATCTGCTCAGTGTAAGACTGGAAAACGGATCCTCTATCCTCAGTCAAGGTATGAGATGACCACAGTCTTTGCTAGCATCATTTGTTGTTGTTGTTTTGACCACATTGTGTGGTTAGTTCCCTGACCAGGGATTGAACCCACACCTTTCACAGTAAAAGTGGGACTCCTAACCACTGGACTGCCAGGGAATTCTCCTTTCTAGCATCTTGACTGAAAACTTATGAAAGACCCAGGACCAGTCACCCAGCTAAGCCACGCCCAGTTTTCTGACCTAACAAGACTTAAGATAATGACTGTTGGTTGTTTTAAGCTGAGTTCTATGTTCGGTTTATAACACTTGCAGGATTTTGTTCTAAGATTAAGAAATGAACAAATCTAAATATATATTAAAAAGCATGGTGTCTTCCCTGGTAAATAATCTGTGTAAAGAACCAGTGGTAAAGAATCTGCCTGCCAATGCAGGAGACATGGGTTCAATCCTTGGTCCAGGAAGATTCTGCATGCCACGTAGCAACTAAGCCACAGCTATTGAGCCTGCATTCTAGAGCCTGGAAACTGAAACTATTGAGCCCACATGCTGAAACTACTGAAGCCCCAGTGCCCTAGAGCCCATGCTCCTCAACAAGAGAAGCCACTGCAATGAGAAGCCAGTGCACTACAGCTAGAGCGTAGCCCCTGCTCACAACTAGAGAAAAGCCTGCATAGCAATGAAGACCCAGCACAGACAAAGATAAATAAGTAAATAATTACATTTTAAAAAAAGCATGGACAGCTCCTTACAACTTATTTAAATCCTGGCTTATGTCTGACTTTGCTCATGTAGTTCCCTTCTTTTGGCACATTGTTCCCATCTCCTTCATAGCAATACTTGCCTCTTGCCTGATTCAGCAGGACTCAGTTCAGAAGTCACCTTATAATAGAAACCAATTGCTCTCAGAAGTTCCCAGATTAAAATACCATCCCCATTTGTCTCTGTCACATACCCTTCCTTGTGCCTTTGAAGTCCTTCTCACTGTTGGTAATTATCTGGCATAGAGATCATCTCTTTATTTATTGTTGGTTTCCCTGCTGAATGGGGAATGGTTGCTTTGCTTTCTATTGTTTAATTTCTTTTTAAAATTAATATCAGTGAAATTAACTTTTTTTCTGTTGTGCCATCCTTGGTATGTTATCCTGTGTATAGATGCGTGGGATTTGGGAAGTAGAGTACCACTTAAATTTTTTAGCACCTTCAGAGTCACTGCTTGATATCAAGATGCAGAAGAGTTCCATCACCACTCCCCTCCGCCACCACAAAACTCCTTGTACTAAACCTCTGTAGTCATAGGAAAGGGCTTTGTTTTCTCTTTCTTGCTTGCTGCTTTACAGTGAGAGCTCATTTGTTGAATGACTGAATAAAACATACATCAATGCCAACAAATGTGGGAAGCTGATATTGTGAAGGCTATCAGGATAACTCTCTCCTGGAGTTGTGGTCTTAATTTCTTTTCTCTCTCTCTTCTTAAGCAGTCTTCTCAGCGCGGTGGCAATTCTTGTTGTGGAGTACAGGCTTTAGATGAGAACGCTCAGTAGTTGGAGCCCACTACTGAGTAGTAGTTGGGCTTAGTTGCTTCATGGTGTGTAGGATCCTCCTGAACCCGGGATCCAACTGTGTCCCCTGCATTAGAACGTGGACTCTTAATCCCTGGACAACCAGGGAAATCCTATATACATTATTAAAATCTGGACCATTTCTAAAGTGTTTATTGAATTCATTACAATATTGCTTCTGTTTTATGCTTTGTTTTTTGGCTGTGAGGCATGTGGGGTCTTAGCTCCCCAACCAGGGATTGAACCTGCACCCCCTGCATTGGAAGGCTAAGTCTTAACAGCTGGACTGTGAGAGAAGTCCCCTATCTACATGTTCAATTGCAGTATAGTTGATTCAGGAAGCTGCATCAGTTTTGGGTGTACTCCACAGTGATTCAGCTATACGTACACATGTGTTCTTTTTCAGATTCTTTTCTCTTACAGGTTGTTACAGACTACTGAATAGAGTTCCCTGTGGTATACAAGGGACTGTAACCTTGTTGGTTACCTATTGTACGTATAGTGGTGTATATATGTTAATCCCAAACTCCTCATTTATCTTCCCTGTACTTTTCCTTTTGGTTAGTTTGTTTTCTATGGCTGTGGGTCTATTGCTGTTTTGTAAATAAATTTATTTGTATATATATGTATTTTAGATTTGTGCTCCTAACTTTTTTGTTATAGCTTTCTAAAAATAATTTCATTTATTTGTTTTTGGCTGGGCCAGGTCTTCGTTGCTTTGCACAGGACTTCTCTAGTCGCAGCGAGCAAGGGCTCTTTTCGTTGTGGTTTACGGGCTTCTCACGGTGGAGGCTTCTCTTGTTGTGGAGCACAGGCTCTAGTGCGTGGCTTCAGTAGGTGGGGCTGCAGGCTCCAGAGCATGGACTCAATAGCGTGGCATGAGGAATCTTCCGGGACTAGGGATTGAACCCATGTCCCCTGTGTTGGCAGGTGGACTCCCATCCACTGCGCCTCAAAGAAAGTGCGCTCTTAACTTCTTAACAAAAAGCAAGACAGAGATAGTTTGGCTGACAGACTCTTAAGAGATTTTTATTGAGTCATTAATGAGGTATTCCTCACTGCACAGAAGAGGGAGGGAGGTAAACAAGTGCTTCAGGTCAAACAGGATATAAAGGGAAAGATGTGCAAGAAATTCTATGAGCCATTGAGTTCTAATGACTTCCTTTCTCTGGTCATTCCAATCCTCTCCCAACCAGCATTGTAACGATTTGCATTCATATGGCAGGAGGACAAAGGGAAATTTCGAGGAGCTCTTGGACCAACTTTCACTTGATTTTTGTTTTTTCCAGAAAAGGACCCGACCAGACTGATGGGTTCCACCTCCTTCTCCAAACTGCAATATTCTTAAAATTTGGATTTTATTTATCAGAAAATGGAGGATTTCACTGTCTTTCCAGTCTACCACAGGGCCAGGTCTGGAGGTCTGTTGTTTCAACTGAAAAAGTCTAATTTAATACTCTTGAAAAGAAAGCAACAGCGATGACCCTTAAAGATTATTTATGATGATATTCAGTCCTTATAACAGTGAGGTTATGTCCCCAGGAATAATAATACATGTGCATTCAATCTGTCTGCCTTCTTTTTAAAAAAAAATAAAAAATAGGTCCATCAAGTGACCTATATAAGCAATCTAGCTTTGAATGAGGTTGTGTTAAACTAATATGCCTTTCTCAAATGGTAATTTATTTAAAAAATTAAGATACAGTAATGGATAAAGAAATGTGGTACATATATACAATGGAATATTACTCAGCCATAAAAGGAATGAAACTGGGTCATTTGCAGAGAGGTGGATGGACCTAGAAAATGTGGTACAGAGTGAAGTAAATCAGAAAGAGAAAAACAAATATATATTAATGCATATTTGTAGAATCTAGAAAAATAGTATAGATTAATTTATTTGCACAGCAGAAATAGAGACACAGTTGTGCAGAACAAATGTGTGGACACCAAGGGGGAAAAGGGAGTGGAAAGTAATGAGAAATTAGGATTGACCCATATACACAATTAATGCTATGTATAAAACTAATGAGAACAGACAATATAGCATAGGGAACCGTTTGTTCCCACAATGCTCTGTGATGACCTAAATGGGAAGGAAGTACAAGGAAGAGGGGATGTGTGTATGCATAGCTGATTCATTTGCTGTACAGCAAAAACTAACACAACATTGTAAAGCAACTATACTCCAGTGAAAAAATTAGAACATTAAGTTGTTGAATACAAGCGTGGGAGAAGGAGATAAAGTTGTAGATGAGGTAGGATTGGCCAGAGGTTGGTAACTGTTGCCGAAGCAAGAGGTGTATTGGGAGTTCATTAAACAATTATGTCAGCATTGTGTGTGTTACAATTTTCTATTAGGAAAGGTTTAAATAAATAATTGAGAGATTGTAAAAAAAAAAAAGGAAAGGAAAGCTACAAAAGCAAATTAGATGTATGATTATGCAAAACCATTCTGCTTAAGATGGTGTCAGCTGCTTAGAACCATTTGAAAATTTCTGGCCCCATTCAAAGTCGCCACTCTTTTCCATTTTAGTTGTAAATCTCCGTATGAGAGGTGCAGTGCTAAAGAATCTGCCTGCCAATGCAGGAGACATACGAGACGTAGATTCAACCCCAGGGCCAGGAAGATCTTCTGGAATGGAAATGGCAACCCACTCCGGTATTCTTGCCTGGAAAATCTGATGGGCAGAGGAGCCTGGTGGGTTACAGTCCATGGGGTCACAAAGGGTCGAACACGACTGAGCGCACACACACATGCACGTACACTCCATATAACTATTAAGACTACACCACGATAGACATACATATAATGTACCGCCCTTATAGGAGCTTTAGAACGATGGAAAGAGCTCAGAGAAGCATGGTAAGATGGCAGAAATGTGCAATGAATAGCTCTCGTTTCTAGTATCAGCTGTGTTACTGCTTATTGCATTGCATGGAATAAGTAATGCAATACACACATAGGTATGTATTGAGAAGGAGACATACCTCAACTTTCTTCTGGTTTAGAGGATCATCATTGAATTGACTAATATTCTCCTCTTTGTCTATGAAGATAAATGCCACAAGTGATGGTTCTTCACTTTCTTAGTGTATGGTCTGAATCTCTTAATCCCTTGGGCCTTGCACAACTTTTATCTAACACAAACCATCTTGCTCCCCAAGAAGATAGGATAAATGACAGGAAGGGTGGACAGCTCATTCAAAGTTGCTCTTTGATGTTGGTCCCTGCAAGTCAAATTAACTTTCTGGTTCCTGGGAGAAAGGCCATACTCTGAGCTTGGTCCTAAAGCCCCCAGGACCTAGCATTCCCCAAGTCATTCACCATAACTGGACTTCTCACTTCACAGATGCATGTTTTTCTCTCTTTCACTTGCTCTGTCACCTTTTCACATGTTGTTGGTTTTCTGAGGCACTCGTTCTCCTCCTTTGGCCCAAATGATACCATCTTATACTTTGGGTTTCTGGCTCACCTCTCCCAGGAGACCTTCCCTGATTCTCCCTTCCAGACTTTGTTGGATATTCCTACTATATCTTTCGTCTTATGTTTATATTCCATTTTACTATAACTGTCAAAGAACTTCTCCAACTGTCAGCTATAAACTTCAAACTATAAGGATTTTTGTTACTCCTGTTCATGACTCTATGTTCAGCATCTAACATCAAACCCAGGATACATACTCAATAAATATTTGTTGAGTGCTCACTGGTGGCTCAGTTGGTAAAGAATCTACCTGCAATGCAGGAAACGCGGGTCAATACCTGAATCTGGAAGATCCCCTGGAGAAGGAAATGGCAATCCACTCCAGTATTCTTGCCTGGGAAATCCCACTGACAGAGGAGCCTATTGGGCTACAGTCCATGGAGTCTCGAGAGAGTCGGATATTACTGAGTGACAAGACGGCAAAGTAGATTCTGAACCAGAATAAATCCAATCTGTTAGAACTAGACTGATCCTTGCACAACTACAGCATGAGACATGCCCCGAAGAACACTCAGTGGTCCCAATAATTGAGAAAATAGTTACAGGGTTATCTTGAGCTTCTGCAATTCAAAATTTAAAGTGGTACTCTTCCAACCCATGCAAATCCAGATTTTTGCCCAAGGACCCAGATGTTTACATCATAACTCCCTGGAAGCTTCCAGGTGTCCTGGTGGTCAGGAGGATGAGGTGATTTTTCTGTTGACCAGCTTCATCAGGGCCCCCTTCAGGTCTCTGTTCCTCAGGCTATAGATAAAGGGGTTCAGCATGGGGGTGACAGCAGTGTACATCACAGCAGAGGCTTTCTCCTTCACGGCTGTGCGGACAGATGAAGGACACAGATAGACCCCAATGGTGGTCCCATAGAAGAGTACAACCACGGAGAGGTGGGAGCTGCAGGTGGAAAAGGTTTTCTTCCGGCCTCCTGCAGAGGGCACCTTCACGATGGCCACAATGATGCGAGCATAGGAGGCCAGAATGCAGAGGAAAGGCGTGGCTATGACCATCCCTGCCACAGTGAGCACAAAGATCTTGTTCACAGAGGTGTCAGTGCAGGAAAGTCTGAGGAGCGGGGTGAGGTCACAGAAATAGTGAGGCAACTCAGTATTGCCACAGAAAACCAGACGGGCCATCAGGAGGATGTGGGTGAGGGAGATGAAGCCGGAAAACACCCACGGGCCTCCAACCAGCAGGCCACAAAGGCGTGGGCTCATGATAGTGGTATAGCGTAAGGGGTGACATATAGCCATGAACCTATCATAAGCCATCACGGCTATTAAGACACTGTCCATGATGCCAAAGAAATGGAAGAAGTACATTTGTGTCAGGCAGCAGGAATAAGAGATGGACTTTCTCTTGATTTGGATGTTCACCAGCATCTTGGGGACAGTGTTGGTGGCCAGGCAGAAATCAACCAAAGAGAGATTGGCCAAGAAGAAGTACATGGGGGTGTGGAGGTGGGAGTCTGTGCTGATGGCCAGGATGATCAACAGGTTCCCCACTACTGTGACCACATACATGCAGAGAAACAGAGCAAAGAGGAGAGTCTCCTGTTCTGGCTTTTCTGAAAGTCCCAGGAGAATAAACTCAGAGGAGCTGGTTTGGTTGTCTGATTCCATGAGTATGATTCCTCTGGAAGTTTTGAAAGGGTGAAGTTACATGAACGCTATTGAGATGATTCTGAAAGATTCGAAGAGGTTACCTTCAATTACCATGCATGCCTGTGTTCAGTCATGTACAACTCTTTGCAAGCCTCGCCAGGTTCCCCTGTCCATGATATTTCCCAGATAAGAATACTGGAGTGGCTTGCCATTTCCTCCTCCAGGGGATCCACCCTAAATTTCCAATCTGGACTAACTATGATGTCAACTTATATATGTGTTCCATCTTGAACCACTGATGTAGTATTTACATCTCTTATGTCAAGATTTGGCTCAAGGTTGCTCCCTTGAACATCCCTGATTCATACAAAGACTGACAGTAAGCCATGCATGAACTCTGGCTAGGGAAACTACTAAAGGGTTTACTTCATGACAAAACAAACTGAATCCAGAAAAAAGCATTATCTGAGAAGCAGTGATCAGCCAAGAAATTGGTAGTATTGTAGAAAAAATCTGAACAAAGCATTGTTTTAAAATAGTAATAATACAGGCTTCCCTGGTAGCTCAGCTGGTAAAGAATCCGCCTGCAATACATGAGGCCCCAGTGTGATTCCTGGATGGGGAAGATCCCCTGGAGAAGGGATAGGCTACCCTCTCCAGCACTCATAGGCTTTCCTGGTGGCTCGGATGGTAAAGAATCCTCCTGCGATGCTGGAGACCTGGGTTTGATTCCTGGGTTAGGAAGATCCCCTGGAGGAGGGCTTGGCAACCCACTCCAGTATTCTTGCCTGGAGAATCCCCATAAACAAAGGAGGCTTGAGGGCTACAGCCCACGGGGGCACAAAAAATAGGACATGACTGAAAGACTAAGCACACACACAACTTACATCTATGCTGTGCTCTGTTGTGTCCAACTTTTTCAGACCCCATGGATTGTAGCCAGCCAGGTTTCTCTGTCCATGGATTTCCCAGGCAAGAATACTGGAGTGGGTTGCATTTTCTCCTACAGGGGATCTTTCCAACCTAGGGGTCGAACTTGAATATCTTGCATCTCCTGCATTGCAGGTGGATTCTTTACCAGCTGAGTCATTGGAAAAGCCCATGCATGTAAATAAGGGGGATTAAAATACTATGAGACCTGGGATTTATTTATCATAAAATAATATGAGACAAAATGGGGAATTAAAATTGTTGTAATGTTTTTGTGTTGAGTTGCAGGAAAATAGAAACAGTGAACATTTTGGACTTTCTCTAAAAATACACGTGATTAAAGTTTAGGTGTAACTACTTAAATAATGGATATAGAATATATAACTTCAAAATTATAGTAGGAATATGACAGGCTTCCCTGGTGGCTTGGCAGTAAAGACTCCACCTGCCAATGCAGAAGATGAGGGTTGGATCCTTGGGTGGGACTCCAACTCTGAAAAAACAAACAAAAAAACCTTCTTGGTAGAAGTCTCATGGCTTTCAGAATTGATTTCCAGACTTACAACTCTGGACTCCTAACTCCCAGAGTTGAATTTCCGCCTGCCAACTCAATTTTTATACCAGGATAATTTGCACGAATGTAGTGTTTCTCAGAAGGTAAAGAATCTGCCTATAATGCAGAAGACCTGGGTTCCATCCCTGGCTGGGGAAGATACCCTGGAGAAGGAAATGGCAACCCACACCAATATTCTTGCCTGGGAAAATCCCATGGACAGAGGAACCTGGCTGGCTACAGTCCATGGGGTCACAAACAGTTGGACACAACTGAGCAACTAACACTCACTCAGTGTAGAAAGATGGAAGCACTGAGATAATTGGATTCAGACAGACCAGGATTCAAATTCTGGTTCCATTACTTAGTGACTTCTACCCTCTCTTGGTGGCTCAGTGGTAAAGAATCCACCTGCCAGTTCAGGAGACACGGGTTCAAAGCCAGGGTTGGGAAGATCCCCTGGAGAAGGAAATGACAACTCACTGCAGTATGCTTGCCTGGGAAATCCCATAGGGTCACAAAGAGTCAAGCGCGGCTGAGCCACTAAAGCTAACCCCCTCTCCTCCCCCTCCAGCCTCTCTAAACTTCATTTTCTGTATCTTTATCCTTGGGAGTGATAATACCCACCTGGATCTTCTTAGAAGATGGAGTCATGTAGCCCATGGAAGGTGGCTGAAACAGTGCCCAACAATATAGTATGATCTCAGCCAACATTTGGCAGCATCATCTCAGGTTTAAGGAAGGGCTGTGAAAAGAGAAATACCTGGGTGTGATTCATGGCCTCACCCCTTACTAGCTACCTGATCTTTATTTATTTTTTAAAATCGGAGCATAATTGCTTTACAATGTTGTGCTAGTTTCTGCTGTACAACCATGAAAATCAGCTATAAGTATACATATATCCCCTCCCTCTAGGTCTTCACAGAGCACCGAGCTAAGCTCCCTGTTCTATATGGCAGCTTTCCACTTAGCTAGGCGATCTTAAGTGAGTCACCTAACCACTAAAATCTCATTTTCTTAGTCAAAAGGGGATGAGAATAATGGTGTATAGATAATAGGCTTGCTTTGAGGATTAAATGAGATGTTGGTGTAAAATTTTCTACACAGTATCTGACAAAGAATTATATAATTATAAAAGCGGTGGTTTTCCTTTCTCTTTCTTCCTGGCAGACCAAGTTTATCATGTAAGTAACAAAGTCCGTTTCTTTGCTGGTGACCTTATTTCTGTGAATAAAATCATCATCACTTCAGACACCTGTGACTGAAACTTTGACTTTTCCTCCCTTGTTACTTCCACTGCCAAAGCCAATCTGTCAATGAGTTGGTTCGTCTTCTACAAGCTGAACTGTCTGTTCTTATTGTCATCTTTCCATCTACCTCCTCCCACCACCGACTTGCATCAAGGCTCTTCTTAGTTCTGGTTGTCAATATTAGTCTTGAATTAGTCCTCATGCATCCTTTCTGTCTCCTCCAAACCATCAGGAAATCACTGAAGGAATAATCTTCCTGATAAGTAAGAAAGAAAGAAACAAATATCATATATTAACGCATATATGTGGAATCTGGAAAAATGGTTTACAGATGAATCTACTTGCAAAGCAGAAATAGAGACACAGGTATAGAGAGCAAATATATAGATATCAAGGGGGAAATGGGGAGGGTGGGATGAATTGGGAGATCGGGATTAAAATCCACAAGCTACTACGTATAACAGAGATAACTGACGAGAACCTACTGTATAGCACAGGGAACTCTACTCAATGCTCTGTGGTGACAAAGAGGGGATATATGTACACACAAAGCTGAATCATTTTGCTGTGCAGCAGAAACTAGCACAGTATTGTAAAGCAACTTAACTCCAGTCATAAAAATGAATAATTCTGATCATATCACTTTTATTCACTTATTTATGCACTCACTGTCTTTTGTTTCCCCATAAGCAATTATTGGTGGCTGCATTACACCAGGATTTGGGGTGAGTAGTGGAGATAAAGACACAAATAGATACAAACCCTGTCCTCCAGACACTCTAAAGCAGGAACTGTGTGCCTTTGTTCATTTTTTAAAAATTTATTTTTAATTGGAGGATAATTGATTTACAATGCTGTGTTGATTTCTGCCATATGACAACCTGAATCAGCCACTAAGTATACATATTTTCCTTCCCTCTTGACTTCCCTCCCACTCTCCACACCATCCCAGCCCTCTAGGTCATCACAGAGCACGCTCCCTGTGCTATACAGCAGCTTCCCACTAACTATTTTACATATGGTAATGTATATGTTTCAACGCTATGCTCTCAATTTGTTCCATCCTCTTCTTCCCCCGCTGTGTCCACAAGTCTGTTCTCTATGCCTCTGTCTCTATTCCTGATCTGCAAATAGATTTCTTTGTTCATTTTTGTAGCCAACATCTTAACTGGATATAGAAGATATATACCCCATCTTCAATAAATGCATAAATAAATAATGATTCTCTTTTTTTTGATTGTTTCCTACAGTACCAGGCACTGTTCTATATTCTTTGTCAATTAGCTACTCGGAACAACCCAATGTTGTTGGGTCTGTTTCACACATAAGGAAATGGAGATGCAAGGAGATTAATAAAATCAAGTGGGGTTCCACAGAAAGTGGGTGGCAGAACTAGGCCACACAGTCTGAATATGGAGCCTGTACTCTTTTAAAAATTTTATTTATTTATTTGGCTGCCTCAACCCTTAACTGTAGCACTTGGAATATTTGTTGCATCGTGTGGGATCTTTTGCTCTGGTGGGTGGACTCTCTAGTTGCCTCTCAGACTGAGTTGCTCCAAGGCATGTGGGATCTTACTGACCAGGAATCAAGGGATCAACCAGGGATCAAACCCAAGCTTCCTGCATTGCAAGGCAGATTCTTTATCACTGGACCATCAGGAAAGTCTCTAGAGCCTGTACTCTTAATCCCTTTAATATAAAAATCAAGAGTGTGTTAATAAATTTACAGTTGAATGAAGGAAACAGACTCAAGAGGCATTTATCAACTTATGCTGAAATGGGCATAATAGCAAATTATACTGAGAATTGCAAGACTGCTTAGTATATGCAACTCCAAGGGCTTCAGAGACTCAGTGATGGAAAGAACTCAAACCTTCACCTACAAAAGTTTGGTGGGAACTCCTTTGTTCTTTGAGATGCTCAAGTGAGCTTTGGAACTATCTGGTGCAGGTACTAAGAACTGTGCTGAAAATCATGGGCTTTGGAAAGAACTTGGAGGCATCACATTTGGACTAAGTTGAACTAAGTAGTCAAGTGCGGTTATTGGATTCTGGGCTGGAAAATGTGTGTTGAATTGAGCCAAGCAGACTTTCCCAGTTCTCTGAGAACATAGCAGCTCTAATACCTTCTGGCATTCTCTCCAAGTTCTCTCTCTCTTTCTTCTCCTCCCTCCCTCTTTTCTTGTCCCCAGATCCACTTACAGGGCTATCTTTTATCTTCTTGACATTATTACAGGGGAATGAGGCAAACATGGTTCCATTACCTCCCTGCTGATGGACAATAAAGATGCTGACTCTGCTTCCAGGAAAGGACAAGAATGATGAAGTTAGATTAGAACAGAAAGATGTTCATAAAGGCAAAGGCATGCGGCCTCCTGGCCCAAAGAAGGAAAGCTGGGGTGGAGGATAAATTGTAGGAACAGAGGGAATATTTATGATTTCTGGGCCAATAAGTCAATTCCCAAGACTCCTTGTTAGATAAATTGTTCAATTTCTCCTCTGTTCCCTGAATAGTTTGACTTCCTTGGGGGGCTGGAACATGGCAGTAAGAAGGTTGTATTGAGTATATTAGGTCTTCAGGAGGCAACTTGGAGCAAGTTGTGTTTCCCAACTTGCTCTGCACCCTGTCCTCAGGGAACAAACTTTCCTAGTCTCCTAGACTCTGTCTCCCCAAGGCCCAGGGCTTCTCATAGAGGAAGTTTCCATTATTCTTTGAAGTCAGTCTTCCTCATCACTCTAAGAATCAAAAACAGGGCTTCCCTGGTGGCTCAGTGGTAAAGAATCCACCTGCCAATGCAGGAGACACCGGTCTTCCTGGTCTGGAAAGAGCCCACACGCTGTGGAGCAACTAAGCCTGTGAGTCACAACTATTGAGGCTGCGCTCTAGAGCCCAGGAGCCGCAACTACCGAAGCCTGCAGGCCCTAGAGCCCATGCTCCGCAATAAGAGAAGCTACAGCAATGAGAAGCCTGCACACCGCAGCTAGAGAGCAGCCCCTGCTTGCCACAACTAGACAAAAGCCCGCACAGCAATGAAGACTCAGCATAGCCAAAAATAAAAACAACTCACTAAATAAAGGGGCTCAGTCAGTAAAGAATCTTCCTGCAATGCAGGAGACCTGGGTTCGATTCCTGGGTCAGAAAGATCCCCTGGAGAAGGAAATGGCAACCCACTCCAGTATTCCTGACCGGGGGGGTCCCATGGACAGAGGAGCCTGGCAGGCTACAGTCCACGGGGTTGCAAAGAGTCGGACACTACTGAGTGACTAAACCTAAATAAAAATTTTAAAAAATCTTAGAAACATTTCATTTAAAACAAGCAAGCAGAAGTCTCTCTACATCCATGCAGCAATGTAATACACAGATGCAAGGCTGCTTCCAACACCACTTAACCTCAAGAGGGAAACTCTGTAAAGACACCATTTCTCCCTTCCAGTTCTGCCAATGGAGGAAGCAGAATTTAACTTGATGGGCATACACAGAAAGAGGTTGGCTGAATGGGTCTGCAGAAAGATCTTCGATCTGAATATTGGTCCCAAGGTGGTATTGAGAGGGTAACAGGCAGGAAGGCCAGGGGTCTCCAAACGGAGGAAATAGCCTGCAAGTGTCAGACATTTTTTTCTCTCTTAAGAGGCAGGAGGAAACAAACTAGTGATATTTTTTTCTTCTCTATACAAATTTAAAAGGAAGTTTCTCTTAAAATACTGTGTTGCCATAATGACACCTGGTTTCACCTGAAGTTAACTATTCTCAAATATTGAGTTAACCAATGCATTTTTCTTATGGAAATGTTGGTCTTAAGCTATGCTAATATACTATGCATTTACCCCAAACTCTGTCTTCAAATCTGTTCTGCCAAATGGCTCAGAACCTACTTGACAAACCAGTATGTTATACGAAGATATGGTTCCCCTAATGTATGTAAATGAAACTATTTGTATGGTAATCTGCCCTTCTACAAGATTCAAGTTAATCATTTTATGGCCCGGGATAAATCGTCTGGTGTCAAGATTATCCCAAAATGCACGTTTATGGGTGAGGGGCCTGGTGCCATTCTGAGCTTGAAGACATTCCTTTCTTTCATTAACAGACTGCTAGTGACTATATAACATCCAGTTGAAGACTAGCAGGGGGGTACTATTTCTGCCCCCTTCTGATGTCTATGTCAGAAGATTTCTCTATCTCCTTTATACTTTAATAAAACTTTATTACACAAAAGCTCCAAGCGATCAAGCCTCGTCTCTGGCCCTGGATTGAATTCTTCTCCTCCGGAGGCCAAGAATCCCGGTGTCTTTGTGTCATTCCACAACAACCTTTCAGTATCAGTGGGTGTCTCTCCCTTTGCATTTTTAGGAATTCAGTTTCATGAAGTCTTTGTCAGATTTTTGGGTCTTGTGTCCATTTAATAAACATCCACAAAACTGACTGGTACATTAAGTGCCAGTTTAAAAAAGCCGTTTGTTACAGAAATAACCAATTGCAGACAAAAGTAGATTACATAGCCCTAAAAGATGATGCTGTGAAAGTGCTGCACTCAATATGCCAGCAAATTTGGAAAACTCAGCAGTGGCCACAGGACTGGGAAAGTCAGTTTTCATTCTAATCCCAAAGAAAGGCAATGCCAAAGAATGCTCAAACTACCAAACAATTGCACTCATCTCACACGCTAGTAGAGCAATGCTCAAAATTCTCCAAGCCAGGCTTCAGCAATATGTGAACCGTGAACTTCCAGATGTTCAAGCTGGTTTTAGAAAAGGCAGAGGAACCAGTGATCAAATTGCCAACATCCGCTGGATCATGGAAAAAGCAAGAGAGTTCCAGAAAAACATCGATTTCTGCTTTATTGACTATGCCAAAGCCTTTGACTGTGTGGATCACAATAAACTGTGGAACATTCTGAAAGAGATGGGAATACCAGACCACCTGACCTGCCTCTTGAGAAACCTGTATGCAGGTCAGGAAGCAACAGTTAGAACTGGACATGGAACAACTCCCTCACTGCAGGCACATTCTTTACTGTTTGAGCTACCCGGGGAAGCCCTGGAACAACAGACTGGTTCCAAATAGGAAAAGGAGTACGTCAAGGCTGTATATTGTCACCCTGCTTATTTAACTAATATGCAGAGTACATCATGAGAAACGTTGGGCTGGAAGAAGCACAAGCTGGAATCAAGATTGCTGGGAGAAATATCAATAACCTCAGATATGCAGATGACACCATCCTTATGGCAGAAAGTGAAGAACTAAAGAGCTTTTTGATGAAAGTGAAAGAGGAGAGTGAAAAAGTTGGCTTAAAAATCAATATTCAGAAAACTAAGATCATGGCATCCGATCCCATCACTTCATGTCAAATAGATAAAGAAACAGTGGACACAGTGGCTAACTTTATTTTTGGGGGCTCCAAAATCACTGCAAATGGTATTGCAGCCATGTAATTAAAAGACGCTTACTCCTTGGAAGGAAAGTTATGACCAACTTAGACAGCATATTAAAAAGCAGAAACATTACTTTGCCAACCAAGTTCCGTCTAGTCAAGGCTATGGTTTTTCCAGTACTCATGTATGGATGTGAGAGTTGTTCTATAAAGAAAGCTGAGCGCTGAAGAATTGATGCTTTTGAACTGTGGTGTTGGAGAAGACTCTTGAGAGTCCCTTGAACTGCAAGGAGATCCAACCAGTCCATTCTAAAGGAGGTCAGTCCTGGGTGTTCATTGGAAGGACTGATATTGAAGCTGAAACTCCAATAGTTTGGCCACCTGATGTGAAGAGCTGACTCATTTGAAAAGACCCTGATGCTGGGAAAGATTGAGGGCAGGAAGAGAAGGGGACGACAGAGGATGAATTTGTTGGATGGCATCACCGACTCAATAGACATGAGTTTGGGTAAACACTGGGAGTTGGTGATGGACAAGAAGGCCTGGCGTGCTGCGGTTCATGGGGTCACCAAGAGTCGGACAGGACTGAGCGACTGAACTGAACTGAAGGTTGAATCATATGATATTGTCAATACTCTGATTTTTGACCAAGAAAACTCTCAGTTTTTAACATGACTCGGCTTTATGTAATGAAACCCATATATTCATCACACAGGTTCAGTGATTACCAATTAGAGTCTTGTTTCATCTGTATTCTACCTACTTTGACCTCTTCCCTAGGATTATTTCAGAGCAGATTTTATATGTCACATGATTTCAGTACAACTCTAAAAAGACAAGTTCTTTCTAACACCATACACAAAAATGAACTCAAAATGGATCAATGATCTAAATGTAAGACCAGGAACTATAAAACTCTTCAAGGAAAACATAGGCAAAACACTCTCCAACATAAAGCACAGCAGTATCCTCTATGACCCACCTCCCAGAATATTGGAAATAAAAGCAAAAGTAAACAAACAGGACCTAATTAAACTTAAAAGCTTTTGCACAACAAAGGAAACTATTAGCAAGGTGAAAAGGCAGTCTTTTCATGGGAGAAAATAATAGCAAACGAAGCAATTGACAAAGAATTAATCTCCAAAATATACAAGAAACTCTTGCAGCTCAATTCCAGAAAAATAAATGACCCAATCAAAAAATGGGCCAAAGAACTAAACAGACATTTCTCCAAAGAAGACATACAGATGGCTAACAAACACATGAAAAATGCTCAACATCACTCATTATCAGAGAAATGCAAATCAAAACCACATGAGGTACCATTTCACGCCAGTCAGAATGGCTGATATCCAAAAGTCTACAAGCAATAAATGCTGGAGAGGGTGTGGAGAAAAGGGAATCCTCTTACACTGTTGGTGGGAATGCAAACTAGTACAGCCACTATGGAAAACAGTGTGGAGATTCCTTCAAAAACTGGAAATGGAACTGCCATATGACCCAGCAATCCCACTTCTGGGCATACACACTGAAGAAACCAGAATTGAAAGAGACACGTGTACCCCAATGTTCATCCCAGCACTGTTTATAATAGCCAGGACTTGGAAGCAACCTAGATGTCCATCTGCAGATGAATGGATAAGAAAGCTGTGGTACATATACACAATGGAATATTACCCAGTCATTAAAAAGAATACATTTGAATCAGTTCTAATGAGGTGGATGAAACTGGAGGCTATTATACACAGTGAAGTAAGCCAGAAAGAAAAACACTGATATGGTATACTAACTCATATATATGGAATTTAGAAAGATGGTAAGGATAACCCTATATGTGAGACAGCAAAAGAGACACAGATGTATAGAACAGTCTTTTGGACTCTGTGGTAGAGGGTGAGGGTGGAGAATGGCATTGAAACATGTATATTATCATTTGTGAAATGAAGCACCAGTCTAGGTTCGATGCATGATACAGGATGCTTGGGGCTGGTGCACTGGGATGACCCAGAGGGATGGGATGGGAAGGGTGGTGGGAGCGGGGTTCAGGATGGGGAACACATGTACATCCATGGCGGATTCATGTCAATGTATGGCAAACCCACTACAATATTGTAAAGCAATTAGCCTCCAATTAAAATAAATACATTTATATTAAAAACATAATCATAATCCCATTAGGGTAGTTTAAAATACTACTAATAATTATATTATCAAATTATAATTTTATTAAATATAAAATGTCCAATTAATACTCAACCCAATGGCCTCATGACTTTTTAAAATAATTTTTTCACATTAGAATCCAAATAATATCCCTGTGTTCCAATTGGTTGGTAGCTGTCTAAAGTCCTTTCTAACCTATCAGTTCAGTTCAGTTCAGTCGCTCAGCCGTGTCTGACTCTTTGCAACCCCATGAATCACAGCACGCCAGGCCTCCCTGTCCATCCCCTCTTGTATGTGATTCTTGGAATTTATTTGTTGAAGAAATGATCTGGATTTTGCTGATTGCATTTTTGTGCTATTATTTCAAATATGCTTCTTGTAAGTTATAATTATAAATTGATGTGTAGATCTAGATACTTGATCGGGTCCTGGGTTCATTTTCTGGGGAAAGGATACTTTGCAGTGATGTTGTGGACTCTCCTGAGGGGGCACATACTTTTTTTCAGCTTTATTGACACTTAATTGACTAATAAAATTATAATATGGTTAAGTACACAAAGTGAGACTTCTTCAGTGGTCCAGTGGTTAAGACAGCATGCTTCCAATGAAGGGGGCATGGGTTCAATTCCTGCTTGGGGAACTAAGATCCCACATGTCATGCAGTGTAGCCAAAAATAAATAAACAAGTAAAATAAGAATGAAAAGTTTGAATTAAAAAAATACAGGAAGCAATAATTTGATAGACATGTACATTGTGAAGGGCTTTCCTGGTAGCTCAGTGGGTAAAGAATCCACCTGCAATGCAGGAGACCCCAGTTCGATTCTTGGGTTGGGAAGATCCCCTGGGGAAGGGATAGGTTACCCATTCTGGTATCCATGGGCTTGCCTGGTGGCTCAGATAGTAAAGAATCCTCCTGCAATGCAGGAGACCTGGGTTCCATCCCTGGATTGGGAAGATCCCATGGAGGAGGGCGTGGTAACCCACTCCAGTATTCTTTCCTGGAGAATCCCTGTGGACAGGGGAGCCTGGATGGCTACAATCCATGGAGTCACAAAGAGTCGGTCATGACTGAAACACTAAGCACAGCATAGCACTGCACGTTGTGAAAGGATTTCTACTACCAAGTGAATTAACATATCCATCATCTCACACATCCCCCACCCTCTTCTCAGATTCTAAATGTGTGAAGTAGTTTTTTTTTTGTCATTTCATTTAGCATAATGCCTTCCAGGTGCATTTTTTGGGTCACAAATGGTAGGATTTCCTTATTTCACAAGGCTAAATAATATTCTATTGGACATATACACACCATATTTTCTTTATCTTTTCATCTGTCTATGGGCACTGTTTTCATACCTTGACTATTGCAAATAATACTGCAATGAACATGAAAATACTGAAATTTCCTTGAGATGATTTCATTTCCTTTGGATGTATTCTCAGAAGTGGAATTTATGTATTATATGTTAGGTCTACTTTTCATCCTGAATTAGGGTGTGTGCTGGGCTTCCTTTGTAGCTCAGTTGGTAAAGAATCTGCCCGCAAGGCAGGAGACCTGGGTTTGATTCCTGGGTTGGGAAGATCCACTGGAGAAGGAAATGGCAACCCACTCCAGTAGTCTTACCTGGAGAATCCCATGGACAGAGGAGCCTGGTAGGCTACAGTCTGTGGGGTCATAAGAGTCGGACATGACTTAATGACTAAACCACCACACCACCAGGGTGTGTGCTACATCTGATGATTGACATTGTCTTTATATAAGTAAGGAGGGGTAGGTTTGAGGCACACAGACACAGAGAAGGGTCATGTGAAGATAAACAGATTTAGGATTTATATAGCTCCAAGCTGAGGAATGCCAAGGATTTCCTGCTGCACTACTATTTTTCATAGCACCGGGAATTTTACATTTCCACCAAAAAAAGTTATTTTTTTCTCTTTGTGTGTTCTGTTTGGTTGTTTTCATCTGTTTGTTTTTATAACAGCCATCCTAATGGGTGTGAAATTTCATTGGGGTTGATTTGCATTTCATGTGGAGTGCCTTTTCATGTGCTTACTGGTTATTTGTACATCCTCTTTGGAAGAATGTAAGTCCTTGCCCCATCTTTAATTGAGTTATTTAGCTTGTTATTGTTGTTGACATGTAGGAGTTCTTTATGTATTCTAGATTTTACTTCCTTAGTAGATCTTTGGTTTATAAATGTCTTCTCCTGTTCCATGAATTGTCTTTTTATTCTGTTCATAGGGCCCTTTGATGTTCAGAAGCTTTAAATTTTTTTAAAAATTTTTATTTAAGTATAGTTGATTTGCAATGTCATGTAAGTTTCAGGTATACAGCAAAGTGAATCTTATACGTATACATATATCCACTCTTTTTTTCATTCTTTTCTCATAAAGGTTATTACAGAGTAGAGTTCCCTGTGTAATACAGTAGGTCTTTATTAGCTGTCTGTTTTATATATAGTAGTGTGTATATAGGAGAAGGCAATGGCAAGTCACTCCAGTACTCTTGCCTGGAAAATCCCATGGATGGAGGAGCCTGGTGGGCTGCAGTCCGTGGGGTCACTAAGGGTCGGACACGACTGAGCGACTTCACTTTCACTTTTCACTTTCACACATTGGAGAAGGAAATGGCAACCCACTCCAGTGTTCTTGCCTGGAGAATCCCAGGGATGGGGGAGCCTGGTGGGCTTCCGTCTATGGGGTCACACAGAGTCGGACACAACTGAAGTGACTTAGCAGCAGCAGCAGCAGTGTGTATATAGCAATCCATATCTTCCAGGTTGTTCACTGCCACTTATGCCCTGGTAACCATAAGTTTGTTTTTGATATCTGTAACTTTATTTCTATTTTGTGAATAAGTTCATTTGTACCCTTCCTTTTCTTTTTTTTTTTTTAAGATTCCACATATAAGCCATGTCATATGATGCTTGTCTTTCTGTGTCTGACTTACTTCACTAGGTACTGCAATCTCTAGGTCCATCCATGTTGCCGCAAGTGGCATTATTTCATTCTTTTTTATGACTGAGTAAAATTCCATCGTATATCATTGTGTATATACCATACCTTCTTTATTCCTCTGTTGATAGGCATTTAGGTTGACACAAGGGTCAATCTGTTGCTAGTATATAGAAATGAAACTGATTTTCGTGTATTGCTGTTATATCCTTCATGAACTGTATAGCTTTTCTGAATTTGTTTGTAAGTTCTAATAGGTTTTTTTGTGTGGCATCTTCAGGGTTTTTCACCTATAAGATTATGTCATCTGTGAACAAATATCATTTTACTTTTTCTTTCCCAATTTGGATGCCTTTTATTTATTTTTCTTGTCTAATTGCTCTTTTTAAGAGTTCTAGTACTATATTGAAAGAAGAAGTAAAATCAGACATTTATGTTTTTTTCCTTACATTAGAGGAAAAACTTTTGGTCTTTTATGAATTGAGTATGGCAGGACTGATGCTGAAGCTGAAGATCCAATACTTAGGCCACCTGACATGAAGACCCAACTTATTGGAAAAGACCCTGATACTGAGAAAGATTGAGGGCAGGAGGAGACGAGGGCAACAGAAGGTGAGGTGGTTGGATGGCATTACTGTCTCAATGGACAAGAGTTTGAGCAAACTTAAGGAGACAGTGAAGGACAGGGAAGCCTGGCATGCTGCAGTCTACGGGGTCCAGAGAGTTGGACATGACTTAGTGACTGAAAAACATTAAGGATAGGGTGGAGGGGGGAGTCAGGATGGGGGACACATGTACACCCATGGCTGATTCATGTGAATGTATGGCAAAAACCACTACATATTGTAAAGTAATTAGCCTCCAATTAAAATAAATTAATTAATTTACAAGAAAAAAGAAATAAAAGAACAACAATCCCACTCATGACACCTTGATTGCAGTCTATAAAAGAGCTTAAAGCAAAGTCATACTTGAATACTTGGTCCATAGAAATTATGAAACAATAACTGTGTATTATTTTAACTGAACTACATGGTGGACTTAAAACACTTGCAGAATTTATCCAAGATTGAGAAAGGAAAGAAAAACTTAAATGAGAAGCACACAGAAGGACTTCCCTGGCCCAGTGGTTAAGAATCTGCCTTCCAATGCAGGATATATGAGTTTGATCCCTTGTCCAGGAGCTAAGATCCCACATGCCTTGCAGCCAAAATATCAAAATGTAAACAGAAGCAATATTGAAACAAATTCAATAAAGACTTAAAAAATGGTCCACGTCAAGAAAACATCTAAAAAAGAAAAGAAAAAAAAAAAAAAGACATGGACAACTCCTAATCCAAACTTGTTTCTGACTGCATATTTAGCTTCCTTCATCTATCATACTGTCCTTGCATTATGGCTTTCATGTCCTTCTCACTATCAGTATTTGGTTAATTAATTAATTAATTTTTTTTAAATTGTTATTTCCCCTGCTGCTGCTGCTGTGTGTGCTCAGTCAAGTCTGACTTTTTGTGACCCATGGACTGTATAGCCCACCAGGCTCCTCTGTCCGTGGAATTTTCCAGGTAAGAATACTGGAGTGGGTTGCTGTTTCCTGCTCCAGGGGATCTTTCTGTCCCAGGGATCGAATCCAAGTCTCTCTTCTCCTGCATCGGCAGGCAGATTCTTTACCACTAGTGCCAACTGTGAAGCTTGTTTGGGCTAATAATGGTTGTTTTGTTTAATTTTATTTTTTTAAAGGAATATCAGTAAACTGTGTTTTGTTTTTAATGTTCAGCGCTTGGAATTTTATCCCATGAATACATTCATGATAACTGAAGGGAAGAGTACCATTTAAAAATTTCTGGCCTCTAAAAGTCATTGCCCTACAATTAGGAGAAAAGAGTTGATAAGCTCTCATCCTATCTTTTTGTAGACATGGGGAAAAGACTTTACTTTCTCTTGTTTAATGCTTTGTCCCCACTGCTAAGAAAAATAGCTATCATGGAATAGATATTTGGTAAATGTTTGCTGAATGAATGGATGAAGCATATATTGGGGTCAACAAATGATGGCAGTTGATATCAGAATGACAAACAAGACAAATCTCTCCCAGAGCTCTGATTTTTATTTATTAACATGAAACAAGCAGAAAATATTCTGGAAATCTTAGGTTTTTACTGGCTGATGGAACATCTCCTTCCATAGAGAAAAGGTGGTTAAATCAGTGCTTTGTCTCAAGTTGTATCTATCTGTATCAGAGAGAGAAAAATTCCAAAGATTCTGAGTCCCCATATTGTGATCATTTTTCCCTTTTTAAAAACAGTTTTTTTAAAAAAAATGTGGACCATTTTTTAACATCTTTATTGAATTTGTTACAATACTGCTTCAGTTTTATGTTTTGGTTTTTTGGCCGTGAGGCATGTGGGATCTCAGTTCTCTGACCAGGGATTGAACCCACATCTCCTGCATTAGAAGGTAAAGAAGTCCCAACCACCTGACTGCTGGGGAAGTCCCTGTAATCATTTTCAAAGTCACTGGCAATTCAAACCCTCTCCCAGCCAACACCGTAGAATGGTTATTTCTATTCATGTGGCAAGAGAATGGAGGGGAGTTAGGAAGAAAGAGCGCTGTGGTTCAACTTTTACCTGTGTTGTTTGTGTGTTTTATTCCAAAAGGGCATGACCAGGGACTTCTCTGGTGGTCCAGTGGCAAAGACTCTATGTTCCCTATGAAGGGGGTCTAGGTTTGATCTCTGGTTGGAGAACTAGATCCCACATGCCCCAACTAAGACCTAGCACAGAGCAGCATCTACATCCAGTCCAGAATATGCACTTAATAAATATTTGTTGAGTGTTCAATGGTTTCAAAACCAGGATAAACCCAAGCTGGTAGGGCTAGGCTGATCTTCTGGATGATAGCATGAGGTTTATCTAAAAAACACTGGGAAGTATTGCAGAAAATGGGCTTCCCTAGTGGCTCAGTGGTTAAGAATCTGCGCTCAGTGCAGAAGACGCAGGAGAGGTGGGTTTGATCCCTGGGTGGGGAAGATCCCCTGGAGAAGGAAATGATAACCCACTCCAGTATTCTTGCCAGAAAAACCCTACAGAAAGAGGAGCCTGGTGGGCTACAGTCCATGGTGTCACAAATAGTCACTGAGCATGCACATAAACACACACACACACACTTGAGAAAGTAGTTATAGGACCCTCCTGATGTTCTCTTTTAAACTTCTGCAGTTTGAAATTTGGAATGGCTGCACTTTCAACTCTTGCAATTCCATACACTTGCCCAGGACCCTAGACTTTGAAGTCCTGCCTCTAGGAAGCTCCCAGATGACCTAGCAGTCATGAAGATGAGATGACTTTTTTTTTCTCATGAGATTCCTTAGGGCCCCCTTCAGGTCTGTGTTCCTTAGGCTGTAGATAAATGGGTTTAGCATGGGGGTGATGGCAGTGTACATCACAGCAGAGGCTTTTGCCTTCATAGCTCTGCAGACAGATGAAGGACACAGATAGACCCCAATGGTGGTCCCATAAAGGAGGGCAACCACGGAGAGGTGGGAGCTGCAGGTGGGAAAGGTTTTCATCCTGCCTCCTGCAGAAGGCACCTTCACGATGGCCACAATGATGCGAGCATAGGAGGCCAGAATGCAGAGGAAAGGCGTGGCTATGACCATCCCTGCCACAATGAGCACAAAGATCTTGTTCACAGAGGTGTCAGTGCAGGAAAGTCTGAGGAGCGGGGTGAGGTCACAGAAATAGTGAGGCAACTCAGTATTGCCACAGAAAACCAGACGGGCCATCAGGAGGATGTGGGTGAGGGAGATGAAGCTGGAAAACACCCACGGGCCTCCAACCAGCAGGCCACAGAGGCATGGGCTCATGATAGTGGTATAGCGTAAGGGGTGACATATAGCCATGAACCTATCATAAGCCATCACGGCTATTAAGACACTGTCCATGATGCCAAAGAAATGGAAGAAGTACATTTGTGTCAGGCAGCAGGAATAAGAGATGGACTTGCTCTTGATTTGGATGTTCACCAACATCTTGGGGACAGTGTTGGTGGCCAGGCAGAAATCAACCAAGGAGAGATTGGCCAAGAAGAAGTACATGGGGGTGTGGAGGTGGGAGTCTGTGCTGATGGCCAGGATGATCAACAGGTTCCCCACTACTGTGACCACATACATGCAGAGAAACAGAGCAAAGAGGAGAGTCTCCTGTTCTGGCTTTTCTGAAAGTCCCAGGAGAATAAACTCAGAGGAGCTAGTTTGGTTGTCTGATTCCATGGGTATGATTCTTCTGGAAGTAGTGAAAAGGGAAATTTACATGAATGCTAGGACAATTATTCTGGCAGATTAAATAATTTTATTCCCAGTTTCTTCAGTGAGTTCAGTTGCTCAGTTGTGTCTGACTCTTTGTGACCCCATGAACTGCAGCGTGCTAGGCTTCCCTGTCCATCACCAACTCCAGGAACTTGCTCAAACTCATGGCCATTGAGTTGGTGATGCCATCCAACCATCTCATCCTCTGTTGTCCCCGTCTCCTCCCACCTTCAATCTTTTCCAGCATCAGGGTCTTTTCCAATGAATTAGTTCTTTGAATCAAGTGGCCAAAGTATTGGAGTTTCAGCTTCAGCATTAGTCCCTCCAATGAATAGTCAGAACTGATTTCCTTTAGGTGGACTGGTTGGATCTTCTTGCAGTTCAAGGGACTCTCAAGAGTCTTCTCCAACACCATATTTCAAAAACATCAATTCTTCAACATTCAGCTTTCTTTATAGTCTAACTCTCACATCCATACATGACTACTGGAAAAACCATAGCTTTGACTAGACGGACTTTTGTTGGCAAAGTAATGTCTCTGCTTTTTAATATGCTGTCTAGGTTGGTCATAGCTTTTCTTCTGAGGAGCAAGCATCTTTTAATTTCATGGCTGCAGTCACCATCTGCAGTGATTTTGGAGCCCCCCAAAATAAAATCTGTCACTGTTTCCACTGGTTGCCTATCTATTTGCCATGAAGTGATGAGACCAGATGCCATGATCTTAGTTTTCTGAGTGTTGAGTTTTAAGCCAACTTTTTCACTCTCTTCTTTCACTTTCATCAAGAGGCTCTTTAGTTCTTCTTCGCTTTCTGCCATAAGGGTGGTGTCATCTGCATATCTGAAGTTACTGATATTTCTCCCAGCAATCCTGATTCCAGCTTTGTTCTTCTTCCAGCCCAGCGTTCCTCATGATGTACTCTGCATATAAGTTAAATAAGCAGGGTGACAATATACAGCCTTGACGTACTCCTTTTCCTATTTGGAACCAGACTGTTGTTCCATGTCCAGTTCTAACTGTTGCTTCTTGACCTGCATACAGATTTCTTAAGAGGCAGGTCAAATGGTCTGGTATTCCCATCTCTTTCAGAATTTTCCGATTTGTTGTGACCCACACAGTCAAAGGCTTTGGCATAGTCAATAAAGCAGAAGTAGATGTTTTTCTGGAACTCTCTTGCTATTTCAATGATCCAACGGATATTGGCAATTTGATCTCTGGATCCATTGCCTTTTCTAAAACCAGCTTGAACATCTGGAAGTTCATGGTTCATGTACTGTTGAAGCCTGACTTGGAAAACTTTGAGCATTACTTTACTAGCATGTGAGATGAGTGCAATTGTGGGGTAGTTTGAGCAGTCGTTGGTATTTCTTTTCTTTGTGATTGGAATGAAAACTGACCTTTACTATTTCCTTAATAGTGTATACACAAACAGAATCACTGTTAAATAGGCCATACATAAAATTAGCCCTTAGTGTTTGCATTTGTAGGGTGCATTCACCATAGTATCATATATATATACATATATCATATATATCTACCTGTATATGGAAAATACATTTTTGAGCTTAAATGTAGTATCAGGAGAGCGGTAAAGTGGTGCCTTTAAATATAGATTAAAAAAAAAAGAACTATAATACAATAACAATAAAAAATCTGTTGAGGTGTGTAAGGTACTTGAAATTAATGTGAGCCAAGAAAGATGCAGGGAGAAGGTGTCATACATTTCACCTCTCAGTGTAAAGAATTATTCACAGCCATAAAATTTTCACTTTTGAGTCTTGCTCCTCAAGAATCTGAACTGCCCTGTGATCACATGAGAGTAAAAGAATTTGACTAATGAGGAGCTTTGGATATTGAACCCCCAAGAGACAGAGAGACTGCAAATAAGTCTGCCTTTGACCACCCCACTCAACAACCATGCCAGGTCATGTGAAATACATTTGACAGTAGTCACAGGGACCATCATTTCTGCCCAGGAGCCTGGTGCTTCACTGTCTTTCTGTGCTACTTGAATGGACCCAGAGTTTCCATTTTCCCTCCTTCCCATTTAGGGAAGAACTGAATGTCATCACTTAGTGTTGGCACCATCTGCTCTGGAGTCCTCTATTTCATGTTCTGCAAATAGGGACAGGTGTTTGTTTAGCAGTTGATCGGGGGGCAGCTATGAGGTGAGTTCCTGAAGAAGATGAGCAAAACTGGGTCACCTGGGAGGGGCTGCTAACGGTCCATCATCTCCTCGCTCTATTTCCTTTATTACTTTGTCAAGGGGCAGAGGGGTGCACCCAGCTTTTGCTTTCCTTTCCATTGCTGGCTCATGATACCACTTCACAGAAGAAAAATTAGTATTGAAAATATTTCATGATTATGAATAATCTAAGAAAGAAGAGGTGGAGAATGAAGCAGATCCCAGTCTACTGGTTCTTTTCTAGTAATGTATGAAATATCTTAAAGTGCAGAGCACTATAGAACAAATCTATCCATGCTTTCAGAGTTAATAAAACTTTTTGTTTTGTCATCAGAGTTCTTTTATTTATTTATTTTATTTTTGGCTGTGCTGGGTCTTTGTTGCTTCGTGGGCTTTTCTCTGGTTGCGGCAAGCAGGGACTACACTCTAGTTGCGGGGCTTGGACTTACTGCAGTGGCTTCTCTTGTGGAGAATGGGCTTTAGGGTGCACAGGCTTTAACAGTTCTGGGTCCTGGCTCTAGAGCACAGGCTCGATAGCTGTGGCGTACAGGCTTAGTTGCTCCATGGCATGTGGGATCTTCCTGGACCAGTGATTGAGCCTTTGTCTCCTGCCCGCTGCATTGGCAGGCAGATTCTTTACCACTGAGCCACCAGGGAAGCCCCAGAGTTCTTTTATTAAATTAACAAAAATGTGAATAAACAGAACCTATCTTTTAAGTTTGCTTTCATTCCTAGAGGCAACCACAGTCATGAATTTGGTTTACTCCATGTGATATTTAAAATTGTTTTACACATTATGTGTGTGTGTTTGGGTGTAAAAGGCAATGATGATAATGCTCCAAAATAGGAAAAGGGATAAATAAATAGTGAGGTAATAAGACGTAGGAACTAGATAATTAACTAAGATAGTTAATGAACCAGAAAAAGCTGTACCGAGACATTAAACATTATTTTAAAATGCAAAGTTCCATGTACAATGTGTAAAGATAAAATGCAAAACAAGAATATAATTTATGGATACTTAGTCGCTGTATTAAAATCAGAGGAGAATAGTGAACACCAAGTTCATTATCATGGTTCCCTTTGGGAATGAAAAGTAATTGAGGATGTGGAAAAAATATTAATTCTTTAAAATATCTACTGCAAATTATGGCAATATATTTTAATTTAGTGGTCCTTAGTGGGTGGACTTTGTTATCTGTACTTATTTATGCTTGCAATGTTTCATAATAAGAACTGAGCTTTTAATATTTTGTTATTTTAAAGCATTTAAATTGTATTGTGATATAGATGTCTTTGGGGGAAAATTCTTTCTCTGAAGTTTTTATTTGGGTTGATATATCGAAGTCTAACTTATTCACTTTAATTGCAACATGTTTTATCATGTGTCCATGAGAAATGAGCATTAATCACTGACATCATTTGAATTGTGCACTCCTCCTGTTTCTCTGGGGTTTCCCTGGTGGCTCAGATGTTAAAAGGTCTGCCTGCAATTTGGAGATGTGGATTTGATCCCTTTGTCAAGAAGATTCCCTGGAGTAGGAAATGCAACCTACTCCAGGATTCTTGCCTGGAGAATTCCTGTTTCTCTATCTAAGCAAGATTCCCAACAGGAGTTTCAGCATATCCATTTTCCCCTGAAAATTACAGTTATCATGCTAAAGATATTCTTCCTTTCTCCTCTCTTCCTTTGTCTTACTCTTCCAATTACTTTTCTTCTATAATAAACCATGCCCGGTGGTGCCATTTGTGTTCATAGCAGGAACAAATCACAATAAGTGATATTAAGAGCGTCTTGTATATAAAACACTGTAACTGTGATTTTTGTCTGCTCCTCCTTCCTGCATTCCCGTAAGGTTTCCTGATGGTTCTTATTGTCCAAAAAGGACTGGGGCTTCTGCCACAGTTGAAAAGATTCCCTCATTTACAGAGCAAGTGCTGGAGACATAATTAAACTCAGGAGTGACTGAGTCAAAAACCTTAATTGATGCTGTTACAGTTTGCTAGTTTTTATAATTTCATGTTAAGAGCACATATTTTGTCATTGTTGAAGCAGAGTTTACCAAGGGCCAATCAGTTCCAAATATCAGTATCCTAATAAGCTATTCGAGGTTTTCCAGGTGGCTTAGTGGTAAAGAATCTGCTTGCCAGTGCAGGAGACATGGGTTTGATCCCTGGATCGGGAAAATACCTTGTAGAAGGAAATGGCAACCTACTCCAGTATTCTTGCTTGGGAAATCCCACAGAAGGAGGAAACTGGCAGGCTAAAATCACAGAGTTGGGCACGACTTAGCGACTAAACACAACAATTAAACTCAGAGTGAGTTTTAGTTACAACAACAATGGAGCTATTCCTGTCATAAAATTTTTCTAAAACATTGGTTCAGCAGAATATTTGGCATAATCATTGATGCACGCAGGACACAGTCAAATACCTGTTGTGTGTTTCAGGTGAACCAATGGTTATATTCTGAGGAATCACCATAACACAGAAAATTGGAATGCTCTTGAGTTGATCCCGATACATACAGGGTTCTTTTGGGAGCAAGTGGGCAAGGCTTCCTGACCTAGGCATAGATGGGGCACTTACAGTCATAGAAGAAAGATGTTCTGAAGTGCCATACTAATTTTCTACATTTCTTTTCCTAATATTGTCAGTTTTTATACAACAGAGACAGATGTGCCCGTAACAAAAGTAATATGGAATCAATCATATTGCTGAGTTTAATTATTTCTGTGTGTGTGTGTGTGTGTGTGTGTGTGTGTGCTCAGTTGTGTCTGACTCTTTGCAACCGCGTGGACTGTAACCGGCCAGGCTCCTCTGTCCATGGAATATTCCAGGCAAGAATAATGGAGTAGCTTGCCCTTTCCTACTCCAGGGGATCTTCCCGATCCAGGGATCAAACCCAGTTCTCCCACATTGTAGGCAGATTCTTTACTGTCTGAGCCACCAGGAAGCCCAATTATTTCCATGAAAGTGAAAGTGTTAGTTGCTCTGTCCTGTCTGACTCTTTTCAACCCCATCTGAACCACCAGGGAAGCCCCATTCAGTTCAGTTCAGTCGCTCAGTCGTGTCCGACTCTCCGCGACCCCATGAATCACAGCACGCCAGGCCTCCCTGTCCATCACCAACTCCCGGAGTTCACTCAAACTCATGTCCACAGAATCGGTGATGCCATCCAGCCATCTCATTCTCCGTCGTCCCCTTCTCCTCCCGCCCCCAACCTTTCCCAGCATCAGAGTCTTTTCCAGTGAGTCAACTCGTCTCATGAGGTGGCCAAAGTACTGGAGTTTCAGCTTTAGCATGAGTCCCTCCAATGAACATCCAGGATTGATCTCCTTTAGAATGGACTGGTTGGATCTCCTTGCAGTATAAGGGACTCTCAAGAGTCTTCTCCAACACCACAGTTCAAAAGCATCGATTCTTCGGCGATCGGCTTTCTTCACAGTCCAACTCTCACATCCATACATGACCACGGGAAAAACCATTGCCTTGACTAGACGGACCTTGGTCGGCAAAGTAATGTCTCTGCTTTTTAATATACTATCAAGGTTGGTCATAACTTTCCTTCCAAGGAGCAAGCGTCTTTTAATTTCATGGCTGCAATCAGCATCCGCAGTGATTTTGGAGCCCAAAAAAACAAAGTCTGACACTGTTTCCACTGTTTTTCCATCTATTTCCCATGAAGTGATGGGACCAGATGCCATGATCTTTGTTTTCTGAATGTTGAGCTTCAAGCCAACCTTTTCACTCTCCTCTTTCACTTTCATCAAGAGGCTTTTGAGTTCCTCTTCACTTTCTGCCATAAGGGTAGTGTCATCTGCATATCTGAGGTTATTGATATTTCTCCCAGCAATCTTGATTCCAGCTTGTGCTTCTTCCAGCCCAGCGTTCCTCATGATGTACTCTGCATATAAGTTAAATAAGCAAGGTGACAATATACAACCTTGACGTACACCTTTTCCTATTTGGAACCAGTCTGTTGTTCCATGACTGGTTCTAACTGTTGCTTCCTGACCTGCATACAGGTTTCTCAAGAGGCAGGTCAGGTGGTCTGGGATTCCCATCTCTTTCAGAATGTTCCACAGTTTATTGTGATCCACACAGTCAAAGGCTTTGGCATAGTCAATGAAGCAGAAATAGATATTTTTCTGAAACTCTCTTGCTTTCTCCATGATCCAGCGGATGTTGGCAATTTGATCTCTGGTGCCTCTGCCTTTTCTAAAACCTGCTTGAACATCTGGGAGTTCACGGTTTACATACTGCTGAAGCCTGGCTTGGAGAATTTTGAGCATGACTTTACTAGCGTGTGAGATGAGTGCAATTGTGCGGTAGTTTGAGCATTCTTTGGCATTGCCTTTCTTTGGGATTGGAATGAAGACTGACCTCTTCCAGTCCTGTGGCCACTGCTGAGTTTTCCAAATCTGCTGGCATATTGAGTGCAGCACTTTCACAGCATCATCTTTCAAGACTTGAAATAGCTCAACTGGAATTCCATCACCTCCACTAGCTTTGTTCCTAGTGATGCTTTCTAAGGCCCACTTGACTTCACATTCCAAGATGTCTGGCTCTAGGTCAGTGATCACGTTATTGTGACTATCTTGGTCGTGAAGATCTTTTCTGTACAGTTCTTCTGTGTATTCCTGCCACCTCTTCTTAATATCTTCTGCTTCTGTTAGGTCCATACCATTTCTGTCCTTTATCGAGCCCATCTTTGCATGACAAGTTCCCTTGGAATCTCTAATTTTCTTGAAGAGGTCTCTTGTTTTTCCTATTCTGTTGTTTTCCTCTATTTCTTTGCATTGATCACTGAGGAAGGCTTTCTTATCTCTCCTTGCTATTCTTTGGAACTCTGCATTCAGATGCTTATATCTTTCCTTTTCTCCTTTGCTTTTCGCCTCTCTTCTTTTTACAGCTATTTGTAAGGCCTCCTCAGACAGCCATTTCGCTCTTTTGCATTTCTTTTCCATGGGGATGGTCTTGGTCCCTGTCTCCTGTACAATGTCACGAACCTCCGTCCAGAGTTCATCAGGCACTCTATCAATCAGATCTAGTCCCTTAAATCTATTTCTCACTTCCACTGCATAATCATAAGGGATCTGATTGAGGTCATATCTGAATGGTCTAGTGGTTTTCCCTACTTTCTTCAATTTAAGTCTGAACTTCGCAATAAGGAGTTCATGATCTGAGCCACAGTCAGCTCCTGGTCTTGTTTTCGCTAACTGTATACAGCTTCTCCATCTTTGGTTGCAAAGAATATAATCAATCTGATTTCGGTGTTGACCATCTGGTGATGTCCATGTGTAGAGTCTTCTCTTGTGTTGTTGGAAGAGGGTGTTTGCTATGACCAGTGCATTCTCTTGACAAAACTCTATTAGCCTTTGCCCTGCTTCATTCCGTGCTCCAAGGCCAAATTTGCCAGTTACTCCAGGTGTTTCTTGACTTCCTACTTTTGCATTCCAGTCCCCTAGAATGCCCCATAGTCTACCATAAAAAGAAGGAAATGAAAGAAGGGACAGGTCTCACTGGCTGGGCTACATTGGAAGGAAAAACAAAAAAAGAAAAGGAAAAAGAGATTTACAAGTAACTGTCCACTAATGGAGATAATTGTGACTTGTTAGTTTAAGATCTCCAGGGGATCTTCCCGACCCAGGGATTGAACCAGGGTCTCCTGCATTGCAGGCAAATTCTTTACCATCTAAGCAGCTATATGCATACATAAATCCCCTCCTTCTTGACCATCTTTCCCTCTTGACCCTCTCTCCTACCACACCCATCCTATACCATCCTTCTAGGTTATTACAGAGCACCGAGCTGAGCTCCCTGTGCTATACGCAGGTTCCCACTAGCCAGTTATTTTACACGTTGTAGTAAATGAATGTCAGTGCTGCTCTCCCAATTCTTCCCGCCTTCCCCTTCCCTCACTGTGTCCACATGTCCTTTCTCTACATCTGCGTTTCTATTCTGTCCTTCAAACAGGTTCATGTATACCATTTTTCTAGATCCCATACATGTGCATTAGTATACAACATTTGTTTTTCTCTTTCTGACTTACTTCACTCTGTATAACAAGGTCTAGGTTCATCTACCTCACAACAACTGACTCAAATTCATTCCTTTTTATGGCTGAGTAATACTTCATTGTATATATGTACTGCTGCTGCTGCTGCTAAGTCGCTTCAGTCGTGTCCGACTCTGTGTGACCCCCAGAGACGGCAGCCCACCAGGCTCCCCCGTCCCTGGGATTCTCCAGGCAAGAGTACTGGAGTGGGGTGCCATTGCCTTCTCCAATATATGTACTACAACTTTTTTATCCATTCACCTATTGATGGGCATATAGGTTGCTTCCATGTCCTGGCTCTTGTAAATAGTGCTGCATCAAACATTGGGGTACATGTGTTTTTTTTGAATAATGGTTTTCTCAGGGTATACTGGGGCTTCCCAGGTGGCACTAGTGGTAAAGAACCCACCTGCCAATGCAGCAGACATTAAGAGATGCAGGTTCGATCCCTGAGTCAGGAAGATCCCCTGGAGAAGAGCATGGCAAACCTCCCACTCCAGTATTCTTGCCTGAAGAATCCCAAGGATAGAGGAGCCTGGCAGGTTACAGTCCGTAGTGTCGCAAAGAGTCAGACATCACAAAAACAACTTAGCACTCACGCATGCAGAGTATAATAAGCCATTTTTACTGATTACAATTCTAAGTTCCACAATTATCAAGGTTCCCAGGTATCTGGATGCAGGATTCTCACTTTGCTTTCTCCATTTTAAGACTGATTGACAATTGTCTCCCTTTTCCTACTGTTGTAGCAATTCTTCTGTCAAGCAGACTGGACACTTGTGTTGGGAGATTTTATCTTCCTCACCCCAGGATTGTGCTTTAACACACTAACAGATTGTTGCTTTTTAGTTAATTTTTCCTTCATTTTCAAAATGTCATGCACTTTCTAGTTCTTCCAATTCTTTTTTGGAATATATAATATTATGTGTTAAATACTCTTAGGAGAAAAGAAAGTCTTATTCACATAATAGCTTATGTTTTCAAGTAGCATATTCTTTTTTAAAAAATATATTTATTTTTGGCTACACTGGGTCTTCGTTGCTATACACAGGCTTTCTCTAGTTGCAGCAAGTGGGGGCTGCTCTCCGTTGCTGTGCACAGGCTTCTCGTTGTTGGCTTCTTTTGTTGCCGGCACAGATTCTAGAGCATGGGCTCAGCAGTTGTGGTTCACAGGCTTAGTTGCTCTGCAGCATGTGGGATCTTCCCAGACCAGGGATCGTACCCAAGTCCCCTGCACTGGCAGGTGGATTCTTAACCACTGGACTCCCAAGGTCTTCAGGTATCATATTCTAATCTTGATCTCAGGTTCTGAGTGTCGACTCTTTTCTGTTGCTGTCACATCTAGATACCACCCTTGTGGTCAGATGTTAGAAGAGCTTCAAAATCAGGGTAAGAATTTATTGGGTGAAAGTTTTCAAAGACAAGTGATGGAATTTGGTTAACATTTCCTGATACATAAATCTGTACTCCCCAACATTTGCCTCACCTGGTAGTAGGAGTTCAGCTCTAAAGTCTGGAAACCTGAGTGCAAATCATTTCACCAACTCTTGATGGAGTGCCAAGTATTTTGCATCCATACCTTCATCTCACTTTACCTTTATCTTTCCATGGGGCCATAGATAAACAGGAGGATGTTAGAAGAACCTGACTCATAGGTCAACAGAGAATAAAATTAGTTAGAATGACATATTGACAATGTACGAGATTTGCCACAGTACCTCCTTGCCAACATTTGGTATTGATTCATATCATTTTTTAAAAAAAAAAAATATTTACCAATTTTGTGCTTAGTTGCTCAGTCATATCAGACTCTTTGTGACCCTATGGACTGTAGCCCTCCAGGCTCCTCTGTCCATGGAACTTTTGAGTCAAGAATACTGGAGCAGGTTGCCATTTCCTATTCTAGGGGATCTTTCCAACTTGGGGATCGAACCCATGTCTCTTGCATCTCTTGCTCTTGCAGGCAGATTCTTTGCCACTAGTATCACCTGGGAAGCCTCCTTACCAACTTTATTGAAGTGTAGTTATAGTACATTTCCCATTGTAAGCATATGAGTCCACGATTTCAGTAAATTTATAGAGTTGTGTGATTATCAGCATGATCCAGTTTTAGAAAATTTCCATCACTTTGAAAAGCTCCCTCATTGCCTTTCACAGTTAATGTTCACTCCCACCCTTATAGTTTGACCAATACTTTTCTGCTTTCTGTCTCTTTAAACTTGTCTTGTGGGGACATTTCATATAAATGGAATCACATAATATGTTGTTTTTTTGTCTCTATCTTCTTTCACTTAGCATAAAATGTTCCCGTTCATTCATAACATGTATCAGCAATTTGTCCCCTTTAACTGCTTCGTGGTATTCCATTGTTAATTATATTCCATTGTATGGAAATACTTTTTTTCCCCATCCATTCTTTGGTTAATGGGCACTTGCATTCCTTCCACTTTTTGCTACGGTGAATGATGTTATGAGCATTCATTTATGTAAATGTCTATGTGAACACATGTTTGCATTTCTCTTGGGTAAATGCCTCAGCATGAGACTGCTGAGTCATATAGTATTTGTTCTTGAATTTTTAAGAAATTTTTTGTGGCTGTACTATTTTATATTTAATTATTATGGTCTATCTAGTGGGTGTTGTAGTGGCATCCCACTGAAGTTTTCATTTGCATTTTCCTAATGACTAATGATATTCATCACATTTTTATGTGATTTTTTGACCATTCATGTATCTTTTTATGAGAAACATCTATTAAGAATCTTGTCCATTTAAAAAATTTGAGTTACTTGTCTTTTATTATTGAGTTGTAAGAGTCCTTTAAATTTTTAAATATAAGCTCTTTATCAAACATATTTGCAGAAAGAATTTGTGAGAATGAGAAAAGTGCTGAAAAGTATGCCTCACACTAGAACACTGTGGTAGTGTGAGCGGTTAATAATACATTTATTTCAGTGATACCTGTTAATGCCGTTATTAACTGCAATGCTTATAGCATAGTTTTGTGATAAGAATTCAATGAGGCAGAAATGGAAAGGGGGGAGAAAAGGATAGAATTTGATGGCCATTGGAAAAGGGAGTGGTTGAACTGAGTTTTGGACACGAATTCCCAGAGCACTGGGAAAACACAGATGAATCAGGCCATCATTTTCCCATTAAATGTGCTGGGTCTGCACCAACATGTGAGCGAGTTGATTTTCTAGTCTTGCATTGATCTGGGCTCCAGAAGATTGGTCTTCAAAGTAAAACCTATTCCAGCAACAATAACATTTGGGAATTTGTTAGAAAGGCAGATTTTGAGTCCCATGCCCAATCTTCTGAATCTCATATTCTAAGTGTGGGGCCAGCAATATGGGTTTGGACAGAAGCTCCAGTGGATTTTGATGCAAGAAACAGTTTGAAAAACTCTGCTCCTAAAGCCCATGTTTAATACGTGTATGGTTTGTGTGTGTGTGTTATTTAATTTTTGGTAAAGAATCTGCCTGCAGTGCAGGAGACCTGGGTTTGATCCCTGTGTTGGGAAGATCTTCTGGAGAAGGGGAAGGCTACCCACTCTAGTATTCTGGCCTGAAGAATGCCATGGACTGTATAGTCCAAGGGATTGCAAAGAGTTGGACATGACTGAGTGATTTTCACTTCACTATTTTATTTTTAAAATTTTTATTGGGGTATAGTTGATTTACAATGTTGTGTTAGTTTCAGGAGGTGTACAGCAAAGTAAATTAGTTATACCTATATTCACTCTTTCTAAAAATATTTATTCACTTATTTATTTTTGGCTGCACCAGGCAGCAATGGTAAGCCACTCCAGTACTCTTGCCTAGAAAATCCCATGGATGGAGGAGCCTGGTAGGCTGCAGTCCATGGGATCGCTATGAGTCGGACATGACTGAGCGACTTCACTTTCACTTTTCACTTTCACACATTGGAGAAGGAAACGGCAACCCACTCCAGTGTTCTTGCCTGGAGAATCCCAGGGATGGGGGAGCCTGGTGGGCTGCCGTCTATGGGGTTGCACAGAGTCGGACATGACTGAAGTGACTTAGCAGCAGCAGCAGGCCTTAGCTACAGCATGCAGGCTTTAGTTATGTGGTGAGGGTTCCAGGGTGTGAGGACTCAGTAATTATGGGGCATGGGCTCAGTAGTTGTGTCTTGGGGGCTTAGTGGTCCAGGGGCATGTGAGATCTTAGTTCCCCAACAAGGGTTTGAACCCATGACCCATGCATTGGAAGGTGGATTCTTCACCACTGGACCATCAAGGGGAGTCCCTATCCACTCTTTTTTTTTTTAGATTCTTTTCCCATATAGGTCATTACAGAGTACTGAGTAGAGTTCCCTGTGCTACACAGTAGATCCTTATTAGTTATCTATTTTTATATATAAATAGATATGATTTATCTATCTATAAAATAGATACTAGTTTATATATACTAATGTATATATTCCTGGAGAAGGAAATGGCAACCCACTCCAGTATTCTTGCCTGGAGAACCTCATGGACAGAGGAGTCTGGAGGGTCCCTGGGGTCACAAAGAGTCAGATGCGACTTACGACTGAACAACAATGTGTATATGCCAGTCCCAATCTCCCAAATTTATCCCTCCATCCCCTTTCCCTATGCTTGGTTTTGTTTTCCCTGCTTGCTGGTTGGAAGCTTTGGAGGATTCCCAAGGATAAGATATACATTGTTCCCTATTTTATTTCTATTAGTTGGTACAATGTGGGAAAGAATAAATTAGTTTAGAGTGAGTACAGAGGACAGAAAGAAAAGAGGTTGAGAAAGTAAGACCAAAAGAGGGGCAGAAGGTAAAGAAAAAGATGAAAAATATTTTCAGTTCAATTTGCAATGTAGATGTTACAGTGTTCTAAAAGAATGGGTTCTTATACATCTACTATGTGTCTTATCACATGTATTTGTTCTTTTTAAAAAATTTTTTATTTTAAATTGGAGTATAGCTGATTAACAAACAACTTTGTGATAGTTTCAGGTGAACAGTGAAGATACTCAGCCATAGGTATACATGTATCCCAAACTCCCCTCCCATCCAGGCTGCCACATAACATTGAGCAGAGTTCTTTGTGCTATACAGTAGGTCCTTGTTGGTTACCCATTTTAAATATAGCAGAGTGTACATGTCCATCCCAAAGTCCTTAACTATCCCTTCCCCCTGGCAATCATAAATTCGTTCTCTAGGTCTGTGAGTCTGTTTCTGTTTTCACATGTTTTTTTTTTTTTCTCATCAGACTCAGCCACAACATGGAAACCAAAAACCAAACAGATGTAGCAGAATTTCTCCTCCTTGGTCTCTCAGAAGATCCAGAACAGCAGCCCCTCCTCTTTGGTCTATTCCTGACCATGTACCTGGTCACTGTGCTTGGCAACCTGCTCATCATGCTGGCCATTGGCTCTGACTCCCACCTCCACACCCCCATGTACTTCTTCCTCTCCAACCTGTCCTTCACTGACCTCTGTTTCAGCACCACCACAGTCCCCAAGATGCTTGTGAACATTGAAAGACGGAGCAAATCCATCAGTTACACAGACTGCCTCACCCAGATTTGTTTCGTCCTGTTATTTGCAGGCTTGGAAAACTTTCTCCTTGCAGCGATGGCCTATGACCGTTATGTGGCCATCTGCCATCCACTGAGGTACGTTGTCATCATGAACCCCTGCCTCTGTGGCCTGTTGATTCTACTCTCCCTGGTCATTAGCAGTGCAGATGCTCTGCTCCACACTCTGATGGTATTACGACTGTCCTTCTGCACAGAGCTGGAAATCCCCCATTTCTTCTGTGAACTGGATCAGGTCATCAAGCTGGCATGTTCTGATACCCTCATCAATAACATCCTGGTATATTTAGTGACTAGCATATTGGGTGGTGTTCCTCTCCTTGGCATTATCTTCTCTTACACTCAAATTGTCTCCTCCATTCTGAGAATGCCCTCAGCTGGTGGGAAATATAAAGCCTTTTCCACCTGTGGATCTCATCTCTCTGTGGTTTCCTTATTTTATGGGACAGCTTTTGGAGTGTACATTAGTTCTGCACTTACACACTCTTCCAAGGAGACAGCAATAGCCTCTTTGATGTACACGGTGGTCCCTCCAATGTTGAACCCCTTTATCTACAGCCTGAGGAACAGAGACATGAAGCAAGCCTTGTGGAAACTTACCTGAGGAACATCTCCTTTTTGTAGTTGTGTCACCTCCCTTGTACTTGGGCTCCAGTATGAGTCAACAAACAAGAATAATAGGTTGGACCAAATGCCTGACTCTTACTTCACCAAAGTCTTATGCTGCTGCAATGATGAAATTCCAAAATACCCAAAACAGTTCAATTTAGGCTTCAAAACTGACTTTGCTCTTCTCTAATATTGAGATGTTTAAAATGTGTATGAACTTTTTGATTATTATTTTTTGGTCAGGTTCTATCAAATCAGAACCTGAATTAGGTCTTTTTTCTATAATGATACTGAGGGGAATGGTTTTAGGACAATGGTTGGGATAGAAAGAAAGTATTGTAATTATGTGAAGGGATGGATATGATCATTATTCTGGCTGCAGTAGTAATTTCATTAGGTTTATATATCAAATTATCATGTTAATTTCCATTGATTATCTGTTTTACATAGCCAATGGAAATTAACATGACAATTTGATACATATACCTAATGAAATTATAACATTGATATATGGTAGAAATGAAACCAATATTATAATGTAATTACCCTTCAATTAAAAATAAGGATAATTTAAATTGTCATGTTAAACAACTCAAATGAATATATATTTTTTATTTACTTATTTATTTTATTTTGGCTGCACTGGGTCTTCATTGTGGCCTATAAGCTTTCTCTGGTTGTGGAGCATGGAGCCAGTTGCCCTACCACGTGTGGGATCTTGGTTCTCGCAGCAAGAATTGAACCTGTGTCCCATGAATTGGAAGGTGGATTCTTAACTACTGGACCACCAGGGAAGTCCCAATATGTATTTTTAAAAAGAAGTGGAGAGGAAAACATAGTGTCCTCTTAGCTTCTCAGGGTGAGACAATCAGTCAACATGAATTTGGGAAAAAAGAAGGAATTTATCAAATTAAGGTCCTTTTTTTGTTTGTTTGTTTGTTTCCTTTCCTATGCAAAAGCTTTTAGTTTCTGGTAGTGTCCTTGTTTGTTTATTTCTTAAAGTTTTTTTTTTACTGTGCATCATTTTAAAAGTCTTTACTGAATTTGTTATAATATTATTTCTATTTTATGCTTTGGTCTTCTGACTGTGAGGCATGTGGGAGCTTAGTTCCCTGACCAGGGATTGAACCCGAATCCCCTGCATTGGAAGGCAAGTCTGTAACCACTGGATCACTTACTTTTTTATTTTTGTTCTGTTGCCTTTGCTTTTGGTGTCAAATCCAAATATTCATTGCCAAAACCAGTATCAAAGAGCTTAACCTCTGTGTTTCCTTCAGGAGTTTTACATTTCAGGTGGTACATTAAAAAAATTTAATCCAGCCTGAGTTGACTTTTGTGAGTGGTGTAAGAAAGGGGTCAAGTTTTATTTTTTAATCCATATTACCTGAAAGAATAAGTATTAATTTACTTATGGGGATAAATCAGCAGAGCCACTTGGCTCCACTTTTCCTATCCTTTAATGTTTCCAGTCTTTTGGTGAAACATGGAACATGAAAAGCTTTATCTTTCTGTGAGCCCAGATGAATCTTTGCATAGTTTACTCAATACTCATATGTTTGAAATTTACTGCTATTAAGATGGTGAACAGTAATATTACAATGCCATCCTGTCACTAGTTTATTTTGTAAAGATTTTTTGATGTGGATGAATTTTAAAGTCTTTATTGAATTTATTACAATATTCCTTCTGCTTAATGTTTGGGGTTTTTGGTTGCAAAGCCTGTGGGATCTTAGCTCTCCAAACAGGGACTGAACCCACAGCCCCTGCAGTGGAAAGTGAAGCCTTAACCACTGAACCACCAAGGAAGTCCTTTGCCGTTAGTTTGTTTTCAGAAAATATATTTTGAAAAATATAAACTAAGAAAATTCATATTGAAAGCACTAAAATGTAAAGTAAATTGATGACCACATAAAAACACTGAAGTTCTTAAAGAAAACGTTTTTAAGTGAATATTAAAAATATGGATCATCATTTACATCTTCAATTATGGATGAAATCTCATGAAATCTACTAAATAATGGACAAAACTGCACACTAGTGCATGGGCATTGTCTTTTTATCGTAACACAATTGAATATGAAGGACATAATTCAATCCAAAGTTCTCCAATGTGGAGAAAATGTATGTTGAATCTATTATGTGAAAATTGAAAAAAGGTGATAATGAAAGTCTAAAAAGGGAGTAGGAAGTCTGTTTATATTGATCACAGTAATGATTGAGCACAGAGGAAAATCAGATTCTGCTCTGTAAAACTGAGGTGAGAAATTAAGAAACAGAAAACATTCAACAACTCTAGAGTTGCACCGTAAAGAAGGTTGAGTGTCAGAGAATTGATATTTTCAAATTGTGGTGCTGGAGAAGACTCTCGAGTGTTCCTTGGACAGCAAGGAGATCAAACCAGTCAATCCTGTAGGAAATCAACCCTGAATATTCTTTGGCAGGACTGATGCTGAAGCTGAATCCTCAATACATTGACCACCTGTTGCAAAGAGCTGACTCATTGGAAAAGGCTAAGAAGGGTAGTAGCCCCTGCTCACTGCAACTAGAAAAAATCCACATGCAGCAATGGAGATCCAGAGCAGCCAAAAATTAAAATAAAAAAAATTTAAAAAGAGGAAAAGATTGTTGTCAGCCTTAAGAAGAAAAAAGGAAATTGAGCAAAGTTCACTTGGATATTTCAAATGCTTTTGTAGTTGTGGGATTTTAAGCATTTTAATCTCTGCTAATTACTTAGCAGGGACTTTAGTACCTGGTATAAAGGACTTGTTCACAATTGGATGAGAAAATGAGACCATATATCTAGAATCTCTTACGTTCCCTACCACACACACAACAGTGTATGAAATAAACACATGCACACTCTGTCAGTCACATTTTTACTTGAAAGCTAATGAGAAAAGACACCATACTATTTCAGACTTTAAATGAACAGTAGTAATTAATCTCCATGAATAAATTATTAATTCTAGACCTATTTTTCCTTTCCTTTATTCTCTAGCTAGGTAGCCCAATGGGAAACATCCCGTCCTTCATTTCCAAGTTTTTATGACATGTGCTAAGTTGCTTCAGTTGTGCCCAACTCTTTGCAACCCTATGGACTATATAGCCTGCCAAGCTCTACTGCCCATGGGATTCTCCAGGCAAGAATACTGGAGTTTTGCCATTTCCTTCTCTGGTTTTATGACATATTTAGAAATAATTAATTCCCTGATACTCAGTAACTTGATTTGTTCCCTCTTACTTTTATGTTTTGACACATCTGTCTCAGTTATATAATTAACAGGTAATGTCAGGAAAATAAATATTGAAAATCAATCATGATAGTAAGATCCTCTTCCTCTTTTTCTGTTGGGTCCCATTATAGACTGGGTGGCTTGGATACTGGCACCTGCAGGAGTCCCTAGTGTATGTGCCAGGATCAATTCAATGACACTTCTACTTCCTGGGTTAAGATCCCTGAGAATGTGCTTATTGATTGTCCAAAATAGGCATGAGTTGATTCCCTAAATTCTGGTTGCTTTAATACATTTTTGCATTTTTCTTGAGAATCAGTGGTTTTGAGAAAGTTTCCAAGGTGTGAATAGCTTATTAGTATACTAGTGTTTAGAGATGAATGGACCTAGGCATATTTTCTTCATTAATGGGAAATTCTGCAATGAACATGGGGTCAGCACAAATAACTATAACAACATCAATCCTCCAGGCGAAGACTTTGACTCAGACAGCCCTGAGCATAACTGCGCTGCAGCACTTGCCCTGTGAATAAGTATGACATGGTGAAGATCCCACGTGCCACAACTGAGGCTGAATGTAGCCAAATAAATGAATAAATATTTGTGGACACAGTAGGGGAAGAAGAGAGTGGGACAAGTGGAGAAAGCAGCATCAACATATATACACTACCATGTGTAAAACAGATAGCCAGTGAGAAGTTGCTATATAACATGGATCCCAGCCTGGTGCTCTGTGATGACCTAGAGAGATGGTTTGGTGGGAAGGGAGAGAGACTCAGGAGGAAGGGGACATATGTATAATTATGGCTGATTTGCATTGTTGTACGGCAGAAAACGATTACAACATTGTAAAGCAATTTCCCCCAATTGTATACCTATGGCTGATTCATGCTAATGTTTGGCAGAAACCAACACAATTCTGTAAAAAATTATCCTTCAATTAGAAAATAAATAAATATAAACAAATAAAAAATAGTAAATTTAAAAATAAAATTTAAAAGAGGAATGAAATAATGCCATTTACAGCAACATGGATGGACCTAGAGATTGTCATTACCTAGAATTGTCATTATTGTTGTTGCTGTTTAGTCACTAAGTTGTGTCTGACTCTTGGGACCCCATGGACCATCAGGGTCCCCTGTTCATGGGATTCTCCAGGCAAGAATACTGGAGTGGGTTGCCACACCCTCCTCCAGGGGATCTCCCCAACCCAGGCATCGAACCCAGGTCTCCTCCTGCATTGGCAAGTGGTTTCTTTACCACTGAGCCACTAGGGAAGCCCAAAGATTGTCATACTGAGTGAAATAAGTCAGGCAGAGAATGACAGATACTGTATAGCATCACTGGTATGTAATATAAAAAATACAACAGACAAGTTAATATAACTAAAAAGAAGCAGATTCTCAGATACAGAGAGCAAATTAGTGGTTACCAGTGGGGAGAGAGAGGCAGTAGAGAGGTAGGGGGTGTAGGTGGCCCAAACTATCGGGTATAATATAGACTACAGGGATGTATTTTGCAACATGCAGATTATAGCCAGCATTTCATAACAACTCTAAACAGTGTATAACCTTCAAAAATTGTGGAAAAAATAAAAATCACTCACTTAAATTTTCTCATGCTATAGCTACCTTGAAAACCATACAACTTTCCTCTTTTGAGTTTTTATTATTTGTGTTGAAACTGTTGGGTTATTTATCTTAATTGCTATATACTGAGACCTGGCTTTAACCCCTGGGTCGGGAAGGTCCTCTGGAGAAGGGAATGGCTACCCACTCCAGTATTCTTGCCTGGAGAACTCTATGGACAGAGGAGACTGGTGGGCTACAGCCCATGGGGTTGCAGAGAGTCAGACACAACTGAGCTACTAACACAAAAAAGACTACCATAAGTCCATGCCAAATGATCACTGACATCATTGATTTTCTGGGGGTGGTTCCTTTATTTAACTTCTCTATGCAAGCAAGATTCCCAGTGCAGTTGTCAGCACATCTATTTTTCCTTGACATTCACAGCTGTTATGCACATGATTGTCTTTTTCTTCTCTTTTTTCACCTAGCGTAAAAGTACTCAGGATTAACTGGTTTTTTGGATCTTCATTTCCTTATGAAGGCTCCTATGTCACAGGAAACTTAAATAAATAGACAATATCACCAAGCAAATGCTTGACATCTAAGACATCTTAATCTCTCTGTAGTGATTTGTTTATGACATAAACATGACTGGACAAAATAACACGGTTTATTGTAGCAGGGATAGTGAGGGATGGAATAAGAATAGGAAAGATATAAAGAACAATCGTGGGATGATAACTTCTAACTTCAGGGAAGAATTCATATTCTGAAACGACCACTGTATCTTGCTTATGTATAGAAACAGAAAGAGGGAACAAATTTTAGTACATCTCATTCTGATTCACTAATGTCACTTCCCTACTCTCTTCTCCTGTCTCACAGTATCACAGTTTATTTCTTCTAGGAGCAAGGGGCATTTGCATTGGGACACACACATACATGCACATACACATGCATATAGCCACACATGCACACACATACTCATACATGTGTATAAAGACAGCTTAACACAATGCCAAAGACACAGTAAAGTTAAGACTGTAGTTGCCTCCGAGCATGGAAGGGCAGGAATGGAGGAAACTAAGAATGGAATATTGTCTCTATGCAAAATGTTTTGTTACTTTAAGAAGAGAACCGTTTTGCTTCTGCATTCGCCATATCCATTTTTAACTTTTTGATCTCCAGGGAAATTCTCATTTGATGATTTACCTGTTTATTTTATTTCGAGGTGATTTTATTTTCTTATGCACAGGTGAAAAGAAAATGAAAGGAATCCTTGAGGCCTTATTTTGTTGTTTAGTTGCTAAGTCGTGACCCCATGGACTGTAGCTGGGTCTTTCCAGGTGGCTCTAGCAGTAAAGAATTCAGATGCCAATGCAGGAGGCACAGGAGAGGCGGGTTTAATCCCTGGGTGGGGAGGATCTCCTGGAGGAGGAAATGGCAACCTGCTCCAGTATTCTTGCCTCAAGAACCCCATGGACAGAGGAACTTGGAGGGCTACAGTCCATAGCGTTTCAAAGAGTTAGGCATGACTGAAGTTACTCGGCAAGCATACACACACACATTATATTACTGAATGATCCAGGAATCCCACTCCTGGGTATATATTTGGAGAAAAACATGGTTTCTTCAGAAAAGAAATTTTAGGTAGAGAATTAAGTATCTCCTTGTCAGTAGATACTTTAAATAAGTGAATTAAATTGTCTAATTCGAAGGACAGAGATTGGGAAAAAGATAAAAGAAACCTGCTGTGAATATGTGTGATTTATAAGAGACTCACTGTAGACCACAAATGCAAATAAATTTCAAATGGAAGAATGGAAAAACTTAGGTAAATAATTACCAAAAGAGAGTTAATATAGTAATAAAGTAGACGTTAAGTCAAAACTGTTAAGCTAGACAAAAAAGGATAGATAGAAATAGGTAGACAGCCAGATAGAGATAAAATGGTTAATAATCAAGATTATAGAACAACTAGAGACATATATACACCAAACAATAGTGCCTCAACATATGTGAAGCAAACTTGACAGAAGTGAAGTGAGAAATCCAAATTTCTATACTAACACAGATTTTAATGCAAATTTTCAGCAAAGGATAGTAACTCTGGATAAACAAAAAAAATGACACAGAGGGCTTAAAAATCACTATAAACTAACAAAACCCAAGAGACATATACAAACACTGTGCTAGTGTGCTTAGTTGCTCAGTTGTGTCCGACTCTTTGCAAACACATGGACTATAGCCTGCCAGGCTCCTTTGTCCTTGGGGATTCTCCAGGCAAGAATACTGGAGTGGGATGCCATGCCCTTCTCCAGGGGATGTTCCCAATCCAGGGATTGAACCCAGGTCTCCCGCATCACAGGCAGATTCTTTACTGTCTGAGACACCAGGAAAGCCCATATAAACACTACACACAACAAAAGCAGAAAGAACAATCTTCTCCAGTGCACATAGAACACTCTCTAGATAGTTCACATCTTAGGCCACAAAGCAAGTATCAATAAATTTGAAATTATTGAAATCATACAGTGTAATTTCTGACTACAGTGGTATGAATCTAGAAATAAATAAGAGAATGTGTGTGTACATGTTAAATTGCTTCAGTTGTATCTGACTCTTTGTGGCCCCACAGCCCACCAGTCTCCTCTATCCATAGACTTCTCCGGGCAAGAATACTGGAGTGGGTTGTGATGGTCTTCTCCAGGGGATCTTCCTGACCCAGAGATTGAACCCTATCTCCTGCATTGAAGGCAGCTTCTTTACTGTCTGAGCCATGGAAGCCCTGTATAAGAGAATAACAACTAGAAAACACACAAGTGTCTGGCAATTAAATAACACAGTCCTGAAAAGGCAGTGGTATCTTACTGATGAGTTTTCTCAAAGCTTCCTTCATGTCCCTGTTCCTCAAACTATAGATGAAGGGGTTCATCATTTGAGGGACAACTGTATAAATCACCGAAGCCACTGCAGTCTGCCTGGAAGAATTGATAAGAGCAGAACTAATGTACACCCCCAAGCCTGTGCCATAGAATAAGGACACAACTGAGAGGTGAGAAACACAGGTGGAAAAAGCTTTATATTTGCCACCCACTGATGGCATTCTCAAAACTGAGGAGACAATTTGAGCATAGGAGAATATGATTCCACACACAGGAACACCACCAAATATGCTAGTTGCCAAATATATCAGGATATTGTTGATGAGGGTATCAGAGCATGCAAGTTTGATGACCTGAACAACTTCACAGAAGAAGAGAGGGATTTCCAGGTCTGTGCAGAAGGTCAGCTGTAACAGCATCAGAGTGTGGAGCAGGGCATCCACAATGCTAATAAACAAGGAGAATAGACTCATCCAACCACAAAGGCGAAAGTTCATGATGGCCATGTATCTCAGTGGGTGACAAATGGCCACATATCGGTCATAGGCCATTATTGCAAGGAGAAAACTTTCCAAACTAGCAAACACCAGGACAAAGCAGAGCTGGGTGAGGCAGCCTGTATAAGTGATGCTCTGATTCTGTGTTTGGATGTTCACCAGCATCTTTGGGATCACGGTTGTGCTTAAACAGATGTCAGTAAAGGACAGGTTGTAGAGAAAGAAGTACATGGGGGTGTGGAGGTGGAAGTCAGAGATGACAGCCATAATGATGAGCAGGTTTCCCAGAGTGGTAACCAGGTAAATGGACAAGAACAGAATGAAGTGGAGTGGCTGCAGGTCCAGATCCTTTGTCACTTCCATAAGAAGGAATTCTGAAACTCCTGTTTTGTTTCTGGGTCCCATGTTGTGGACAAATCTGGTGAAAAAGATGGAAACTGACAACACAATCAAATGTGGGTTTTATGCACCAGCAGGAAGCAAAACATTATCATGGGATGAGAAGGAGATAAACAGAAGAACAAGAAACGTGTCTTCTGTATGCATATTATACCGACACTTTCTTAAAAAACTGAGGCTGATATAGCAGAATGTCATCCATTGTTAATTTCCATAAGGGCTTAATAGGTAGTCATTTTTTTAATATTACACTATTCATACTATATTTTAGAAATAATTTTATTTCTGTTTATTTTTGGCTGTGCTGGGTCTTCCTTGCTGCATGGACTTTTCTCTAGTTGCACTAAGAGGGGTCTACTCTCTAGTTGTGGTGCACAGGCTTCTCCCTGTCGTGGCTTATCTTGTTGCAGAGCCTGGGCTCTATGGTGTGTGTGCTCAGTAGTTGGCTCCAGGGCTCTGGAGCACAGACTTGATGGTTGTGGTGCATGGAGCTGAGTAGCTCCACAGTGTGTGGGATCTTCCTGATTCAGGGATCAAACCCATATCTCCTGAATAGGAAGAAAGATTCTTTACCACTGAAGCACCAGGAAAGCAACTATATTATTTATACTACACTACTTGGTAATTTTATAGAGAGAAGCAGACTAAGGAGGCAACTGAACATCGTATCTCAATCCCCAGAGACCCCAGAGCCAAGCAACTGGAATAATACATAGGCGAGTGGCTAAGCACACATGTCAAGAACCAGAAATGGGAACATAAGGTGACCTTCACCAGACTTCCTGTCCACCCACCACCCACCACCACAAGATCGCAAGCGAACATCAGACAATTTTATAACAGTCATCCTGTTTTAAGAGATGAAGATTTCAAATGTAGCAATGTGTACGTATCAATCCCAAACTGGGATTCTTCCTTCCAGTCTTCCCCACTGGCAACCAGAAGTTCATTCTCTAAGTCTGTGAGTCTATTTCTGTTTCATAAATAACTAACAACGTCCTTTTCATACTGTTCATGGGGTTCTCAAGGCAAGAATGCTGAAGTGGTTTGCCATTCCTTTCTCCACGGGACCACGTTTTGTCAGAACTCTCCACCACAACCCATCCAAAGATATTAAAAAGAGGTGGCAAGAATACACAGAAGAGCTATGCAAAAAAAAAAAAAAACAAAACAAAACACAAAATCTTAATTACCAAGATAACCTCGATGGCATGATCAATCACCTAGAACCAGATATCCTGGAGTGTGAAGTCAAGTGGGCCTTAGGAAGCATCACTATGAACAAAGCTAGTGGAGGTGATGGAATTCCAGCTGAACTATTTAAAATCCTAGAAGATGATGCTGTTAAAGTGCTGCACTCAATATGCCAGCAAATTTGGAAAACTCAGCAGTGGCCACAAGACTGGAAAAGGTCAGTTTTCATTCTAATCCCAAAGAAGGGCATTGCTAAAGAATGTTCAAACTACTGCAAGAACTTCCAGATGTTGAAGATGGATTTAGAAAAGGCAGAGGAACCAGAGATCAAATTGCCAATATTTATTGGATCATAGAAAAAGCAAGAGAATTCCAGAAAAGCATCTACTTCTGCTTCATTGACTATGCTAAAGCCTCTGACTGTGTGGAACACAACAAACTGTGGAAAATTCTTAAAGAGATAGGAATACCTGACCACTTTATCTGCCTCTTGTGAAACCTGTATGCAGGTCAAGAAGCAGCAGTTAGAATCAGACATGGAACAACAGACTGGTTCCAAATTGGCAAAGGAGTATATCAAGGCTGTATATCATTACCCTGCTTATTTAACTTATATGCAGAGTACTTCATGCGAAATGCCAGGCTGGATGAAGCACAGGCTGGAATGAAGATTGCCAGGAGTAATATCAATGACCTCAGATATGCAGATGACACCACCTTCTATGGCAGAAAGCAAAGAGGAACTAAAGAGCCTCTTGATGAAGGTCAAAGAGGAGAGTGAAAAAGATGGCTTAAAACTCAACATTCAAAAAACTAAGATCATGGCATCCGGTCCCATCACTTCATGGCAAATAGATGGGGAAACAATGGAAACAGGACAGACTATTTTCTTGGTCTCCAAAATCACTACAGATGGTGACTGCAGCCATGAAATTAAAAGACACGCTCCTTGGAAGAAAAGCTTTGACAAAACTAAAGCAGAGACATTACTTTTATGACAAAGGTCCACCTAGTCAAAGCTATGGTTTTTCCAGTAGTTATGTATGGATGTGAGAGCTGGATTATAAAGAAAGCTGAGCACTGAAGAATTGATGCTTTTAAACTATGGTGTTGGAGAAGACTCTTGAGAGTCCCTTGGATAGCAAGGAGATCCAACCAGTCCATCCTAAAGGAAATCAGTCCTGAATATTCATTGGAAGGACTGATGCTGAAGCTGAAGCTCCAATACTTTGGCCACCTGATGCGAAGTGACTTATTGGAAAAGACCCTGATGCTGGGAAAGATTGAAGGCAGGAGAAGGGGACGACAGAGGATGAGTTGGTTGGATGACATCATGGACTCAATGGACATGAGTTTGAGAAAACTCCAAGAGATGGTGAAGGACAGGAAAGTCTGGCATACTCAGTCCATGGATTTGCACAGAGTCGGACATGACTGAGTCACTGAATAAAAATGAGGTCCTACTGTACAGCATAGGGAACTCTGCTCAATGTTATGTGGCAGCCTGGATGGGAGGGGAATTTGGGGGGAGAATGGATACATGTATATGTATGGTTGAGTCCGTTTGCTGTCCACCTGAAACTATCACAACAGTGTTAATCATCTATACTCCAATATAACATAAAAAGGTAAAATAAGAGTTGCAGATTTCAACTCAAGAGGAAACGGTCTTGATTATGGGAGAGAGTAAATAGAATACTAGTAAATAAGAGGTGTTTGAATACTGGTGCAAAGTATAAGGAAACATGAGACGAAGATGACAGACAGTCAGGCAGGAAGCTTCTGGATAGCCTTGCTCTAATCATCTGATGCATGTTCTCTCATCACAGACAAACCTATAGTGAGACATCTGTTCTTATTTCCAAACCTTTCTAGGGGACATTAGGTTACCTGGGTGGCATCACAGTGGCATGATGGTTGACATTTCTGCTGAGTGTTCCATCTGTATTCAGGAGGGGCAGAGGAACTGAGTGAGCCACCAGGCTCCTGGGCAAGAGGGGTCATCTATGGAAGGAGGCTCAGGTGTGCTACTGCTTCTCTGGGAAAGGGTAACTGAATGGGACAGTCACAGGCAGGTCACAATCTCTGTGCTCTCTAGAGGTTCAATTTCCAAAGCTCCTCATTAGTCAAGCAGTTTTATTATCACTGTGATCCCAGGACTGTGCCAATCCTTAGAGACCAAGGATACAATTCTATAATGCTATATTATACTATATATATAATCTTATCATAAGTTATTTTTATTATATTTTATATATTATAATTACTTATAGAATATATGCCATATATTACACAAATAGCATATTTTAAAGCATAGTTGTTAGTGTAAAAAACAACACAAAAATTTCAGGGTTTGTCTCTCCAAGAGTCATTAACTGTTTCCTGATCATAATCTTAACTGTGTATATTTTACACAATTGAATTGCAATATATTCTCTGTGACAATCCTGTCTCTGATCAATTACTATATCACAACCACCTTTTCTAATTTATCAAAATGGCTTCAATATATACTAATAATTTTCTTCACTTTCTGTCTCTATGTGTGCTCAGTCATGTCCAACTCGCTGTGACCCCATGGACTGTAGCCTGCCAGGCTCCTCTGTCCATGGGATTATCAAGGCAAGAATACTAGAGTGGGTTGTCATTTCTTCCTCCAGGGGATCTTCCTGACCCTGAGACTGTACCCTCATCTCCAATGTCTCCTGCATAGCATGTGGAATCTTTACTGCTGAGCTATGGAGGAAGCCTTTTAGCTGAATGGTGTGCTACAATAATTAAGACCTATTAGATTGGTACAGGTGTAAGACTTGTTGATGATCATATAGAGCCCAGAAAAAGACCAGAACATAAGTGGACAGTTTATTCAGGGACATAAAAATGAATTTGGATCCTTACCTCCCACCAAAGCAAAACTAAATTCTAGAAAGAGTATTGTTTCAAATGTAAAAGCCAAAATGGTGAATCCCTCAGATTGAAGTAACCTTGGGTTTTATTAAAAAATATCTAGGGAGCACAAACCATTATGGAAAGTATTGACAAATGCACTGAATTAAAACTATGCACTTCTGTTCATTCCATCACTCCCTAAAATCTTAAAAAAATATCCAAAAGTAATAAACACATGCAAAAAGAAATTTGCAGTGCATACAACTGAAAATAATAACCTGGTGATACAAAGTCATGTGAATCAATTAGAAAAAGATCATTATCATTAGAGAAACACCATAAACAGAAACTTAACAGAAGGAAATAAGTATCTGAAAATTCTATCAATCATTTAATAATAAGATATACGTGAATTATTAAACAATTTTCATACCCATTAGACTGTCAGTATTATTGAAAATGTGTTGGTGATGATATAGGTCATCAGTAGTTTCCATTGTCAATCTTAAAGGAAATCAACCCTGAATATTCATTGAAAGGACTGTTGCTGAAGCTGAAGCTCCAATATTTTGGTCACTTGATGTGCAAACAGTCAACTCATTGGAAAGATTGAAGGCAGAATGAGAAGAGGGTGTAGAGATGAGATGACTGGATGGCATCACTGATACAGTGAACTTGGGCAAACTCTGGGAGATGATGGGCAACAGGGAGGCCTGTCATGCTGCAGTCCTTGGGGTCATGAAGAGTCAGACATGACTGAGAGACTGAACAGCAACTTTCCAGTTCAGTTCAGTTCAGTAGTTCAGTTCAGTTCAGTAGTTCAGTTCAGTTCAGTTCAATTGCTCAGTTGAGTCCACCTCTGTCTTGTCTGACAGCTTTCCAACATATGTATTCAGTTCAGTTCAGTCGCTCAGTCGTGTCTGACTCTTTGCGACCCCATGAATCCAGCACACCAGGCCCCCCTGTCCAACACCAACTCCCGGAGTTCACTCAAACTCATGTCCATCGAGTTGGTGATGCCATCCAGCCATCTCATTCTCTGTCGTCCCCATCTCCTCCCACCTGCAATCCCTCCCAGCATCAGAGTCTTTTCCAGAGAGTCAGCTCGTTGCATGAGGTGGCTAAAGTATTGGAGTTTCAGTTTTAGCATCAGTCCTTCCAATGAACACCCAGGATTGATCTCCTCTAGAATGGACTGATTGGATCTCCTTGCAGTCCAAGGGACTCTCAAGAGTCTTCTCCAGCACCGCAGTTCAAAAGCATCAATTCTTCGGCGATCAGCTTTCTTCGCAGTCCAACTCTCACATCCATACATGACCACGTATGTGTAAATTTGTTCAAAAGAAGACTTATTGTAACCACACAAAGGAGACTTGGTATCTCTAATACCCAATATTTCCATCCCAATTACACAACACTCTCATTTACACCAGACACATATAAGGTACTATTCAAATGGATTTATTTATAACACCAGAAAACTAGTTACAAAAAACAAAATTTCCAGCAGTATCAGAAAGAACATATATTTTGAAAAGATACCACATATGACTTACAAGTCCAGAGTATTGGAAATGAGTTCATTTCTGCTGCATAATTACTATTTATTTTATTAAATGACACAGATTAGAAAAACAAGCTGATAATACAACATGAAGGAAAACTAACCTAATTGCTAAAGAAAGTAGTAAAAATATGTGAGAACAATAAGTTTACAAATTATGAGTAAAAGCACATCATGGAACCCAACGATATTAGTTAACTTTATTGAGTCCTTTACTACATGTCAGAAGTTGTCTGTCCAAAGTGTTTTTAATGCTTATGGGGGTGGAATTAAAAGGAAGAATTGCACTGCATATAGTCAGTCTTAGGTCCTATCACTTCATGGGAAATAGATGGGGAAACAGTGGAAACAGTGTCAGACTTCATTTTTTTTTGGCTCCAAAATTACTGCGGATGCTGACTGCAGCCATGAAATTAAAAGACGCTTACTCCTTGGAAGGAAAGCTATGACCAACCTAGACAGCATATTAAAAATCAGAGACATTACTTTGCCAACAAATGTCCGTCTAGTCAAGGCTATGGTTTTTCCCGTGGTCAGGTATGGATGTGAGAGTTGGACTGTGAAGAAAGCTGATCACCGAAGAATTGATGCTTTTGAACTGTGGTATTGGAGAAGACTCTTTTGAGAGTCCCTTGGACTGCAAGGAGATCCAACCAGTCCATTCTAAAGGAGATCAGTCCTGGGTCATTGGAAGGACTGATGCTAAAGCTGAAACTCCAACACTTTGACCACCTCATGCAATTAGTTGACTCACTGGAAAAGACTCTGATGCTGAGAGGGATTGGGGGCAGGAGGAGAAGGGGACAACAGAGAATGAGATGGCTGGATGGCATCACAGATTCGATGGAGGTGAGTTTGAGTGAACTCTGGGAGTTGGTGATGGACAGGAAGGCCTGGCGTGCTGTGATTCATGGGGTCGCAGAGAGTCGGACATGACTGAGCGGCTGAACTGAACTGAACTGAGGCTCTCAAAATAAGCATTTTCTTTACCTTGAGGATGAGCTTCAGATGAAACATTTGATACTATTCATGGTGAAGAGAATGAAGGGTGTATATTGCAGATGACTTCATGCATTGTTCAACATTAAGACATATAGGATTGAGTCAGTTTTCTGTCTCTGGTAAGCATTTTGTGATATGATGCCTGCATGTGTTGCAGCCGTCTTGGCTCACAAGACAAACAACTGCTCCCAGGTTAAAGACACCATCTGGAGGAGTAAATGACTCTTTTCTACATTCCCCAGTTCTGAAGCCTTTGTAATGTAAGAGAACATTGTTTTGGCACATTCGAATCAGGTTTACTTTATCTCAGTAAAGATGAAATCTTCCTCATTGATCAAAATTGAATGTCTTGTAATCATCCCAAACCACTGAGACAGCAACAATATAGCAATTACAGAGGTCAGAAAACTGAGTTGTGGTGGATGTTGATGTTGCCGTGCACAGATACAGTTTATCTGTGCTGGGTATCAGGAATGACTGAGTTGGAATTTTCAAGAACAGCTCTCCACATGTTTCACAGCAGGCTTGACCATGGGATGCAGTTCTGTTGTTGTTCAGTCACTAAGTTGTGTCTGACTCTTTGTGACCCCATGAACTGCAACATACCAGGCTCCTCTGGCCTTTACTGTCTCCCAAAGTTTGCTCAAATTTGTGACCATTGAGTCAGTGATCCTATCTAACCATTTCATCCTCTGCTGACCCCTTCTCCTTTTGCCTTCAATCTTTCCCAGCATCCCAACTCCAATGAGTTGGCTCTTCCCATTTGGTAGCCAAAGCATTGGAGCTTCAGCTTCAGCATCAGTCCTTCCAATGAATATTCAGGGTTGATTTCCTTTAGGATTGACTGCTTTGATCTCGTTGCATCCAAGAAACTCTGAAGAGTCTTCTCCAGCACCAAAGTTTGAAAGCGTCAATTCTTTGGTGTTCAGCCTTCTTTATGGTTCAAGTCTCATATCTGTACATGACTGTTGGAAAAACCATTTGTTATTGTTCAGTCATTAAACCTTGTCTGACTCTTTGAGACACCATGGACTGCAGCAAGCCAGGCTTCCCTGTCCTTCATATCTCCTGGAGTTTGCTCAAACTCATGTCCACTGAAATGGTGAAAAAACCATAGCTTTGACTATATAGATCTTTCTCAGAACCAACCAAGAGATCAGGCAAAATCAAGGCTCTTATGTCCACAAATTTACTAGACCCTCTCCCTGACATATCCAAATTTTCCACATTTCTTCTTCTGATATTCCAACAGTATCAGTATATCTCCTGCCTCCATTAGCTTCTTAAGGAATTCTTGGAGGAAACCAAGATTAGGAAATGGGACTCATTTGTGAAACATCACCGAGCCAAGCAAACAGCAAGTTGAGTTTCAACCTCAAGTTAAAATTCACTTAGCCACTATGTTATCTAATCATTTCAGAATAAGTTGGTGGGACAAGAGTCAGGCTTTCTGGTTCACCTGACATTCTGTGACTCTGGTTCATTCTAGAAATGCCAGTACAAAGCAGAAGAGACAATCACAGAAAAGGAGACCTAACGATGAGTTTCCTCAAGGCTCCTTTCATGTCCTTGTTCCTCAGGCTATAAATGAAGGGGTTCATCATTTGAGGAACAACAGTGTACATCATTGAAAGCACGGCAGTGTTTCTGGAAGAGTTAGTAAGAGCAGAACTAATGTACACCCCAAAACCTGTGCCATAGAATAAGGACACAACTGAGAGGTGAGACCCACAGGTGGAAAAAGCTTTATACTTTCCACCCGGTGATGGCATTCTCAAGACAGAGGACACTATCCGAACATAAGAGAAAATGATTCCACACACAGGAATACCTCCAAATATGCTAGTTGCCAAATATATCAGGATATTGTTAATGAGGGTGTCAGAACATGCAAGCTTGATGACCTGAACAACTTCACAGAAGAAGAGGGGGATTTCCAGGTCTGTGCAGAAGGTCAGCTGTAATAGCATCAGAGTGTGGAGCAGGGCATCCACGATGCTAATAAACAAGGAGAATAGAATCAGCCGGCCACAGAGGGGGAAGTTCATGACGGCCATATATCTCAGTGGGTGATGAATGGCCACATACCGGTCATAGGCCATTACTGCAAGAAGACTGTTTTCCAAACCAACAAAGACTAGGATGAAACAGAGCTGGGTGAGGCAGCTTGTATAAGTGATGCTCTGATTCTGTGTTTGGATGTTCACCAGCATCTTTGGGATCACGGTTGTGCTTAAACAAATGTCAGTAAAGGACAAGTTGTAGAGAAAGAAGTACATGGGGGTGTGGAGATGGGAGTCAGAGATGACAGCCATGGTGATGAGCAGGTTTCCCAGAATGGTGACTAGGTATATGAACAGGAACAGAATGAAGTGGAGTGGCTGCAGTTCCGGATCTTCTGTCACTTCCATAAGAAGGAATTCTAAAAGTCCTGATTTGTTTTTGGGTCCCATGTTGTGGAAAAATCTGGTGAGAAGGATGGAAACTGACAGCACAATCAAATGTGGGTTTTTTGCACTACCAGGAGAATCACAAAAGGCAAACATTGTCTTGGGATGAGATGGAGACAGAGAAGAATAAGAAACATTCCTTCTGTACATGTATTATTCTGTTACTTTTTTTAAAAAAACTGAACCTGATACAGTAGATATCATCCATTGTTAATTCCCATAAGGGCTTAAGGGGTAGTCACTTTTCATAATACACTAACTATACTATTTGGATTATTTGAGACACTTGGTAATTTTCTAAAGAGAGACTAGGGAGGCAGCTGAATATTCTGTCTAGATACCCTGAGACCTCAGAGCCAGGAAACTGAAATAATACATAGGTATGTCAATAACCTTGTTCTCCCTTGGACAGCAAGAAGATCAAACCATTCAGTCCTAAAGGGAATCAACCATGAATATTCATTGGAAGGACTGAAGCTGAAGCTCCAACATTTTAGCCACATGACGTGAAGATCCGACTCACTGAAAAAGACTCTAATGCTGGGAAAAATTGAGGACGGGAGGAGAAGGGGGCAACAGAGGATAAGTTGGTTGGATACTGTCACTGACTTAATGGACATGAATTTGAGCAAACCTCAGGAGACAGTGAAGGACAGGGAAACCTGGCATGCTGCAGTCCATAGTGTAGCAGAGTTGGACACGACTTAGTGACTGAAGAACAGTAACAAATGTCAAGAATTGAATGAGAAGATAAGACGAACTTTACCAAACTTCCTGTCCACCCACCCCACACCACCACAAGATTGCAAGTGAATGTTGGAAAAATTTTAATAGTTATCCTGTTTTAAGAAATGCAGATTTGAAGTATAGTGTGTGTACATATTGATCCCAAACTCCCTAACGGTCCCTTCCTCTCATTCTTCCTGCCCTAGCAACCATAAGTTTGTTCTCTAAGTCTGTGAATCTGTTTCTGTTTTGTAAATAACCATAAGGTCCTACTGTGTACCATAGGGAACTCTGCTCAATGTTATGTGGCAGCCTAGATGGGAAGGGAGTTGTGGGAAGAGTGGATATATGTATATATATGGCTGAGTCCCTTTGCTGTCCATCTTAAACTGTGACAACATTGTGTGTATGTGCACGTGGCCATGCTCAGTTGTGTCCAACTCTCTTGTGACTCCATGGACTCTAGCCTGCCAGGCTCCTCTCTCCATGGGATTTTCTAGGCAAGAATACTGGAATGGGTTGCCATTTTGTTCTCTAGGTTTGGAAACCATGTCTCTTGCATCTGCTGCATTGCAGGTGAATTCTTTACCACTGGGCCACCCGGGAAGCCCATTAACTGGCTCTACTCCAGTGTAAAATAAAAAGTTCAAAAAAGGGAGATGCAGATTTCAACTCAAGAGGAAATGGGTTTGGTTATAGTAGAGAGTGAATACAACATTAGTCAATGAGAGGCATTTGAGTACTGGTGCAAAGTACAAGGAATCCTGAGAAGAAGATGAGAGACAGGCAGGAGGCCTGGAGTAGCTTATTTCTAATCATCTAATGTATATTCTTTCCTCATAGCTTCCTCTGGATAAGTATAGCAAGACACCTGTCCTCATTTCCAAATCTTACTGAGGGACATTAGGTTACCTGTGTGGTATCACAGTGGCATGATGGTTGACATTTCTGCTGAGTGTTCCATACAGATCTGTAGTCAGGAGGGGCAGAGGAACTGAGAGAGCCACCAGGCTCCTGGGCAAGAAAGGTCATCTATGGAAGGAGGCTCAGGTGTGTTCCCTGCTTTTCAGGGAAAGGACTGTTGAATGGGACAGTCACAGGCAGATCATAATCTCTGTACTCCCTAGAGGTTCAATTTCCAAAGCTCCTCATTAGTCAAGCAGTTTTATTATCACTGTGATCCCAGGACTGTGCCAATCCTTAAAGACCAAGGATATAGTTCTATAATGCTTAGTATATTATACAAATCTATACTATATATTGGAGAAGGCAATGGCACCCTACTCCAGTACTCTTGCCTGGAAAATCCCATGGATGGAGGAGCCTGGTAGGCTACAGTCCATGGGGTCTCTAAGAGTCGGACACGACTGAGCAACTTCACTTTCACCTTTCACTTTCATGCACTGGAGAAGGAAATGGCAACCCACTCCAGTGTTCTTGCCTGGAGAATCCCCGGGACAGGGGAGCCTGGTGGGAGGCCGTCTATGGGGTCGCACAGAGTCAGACACGACTGAAGTGACTTCAGTTCAGTTCAGTTCAGTCGCTCAGTCGTGTCCGACTCTCCGCGACCCCATGAATCACAGCACGCCAGGCCTCCCTGTCCATCACCAACTCCCGGAGTACACTCAAACTCATGTCCACAGAATCGGTGACGCCATCCAGCCATCTCATTCTCCGTCGTCCCCTTCTCCTCCCGCCCCCAACCTTTCCCAGCATTAGAGTCTTTTCCAGTGAGTCAACTCGTCGCATGAGGTGGCCAAAGTATTGCAGTTTCAGCTTTAGCATCAGTCCCTCCAATGAACATCCAGGATTGATCTCCTTTAGAATGGACTGGTTGGATCTCCTTGCGTATAAGGGACTCTCAAGAGTCTTCTCCAACACCACAGTTCAAAAGCATCGATTCTTTGGCGATCAGCCTTCTTCACAGTCCAACTCTCACATCCATACATGACCACGGGAAAAACCATTGCCTTACTATATATAATTCTATAATATAATAAGCTATAATAGTATGTTTTATATATTATAATTACTTATAAAATATATGCTCTGTATTACACAAGTAACATTTTTAAAACATACCTGTTAATGTAAAAAAAAACCCACAAAAATTTCAGGGTTTCATGTTTCCTGAATCTTAATCTTGACCATCTATTTTTTATACAAATTTTACTCATTGCAATATAGTCTCTGTGACAATACCATCTCTTAGTATATCAAGGCCATCTTTACTAATTTATCAAAATAGCTTCAATATGTATTAATAGTTTTCTTCACTTTCTGTCTCTGTGTGTGCTCAGTCATGTCTGACTCTTTGTGATCCCATGGACTGTAGCCTGCCAGGCTCCTCTGTCCATGGGATTAAGGCAAGAATACTGGAGTGGGTTGCCATTTCCTCCTCCAAGCGATCTTCCTGACCCAGAGTTTGAACTTGGGTCTCCTACATTGCAGGTAGATTCTTTACCACTGCGCCACCTGGGAAGCCCATTAATTGGCTCTACTCCAGTGTAAAATAAAAAGTTCAAAAAAGGGAGATGCAGATTTAAACATCTGAGCCATCGAGGAAGCTCTTTAGCTGAATGGTTTGCTACAATAATTAAGACCAATAAAATTGGTACAGGAGTAGATATGACTTGCTGATGATAATGTAGAGCCCAGCCTAAGACCACACATAAACGGACAGTTTATTCAGGGATAGAAAAATGAATTTGGATCTCTGCCTCACATCAAAGCAAAACTAAATTCCAGGAAGGGTTTGTTTCAAATGTAAAAGCCAAAATGATGAATCCCTGAGATTGAAGTAACCCTGGGATTTATAAAAAACATCTGGGGAGCACAAACCATTAAGGAAGGTATTGACAAATGCACTGCATTAAAAGTAAGCACTTGTGTTCATACCCTGCCCCCCCAAAAAAACTAAATAAAAGATATCCAAAAGTAAAAAACAGATGTGAAAAAAATTGCAATGCATTCAGGTGAAAATAATAACCTGGTGATACAAAGTCACATGAATCAATTAGAAAAAGGTAAGGAACTCAGGAGAGATACCACAAGCAAAAATTTAACAGATAGGAAACAGGTATATGAAGATAATATCAAGCATTCAATAATAAGATACACATGAATTAATGAAATCACTTTCATATGCATTACACGGTAAGTATTCCTGAAAACATTGGTGATGAAATAGATCACTAGTACTTTCCAGTGTATGCCTATTTGTTCAAAAGAAAACTTATTGGAACTACCCACAAGAGACTTGATAGATATCTCTAATACCCAATATTTCCATACCAGTTGCAAAACACTCTCATTAATACCAGACACATATAAGACACTATTCAAAATGATTTATCTACAACACCAGAAAACTAGTTACAAAGAAATGAAACTTCCAGCAGTATCAGAAAGAACACATATTTTGAAAAGATACAGCATACATGTAACCAGTCCAGAGTATTGGAAATGAGCTCATTTTTGCTGCATAAATAATATTTATTTTATTATGTGACACATCAGAAAAGCAAGCTGATAAATACAACATGAAAGAAAACAAAACTAACCTAATTGCTGAAGCAAGTAGTAAAAATATATGAGACCAGTAAGTTTACAGATTAGAATAAAAGCACATTATGGAACATAACAATACTAGTTAATTTTCCAAAGTGATTTGTATTTTTACTCTAGGGAGTACAAACCATTATGGAAAGTATTGACAAATGCACTGCATTAAAATTAAGCACTTGTGTTCATACCCTGCCCCCATCCAAAAAAAAAAAAACAACTACAAAAGATATTCAAAAGCAATATCACATGTAAAAAGAAATATGCAGTGCATACAAATCTCCACATGTCTCACAGTAGGCTTGAGCCTGGGATACAGTTCTGTTGTTGTTCAGTCACTAAGTCATGTCTGACTTTTTGTGATCCCATGAATGGCAGCACGCATGCCAGGCTCCTCTGTCCTTTATTATCTCCTGAAGTTTGCTCAAATTTGGGTTCATTGAGTCAGTGACGCTATCTAACCATTTCATCCTCTGTCAATCCCTTCTCCTTTTTCCTTCACTATTTCCCAATATACTAGCTCCAGTAAGTCGGTTCTTCCCATCAGGTAGCCAAAGTATTGGAGCTTCAGCTTCAGAATCAGTCCTTCCAATGAATATTCAGGGTTTATTTCCTTTAGGATTGATTGGTTGGATCTCCTGCAATTCAAGAGATTCTCAAGAGTCTTCTCCAACACCGGAGTTTGAAAGCATCAATTCTTTGGCATTCAGTCTTCCTTATGGTCCAATTCTCACATCTATACATGACTACTGGAAAACCATAGTTTTCACTATATGGACCTTTGTTGGCCCCAACCATAAGATCAGACAAAATCAAGGCTCTTGTGTCCACAAATTTATTAGACTCTCTCCCTGACATATCCAAATTTCCCACATTTCTTCTTCTGATGTTCCAATAGTGTCAGTATATCTCCTGCCTCCATTAACTTCTTAAGGAATTCTTGGAGGAAACCAAGATTAGGAAATGGGACTCATTTGTGAAACATTACTGAGCCAAGCAAACAGCAAGTTGGGTTTCAAACTCAAGTTAAAATTCACTTAGCCACTATGTTGTCTAATCATTTTAGAATAAGTTGGTGGGACAAGAGTCAGGCTTTCTGGTTCACCTGACATTCTGTGACTCTGGTTCATTCTAGAAATGCCAGTACAAAGCAGAAGAGACAATCACAGAAAAGGAGACCTAACGATGAGTTTCCTCAAGGCTCCTTTCATGTCCTTGTTCCTCAGGCTATAGATGAAGGGGTTCATCATTTGAGGAACAACAGTGTACATCATTGAAAGCACGGCAGTGTTTCTGGAAGAGTTAGTAAGAGCAGAACTAATGTACACCCCAAAACCTGTGCCATAGAATAAGGACACAACTGAGAGGTGAGACCCACAGGTGGAAAAAGCTTTATACTTTCCACCCGCTGATGGCATTCTCAAGACAGAGGACACTATCCGAACATAAGAGAAAATGATTCCACACACAGGAATACCTCCAAATATGCTAGTTGCCAAATATATCAGGATATTGTTAATGAGGGTGTCAGAACATGCAAGCTTGATGACCTGAACAACTTCACAGAAGAAGAGGGGGATTTCCAGGTCTGTGCAGAAGGTCAGCTGTAATAGCATCAGAGTGTGGAGCAGGGCATCCATAATAATAATAAACAGGGGGAGTAATATCACCAGCCCACAGAGGCGGGGGCTCATGATGACAGTATACCTCAGTGGGTGACAAATGGCCACATAGCGGTCATAGGCCATTACTGCAAGGAGAGAACTTTCCAAACTAGCAAACACCAGGACAAAGCAGATCTGTGTGAGACAGCCTGTATAAGTGATGCTCTGATTCTGTGTCTGGATGTTCACTAGCATCTTTGGGATTGTGGTAGTGCTTAAACAGATGTCGTTGACAGACAGATTGGAGAGAAAGAAGTACATGGGGGTGTGGAGGTGGGAGTCAGAGCTGACGGCTAGGATGATGAGCAGATTTCCCAGGACTGTGACCAGGTACATGGACAGGAATAAGCTGAAAAGGAAGGACCGCAGCTCTGGATCCTCTGTCACTTCCATGAGAAGAAAATCTGATGCTCGTGTTTTATTCCTCTGTTCCATACTGTTGATAAATCTGATGGAAAAGGTGGAATGATGAGACAATCAAACATGTGTTTCCTAGACTATAAGGAAGGGCATCACCAGAAGCAAAAACCATCTAAAGAATAAGGGAAGCAGATTGAAAGAGGGCAATTAAAAAGATATGTCTGGGACTTCTCTGGCAGTCCAGTGGTTGAGACTCTGCCCTTCCAGAGCAGGGGGCGTGGGTTCCATCCCTGTTAAGGAAGCTAAGATCCCCCATGCTGTGCAGTGTGGCAAAAAAAAAAAAAACAAAAAAAAAGATGCATCTTGTGTATGTACATTTTTCTGTTTCTTTAAAAAATTTTTTTCAGTTAAAAAAACCTGAAGCTGATGTAGCAGCATCAACAAATGTTAATTCTGGAAAGGGTTAACAGGTGTCATTATAAAATTACACTGTGTACATTGTTTTAGCTATTTAAAACCTTGCCATTTTATAAAAAGAAATGGGGAGAGGCTGCTTGAACATTTTATCTGGATCCCCTGAGACCTCAGAGGCAGGCAATTGAGGTAATAGGTATGTCATGAACAAGCAATAGGATAATAAGGTGAACTTTACCAATTTTCTTACCACCAGATTGCAAGTAAATGTTGGAGAATTTTGTTACAATCAATCTGTTTTAAAAGAGACAGATTTCTACTCAGAAAGAAATGCTCCTGGTCATACTAGAGTGAGTACAATATGAGTAAATGAGAGATGCTTTAGTGTTGGTGCCGAGTACAAAGAAACGTGTGAAGAAGATGACAGACAGGCAGGAGGACCGTGGGTGGCTTAGTTCTAAACCATCTGATGTAGGTACTCTCCTCACAGCTTCCCTTGGATGAGCCCGTTGCATAATACCTGACTTCATGTCCAAACATTCACTGAGAGATGTTAGGATATCTGGGTGGCATCACAGTGGGATGATGCTTGATGTCTTCTTAGACTTGCCACATAGGAGATGTGTCCTCGGGCATGGCAGAAGGATTGAGTGAGACCAGAGCTCCTGGGCAAGAGGGATCACAGATGGGAGTAGGCTTAGGTGTGCTGTAACTTTTCATGGAAAGGATTGTTGAATGAGGTGGTCACAGGCAGAATACTGTCTCTGTATCCCTAGAGGTTCAATTTCCAAAGCTCCTCATTAGCCAAACAATTTGTTTGTCACTGTGATCCCAGGGCAGTGCAAATCTGTAAAGGCCAAGACTCTAGAAAGGAGGAATCAGAGTAGCTGCTTTCCTGATCCTATGAGACCAGTTGTACACCTTATAGTTTTTTCCATCTGAGTCTGCTCACCTCCTTTTCTAATTCTTTAAATATGGGCACATCATCTTTCTCTAATTGGATTCCAGTTTTCTTTTTTGCAATATGAGCAAAGGAATCTCTACCTAATTAGCTACATCACAAAGTCTAATACCAAGTTTATATGTGAAAATATAGTTATATATGTGTATATAATTAGTATATCTTTAAATATTATTATAAAATTGGAAACTCTCAGGAGTTTTTCTCTTTAACAGTCACTAATGTCTCCTCAAACTTAATTTTCACTGTGTATATTTCTATAGCAGATAATAATTTATTTCCTGACAATTGCCTCTGGTCAATACATAAAAGTCTGCTACTCCTTTTTTTTTTCTAGCTTTTACAACCATCTTTTCTAATCTTTTCACAATAGTTTCACTGTACATTTTGGTATATTTTAGGGGAGTGTGGGTTGAAATTATATAAAGAACTCATATGAGTTAAAAAGAAAAAGAAGGACTTCTGGTGGTCCAGTGGCTAAGACTCCAAGCTCCCAGTGCAGGGGGCCTGTGTTCGACCCCTGGTCAGGGAACTGGATCCCAAATGCTGCAACTAAAGATCCCAAATGCCATAACTAAGACCCAATGCAGCCAAATAAATAAATAAAAATTAAAAAATAATAAAAAAGAAGATAACTCATTTGAGATACCACAAACATATATTTAAAAGAAAGAGAAATTAATATGTGGAAAAAACCCTCAACCAAATGATGAAAAGAGATATGTCAATTAATGAAATGATTTTTACATTAGGTTATCAGTTTACTTGAAAGTGTATCAGTTATGATACAGATCATCAAGACTTTCATCAGAAAGTGTGTATACTTGTTTCAGTCACTTAGGAGAACTCTTTGGTACAACCCAAAGGAACATTCATACCCACTTACACTCAGTAATTTCATTGCAAGCAAAAAACTTGTCTCATTTCCACCAAGAAATATATAAAGAATACTCAGGTTTATTTTTAATTGCAAAAAAAAAACAATTATAAACAAAATTTTCATCAGTATTGGGCAGGATGCTCACTTTGAAAAGTCACCATACATAATGTGAAAATACAAAGGATTAGAAATAAATTCATTACTGATATGCCCAACAACTTGGCATATCAAATCTCAAAGTGCCATAATGAGAGAAGCAATCAAGATTTAAAAACTCATGCATTATATTAAATTTTCAATAAGTTTGAAAAGAAGTCAATTTATAAATTGGGCAGGAACATTTATTGGGGAGATAATACAATGACATTTAATTCTGTTGCCAGTTTCATAGGACAAATATGATAAAATATTGGCAATTTCATAGGATTCAACCCAAAAGAATAATTTCAAAGAAAGTTGGTACAGGTTAAGGGTAGTGTTTGTACTGGAAAAGGAGAGGGTGTTGTGACTGTGAAACACTTCAGGTGGATTCTGTGGTAATGACATTGCTCTATTTTTAACCCTTACATATAGGTTCATATCATGTTCTTATCTATTCTTTCAAAACTACAGATAAATATTATGCACTACTTAGCATATACTATGTTTAAGAAGTTTGGGAAAGGCCTGCTGTCTTCATAATTCTAAACGCATTCTCCCATGTTGTTTAATATTGAAGTAAAGCATCTCAGATTTCAGAGGTCATCAGAATCCCATAGTGCTTATTAAAAATGTTCATTTAATGTAAAAGTTTTTAAAATTCTTTAAATTTTTAAATAAAAATGGGTCACACTTTTTCAAAAATATCAAATAGAGTTATGGGTGTAAAAATGAATGCAGGTTCTCCACAAGTCTCCCCCAGAGGTTCAAAGTCAGTAGTTCTTGCTGGAGGTCAGAGAAATCTTAGTACAAATGTCTCAGATGATCTGTTTCTTTTTATATTAAAAGATGGTAAACAGTCTGCCTGCAATGAGGAGACCCAAGTTCGATCCCTGGGTAGGGAAGATACTCAGGAGAAGGAAACGGCAACCCACTCCAGTATTCTTTCCTGGAAAATCCCATGGATGGAGGAGCCTGGCAGGCTACAGTCCGTGGGGTCACAAAGAGTTGGACATGACTGAGCAACTAACAGTTTCACACTTTTATTTATTTAATTTTGGCTGTGCTGGATCTTCATTGTTGTGCATGGACTTTCTCTAGTAGCAGCGAGTGGGGGCTACCCTCTAGTTGTGGTGCATCAGCTTCTTATTGCCGTGGATTCTGTTGTTATGGAGTGTAGGTTCTAGGGCATGGGCTCAGTAAGTGTGGAGCAGCGGCTTAGTTACCTCTAAGCATGTGGGATTTTCCTGGGATTGAACCCACGTTCCCTGCATTTTCAGGTGAATGCTTAACTGCTGGACCACTGGGGAAGTCCCAGGTGAATTATTTCTTCATCTGTTCTGTGAGGGAAGCTCTGCTTGCCTGTCAGCCAGGGAGCTGTTTCCCAGTTGTGGTGCTGAAAATAAAACAACCCCTCAACCACCAATGAGGACCAGAACAGAAGGTTGCACAGTCACTCCTTCAGCTCTCCTTTGAGATCTCCATTATTTCACCTGCATCCTCACAGAGATAATTCTATCTTACGGCCCTGCTTTTTATGCTCATAGGAAAAGTTATGTCCTTGTCCTTATCAAATTCTCCCTTTTTTCCTCTCTTGTCTTTAGCTCACTATTTCCATTTCAAAAGAATATAGTTCTCCATTGAATAAATTCCCTCATAAAGACACATTAAAATGGTTTGCTTGGACTTCCCTGGTGGTACAGTGTATAAAAATCCTCCTGCTGGGCTCTGTATCAACCTAGAGGGGTGGGATGGGGAGGGAGATGAGAGGGAGGTTCAAGAGGTAGGGACATATGTACACCTATGGCTGATTCATGTTGAGGTTTGACAGAAAACAACAAAGTTCTATAAAGCAATTATCCTTCAATTAAAAATAAATTAATTTAAAAAAGTCCTCCTGCCAATGCAGAGGACATGGGTTCGATCTCTAGTCCAGGAAGGTTCCATGTGCCAAGGAGCTACTAAGCCTGTGTACCATAACTACTGAGCCCATGTGCTGCAACTCCTGAAGCCTAGCGCCCGTGCTCCTCAGCAAGAGAAACCACCACAATGAGAAGTCCTAGCATCACAATGAAGAGCAGCCCCTGCTGGCTGCAACTAGAGCAAGCCTGTGCAAAACAAAGACGACCCTGTACAGTCAAAAAATAAACAAATATAATTGAAATAGAAAAAGCTTTGCATTAAGATCCCCAAGACTACACCCAGTCCTCTATGACATCAATGATACAATTCATTTTAATGTTTTTTCCCCAGACTCCACCAGTGATGTGTAAGAAGTACAGCAATATAAGAAGACTGAGGAGAGAACTGAAAACTCAGACACATTCTTATAAATAGGCCAATGAGAAAGTTCAAAGCAAATAAGATGCTAGAAGATTATCAATAATTACCCTGACTACCTGAACACAATTTATTTTATTTCATTACGCAGACTAGAAAAAGCAGCTGATAAACATAACATGAAAGAAAACTAATCTTGTTGCTGAGGCAGGTGATCAAAATATGTGAGAACATTAAGTTTACAAAACTGATGAATACAGGCAAGTATGGAACACGGTGATACTAGTTAATTTTATTGTGTACTTACTAGGCACGAGGCATTGTACTAAATAGTGCTTATAAGGGTGAACTTCTTAGAAGGAGTCATACCCCATATAGTCAAGCTAAGGCTCTCATAGCAATCAAAACCCAAAGTTAAAATGAGCTTTTCATTACGTTACATAGTTATTTTCAAAGAATTTGGTGGTGGAAGAACCAGGCAAACATTCTGGCTTGCCCAGTTTTTCTATCACTTTGACTCATTCCAGAAACCCCAGTGCAAAGTAAATGAGATATCCCAGAAGAAAAGGTGTCCTAGATACTGACAAGTTTCCTCAAGGCACCTTTCACATCCCTGTTTCTCAGGCTATAGATGAAGGGGTTCATCATTTGAGGGACCACAGTGTACATCATTGAAAGCACTGCAGTGTTTCTGGGAGAATTAGTAAAAGCAGAACTAATGTACACACCAAAAGCTGTCCCATAAAATAAGGACACAATTGAGAGGTGAGACACACAGGTGGAAAAAGCTTTATACTTTCCACTTACTGATGCCATTCTCAAAACAGAGGACACTATCTGAATATAAGAGAAAATGATTCCACACACGGGAATACCACCTAATATGCTAGATGCAAAATATATCAGGATATTGTTGATGAGGGTATCAGAGCATGCAAGCTTGATTACCTGAACAACTTCACAGAAGAAGAGGGGGATTTCAAGATCTGTACAGAAGGACAGCTGCAAGAGCATCAGACTGTGGAGTAGGGCATCCACAACGCTAGTAAACAGAGAAAGAAGAACCAACAAGCAACAGAGATGAGAGTTCACGATGACAGTGTACCTCAGTGGATGACAAATGGCCACATAGCGATCGTAGGCCATTGCTGAAAGAATACAACTATCCAAACTTGCAAACACCAGGACAAAGCAGACCTGCGTGAGGCAGCCTGCGTAAGTGATGCTTTGATTCCGTGTGTGGATGTTCATCAGCATCTTTGGGACTGTGGTTGTGCTTAAACAGATGTCAGTAAAGGACAGGTTGGAGAGGAAGAAGTACATGGGGGTGTGGAGGTGGGGGTCATAGTTGATGGCCAGGATGATGAGCAGGTTTCCCAGCACAATGACCAGGTACATGGACAGGAACAGGCTGAAGACAAGGGACTGCAGTTTTGGATCCTCTGTCACTTCCATGAGAAGAAATCCTGAAACACTTGTTTTGTTTCTGAGCTCCATGTTTTTGATAAATCTGATGAAAAAGATAAAATAGAAAATGAAATATATCATCCCTAGACAAGCAGCAGGTGTATCACAAGAGGAAGAAACCACCCTGGGAAGAGAAGGGGGCTAATGGAGTGTGGTAAAAAAGGAAAGTCTTCTGATGTATAATATTCTGTTACTGTAAAAAGAACCTAAAGCTGATATAACAGTCGATAATCAAAATTAAACCTGGAAATTGTTAAGAGGTAACTTTTTTAAAACTTGTACTAGTCTATCTATGGGATTTTCATGGTGGCTCACTGGTAAAAACCCACCTACAATGCAGGAGACACAAGTTCGATCCCTGCTTTGGGAAGATCCCTGGAGAAGGAAATGGCAACCCACTCCAGTATTCTTGCCTGGGAAATCACATGGACAGAGGAGCCTGGCGGGCTATAGTCCATGGGGTTGCAAAAGAGTTGGATACAACTTATGAACTGAACAACAACATTTTGTTGATATCTATGCTTCTCTAGTTGTAATTTTATAAGAAGAAACAGGCTAGGGAGGAGGCAGTTGAAGATTCTGTTTGAATCCCCAGTGACCTCAGACTCAAACAACAGAGATAATTCCTAGGTGTGTCAAGGACCAGGAATGGGATGATAAGGTGAAACCTATCAATTTTTTTGCACACCTCCCATGTTCAAAAAACACAAAGAAATGTCAGACAATTCTTCAAAATCACCCTGATTGAGAATGGGAAACTTTCTACTCAGGAAGAAATAGTCCCTGTCATAGCAGAGAGTCAGCAAAATATTAATAAATGAAAAGTTTTTGAATACTGGTGCAAAGTACAAGGAAATATTGAAGAAGATGACAGACAGTTCAGCAGGAGACCCATGGATGACTTAGTTGTGATCATCTAATATATATACACTCTTCACAGCTTTCTCTGGATGAACCTATTGCAAAATACTTGCTATAATTCCCAAACATTGACAGAAGCAGGTTAGGTTACCTGGCTGACATCACAGTGGAATGATGCTTCACATGTCTGGTATAGAAAAGCTGTCCTTAGAAAGAACAGAAGGTTTGAGTGAGTCACCAGCTCCTGGACAGGAGGGATTTGTTATGAGGAGTCTCAGGTGTGCTATTTCTTTTCTGAAAAAGAACTGTTGATTGAGACGGTCACAGGCAAATTGCAGTCTGGAACTCCAGAGATTCAATTTCCAAAGCTATTAACCAATTAACCAATTTATTGTCATTGTGATCCCAGAACAGTGCAAACCTGTAGGTCAAGACTCTACACTGGGACTTCCCTGGTGGTGCAATGGATAATCTATCTGCCAACGCAGGGGACTCGGATTAGATCCCTGATCTGGTACAGTCCCACATGCCGCTGAGCAACTAAGTCCATGCACCATAATTACTGAACCTGTGCTCTAGAGCCCATGAGCCACAACTACTGAAGCCCAGGTGCCTAGAGACTGTGTCTGCAACAAGAGAAGCCACCGCAACGAGAAGCCTGTGCACTGCAATGAAGAAGAGCTCCTGCTCGCCACAACTGGAGAAAGATCGTGTGCAGCAATGAAGACACAGTGAAATCATAAACAGACAAACAAGTAAATAAAAAGACTCTACACTGGAGAAATTCAGGCCAAGTAAAGACTACCCACTTTTCGACATCTGTACCTGCTCATGTCCATTCCTTAATTTTTCATAGACTCATAAGCAGTTAAAAAGTCATGGTAAAACAATAGTAGGCAAGTATAATCTGAGTACATTTACCTAGATTTATCCATTATCTAATAGGTGGAGGTGGTACTCCACATTAATATTTATTAAAATATTTTTCAACTTTAAGGAATTCAACAGTTTCATGTATCTATGGATTTATCACTGCTATAGTATGGCCTATGTTAACCTACAATTTTCTTGATATATTAAAACTAACAAGAGAAAAATGGCATTGGTAATGTCATCCCTTACCTTCTTAACATCATTTGCTCCAAACACATAAAATAACAGAAAAATACAAATGATATAAAGATTTAAAATTTTAGCTGCCAATGGCCCAGCTGGAAATTTGCTATTGATACAATATTGCTTCTGTTTTTATGTTTCTGTTTTTTTGGCTGCAAGGCATGGGGCGGATCTTTGCTGCCCGATTCCGATCTTACCACAGGGATCAAATCTGTATCTCCTCTACAGACCTCATGGTTTCCATCTCTCATGGAGATCCAGCATGCCTCATGGCCTAAAAAAGCCAAAACATAAAACAGAAGCTATACTGTAACAAATTCAATAAAGACTTAAAAAATAATGATTCTTTAAAAATTTTAAATTAAGATTCTAAGAGATATTTCCACAACTTTGGACATGAGTTTGAGCAAGCTCTGGCAGTTGGTGATGGACAGGGAAGTCTGGAGTGCTGCAGTCCATGGGGTTGTAAAGTTGGACATGAGACTAGCAGCAAGCCTCTGCCAAAATGTGTGCTTGACTGCACTTACCCTCTTCACTAAAATCATATGTAACACTGACCTTCCCCTCTTCCTCTTTGGAGCAGTTTCTCAGCTATCTGAAATGCTGTCTTTTGGGCTATACTTCTCATTTTGTCCCAAATAAATCTTAACTCACATACACACACACAAAGAGTCAGACAGGACTGAGTGACTGAACTGAACACGTTCATGAAAGTGAAAGTGGCTTAGTTGTGTCTGACACTTTGCGACTCCCTGTACTGTACAGTCTGTGCAATTCTCCAGGCCAGGATACTGGAATGGGTAGCTGTTTCCTTCTCCAGGGGATCTTCCCAACCCAGGGATCAAACTCAAGTCTCCCACATTGCAGGCAGATATTTTAGCAGCTTTACCAGCTTTACCATCAGGGAAGCCTAAGAATACTGGAGTGGATAGCCTGTCCCTTCTCCAGAGGATCTTTCCAGCCCAGGAATCGAACTGGGGTCTCCTGCATTGCAATCAGATTCTTTACCAGCTGAGCATTCATAATAGCACAATTTATAATAATCAGGAGGTGGGAGTGACCCAATGCATGAATGGATAAACAAAATGTGCTATATACAGACAATGGAATATTATTCAGTTTTGGAAAGGAAAGAAATTTTGCCATATGCAACAATATGGATGAGAATTGAGAACATTAGGCTAAGTGGAACAAGTCAGTCACAAAAAGACAGATTTCATGTATATGAACCATCTAAAGTATTGAAATTCATAGAAGTAGAAAATACAACAGTAGTTATATAGGTCTGTGAAGAGGCAGAAAACAGAATTCTTGTTTTAAGAGAATAGAGTTTCTGATTTGCAAGACTAAAATGTCCTTATGCTTAACACTACTAAACTGTGAACTCAGAATTCAGGTGGTAAATTTTACGTTAAGTGTATTTTAACACAACAAAAAAGAAAAAATATGTACATAGATCAATAAAGCAAATATCGCAAAAAGTTAACTATTCAATGTAGGTGGTGGGCAAATGGGTGTTCACTATATGATTCTTTCAGCTTTTCTGTATGTTTGAAAAACTTCATAGTAAGAAATTGAAAAAGACAGACTTCCCTGATGGTTCAGGGTTTATGACTTCATTCATCAGCACAGGGGATGTGGGTTCGATCCCTGGTTGGGAAGCTAAGATCGTACATGCTTCCCAGCCAAAAAACCAAAGCATTAAAAAAAGAGAAGCAATATTGTAACAAATTCAATAAAGACTTTTAAAAAAATAGTTTCTTAACAAGAAGAAATTTAAAAAGAAAAAAAGACATTTATCATTCCATTTATATGCAATGGCTAGAGTAGAAACATTTATAGAAACAGAAATTAGACTACAGTTTGTTAGGGACTGAGGTCAGGGGAGTGGTTGAGGTTATGAGAAACATGTGGAAACAAATCTTGGTGATGACAGCATAACATGGTGACTGCAATTATGTCACAAAACTGCACACTTAAAAAATCACTAAGATTGGAAATTTCATGTTATATATTTTACTAAGATTTTAAAAATAGACTGAGCATGAGATAGGCATTTTCAATTCCCTTTACAGAATTTCAGTATCAATTTTCCCAATTTCAAAGTAGTAGATTAAATATTCTGACCTCATTATAATGGACCATTCATTGAAATTCTGGTCCTTGATTACCAATGTTTTTACACTGCATCATAAGTTATCAGAGAAGCACCCAAGTTATGACACAATGTACCTTGTGATTGCAATCAACAGAGTCTGAAGCTTCTCTGTTACCACAATAAATTTATTTTTAGTAGTCTAGTGAGCTAGAATAATTAAAATGTTTTATATTGGCTCAGGGGTAAATAGAAGACCTATTGACTGGAAGATAGAATCCATAAAGAAATCTATAAGTAAGTGGGCAATTTATTCAGGTACATAAAAATGAATTTGGATCCTGCTTAACATCAAAGGGAAAACTAAATTCATATTTCAAATGTAAAAGCCAATACTGGGAATTCTTCAAACTGAAGTACTATTGTTTTCATTCGAACCCAGGTCTCCTGCATTGCAGGCAGATTCTTTACCAACTGAGCCACCAGGGAAGCCCAAGAATACTGGAGTGGGTTCAGTTCAGTTCAGTTCAGTCGCTCAGTCGTGTCCGACTCTCCGCGACCCCATGAATCACAGCACGCCAGGCCTCCCTGTCCATCACCAACTCCCGGAGTACACTCAAACTCATGTCCACAGAGTCGGTGATGCCTACCCACTGGAGTGGGTAGCCTATCCCTTCTCCAGGGGATCTTACTGACCCATGAATCGAACAGGGGTCTCCTGCATTGCAGGCAGATTCTTTACCAGCTGAACTACCAGGGAAACCCTGTTGTTTTCATAAATAAGACCTGTTAAGTAATGCCATTATGTAAAGTATTAACAGCTATTAACTATGTAACTAAAATGAAGCACTTGTGTTCATACAAAACAAAACTGTATAGGACATCCAAAAAGAAGTCATACATTTAAGAAATAATCTTGCAGTGGGTATATGGTTTTTGTAGTTCAACTGCTAAGTTGTGTTTGACCCTTTGTGACCCCAAGGACTGCAGCACACCAGGCTCCTCTGTCTTCCACTGTTTCCTGGAATTTGTTCAAATTCATGTCCATTGAGTGGGTGATGCTATCTAACAATCTCATCCTCTGCCTTACTTTTCTCCTTTTGCTTTCAATCTTTATCAGCATCAGGGGTCTTTTCCAATGAATTGGTTCTTCGCATCAGGTGGCCAAAGCATTGGAGCTTCAGCTTTAGCATCAGTCCTTCCAATGAATATTCAGTGTTGATTTTGTATAACTAACACTAATATCTTAATTATGTAAAAAAAAAGCTAATATGAATTAATGAGAAAATTATGAACAACTCAGTAGGTCTATCACAATTAGATATTTGAAAGAAAATAAATGCATCAAAAGCCTCTCAGTTCAGTTCAGTTCTGTTCAGTCGCTCAGTCGTGTCCGACTCTTTGCAACCTCATGAATCACAGCACGCCAGGCCTCCCTGTCCATCACCAACTCCCAGAGTTCACTCAAACCCATGTCCATCGAGTCGGTGATGCCATCCAGCCATCTCATTCTCTGTCGTCCCCTTCTCCTCCTGCCCCCTGTACCTCACAGCATCAGAGTCATAAGAGGTATGTCTGTTGATGAAATAATTTTTACATTGTTACTATAAATGAATTGATGCTTTTGAACTGTGTTGTTGGAGAAGACTCTTGAAAGTCCCTTGGACTGCAAGGAGATCCAACCAGTCCATTCTAAAGGAGATCAATCCTGGGTGTTCATTGGAAGGACTGATGCTAAAGCAGAAACTCCAATACTTTGGCCACATCATGCGACTAGTTGACTCACTGGAAAAGACTCTGATGCTGGGAGGGATTGGGGGCGGGAGGAGAAGGGGATGACAGAGAATGAGATGGCTGGATGGCATCACCGACTCGATGGGCATGAGTTTGAGTGAACTCCAGGAGTTGGTGATAGACAGGGAGACCTGGCGTGCTGTGATTCATGGGGTTGCAAAGAGTTGGACACGACTGAGCAACTGAACTGAACTATAAATGAAAAGGTGTTGATGACAATATGGATCCCCTCATGCTACCATGAGAAATAAAAAAGAATACTCAGATTTACTCATAACAGCATAAAATTAGCTACAAATGAAATTTCCATCAATATAATAAAAATATCTATTTGAACTCTCCAAACACAATGTAAATATACAGAATATTGCAAATTAATTGTTTACTGATACACTCCAAGATAACGATGAAATCTCCCAAGTGCAATAATGAGAAAAAAATCAAGATAAAAGATTAAAACATAACAATTAAATTTTAATGACTCATTAAGTTATAAATTGCAAAGGAATACATACAGAGGTGATAAGACAGTGATATTTCATCCTATTGTCAGTTTTATGGTGCAAATATGATCAAATAATGGCAAATTCATAGGAGTCAACCTAACAGAAGATCAAATGAAAGAAAAAGAATTAAAAAGTCAAGATTTTGTTTGTCGCTAGGAGGGGAGAGTGTGATGTAGGTGGGAGAAAAATTGCATTCTATAATTAAGGGATTGTTTTATTTATTTAACTTCAGGATAGGGTAGGTACATGCATGGCTATTATGTTACCATTGTTGCAGAACTACACATAGACTTTAAGCACCACTTTGCATATGCTACTTTAATGAGTAAAATTGAGGAAAGATCCTTCCATATTCCTAATTCTAAATGTAATGATAATTTATTTCCCCATGTCCTCATACGAAAGTTATGCATCTCAGGTCATCATAGTCTCACAAAGTGTTTATTAAAAATTCTCTCATCCTTCACATGCCTCATTCCCCTGAGGCTCGAAATTCACAGTTCTTGCTAAAGATCAGGGAACTCTCAGTATGAACTAAGATCTAACGTTATTAAAATCTGCAGCTGCCTTGTGGACTTCAGTGAAGGAAGCTCTGGAGTTAACAAGAGTGCCAAGCAGGGAGCTGTTTCCCAGATGTGGTGCTGAAAGTAAAACGACCCCTCTGGCTTCCCCAGTGGCTCAGTGGGTAAAGATATTTGCCTGCAGTGCAGGAGATTGAGGAAACACAGCCTTGATCCCTGTGTCGGGAAGATTCCTCTGGAGGAGGAATGGCAACCCACTCCAGTATTCTTGCATGAAAAATCCCAAGGACAGAGGAGACTGGTGCACTACAATCTGAAGGGTTACAAAGAGTCAGACACAACTAAGCACAATCTACAATGAACAGGGTTTTTCACCTTTTTAAAGTTCTTCACCACTCCCTGGACTCTCCCTTGACAGTTGCACTGTTTCTGCCCCCTCACCGACATGTGGTTCTGACTGATGGCCTCAAATTTTTGTCCTTCTGGGAAGGTGATCTCACTAATCTTCTCTACTTCCCTTTTCTGTTCTCTTGTCTTACTCTCAACATCTCCTTGTCAAAGGAAAGTAGCTCTTCACAGAATAACTTTCCTCACAGAGACACATGAAAAAGTTTTCCAAGAGAGCCCTAAGACTAAACCCAATACACTAAGACATCCATGACACAGTTAAATTTATTCAATGATGTTCCTCTGTGTTGACTCTACCAGAATGTGTAAGAAACACAGCAATAACTCAAACAGGGACTCTGTAACAATTTAGAGGGGTGGGATGGGGAGGGAGATGGGAGGAAGGTTTGAGAGGGAGGGGACATATGTATACCTATGACTGATTCTTATTGATGTTTGACAGAAAACAACAAAATTCTGTAAAGCAATTATTCTTCAATTAAAAAATAAATTAAAATAAAAAACTAAAAATAAAAAAGATGACTAGAAAGAGAAGTGAAAACAGATACATTCTTTTTTTTTTAATTGGAGGCAAATTACTTTACATTAATATATTGGTTGGTTTTGCCATACATTGACACAAATCTTCCCCAGGTGTACATGTGTTCTCCCTCTTGAACCCCCCTCCCACCTCCCTCTTCCCCATATCCTCCCTCCAGATCATCCCCGTGCACCAGCCCCAAGCATCCTGTATCACGCGTCGAACCTGGACTGGTGGTTCATTTCACATATGATAATATACAAGCTACAATGCCATTCTCTCAAATCAACCCACCTTCACCCTCTCCCACAGAGTCCCAAAGACTGTTCTATACACCTATGTCTCTTTTGCTGTCTCGTATACAGGGTTAAGGTTAGCATCTTTCTAAATTCCATATATATGCGTTAGTATGCTGTATTGATGTTTTTCTTTCAGGCTGACTTCACTCTGTATAATAGGCTCCAGTTTCATCCATCTCATTAGAACTGACTCAAATGCATTCTTTTTGATGGCTGAAAAATATTCCATTGTGTATATGTACCAAAGCTTTCTTATCCATTCATCTGCAGATGGACATCTAGGTTGCTTCCATGTCCTCGCTATTATAAACAGTGCTGCAATGAACATTGGAGTACATGTGTTTCTTTCAATTCTGGTTTCCTCGGTGTGTATGCCCAGGAGTGCTATTGCTGGATCATATGGAAGTTCTATTTCCAGTTTTTTGAGGAATCTCCACACTGTTCTCCATAGTGGCTGAACTAGTTTGCATTCCCACCAACAGTGTAAGAGGGTTCCCTTTTCTCCACACCCTCTCCAGCATTTATTGCATATAGACTTTCTGCACAGCAAAGGAAACTATAAGCAAGGTGAAAAGGCAGCCTTCAGAATGGAAGAAATGAATAGCAAATGAAACAACTGACAAAGAATTAATCTCCAAAATATACAAGCAGCTCCTGCAGCTCAATTCCAGAAAAATAAACGAACCAATCAAAAAATGGGCCAAAGAACTAAACAGACATTTCTCCAAAGAAGACATACAGATGGCTAACAAACACATGAAAAAATGCTCAACATCCCTCATAATCAGAGAAATGCAAATCAAAACCACAATGAGATACCATTTCAAACCAGTCAGAATGGCTGTTATCCAAAAGTCTACATGCAACAGATACATTCTTATTAAAGGAAGTCAATGAAAAAGTTTCAAAACAAATAAGATGCCAGAGGAAGATTAAAAACATTTTCCCTGCCTACAAAACAATTATTTATTTTATTATATTACTCAAACCAGTGGAGTAAAACCTGATAAATATAAGAACAAAAGAAAACAAATCAAAGACTTCTCTGGCAGCCCAGTGGTTAAGAATTATGCAGGTGATGGGGATTCAGTACTTGCTTGGGGGGCTAAGATCCCAAATGCATCGTGGCCAAAAAAACCAAAACATAAAACAGAAGCAATATTGAAATGAATTCAGTAATGACTTTAAAAGTGGTCCACAATAAAAAGCAAAAATTAAAAAAAAAAAACAATGGAAAAAATACAAGGACTCAAGGGTACAATAACACTACTTAAATTTTATTGAGGCATTGTCCTAAGTGTTTATTGTTTTTATAGAGATTAACTTTCCAGCAGTAATTAGACTACAAATGGCAAGCATAAGGCTCAAGAATAATCAATTCCAAAAATAAAAAAAAAAGAAGAATCAATTCCCAGTAACAGGAATTGGACTAAGTAGGTGGCATACGATCCATTTCTCAGTGATAACATTGAAGATAATACCTTATGGATGATGCCATGTAAATATCCTTTATAAATAAGAACTTCAGTTAACAACAGACTCATTGAAAGACAGTCAGTTTTATTTGTCTCTAGTAATCATGTCTAGATATACCTGCATCTATTTCAGCCATCTGAGTCCATGAGGGGAATCAGCCTAGCATGAAGCCTCTTCATGGAGGAATGAATGAATCTCTAATTTCCTGCTCCTGCATATTTCCTGCCTTTGAAATCCTTGTGATGAAAGATAATTATCTTTATTGTTTGAGCATATTAAGAGTCAGGATTTCTTTCATTAGAAAGAAAATTTTTCTCACTGATCAATTTCAAATATCCCATAATCATTTCAAACTGCTGAGATAATCTAATCATAAAATTTTATGGTTGATGAAGTCGAGTGTTATGGATGCTAATGTTGCCTAACATATGTCCAATTTACCAGTGACCAGTCTTAAAGATTCCTGAACTAAGGTATGAAAGATCAACCACAATGTCTTGTAAATAGGCTTTACTCTGGAGTACAATTTACATGGTGTCATCCAAGGAATCAGGCAGAATCTATTTCTGCATGACCATAGACTTGTTTAAATTCTTTCCTTGATCTGCCCACCCTTCCCCACTTGCTTCGTGCTGGGAATATTCAGCACAAAATTACTATACCATGAACCTCTGCCTCAACTTTAGCTTTTATTGGCTATAACCAAAACCTTATATTAGAGAATGGAAAGTTTATGTCAAACATCAGAGAACTAGAAAATGACACAATCATAGACTAGAAGGTACTCTACTGAAGAGTTTCCTCAAAGCTCCCTTCATATCTCTGTTCCTCAGGCTGTAGATGAAGGGGTTCATCGTGGGAGTGACCACGGTGTACATCAATGAAGCCACTGCAGTCTTCCTGGGAGAGTCAGGAATAGCAGAACAAATGTACACTCCAAAACCTGTCCCATAGAATAAGAACACAACTGAGAGGTGAGACCCACAGGTAGAGAAAGTTTTATACTTTCCACCCACTGATGACTTTCTCAAAATAGAGGAGACTATTTGAGTATAAGAGAAAATGATTCCAAAAACGGGAATGCCACCTAATAGGCTAATTGCAGAATAAAGAAGAGTATTATTAATGAGAATATCAGAGCAGGCAAGCTTGATGACCTGAACAACTTCACAGAAGAAGAGGGAGATTTCCAGCTCCTTGCAGAAGGATAGTGGCAGCACCATCAGAGTGTGGAGCAGGGCATTCCCAATGCTAATGAACAAGGAGAGTAGAGTCAGCATAACACAGAGGTGGGGGTTCATGATGACTCTGTACCTCAGTGGGTGACAAATAGCCACATAGCGGTCATAGGCCATGGCTCCAAGGAGAAAACTTTCCCAACAAACCAAAATCAGAACAAAGCAGATCTGAGTAAGGCAACCCGTGTAAGTGATGCTTTGACTCTGTGCTTGCATGTTCACCAGGATCTTTGGGATCATGGTTGTGCTTAAACCAATGTCTGTAAAGGACAGATGGGAGACAAAGAAGTACATGGGGGTGTGGAGGTGGGAATCAGAGATGACAGCCAGGATGATGAGCAGGTTTCCCAGGACAGTGACCAGGTACATGGACAGGAACAGGTTGAATAAGATGGTCTTTAGTTTTTCATTCTCTGTCAGTCTCATGAGAAGAAATTCAGAAACAGTTGTTTGGTTTCTGGGTTCCATGATGATGAATCTGATGAATAAGATGTGGTAACAGGACAATAAAATGTGTAGTCACAAGGGAAGCAGCAGTAGTGTCACAAGAAGCATAAACCATCTTGGGAATGGAAAGAGACTAAAGGAGTGGGGAGGGGAAGGAAAGCCTTCTGCATGCATATTTATGTGTTATGTAAAAAATAATCCTAAAGGAAACCAATCCTGAATATTCACTAGAAGGACTAATGTTGAAGCTCCAATGCTTTGGCCACGTGATGCAAAGAGCTGACTCACTGGAAAAGAACCTGATACTGGGAAAGACTGAAGGCTAAGGGAGAAGAAGGTAGCAGAAGATGGGATGGTTAGATAGCATCACCGACTCAGTAGACATGAATTTGAGCAAACTTCAGGAGATAGTGGGGGACAGAGGAAACTGTCATGATGCAGTCCATGGGGTTGCAGAGTCAGACATGACTAAGTGACTGAGTAACAATAAAAAAACCCAAGGCTGATGACAGTAGAGCATAAACAGTTCTAGAAAATGTTACCCCTTGGTTGGTTTTTAAAAATATTTATTGGTATTCATAAATCAGAGATGCTTAATTATTGGTGCAAAATATAAAAGAAGTGTGAAGATGACATAAGTTATGAAAAGTGACTTGGTTCTAACCATCTGGGGTATGTACTCTTTTTATATCTTTTTCAGGATAAACTTGTACCCAAACACCTGTCCTCATTTCCAAACATTCACTAAGGGTCATTAGGTTACCTGGCTGGCCTTGCAGTGGAACGATGTCTGACATCTGTGATATACCAAACCAAAGATCTGTCCTTAGGAAGAAAAGGGTCTGAGTGAGTCACCAGCTCCTGGGCAGGAAGGATCATCTATGGTAGGAGTCTGTGTGCTGCTTATATCCAAGGAAAGGACTGTGGACAGAAGTGGTAGCAGATAGACTGCAGTCTTGAACCCTAGAGATTCAATTTCCAAAGCTCCTTGTTAACTAAGCAATTTAATGTTGCTGTGATCCCATGAGAGTGCAAATACTTAAGAAGATTCTATATGGGAAAATTCAGGATGGGTGCTTTCCTGACTCTGTGAGGCCAAGTGTACACTGTCAAATTCCCTGCTCATGTTCATTTCTAAGTTTTTTATAGAATTGTAAGAGGTTACAAGGCAAGTTTATCAAGGCAAAACACTAGTATGCAAGCCTACTCTCAGTTCATTTAGTTAGATTTTACCCATTATCTAATAAGTGGGGTTGGTATCCTATATTAATATTAATTAAACTATCTTTTGTCTTTAAAGAATTCAATATTTTCATGTGCTTGTAAACCTGCCTGCCAATGCAGGAGACATAGGAGACATGGGTTCAATCCCTGGGTCATAAAGATCCCCTGGAGGAGGGCATGGCAACCCATTCCTGTATTCTTGCTTGGGGAATCCCATGGACAGAGGAGCCTGAAAACTACAGTCCATAGGGTTGAAAAGAATCAGACACGACTGAAGCAACTTAACATGCACACATCAATTTATTTCCTCTATTGCTCACTGCTACTGTATGAAATATGTTAACCTACAATTTTCTGGATATAGTAAAATCAGGAAACAAGATAGTGTTGTAACTTCATCCCTTACTACTTTAACCTCACTTCCTTCAAACACATAAAATAACAGAAAAACAAAAGAGATATAAAATTTTAAAAACTAAAGCAGAAGTGGAGATTTGTTATTGAGAAATGAGAGTGAACATAAGAGTTATGGACACTGCTTGAAACCATGACTGTGAGCTTAGAGCAACAGAAAGTTTCAAAAGAAGCCTCCCAGACAGAACTGAACCAAGCTATGTGATGGCTTGGTGGCTGGATTATTGACACCAAAAAGTAGAGAGACAGGAATACAAGCATATCACTAAATGAAAACATCACACCAAAAGGGAAGGAACTTAGAGAATATGAAGAGAACAGAGAACTGCAAAAACAACCAGAAAGCAAGTAACAAAATGGCAATAAGTACATACCTATCAAAGGGCTTCCCAGGTAGCTTAGGAACATCCCCTGGAGAAGGAATGGCAACCCACTCCAGTATTTTTGTCTGGGAAATCCCTTGAATGGAGGAGCCTGGCAGGCTACCATCCACGGGGTTATAAAAGACTCAGATATGACTTAGCACTAAACAACAGCAACATACCTATCAATAGCTTTAAATGTCAATGAACTAAATACACCAATCAAAAGACATAGAGTGGCTTATTGGATAAAATAACAAGATCCACCTATATGTTGCTTACAAGAGACTAACTTCAGAGCTAAAGAACACAGACTGAAAGTGAGGGAATGGAAAAGATATTCATAAAAATAGAATTGAAAAGAAAGCTAGGATAGCAATATTCATATCAGACAAAGTAGACTAAAGTAAGTCTATAATAAAAGACAAATAAGGAGATTATAAAGACAAAAAATCAATAAAGAAGAGCATATAATACTCATTAACATATATGCACCTAATACTTAAGAATCTAAATATATAAAGCAAACAATAACAGATAAAGGGAGAATTTCACAATAAATCAATAATAGTAGATGACTTTAACACTTCACATACGTCACTGGACAGATTATCCACATAGAAAAATCAATTAGGAAATAGTGGCCTTAAATGACACATTAGACTAGTGGCAATCAATATGTATCTATAAAATATTCTATCCAAAAACAACAGAATATACATTCTTTAAAATTTTTTTAAATTTTATATTGGGATATAGTTGTTTTACAATGTGTTAGGTTCAGGCGTATTACAAAATGATTTATTTATACATATACATATATATCCATTCTTTATCAGATCTTTTCTCATACAAGTTATTACAGAATATTTTAAAAATTTTATTTTTTTTTTTGCTATTTATTATTATTTTTTATTTATTCTAATTGGAGGCTAATTACTTACTTTACATTATTGTATTGGTTTTGCCATACATTGACATGAATCTGCCCCGGGTGTACATGTGTTCCCCATCTTGAACTACCCTCCCACCTCCCTCCCCATCCCATCCCTCTGGTTCATCCTAGTACACCAGCCCCGAGGATCCTGTATCATGCATCAGACCTGTCCTGGCAATTTGTTTCCCTGTGCTATATAGTGGGTCTTTATTATTTGTCTATTTTATCAGTTCAGTTCAGTTCAGTCACTCAGTCGTGTCTGACTCTTTGCGACCCCATGAATCACAGCATGCCAGGCCTCCCTGTCCATCACCAACTCCCAGAGTTCACTCAAACTCATGTCCATAGAGTTGGTGATGCCATCCAGCCATCTCATCCTCTGTCGTCCCCTTCTCCTCCTGCCCGCAATCCCTCCCAGCATCAGAGTCTTTTCCAGTGAGTCAACTCATCGCATGAGGTGGCCAAAGTATTGGAGTTTCAGCTTCAGCATCAGTCCTTCCAATGAACACCCAGGACTGATCTCCTTTAGAATGGACTGGTTGGATCTCCTCGCAGTCCAAGGGACTCTCAAGAGTCTTCTCCAGCACCACAGTTCAAAAGCATCAATTCTTCGGCGATCAGCTTTCTTCACAGTCCGACTCTCACATGCATACATGATCACGTAGTGATATAATACACATTCTTTTCAAGGGCACATGCAACATTCTCCAGGCTTTATCACCAGTCAGGTCACAAAAGATGTCTCAACAAATTTAAGAAGGTAGAAACTATACCAAGCATCTTTTCCAACCACGTATGAAACTAGATATCAATTATGGGAATAAAAATGGAAAATGATTACTAGGAAGCACTGTGCAAATTAAATTATACAATAGCATAACTAATGAAGAAATACAACCTTAAGTAAGCAGAATTGAGGCAAGTTCTTCTAAGCAATCAAGGAAGAGGTAACATTAAGAATAAAGGTAAGGACTTTCCTGCAGTCCATTGGATAAGAATCCCCCTTGCCAATGCAGAGGACATAGAATTCGATCCCTGGTCTGGAAAGATTGCACATGTCACAGAGAACTAAGCCTGTGAGCCACAACTACTGAGCCTAAGTGCTGCAACTACTGAAGCCTGTTACCTAGAGCTTGTGCTCCACAATGAGAGAAGTTACGGCCCATGCACTGCGACAAAGACTAGCGACAAAGACTAGCCCCTGCTCACTGCAACTAGAGAAAGACTGCACACAACAAAAAATAAAATAAAATAGAATAAAGGTATGATTTTAGTATAGAAAAAGATACTTCTTTTTTTATTTCTTCTATGATTTGTTGGTTATTCAGCAGCGTGTTGTTCAGCCTCCATATGTTGGAATTTTTAATAGTTTTTCTCCTGTAATTGAGATCTAATCTTACTGCATTGTGGTCAGAAAAGATGCTTGGAATGATTTCAATGTTTCTGAATTTACCAAGGCTAGATTCATGGCCCAGGATGTGATCTATCCTGGAGAAGATTCCGTGTGCACTTGAGAAGAAGGTGAAATTCATTGTTTTGGGGTGAAATGTCCTATAGATATCTATTAGGTTTAACTGGTCTATTGTATCATTTAACGTTTGTGTTTCCTTGTTTATTTTCTGTTTAGTTGATCTATCCATCCAAGTACTGCATTTCGGACTCTTTTGTTGACCATGATGGCTACTCCATTTCTTCTAAGGGATTCTTGCCCACAGTAGTAGATATAATGGTCATCTGAGTTAAATTCACCCATTCCAGTCCATTTTAGTTCACTGATTCCTAGAATGTCTACATTCACTCTTGCCATCTCCTGTTTGACCACTTCCAATTTGCCTTGATTCATGGACCTAACATTCCAACTTCCTATGCAATATTGCTCTTTACAGCATCGGACCTTGCTTCTATCACCAGTCACATCTACAACTGGGTATTGGTTTTGCTTTGGCTCCATCCCTTCATTCTTTCTGGAGTTATTTCTCCACTGATCTCCAGCAGCATACTGGGCACCTACCGACCTGGGGAATTCCTCATTCAGTATCCTATCATTTTGCCTTTTGATACTGTTCATGGGGTTCTCAAGGCAAGTATACTGAAGTGGTTTGCCATTCCCTTCTCCAGTGGACCACATTCTGTCAGACCTCTCCACCATGACCTGCCTGTCTTGGGTGGCCCCACACGGCATGGCTTAGTTTCATTGAGTTAGACAAGTCTGTAGTCCATGTGATCAGATCGACTAGTTTCCTGTGATTATGATTTCAGTGTGTCTGCCCTCTGATGCCCGCTCACAATACCTACCATCTTATTTGGGTTTCTCTTACCTTGGTCGTGGGATATCTCTTCACAGCTGCTCCGGCAAAGTGCAGCTGCTGCACCTTACCTTGGACAAGGGGTATCTCCTCAAGGCAGCCCCTCCTGACCTTGAATGTGAAATAGCTCCTCTCGGCCGCTGTCCCTGACCTCGGGCGTGGGGTAGCTCTTCTCGGCCATGATTCTGTGCGTGGTCGGTTGCGCCGGAGCCGGCATCTCGTGTCTGTGCCACAAATATCAATAACCTCAGATATGCAGATGACACCACCCTTATGGTAGAAAGTGAAGAGGAACTAAAAAGTCTCTTGATGAAAGTGAAAGAGGAGAGTGAAAAGGTTGGCTTAACGCTCAATATTCAGAAAACTAAGATCACGGCATTTGGTCCCATCACTTTATGGGAAATAGATGGAGAAACAGTGGAAACAGTGTCAGACTTTATTTTTGGGGGCTCCAAAATCACTGCGGATGCTGACTGCAGCCATGAAATTAAAAGACGCTTACTCCTTGGAAGGAAAGTTATGACCCACCTAGACAGCATATTATAAAGCAGAGACATTACTTTGCCAACCAAGGTCCGTCTAGTCAAGACTATGGTTTTTCCCATGGTCATGTATGGATGTGAGAATTGGACTGTGAAGAAAGCTGATCGCCGAAGAATTGATGTTTTTGAACTGTGGTGCTGGAGAAGACTCTTGAGAGTCCCTTGGACTGCAAGGAGATCCAACCAGTCCATTCTAAAGGAGATCAGTCCTGGGTGTTCATTGGAAGGACTGATGCTGAAGCTGAAACTCCAATACTTTGGCCACCTCATGCGATGAGTTGACTCACTGGAAAAGACTCTGATGCTGGGAGGGATTGGGGGCAGGAGGAGAAGGGGACAACAGAGAGTGAGATGGCTGGATGGCATCACCGACTCGATGGACACGAGTTTGAGTGAACTCTGGGAGTTGATGATGGACAAGGGGGCCTGGCGTGCTGTGATTCATGGGGTTGCAAAGAGTCAGACACGACTGAGCGACTGAACTGAACTGAACTGATGCATAGGTGTGAGTGGGGTATTAAAGTCTCCCACTATTATTGTGTTATTGTTAATTTCCCCTTTCATACTTGTTAGCATTTGTCTTACATATTGCAGTGCTCTGATGTTGGGTGCATATATATTTATAATTGTTATATCTTCTTCTTGGATTGATCCTTTGATCATTGTGTAGTGCCCTTCTTTGTCTCTTTTCACAGCCTTTGTTTTAAAGTCTATTTTATCTGATATGAGTATTGCTACTCCTGCGTTCTTTTGGTCTCTATTTGCATGGAATATCTATTTCCAGCCCTTCACTTTCAGTCTGTATGTGTCCCTTGCTTTGAGGTGGGTCTCTTGTAGACCACATATATAGGGGTCTTGTTTTTGTATCCATTCAGCCAGTCTTTGTCTTTTGGTTGGGGCATTCAACCCATTTACATTTAAGGTGATTATTGATAAGTATGATCCTGTTGCCATTTACTTAATAGTTTTGGGTTTGAGTTTATACACCCTTTCTGTGTTTTCTGTCTGGAGAAGGTCCTTTAGCATTTGTTGGAGAGCTGGTTTGGTGATGCTGAATTCTCTCAGCTTTTGCTTGTCTGTAAAGCTTTTGATTTCTCCTTCATATTTGAATGAGATCCTTGCTGGGTACAGTAATCTGGGCTGTAGGTTATTTCTTTCAACACTTTAAGTATGGCCCTGCCATTCCCTCCTGTCCTGAAGAGTTTCTATTGAAAGATCAGCTGTTATCCTTATGGGAATCCCCTTGTGTGTTATTTGTTGTTTTTCCCTTGCTGCTTTTAACATTTGTTCTTTGTGTTTGATCTTTGTTAATTTGATTAATATGTGTCTTGGGGTATTTTGCCTTGGGTTTATCGTGTTTGGGACTCTCTGGTTTTCTTGGACTTGGGTGATTATTTCTTTCCCCATTTTAGGGAAGTTTTCAACTATTATTTCCTCAAGTATTTTCTCATGGTCTTTCTTTTTGTCTTCTTCTTCTGGGACGCCTATGATTCGAATGTTGGGGCATTTAACGTTGTCCCAGAGGTCTCTGAGATTGGCCTCATTTCTTTTAATTCGTTTCTTTTTTCCTCTCTGTTTCATTTATTTCTGCCATTCTATCTTCTAACTCACTTATCCTATCTTCTGCCTCCGTTATTCTACTGTTGGTTCCCTCCAAAGTGTTTTTGATCTCATCTATTGCATTGTCCATTGGAAGGACTGATGCTAAAGCTGAAACTCCAATACTTTGGCCACCTCATGTGAAGAGCTGACTTACTGGAAAATATTCTGATGCTGGGACAGATTGGGGGCAGGAGGAGAAATGGCCGACAAAGAATGAAATGGCTGGATGGCATCACCGACTCGATGGACATAAGTTTGAGTGAACTCTGGGAGTTGGTGATGGACAGGGAGGCCTGGTGTGCTGTGATTCATGGGGTCGCAAAGAGTTGGACACGACTGAGCAACTAAACTGAACTGAACTGATTGCATTATTCATTGTATGTTGACTCTTTTTTATTTCTTCTAGATCCTTATTAAACCTTTCTTGCATCTTCTCGATCCTTGTCTCCAGGTTATTTATCTTTAACTCCAATTTGTTTTCAAGATTTTGGATCATTTTCACTATCACTATTCAGAATTCTTTATCAGGTAGGTTCCCTATCTCTTCCTCTTTTGTTTGTGTTGGTGGGCACTTACCCTGTTCCTTTACTTGCTGGGTATTTCTCTGCCTCTTCATCTTGCTTATATTGCTGTGCTTGGGGTGGCCTTTCTGTCTTCTGGCAATTTGTGGAGTTCTCTTTATTGTGGAGTTTCCTCACTGTGGGTGGGGTTGGATGGGTGGCTTGTCAAGGTCCCCTGGTTAGGGAAGCTTGTGTCGGTGTTCTGGTGGGTGGAACTGGATTTCTTCTCTCTGGAGTGCAATGAAGTGTCCAGTAATGAGTTATGAGATGTCAGTGGGTTTGGAGTGACTTTGGGCAGCCTGTATATTGAAGCTCAGGGCTATTTTTCTGTGTTGCTGGAGAATTTGCGTGGTATGTCTTGCTCTGGAACTTGTTGACCCTTGGGTGGTGCCTGGTTTCAGTGTAGGTATGGAAGCATTTGATGAGGTCCTGTCGATTAATGTTCCCTGGAGTCAGGAGTTCTCTGGTGTTCTCAGGATTTGGACGTAAGCCTTCTGCCTCGGGTTTTCAGTCTTATTCTTGCAGTAGTCTCAAGACTTCTCCATATGTCACTTCCAAGGTGGTTCCCTCTGTTTTAGCTTCTTCCGTTTGCTGGTCTCTTCAGTGTCTAATTTCAGCCCTGACTGTAGGGGGCGGTGGTGGACACTTTTTAAGGCTCACTTGTTCAGTCGTGCTGTGGGGAGGGAGGAATGCTGCAAATAACACTGGCGTCCGTGGGGAGTGCTTGCAGTGTCTCGGCCACACTGGGTTTGCCCCCGCTCATGGCGTGTGTGCTGTCCCCGTCTACACTGCACAGGCTCTAGGTTGCTCCGCCAGGAACTGTCTGAGGCAGGCCTTGAGTTGCTTGCACTCCCCAGGTCAAAGCTGCTCAGGTTCAGGGTATTCGGGTACTCCTCAAGAGTACCCGCAGACTTGGTTGGGCCTGCGTTTTGTGTCCTTTCCCGGTCCGAGCGGCTCAGATGACCAGGTGTTTGACGAGCAGGATCGCGGTGATTTATTGCCTCCCCGGTCTCTGCAGCTCGGTTTTCTGGGTGTACAACCAGTACACCTTCTCAGGCGGATGTCAACTGGCCAGAAACCCAGGAAGTCTTGGTTAACAATGAAGCCTGCCTGCAGTTTGATATTGGATGCCTCTCTGAGGCCGCAATTGCCCCCTTCTGGCTCTGGCAGCCCTCCCCTGCCTGTCTCGGTGGGGGATGGGCCATCCAGAGCCAGCTAGCTCTATACAGTCCTTTGTTCTGTGAGCAGGTCTGGCGGAGTCTTAGGTTAGGGCTTTTCACCTTTTTGCGGGGTAGCTATCCCACAGTCTGCTTTGCTATCTCCAGTTAGCTCTCTCAGATTGCCCTCGCAGCATTCAGGCCCAGTCCTCACTCTAAGCAAAGCAGCCTGCGCCTCCCTGCCCAGCCCCCTGCTTGCTAGTTGTGGATGTGGGTGTCTGAGCTGCTTCTCCGTTGGGAGTTACTGTTGGGCACATAATCTGTGTGTTTTGATTATTTATTTTTCCTCTCGGTTATGCTGCCCTCTGAGGTTCCAAGGCTCGCCACAGACTCGCCAGTGAGAGTGTTTCCTGGTGTTTGGAAACTTCTCTCTTTTTTAAGCCTCCCTTCCTGGGAGGGAGCTCCGTCCCTACCTCTTTTGTCTCTCTTTTTATCTTTTATATTATTTCCTACCTCCTTTTGAAGACAATGGGCTGCTTTTCTGGCTGCCTGATGTCCTCTACCAGCATTTAGAAGTTGTTTTGTGGAATTCACTCAGTGTTCAAATGTTCTTTTTATGAATTTGTGGGGGAAAAAGTGGTCTCCCAGTCCTATTCCTCTGCCATCTTCCTCCCTCTCTCTAAACCATAAAAAGAAATGAAATTGAGTCATTTGTGGAGACATGGATGGACCTATAGACTATCATACAGAGTGAAGTAAGTCAGAAAGAAAAAAAGTATTGTATATTAATGCATATATGTGGAATCTAGAAAAATGGTATAGATGATCTTATTTGCAAGACAGAAATAGAGACACAGATGTAGAGAGAAAACATGGACACAGTGGGGTGGGAAAGGGGATGGGATTGACATACACACACTGTTGACACTGTGTATGGAATAGATGCCTAATGAGAACCTGCTGTAGAGCTCAGGGAACTCTATTCATGCTCTGTGGTGTTCTAAGTGGAAAGGGAATCCAAAAAAGAAGGGATATATGTACATGTATGGCTGATTCACTTTGATGTACAGTAGAAACTAGCACAACATTGTAAAGCAACTGTACTCCAATAAAAGTTAAATTAAAAAAATTTTTAAAAGCTATTAGCCAAAAAAAATATAAAAAATAAAAAAAATATCTACATCATAAAAAAAAAATATCTACAAGCAATAGCTGCTGGATAGGGTATGGAGAAAAGAGAACCCTCTTACACTGTTGGTAGGAATGCCTATTGGTACAAACACTGTACATAGAGGTTCCTTAAAAAACTAAAAAGAAAACTATTGTATGATTCAGTAATCCCACTCCTGGGCATATATCTGGAGGAAACTGTAATCTGGAAAGACACATGCACCACAACGTTCACTGCAGCACTATAGCCAGGACATGGAAGCAACCTAAATGTCCACTGACTGAGGAGTGGATAAAGAAGATTTGGTTTATAGATAACTAACTAAAGGAGATCAATCCTGGGTGTTCATTGGAAGGACTGACGCTGAAGCTGAAACTCCAATACTTTGGCCACCTCATGAGATGAGTTGACTCACTGGAAAAGAGTCTGATGCTGGGAGGGATTGGGGGTGGGAGGAGACGGGGACGACAGAGAATGAGATGGCTGGATAGCATCACAGACTCGATGGACATGAGTTTGAGTGAACTCTGGGAGTTGGTGATGGACAGGGAGACCTGGCGTGCTGTGATTCATGGGGTCACAAAGAGTCAGACACGACTGAGCGACTGAACTGAACTGAACAAGAACCTGCTTTATAACCCAAGGAACTTGACTCAATACTCTGTAACAGTCTATATGGGAAAATAATCATTAAAAAAGGATGAACATATGTATATGTATAACTGATACACTTTTCTGTATACCTGAAACTAATGCAACATTAAAAATCAACTATACTCCAAAAATTTGTTTTTAAAAAGACTTGGTACATATATACAAAGGACTATTAGTCAACCATAAAAAAGCATAAAATAATGCAATTTGTAGCAACTTGGATGGATCTAGAGATTATCACACTAAGTAAATTAAGTCAAAGACAAATATCATGATATTGCTCATATATGGAATATAATTTTTAAAAGATACAAATTAACTTATTTGCAAAACAGAAACAGACTTACAATAGTCTTACCAACAGACTTTCAATATTGAAAACAAACTTATGGTTACTAAAGGGAAAACATGGGGGTGAAGGACAAATCAGGAGATAGGGATGAACATACACACACTATTACTATATATAAGATAGACAATCAACAATGACCTACTGTATAGCATAGGATGTCTACTCAAAATTCTGTGGCAACCTGTATGAGAAAAAAATCTAATAATGAATAAATGTATATGTATAACTTGAATAACTCTGCTATACCCCTGAGACTAACACAATATTGTAAATCAACTATATTACAATAAGATATATAAGCAACAACAACAAAAAAATCAGATGTAAAGCAAAAGACAAAACAGACAAAAAATGAATATGGTATTAATCTATTCAAACAATTTTCTTTTTTATCAGATTAGTAATCTAAGTCACTTGAGGTCTAATTAAGATGTTCACAGAAATGTGAGTTTTATAAATGAAGAGAATAGAGAAAATTTGAAATTGAAATATCATAATAGGGAGGTAACATTTAGAAATAAATGAACTATTACATATTTAAAATACATAAATGCAAGACCTATGGATTTCATAAATAAGACTTATTGGTACAGGCCATTATGGAAAGTATTGACAAACTACTACTACATAATTAAAATAAAGCACTTGTATTTATCTGAAGCAAAACTGTAGAGGATATCCAAATAGAAGTCATATATTTGAAGAAATCTGCAATGTGTATGACTAGCACTAATGTTTTGATTATGTAAATAACTCATATGAATGAGTGAGAAAAGGATAACTCAGTAGATATATCACAATTAGATATTTAACAGAAAGGAAGATAAAAAAACTCTCAACCATTATTAATAAGAGGTATGCCACTTGATGAAATAATTTTTACACCCAGTAAGTTGTTACTATAAATGAAAAGTGTTGATGATATGGATCCCCTCTCTCATTCTACCAAGAAATGTTAAAAAAAAACCCCTCAGATTTACTCATAATGACAGAAACCTAGCTACAAAAACTAAGTTATTTAATTATGTTACCCAGATCAGAAGAAAAAGGCTGATAAATATAACAAGAAAAGTAAACAAAATTTCCATCCGTATCATAAAGGATATCTATTTGTAGTCATCAAACATAATGTAGATATACAGAATATTGGAAATTAATCAGTTACTGTCAGACCCCAAAACACAATGAAATCTCCAAAGTGCAATATGAGAAAAACAATTTATTTATTTAAATTTCAGGTCAGTTACATGCATTTTATTATGTTACTATTTTTGCACAACAGCACATGCCCCCTGGGGCCTCCCTGGTGGCTGGTAAAGAGTCCACTTGCAATGCAGAAGACACAGGAGATGAGGGTTCAGTCCTTGGGTCGGGAAGATCCCCTGGAGAAGGGATTGGAAACCCACTCCAGTATTCTTGCCTGGAGAATCCCATGGATAGAGAAGCCTGGTGGGCTACAGTCCATAGGGTCACAAAGAGTTGGCCACGACTGAAGTGACTTAGCAGGCATGCACATACCCCCACCTCTGAAGTTCAAAATCAATGGTTCTTGCTGGAGGTCAGGGATACCTCAGTATGAACAAAGGTCTCAGGTAATTAATCTCTGCAGCTGCTCTAATAACAATGGAGGGACCTGTGCACTAGAGTGCCAGCCAGGGAGCTGTTCCCTAGATTTGGTGCTTAAAATAAAACCACCTCTCACTTTTCAGTGAATAGAAGGTTCTTCATCAACAGCCTTGATTCTCCCTTGACAGCTACACTGTTTTCACTAACTCACCTCAGAGGTGATTCTGACTGATGACTGTACATTTTTGTGCTTCCGGGGAAATGGATCCAGCTAATTTGTCCACGTCCCCTTTTTCTTGTCTTACTCTCAGCACTTCTCTGTCAAATTAAAGTAGTTCTCCATAGAATAGCTTTCTTCACAAAGACGCATTAAAAAGTTTTCCATGAGGGATTTCCCTGGTAGTCCAATGTTTAAGAATCTACCTCCCAAAGCAGGGGACTCAGGTTCAATCCCTGGTTGGGAAAACAGATTCCACATGCCTTGGGCAACTAAACCCACCCACTGCAACTAGAGAAGCCCCCATGCACCACAATTAAAGAAAAGCCCATACACCACAATGAACAGCCTGCATACCTCAACGAAGACCCAGCACAGCCAAAAAAAATTAAAGTTTTCCACTACAGGCCTAAGATTACACCAAATTGCTAAGATGTTCATGATACAATTGATTTTATTTCATGATATTTCCGTGTGGACTCCACCAGAAATGTATAAGAAACACAATGATGTAAGATGACTAAGGAGAGAAGTGAAAATTCAGGTACATTCTTGTAAATAAGCCAATGAGAAAGAAGGTTTCAAAGCAAATAAGATGCCAGAGGAAAATTACCAACATTTGCCTTGCCTGACCAATAATTATTTATTTTTATTATGTATTTTATTATATTACTCAGACCAGAAGGAAACGGCTGATAAATATAACAATAAATGAAAACAAATCAAATTTTAAAGCAAGTGGAGAAATACATGGGATCAATAATATTAAAAGACTCAAGGTTAGAGGAAATTTGTGGAACATGATAATACTGTTAAATTTTACTAGGGCATTGGTCTAAGTATTTATAATCCTTATGGAGATTAACTTTGCAGCAATAATTGCATTCAGGTGGCTCAGTAGTAAAGAATCTGCCTGCCAATGCAGGAGACACAGGAGACTCAATGTTCCATCCCTGGGTTGGGAAGATCCCCTGGAGTAAGAGATGACAGCTGGCACCAGTATTCTTGCCTGGAAAATTCCATGTACAGAGGAGTCTGGCAGGTTATAGAGTTGGACACCACTGAGTGACTGAGTACACACACGATAAGTATAAGGCTTTCACAGTAATCATTTGTTCTTTATCCGGAACTGGATTAAGTCAGTGGCATATGATCCTATTCTCAGTGATAGGATTGAAGGTAATATCTTATGGGTGATGCAATGGAAACATCTATTGTTAATAGACCCTCAGTTAACAACAGACCCAGAGAAGGACAGTTGATTGTACTGGCCTCTGGGATTCATGTCTAGATATGACGGCTGCATCTGATTCAGCCATCTGAGTCCATGAGGGGAGTCAGCCCTGGGTTGAAGCTACTTCATGGAGGAATGAATGAATCTCTACTCTCCCACTCCTGCACATTTTGTACCTCTGAAATCCTTGTAATGAGGATAATTATCTTCATTGTTTGAGCATATTAGAGGAAGTATACCTTTATCTTATTAGAAAGGATTCCTCATTAACCAATTTCAAATATCATGCAGTCATTTCAAACCACGGTGATAATCTAATCACAAACTTTTATAGATGATGAAGCTGAGTGTTGTGGATGTTAATGTTGCGTCGTCTATGTCTGATTTACCAGTGAGTGACCAGTCTTAAGAATTCCTGAACTGTGATAAGAAAGATTGGCCACCATGTCTCATAGCAGGCTTAACTCTGGGGTGCAATTCACATAGTGCATTCCACGTTTCTACCTCTGTATGACCACAGACTTCTTTAAACCTTGACCTATCCAATTTTTCCCACTTTTCTTGTGTTGAGAACATTCCACCCAAAATTATCATACCAAGAAGATCTGCCTCAGATTCAGCTTCTGTTTTTTATAACAAAAAATTTTAGAGAAAGGTAATCTGTGGCAAATATCACAGATCTAGAGACTTCCCTGGTGGTCCAGTGGTTACTCCATGCTCCAAGGCAAGGGACCCAAGTTTGATCCCTGGTCAGGGAACTGGATCCCACATTCTGCAACTAAGAGTTCACATGTTGCAGCTAAAGACCTCGCATGACAAAACTATGACATTGCCAAACCAAATAATTAAATTGAAAAAAAAAAAAAAAAGAAAGAAACCACAGAGCTAGAAAAACAAGTTGGTTTTCAATCCTAGGTTGAAATGTAGTTGGCCACCATGTTCTCTATTCACTTAAGAACTTGGTAACACAACATTGCAAATCAACTATATTTCAATAAAATTAAAAAAAATAACTTGGTGATGAAAGGGCCAGGCAGAGTAGTTCATTCATATTCAGTTCAGTTCAGTCACTCAGTCGTGTCCGACTCTTTGAGACCGCATGAATCACAGCACGCCAGGCCTCCCTGTCCATCACCAACTTCTGGAGTTCACTCAAACTCATGTCCATCGAGTTGGTGATGCCATCCAGCCATCTCATTCTCTGTTGTCCCCGTCTCCTCCTGCCCCCAATCCCTCCCAACATCAGAGTATTTTCCAGTGAGTCAACTCGTCGCATGAGGTGGAAATACTGGAGTTTCAGCTTTAGCATCAATCCTTCCAATGAACACCCAGGATTGATCGCCTCCAGAATGGACTGGTTGGATCTCCTTGCAGTCCAAGGGACTCTCAAGAGTCTTCTCCAGCACCACAGTTCAAAAGCATCAATTCTTCGGCGATCAACTTTCTTCACAGTCCAACTCTCACATCCATACATGACCACAGGAAAAACCATAGCCTTGACTAGATCAACCATGGTTGGCAAAGTAATGTCTCTGCTTTTTAATATGCTATTTAAAAAGAAGGTTGGTTATAACTTTCCTTCCAAGGAGTAAGCGTCTTTTAATTTCAAGGCTGCAATCAACACCGCAGTGATTTTGGAGCCCAAGAAAATAAAGTCTGACACTGTTTCCACTGTTTCCCCATCTATTTCCCATGAAGTGATGGGACCAGATTCCATGATCTTTGTTTTCTGAATGTTGAGCTTCAAGCCAACCTTTTCACTCTCCTCTTTCACTTTCATCAAGAGGCTTTTGAGTTCCTCTTCACTTTCTGCCAGAAGGGTGGTGTCATTTGCATATCTGAGGTTATTGATATTTCTCCCAGCAATCTTGATTCCAGCTTGTGCTTCTTCCAGCCCAGCATTTCTCATGCATAGAAGTTAAATAAGCAGGGTGACACTATACAACCTTGACGTACTCCTTTTCCTATTTGGAACCAGTCTGTTGTTCCATGTCCAGTTCTAACTGTTGCTTCCTGACCTGCATACAGGTTTCTCAAGAGGCAGGTCAGGTGGTCTGGTATTCCCATATCTTTCAGAATTTTCCACAGCTTACTGTGATCCACACAGTCAAAGACTTTGGCATAGTCAACGAAGCAGAAATAGATGTTTTTCTGAAACTCTCTTGCTTTCTCCATGATCCAGCAGATGTTGGCAATTTGATCTCTGGTGCCTCTGCCTTTTCTAAAACCTGCTTGAACATCTGGGAGTTCTCGGTTCACATATTGCTGAAGCCTGGCTTGGAGAATTTTGAGCATGACTTTACCAGCGTGTGAGATGAGTGCAATTGTGCGGTAGTTTGAGCATTCTTTGGCATTGCCTTTCTTTGGGATTGGAATGAAGACTGACCTTTTCCAGTCCTGTGGCCACTGCTGAGTTTTCCAAATTTGCTGGCATATTGAGTGCAGCACTTTCACAGCATCATCTTTCAGGATTTGAAATAGCTCAACTGGAATTCCATCACCTCCACTAGCTTTGTTCGTAGTGATGCTATCTAAGGCCCACTTGACTTCACATTCCAAGATGTCTGGCTCCAGGTGAGTGATCACGCCATCGTGATTATCCTGGTCGTGAAGCTCTTTTTTGTACAGTTCTTCTGTGTATTCTTGCCACATCTTCTTAATATCTTCTGCTTGTGTTAGGTCTATACAATTTCTGTCCTTTATTGAGCCCATCTTTGCATGAAATATTCCCTTGGAATCTCTAATTTTCTTGTTTTTACTATTCTGTTGTTTTCCTCTATTTCTTTGCATTGATCACTGAGGAAGGCTTTCTTATTTCTCCTTGCTATTCTTTGGAACTCTACATTCAGATGCTTATATCTTTCCTTTTCTCCTTTGCTTTTTGCTTCTCTTCTTTTCACAGCTATTTGTAACGCCTCCTCAGACAGCCATTTTGTTTTTTGCATTTCTTTTCCATGGGGATGGTCTTGGTCCCTGTCTCCTGTACAATATCACGAACCACCGAAATCAGATTGATTATATCCTTTGCAGCCAAAGATGGAGAAGCTCTATACAGTTAGCAAAAACAAGACCAGGAGCTGACTGTGGCTCAGATCATGAACCCCTTATTGCCAAATTCAGACTTAAATTGAAGAAAGTAGGAAAACCACTAGACCATTCAGATATGACCTAAATCAAATCCCTTATGATTATACAGTGGAAGTAAGAAATAGATTTAAGGGACTAGATCTGATAGAGTGCCTGATGAACTATGGATGGAGGTTCATTCATATTATTTTAATTTTGATTCATTCTAAAGTACCCAGCCAAAATCAGGTGATACAATCACAGAAAAGATATTCTTCCAAAGAGCTTCCTTAAGGCTCCCTTCATGTCTTTGTTCCTCAGGCTGTAGATGAAGGGGTTCATCATGGGAGTGACCACAGTGTACATCATGGAAGCCACTGCAATCTTCCTATAAGAGTTAGTAACTGCAGAACTAATATACACCCCAAAAGCTGTCCCATAGAACAAGGACACGACTGAGAGGTGAGACCCACAAGTAGAAAAAGCTTTATACTTTCTGCCTGATGATGGCATTCTCAGAATGGAAGAAACAATTTGAATGTAAGAGAAAATGATTCCAAAAAGAGGAATGCCACCAAATACACCAGCTGCTAAATATATCAGGATGTTATTGATGAGGGTGTCAGAACATGCAAGTTTGATGACCTGAACAACTTCACAGAAGAAGAGGGGAATTTCCAGGTCTGTGCAGAAGGACAGTCGTAACACCATCAGACCGTGGAGCAGGGCGTCCGCAGTGCTGATGAACAAGGAGAGTAGAATCAGCTGAATACAAAGGCGAGGGTTCATGATGACTGTGTATCTCAGTGGGTGACAAATAGCCACATAGCGGTCATAGGCCATTACTAAAAGGAGAAAATTTTCCCACAAAACAAAAGTCAGGGCAAAGCAGATCTGGGTGATACAACCTGTAAAAGTGATGCTCTGACTCTGTGCTTGGATATTCACTAGGATCTTTGGGATCATGGTTGTGCTTAAACAGATGTCTGTAAAGGACAGATGGGAGAGGAAGTAGTACATGGGAGTGTGGAGGTGGGAGTCAGAGATGACAGCCAGGATGATGAGCAGGTTTCCCAGGACTGTGACCAGGTACATGGACAAGAACAGGCTGAAGAAGACTGTCTTCAATTCTGGGTCCTCTGACAGTCTCATAAGATGGAATTCTGAAACATCTGTGCGGTTTCTGGGTTCCATGGTGTTGATGAGTCTAATTAAAAAGATGTGATAACCAGGAAACTTCCCTGGTGATCCAGTGGCTAAGACCCCACACTCCCTATGCAAAGGGCTTGGGTTCAGTCCCTCTTCAGGGAACTAGATCCCACAACTAAAAGATTCTGAGTGCCACAACTAAGACCTGGTGCAGCCAAACAAACATTCTTTTAAAAAGATGTGGTAAGGAGACAATGAAATATGTAGTCCTTGAAGAAGCAGCAGAGGTATCGCAAGAGGTAAACGCCACTTGGGGAATGGAAGGAGACAAACTGAGGGAACAAAAAAGGAATGCCTTCTTTATGCATTTTTATTCCTGGGTTCCTTTTTTAAAAAATTATGTGGATATTTCAGAGTGCAATTAATTATAGAAAGTTTTAAGACTTGGCTATATTTTTAAGTTATACTATCTGTGCTCTTCTGATTATTAAAAACATTTGGTGACTTTGTAAAGAGAAACAGTAGGCTAGGGAGGCAGTGAAGATTCTATGTAACCAGCAACTTCAGTACCATGCCTCAGAAATAATATAAAGGTATATCAAGAAACAGGAAAGATAAGGTGAACTTACCAACCTTTCTGCCCACCCACACCATCACAGGAACACAGAGAAATGTCAGGGAAAAAAATAAAATTCACCTTATTTGATGTAAGAAATAAACCTATGATACCAAGGTGGAAAAGGGAATGGGATTAATTGGGAGATAAGGATTGACATTTATACACCATTATGTATAAAATAGATAACTAAAAAGAACCTAGTGTAGAGTACAAAGAACTCTACTTAATGCTCTGTGGTGACCTAAATGGAAAGGAAATCTACAAAAGAGGGGATCATCTTTTCATGGGTATATCTATAACTGATTTGCCTTGTTGAACAGCAGAAACTAACACAACATGGTAAAACAACTATACTCCAATAAAAATTAATAAAAAAAAATAAAATTACACTTCAGTTTAAAAAATCTGAAAAAAATTCACCCTGTTGTAGAACAAGCAGATTTCTTCTCAGGAAGAAAAACTCAAGGTCACAGCAAAGAATGTGATATTAGTAAAACAGATGTTCACAAGTATTGGTACAAAATGAAAAAAAAAAAGTGTGAAGATGACATAAGTTAGGCAGAGACTGGGTTCTATCTGATGTAGGTACTGTCTTCACAGCCTTTCCTGGATAAATCTGTACCAAAATATTTGCCCTCATTTCCAAACATTCACAAAGGGATATCACCTGTGATACCTGACTGGGATCACAATAGAAAGAGGCTTGACACCTCTGAGGTACCAGAGAGAAGAGCTGTCCTTAGGAAGAACAAAACATCTGAGTGAGTCACCATGTCCTGGGCAGGAGGAATCCTTTATGCGAGGAGTCTCAGTTATGCTTCTTCCTTCCTGAGAAAGACTGCTGACTGAGGTGGTCATAAGCGCATTACTGTCTCGAACCCTGGAGATTCAATTTCCAAAGTTCCTCATTAACCAAACAATTCATTGTCACTGTGATCCCAGGACAGTGCAAAATCTTAAGGTGAAGACTATATGAGAGAAATTAAAGATGGCCAATTTTCTGACTCCATGAGGCCAAGTGGACACCATTCACATTTCTGTGTCTGTACAGCTTTATGCCCATCTCTTAATTTTTTCATGGAATTGTAAGAGGTTCCAATGTCACGGCAAAATATTAGTGTGCAGATTTAATCTCAGCATGTTTATTTAGATTTTACCCAATAATTGGAGATGGTATTCCACATTAATATTAATTAAAATATTTTCATCTTTAAGGAGATCAATATTTTCATTTGCCTATCCATTTCTTCCCTCTATTTTTCACTGCTGCTGTATGAATTTTGTTAACCTACAACTGTCATGATGTAGTAAAACCAACAGGAGACAAGATGGCATTGTAAAGTCACTCCTTACTATCTTGGCTTCTTTTGCTTCAAACACATACAATAATAGAAAAGTATAAAAGACATAGAAATATAAAAAGTTAAAAGCCAAGGGCTCAGTGGAGGTTTGTTATTGAGAAATTAGAGTGAACATGAAGTCTTGGACACTGCCTGGGACCTTAACTCTAGACTTAAAACAGTAGAAAGTTTCAAAAGAAGCCTCAACGGCAAAACCAAATCAAGCTACCTGATGGTTTGGTGGCTGGATTTTTTATACTCTCAAAATCAGTGGGCAGCAGTAATTTGTTATTAGAGTGAATTCAAGGCTAGTTTTTGGTAAGGGCAGCTGTGAAGCTGTTGCATGATAAAACATGAGAAACGGAGGAAGGGAAAAAACATAGCAATTAAAATGAATCCACAATTCAAACTTCAAAATAGCCTGGAAGAACTTGATGCCAAAAAGCTCAACCTATCAAACCAAGAATCAGATCATCAATCCACTCTAGGGTAAGATTTTAAATTTTTAAATTTATTTTTTTAATTGGTGAAAAATTGCTTTACAGTTTTGTGTTGCTTTCGCCATACAACAATGCGAATCAGTCATAATTATATATATCCCTTCCCTCTGACCCTCCCTCCCCTCCCCCACCCTTCTAGGTCATCACAGAGCGCCAGGCTGGGCTCCCTGTGTTGTTTAGCAATTTCCTCCTAACTATTTTGCACATAATAGTGTACATATGTCAATGCTCCTTTCTAAATTCATCCTGCCCTCACCTTCCTCCGCTGTGTCCACAAGCTCGTTCTCTACTAGGTTCATCAGTACCATTTTTCTAGATTCCTTATATATGTGTTCATCTACAGTATTTGTTTTTCTTTATCTGACTTACTTCACTCTATTTGACAGGCTCTAGATTCATCCACTTTCCTACAACTGACTCAAATTCATTCTGTTTTATGGCTGAGTAATATTCCACTGTATAAATATACCACAACTTCTTTATCCATTCATCAGTTGATGGACATCTAGGTTGGTTCCACGTCCTGGCTATTGTAAATATTGCTACAATGAACATTGGGGTACATGTACCTTTTAGGATTGTGGTTTTCTCAGGGTATATGCCCAGTAGTGGGATTGCTGAGTCGTATGGTCGGTTCACTCCCAGTTTTTAAAGGAATTGCCCTACTGTTTTCCATAAGGACTGTACAGGATAAGAATTTTTAAATAAATGTTTGCTTTTTACAGGGGTCTTCTTTCACTCAGCATACCTTTGAGAATTATACAAGTTGTTGAGAGTATCAATACCTAACTCCTTTTTATTGCAGCTTTCTATTATAATACAGCACATTATTTATGCATTATCCAGAGAAGTATATGTGAGTTTTTTTGTTTAGGCCAGTTATGAAAAGAGCCATTGTATTTATGAACAGTGTGGTGATATATGATTTCCTTTATATGGTATTATAAGAAATACAAAGTTGTAAGGATGCAGAACAGATCAGTGGCTCATAGTGATTCACAAAGACAAAGGAACGTGTGATTACAGTGCAACACAAGGTAGTTTATCGATGAATGATGTAACTGCCTTGTATTCTGAGTGTAGTGGTGGTTCTAAGAATTGATACATGAGTTGAAATATAAATAGCAGTACAGGGACTTCCATGGTGGTCCAGTAGTTAAGACTCCGTACTCCCAATGCAGGGGACCCAGGTTCGATCCTTGGTCAGGGAACTAGATCCCACATGCCCCAACTAAGACCTGGCCCAACCAAATAAATGAATACTTTTTAAAAATAAAAATTAAAAATAGGCATTTCCCTGGTGGTCCAGTGGTAAGGTAGTTAGGAATCTACCTTGTTTCTTTTTTTTTTAATGATTTTTTTATTTTTAAAATTTTAATTGGAGGCTAATTACTTTACAATATTGTATTGGTTTTGCCATACATTGACATTAATCCACCACGGGTGTACATGGTGTACACGGGTGTACATGGTTCCCCATCTTGAACCCCCCTCCCACCTCCCTCCCCATATCATCCCTCTGGTCATCCCAGTGCACCAGCCCCAAGCATCATGTATCATGCATTGAACCTGGAGTGGCGATTCATTTCACATATGAAAATATACATATTTCAATGCCATTCTCACAAATCATCCCACCCTCGCCCTCTCCCACAGAGTCCAAAAGTCTGTTCTATATATTTGTCTAGCATACAGGGTTATCGTTACCATCTTTCTAAATTCCATACATATGCGTTAGTATACTGTATTGGTGTTTTTCTTTCTGGCTTACTTCACTCTGCATAGTAGGCTCCAGTTTCATCCAGCCCTTTAGAACTGATTCAAATGTATTCTTAATAATGGCTGAGTAATACTCCACTGTGTATATGTACCACAGCTTTCTTATCCATTCATCTGCTGATGGACATCTAGGTTGCTTCCATGTCCTGGCTATTATAAATAGTGCTGTGATGAACATTGGGGTACATGTGTCACTTTTAATTCTGATTTCCTTGGTGTGTATGCCCAGAAGTGGGATTGCTGGGTCGTATGGCAGTTCTATTTCCATTTTTTAAGGAATCTTCACACTGTTCTCCATAGTGACTGTACTAGTTTGCATTCTCCACACCCTCTCCAGAATTTATTGCTTGTAGACTTTTGGATAGTATCCATTCTGACTGGAGTGAAATGGTACCTCATTGTGGTTTTGATTTGCATTTCTCTGATAATGAGTGATGTTGAGCATCTCTTCATGTGTTTGTTAGCCATCTGTATGTCTTCTTTGGATAAATGTCTGTTTAGTTCTTTGGCCCATTTTTTGATTGTGTCATTTATTTTTCTGGAATTGAGCTGCAGGAGCTGCTTGTATATTTTGGAGATTAATTCTTTGTCAGTTGTTTAATTTGCTATTATTTTCTCCCATTCTGATGGCTGTCTTTTCACCTTGCTTATAGTTTCCTTTGCTGTGCAGAAGCTTTTAATTTTAATTAGGTCCCATTTGTTTACTTTTGCTTTTATTTCCAATATTCTGGGAGGTGGGTCATGGAGGATCCTGCTGTGATTTATGTCGGAGAGTGTTTTGCCTATGTTCTACTCTAGGAGTTTTATAGTTTCTGGTCTTACATTTAGATCTTTAATCCATTTTCAGTTTATTTTTGTGTAAGGTGTTAGAAAGTCTTCTAGTTTCATTCCTTTACAAGTGGTTGACCAATTTTCCCAGCATCACTTGTTAAAGAGACTGTCTTTTCTCCATTGGATATTCTTGCCTCCTTTGTCAAAGATAAGGTGTCCATAGGTGTGTGGATTTATCTCTGGGCTTTCTATTTTGTTCCATTGATCTATATTTCTGTCTTTATGCCAGTACCACACTGTCTTGATGACTGTGGCTTTGTAGTAGAGCCTGAAGTCCAGCATGTTGATTCCTCCAGTTCCATTCTTCTTTCTCAAGATTGCTTTGGCTATTTGAGGTGTTTTGTATTTCCATACAAATTATGAAATTATTTGTTCTAGCTTTGTGAAAAATACTGTTGGTGGCTTGATAGGGATTGCATTGATTCTATAGATTACTTTGGGTAATATACTCATTTTCACTATATTGATTCTTCTGATCCATGAACACGGTATATTTCTCCATCTATTAGTGTCCTCTTTGACTTCTTTCACCAGTGTTTTATAGTTTTCTATATATAGGTCTTTTGTTTCTTTAGGTAGATATATTCCTAAGTATTTTATTCTTTTCATTGCAACAGTGAATGGAATTGCTTCCTTAATTTCTCTTTCTATTTTCTCATTATTAGTGTATAGGAATGCAAGGGATTTCTTTGTGTTGATTTTATATCCTGCAACTTTACTATATTCATTGATTAGGTCTAGTAATTTTCTGGTGGAGTCTTTAGGGAATCTACCTTGTAATTCAGGGGACAAAGCCTTGATCCCTGGTTGGGAAACTATGATTCCAAATGCCTCAGAGCTCGTAAGTCCAGGTACCACAACTGGAAAGTCTGTGTATGACAACAAAAGATTCCACTTGATGCAACTAACATCTGACACAGCCAAATAAATAAATAAATATTTTTAAAAGAAGTCTTCAACTAACAGTGAAAAGCTTTCCACAAAGAAAAATTTCTAAATAAAAAATTAATTTATTGATTAAAAACAAAATAAGGAACAGTACACAAAAATGCATTAAATTGTATGATATTTAAAAAATAAATTTTGGAAAGATTAAAACATATGTATAGAGAGTGGAGCAGTGGTAAAGAATGCGACTGCCAATGCAGGAGATGCAAGAGATACAGGTTTGATCCTTCGGTCAGGAAGATCCCCTGGAGTAGGAAACTCTGAAACTCTGTATTCAGTTGGGTATAGCCAACTGAATATATATACCCACTCCAGCCTTCTTGCCTGGAAAATCCCATGGATAGAGGAGCCTGGCGGGTTACAGTCCTTGGGGTCACAAAGAGTCAGACATGACTGAGCGCGCGCGCGCACACACACACACACACACACACACACACAGATAGTACTCTTAAAGACAGAAAGGAACCTGTACATTTAGAAAATAAATTGAAATAAATATATATATATATACATTTTTAGTCATAGGAGAACTTTGAGTAATAGCCAAGAAGTGGGAGCTTCCCAAGTGTACACCAGAGGATGAATTGATAAACAAAATGTGTTATATACATATGATGGAATATTATTCATCCTTAGCCACCTCATGCGACGAGTTGACTCACTGGAAAAGAGTCTGATGCGAGGAGGGATTGGGGGCAGGAGGAGAAGGGGACGACAGAGAATGAGATGGCTGGATGGCATCACCGACTCAATGGACATGAGTTTGAGTGAACTCCGGGAGTTGGTGATGGACAGGGAGGCCTGGCATGCTGTGATTCATGGGGTCGCAAAGAGTCGGACATGACCGAGCGACTGAACTGAACTGAACTGAAGGAGGAAAGCCTGCCACATGCTACAACATGGATGGAGCTTGAGAACATTAAACTAAGTGAAACAAGTCAGTCAGAAAAAGACAAATTTCACTTATAAGAAGTATCTAAAGTACTGAAATTCATAGAAAAGGAAAGTAAAACAGTGGCTACAGGGGCTAGGAAGATGAGGTAAAGGAGAGTTACTGTTTAAAGGAAACTGAATTTCAGATTTACAAGACGAAAAATTTCCTATACTGAACACTTTTAATTGTGAACCTAAAAATAATTAGGATGGTATAATTCTATACAATGTGTATTTTAACACCACAAGAAAGAAGAAAATTAGTATATGTAGACTGATAAATATTGTGAAATAGTAACTGTTGAATGTAAGCAGTCCATAAACGGTTTTTCATTGTATCATTCTTTCCATTTTTGCTGTATTTTTAGTTTTTCACAATCAAAAATTGAAGAAGAAAAAAGGACATATATTGTATGAAGTATATGACATATATTGTAAGAATTTTCTAGATTAGAGACATTTATAGAGACAGAAAATGGAATAGAGATTGCTAGGGACTGAGGCATGGGGAGAGTCAGAGGTGATGAAAAATAGGTGGAGGACTTCTTTGGTTGTGCAGTGGTTAGGAATCCGCCTACCAATGCAGGGGACACAGTTTCCATTCCCGGTCTGGGAAGATCCCATATGCCGTGGAACAACTAAGCCCGCATGCCACAACTACTGAAGCCCATGTGCCTGAAGCCTGTGCTCTGCAGCAAGAGAAGCCACTGTCAACAACGGAGAAACAGACATAGAGAACAGACCTATGGACACGGGGTGGGGAGGAGGGAGAGGGTGAGATGTATGGAGAGAGTAACATGGACACTTACAACACCATATGTAATATAGATAGCTAGTGCGAATTGGCTGTATGACTCAGGGAACATAAACAGGGGCTCTGTGACAATCTGGAAGGGTGGGATGGGGAGGGAGCCGGGGGTGGGGGTGGGGGGGAGGTTCAGGAGTGGGGGACGTGGGTGTACCTATGGCTGATTCTTGTTGATGCTTGAGAGAAAGCAACAAAATTCTGTAGAGCAATTATCGTTCAATTAAAAAAAAAAACATGCCGTGGGTGGGGAGAGAGAGACAGAGAGAAAGAGAAAAGCCACTGCAATGAGAAGCATGAGCACCACAAGGAAAAGCAGCCTCCACTCACCGCAACTAGAGAAAGCCCACACAGCAACAAAGACCAAGCAAAGCCAAAATATAAAAAAAAATAGGTGGAAACAGAATGTGGTGATGACTGCACAGAAGTGTGAATGTAAATATGACACAAAATGGCACACTTTAAACACATTACAATTGCAACTCTTACGTTTTACATTTTACCACAATTTTAAAAAGTAAATTGAGAATACAGTAGGCATGTTATTTCATTATAGAACTTCAGTACCAACTTTTCCAACTGAAGGTAATATGACATCATGGAAACAGCGACTAAAAATAGACCCTCAATTAACAACAGACCCAGAGGAGAGTCGGTTGTCTTGGTTTCTGGGACTCACCTCTAGATATATGCCTGCATCTGATGAAGCTGTATGAATCCATGAGGAGAATCAGCCATAGCATGAAGCCTCTCCATGGAGGAATGAATGAATCTCTACTCTCTCGTGCCTGCATATTTTCTGCCTCTGAAATTCCTATAATGAGGATAACTATCTTTACTGTTTGAACATATTAGAGCAAGGATGTATGTGCTGTGTGCTAAGTCGCTTCAGTCATGTCTGACTCTGTGCGACCCTATGGACTGGAGCCCGCCATTAGAAAGTCTTCCTCACTAATCAAGTTCAAATAGCTCACAATCTTTTAAAATGACTGAGGAAATCTAATCATGGCAGCTGAATATTGTGTATGCAAATATGAGCTTATGCATGCCCCATTTACCGTGAACAACCCCAGGAACTCCTGAACTGGGGTGTGAAAAATCAGCCAGCATGTGTCACAATAGACCTAAATCTAGAGTTCAGTTCACACGGTGCTATCCAGGGAATCAGGCAGAATCTATCTTTGCATGACCACAAACTTGTTTAAATCCTTTCCTTCACCTTCTCTGATATCCTTTATGCTGAGAACATTCCCCAGTGAAATTATTATACCACAAACTTCTACCTCAGACTCAGCTTCTCTTGGCCCTAACCAAAAACCTTATCTTAGAGAACTGAAATTTTGTGTCAAACATCACAGATCTAGACAAAGAATAAGTTGCGTTTAAACCCTAAATTAAAATGCACTTGGTCATCATGTTACATATCCATTTAAGAACCTGGTGATGAAAGAGTCAGGCATTCTAGCTCATCAGTTAGTCAGTTCAGTTCAGTCACTCAGTCGTGTCTGACTCTTTGCGACCCCATGAATCACAGCATGACAGGCCTCCCTGTCCATCACCAACTCCCGGAGTTCACTCAAACTCATGTGCATCGAGTCTGTGATGCCATCCATCCATCTCATCCTCTGTCGTCCCCTTCTCCTCCTGCCCCGAATCCCTCCTAGCATCAGGGTCTTTTCCAATGAGTCAACTCATCGCATGAGGTGGCCAAAGTATTGGAGTTTCAGCTTTAGCATCAGTCCTTACAATGAACACCCAGGACTGAGCTCCTTTAGGATGAACTGGTTGGACCTCTTTGCAGTCCAAGGGACTCTCATGAGTCTTCTCCAACACACAGTTCAAAAGCATCAATTCTTCGGCAATCAGCGTTCTTCACAGTCCAACTTTCACATCCATACATGACCACAGGAAAAACCATAGCCTTGACTAGATGGACTTTTGTTGACAAAGTAATATCTCTGCTTTTTAATATGCTATCTAGGTTGGTCATAACTTTCCTTCCAAGGAGTAAGCATCTTTTAATTTCATGGCTGCAATCAGCATCCGCAGTGATTTTGGAGCCCAAAAAAATAAAGTCTGACACTGTTTCCACTGTTTCCCCATCTGTTTCCCATGAAGTGATGGGACCAAATGTCATGATCTTTGTTTTCTGAATGTTGAGCTTCAAGCCAACATTTTTCACTCTTCTCTTTCACTTTCATCAAGAGGCTTTTTAGTTCCTCTTCACTTTCTGCCATAAGGGTGGTGTCATTTGCATATCTGAGGTTATTGATATTTCTCCTGGCAATCTTGATTCCAGCTTGTGTTTCTTCCAGCGTTCCTCATGATGTACTCTGCATAGAAGTTAAATAAGCAGGGTGACAATATACAGCCTTGACGTACTCCTTTTCTGATTTAGAACCAGTCTGTTGTTCCATGTCCAGTTCTAACTGTTGCTTCCTGACCTGCATACAGGTTTCTCAAGAGGCAGGTCAGGTGCTCTGGTATTCCCATCTCTTTCAGAATTTTCCACAGTTTATTGTGATCCACACAGTCAAAGGCTTTGGCATAGTCAATGAAGCAGAAATAGATGTTTTTCTGGAACTCTCTTGCTTTTTCGATGATCCAGTAGATGTTGGCATTTTGATCTCTGGTTCCTCTGCCTTTTCTAAAACCAGCTTGAACATTTGGAAGTTCATCAGTAATCTTCTAATTTGGCTTTATGCTAGAAGCCTTATCTCAAGTTCAATGACACATCACAGAAAAGAAGGTACCCTACCAATGAGTTTCTTCAAAGCTCGTTTCATGTCTTTGTTCCTCAGGGTGTAGATGAAAGGGTTCATCATGGGAGTGACCACAGTGTACATCAATGAAGTCACTGCAGTTTTCCCGGAGAACTCAGAAATGGCAGAACAAATATACAGTCCAAAACCTGTTCCATAGAACAAGGAAACAACTGAGAGGTGAGACCCACAGGTAGAAAAAGCTTTGTATTTTCTGCTTGATGATGGCATTCTCAAAATAGAGGAAACAATATGAGTATAAGAGAAAAGGATTCCAGAAAGAGGAATGCCACCTAATATGCTAACTGCCAAATACAGAACAATATTATTTATGAGGGTGTCAGAGCAGGCAAGCTTGATGACCTGAACAGCTTCACAGAAGAAGAGGGAGATTTCCAAGTCTGTGCAGAAGGACAGTCACAACATCATCAGACTGTGGAGCAGGGCATCCGCAATGCTGATGGATAATGAGATGAGAATCAGTATAGCACAGAGGTGGGGGTTCATGATGACAGTGTATCTCAGGGGGTGACAAATGGCCACATAACCGTCGTAGGCCATTGCTCCAAGGAGAAAATTTTCACAACTAACAAAAATAAGGGCAAAACAGATCTGAGTGAGACAGCCTGTGTAGGTGATTTGGACATTCACTAGAATCTTTGCGATCATGGTTGTGCTTAAACAGATATCAGTAAAGGACAGTTTGGAGAGGAAGAAGTACATGGGGGTGTGGAGGTGGGAGTCAGAGATGACAGCCAGGATGATGAGCAGGTTTCCCAGGACAGTGACCAGGTACATGGACAGGAACAGGTTGAAGAAAATGGTCTTCAGTTCTGGGTCCGCTGTCAGTCTCATGAGAAGGAATTCTGAAACGTCTGTGTGATTTCTGGATTCCATATTGTTGATGATCTGATGAAAAAGATGTGGTTAAAAAAGACATGGAAACCTGTGGTCCCTAGGTGAGCATCAGGAGTTTCACAAGAGATCCACACCATCTTGGGAAGGGAAGGAGATTAATGAAGGGAGGGGAAAAGTAATGCCTTCTGCATGCATAGTTTTATGTTCTTAAAAAAAAAATACCCAAAGTTGGTATTTCAGAGCATGAGCAGTTAATTTTAGAAAGGATAAAGACATGGTTCTTTTATAAACTATCTGTACTCTTCTGATTATTTGAAACATTAGGGGAGTTCCCTGATGGTCCAGTAGCTAAAACACTGTGTTCCCAATGTAGAGAGCCTGGGTTTGATCCCTGGTCAGGGAACTAGATCCCATATGCTACAACTAAGACCTGGTGCAGCCAGATTAAAAAAAATATAGTAATTTTATAAAGAGAAACAGATGAGGGAGGCCATTGAAAATTCTTTCCGGATCCCCAGTGACCTCAGGGCCAGGGAAAAGAAATAATACATAGATATGTCAAGAACCAAGAATGGAAAGATAAGATGAAGCTTATCAACTTTTCTCCCCTCCCCTACAATGACAGATGCACAAAGAAATGTTGGACAATTCTTTAAAAGTTACCCTGTATCTGGACAGGAAGATTTCTAGTCGGAAAGAAGTGCAGGGTCATATAGAGAGTTTCATATTAGTAAATCAAAGATGATTACAAATATTGGTGCAAAATATAATTTAAAAAAGGTAAAGATGGCGTCTTGAAGCGTCTTGTGGTGGAGCTTGAGGGAATTTGGGAGGGCCGGAGGTTCCTCTGGACTTTCCCTTTGCTGTCATTTTGGCGGCTTTTTTACTTCGAGGGATTTCAGTTTCGATGTAGTTTTGGATCCCGGCTTGAAGAATGATTCGTGAAGGGAATGGGTGACAGCGTCATCACGGCATTTTATTGACCATGGATTCTTATGATGCATCAAAATTGACTCCTAGACAAGATGCTTCCTCAAGGCTTAAAGATTTCTTTATAGGCGCCACCCCTCTGCAGAAACGATTAGAATCAGTCAGGAAGCAGACTTCATTTATCCCAACTCCACCGCGAAGGAAAATCCCCCAGGGTTCACAACTGCAGGAAGATGTTGATCCTCAAAAGTTTGCCTTTCTTCTGCATGAACAATGGACTTTATATAGTTTAACTCCCTTATATAAATTCTCCTATACTAATTTCAAAGAGTACTCTAAACTTCTGAATGCATTTATTGCTGCTGAAAAGCAGAGAGGACTTGCTGTGGAAGTGGGACATGACTTCAACATCAAAGTGATTTTCTCTACTCTCATGGGAGTGAAAGGAACACAAAGAGATCCTGAAGCATTTCTTGTCCAGATTCTGTCAAAATCTCAATTGCCATCTGAGCACAAAGAAGAGAAAGTGTTGTGGACTGGTTGGTTCTGCTGTATATTTGGAGACAGTCTTCTGGAGACTGTTTCAGAAGATTTCACCTGTCTACCCTTATTCCTTGCAAATGGTACAGAGACTAATACAGCTATAATTGGAACCTGGTTTCAGAAAACTTTTGACTGTTACTTCTGTCCCTTAGCAATCAATGCATTTAATCTTTCCTGGATGGCTGCTATGTGGACTGCATGCAAAATGGACCATTATATGGCCACTACTGAATTCCTTTGGTCTGTACCCTGTAGCCCTCATAGTCTGGACATTTCTTATGCCATACATCCAGAAGATGCAAAAGCTTTATGGGACAGTGTTCACAAAACACCTGGGGAAGTTACCCAGGAGGAAGTTGACTTGTTCATGTACTGCCTGTATTCACATTTCCATAGGCATTTCAAAATTCATTTATCAGCCACAAGACTGGTTCGTGTTTCAACATCTGTAGCTTCAGCACATACTGATGGAAAAATAAAGATTTTGTGTCCTAAATACTTTATTGGAGTGCTGGCGAATTTGATAGAACTGGCAGTTTTTCAAATTGAATGAGGTCTTTTGGGGACTATAAATTATGAATTAAATACCTTTTTCTCACTGACTGACTGCTTAATTGCTATACTGAGAGGGACTACAGGAGAAATGGGCATCTATCCATCGTTTTCCTCACAGTGCCTTGGAGTTACTCAGATGAAAGCCAAGAAGGATCTAGAAGAGCAAAGAAGGTGGTAGTGGATGAACCACAGCCAGGTGACTGTGTAATAGTCATGATCATCTGGGATTCTAGTCTCTAGACTATGTGGAGTTGTTAATTTGTTGGCCATCTTCCTCACAGATATATGTTTATTATGTCAAACTTTTTAGGATTCAAATCAAATACCTCTAATACTAAATATTTCTGGTTTGCATCTTTAAAACCTTTAATCCCTATTTTTAAGCATTTTAGACTTGCATTCAGAGAGATTTTCTGTCTTCTACAGACATTTTCCTAACATTGTTTTGCTGTAGACAACTGGCAATCAAAAGCCTCTCCAAAGGAAACTAAAGTTGCTGTCCTTTTTAAGCCACTAATATGCTTCTGTTTTTAACTGTTTAATTATTATTGCAATGTTGAATTAAATATTCAGTTTTAAAATGAAAAAAAAAAGGTAAAGATGTCATATGTTAGGCAGAGAGACTGGGTTCTAATCATCTGATGTATATACTGTTTTCACAGCTTCCCCTGAATGAACCTGTACCAAAACACCAAATATTCACTAAAGGAATTTAGGTTACCTGGCTGGTATCACAGTGGAAAGATGGTTGACATCTCTGATGTACCATACAGAACAGCTGCCCTTAGGAAGAAAAGAAGGTCTGAGTGAGTCACCAGCTCCTGGGCAGGAGGGATAATTTATGAAAAGAGTCTCAGGTGTGCTACTATTTTCCTAGAAAAGGTATAGTTGATTGAGGTAGTCACAGGCAGATCACAGTCTTGAACCTTGGAGATTCAATTTCCAAAGCTCCTCATTAACCAGGCAATTCATTGTCACTGTGATCCCAGGACAGTGCAAATCCTTAAGATCAAGACTCTACATGGGAGAAATTCAAGATGGTTGCTTTTCTGACCCCATGAGGCCAAGTGGACTTTTCTGCATCTGTACTGGCTCATGTTCATCACTTAACTTTTCATAACGCTGTAAGGGATTACAATGTCATCCCAAGACAACAGTGGTCAAGCTTAATCTCAGTACATTTAATTATATTTTATCCATTATCTAACAGGTTGGCATGGTACTCCACATTAATATCAATTAAAATAATTTTAATCTTTAAGGACTTCAAGAGTTTCATGTATCTAATGCTATATTTAAAATGGATAACCAACAAGGACCTACTGCTCAGGGAACTCTGCTCAGTGTTATACTGAAGCCTGGATAGAAGGGGAGTTTGGGGGAGAATGGATGCATGTATATGTATGGCTGAGTTGCTTCCCTGTTCACTTGAAACTATCACAATATTGTTAATGTGCTACACCCCAATACAAAATAAAAAAATCTAAAGAAAGATTTTAATCTGTTTGTCAATTAACTCCTTTCACTGTTCACTGCTACTGTATGAACTTGTGAACATACAAGTTTCTTGATATTTTAAAACCAAGACGAGACAGGATAGCCTTGTATTGTCATCCCTTACTATCTTAACCTCATTTGCTTTGAAAACATAAAATAATAGAAAATACAAAAGACTTAGAAATATAGAATTTAAAAAGCCAAAGGCATTTGTAGAGGTTTGTCACTGAGAAATGGGAGTGAACACAAGTGTTGGGGACTCTTTCTAGGACTACAACTTTGGACTTAGAACAGCAGAAAGTTTCAAAAGAAGCCCCCAGCGCAGAACTGAATCAAGTAAGTCAGTGGTTTGGTAGATGAATTTGGTAATGTTCTCAAAATCACTGAGTATCAGGGAGTAGTTATCAGTCTGAATTCAAGGCTAGAGGACTGGTAATTGCCAAGGGCAACTGTGAATCTGTTAGGTGATAAGGTATGAATACAAAAATGGAAGGAGAGGGAGGAAAAAAACCTAGCAAGTAAAATGAATCTAAAATTCAAATTTTAAATACCAGGAAGAATATGATCCTAAAATGTTTAACCTACCAAACCAAGAATCGGATCATCAATTTTCTCCAGGATAAGATTTTTAAAATAAATGTTTGATTTTTGCATGGGGCTTCTTTCATTCAGCGTAATGCCACTGAGAATCATTCAAGTTCCTGCCTGTCTCAGTTATTCATTCTTCTTTACTGGTGTTTCTATTATAATGATATAACCGCAGTTTACTTCTGCATATCCACGGAAGTACATGTGAGTTGATTTTGTCTTGGGCAATTTCGAGTAGAACTACTCAAACTATTCATGCACAGGTTGAGGTGATGTATGATTTTATTTATATGATATCATGAAAAGCACAAAAAAGTAAAGCTAAAAAAGAAGATCAGTGGCTCGCAGCAGTTCACAAACACAGAGGACCATGTGCCTACAGTCTAGTCCAAGGCAATTTGTTGGCAGATGATGTAACTGCTCTGTATATTGACTGTGACAGTGGTTGTAAGAATCAATGTATGTCTTAAAATACAGAGAGCAGCACACAAAAAGGGCATTTTGCTATATGATCATTTTAAAACTAAATTTTGAAAGGTTAAATTGTGAGTTTAGATAGCATTTTCAAAGAGAGAGAGGAAAGTGTGTAGTTAAAAAATAACAATTCTAGGGAATTCCGTGATGGTCCTGTGGTTAGGACTCTGAGCTTCGACTGTGGGGGGCCTGGATTTGATCCCTGGTCAGGGAACAAAGATCCTACAAGCCAAGCAGTGCAGCCAAAAATAATGATAATAATAACAATTCTAAAAGCAAATTTAATAAAACATCTGATATATTTACATACCTTTATTCATAGTAACACGATTTACAATAGCCAAGGGGTATGAGCAGTGTCCATCCAAGTATCCATCAAAGGATGAATAGATAAACAAAATGTATTATATACATACAATGGAATTACTTTCCCCATATCAGGAATTAGTTAAGGAGGTGACTTATGATCACAGTCTCAGTGATAAGATAGAAGGTAATATATTGTGGGGGTTTCCCCAGTGGCTCAGCGGCAAAGAATCTGCCTACAATGGAGGAGAAACAGGAGATTTGAGTTTGATCCCTTGTTGGGAAGATCCCCTGGAAGAGGGCATGGCAGTCCACTCCAGTATCCTTCCCTGGAGAATCCCATGGACAAAGGAGCTCGGTGGCTACAATCCATCGGGTCGCCAAGAGTCGGACACAACTGAAGCAGCTTAGCACACATGCACAATCTTGTGGATGATGCCATGTAAGTATCTATTATAAATAAAGCCTTGGTGAACAACAGACTCGGGGAAGGACAGTCAGGTTTTTTTCCTCTGGGAACCATGTCTAGATATGATGCCTACATATGATGCAGGCATCTGGGCCCATGGGGGGAATCAACCCTAGCATGAAGCCACTTCATGGAGGAATGAATGAATCTCGACTTTTCTGCTCTTGTACATTTTCTGCCTGTGAAATCTTTGTCATGAGAGATAACTATCTTTATAGTTTGGGCATGTTAGAGTCAGTATTTCTTTCCCTTATTTAAAGAAAGGCTTCCCCACAGATCAAGTTCAAAAACCTCACCATCTTTTCAAATTACTGAGATAATCTAACTATAGCAATTTTTTACAACTGATGAAGCTGAATATTGTGGATGTAAATATTGGATCACACATGTCCAATATACCAGTACAGTCTCAGGAACTCCTGAACTGGTGTATAAAAGATCAGCCACCATGCCTCACAGTAGGCTTACATCTAAGGTTTAATTCATATGGTGCTGTCCATGGAATCAGGTAGGATACATATCTGCATGACCACAGATTTAAGTCCTTTCCCACTTTCTATAATAAAGATAAATTAATATTTTTCCCCACTTTCTTTGTGCTGAGAACATTCCCCATGAAATGACCATACCAAGAATATCTGCCTCAGATTCAGCTTCCATGTACCCTAACTGGAGAAATTTATCTTAAAGAATATAAATCATCTGTCAAAAATCACAGTGCTACATTTAGAGAACAAACTTATGGCTGCTGGGGAAAGGATGGGGAGAAGGGATAGTTAAGGAGTTTGTGAAGGACACGTACACACTGCTATATTTAAAATGTGTAACCAACAAGGACCTACTGTATAGCACATGGAACTCTCCTTAATGTTAAGTGGCAGCCTGGATGGGAAGGGAGTCTGGGGGAGAATGGATACATGTATATGTATGGCTGAGTCCTTTCGCTGTAAACTATCACAACATTGTTAATCGGCTATACTACAATACAAAATAAATTAAGGAGGAGTAGAAGATGGCAGAGGAATAGGACGGGGTGACCACTTTCTCCCCAACAAAATCAGCAAAAGAACATTTGAACGCTGAGTAAATCCCACAAAACAACTTCTGAATACTGGCAGAGGATATCAGGCACCCAGAAAAGCAGCCCATAGTCTTCGAAAGAAGGTAGGAAATATTATAAAAGATAAAAAGAGAGACAAAAGAGGGAGGGACAGAGCTCCATCCCAGGAAGGGAGGCCTAAAAAAAAAAGAGAGAGAGAAGTTTCCAAACATCTGGAAACACTCACGGGCGAGTCTGTGGCGGGTCTTGGAACCTCAGAGGGCCACAAAACCCGTAGAAAAAAGAAATAAATAATTAAAACCCACAGACTAAGTGCCCAGAGGAAACTCTCAGCGGAGAAGAGGCACAGATGCCCGCACCCCCCACTAGCAAGTGGGGGCTGGGCATGGAGGCGTGGCAGCAGCACTTAGAGAAAGGACCATGCCTGAATGCCCCGAGGGCAATCTGAAGGCGCTAACGGGAGCTAGCTAAGCAGACTGTGCAGCTAAAAGGCGAAAAGCCTGCAAAAAGGCAAAAAGCCTCAACCTAAGACTCTGCTAGCCCCGCTCACAGAACAAAGGACTGAGCAGAGCGAGCTGGCTGCAGTTGGTCCACCCCCCATCCACTGCAGCGACAGGCAGGGGAGGGCGGCCAGCACCAGAAGGGGCAACCGTAGCCCCAGAGAGGCTTCCTATACCAAGCTGCAGGCAGGCTTCATTGCTAACCGAGACTTCTTGGGTTCGGGCCAGTGGATATCCGCCTGAGAAGCTGCACTGGTTGTACACCCAGAAAACCAAGCGGCAGGGACCAGGGAGGCGATAAGTCACAGCGACCATGCTCTCCAAACGCTTGGTCACCTGAGCTGCTCAGACCAGGGAAGGCACAAAACGCAGGCCCAACCAAGTCTGCGCCTTTGTGAAGTACCTGAGTACCTGAACCTGAGCCGCTCAGACCTGGGAAGTGCATGCAACCCAGAGCCAGCCGCGGACAGCTCCCGCAGAGCAACCTAGAGCCTGAGCAGCATAAACAGGGAAAGCACACATGCCACGAGCGGAAGCAATTCCAGTGTTGCCGAGACACTGCAAGTACTCCCCACAGACGCCAGTGACGTTTGTTAGCAGCATTCCTCCTTCCCCACAGCAGGACTGAACAGGTGAGCCAAAAAAAAAAAGTGTCCACTACTGTCCCCTGGTGTCAGGATGGGAATTAGACACTGAAGAGACCAGCAAACAGAAGAGCTTTAACAGAAGGAAGTCTTGGAAGTAACAGATGGAGAAGTCTTGAGCCTACTGCAAGAATAAGACTGAAAACCAGAGGCAGAAGGCTTAAGGCCAAATCCTGAAAACACCAGAGATCTCCTGTTCCAGGGAACATTATTTGATAGGTGCTCATCAAATGCCTCCATACGTACACTGAAACCAGGCACCACCCAAGGGTGAACAAGTTTCGGAGAAAGACATACCATGCAAATTCTCCAGCAACACAGGAGAATAGCCTTGAGCTTCAATATACAGGCTGCCCAAAGCCACTCCAAACCCACTGACATCTCAAACTCATTACTGGACACTTCATTGCACTCCAGAGAGGAGAAATCCAGCTCCACCCATCAGAACACCGACACAAGCTTCCCTAACCAGGGAACCTTGACAAGTCACCCATTCAACCCCACACACAACGAGGTAACTACATAATAAAGAGAACACCACAAACTGCCAGAAGACGGAAAGGCCACCCCAAGCACAGCAATATAAGCAAGATGAAGAGGCAGAGAAATACCCAGCAAGTAAAGGAACAGGATAAATGCCCACCAACACAAACAAAAGAGGAAGATATAGGGAACCTACCTGATAAAGAATTTCGAATTTTAATTGTGAAAATGATTCAAAATCTGGAAAGCAAAATGGAGTTACAGATAAATAAAGTGGAGAAAAGGATTGAGAAGATGCAAGAAATGTTTACTAAGGAATTAGAGGAAATAAAAAAGAGTCAATATACAATGAATAATGCGATCTATGAAATCAGAAACACTCTCAAGGGAACAAACAGAATAACGGAGGCAGAAGACAGGGTAAGTGAGCTAGAAGATAGAATTGTAGAAATAAATGAAACAGAGATGGAAAAAGAAAAATGAATTAAAAGAAATGAGGACAATATTAGAGACCTCTGGGACAATGTGAAACGCCCCAACATTCGAATCATAGGAGTCCCAGAAGAAGAAGACAAAAAGAAAGACCACAAGAGAATACTTGAGGAGATAATAGTTGAAAATTTCCCTAAAATGGGGAAGAAAATAATCACCCAAGTCCAAGAAACCCAGAGAGTCCCTAACAGGATAAACCCAAGGCGAAATACTCTAAGACACATATTAATCAAATTAACAAAGATCAAACACAAAGAACAAATATTAAAAGCGCAAGGGAAAAGCAACAAATAACACACAAGGGGAGTCCCATAAGGATAACAGCTGATCTTTCAACAGAAACTCTTCAGGCCAGGAGGGAATGGCAAGACATACTTAAAGTGATGAAAGAAAGTAACTTACAGCCCAGATTACTATACCCAGCAAGGACCTCATTCAAATATGAAGGAGAAATCAAAAGCTTTACAGACAAGCAAAAGCTGAGAGAATTCAGCATCACCAAACCAGCTCTCCAACAAATACTAAAGGATCTTCTCTGGACAGGAAACACAGAAAGGGTATATAAACTCGAACCCAAAACAATAAAGAAAATGGCAACGGTATCATACTTATCAATAATCACCTTAAACGTAAATGGGTTGAATGCCCCAACCAAAAGACAAGGGTTGGCTGAATGGATACAGAAACAAGACCCCCATATATGTCGTCTACAAGAGACCCACCTCAAAATGAGGGACACATACAGACTGAAAGTGAAGGGCTGGAAAAATATATTCCATGCAAATAGAGACCAAAAGAAAGCAGGAGTAGCAATACTCATATCAGATAAAATAGATTTTAAAACAGAGGCTGTGAAAAGAGACAAAGAAGGAAAGTACATAATGATCAAAGGATCAATCCAAGAAGAAGATATAACAATTCTAAATATTTATGCACCCAACATAGGAGCACTGCAATACGTAAGACAGTTACTAACAAGTATGAAAGGGGAAATTAACAACAATGCAATAATAGTGGGAGACTTTAATAGCCCACTCACACCTATGGATAGATCAACTAAACAGAAAATTAACAAGGAAACAAAAACTTTAAATGATACAATAGACCAGTTAGACCTAATAGATCTCTATAGGACATTTCACCCCAAAACAATGAATTTCACCTTTTTCTCAAGTGCACACGGAACCTTTTCCAGGATAGATCACATCCTGGGCCATAAATATAGCCTTGGTAAATTCAAAACAATTGAAATCATTCCAAGCATCTTTTCTGACCACAATGCAGTAAGATTAGATCTCAATTACAGGAGAAAAACTATTAAAAATGCCAACATATGGAGGCTGAACAACACGCTGCTGAATAATGAACAAATCATAGAAGAAATCAAAAGAGAAATCAAAATATGCATAGAAATGAATGAAAATGAAAACACAACAACCCAAAACCTCTGGGACACTGTAAAAGCAGTGCTAAGGGGGAACTTCATAGCAATACAGGCACACCTCAAGAAACAAGAAAAAAGTCAACTAAATAACCTAACTCTACATCTAAAGAAACTAGAAAAGGAAGAAATGAAGAACCCCAGGGTTAGTAGAAGGAAAGAAATCTTGAAAGTTAGGGCAGAAATAAATGCAAAAGAAACAAAAGAGACCATAGCAAAAATCAACAAAGCCAAAAGCTGGTTCTTTGAGAAGGTAAATAAAATTGACAAACCACTAGCCAGACTCATCAAGAAACAAAGGGAGAAGAACCAAATCAATAAAATTAGACATGAAAATGGAGAGATCACAACTGACAACACAGAAATACAAAGGATTATTAGAGAATACTATCAGCAATTATATGGCAATAAAATGAATAACTTGGAAGAAATGGACAAATTCTTAGAAAAGTACAACTTTCCAAAACTGAGCCTGGAAGAAATAGAAAATCTGAACAGATCCATCACAAGCACGGAAATAGAGGCTGTAATCAGAAATCTTCCAGCAAACAAAAGCCCAGGTCCAGACGGCTTCACAGCTGAATTCTACCAAAAATTTAGAGAGGAACTAACACCTATTCTACTCAAACTCTTCCAGAAAATTGCTGAGGAAGGGAAACTTCCAAACTCATTCTATGAGGCCACCATCACCCTAATTTCAAATCCTGGTAAAGCTCCCACAAAAAAAGAAAACTACAGGCCAGTATCACTGATGAACATAGATGCAAAAATCCTGAACAAAATTCTAGCAATCAGAATCCAACAACACATTAAGAAGATCATACATCATGACCAAGTGGGCTTTATCCCAGGAATGCAAGGATTCTTCAATATCCACAAATCAATCAATGTAATACACCACATTAACAAACTGAAAAATAAAAATCATATGATTATCTCAATAGATGCAGAGAAAGCCTTCGACAAAATTCAACATCCATTTATGATAAAAACCCTCCAGAAGGTGGGAATAGAAGTGACAAACCTCAACATAACAAAAGCTATATATGACAAACCCACAGCAAACATTATCCTCAATGGTGAGAAAATGAAACCATTTCCCCTAAAGTCAGGAACAAGACAAGGGTGCCCACTCTCACCACTATTATTCAACATAGTTCTGGAAGTTTTGGCCACAGCAATCAGAGCAGAAAAAGACATAAAAGGAATACAAATTGGAAAAGAAGTAAAATATTCACTGTTCGCTGATGACATGATCCTCTACACAGAAAACCCTAAAGACTCTACCAGAAAACTACTAGAGCTAATCAATCAATACAGTAAAGTTGCAGGATATAAAATCAACACACAGAAATCCCTTGCATTCCTATACACTAATAATGAGAACATAGAAAGAGAAATTAAGGAAATTATTCCATTCACTGTTGCATCGAAAAGAATTCAATACTTAGGAATATATCTACCTAAAGAAACAAAAGACTTGTACATAGAAAACTATAAAACACTGGTGAAAGTAATCAAAGAGGACACTGATAGATGGAGAAATATACCGTGTTCGTGGATTGGAAGATTAAATATTGTGAAAATGAGTATACTACCCAAAGTAATTTATACATTCAATGCAATCCCTATCAAGCTACCAACGATATTTTTCACAGAGCTAGAACAAATAATCTCACAATTTGTATGGAAATACAAAAAAACCTCGAATAGCCAAAGCAATCTTGAGGAAGAAGAATGGAACTGGGGGTATTAACCTGCCAGACTTCAGGCTCTACTACAAAACCACAGGTATCAAGACAGTATGGTACTGGCATAAAGACAGAAATATAGATCAATGGAACAAAATAGAAAGCCCAGAGATAAATCCACGCACCTATGGACACCTTATCTTTGACAAAGGAGGCAAGAATATAAAATGGAGAAAAGACAGTCTCTTTAACAAGTGGTGCTGGGAAAACTGGTCAGTCACTTGTAAAAGAATGAAACTAGAACACTTCCTAACACCACACACCAAAATAAACTCAAAATGGATTAGAGAGCTAAATGTAAGACCAGAAACTATAAAACTCCTAGAGGAGAACATTGGCAAAACACTCTCCGACATAAGTCACAGCAGGATCCTCCAAGACCCACCTCTCAGAATATTGGAAATAAAAGCAAAAATAAACAAATGGGACCTAGTTAAAATCAAAAGCTTCTGCACAGCAAAGGAAACTATAAGCAAGGTGAAAAAACAGCCTTCAGAATGGGAGAAAATAATAGCAAATGAAGCAACTGACAAACAATTAATCTCCAAAATACACAAGCAGCTCCTGCAGCTCAATTCCAGAAAAATAAATGACCCAATCAAAAAATGGGCCAAAGAACTAAACAGACATTTCTCCAAAGACATAAAGATGGCTAACACACACATGAAAAAAATGCTCAACATCCCTCATAATCAGAGAAATGTAAATCAAAACCACAATGAGATACCATTTCACACCAGTCAGAATGGCTGCTATCCAAAAGTCTACATGCAATAAATGCTGGAGAGGGTGTGGAGAAAAGGGAACCCTTTTACACTGTTGGTGGGAATGCAAACTAGTACAGCCACTATGGAGAACACTGTGGCGATTCCTCAAAAAACTGGAAATAGAACTGCCATATGATCCAGTAATCGCACTTCTGGGCGTACACACTGAGGAAACCAGAATTGAAAGAGATACATGTACTCCAATGTTCATTGCAGCACTGTTTATAATAGCGAGGACATGGAAGCAACCTAGATGTCCATCTGCAGACGAATGGATAAGAAAGCTTTGGTACATATACACAATGGAGTATTTTTCAGCCATCAAAAAGAATGCATCTGAATCAGTTCTAATGAGGTGGATGAAATTGGAGCCTATTATACAGAGTGAAGTAAGCCAGAAAGAAAAACATCAATACAGCATACTAACGCATATATATGGAATTTAGAAAGATGCTAACCTTAACCCTGTATACGAGAAAGAAAAAGAGACATAGGTGTATAGAACAGTCTTTGGGACTCTGTGGGAGAGGGTGAAGGTGGGATTATTTGGGAGAATGGCATTGAAGCATGTATATTATCATATGTGAAACGAATCACAAGTCTAGGTTCGATGCATGATACAGGATGCTCGGGGCTGGTGCATGGGGATGACCTGGAGGGAGGATATGGGGAGGAGGGAGGTGGGAGGGGGGTCAAGAAGGGGAACACATGTACACCCGGGGCGGATTCATGTCAATGTATGGCAAAACCAACCAATATATTATTGTAATTAGCCTCCAATAAAAAAATAAAATAAAAAGCAAAATAAATTTAAAATAATCAGTGCTTAAAAAAAAGAGCAAGTCAGGTATTAACCCTAAGTTAAAATGCACTTAGCTATCATATTATCTATTCAAGAACCTAGTTATGAAAAAGTCAGGCTTTCTATCTCATTAGCATTCCCTTTACTTTGATTCATTGTAGTGAACCCATGCCAAACCCAAGGACACATCACAGAAAAGAAGGTACCCTACCAATGAGTTTCCTCAAAGCTCCCTTCATGTCTCTGTTCCTCAGGCTGTAGATGAAGGGGTTCATCATGGGAGTGACCACAGTGTACATCAACGAAGCCACTGCAGTTTTCCTAGAAGAATCAGTAACTGCAGAACTAATATACACCCCAAAAGCTGTCCCATAGAACAAGGTAACAACTGAGAGGTGAGACCCACAGGTAGAAAAAGCTTTATACTTTCTGCCTGATGATGACATTTTCAAAATGGAGGAAACAATTTGAATATAAGAGAAAATGATTCCAAAAAGAGGAACACCAGCAAATAAGCTAGCCACAAAATATATCAGGATGTTATTGATGAGGGTGTCAGAACATGCAAGCTTGATGACTTGAACAACTTCACAGAAGAAGAGGGGAATTTCCAGGTCTGTGCAGAAGGACAGTCGTAACACCATCAGACTGTGGAGCAGGGCATCCGCAGTGCTGATGAACAAGGAGAGTAGAATCAGCTGAACACAGAGGCGAGGGTTCATGATGACTGTGTACCTCATTGGGTGACAAATAGCCACATAGCGGTCATAGGCCATTACTAAAAGGAGAAAATTTTCCCAACAAACAAAAGTCAGAACAAAGCAGATCTGGGTGATGCAGCCTGTAAAAGTGATGCTCTGACTCTGTGCTTGGATGTTCACTAGGATCTTTGGGATCATGGTTGTGCTTAAACAGATGTCTGTAAAGGACAGATGGGAGAGGAAGAAGTACATGGGGGTGTGGAGGTGGGAGTCAGAGATGACAGCCAGGATGATGAGCAGGTTTCCCAGGACAGTAACCAGGTACATGGCCAGGAACAGTTTGAAGAAGGTGATCTTCAGTTCTGGGTCCTCTGTCAGTCTCATGAGAAGGAATTCTGAAACATCTGTTTGGTTTCTTGGTTCCATGATGTTGATAAATCTGATGGGAAACATGTGGCCCCTAGTCCAGCAGCAGGTGTATCACCAGAGGCAAACAACAATTTGAGAAAGGAAGTAATGCAATAGAGGGACACACATTATTTCGTTACTTTGAATAAAGACCTGAAGTTACTAAAAGCAGTGTGTCAACATTTGTTAGTCATGGAAAGAGTTGAGGAATAGCCATTTTAAAAGTTACACTATCAGGCTTCCCTGGTGGCTCAGTGGTAAAGAATCCATTTGCCAATTTAAGAGACATGGTTCGATCCCGGATCCAGGAAGATCCCACGTGCCCTGAGGCAACTAAGCCCATGTACTACAACTATTGAGGTTGTGCTCTAGACCTTGGGAGCCACAATGGCTGAGCCCATGCACTACAACTACTGAAGCCCACGTGCCCTAGTGCCTGTGCTCTGCAACAAGAGAAGTCACTGCAATGAGGAGCCTGCACACGGCAACTAGAGAGTAGCCCCTGTCCTCAGCAACTGGAGAAAAGCCCTCTCAGCAATGAAGACTCAGCACAGCCAAAAATAAATAAATAAATGATAAATTATCTTAAAAGATCAAATTACACTATGTTGTTCTGATTATTTTTATAATAACATTGGGTAACTTTTTAGGAGAAGCAGGTAGTCAGGGCTGATGAGTCTATCTGAATCAACACTCCTTCCCCAGAGACCTCACAGCCTGGCAACAGAGATAATACAAAGCTGTGTCAAAACCCAGAAGTACAAGATACGGTCAAACTGCCCAAGTTTCCTCCTTGAATCACTACAGAAAGGAAGTTAAATGCCAGCAAAGTGAAAAACATGGAAAACAATCACCATGTTTGTAAATAAGCACAATCCTGCTGACAAGGCAAATAGTTTTTGAGAATGGAAAGACAGTAGGAGACTGACAGAATAGAGTTGTTTGAAGATTACAGGAAAGATACAAAGGAACATGTTGAGAAAATACAAGACAGGCAAGAGGCAAATTGATGCCTTGGTTCCAATAAATTTATGCATGTCCTCTTCTCACAATTTCCCCTGGTTAAACTTGTGGTAAAATACCTCTCTTGATTGCCAAACAAGAATGAAGGTTTACCTGAATGACTTTACTAGGTAATGATGGACTCTTGTTGAGATGCAATGATGCGTCTCCTAGATGTTGAGTAATGGAAGCTGAAGTTCTAATAAGAGGAGGCAGACTAAGTGAAGCACTAGGCTCCTGATCAGGGGGGGAGGAAGGTCATTTCCAGGAGGAGGCACATGTGTGCTGATTTTATTGAGGAAGTGCTATTGAGTGAGGCTGTCACTGACAATTTTTAGTCTCTCTACCTTTGGAGGACCAATACCCAAAGCTCCTCATTAGCCAAACAATTTTATCATTATGCTGATGCCAGGCCAGTGCAAATCCTTAAAGACCAAGAAGATATAATGGAAGAATTTAGGGTGGTGGAGTCCCTGATGCTATGAGGCCAGGTATTCACCAGTCACTGCTCCACCTTTTTCTGCTCATATGTATTTCACATCCAGTGCAAATGTGGATACACCGTTCTTCTCTAATTGGGTTCCAGTATTCTTTTTTTAGATACAACCAATGACATATCCATGTAATCAATGATATCAGGCTATAATTTGTTATGGTTTATAATTGTAGATGTGAAACTCATTCATTCATTCCAGCCATATAAGAAGGAATGAAATTCTGACACATTACAACATTATGCATTACAACCTTAAAAACCTTATGCTATGTGAAATAAACCAAGCCAAAAAGGACAAATATTATATGATTTAAGTTATGAGGTATCTAGAATAGGCAACTTCGTAAAGACAGAAAGTAGAATGGTGGTTGCAGGAGATAAGGGGAGAAGGATTGGTTTTTAAGAGAGCTGCACTATATTAAAAGTTGTTTATTTCTGTACTGAGTAATAAAAGCACGTTGATATTGATGTGGTGAGCAATGTCACATGTGGAGATAATTCACTGGAAGTTTACTTGCCCTGCTTTTTTCTTCACTATACTGAAAGAACAATTCTAAATTTTCATTTTTTGAATCACTTGTTTTAGTAGCTTATTTTTAAAGTGCTTGAATTTCTCAGTCTTTCCCTTTTGGATTGTGCTATTCTTTCAAATACTTAGCTTCTCTAAGGTCATAAAAACATCTTTGCATATTATCTTCCAAAATTTTTAATCACTTTGAATAGATATAAAATTTATCATTTCAAAAGTGGCTAAAAGAAAAAAGTAGGAATTTGACTGTCAATCAAGTTTTGCCCTATTTCATAGTATCAGGCAAGATTAAAATTCCAAGGTTGACCTGGATGGATTTTAAAATATTTAAGGTTAAATATAAATTCTAATTAAGTCAGGGGCTTTGTTCTTTGGACTAACTGTGAAGAAACTGATGGAACATTTGTTTATTATGTTATAAATGGAATTTTGTTTACTACTCAAAATAAAATGGTTCTCCTTTAAAAAAAGAAAAAATATTATTTCAGCCATTTAAAATGTATAATTCCACGGCATTAAGAAGATCCACAATGTTGTGTGACCACTAACACCATCCATTTCCTGATCATTTTCCTCACCCTGAACAGAAATTCTTTATGTATTAAATAATAACTCTGAGAAATTCCCTGGCATTCCAGTGATTAGGGAATTCCTGACATTCTCACTGCCGTAACTGGGGTTCAATCCCTGGTCAAGGAATTAAGATCCCGCAAGCCATGACGAATGGCAAAAAACAAAAACAAACAAAAAACCCCTGCAAATTCTGCATTTCATTCTTTCCTCAGAACTTTCAGAAGGAGCCCAACACTTTGACTTTTGCCCAGTGTAGTTGATTTCAGGCTTTTGACTTCCAAGACTGCAAAGGAAAACATTTGTGTTGTTTTAAGACACTAAGCTTGTGATATGTGTTCCAATGACAGTGAGTAAGTGAAAGTTGCTCAGTCATGTCTGACTCTTTGTGATCCCATGGACTGTAGCCCAGCAGGCTCCTCTGTCCACAGAATCTTCAGGCAAGAATCCTGGAGTGGGCTGCCATTTCCTTCCCCAGAGGATCTTCCCAACCCAGGGACTGAACCCTGATCTTCTGCATTGTAGGCAGATTTTTTTAACAACTAAGCCATCAGGGAAGTCCATTACAGTGTCAATAGGAAACTAATGCAGAATATGTCCCAATTCAGGCTGATAAAAAAACAATGACTTTGGGGCACTTCCTGGAAAGATTCTTTCTGCATTGCAAAAAGACCAAAGGAGACGGAGAGAGTTTTATTTCTAGCTACTGTGTGTGACAATATTAAATCTGTATGCAGGTCAAGAAGCAACAGTGAGAACTGGACATGGAACAATAGACTCATTCCAAATTGGGAAAGGAGTGTGTCAAAACTGTATATTGTCACCCTGCTTATTTAACTTATATGCAGAGTACATCATGAGAAATGCTGGGCGGGAGGAAGCACAAGCTGGAATCAAGATTGCTGGGAGAAATATCAATAACCTCAGATATGCAGATGACACCATCCTTATGGCAGAAAGCAAAGAAGAACTAAAGAGTTCTTGATGAAAGTGAAAGAGGAGAGTGAAAAGGTAGGCTTAAAACTCAACATTCAGAAAACTAAGATCATGGCATCCAGTCCCATCACTTCATGGCAAATAGATGGGGAAATAGTAGGAACAGTGGCAGACTTAATTTTTGGGGGGTCCAAAATCACTGTAGATGGTGACTGCAGCCATGAAATTAAAAGACGCTTACTCCTTGGAAGGAAACTTATGACCAACCTAGACAGCTTATTAAAAAGCAGAGCCATTACTTTGCCAACAAAGGTCTGTGTAGTCAAAGCTATGTTTTTTCCAATAGTCATATACGGATATGAGAGTTGGACTATAAAGAAAACTGAGCACTGAAGAATTGATGCTTTTGAACTGTGGTGTTGGAGAAGACTCAAGAGTGCCTTGGACAGCAAGGAGATCCAACCAGTCCATCCTAAAGGAAATCATTCCTGAATATTCACTGGAAGAACTGATGCTGAAGCTGAAACCAGTACTTTGGCCACCTGATGCTAAGAATGACTCATTTGAAAAGACCCTGATGCTGAGAAAGATTGAAGGCAGGAGGAGAAGGGGACAACAGAGGATGAGATGGTTGGATGGCATCACCGACTCAATGGACATGAGTTTGAGTAAACTCAGGGAGTTGGTGATGGACAGGGAGGCCTGGAGTGCTGCAGTCCATGGTGTTGCAAAGAGTTGGACATGACTGAGAAACTGAACTGAACTGACTGTATCTGAAAGTGCTTCCCTGGTGGCTCAGCAGTAAAGAATCTGCCTGCAATGTAGGAGATGCAATGGATGCAGGAGATGTGGGTTTGATTCCTGGGTCAGGAAGATCCCCTGGAGAAGGTAATGACAACCCACTCCAGTATTCTTGCCTGGGAAATCCCATGGACAGAGGAGCCTGGTGGGCTACAGTCCACAGGGTTGCAAAGATGGACATGACCAAGCAACTGAGAATGCACACATGTTGTGTCTGAAATGTCTTTGCCCAGCTATAGCCATTGATGACCATCAGGGGACCAGCCTTAACAGGAAAGCAAGAAGAATGAAATGGAGTCCTGTGCTTTTGTGCCTAGACCGATCTGACCTTTGAAGTCACTGTTATAAAAGATGATAATTGTTTTTATCATTTGACCCTGTTGGAGTCAAGACTTTTACCTTGTTATTGATGAAGGCCAGAATACTCACTGACAGAGTTGAAGTAATTAAAATCTTCCAAAATTGTAAATACTATAATATCATTATGCCAGTTTTGTAAATGAGGAAGCTGAGCTGAGAAAGTTCAAGTAACTTTCAAAGGTGACTGTCAAAAGTCACAGAGCTATTGTTTAGTAGGATTCAAATTCAGGTGGTCTGATTCCAAAATTCTTACCCCCAAAAAATATAAAAATGAGAACTTTCCCGGTCCAGTGGCTAAGACTCTGCACTCCCAAGGCAGGGGACCTGGGTTCTATCCCTGGTCAAGGAACTAGATCCCATATGTTGCAACTAAGACCCGGAGCAGCCAAATAAATAAACATTTAAAAATAAAGTAAAATAAAATTTAAAAAAGAGAAATCATAGTTTTTTAATTAAAAAAAATTATCATCCTTAACCATTTGATCTCTGGTATTAAGTATTTCAAGAAGTTGGTCAGGTTTTCTGGACTTCTCATTATTATCTCTCCCTTTTATACTCTAGGAAGTGAAAGTCAGTCAGTCATGTCCAACTCTTTGCAGCCCTGGAACTCTTTGTAGCCCCAAGGATTTCAGTCCACCTGGCTCCTCTGTCCCTGGGATTCTCCAGGCAAGAATACTGAAGTGGGTTGCCATTCTTTTCCTGACCCAGGGATTGAAGCTGGGTCTCCTTCACTGCAGGCAGATTGTTTACCATCTGAGCCACAGGGAAGCTCTATATTCTAGGAATATAAGTACAGAGCAACTGCACATTAATGGGAAGATGATATTCTAGAGATGAATTTCTTCAAAGCTCACATCATGTCCTTGTTCCTCAGGCTACAGACAAAGGGGTTCATCATAGGAACAACCATAGTGTACACTACAGATACTACTGCACTCTTTCTGGAGGAATGAGTGGCTGCAGAACTAAGGTACACCCCAAAGCCTGTCCTGTAAAACAAGGAAACAGCTATTAAGTGTGACTCACAGATAGAAAGATGCCTTATACTTTCCACCAGTTGATGGGATTTTCAGGACAGAAGAGATAATTCGAGTATAAGAGACAATTAGAGACAATTATTCCAGAGAGAGGAATAACACCCAACAGGTTGGTCCCACTAAATACACAAGGATGTTATTGATGCGGATGTCGAACAGATGAGTTTGAGAATATGAGCTAGTTCACAGAAAAAGTGGGCAATTTTCAGGTCTGTGCAAAAGGACAGCCACAGGGCAATCAGAGTGTGGAGCTGGGAGTCGAGAACACTAATAGGGAAAGAGACCAGAGCCAGCAGCCCGCAGAGCTTGGGGTTCATGATGGCCTTGTACCTCAGTGGGTGACAGATGGCCACAAATCAGTCATAGGCAATCATCACCAGCACTCCATTTTCCAGTCCAGCAAACGTCTGGACAAAGCAGATCTGTAACTGATGAATTTGCTCTGGGTCTGGATGTTCACCAGCATCTTAGGTATGGTTGTGGAGAGGTGAAACAGATGTCTACAAAGGACAGGTTGGAGAGGAAGAAATACATGGGGGTGTGCAGGTGGGGGTCACAGATGATGGCCAAGATGATGAGCAGGTTACCCAGCACAGTGACCAAGTACATGGACAGGAACAGGTAGAAAAGGAGGGACTGCAATTCTGGATCCCCTGACAGTCCCAGAAGGAGGAATTCTGAGGTACTGGAGAGGTTTCCAGGTTTCATGCTGTCAGTGGAGCTGATGGAAAGATGGAGACAAGAAAACAAAACTTCAGAGAAACTTCCTTAATTTTGTGTCTGTGGGGTTTTCTCCTTTTTTTTTTTTTTTTAAAGATTTATGCATTTATGTCTGCATTGGGACCTCGTTGCTGCTCGAGGGCTTTCTCCAGTTGTGTCGAGCTGTGGCCACTCTTCATTGTGGTGTGCAGGCTTCTTACTGAGTGGCTTCTCTTGTTGTGGGGCACAGGCTCTAGGGTGCTTGGGCTTTAGTAGTTGTGGCACACAGTCTTAGTTGCTCCAAGGCATGAGGAATCTGCCCAGAGCAGGGATCGAACCCATGTCTCTGGTATTGGCAAGTAGATTCTTAAACACTGAACTACCAGGGAAGCCCCATGTATCTGTTTTGAAACCAAATCAGTTACACATCTTTTCTCCTGCTTCCTCCTCTCCCCTTTTCTTACTTTACATTTCCACAAAAGTTCCCTCCACACTGCCCCATGTCCTAAGTTTTTATAGTCCATCTATTGTTTGTCAAGTAGGGGTACTTACTTGGAAGAACAGTCATGGAATGTTGTTTTCTCCCTTAAGATGCCTCGAAGCAAATCATTCCAGTATAAAATTAGGACTGCATTCTAGGGACCTCCATGATGGTCCAGTGGCTAAAACTCTGTGCTCTCACTACAGGGGCCCAGGTTCGATCCCTGGTCAGGAATTAGATCCCACATGCTGCATCTAAGAGTTCACAAGCCACAGTAAACAACAAAAGATCCTGCATACCACAATGAAGATCAAAGATCCCACATGCCCCAACAAAGACCCAACACAGTCAAATAAATGAACAAATATTTTTTAAAAGACTGTACTCTAGAATACAGTTTGGGAAAATACAATCTGTGGACAAAATTCTGCCTGCTGTTTGAAAGTCACTCAGTGGTGTCCGACTCTTTGTGACCCTGTGGACTATATAGTCCATGAATTCTCCAGGCCAGAATAGTGGAGTGGGTAGCCATTCCCTTTTCCAGGGGATCTTCTCAACCCAGGGATTGAACCCAGGTCTCCCACATTGCAGGTGGATTCTTTACCAGCTGAGCCACCAGGGAAGCCCAAGGATCCTGAAGTGGTTAGCCTATCCCTTCTCCAGAGGATTTTCCAGACCCAGGAATGGAACCAGGGTCTCCTGCATTGCAGGTGGATTCTTTACCTGTTGAGCTACCCAGGAAGTCTCATTTTATTTATTTTAGTAATAGTAAATAAAGGTTTACTGGAACACAGTCATTCGTTTATTTACTGTCCTTGGCAGCTTCCTTGCTACATCTGAGTTGTGAATACTCATGTCAAAGACCATATGGCCCACAAAACCTAAAACTTTTAATATTTGGCTCTTTCTTGAAAAAAATGTGCCTACCTCTAGTCTAGAGTCTTGATTAAATTTAGGTTCAATTTTTGGCAAACATCATTACATATTTTCATGAGGAAGCATATGTCTGTCTTCTTATTAACACTTTTGGCCTGGATCCATTAACTCACCACAAATTACTAAATGATGATATTTTAACTCTTTTTTTCAATTATTGGCTGAACTGCTTCTAATAAGTATTAGAGAAACTTCCTCTAAACAAATAGGCTGATTTCTCAAGAAACTGAGTTCTCATTACAAAAGCAGAATACATCTTGATTCTTGTGTTCACTTTGCTTTTCTCCCTTGGCCTAATACCTGGAAGAGAAATTGAGAGTGAGACAGAGTGAAAAATGAGGGACAGAGGAAGGAAGACATCCCAAGAATAATGTCTCAAGGCTGAGAAAGGAGGGATGTGCACAAATTCCCATTGGGAATCCTCTTAGTATAATGAAATAGAGGGAGAAATCATTTAAATAAGTTATGGCATGGCTATGATATGCCATGTTATTGCAATACTATTTTAATGTTGTTTCATCCTACTTTATTTTTTGAATGTTCATCATATTAACTTTTTAATGTTCAAAGTAAAAACATTTAAGTTAGCTGTACATGTATAAAGCTAACCTGAAAAAATATTAAAGGAGAAAAGCAATTTATACACAGCTATAGTATGGAGAAGGAAATGGCAACCCACTCCAGTGTTCTTGCCTGGAGAATCCCAAGGATGGCGGAGCCTGGTGGGCTGCCGTCTATGGGGTCACACAGAGTCGGACACGACTGAAGCGACTTAGCAGCAGCAGCAGCAGCATAGTGTGGTCACAGTTATGAAAATATATAAATACCCCTTAAAATGAACAATTGTTTACCTTTATGATGTTTTATAATGTCATATTTCAAGCATCTGGAAAAGTACAAAGAATGACAATGAAGGGCTTAAACCTGCCAGAGGGCTTCCTTGGTGGCTCAGCAGTAAAGAATGCCTGCAATGCATTGCCTGCGTTGCCTGCCATATAGGAGTCATGGGTTCAATCCCTGGGTCGGGAAGTTTCCCTGGAGAAGGAAATGGCAACCCACTTCAGTACTGCTTGGGAAATCCCATGGACAGAGGAGTCTGGTGGACTACAGTTCAGGGGGTTTCAAGAGCTGGACAGGACTTAGCGACTAAACCACACCACCATCACCACCGAACCTACCAGATCTAATTCAAATTCAGTATTGTTTCATACTTCCTTTTTTTTTTTTTTACAGTATTTAAAATATTTATTTGGCTGTGCTGGGTCTTAGTTGCAGCATGGAGGATCTTTTTAGCTGCAGCATGAAAACTTGCATGTGGCATGTGGGATTTAGTTCCCTGACCAGGAATCAAACCTGAGCCCCATGTATTGGAAGAGTGGAGTCTTACCCATTGGGCCACTAGGGAAGTCCTAGCCCATTGATTTTAATCCCTGGCCCATTGATTTTAACATACACTCTCACATCAATGGGTATTTGGGTATGTCCAATTCTGTTTCCTAGAGTATTTATGGAGACACATCCATATGTAACAACAGTGTTAAACTAAGCATGGTGAATACCCACCAAGTATTCTCTGGGAAGGGCAGGAGGGAAATAATAAGAAAGAGGACTTCCTGTGTATGTGTATCTCTTATCTTTAAATTTTTCTATTTTAATATAATTTTATTTAACCCAATATATACAAAATGTTCTCTCAACATGAAACCAATATAAAAATTATTAGTGAGCTAATTTATATTATTTTTTCATAGAAAAATTTCAAAATCTGGTGTTTTATGGTTAGAGCACATCTCATTTTGGGTGCTAGATTTTCATCAGAAATACTTGACCTATATTTTAAATTATTTTTTATGGAGAATAATTGCTTTACAATGTTGTGTTAGATTCTGCTGTACAGCAAAGTGAATTAGTCATGGATGCCTGCTTCAGTAGTGTCTGACTCTTTGTGACCCCATGGACTGTAGCCCGCCAGGCTCCTCTATCCATGGGATTCTCCAGACAAGAATATTGGAGTGGGTTGCCATGCCCTCCTCCAGGGGATCTTCACAGCCCAGGGATCAAACCAGTGTCTCCTGTGTCTTCTGCATTGAAGGCAGATTCTTTACTGCTGAGCCACTGGGGAAACTCTAATCAGCCATACATATACATATACCCCCCTCTCTCTTGAGCCTCCTAGACACAAACCCCCATCCCATCCCTCTGAGTCATCATAGAGCATGGAGCTGAGCTCCCTGTGTTAATACAGCAGCGTCCTTTTGTCTACCTATTTAACATATGATAATGTATGTTTCAGGACTTCCCTGGGGGCTCAGATAGCAAAGAATATGCCTTCATTGGCATATGATTCCATCCCTGGGTGGGGAAGATCCCCTGGAGGAGGAAATGGCAACCCACTCCAGTATTCTTTTTTTAAAAAATTAATTTATTTAACTGGAGGCTAATTACTTTACAATATTGGTTTTTGCCATACATTGACATGAGTCAGCCATGGGTATACATGTGTCCCCATCCTGAAATCCCTCCCACCTCCCTCCCCATCCCATCCCTCAGAGTCATCCCAGTGCACTGACCTTGAGCACCCTGTATCATGCATTGAACCTGGACTGGCAATCTATTTCACATATGGTAATATACATGTTTCAGTGCTATTCTCTCAAATCATCCCACCCTCGCCTTCTCCCACAGAGTCCAAAAGTCTGTTCTTTATATCTGTGTCTCTTTTGCTGTCTCACATATAGGGTCATCATTACCATCTTTATAAATTCCATATATATGCTTTAATATACCATATTGGTGTTTTTCTTTCTGACTTACTTCACTCTGTATAATAGACTACAGTTTCATCCACCTCATTAGAACTGATTCAAATGTGTTCTTTTTAATAGTTGAGTAATATTCCATTGTGTACATGTACCACAGCTTTCTTATCCATTCCTCTGCTGATGGATATCTAGGTTGCTTCCATGTCCTAGCTATTGTAAACAGTGCTGTGATGAACATTGGGTTACACGTGTCTCTTTCAATTCTGGTTTTCTCAGTGTTAATGCCCAGCAGTGGAATTGCTAGGTCGTACGGCAGTTCTATTTCCAGTTTTTTAAGGAATCTCCACATTGTTCTCCATAGTGGCTGTACTAGTTTGCATTCCCACCAACAGTGTAAATAGGGTTCCCTTTTCTCCGCACCTTCTCCAGCATTTATTGTTTATAGACTTTTGGATAGCAGCCATTCTGACTGGTGTGAAATGGTACCTCATTGTGGTTTTGATTTGCATTTCTCTGATAATGAGTGATGTTGAGCATCTCTTCATGTGTTTGTTAGCCATCTGTATGTCTTCTTTGGAGAAATGTCTGTTTAGTTCTTTGGCCCATTTTTTAATTTCTCTAGTATTCTTGCCTATATAATTCCATGGATCCTGGTGGGCTATAGTCTGTGGGGTCACAAAGAGTCAGACATGACTGAGCGACTAACACACACACACACAATGTTTCAATGCTACTTTCTCAATTTGTCCCACTCTCTCTTTCCCCTGCTGTGTCCACAAGTCCCTTCTCTACATCTGTGGCTCTATTTTTGCCCTGCACAAGGTTCTTTGGTAGTATTTTTCCAGATTCCATGTATATGCGTTAATGTCCGGTATTTGTTTTTCTCTTCTGATTCACTTCATATATATATATAGATTTCCTACAATTTATAGTTGAAAAGGCAGGTCCATATATCCACGTGCTCTAACGCACATATATTTTCCTGAAACTGCACTGAGACCCTGCTCGCTCTGAAAGCTCGTAGCTCCTGGCTTCTGTCTGGGCAGGTTTCCTCTGAGCATCTAGCCTACTCTGTAATGATGTCTGCATTCAACACAATTTTTTAAAGGTGCCTGAAGCCAATAAGGCAAAAGGTTTGCATTAATTCTGGAAGGTGGTTGTATGGCTGTTTATTTTACTGCTCACTGTGCTTTTTTCATGGTTTTCGCTTGGAGGTTTTCAAAGAACGACTAGAAGAGTAGACCAATGAGTCTCAACCTCCTTGCCCAGAGTTCTCATAAGTAGGAGATCAGGACAAGACCTGAATTCTCTAAGAATGAAATCTGGAACAAGGAATGGGAACATAAAAAAGCCAAACTCAGCCTACTCCAGGCTCACTCACTACCAAAAAATTGGTAGAGAATTATAGAACAGGTGCCAAATTTCTGAAGGGGCTCACTCATGCTCAGATGGGTCCCTGGGATTTCGGAGATCTGACCCAGAAATGATGAAAGCTGAAGGCAAACTGGATGAAAATGGGAGGATAAATATACCAATGTCAAAAATTTGTCATCTTATAATTCCATTGAACTACTTATCTCACCTCTTGGATGTCTTCCAGATAGAGTGGTTAAATAAATAAACTCGGGTGCCCTTCGTGGTTCAGTGGTGAAGAATCCACTTGCCGATGTAGGAGACAGGGGTTTGACCCCTGATCAGGGAAGACCCCACATAGTGCAGAGCAATTAAGCTCATATGCCACAACTCTAGAGCCCAGGAGCTGCAACTATTGGCGCCTACATGTCATGGCTATTGAAGCCTTCTCACCCTAGAGCCCATGCTCAACAACAAGAGAAACCACCACAATCAGAAGCCAGAACACTGAAACTGGAGAATAGCCCTCCTCTTGTTCAGTTCAGTCGCTCAGTTGTGTCCAACTCTTTGCGACCCCATGAATCACAGCATGCCAGGCCTCCCTGTCCATCACCAACTCCCGGAGTTCACTCAAACTCATGTCCATCGAGTCCGTGATGCCATCCAGCCATCTCACTCTCTGTCATACCCTTCTCCTCCCACCCCTAATATTTCCCAGCATCAGAGTCTTTTCCAGTGAGTCAACTCGCTTGTTAGAACTAGACAAAAGCTCTCACAGCAACAAATACCCAGCATAGCAAAAAATAAATAAATAAAATTGTTAAAAATAAAAACCCTCAAATTTCTTACTGTATTTGTTGGGTACTTCAGATTACCTTGGAGCCATCCTCTGGATATTGAAGGATGGAGACGGAAGATCTGCCCCCACAAAGGGTAGATGGACCAAGTAAGGCAACTGGCTCCAGGGCAAGAGGGATCATCCCAGAAGGAGACTCAAGTGTGCTGTTTCCTGAGCTGAGTAGTGCTGTTCACAGGGGAACCATCTGCAGTCTCTGTGGCCCAGGGGAGTAGAGGGGGTGCTCAATTTTCAAAGCTCCTCATTAGCCAAATGTGTACCATCATTTCTTCCCTCAGGCAGTTCAAATCCTTAAGAAGCACAGATCTTAGAAGGGAGAACTCCTGCATGGCTGACTTCCTGACCCTGAGAGGACAGACAGGTATATGTCATCCCCCCCCAACACACACACATTTCCTCTCACCTCCAGGGCTTCTCATTCTTGAATCTTGGGTCTAACCTGAAAGGAACTGATGGGCTTCTCCTTAGACTAATTCCCAGCCTACTCTGAGCCAAAATCACTAAAGGACTAGAGAACCAGACTGGCTTAGTTCCCACAGGGACAGAGACTCAGTGATGGAGAGAATGTGTCATGGGATCTTTACAAAATCACAAGAAAATTTTCTGCTTTCTTAATTAAAGTCCCTGCATGAACAAGGTTAGTATTATTGTAGGAAAGAAGTAGCAAGGTTGGGACTTTCCTGGTGGTCCAATGATTAAGAATCTGCCTGCCAACGCAGGGGACACAGGTTCAATCGTGGTCTGGGAAGATCCCACATGCCACAGAGCAACTAAGCCCATGAGCCAAAAACTACTGAGTCTGCACTCTAGAGCCCAAGTGCTGCAACTACTGAAGCCTGTGCACCCAGAGTCCATGCTCTGCAATAAGAGAAGCCACCACAGTGAGGAGCCTGCACTCCACAATGAAGAGTAAGTAGCCCCTGCTTGCTGCAACTACAGAAAGCCCACACAGAGCAATGAAGACAAAAGGAAGTAGCAAGGAAACAAATTTACTAGTTACTTAAGCAGGCTTTTCAAGGTTGCCTGAAAAATAGGCATAAGCCAGCAATCTTAAAAAAAATCACAGTGGCTCTTCCCTGGTGGTCCAGTGGTTAACATTCCACGATTCCAATGCAGAGGGTTTGGGTTCAATCCCTATTCAGGGAACTAAGAAGCCACATGCCACAAGGAAGGGCAAAAAAAAAAAAAAAATCATAAGAAAAAGCACTAATTATAAAGGAAGTGACAAATAAACTGACTGCATTAATATTGGGAAATTCTCAGGGATAAGATGATGCTGTGAAAATGCTGCACTCAATATGCCAGAAAATTTGGAAAACTCAGCAGTGGCCACAGGACTGGAAAAGGTCAGTTTTCACTCCAACCCCAAAGAAAGGCAATGCCAAAGAATGCTCAAAACTTTCCAAGTCAGACTTCAAAGGTATGTGAACTGAGAACTTCCAGATGGTCAAGATGGATGTAGAAAAGGAAGAGGAACCAGAGATCAAGTTGCCAACATCCGTTGGATCATAGAAAAATCAAGAGAATTCTATAAAAACTACTTCTGCTTCATTGACTACACAAAAGCCTTTGACTGTGTGGATCACAACAAACGGTGGAAAATTCTTCAAGAGATGGGAATACCAGACCACCTAACCTGCCTGCTGACAAATCTGTATGCAGGTCAAGAAGCAACAGTGAGAACATTACCTGGAACAATGGGCTGGTTCCAAGTTGGGAAAGGAGTACATCAAGGCTGTATATTGCCACCCTATTTATTTAACTTATATGCAGAGTACATCATGCAAAATGCTGAACTGGATGAAGCATGAGTTGGAATCAAAATTGCCTGGAGAAATATCAATAACCTCTGATATGAAGATGACACCACCATTATGGCAGAAAGCAAAGAGGAACTAAAGAGCCTCTTGATGAAGGTCAAAGAGGAGAGTGGAAGAGTTGACTTAAAACTCAACATTTAAAAAAACTAAGATCATGGCATCTGATCCCATCACTTCATGGCAAACAGATGGGGAAATGATGGAAACAGTGATAGACTTTATTTTGTGGGGCTCCAAAATCACTGCAGATGGTGAGTGCAGCCAAGAAATTGAAAGACACTTGCTCCTTGGAAGAAGAACTATGACCAACCTAGACAGCATTAATAAAAGCAGAGACATTACTTTGCCAACAAAGTTCCGTCTATTCAAAGCTATGGTTTTTCCAGTAGTCATGTATGGATGTGACAGCTGGACTATAAAGAAAGCTGAACGCCAAAGAATTGATATTTTTGAACTGTGGTACTGGAGAAGACTCTTGAGGGTCCCTTGCACAACAAGGAGATCACACTAATCAATCCGGAAGGAAATCAGTCCTGAATATTCATTGGAAGGACTGATCCTGCAGCTGAAGTTCCAATACTTTGGCCATCTGATGCAAATAACTGCTCATTGGAAAAGACCCTCCTGCTGGGAAATATTGAAGGCACGAGGAGAAGGGGACAACAGAGGATGACATGGTTGGATGGCATCACCAATTCAATGGACGTGAATTTGAGCAATCTCCGGGAGTTGGTGGTGGACAGGGAAGCCTGGCTTGCTGCAGTCCATGGAGTTGCAAAGAGTCGGACATGAGTGAGCGACTGAATTGAACTGAAGGATATGTGTGTTAGTTGCTCAGTTGTGTCTGACTCTTTGTGACCCCATACTATAGCCCATGAGGCTCCTCTGTCCATGGAATTCTCCAGGCAAAAATACTGACTGCTGCTGCTGCTAAGTCGCTTCAGTTGGGTCCGACTCTGTGCGACCCCACAGACGGCAGCCCACCAGGCTCCTCTGTTCACAGGATACTCCAGGCAAGAATACTGGAGTGGGTTGCCATTTCATTCTCCAGGGGCTCTTCCTGACCCAGGGGTTGAACCCAAGTCTCTTGCATCTCCTGCATTGGAAGGTGAATTCTTTACCATTGCACCATCTGGGAAGTCCTTCTCTAAGTGTAAAAGTAGTTCAATATAAAAGTTTTTAAAATTAAGAAAAACCAAACTATGGCCCTACATACTCATCAAAATGGTCCAAACAAGAGAGACAATGTGAAATATTGGCAAGAGAGCAGGAATGAAATTTGGTGCAACTATTTTGGAAAACTGCGTGGTAGTTGTGAAATAAATATTACCATACCTATTCCTTAATACATACCCAACAAAAATATGTAATTGTGAATCAAAAGACAGGTATAAGAATGTTCATTGCAGAACTATTTGTAAAACATCCTAGCTATAAACATAAAATGTCCAAAACAGTTGAACAATACAGTGTACAAATTCATTCTATGGAAAACTATGCAACAATGAAAATAAACTCTGGCTAGATACAACAGCAAAAATGTATCTCAAAAATGTACCGCTGAGCAGAGGCCAGGCACAAATGACAACGTGTGATATCAGGCACAAGAGTACACATAACTTAAGTCAATGAATTGTACACTTTGAATGGGTGAACTTTTTGGTACGTGAATTATATCTCAACAAAGTTGTTTTAAAAATATATGTTTCTAGGGGATTTCCTGGCCATCCAGTGGTTAGGACTCTGTGCTTGACTGCCAGGGCCTGGTTTCTTGTTCTTTTTTCAGGGCTTGGTTTTGATCCCTGGCCAAGGAACTAAGACCCTGCAAGCTGCACAGTCAAAAAAAAAGAGACACAAATGAACTTACTTAGAAAACATAAACAGACTCAGACATAGAAAACAAACTCACGGCTACCAAATGAGAAAAGGGAGTGAGGAGGGAATAAATTAGTATACTGGGGTTAGCAGATACAAACTACTATATATATAAACAACAAGGTCCTACTGTATAGCACAGGGAACTATATTCAATATCCTATAATAAGCTTATTGGAAAAGACCCTAATGCTGGGAAAGATTGAGGGCAGGAGAAGAAAGGGACGACAGAGGATGAGATGGTTGGATGGCATCACTGACTCAATGGACATGGGTTTGGATGGACTCCAGGAGTTGGTAATGGACAGGGAGGCCTGGTGTGCTGCGGTTCATGGGGTCGCAAAGAATCAGACATGACTGAGCTACTGAACTGAACTGAACTGAATAAACCATAATGGAAAGGAATATGAAAAAAATATGTATATATATAGAGGCTTCTTTGGTGGCTCAGTAGTAAAGAATCCACCTGCCAATGTTTGATCCCTCGGTCGGGAAGATCCCCTGCAGAAGGAAATGCCAACCCACTCCAGTATTCTTGCTTGGGAAAGCCCATGGACAGAGGAACCTGGTGTGCTACAGTTTGACATGCAAAGAGTCAGATGAGACTTAGCGACTGAACAACAACATACATATATATGTATTATTGAGTCACTTTGTTGAACACCAGAACAACACTGTCAATCAACTGTACTTCAATTTTAAAAAAGAATTAAAAATACATGATTCCATAGAGTACCTACATTCTGATGGCAGGAATCAGAGTGATTAGTAGTGCCCATAATATTCTATATCTTGATCAGAGCTTGCAATAGTTAACACTGAGGTATTCTGCTGTTGTTCAGTAACTAAGTTGTGTCTGACTCTCTGTGATGCCATGGACTGCAGCACACCAGGATGCCAGGCCACCCTGTCCCAGAGGTGTTTTACCTTGTAAAGATTCATGCATTTGTTCATTCTCGTATATATTAAATGTATAAACAAAATGTGTTGTGAAAAGTTCATAATTCTAGGAAGAATTCAACCACCTGCAGTCTTTATGGGAAGACTCACTACAGACCTTGTGCAGGACGTGATAGGAGACAAAAAGCATAGAGGTACACAGGTGATTTGTAAGCACAACTCAAGAGCTTTATCTAATAGGCAAACATCTATTAAGGGGCTTCCTCAGTGGTTCAGACAGTAAAGAATCCACCTGCAATCCTGAAGACCTAGGTTCAATCCCTGGGTTGGGAAGATCCCCTAGAGAAGAGAATGGCTACTATTCTAGTAATTCTTGCCTGGAGAATCTCATGGACAGAGGAGTCTGGTGGGCTACAGTCCATGGGTTTGCAAAGAGTTGGACATGACTGAGTGACTAAGCATGCATGCAAATATCTATCAAACCTATATCCCCATACTAAATAGTTTTTCAATTTTGTTACCATATGTAAAAGTTATTTTTAAAAACTGACCATCTGTGGACTATATTGGTTAGTGATTACAGCCAACTAGGAGAAAGAAAAAAAAATACTCCCTCCCACCACCACCATAGAGTACATAGGGTTGCAAAGAGTTGGACATGACTGAAGTAACCTAGCACACATCACCACCACCACTACCATCACCACCACACACACACACACACGGAAAACAAAAGAAAAAATACACAGAAAATGTGGTGGCTTAAAACATTAGGTTTTTATTCCTCTTAAGTAACAAGTCTTGAAGATATTAAAACATTTTCTTTCAGCATTACTACATATCTTCTAAGGGATAATGAATGAATAAAAAATTTCTCACAGTCATTGCATAACTTAGGCTTCTCCCATATATGCATTATTCAGAGGCTTTCTCACATTATTCAAAACCAGTTCTTTCCACTTAGCATTTTGTTGTATGTCTTAAAGATTGAGAGTTCCCTGAAAGCTACTTTACGTGGATGTCATCAAAAGGAACTTATTGAGCATGAGTTCTCTCGTGACGCTGCAAGGGTAAGAGTTTACTGAAACTGTGCCCACAGATCTTGCAATTATAGGGTCTTTCTCCAGTATGTATTCTTTTGTGCACAGTGAGATTACACTTTACACTGAAAGATTTTCCACATTGATTACACTCATAGGGTTTCTCCCCTGTGTGAGTTCTCAGGTGTATTGTAAGGGAAAAATGCCTGCTAAAAGCTTTTCCACATTCACTGCACTTAAAAGGTTTCTTGCCCCTGGTATGAATTTTCATATGCCTCCCATGAGATAAGAGACCACGGAAGGTTTTCCCACATTCCTTACATTCATACTTCATTTTCATGTGAATTTTCTTATGTAACATGAGGAAAGATTTCACTCTGAAGGCTCTTCCACACTGATTACATGTAAAGGGTTTTTCTCCAGTGTGAATTCTCACATGTTCTTTAAGGCATGAGCGATCCCTGAAGGCTTTCCCACAGTCATTGCACTTACAGGGTTTCTCTCCAGTATGAATTTTCTTATGTGTGGTAAGGCTGGAGCTCAGCCTAAAAGCTTTCCCACACTGATTACACTTGTGAGGTTTCTCTCCAGTATGTATCCTCATGTGTGTCTTAAGAGATGCCTCACTCTTTAGGGCTTTACCACAGAGACTACATTCAGTGACTATCTCTCCAGTGTGGATTATCTTATGTTGTTTAAAGTATAGGAGAACACTAAAGGTTCTTCCACAATCATTGCACTTATAGGGTTTCTCTCCAGTATGTGTTATCTGGTGTATGGTAAGCCCAGCATTTCTACTGAAGGTTTTGTTGCATTGATTACATTTGTAGGGTTTTTCTCCTGAATGTGTCCTTGCATGCTGTTTGAGAAGTGAGCTATCTCGGAAGGTTTTTCCACAGTCATGACACTCATAGGGCTTCTCTCCAGTATGAATTCTCTTGTGACGCAGAAGGTAAGAGCTTGAGCTGAAGGATTTCTCGCACTGATCACACTTGAATGGCTTTTCTCCAGTGTGGGTTCTCATGTGCAACTTAATGGACCCATGGCTCTGTAATACTTTACCACACTGACTACACTCAAAAGGTTTCTCTCTAATGTGAGTTTTCTCATGCTTCTTAAGATGTGAGATTGAATTTAAGACTTTCCCACAGTCACTGCATTCATAGGATCCCTCTCCTGTATGTTGTCTCTTGTGGTTGGCTAAGTTAGAGCTCCTGATGAAGGAATTTTCATCTGTTTCACAGTTATATGATTTTTTCTGAGGAAGAATTCTCTCATGTGACTTCAGATGTGAAGATTCACCAAGGGCTTCTGCAGAGTCAGGGTATTGATGGAGTTTCTTGCCTGGGTAAATTCTCTTATTCTGAATAATGCCAGATTTCACACTCAAGGTTTCAACAATTTCTCTGCATTGAATTGTATTGCCTCCAAGAGTTTGTTCCTAATGATTAAAATACAAATTATGATCATGAGATTTATCATGTTCATGACTGAGACTCTCCCCTGGCATGAATTCTGACATGTCTAACAAGCACTTTATTAGCATGAGAGTTTCATATTTTCTCAGTGAATATGCACAGTTTCTGACTGAATTTATTAGCTTGAATAAGCAGATTGCTATACCAGGTAGATCCCACTAAAGTTTCTTCAACAAATTTAAGATAAAATTGCCTTAGGGTGAATGATATCTTAAACATTTAATATCTAAATTCCATTATGCAAATATTTACATTAGGGATTTTATGAAACCATTTTTGGAGCTAAGTTATGATTTTTCTTCAAATGAAAACTTAACAGTAGCTTCTGCTTTCTGTGATAAGTGTGATATCACTTGGATTACCCTGTAGTCAAGCAGTCCCCAACCTTTTTGGCACCGGAGACTGGTTTTCGTGGAAGACAATTTTTCCATGGATGGGGGTGGGGATGGTTTTGGGATGATTCAAGTGCATTGTATTTATTATGCTGCTCCTGATCTGACAGGGGGCAGAGTTCAGGTGGCAATGTGAGCAATGGGGTCACCCATCACTTACCTCCTGCTGTGCAGACTGGTAGCAGTCCATGACACAGGGAATGGGGAACCCTGCTCAAGTTCTTTTCTATCTTATAGAATTCTGGACTTCTAAGGTGAGGACAAGAAATTATCCCATGTGAATCTTACCTTCTTGCCATTGAGCATATATTTCTCCAAAATACCTTGTTCTTGCTGTGGTTGTTCGGTTTTAAGGAGAATCATCTCATCTGAACAAAGTAGGGAAGAGTTTTGGAAAAGACATGGTGACCATATATTGACAAAAACAGTTAATGCCCAACCCCAATCTGAAACAAATGGGAAACGTAACCTCATGCTCCTATACAAAATGGTGGAATGTATAGCACAGAGAACTCTATTCAGTACTTTCTGATGACCTGTATTGGAATAGAATCTAAGAGTGGATATATCTATAACTGACTGACTTTGCTGTACAGCAGAAACTAACACAGCACTGTAAATTAACTATTACACCAATAAAAATTAATTAAATAAAATTGTGGGATGATGACCAAAATAGTAAGCTCCATGTGGATTTCTCTTCAAATATTGATCCTGGACTTAGGAAGACAATATGAAAGAAAAATCCATTTACGGTGAAACTGATGACATTTACATGGTTTAGGATTTCACAGAATTTACTAAGGAATCATTCCGTCTTGAATGAAAGTCATGTTGTTGACAAGCCATCATTACCTATGCAAAATGGGAAGAGTCAGACAATGATTCGAAATGTAAATATTAAAAATCAAGACAGATCTTTCACAGGAAAGTATGAAATGAAAGGCAAAAAGTGAAAGATCAGGGAAAGCTGGAACTACATAAGGAAGCTCACACCAAAGGGTCTCTGCTTTCTCCGTAAATAAAAGCGGTTATTTTTTAAAGTCTCCTGATTGACATTTCATAATGCACCTTTTCCTTCACCCCAAACAGATCTTGTAGGCAAAACATTCATATATGCCTGGTGCTCACATGAACAGGTATCTTGGTGAATTCTTCGCTCTACTATCTTCATTTCATCTTCCTGCTCCAGATGGATGATGAGAGGAGGTTTGCAGAGTTGATGTCCTATAATTGGGGATGATACATATGAAATGGCCATGCAGTGTATGACAAAAACTATCATCAAACTGTGGCAAGAACTTGGTCTTTGAGGTTCTGAAGATTGACAATTGTGACATTACAGAGAGCAAAATGATGATAAACTTCTAACAGAGAAAGCAAAAGTAAAGCATTTGGGAGATCAACTTTCCACAAATGGAAAATTGTCTAGAGAAATCATTGAACCTTGGTAAAAGAACAGGATATGTGACATTTTAAGGCTATTTTAAGAAGCCCTACCAGGGACTTCTGTGGTGTTGGAGAAGACTCTTGAGAGTCCCTTATACTGCAAGGAGATCCAACCAGTCCATTCTAAAGGAGATCAATCCTGGGTGTTCATTGGAGGGACTGATGCTAAAGTTGAAACTGCAATACTTTGGCCACCTCATGCGACAAGTTGACTCACTGGAAAAGACTCTGATGCTGGGAAAGGTTGGGGGCGGGAGGAGAAGGGGATGACGGAGAATGAGATGGCTGGATGGCATCACCGACTCTGTGGACATGAGTTTGAGTGTACTCCGGGAGTTGGTGATGGACAGGGAGGCCTGGCGTGCTGTGATTCATGGGGTCGCGAAGAGTCGGATACGACTGAGTGACTGAACTGAACTGAACTGAACCAGGGACTTCCCTGGGGGTCCAGTGGTTAAGAATTCACCTTGCAATACAGGAGATGTGGTTTGATTCCTAGTCAGGGAACTAAGATTCCACATGCTGCAGAGCACCTGAGCCTGTACACTGCAACTACAGAGTCTGTGAGATGCAAAAAAAGATCCCTCGTGCTGCAACCAAGACCCAATGCAGCCAAATAAATAAATAAAACGTAAAAAAGTATTATCTCATCCCTTCACTCTCCCTAGCTCAGTGGCTTAATGGCCAACGCCAGAAAGCTCTGCAATCAACAGAGAGGTGGTCTGACCTCTTTGGGAGCCCTGTTAAAAGAACCATAGAACACAGTCAATATTTTTGTTTTCTAAACTTGCAGCTCCTTAGAAAATCTCCATACTCAGCGTTGTGTGGCTATTTGATTTACTCAGAGCCTAGATGAACAGACTAAAAAAAAGTCCTTAACCCCAAGGCATTATTCAAAACACTTGCAACCTGCTAGTAACATCCCCAGATGCTTAAGGCTCTGATTTCACTTGGGGAGAATGGAAGATGGACTGGGAGTTTTAAAGAAGAGTAAGAACTAGACAACCACAGGGAACGCTGAAAAGCTCCCAACAAGTTCCTGATGATCTAAAAGGCTGTGTGCATGAGCAAGGCTATGCAAATATTCAGGAAATATCTAGGAAAGATTAAGTCCCAAGTCCTTTGGTGGACTTTAAGACCCTGTCCGAGTCTAAGCAGGAAGCGAAAGCTAAGCCTGTCTTATAAGTTGCCTGAAGCTTAAAGCTGTGACTTCTCCCATAGGTCCCCTTGGCAAGAGGTGGAAGAGACAAAGGCAAGGGACTTCCCTTGTGGTCCAGTGGTTAAGAATCCACCTTGCAATGCAGGGGACACTGGTTCAACCCTTGGTCTGGGAAGATACCACATGCCACAGAATAACTAAGCCTGAGTGCTCTGAGCCAGCGAGCCGCAAGCAACTACTGAGTCCATGTGCTCCAACTACTGAAACCAGAGCGCTCAAGAGCCTGTGCTCTACAACAAGAGAAGCCAACATACTGAGAAATCCACATACAACAAAAATTGGCCCCACTCACCACAAATAGAGAAAGCCCACATATAGCAACAAAGACCCCCCATAGCCAATAAATTAATACATCTTTTAAAAACAAAACAAATGAAAAAAAAAAGATATAGGCAAGGAACTTAAGAAAATCTTTTTACCAATCATTGGTGGACTACTAAATTATAATGACCAGCTAGTGACTTCCCAAAAGCCAGGCTTCTAAAAATTAAGTACTTAAAAAAAAAAAAACTACGAGAAAACTGTGGCTGCACACGCAGGGAATACAGAATCTATGGAATTCATCTGGTAAAGTCACTAAACAAATAAGCACCAACAAGAAAACAATAAAAGCCAGCAATGAAACCAGATTTCCCTAAAACTGAGTTCCCTTACCAAGTTTATGATTAATCATGCTATCCAAAACTTTATTCCTGTTCTTTTACCACCTCTGACCTCAATCCTATGCTAACTGAACAGTAATCAGTCAGATGACTAAAATTGCTGTTTTTGGTAGCATCATTAATGTACTAAAACTGCTATTATGGATATCATCATTAGTGCACAAACTCAGGTTTTTTCCCTCCAGAGCAAGATGAGCTAACTGATCCTGAAGTCATGGACCACCTGGCCACAGAATCTTAAACCAGAGACATCCTGACTCCCAAAGCTACGATTAAGAAAAGTCAGAGAAATGTCACAAGATAATGATTAATTAATCCCAGTCTCTTTTTTATTTCTCTTAAAAAAAAAAACCAAACCCTAATTCAAAGACCAATTTGGAGTGGATCTGAGGCTTTTCTCCCACTCTCTTGCTTGGCACCCTGCAACAAATGCTGTATTTTTCTTCACCATAACCTGGTGTCAGGAGATCAAGCAAAGAATTAGGAAAGTTGGGATATCCCTGGTGGTTCAGTGGTTAAGAATCCACCTTCCAATGCAGAGGATGTGGGCTCAACATTATTAATCATTAGGGAAATACAAATTAAAGCACGATGAAATTCCATTTCACAACTACTAGGATGACTGTAATCAAAAAACAGGAAATAAGTGTTGGTAAGAAAATATAGAGAATTTGGAATCAACATATATTACTGGAGGGAATGTAAAATGACACAGCCAGTTTGGAAAACAGTTTGGCAGTGTCTAAAAATGTAAAGTATGAAGTTACCAAATAACCTAGCAATTTTACTCTTGGGCATATGCCCAAGACAAATGACAACATTTGTCCACATAAAAACTTGTATGTGAATGTTTGTAACAGCATTGTTTGTAATAAGGTTGTGTTTTGTTGTTAAGTCGTGTCTGACTGAGACTGTAGCCCATCAGGTTCCTCTGTCCGTGGAATTCTTCAGATAAGAATACTGGAGTGGTTTGCTCTTTCCTTCTCCAGAGGATCTTCTGGACTCAGGGATTGAACCTATGTCTCTTGTGTCTCCTGCACTAACACGAGGATTCTTTACCACTGAGCCACCTGGGAAACCCATTATTCGTAATAACAAATGTCAAAAATCCAAATGTCCATCAACTGATGGATAAACAAAATATGGTAAATCTATGCAAGAGAATATTATTCAGCAATGAATAGGCTACAAGTACTGATATATACCACAACATGGATGAATCCTGAAAACATTATGCTAAGTGAAAAAAAGTAAGTCACAAAAGACAACACATGGTATGATTCCACTAATATGAAATGCTGAATAGGGAAACCTATAGAAAACAAAAGTAGGTGAGTTGTCAGGGACTGAAGGCAGAAAGGAATGAAACGCCCTGTAGGCAGGTTAATGAAAATGTTCTGGAATTAGACAGTGCTGATGGTTGCACAACTCTAAAACAAAAACAAAACACTTTAAAAAGCTTAGTTTTGTACACTTTAAGTGAATGAATTATGGTATGTGAATTATACCTCAATACGGCTGTTTTTCTTAAAAACCTACAGGGACTTCTCTGGTAGTCTAGTGGTTGGCAATCCACCTGCCAATTCAGGGAACACAGGCTCAACCCTGGTCCAGGAAGATCCCATACATCTTGGAGCAGCTAAGCCCAAGTGCCATAACTACTGAGCCCTTGCCCCTATAACTGTGCTCTGCACTAGGGGAATGAAGAGTAGCCCCTGCTTGCCCCAACTAGTGAAAAGCCCAAGCACAGCGAAGACCCAAAACAGCCATAAATACATGAATGAATTAATTTTTAAAAAGCCTATATCTGTATCACAAGTCTTAATCACCCAAGAAATCCATGCTCAAACTCAATAAAATAAATCAAGGGATTGTGTCAGCCTTACCCAGTGAAGCCAAGTTTCTATAGTTCTCCAGCATCACATCTTTGTACAGCATTCTCTGAGATGAATTCAGCAATGCCCACTCCTCCTGGGTGAAGTTTATGGCCACATCCTCAAAGGTGATTGAGTTCTAAAATAAAAACACATCTCGTGTCAACCAGTCACCAATCCCAGTGTTCTGGGGAAGAGGATCATGGGTAACAGCACTGGAGATGAAAGACCTGCTTACTTCATGGTCTTTACTTTCATAAGTCTAGATTCTGAGGACTCTTCATTTAATCCAAGATTCAGGGACTTCCTTGGTGGTCTAATGTTTAAGAATCCCCACTCCCAATTCAGGGGGTATGGGTTCAATACCTAGTTGGGGAACTAGGGTCCCACATGTGGCACAGCATGGCTAAAACAAAACAAAACCCCAGGACCCAGTTATCAGAATCTTCCCTTCTCTATTCATGCTCACTCCTTAAAGAATCTCAAGAATTTATGGTGAATGTATCTCTCTACTCCTAGCCTGAGAACTTCCACAATCTTATTCTCTTCTATCCTCAGTGTCAAATAGAGACCTGAACACATTTCAGGAATGAAAGAAATACTTCCTAAATGAAAAAAATTATTTTTCAAAATTATTATTATTTTTGACACTGTTGTTGTGCAGTTGCTAAGCTGTGTCCAACTCTTTGCAACCCCATGCACTATAGCACCAGGCTTCCCTGTCCTTCACTATCTCCTGGAGTTTTCGTAAGTTCATGTCCATTGAGTCGATGACGCTATCTAACCATCTAATCCTCTGTTGCCCTCTTCTCCTTCTGCCTTCAATATTTCCCAGCATCAGAGTCTTTTCTAATGAGTCAGTTCTTCGTATCAGGTAGCCAAAGTATTGGAGCTTCAGTTTTAGCTCCTTTCAGGAGCTTTCAGTTCCTTCAATGAATGGGGCTTCTCTTGTGGCTCAGCTGGTAAAGAATCCGCCTGCAATGCAGGAGACCTGAGTTCAATCCCTGGGTTGGGAAGATCCCCTGGAGAAGGGAAAGGCTACCCATTCTAGTATTCTGGCCTGGAGAACTCCATAGACTGTACAGTCCATGGGATCTCAAAGAGTCAGACACGACCGAGTGACTTTCACTTTCAATGAATGTTCAGGATTGATTTCCTTTAGGATTGACTGGTTTGATCTTCTTGCAGTCCAAGGGACTCTCAAGAGTCTTTTCCAGCGCCACATTTCAAAGCATCAGTTTTGAGACTAAGACACTATTATATTTTTCTTTTTATTTAAAATTTTTCTTTTTCTTTTTTTTTCTTATTTTTATTTTCTTTTACTTTTTACTTCTTTTACTAACAGCACTAAGCAGAAGAGATGCCTGAAAAAAAAACCTGTTAAGTAGTGGGGTAGAATAATTTGTTTTAGAAGTCCTTGAACCACTATCAGAAGTTCCAAAACGCAGGTTGAGTTTTGAGGCTTGAGAGTACTGAAGGAGATACATTCACCCCAAGGGACAGGAATGCATTTTAGGAGAAAGAAAATAATTCTTGACTCACCTGTAACCAAGAGCAGAAGTTTCTCATCTCTGTGATCCTTTCCTGAGCACAGGAAGGGTCTAGAACAATCAGAGTGAGAGGAGAGGATGACATGAGCATGTATATTATCGCAATGTTTTCAAGTGTAGAGGTTGTCTGATATCACTTGAGTCACACACACACACACAAGCTCCACCAGAGTCAGAAAATAGAAGCTTTCTACTCACAACAGCCAAGACATGGAAGCAACCTAAATGTCCATCGACAGACGAATGGATAAAGATGTGGGAGTATATACAATGGAATACTACTCAGCCATGAAAAAGAATGAAATAATGCCATTTGGAGCAATATGGATGAGCCTAGAGATCATATTAAGTAAAGTAAGTCAGAAACAAAAAGACAAATATCATATGATGTCATTTACATGTGGAATCTAAAATATGACACAAACTTATTTATGAAACAAAAGCAGACTCATAGAAAACAAACTTATGGTTATCAAAGGGAAAGGGGATTGGGGAGGGATAAATTAGGAGTCTAGGATTAAAAGATACAAACCACTATATATAAAGTATATAAACACAAACAAGGTCCTATTTTAAAGCACAGCATAATGAAAAAGCGTATGAAAAAGAAATCATGTGTCACTGAATCACTTTGGTATACACTAATACAACACTGTAAATCAACTACACTTGGATTAAAAAAAGAGAATAGGGTGCTTTGATACCCATGAGAAATGGGTTTATCTTCTCAATTTTCTTAACAAGGAAATTGAAATTCACAAAGGTTAAGTTGCTATCTTTCCCAGCTTTATAAAACAAGTTGATGAAATAAAGAAGTACCACCCTTAAATGTTCTTCCCTCTCCCCACCAGGCATATATGTCCTTCCTCTAAAATCCCAAAGGGCACTGAATCTGACATGAACAATTCTGGGGCTCCAAGGGTTCAAAGAGCTCCATATCCACCTCCTCTCATTCCAGCCCTTCTTCCAGTCCCCTGTGACTCCTGAACTCCTTTATTTTGAGCTTGCTCTAAGGTACTGAGCCTACTTAATCCTGGTGAAGTGAATCTACCCTAGGGACTTACCAAATAGAGTGGACAGATGTGGGGCTGCCATTTTATAAGTCTGTGAGTCGTAAGTATGCTCAGATAGCAACCAGGAGAACCTGGAAGCTCGTCTTATTGCTTCTATGATCCACTCCAGGCAGGGCTCTGGAATAAAGAAATATTAACAAAAGAATGCACAAGTTTTCTGTTTCTCCTTTGCACTTAAGACAATTTGATCATCATGCATTCTGTGCGTGCTCCTTTCAGACTGAAGCCATCTTTGATCCTGGGTCTTTGTTATGCATGCCATGCATCACCTCAAAGCAATGTGAGGGCTGATCTTGGTCTCTCCCATCCCTCACATACATCCTTCATTGTTGTTTAGTCACTAAGTCGTGTCCCACTCTTTGTGACCCTGTGGACTGTTGCCCGCCAGGCTTCCCCTGTCCATGGGATTTCTAGGCAAGAATACTGGCTGCTGCTGCTGCTAAGTTGCTTCAGTCGTGTCCGACTCTGTGTGACCCCATAGATGGCAGCCTACCAGGCCCCTCCATCCCTGGGATTCCCCAGGCAAGAACACTGGAGTGGGTTACCATTTCCTTCTCCAGGGGATCTTCCTGACCTAGGAACTGAACTGGCACCTCCTGCTTGGCAGGATTCTTTACTACTGAGCCACCTGAGAAGCCCATCCTTCACATTACCATTACCAAACCACATTACCCATCACTTATCAAAAATCCCATATTAAAAAAAAAATCCATCTCCCCTGAGGCACTTTACTGTCTTCTCACCTGAATTAGCACCAAACATAGACTTGACTCATTAAAGTCACTGGCACCGAACTCCTATTCATCATTTTAACTCTATCCCTGGACTTTACTGTGGTTAAGATTCTGCACTTCCCATGCAGACGGTATGAGTTTGATCCCTGGTTGGAGAACTAAGATCCCACATGCTACATGGCATGGCTAAAATTTTTTTTTAAAAAAGATGATGTTAATGTTTTTTTAAAAAACATTAACTCTTATCCCTGCTCTAATTCAAGATGATTCCATGTTCATGGGTATAAACTAGCAAACATCCAATCCATGGCTTCCACATCTCAGTCACATACCTTGAATTTATTGTTACCTGAGATTCTTGCTTTCTACAAAGGCAAAAAGTCAGACCTCCCACTTTATAAACACAGTAGGTAAACTTCCACTTACTCTTTTTTGGCTGCACTACATCTTCTCTCCTGCCTCATAGAAGTTTCCAAGCCATCCAAACTTCCACCATATTGCTATTATAAACCTCATTTTCTTTGCACTGTACGGAATGTCACGGCCCATCACTTCAATAATATATTTTCCAAAACATCAAATTTCTTTCTGATGAATCATAATATCATTTGTCTATTCTGCCTGGGTAATTCCCATCCAATAAAATACAAGAGAATCACTAAAAATTTTGAGTTCCATACTCTAAATAGGCCCTCAACACTAAAGGAAAAGCTCCACAGGGGATTTAATCTCCTAATTATCTAAAGACATTTTCAAAATTCCTCCAAGATTTTGAATTTCATATGGTCTCAACTTTGCCTCTTCAATAACAAATGATCTTGGAACTTCCCTGGTGGCACAGTGGATAGAATCTACCTGCCAATGCAGGGGACACTGGCAGGCTCCATAGCTGATCTGAGAAGGTTCCAGGTGAGAACTACTGAGACTGTGCTTTAGAGCCCATGAGCCTCAACTACTGAAGCCTGGTGGTCTAGTGGGTAAGACTCTGCTCTTTCAGTGCAGGGGGTGTGAGTTCGATCCTTGGTTGGGGAACTAAGAGCCTGTCCTCTGCAACAAGAGAAACCACCACAAGGACAAGTTCATGCACCGCAACTAAGAATAGCCCCCACTCACTGCAACTAGAGAAAGCCTGTGCACAGCAATGAAGAATCAGTGCAATCAAAAGTAAATAGACAAATGATATTACATCTCATTTCACAGAACAACTGTAATGATGATAAGAAGGATTTTTCATCGTGTTACCACCAGTTCAAAAGTAGTTCCACAGCATCATGGTTTCTTTCACTTTGCAGGTGAAGATATGTCTGCCTTCTTATCTAAAGTCACCATCTCCTACGCAGGAGATGCAGGTTCAATCCCTGGGTCAGGAAGATCCCCTCGAGGAGGGCATGGCAACCCACTCCAGTATTCTTGCCTGGGAAAACCCATGGACAGAGGAGCCTGGTGGGCTATAGTCCATAGGGTATCAAAGAGTCGGACGTGACTGAAGCAATTGAGAAAGAAAAGGCTTTATTGTTATGAGGGTACTATCCTGTGCATTATAGGACGCTTAGTAGCATCCCCGGACTCTACCCATTAGATGTCAGTAGCAGATGAAGTTGTTCAGTTGTGTCTGACTCTTTGTGACCCCATGGACTATAGCCTGCCAGGTTCCTCTGTCCATGGGATTTTCAGGCAAGAATACTGGAGTGGGATGCCATTTTCCTTCTCCAGGATATCTTCCCAACTCAGGGATCAAACCCAGGTCTCCAGCACTGCAGGCAGATTCTTTACCAGCTGAGCTACCAGGAAAGCCCAAGAATACTGGAGTGGGTAGCCTATCTCTTCTCCAGTGGATCTTCCAGACCCAGGAATTGAACCAGGGTCTCCTGCATTGCAGGCGGATTCTTTACCAGCTGAGGTTAGGAAGATGTCAGTAGTATCCCCTCAAGTTGTGAAAGGGGTATTGCCAAATGTCCTTTAGGGGGCAAAATTTCCTGGTTAAGAACGACTGGTCTAATCCCTTCTTACCTTCTCAGAAAGCTTGCTGTATTAGTTACTCCTTTCTTCTTTTCCATTACCATCAACTTCTACTCCACTGAACTCATACTGTTTTAAAAAAATTTTATTTATTTTTGGCTGTGCTGCATATTTGCTGCTTTATGGGCTATCTCTAGTTTCAGTGAGCAGGTACTAATCTCTATTTGCAGTGGGTGGGCTTCTCCTGCTGCAGAGAGCAGGCTCTAGGGTGTGCTGGCTCAGTAGTTGTTGCTGCAGGCTCAGTTGCCCTGAGGCATGTGGAATCTTCCCTGACCAGGGATCGAACCCATGTCCCCTACATTGGCAGGGAGATTTGCTAACCACTGGACCACCAGGGAAGTCCTGTACTAATACTTTTAACATTGAAATATAATCAAAGATCTCCCATCATACAACAAGGTCCTATTGTACAGCATAGGGAACTATATTCGAAACCATAATGGAAAAGAATATTTTTTAAAAAAATGAGAAACTACATGGGCTTGGAGACAGGTATTTTCCTGGCTAATCTTTTCCCTTTATGTTTTTGCAAAGTTTGAGTGTTATCTTAAGTGACTGTGGTTCTTCCCTGGTCCAGTGGTTAAGAGTGTGTGATTGCACTGCAGCGGGTGAGGGTTCCATCCCTGGTTGGGGAAGATCCCCTATGCCACTGGGTGAGACCCCCCACCCCCAAAAAAATAGTTAAGTGACTTTTTGTACATTTTCTAAAGATTACCTTGTATTTTCTAATACATATTGGCTTGTATCTCTTCTTTCTAAATAAAGCTTCTTAATCAATTCAAAGAAAAAAGATCTCCCATCTTGAAATGAATTCATAGCTTAGAACCCACTTAGCCCTCCAGTTACTGCTCAATCTCTTTCCCTTTTCTCCATCAAATTGTTTGAAAGAAGAGTCTATCCCCAGGGACTTCCCTGGTGGTCCAGTGGCTAAGACCTGAGCTCCCAGTGCAGGTGGTCGGGTTCGATCCCTGGTTAGGAAATGTGATCCCACACGCTTCAGCTAAGACCTGGAGCAACCAAATAAATATTTTTTTAAAAAAGAATAGTCTATCCTCACATTTTCCCCATTTCCTCACTTCCCTTAATTACACTCCAACCTAGTTTCTACCTCACCATCGTTTCATTGACACTGCTCTACCAAGACTGCCAAGGATTTAAGAGAATCAATCCAGTGAATGCCATTCTGTCTTTGACTTACAAGCTCAATAGCTCAGTTGTGTCCAACTCTTTGCAACCCCATGAACTGTATAGCCCACCAGGTTCCTCTGTCCATGGAAGTTTCCAGGCAAGAATATTGGAGTGGGTTGCCATTTCCTTCTCCATGACTTAGTTGACCCATCAGAAAAATCCTAACACTACTTTCTTCTATAAATCAGCCTCTATCATAGGCTCTGTGACATCTCCTGGTTGGCATCTTATTTCTCTGGACTCACTGACCTGCTCCTTTCCCACTGTTGACTGTTCTCAAGGCTCAGTCCTGGCCCTCATCTCTCACCTTAATCTTACATTCCACATCTATTCATTCCTTTGAAATTAAACTCTATCTCTATGCTCATGACATCCAAATCTCCAGTTAGAGAACTCAGATTTGATCTTTAGGACCCATATATCCTTCTGTCTTTTCAACTGTGGCCATCTAAAATTTTTGTAGGCACCTCTGATGAAATTTATCAGACTGAATTTATCATCTCTTCCAAAAAGAGTTTTTACTTCAAACATCTATACTCTCAGCAAGTAGTACTAGTGCCCAAAGTATTCACAGCACATAGAAGGTATCATTGGTATCACATACCTTTACCCCACCCCACAGCTATAATTTATTGAAACTAAAGATTAATTGATAAGCCCTTCCCCCTTCCTGTGAGCTGAACTCAATTAAAGCACACAGAAGAAAAAAACAACAAAACCCACAGAGGGCTTCCCTGGTGGTCCAGTGGTTAAGAATCCACCTGCCAGTACTGGTGACATGAGTTCAATCCCTGATCCAGGGAAGATTCCTCTTGCTGTGGAGCAGAGCAACTAAGCCCATAGGTCACAACTATTTAGCCGGTGCTCTAGAGCCCAGGAGGTGCAATTATCGAAGCCCAAGTGCCCTAGAGCCTGTGTTCCACAAGAGAAGTCATCTCAATGAGAAGCCCAAGCACTACAACTATAGAAAGCCCAAACACAGCAGCAAAGACCCAGTGCAGTCAAAAATAATAAAGGGACCTCCCTAGTGGTCCAGTAGCTAAGGCTCTGTGCTCCCAATGCAGGGGGTCGAGGGTTCGATCCCTGGTCAGGGAACTAGATCCTACATGCTGCAACCAAAGATCCTACATGCCACAACTAAGACCCAGAAGAGTCAAATAAATAAATTTTTAAAAATAATAAACAAAATTATAAAAACCCACACAGAATCCTAGACTGCTCTCCCTCAGTCCACAACAGCCAAAGAAATTTAAAACTATGGGCGCACTTTCTACCCCATCCCCTAAAGGCAGCAATTACCTGAAACCTAAAACCATTCCTTTGTAGACTTCTCTACCCTACCACACAGCAGAAATTGACAGACTAATCCAAGACACACCCTATCTCTACCCATATCTAATCACTTCTTCAATGGTGCTCCCTCCAGAGAAAATTCCAACTACTAAACTCTTCCCTCTTCCCTGACACATGGATAATTTTTCCTTTGTTATTTTTCTGTCCGTGTAAATGTCATTTTCTCAGAATCAACTTTATTGTGAGCCCCATATTTAACATAAAGCCAATCTCTTTTTGTCTAAGAGCTCTTTCTATTCTTCCTATGTAGCCCTCGGCACAATTTGTAATCATATATTTGTTCCTTGCTTGCTTATATTCTTTCCCTTCCACTAAATCTAATGTCTAAGAGTGTATGCATGCATGCTCAGTCGCGTCTGAATCTTTGCAACCTCATGGACTATAGCCCGCCAGGCTTCTCTGACCATGGGCTTCTCAGGCAAGAATACTGGAGTGGGTTGCCCTTTCCTGCTCCAGGGCATCTTCCTGACTCAGGGATCGAATCTGCATCACCTGCATCTTCTGCCTTGACAGGTGGATTCTTTACCACTTTGCCACCTGAGAAGCCCAATGTCCAAGAGAGTGGCCTTATTAAAACCATATACCTGAGGACTTCCCTGGTGGCACAGTGGCTAAGACCCTGAGCTCCCAATGCAGGCGGCCTGGGTTTGATCCCTGGCAAGGGAACTAGATCTCACAAGCCACAACTAAGAGTTCCCATGCTTCAACTAAAGATATCACATGCCACAACAAAGACTGAAGATCCTGCATGCCATAGCAAAGAGGCAGTGCAGCCAAATAATAAATAAATAAATATAAACATATATTAAAAAACCCATCTATATCCAGTCACTAGCACATCACTGGCTACACTGTAAAGCATTCTGAGTGTGAAGAAATTAATGAGTACGGATTCCACCCTTCATCTCTTCCCCAAGTTATCACTTTTTTCTACTTTGCAACCAGCAAGAGTCTAGATTACTGTCACTCATTCCTAAACCCTGCTACTAATCCTTCATCTTTTCTCCAACAGTCAAGCTTGTCCTTTTGTACTCCATCCTCACCACACAGCTAAACAAAAGTTTGTAATCATTGCGCCCCTGGTCATAATGGCTTTCCACCTGTCTTAAATTAAACCCTGAACTTGCTTTCAAGACTGCAAATCATATGGCTGGGGCTCCTGCAATCTAATTCGATCTCCTCCCCTCTTGCTTCTTTTCCAGCCATGTCCTGTCTTGCTCACCTCTTGGTACAATTAAGGGATTTTAGCTACTACAGGGATTTTGCATATGCAGAGTCCTCAGGCTAAAATGTTCACACACCCCACCCGCCCCCCCGCCCCAGGCTTAGCCCATTGCCTGTTGGTATCCTATTCATTTTCTAGATTGTGCATTGGGGCTTCAGTTACTTTTTTTCAGGAGGCCAACCAGTCCACTCTAAAGGAGATGAATCCTCGGTGTTCATTGGAAGGACTGATGCTAAAGCTGAGACTCCAATACTTTGGCCACCTCGTGTTTGTTGACTCACTGGAAAAGACTGATGCTAGGAAAGGTTGGGGGCAGGAGGAGAAGGGGACGACAGAGAATGAGATGGCTGGATGGCATCACTGACTCTGTGGACATGAGTTTGAGTGAACTCCGGGAGTTGCTGATGGACAGGGAGGCCTGGCGTGCTGTGATTCATGGGGTCGCGAAGAGTCGGACACGACTGAACGACTGAACTGAACTGAACTGAATGAACCCTTAGATTGAGTCCTCCACTGACGTGCTCTCATTCAGGAAGGGGCTTCCCTGGTGGTCCAGTAGCTAAGACTCTGTGTTCTCAATGCAGGGGCCCAGGTTTGATCCTTGGTCAGGGAACTAGATCCCCACATGCTGCAAATAAGACTTGGTGCAGCCAAAAAAAAATTAAAAAAAAAATAACTCAGGGGACTTCCCTGGTGGTCCAGAGGTTAAGAATCTGCCTGCTAATGCAGCAGTTATGGGTTTGATTCCCGGTTCAGGAAGATTCCACATGCCACAGAGGAACAAAACCCATGGGCCACAACTACTCAATCAGTGCTCCAGAGCCTATACTCCACAAAAGCCACTGCAACAAGAAGCCCATGGACCACAACTAGAGAGTAGCCAACTTGCAGCAAAGAAGACCCACCCAGTGCAGCCAAAAATAAATAATAAAATAATAAAGTTTTTAAAATTAAAAAAACATGCAGGAAGCCCAACCTCACACTCTGTGATAACCCAGAGGGGTGGGCTTGGGAGGGGAGTGGGAGGAAGACTCAAGAGGGAGGGGATATACATACAGTTATGACTGATTCAAGTTGTTGTGTGGCAGAAACCAACACAACAAAGCAAGTATCCTCCAATCACACTAAAATTTAGTGACTAAATGATAAGAATTACTAAAATGTATGTAATAAATAATAAAAACAAGAAGCTTGTTAGTGAGGGGTTTAAATAATGTGAATTCTATTTAAGGAAAGGAAGCATCAAATTCTATAAGAGGGGCTTTCCTGGTGGTCCAGTGGTTGACTCCACACAAAAGCTGCATGGTCACAAAAAAAGAAAAAGAAAGAAATTCTGTAAGAGAACACTATTTTATAACCAAATCCCTTGCATTTAAAGCCAAAGCAGATGCCTAATTTGCCTTTATTATGTTTTATCTCCTTTGGGGGATAATAAATACTTAATGAACACAACACTAGGTCAAAACTCCTTCCATATAGAGTCAACTGAACTCCAATTGCAGGCAGAACCTTAGTGAAATTTGCATCACTTTTTCAAGGATCTCTTGACTTTCAAGTGTTGGGGGCTGTCATGTGAGCTGAGCTCTCTTGAAAAGAACAATGTGTGTGCTCAGTCATTCAGTCGTGTCTGACTCTTTGAGACACCCCTGGACTGTCTGCAGCCCCCCCAGGCTCCTCTGATGGGATTTCCCAGTCAAGAATACTGGAGTGGGTTGCCATTTCCTTCTCCAGGGGATCTATTTGACCCAGGGATTGAACCCGCATCTCCTTCGTTCTTTTCGCAGGAAGATTCTTTACCACTGTGCCACCTGGAAGCATATAGCTGACCTTAACAGGAGGTCATGGTTAAAAGGTAATAAAATTGCCCATTCTGACACCCTGTGAACAAAACCTATGTGGATGAAAAACTACCATCTGCCTCTATAAGGATGACGTCACTAGCCACTGCAGGGGCTCACCTTCAACACACCCTGAAAGGAGTTCAGAGCAGAGTTCAGGAATGAGGAGCTCCATGCTCCTAGAAAAACTGGCAGAACAGGACTTTAGATATTCTTTAAGAGAAGATTTTATGAGCCCAGTTTCTTGTATTATCTTTTTTTTTTTTTTGGTCATACCACAGTGGCATGTGGGATCTTAGTTCCCCGACCAGTGATCAAACACAACCCCCTGCAGTAGAAGGACTACCAGGGAAGTCCTCTTGCATTTTCTTTTATCTAAAAAGGACTAAAATAATTAACAGAGACATCTGCTCCTCATGACTAGTAGCAACCCTCTGCCAAAATGTTGCTTGATGGCAGGTATATCACTTCACCAAAATCACGCTGACCACCCCCCCCACACACACACCTTTTGGGAGTAGTTCTTTTTGGGGGGGGGGGAGTAGTTCTTTAGATATCTGAGAGGCGGTCTCCTAGGCTACAGTCCTCACTTTGCCCCAAATAAAACTTAAAAACTCACAACTCTCACATTGTGCACTTCTTTCAGTGGATGCTTATGCAACATAAATAACTGAAAAATTTCATTTGACAAGATATCTCAACCTCAAAAGCAACTGGATGCCCACCATCAAGAGAAAAATATTCTACAGGTTAGAAATTATTTTACAAAGTGAAGGGTGGTGGGGAGCCCGGGCTACAAGTTCTTATTACTCACCAAAAGACACAGAAATCCACAGGTCAGCGAGCTAAGGGCTGGGGCCAGGCTGTACTTCTCAGTTACCGCAAGCTTTCTGTCTGGAGAAATACACAAGGTCACCGAACTTTATCTATGATACAACTAAAAGGGCTAAAGGATTAGAAGACACACCTTGTTCTCTTTGACCAGGTTTACACAGTGAACTTTATATTGGGTTGTTAAACCAAAAAGTACGCCCTGTTTACCCTAATGGTGGTGGTTTAGTCACTAAGTCGTGTGTCCGACTCTTTCGACCCCATAGATTGTAGCCTACCAGGCTCCTCTGACCACGGGATTCTCCAGGCAAGAATATTGGAGTGGGTTGCCATTTCCTTCTCCAGGATATCTTCCCAACCCAGGAATCAAACCCGGGTCTCCGGCCTAGCAGGCAGGTTCTTTACCGACTGAGTTACAAGGAAAGCCTGTTTACCCTAATTGTTCCTTTTAACTGTTCAAGTAAAGATGCAAGTTCAGCCTTTCCTGGGTATCTGCGCTGCGGTGGACTGATTCCAAGACCACCACTCTACCCACACCAAAAGCCAGGGATATTCAGGCCCTCCTGGAACACGATGTATTTTACATCCTGCCTCGGATTCAGCGAGTTCCGCATCTGCAGGGTTCCGCATTTGCGGTTCCGGAACTGCGGGCTCCGCAACAGCAGATTCGACCAATCTCCAACCACTCTGATTCTGCGGATTCCGCAACTGCAGATTCGACCGATTGCGGATCCGCAGATCCCAGGGTCGAATGAATTCAGTAAATTCTATAGAATTGTTCGCTGCCTACGGAAGTCTAAATTGTTGCGTATTTTAAAAATAAATTGTATATTTTTACAGGATAATTTTCATTCATTGAATTAATATTTATTATTACTGTATACCATGCACTATTCTAAAACCAGGAATGTAAAAAAAAACAAAACAAAACTCGACATACACACAGGAAAATCAAATAAGAACGGCTTTTGTAGATAGTGAATGCCAGAAGAAAAGTAAATTGTAACGGGATACCTGAATGACTGGTAGCTAGTTGAACGGGGACACTCTTTGGGAAGATGAAGTTCCCGGGGAGACTTTGACACAACCTAGGCTTCACACAACCTAGGCTGGATTGACTTAAGACAGTGAGAACCTTTATTTATGAGAAATTCCACTCAATTCTTCCATACAGACAGTTTAAAGTGAAAGTCGCCCAGTCGTGTCCGACACTGTGACCAGAATACTAGAGTGGGTAGCAGTTCCAACTCCAGGGGATCTTCCCAAGCTAGGGATGGAACCCAGGTCTCCCACATTACAGGCAGATTCGTTACTAGCTGAGCCACAAGGGAAGCCCTATATAGAGAGTTTGCCTTTCTCCTGAATTCAGCTCCCTGAGTACAGGTTGGTTTAGGTGCCTTGTGAATGGAGTTTCACTTAATGCATTCAAATCTGACTTTACTTTCTTTAGCCCTGGGCCTGATAAAAATTATGTTAAAGTCATGTGTTCCTGTCCTCAAGCGTAAAATAATAATAAAGCAGGTTCTTCTCTGTTGGAGGGTGATAATACGGATAAAGGGCTTTCCTGGTGACTCAGACGATGCGAGAGACCTGGATTCAGTCCCTGAGTTTGGGGAAGATACTCTGGAGAAGGAAATGGCAACCCATTCCAGTACTCTTGCCTGGGAAATCCCATGGACAGAGGAGCCTGGCGAGCTACAGTCTATGGCATCTCAAGAGTCAGATGAGACTTAGTGACTAAATCACCACTACCACCACCACCAGTCCACCACCGCCAGTACTGTAAGTTGTTTGCTCTACTGTCAATCCCAGCCCTCCTCAATGTTCCTGATGACAAACGTTTCCTGCCTTATCTTTTCCTGTTATTGCAATCTTTTTTTCTAAATTTATGTTGCAATTTTTTAAAGCACTTTGTTAAGTTTCAAGACACTCCCTTACTCCATCTTGCACTTACACTCCCCACCCCACCCTCATTCCCAGCCCCACCCCAGCCCCACCCACAAGCTAGTTTTCAAGGAAAACCCCCCTCTCTCCTTCCCTCTCCAGTCCTGTGTGTTAGCCGCTCAGTCATTTTCGACTCTTTGCAACCTCATGGATTGTAGCCCTCCAGGGTCCTCTGTCCATGAGATTCTCCAGGCAAGAATACTTGAGTGGGCTGCCATTACCTTCTCCAAGGGATCTTCCTGACCCAGGGATCGAACCCAGGTCTCCTACATTGCAGGCAGATTCTTTACCATCTGAGCCACCAGGGAAGCCTCAGTTCAGTTCAGTTCAGTTCACTTCAGTCGCTCAGTCGTGTCCGACCAGCAAGACCCCATCAACCGCAGCACACCAGGCCTCCCTGTCCATTACCAACTCCTGGAGTTCACCCAAACCCATGTCCAGTGGGTTGAGTCAGTGATGTCATCCAACCATCTCATCCTCTGTCGTCTCCTTTTCCTCCTGCCCTCAATCTTTCCCAGCATCAGGGTCTTTTCAAATGAGTCAGCTCTTCGCATCACCAGGGAAGCCTGCTGCTACTGCTGTTGCTCAGTCGCTTCAGTCGTGTCCAACTCTGTGCGACCCCATAGACGGCAGCCCACCAGGCTCCCCCATCCCTGGGATTCTCCAGGCAAGAACACTGGAGTGGGTTGCCATTTCCTTCTCCAATGCATGAAAGTGAAAAGTGAAAGTGAAGTCACTCAGTCGTGTTCAACCCTTAGCGACCCCATGGACTGCAGAGTACCAGGTTCCTGCGTCCATGGGATTCTCCAGGCAAGAGTACTGGAGTGGGTTGCCATTTCCTTCTCCAAGGGAAGCCTAGGTGTCTGCAAATTAAAGCTTTGTTGTTCCACTCCTTCCCTGAGACATTTCTGGTTAACTAAGCATTTCTTCCTGTTTCAGTTGTCTGCTTTAGTAAAGTCATTCAGTAATTACTAACATTTGAAGTAATGGCTTTTTAAAAAATTTGATAATCTGAATTACAAAAGCCAACTGTGGGAAGATCTGGGAGAAGACATTTCAAAAGAGAGGAATGCCAGAAATACTGCTACAAAAGCCTTGAGGCATGAATAAGCTTGGAGTTTGAAGATGAAGGAATCCTCAGTGGTGAAGTCCACCCCTCAGAGTGGATCACATAGCTCTTTCCAACTCTGCCTTCAGGGACTGATAGCTCGAATTTATCATAGGAGAATTTACACCTCCGAAACTGACCAAGGTTGGGATTTCCCTGCTGGTCCAGTGGTTAGGTGTCTGTGCTCCCAATGCAGAGGGCATGTGTTCTATCCGTGATGGGGGAACTAAGATCACCACATGCTCCAATACTCCACCATGGCCACTCCGCAGCACCCTGCAAATTGATCAGTGATACAAATCAGGTCTTTTACTGACTTCCCAGCAAACCATTGCCTCTAATCACTGTTTGTATGTGAAAGTGTTAGTCGCTCAGTCGTGTTCGACTTTTTGCCACCCCGTGGACTGTAGCCTGCCAGGCTCCTCTGTCCGTGGGATTTCCGAGGCAAGAATACTGGTGTGGGTAGCCATTCCCTTCTCCAGAGGATCATCCCAACCCAGAGATTGAACCCAGGTCTTCTACACTGCAGGCAGATTCTTTACCATCTGAGCCACCAGGGAAGACCGCTTCACCTCTATTGTGGTTGTAAATCATTATGGCACCTAACTCATGGTTTGGAACAGTTTCTTGACTCACATCAGTAATACATTGTCAGCTCCAGTTAGGGTCTGGCACTGGGTTAAGTTATGCTCAGCAAAAACTGTTCTCTTGTAATTGCATTTTTCAGGGCAAAATGGCCTTTCATCATCAAATAATCACAAGAGTCTTAGATCTCAGTACAGTCACAGGTGAGTGTCACCAATGAGTAGAGCCCCAAATTAAGAACCCTGGCCCCAGCAGGGGTGTCAGAGGAAGTCACCTGAACAGGTGCTCCTGATGCAAAAATCTAGAAACTGTAGAGATGTACTCATTAGTGTTTCCAAAACAGGATGCAGAGAGTATTTTAAAGACTGTATGTTTTGCTTGGCCAAAAAGTTCCCTTGGGTTTTTCTGTAAGCTGTTATGGAAAAACTGGAATGAACTTTAAAAATATATATATATTTGTTTTTTATTTATTTGACTGCATTGAGTCTTAGTCATGGCATGTGCAATCTAGTTCCTGACTGTGGATGGAACTTGGACCCCTTGCATTGGGAGCTCTGAGTCTCAGCCACTAGGCCACCAGGGAAGTCCCTTGAATGAACTTTTTGGCCAAGCCAAATATTTTAATATGTATTATAAAATATTCCCTGATAGCTCAGTTGGTAATGCAGGAGACCCCAGTTTGACTCTTGGGTTGGGAAGATCTGCTGGAGAAGGGATAAGCTACCCACTCCAGTATTCTTGGGCTTCCCTGGTGGCTCAGCTAGTAAAGAATCCTCCTGCAATGCAGGAGACCTGGGTTCGATCCTTGAGTTGGGAAGATCCCCTGGAGAAGGGAAAGGCTACCCACTCCAGTATTCTGGCCTGGAGAATTCCATGGACTACAGTCCATGGGGTCACAAAGAGTTGGACAGGACTGAGCGACTTTCACTTTCACAGGTGTCTCAGTGGTAAAAAAGATTCACTTGCCAATGCAGGAAACCTCGGGCATACGGGCTTGATCCCTGAGTCAGGAAGATCCCCTGGAGGAGGAAATGGCAACCCACTCCAGTGTTCTTGCCTGGAAAATCCCATGGACAGAGAAGCCTGGCAGGCTACAACCCACGGGGTTGAAAAGAGTCGGACATGACTGAGCAACTGAACACACACACACTTTACAAATTACATCACCAAAAAAAAAGAAAACCTGCTGAGTTTAACAAAAGAGCCAATTAAGAGTCACTTCCAAGTAAATAGGAGTATTAGCAACAATCATGGTGATCAGGAATGGATCATTTTGGGAGACTGCTTCCTTGATAAGGGAGTGATACTTGGTAAAGGACGACTATCTCTGCTGTTGGGCATCTGACCCACCCTGGGCTGTGAACTTTGGTAGCTGAGAGAGGTAAGAGGAAAGGTCACATGCTTATCCCCACTCAGGGAATTAGCAAGCCAGTAGTTTTCTTCTTTCTGTTGCAGGACTGAAGTGATGAGAGAGCAATTTGGCTAATGAGGAACTTTGGAGATAATGCTCCAAGGGCCAGAAAAACAAAACAAAACACAAAACTGTAAACTGGCCCCCTATCCCCATCAGTGCAATCTTACACTTACAAGACCAGAAAGGAAGTTACTTTGTTACTTTTTAGAGAATAGTCTTATCCGGAAACTGCATGCATAGACTGTCTCCTTGAAATTTTCAAACATCAATTTGTCTTCAACATCTAACTCCTGGGGAGAAACTCAGCCCCTGTGGTCTTCTATGGGGCCATCCTGGAGATACAGACACCCTTGTAAGTTCTAGAGGAAAGGGGAAACATTATTATTATCATTATCACTATTATTCTCATTTGGATGTAGTCTTGGGTTAATTAAACAGGAAATCTAAACCAACGGTTCTCAAAATGTGTCCTTAGGACTGCCCTGGTGGTCCAGGAGTTAAGACTCTATGCCTCCACGTCAGGGGCCTCAGGTTCAATCCCTAGTCAGGAAGCTAAGATCTTGCATGCTGTGCAGCATGGCCAAAAAATTAAAAAAAAAAAAAAAAAGAACACTTCCCTGCTGATCCAGTGGCTAAGACTTTATGCTCCCAATGCAGGGGGCCCAGATTCAATCCCTGGTCAGGGAACTAGGTCCCACATGCTCCAGTTAAAGATCTCACACTAAGACCTGGTACAGCCAAATAAATAAGTAAATGTGTATGTTTGTGTTAGTCGCTCAGTTGTGTCTGACTCTTTGCAAACCATGGACTGTATCCCACCAGGCCCCTCTGTCCATGGGATTCTCCAGGCAAGAATACTGGAGTGGGTTGCCATTTCCTTCTCCAGAGGATCTTCCCCACCCAGGGTTAGAGCCCAGGTCTCTTACACTGCAGGCAGATTCTTTACATCTGAGCCACCAGGGAATCCCTAAGAAATACATAGAAATAAATAAATATTAGAAAAATAATGTGTCCCTTAAATAATGGGACCAGCAGTCAGAGCTGGATTTGTGGGTGTGCAATCAGAAGGGCCACAGAGGACCCTGCTGTTGGTTGAACGCTCTGCTATCACTGTCTTGACATTTTCGCAACCTGGGGTTCCAAATTTTCATTTTGCACTGGGACCTGAAAATTATGCAGCAGGTTCTACCAGTTGTATCAGCATTACCTGGGGAATTCTTTGAAATGCAGTTTCTCAGACTTCACCTAGAGATGCTGAAACTGGGGTGGCGCCCAGCAACCTCTGTTTTAAGAAACCCTCCAGGTGACTCTGACACATGGTCAAGACTGAGAGTCACTGTCTAATGGGCCTCTTGATTTTTCTGGCCTATTCCCAAGTCCCTTGGCACCAGGTTTGCAATTGCTCCTGGCTCTGCTGACCCCATTCTCTCACCCTGAAATTTTATGGACTAATTTGCTACTCAAAGGAAATCAATACTTCCTAATATTTTCTGATAATTTCAGGCTGCTCCAATGTATTTCAGGAAGGGAAGGAAGAGACCTGTGCTATCAATTCTGATGTGATTCTACCAAGAACAGGAGGAGGTAAGATCTGAGTCTCTGTGAATGGTGTTAAATATTCCCTGATCTGCAGAATTCCCTGACTGAGGGAGAAGCCTGAAACAGAAGTGGGGGTGGGGCTGTGTCCCTAAGAACCATGAAGTTCAAGAAATGAAGGGGCAGCTGGCTGATTTCTTAAAGCACAGAGGACAAGCACATGCATAAGCAAAACAGAAAGAGTTCCTTCAGTACTTCTTATAAATTCATTTATTTTTTAATAGTGACAAAATATAGAAAATAAAATGTACCCTTTTAACTATTTTAAGTATGCAGTTCAGTGGCATTGAGTTCAATTCCATTTTTGTGTAACCATCACTACCATTTATCTCCAGAACAGTTTTCATCTTTCAAAAGTGATTCTTGGTCCCCTTGAAACACTAAACACCACCCACCCACCCCCCATTCTGCCATCCTCCCATCCCCTAACAACCACCCTTCTTTTTTTTTTAATTTATAAATTGAAACCTTTCATTTTGTTAGTTTGTTGTTCTTTGGTTGCTGAGTCATGTCTGCCTCTTTGCGACCCCGTGGACTGGAGCCCACAAGGCTCCAAAGGATTTCCCATGGGATTTCCCAGGCAAGAATACTGGGGTGGGTTGCCATTCCTTCTCCCAGGGATCTCCCTGACCCAGGGATTGAACTTAGACCTCCTGTGTTGGCAGGCAGATTCTTTACTGCTGAGCCACCAGAAATCACATTTGTTGGGGAATTACAAATCATTTTTGTAATGAAAAAGATAAATCATAGTACCTTCCTCTCAAAGAAAGGAAAGTTACCAAATATTAGAGAATAACCACAATGGTTTCAGGTTTATGATGCCAAGAATTAGAAAATATCATTAGGTCTTTGAGAAATCTTGGTCAAGGAAAATCAAGCAAAAAAAGTTAATTTTTTGAAGAGGTTCGTTAACATAGCTCAAAATTCAAAAGGAACCAAAAACAGTGAAAAATGTCCCTTTTACTCCTGTTTCTTAGCAGTAAAGTCCTCTTTTTGAGGTTAACATTGCACTGATACTGTGTGGAATCTTGAAGAGAAATTTTATGCACAGATAGACATCTACGTTACTTCCTCAACTCTTGTCTGCATGCTAGTAATCATACTATTTTTTTAACCTAATAAAATAGCTTACAAATTGTTCCCTACAGTGCAATAGCGTTAGAATATTTAAAGGAATGGATTAATGATATTATTTTTTTACATTGAGATAGAAGAGAATCTGAGCTTAAAATTTCCAACAATACCTGAGATTTGCAAATCTGAGCAGACTGAGTATAAGGTTAACCACAGAGTTAAAAATCCTCTGAAAAAATAAAATCATCCAACTAGGCTTGAGGGCTTCCCTGTTAGCTTAGCTGGTAAAGAATCTGCCTGCAATGCAGGAGACCCTGGTTCAATTCCTGGGTCAGGAAGATTCTCTGCAGAAGGGATAGCCTACCCACTCCAGTATTCTGGCATGGAGAATTCCACGGACTGTATAGTCCATGGGGTCTCAAAGAGTCAGACATGACTGAGCCACTTTCACTTTCACTTCTTAACTAGACTTGATCTGTATGAAGAACTGACTAGAATTTAATCATGGATTTTAAAATGTCTTGGGATTTCCCTGGTGGTGCAGTGACTAAAACTCTGTGCTCCCAATGCAGGGGGCCCAGGTTCAATTCCTAGTCTGGCAACTAGATCCCACATACTTCAACTAAGAGTTCACATGTCGCAACTAAAGATCCCAAGTGCTGCAACTAAGGCCAAATGCAGCCAAATAAATAAATTAATTAATACTAAGAAAATAAAGTGCTGTGAAGGCATGATGCATGACTGTGTGCTCAGTTGCTTCAGTCGTGTCTGACTCTTTGTGTCCCTGTGGACTGTAGCCTGCCAGTCTCCTCAGTCTACGGGATTCACTAGGCAAGAATACCGAAATGGGTTGCCATGCCCTCCTCCAGGGGATCTTCCCGACCCAGGGATAAAGCCCACATCTCTGACACCTCCTGCATTGGCAGGCGGGTTCTTTACCACTAGCACCACCTGAGAAGCCCATGCTGGTTCCTAGAAAAAAACAATAGTACTTGTTTTCATTTTTTAATTTTAGTATTGGAAAAAAAAAATGTACAGTATTTAGAAGTTATTCAAAAACTACTTGGAGAAGGAGGAAATGAGTAGAGGAACTTGAAGGGAAGAATTATTTACATTAAAAAAATTTGTTTTTGGCTGCCTCACCCACCATGCAGGTTCCTAGTTCCCTGACCAGGGGTCGAACCTGTGCCCCTTGCAGTGGAAGCATGGAGTCTTAACTCCTGGACCACCAGGGAAGTCCCTAAATATTTTTAGAATTTAAGGCATAGAAGAAAAGTTTCTCTCAAACAAGTGATATTTTCTGCAGATTTATGACTCATCTCCCTGGCATCGGTTTCCTCTTTCAGTTCAGTTCAGTTGCCCAGTCATGTTCGACTCTTTGTGACCCCATGGACTGCAGCACGCCAGGCTTCCCTGTCCATCACCAACTCCCACAGCTTGCTCAAACTCATGTCCATCGTGTCGGTGATGCCATCCAGCCATCTCATCCTCTGTCGTCCCCTTCTCCTCCCACCTTCAATCTTTCTCAACATCAGGGTTTTTTTTCCAATGAGTCAGTTCTTCGCATCAGGTGCCAAAGTATTGGAGTTTCAGCTTCAGCATCAGTCCTTCCAATGAATGTTTAGGACTGATTTCCCTTAGGATTGACTGGTTTGATCTCCTTGCAGGCCAGGAGACTCTCAAGAGTTTTCTCCAACACCACAATTCAAAAGCATCCCTAAATATTTTTAGAATTTAAGGCATAGAAGAAAAGTTTCTCTCAAAAAAATGATGTCAGGGTATCCACTTCATAGTAACTCATGTCTATATTTTCCAGTACACTCACCAACAACGTGAACCAGACAGACGTCTCAGAATTCCTCCTTCTGTGCCTCTCAGATAAGGCAGACCTGCAGTCCCTCCTGTTTGGGCTCTTCCTGTCCAGGTATCTGGTCACCGTGCTTGGGAATCTGCTCACCATCCTGGCTGTCAGCTCTGACCTCCACTTCCACACTCTCATGTACTTCTTCCTCTCCCACATCCTTTGTTGACATCTCTTTCATCTCCACTATGGTCCCCAAGGTGCTGTTGAGCATCCAGACAGAGAACAAAGCCATCACCAGTGCAGGCTGCCTCACTCAGGTGTATTTTTTCACGGTTTTCATTTGTACAGACAGTTTACTCCTGACCATCATGGCCATCTGCCACCCACTGTATTACGTGACCATCATGAACCCCTGTCTCTCTGGTCTGCGGCTGCTTCTCTCTTTGTTTGTTAGCATTCTGAATGCCCCAATCCACAGTCTGATGGTGTTGCAGCTGTCCTTCTGCCCAGACTTGAAAAACCCCACTTCTATGAATTTGCTCAGATCCGCAAACTTGCCTGTTCCGATGCTCTTATCAATAACATCCCGGTGTATCTGGTGACTAAGCTGTTACGTGTTGGTCCTGTCTCAGGCATAATTTTCTCTTACACGTGGATTGTCTCCTTCACCCAGAGAATCCCATCTGGAGGTATAAACCTTTTCCACCTGTGGGTCTCACCTCTCTGTCGTTTTCTTAAATTATGGGACCTGTGTTGGGATCTACCTTAGTTCTGCAGCTACTCTCTCTCCCCCAGGAGGAGGGCGGTGTGATGTACACTGTGATTACTCCAATGATGAACCCCTTCATCTACAACCTGAGGAACAGAGACAAAAGGTAGCCTTGAGGAAATTCATCTCCAGAACATTTTCTTTTTCATGATTCTGTCATCAACTTTTTGTGTGGGCTTCTAGAATGAGTCAAAGGGAATGAAATATTGGGTATGCCAGAATTTCTGGTTCTTCCAAAGTGATTAATCATGGGTTTTCAAGTCAAGTATCTTTGTATTAAATCCTACTACCCTGGGAATTCCCTAGCAGTCCAGTGGTTATGACTCCACGCTTCCACTTCAAGGGGAATGGGTTTGATCCCTGATTGGGGAACTAAGATCTTCCAGTTTGCTGAAATGCACACTCCCCCCAAAATCCTTCTATCTTGTGTTTTACTACCTGTCAGTTATCAAGCAACTTAACTGAGCTCAGTTTGATATCTATAAAATAGATAAAATATTACATACTTAATAGTGAAACAGGAAATACATGTGTACAGAAATTTATCTAGATTAAGAACTAGTAAAATCAAATGTGTAATTATCAGGTGCTAACAGAAGTCAATTAATCCCCATCAAGATGGAGGAAAAAATCATTATTATCAGGTGTGCAGTTTATGTGTTTGTATACTTGTGAACACGCATTTGCTTTAGCATTATACGTTGATAAACCAATTCTCATTTATCCTCTTCCTTTTGAGTCATCTTCATTTTCCTCATTTCTGCTGGAATCTACACAGAGAAATTGATTAGAATAAAGTCAATTGAGAGTTTTTCTTTCATCCATGAGTTATATAGCAGTGCGTTTCTTTGTTTCCAAATATGTGGAGGACCTATTTTTATGCCTTTGTTAGTGGCTTTTAGTGTCATTGCATTGTGGCTAGAGAACATACTCTGCACAGTTTAAATTCTTTGAAATTTAAGTGTGGAATGCAGCACTTGTGGTCAAACTTGGTAGATGATCTGTTTGTGCTTAAGGATCATTTCGGCCGTGATCAAGTGCATTTTCTGTATACGCCCACCCATTAGGTCAATCATGTTGAAATCTGACTTTTTGGTTTCCTTGTTGTATCAATCATGGAGTGATATATGTTAAAATCATTCAATGTGATATTGAATTTGACGGGTTTTTTTTTTAATTTTTAATTGGAGGATAATTGCTTTACAATGTCATGTTGGTTCAACAGGGTGAATCAGCTATTTGTTGTTGTTCAATTGCTAAGTGGTGTCTGATGCTTTGCAACCCTGTGGACTGCAGTGCCCCAGGCTTCCCTGGCCTTTACTATCTCCCGGAGGCAGATATAAGTATACATGTATCCCCTCCTTCTTGAGCCAAATCACCCCCCCACCCCCACCCCCACACACTGAATTTGACTATTTCTGCTCATAGTTCAATCATTAGATACTGAGTACAAATTCAGAATTGTTATGTCTTTCTTGTGCATTCCATCTTTTATCTTTATGAAGCTACCTTTGTTATCCCTGGGTGTATTATTGCATTAAAATCTACTTTGTCTGAAAAGTGAAAGTGAAAATGTTAGTTGCTCAGTAGTATCTGACTCTTTGCAGTCCCATGGACTATAGACCACCAGGCTCCTTTGTCCATGGAATTCTCCAGGCAAGAATCCTGGAATGGGTTGCCATTTCCCTCTCCAAGAGAAAAAATTGTAGCCTTAGAAAGTGTGTTAAAGCTTGAAATTTTATTTAATAAACACAGTAAGGTATTAATAAGAATAAATGTAGCAAACTCAAAGAAGAAAGCAGGAAACAGTGATCACAAAAGAACAAATTAGATTAATTTTGAAGAAGTGGAGTAGTAGGGAGAAAAAACCTGAAATTTGGTTTCTTGAAAAAATACTAATAAAGCAATCTCTAGCAAGATTGATAAATTTAAAAGTTTACACAAATTAGTATTGGTATTAATTAGTATTAGTATTAATTGCCAGTCCAGAAGTTAATTCAGAAAAGTAGATTCTCCAGGCCAGAATAGTGGAGTGGGTTGCTATGCCCTCCTCCAGGGGATCTTCCCAACCCAAGGATCAAACCCAGGTCTGTTATGTCTCCTTCATAAGCAGGTGGTCTCTTTACTGTTAGCACCACCTGGGAAGCCCAGAAAGGTAGGACATGGATATTTATTATATTAGGGTCCTGCCCTCTTTGTGTTTGAAATATTCCACAATATGGAGAAGGAAATGACAACCCACTCCAGTTTTTTTGCCTGGGAAATCATATGAACAGAAGAGCCTGATGGGCTACAGTCCATGGGGTCACAAAGAGTCAGACACAACTGAAGCGACTTAGCATACACACCTGCATGTCATAGTCTAGGCATTGCCTATTGCCCCTGTATTCTGTGTACTATGCTTTAACAGGTACCAGTTCTCTCCTGTTCTAGTGCATCTTGCTCCAAGTGACTGTTGCATTCTTGCTTTGAACAGGCTTGATATTTGAAATCCCAGTAGTTGAAGCAGTGGCAGGGTCAAAATGTGAAATCAACAGACTGAATGCCTTTAGCAGTGGTTGGAGAGAATAAGACTCCTATCCACACATGGTCAAAATAGATGGATGCACAATGGATCAAAGTCATGGTTGGTCTAGGGACAGTTTCCATGGAAGGCATGGGCTTCCTTGAGGCCTCTTATCCCCAGCCACCCCAAGATTATCCAATTGCTTTTCCTTAACTGGTTGATGTTATTATTCCTCCCTTTGGCATTTCTTGGGCTTCCTAGTGGCTCAGCTGGTAAATAATCTGCCTGCAATGCAGGAGACCTGGGTTCAATCCCTGGGTTGGGAAGATCTCCTGGAGAAGGGAAAGGCTACCCACTCCAGTATTCTGGCCTGGAGAATTCCCTGGACTGTATAGTCCATGGGGTTGCAAAGAGTTGGACACGACTGTATGATTTTCACTTCATTTCTCCAAGGGATCTTCCTGACGTGGGATTTGAACCTGGGTCTCCTATATTGCAGGTAGAGTCTTCACCATCTGAGATAGCAATGCACCATAGTTACCCAAGGTTTTTCTGGCATCTCCCAGGTGGTGGGCAACCTGGCTGTAGCCCATACTGGTTTGCTTTCAGTTCCTCCCTATTCCCCAGAGATATTCCTTTGGGGTGCTAGCCTAAAGGGAGAGCTTTACCCTCACTGTTCACCCCTGATCCTGCAGAACTTAAAGCTCACACTGGTCCCTCAGCTTCCCTTGTAGACCACCTCAAGGGTAAAACCAGCACCAGTGTCTGACTCACCACTCTGGAGCCCTTTCCTCTCCTAGTGTACATGCAGCATTCTCTTTTTTGTGTTAAGTTTAATGTGTACAAGGTACTAATTTGCAAAATGCTTACATCTTGCAAAATGGTTACATTCATAGTATTAGCCATCATCTCTACCATGCCACATAATTACCACATTTTTTTGTAGTAAGAACATTTATGATTTCCTTTCTTAGCAACTTTCAAGTATAAAATACATTTTTTGCTTTCCTTAATATTTTAATATAATTTGTTTCCTCTATAATTCTGTGTATTTTATTAAATGCATAAAATTACTAAACTATTAAATGCATGTAAATATAAATTACTCTAAGAAGCGGTTGATAAACTTTTGCTTTTTTTGCTCTTTGTTGTTTTGGCCAAACCCTGTAGCATGTGGGTTTGCCAGGTTGCCCTCGAGGTAAAGAACCGCCTGCCAATGCAGGAGACACAGAGACACAGGTTCGATCCCTAGATTGGGAAGATCCCTGGAGGAAGAAATGGCTACCCACTCCAATATTCTTGCCTGGAGAAGCCCATGGACAGAGGAGCCTGGCAGGTTACAGTACATGGGATCACAAAGGGTCGGACATGACTAAGCAACTGAGCACACACACAAAGGTATCTTATAGTAAACTAGGCATTTGTATGCATGGCTCAAATATTAACATATAAAAGTGAGTGATAATAGCGAATTTTACCTGTGCTGCTGGAAAATGCTGAGAAGATGTTGACATGCTGTATCATGTGGAATCTTAGTTCCCTGACCAGGGTGGAAACCTTGCCCCTCTGCATTGGAAGCACAGAGTCTTAACCATGGGACAAACAGGGAAATTCCACAAGTGAAGCCTCCTGGGAGGAGCAAGACTCATTATTCCCTGGAATTACCCTTTGACTTTTGACTCCAGGGAGACTTTTTGCTATGTGTATTGTCTCCCTTATCCTTTACTCAGACAGGGTTTTTGCTTCTCTTTGTCCTTGGCATGATTATTTCCTTGAGGTGTTTACAAGAGACAAAAATCGGCTATTTACCCTGTTTCCGTTGTTACTTCCATTTCTGAGACCAAACAGGGGGCTGTTTGTAAATTCCTCAACTGGAGCCCACCTATCTCTTGCCTCAGGAAATGCAAAATGGAGGCTTGCCGTTCAGTTGCAGTCCTGTCCAACTTTGCAACCCTACGGACTGCAGCACACTAGGCTTCCCTGTCCTTTAGTATGTCCCGGAGCTTGCTCAAACTCATATCCATTGAGTTGGTGAAGCCATCCAACATCTTGTCCTCTATTGTCCCCTTCTCCTCCTGCCTCCAATCCTTCCCAGCATCAGGGTCTTTTCTAATGAGTCTGTTCTTCGCCTCAGGTGGCCAGAGTATTGGAACTTCAGCTTCAGCATTAGTCCTTCCAATGAATATTCAGGGTTGATTTCCTTTAGGATTGACTGGTTTGATCTCCTTGCAGTCCAAGGGACTCTCCAGAGCCTTCTTCAACACCGCAATTCAAAAGCATTAATTTTTCAGTGCTCAGCCTTCTTTATGGTCCAACTCTCACATCCATACATGACTACTAGAAAAATCATAGCTGTGGCTATACAGCGCTTTGTTGGCAAAGTAATGTGTCTGCTTTTTAATATGCTGTCTAGGTCTGTCATACCTTTTCTTCTAAGGAGCAAGTGTCTTTTAATTTTATGGCTGCACTCACCATCTGCAGTGATTTTGGAGCCCCGCTCCCCGCCCCAAATAAAGTCTGTCACTGTTTCCATTGTTTCCCCATCTATTTGCCCTGAAGTGATGGGACTGGATGCCATGACCTTCATTTTTTGAATTTTGAGTTTTAAGCCAGCTTTTTCACTCTCTTCTTTGACCTTCATCAAGAGGCTCTTTAGTTCATCTTTGCTTTCTGACATAAGGGTGGTTTCATCTGCGTATCTGAGGTTAAAGAGGAGGCTGGCTGGTTTTAAATGTCCAACTGGAGTCCATTTATTTCTTCCCTCAAACCTAATAGGTTGGGGTTCAGGGAGCTTCCAGGTTGGAAAGCAAGAACTCATCTATGTGCTTGGACAGTGGAGCTTCCTGAACTCTCAGGTGACAGAATCTCCTGTGCTGAAGACCCTCTGGACCCTGCCCTGTGTATATATCTATCTGATTGTTCATTCGTATTCTTTAGTATCCTTTGTAATAAAGAAGTGACCTAGTAACTTATTTTCCTGAGTTCTGTGAGCTACTCTAGCAAACTGAGCAAACCAAGGATGGCTTTGAGGGAACTTGCAATGTATAGCTCAGAGAAGGCAACGGCAAGCCATTCCAGTACCCTTGCGTAGACAATCCCATGACAGAGGAGTCTGGTAGGCTGCAGTCCATGGGGTCGCACAGAGTCGGACATGACTGAATGTATAGCCAATTAGTCAGACTGATTCTCAAAAGGTGTGCTGCTATTTTACCATGACCCCATCGCCACACCCTGACTCCGCCTCCAATCTTCATTCTATTCACCTTTGGCACCAGATTAAAGTCTTTTCTGGGAGATTATCCTGTGCATTTTGAGATGTTTAGCTGCACCCCCAGATGACACCACTAGATGCCAGTAGCACTCCACCCAAACCAAGTTGTGCCATTTTACAAAAATCTCCAGTTCAGTTCAGTTCATTTCAATCGCTCAGTCGTGTCCGACTTTTTGTGACTCCATGGATTGCAACACGCCAGGCTTCTCTGTCTATCACCAACTCCTGGAGCTTACTCAAACTCATGTCAATTGAGTTGGTGATGCCATCCAAGCAAGTCATCCTCTGTCGTCCCCTTCTCCTGCCGTCAGTCTTTCCCAGCATCAGGGTCTTTTCCAATGAGTCAGTTCTTCCAATCAGGTGGCCAAAGTATTGGAGTTTCAACTTCAGCATCAGTCCTTCCAATGAATATTCAGGATTGATTTCCTTTAGGATTGACTGGTTTGATCTCCTTGAAATCCAAGGGACTTTCAAGAGTCTTCTCCAACACCATAGTTCAAAAGCATCAATTCTTTGGTGCTCAGCCTTTAAGGTCCAAATCTCACATCAATATATGACTACTGGAAAAACCATAGCTTTGACTAGATGGACCTTTGTTGGCAAAGTAATGTCACTGCTTTTTAATATGCTGTCTAGGTTTGTCAGGAAGCAACAGAACTGGACATGGAACAACAGACTGGTTCCAAATAGGAAAAGGAGTATGGCAAGGCTGTATATTGTCACCCTGCTTATTTAACTTATATGCAGAGTACATCATGAGAAACGCTGGGCTGGATGAAGCACAAGCTGGAATCAAGAGTGCTGGGGGAAATATAAATAACCACAGATATGCAAATGATACTACCCTTACAGTAGAAAGTGAAGAAGAACTAAAGAGCCTCCTGATGAAAGAGAAAGAGGAGAGTGAAAAAGTTGGCTTAAAGCTCAACATTCAGAAAACTAAGATCATGGCATCTGGTCCCACTTCATGGCAAATAGATGGGGAAACAGTGGAAACAGTGGCTGACTTTATTTTTTTGGGTCCAAAGTCACTGCTTATGGTGATTGCAGCCATGAAATTAAAAGACCTTTACTTCTTGGAAGGAAAGTTATGATCAACCTAAACAGCATATTAAAAAGCAGAGACATAACTTTGCCAACAAAGGTCCATCTAGTCAAGGCTATGGTTTTTCCAGTAGTTATGTATGGATGGATGTGAGAGTTGGACTATATAGAAAGCAGAGTGCCAAAGAATTGATGCTTTTGAACTGTGGTGTTGGAAAAGATTCTTGAGAGTCCCTTGGACTGCAAGGAGATCCAACCAGTCCATCCTAAAGGAGATCAGTCCTGAATGTTCATTGGAAGGACTGATGTTGAAGCTGAAACTCCAATACTTTGGCCACCTGATGCGAAGAACTGACTCATTTGAAAAGACCCTGATGTTGGGAAAGATTGAAGGCAGGAGGAGAAGGGAACGACAGAGGATGAGATGGTTGGATGACATCACCGACTCAGTGGACATGAGTTTGGGTGGACTCCGGGAGTTGGTGATGGACAGGGAGGCCTGGCATGCTGCAGTCCATGGGGTCACAAAGAGTCGGACATGACTGAGCGACTGAACTGAACTGAACTGAACTGAGGCATGTCATAGCTTTTCTTCCAAGGAGCAAGTGTCTTTTAATTTCATGGCTGCAGTCACCATCTGCAGTGATTTGGGAGCCCCCCAAAATAAAGTCTGTCACTGTTTCCATTGTTTACCCATCTGTATGCCATGAAGTTTTGGTACCAGATGCCATGACCTTCATTTTTTGAATGTTGAGTTTTAAACCACTTTTTCACTTTCCTCTTTGACTTTCATCAAGTGGCTCTTTAGTTCCTCTTCACTTTCTGCCATAAGGGTGGTGTCATCTGCATATCTGAGGTTTTTGATATTTCTCCCGGCAATCTTGATTCCAGCTTGTGCTTTATCCAGTCTGGCATTTTGCATCATGTACTCTTGCATATGGCAAGAATACACAGAAGAACTGTACAAAAAAGATCTTCACGACAAAGATAATCATGATGGCGTGATCACTCACCTGGAACCAGACATCTTGGAATGTGAAGTCAAGTGGGCCTTAGAAAGCATCACACGAACAAAGCTAGAGGAGGTGATCAAATTCCAATTGAGCTATTTCAAATCCTGAAAGATGATCCTGTGAAAGTGCTGCACTCAATATGCCAGCAAATTTGGAAAACTCAGCAGTGGCCATAGGACTGGAAGAGGTCAGTCTTCATTCCAATCCCAAAGAAAGGCAATGCCAAAGAATGCTCAAACTACCGCACAATTGCACTCATCTCACACGCTGGTAAAGTCATGCTCAAAATTCTCCAAGCCAGGCTTCAGCAATATGTGAATCGTGAACTTCCAGATGTTCAAGCAGGTTTTAGAAAAGGCAGAGGCACCAGAGATCAAATTGCCAACATCCGCTGGATCATGGAGAAAGCAAGAGAGTTCCAGAAAAACATCTATTTCTGCTTCACTGATTATGCCAAAGTCTTTGACTGTGTGGATCACAATAAACTGTGGAAAATTCTTAAAGAGATGGGAATCTCAGACCACCTGACCTGCCTCTTGAGAAACCTGTATGCAGGTCAGGAAGCAACAGTTAGAACTGGACATGGAACAAGAAACTGGTTCCAAATAGGAAAAGGAGTACGTCAAGGTTGTATATTGTCACCCTGTTTATTTAATTTATATGCAGGGTACATCTTGAGGAATGCTGGGCTGGAAGAAGCACAAGCTGGAATCAAGATTGCCAGGAGAAATATCAATAACCTCAGATATGCAGATGACACCACCCTTATGGCAGAAAGTGAAGAGGAACTCAAAGGCCTCTTGATGAAGGTGAAAGAGGAGAGTGAAAAGTTTGACTTGAAGCTCAACATTCAGAAAACAAAGATCATGGCATCTGGTCCCATCACTTCATGGGAAAGAGATGGGGAAACAGTGTCAGACTTTAGTTTTGGGGGCTCCAAAATCAATGCAGATGCTGATTGCAGCCAGGAAATTAAAAGACGCTTACTCCTTGGAAGGGAAGTTATGACCAACCTAGATAGCATGTTAAAAAGCCGAGACATTACTTTGCCAACCAAGGTCCGTCTAGTCAAGGCTATGGTTTTTCCCGTGGTCATGTACGGATATGAGAGTTGGACTGTGAAGAAAGCTGATCGCTGAAGAATTGATGCTTTTGAACTGTGGTGCTGGTGAAGACTCTTGAGAGTCCCTTGGACTGCGAGGAGATCCAACCAGTCCATTCTAAAGGAGGTCAATCCTGGGTGTTCATTGGAAGGACTGATGCTGAAGCTGAAACTCCAATACTTTGGCCACCTCATGCGATGAGTTGACTCACTGGAAAAGAGTCTGATGCTGGGAGGGATTGGGGGTGGGAGGAGAAGGGGATGACAGAGAATGAGATGGCTGGATGGCATCACCGACTCAATGGACATGAGTTTGAGTGAACTCCGGAGGTTGGTGATGGACAGGGAGGCCTGGCGTGCTGTGATTCATGGGGTCGCAAAGAGTCGGACACGACTGAGGGACTGAACTGAACTGAACTGAACTCTGCATATAAGTTAAATAAGCAGGGTGACAATGTACAGCCTTTCCAAATTTGTAACCGGTCTGTTTCCATGTCTGGTTCTAACTGTTGCTTCCTGACCTGCATACAGGTTTCTCAGGTGGCAGGTAAGGTGCTCTGGTATTCCCATCTCTTTAAGAGTTTTCCGTAGTCTGTTGTTGTGATTCACACAGTCAAAGGCTTTGGTGCAGTCGGTGAAATAGAATTTTTTTTTTAAATTATCTTGCTTTTTATGATCAGTGGATGTTGGCAATTTGATCTCTGGTTCCTCTGCCTTTTCTAAATCCGGCTGGAACACCTGGAATTTCATGGTTCAAGTACTGTTGAAGCCTGACTCGGAGAATTTTGAGCATTACTTTGCTAGTGTGTGAGATGAGTGCAATTGTGTGGTAGTTTGAGCATTCTTTGGCATTGCTTTTCTTTGAGATTGGAATGAAGACTGACATTTTCCAGTCCTGTGGCCACTGCTGAGTCTTCCAAATTTGCTGGCATATTGAATGCAGCACTTCCACAGCATCATCTTTTAGGATTTGAAATAGCTCAACTGGAATTCCATCACCTCCACTAACTTGTTCCTAATGATGCTTCCTAAGGCCCACTTGACTTCACGCTCCAGGATATCTGGCTCTAGGTGAGTGATCATACCATCGTGATTATATGGATTGTGAAGATTTTTTTAATATATTTCTTCTTTGTATTCTTGCCACTTCTTCTTAATATCTTCTGCTTCTGGTAGGTCCATACCATTTCTGTCCTTTATTGAGCCCATCTTTGGGTGAAATATTCCTTGGTATCTCTAATTTTCTTGAAGAGATCTCTAGTCTTTCCCATTCTATTGTTTACCTCTATTTCTTTGCACTGATCACTGAGGTAGGCTTTCTTATCTCTCCTTGCTATTCTTTGGAACTCCGCATTCATAGGGTATATCTTTCCTTTTATTGTTTGTTTTTCACTTCTCTTCTTTTTTCAGCTATTTGTAAGGCCTCCTCAGACAGCCATTTTGCTTGTTTGCATTTCTTTTTCTTGGAGATGGTCTTGATCCCTGTCTCCTGTACAATGTCATGAACCTCCATCCATAGTTTATCAGGTGCTCTGTCTCCAACATTTTGGCCACCTGATGCGAGGAGCTGACTCATTTGAAAAGACCCTGATGTTGGGAAAGATTGAGGGCAGGAAGAGAAGGGGATGACACAGGATGAGATGGTTAGATGGCATCACCGACTCAATGGACATGAGTTTGGGTCAACTCCGGGAGTTGGTGATTGACAGGGAGGCCTGGTGTGCTACAGTCCATGGGGTCACAAAGAGTCGGACATGACTGAGTGACTGAACCGATTTGTCTATCAGATCTAGTCCCTTAAATCTTTTTCTTACTTCCACTGTATAAGGTATTTGTAAGGGATGTGTAAGTGATTTGATTTAGGTCATACCTGAGTGGTCTAGTGGCTTTCCCCACTTTCTTCAATTTAAGCCTGAATTTGGCAATAAGGAGTTCATGATGTGAACCACAGTCAGCTCCTGGTCTTGTTTTTTCCTCACTGTATACAGCTTTTCCATCTTTGACTGCAAAGAATATAATCAATCTGACTTCAGTATTGACCATCTGATGATGTCCATGTGTAGAGTCTTCTCTTGTGTTGTTGGAAGAGGGTGTTTGTTATGACCAGTGCGTTCTCTTGGCCGAACGCTATTAGCCTTTGCCCTGCTTCATTCTGTACTCCCCGGCCAAATTTACTTGTTACGCCAGGTGTTTCTTGATTTCTTTCTTTTGCATCCCAGTCCCATATAATGAAAAGGACATCTTTTTTGGGTGTTAGTTCTAGAAGGTCTTGTATGTCTTCATAGAACTGTTCAACTTCAGCTTCTTCAGGATTACTGGTTGGGGCATAGACTTGGATTACTGTGATGTTGAATGGTTTGCCTAGGAAATGAACAAATCCCATTCAGTCATTTTTGAGATTGCATCCAAGTACTGAGTTTCAGACTCTTGTTGACTAAGATGGGTACTCAATTTCTTCTAAGGTATTCTTGCCTACAACCTCAGTTCAGTTCAGTCACTCAGTCGTGTCGGACTCTTTGCGACTCCATGAATCACAGCACGCCAGGCCTCCCTAACCATCACCAACTCCAGGAGTTCACCCAAACTCACCTCCATTGAGTCGGAGATGCCATCCAGCCATCTCACTCTCTGTCGTCCCCGTCTCCTCCTGCCCCCAATCCCTCCCAGCATCAGAGTCTTTTTCAGTGAGTCAACTCTTCGCATGAGGTGGCCAAAGTATTGGAGTTTCAGCTTTAGCATCAGTCCTTCCAATGAATACCCAGGACTGATCTCCTTTAGAATGGACTGATTGGATCTCCTTGCAGTCCAAGGGACTCTCAAGAGTCTTCTCCAGCAACACAGTTCAAAAGCATCAATTCTTTGGTGATCAGCTTTCTTCACAGTCCAACTCTCACATCCATACATGACCACTGGAAAGACCATAGCCTTGACTAGACGGACCTTTGTTGGCAAAGTAATGTCTCTGCTTTTCAATATGCTATCTAGGTTGGTCATAACTTTCCTTCCAAGAAGTAAGCGTCTTTTAATTTCATGGCTGCAATCAGCATCCACAGTGATTCTGGAGCCCCCAAAAATAAAGTCTGACACTGTTTCCACTGTTTCCCCGTCTATTTGTCATGAAGTGATGGGACCAGATGCCATGATCTTAGTTTTCTGAATGTTGAGCTTCAAGCCAACCTTTTCACTCTCCTCTTTCACTTTCATCAAGAGGCTTTTTATTTCCTCTTTACTTTCTGCCATAAGGGTGGTGTCATCTGCATATCTGAGGTTATTGATATTTCTCCCGGGAATCTTGATTCCAGCTTGTGCTTCTTCCAGCCCAGTGTTCCTCATGATGGACTCTGCATAGAAGTTAAATAAGCAGGGTGACAATAAACAATGACCCACCTGTCTTGGGTGTCCCCACACGGCATGGCTTAGTTTCATTGAGTTAGACAAGGCTGTGGTCTGTGTACTCAGATTGACGAGTGTTCTGTGATTTTGATTTCAGTGTGTCTGCCCTCCGACGCCTTCTCGCAATACCTACCGCCTTATTTGGGTTTCTCTTTCCTTGGTCGTGGGGTATCTTTTCACGGCTGCTCCAGCAAAGCGCAGCTGCTGCACCTTACCTTGGATGAAGGGTATCTCCTCATGGCCGCCCCTCCTGACCTTGAACGTGGAGTAGCTCCTCTTAGCTCTCCTGTGCCCGCACAGCCCCCGTCAGTTTGACTTGGGGTTGTTCCTCTCGGCAGCTGGCCCTGACCTCGGGCGTTGCCTACAACCTAGCTGCTGCTGCTATGTCGCTTCAGTCGTGTCCGACTCTGTGCGACCCCATAGACGGCAGCCCACCAGGCTCCCCTGTCCCTGGGAATCTCCAGGCAAGAACACTGAGGTCATATTAAAAAGTAGAGCCATCACTTTGTCAACAAAGGTCCGTATAGTCAAAGCTGGTTTTTCCACTACGCATGTAAGGATGTGAGAAAATGGAAGTGAAAGTATTAGTTCCTCAGTCCTGCCCGACTCTCTGTGACCCCATGGACTGTAGCCCACCAGACTCCTATGTCAATGTGATTCTCCAGGCAAGTTCCAACGTGGGTTCCCATTTCCTTCCCCAGAATATCTTTCTGACCGGGGTATTGAACCTGGGTCTCCTGCATTGCAGGCAGATTCTTTGCCCTCTGAACCATCAGGGAAGCAGCACAGATGTGAGTGCTGAGGGCCAAAGAATTGATGCTCTCAAACTGTGGTGCTGGAGAAGACTCCTTGAGTCCCTCGGACAGCAAGGAGATCAAATCTGTCAATCCTAAAGGAAATTAGCCGTGAACACTAATGGAAGGACTGATGGTGAAGCTGAAGCTCCAATAACTCTGGCCACCTGATTGGAAGAACCGTCATTGGAAAAGACCCTGATGCTGGGGAAGACTGAAGGCAGGAGAAGAGGGCAACAAAGGATAAGATGGATCCTGCTTAGTTTCAAGCGCTGCTGTCACCTTTCTTGACTCAGGAAAAATATTTCTTGCAAAGCAGTAAGATTCATGGCTGATGATCAAGGTAGAACTGAGCATTCTCTGTTGGAGGGAGAAGAGTCCAGCCTGTTGTCAAGTTTATAATGGAAATGTGGAAAGATGGGGTTGCTATTATTCGATGTTGATAAGATGCAGTCAGGAGTTTGATTTGTGGCATTTTAATGTATCTATTAAAAGCACCGTTTACTTAAAATGGTAAGATTAAGTGCTAACATAGACACAGGACGAAAAGAGGCCTGAAAACTGATTACCAAGGGACTTGAACAGTTATAAATTGGAGAAAATGTGCCTGGTTCATAGATTACACCTAGGCAACCCCTTCAGGCCCGATTTAATTCCCAAACTACATTTCCCAGAACCCTTTCCGCTCTGTGCTTCCTTGTTCGCGTCCAGTTTTGAAGTCCCGCGACACTTAGAAGGCGGAAGTGAAGCGGAAGCCATTACTCTTGGGGGGAGAGTGTTGCTGCTATACACATGGGAAGAGGAGTGGTCCACTGTGGCTTCTTACAAGCTCTTGGTCCCCGCGGCCGATCGGACTTTCCGTATGAACTTGTCATCCCTTCGACTGCAGCTTCCGTGACCTTTGCTTCCCACGATTCTACTGTCGGTGATGTAAGTCCCGCTTTCCTCACTTAACCCTTCATGAGAACCCGGGAGGCCCAAAAGGCCGGCGGAGGTAACAGGGGACAGGACCTGGGACCGGGAAGGCAGGCAGGAGTGTGTTTTAGAACCTGTGATAAGCGGTATGAAGTGCTGGTGACGAAGTTTAGGACCCGGGTGAGGCACCAGTGATGTCGTCCAAAAAAATTGACATCTTGTGGTGGGGACAAAAAAGCCCATTCCGGATGAGTTCAGGACGTTATTGAGGTGGATATATGAGTCAGGAATTGGAGACACAAGGATAAACTACCAACCTTTTGCTTTGTGGTCATTTTTGTCTAATGTTAATAGCAGCACACCGGTTTTCTTTCAGTTAACATTTGTCTTGAATGCTTTTTTACACTTAAACTTTTCTGTTATCTACTTTAGTTGACTGCCATTGTAAATAGTCTATAACTAGATTGAAAAATGCACTTCAATGTTGTTAACTTGAGAATTAGTCCATTAATATTTAATGTGATTACTAATATTTTGCATTGACTTTTGCCATCTTATTTGGTGCTTTCTATTTTCCCTTCGAATAATTTTTTTATTAGAATATAAGACATATATGTCCCCCCCAAAGTATGAAAATACACAAAATTAAAAGAAGAATAAAGTGAATCCTCAAACTAGGACAAGAAAAATAAGATTATGAAAACTCAGAAACCTGTATTCTTCTGAACTGCATCCACCTCCTTCTTCATGATTTTTTTCCTGGATTTTACTGCTTATATGTTTTCTTAAAAATGTATTTCCTAATTTTGGTAATTACTTATGAATTACATGCACCCAAGTATTTTCAGAGACATGTGGCTACCATTCCTTTTTAGATACATAGTGACTTAAATTTTAGTCAGTTTACAAAGTTCCATATACTGTGGTTTTATTTGCAAATTGTGTTTTATACACACACACACACACACACACATAAACACACAGACACACACACCTGTGCGTGTGTATAAATTTTGAGAATATTGGCATTATGCCATTGAATTTTACAGTTAACTGGTTACATCTTCTCTAATGCTTTTCAGTAAAGTTTTATGAGTATCAGCAAGAAAGATATAATGGTCTTGTTATTGTTAGTTTTATTCCTTGGAAGGTACTGATGTATATTTATGCTTTTCTTTCGTTTCACACATTTATTTTTATTATTTACTTTCTTTGTTGGACTTCCAGTAGCATTGAATGGAGTATGAAAAGCCAGCTTGAGGCAATCCTGTTTTCTTTCTGACCTTAAGGGGAATCAACTTGAGTGTTACCTGAAGGCTTTTTTTTTTTTTTTTTAAATAGGTAAAGGAAGTTCCTTTTTCCTAATCTGAGAGTTTTTTGTCATGAAAATCACTCTTACTGAGTGATTTTTTTTTTCCAGCATCTACTTTGATGTGTTGATGTACTTTAGTCATCTCAAACTATGCCTGTTCTGTAGGTTCTAGTTCTGTTTGTGCTTTAAATGAATAAGTGAAAAACATGATTATCTTATTTACCTGGTAATGGTATTAAACCAATTACAGAATTAAACCGTTCTACATTTCAGTGAAATTGGCTTGTAATTTTCCTTTTCTGTTTGAGTTTTATGCCAGCCTCATAATGAGGTGGGAGTGTTCTCTCTTTTTTTCCAAACTCTGGAATATTTTACCTAAGAGTATAATCACTTTTTCTTTAAAAGGGAATGAGTTCAGTTCCGTTCAGTTGCTCAGTCGTGTCCGACTCTTTGTGACCCCATGAATCACAGCACGCCAGGCCTCACTGTCCATCACCAACTCCTGGAGTTCACCCAAACTCATGTACATTGAGTTGGTGATGCCATCCAGCCATCTCATTCTCTGTCGTCCCCGTCTCCTCCTGCCCCCAATCCCTCCCAGCATCAGAGTCTTTTCCAGTGAGTCAGCTCATCGCATGAGGTGGCCAAAGTATTGGAGTTTCAGCTTTAGCATCAGTACTTCCAATGAGCACCCAGGATTGATCTCCTTTCGAACGGACTGATTGGATCTCCTTGCAGTCCAAGCGATTCTCAAGAGTCTTCTCCAGCACCACAGTTCAAAAGCATCAATTCTTCAGCGATCAGCTTTCTTCACAGTCCAACTCTCACATCCATACATGACCACTGGAAAAACCATGGCCTTGACTAGACGGACCTTTGTTGGCAAAGTAATGTCTCTGCTTTTTAACATGCTGTCTAGGTTGGTTATAACTTTCCTTCCAAGGAGTAAGCATCTTTTAATTTCATGGCTGCAATCAGCATCTACAGTGATTTTGGAGCCCCCAAAAATAAAGTCTGACACTGTTTCCACTTTTCCCCATCTATTTGCCATGAAGTGATGGGAGCAGATGCCATGATCTTAGTTTTCTGAATGTTGAGCTTCAAGTCAAACTTTTCACTCTCCTCTTTCACTTTCATCAAGAGGCTTTTTAGTTCCTCTTCACTTTCTGCCATAAGGGTGGTGTCATCTGCATATCTGAGGTTATTGATATTTCTCCTGGCAATCTTGATTCCAACTTGTGCTTCTTCCAGCCCAACGTTCCTCATGATGTACTCTGCATAGACGTTAAATAAGCAGGGTGACAATATACAACCTTGACGTACTCCTTTTCCTATTGGGAACCAGTCTGTTGTTCCATGACCGGTTCTAACTGTTGCTTCCTGACCTGCATACAGGTTTCTCAAGAGGCAGGTCAGGTGGTCTGGTATTCCCATCTCTTTCAGAATTTTCCACAGTTTATTGTGATCCACACAGTCAAAGGCTTTGGCATAGTCAATGAAGCAGAAATAGATGTTTTTCTGGAACTCTCTTGCTTTCTCCATGATCCAGCGGATGTTGGCAATTTGATCTCTGGTGCCTCTGCCTTTTCTAAAACCTGCTTGAACATCTGGAAGTTCACGGTTCACATATTGCTGAAGCCTGGCTTGGAGAATTTTGAGCATGACTTTAATAGCGTGTGAGATGAGTGCGATTGTGCAGTAGTTTGAGCATTCTTTGGCATTTCCTTTCTTTGGGATTGGAATGAAGACTGACCTTTTCCAGTCCTGTGACCACTGCTGAGTTTTCCAAATTTGGTGGCATATTGAGTGCAGCATTTCCACAGCATCATCTTTTAGGATTTGAAATAGCTCAACTGGAATTCCATCACCTCCACTAGCTTTGTCCGGAGTGATGCTTTCTAAGGCCCACTTGACTTCACATTCCAGGATGTCTGACTCTAGGTGAGTGATCACATCATCGTGATTATCTTGGTCGTGAAGATCTTTTTTATACAGTTCTTCTGTGTATTCTTGCTACCTTTTCTTAATATCTTCTGCTTCTGTTAAGTCCATACCATTTCTGTCCTTTATCGAGCCCATCCTTGGTATCTCTGATTTTCTTGAAGAGATCTTTTGTCTTTCCTATTCTGTTGTTTTCCTCTATTTCTTTGCATTGATCGCTGAAGAAGGCTTTCTTATCTTGCCTTGCTATTCTTTGGAACTCTGCATTCAGATGCTTATATCTTTCCTTTTCTCCTTTGCTTTTCGCTTCTCTTCTTTTCACAGCTATTTGTAAGGCTTCCTCAGACAGCCATTTTGCTTTTTTGCATTTCTTTTCCATGGGGATGGTCTTCAGGAAAAACCATTGGGGTCTGGAGGTTTTTTTTTTCTAAAGCTGTTGTTTCAGTTCTCTAAGAGTCAAAGGGCATCCAAGTTCACTATTTCATTATAGTAAATAAAATTTCTTTAGGAACTTATTCATTTCATCTAAAGCTAAATTGTATAATCAAAGTTGTTAAAATATGCTCTTCAGTTCAGTTCAGTCACTCAGTCGTGTCCGACTGTTTGTGACCCTGTGGACTGCAACATGCCAGGCTTCCCTGTCCATCACTAACTCCCGGAGCCTACTCAAACTCATGTCCATCATGTCAGTGATGCCATCCAACCATGTCATCCTCTGTCGTCCCCTTCTCCTCCTGCCTTCAATCTTTTGCAGCATTAGGGTCTTTTCCAGTGAGTGGTTCTTTGCATCAGGTGGCCAAAGGATTGGAGTTTCAGCTTTAGCATCAGTCTTTCCCATGAACACCCAGGATCGATCTCCCTTAGAATGGACTGGTTGGATCTCCTTGCAGTCCAAGGGACTCTCAAGAGTCTTCTCCAACACCACAGTTCAAAAGCATCAGTTCTTCGGCACTCAGCTTTTTTTATGGTCCAACTCTCACGCCATACATGACTACTGGAAAAACCGTAGCTTTGACTAGACAGACCTTTGTCTCTGATTTTTAATATGCAGTCTAGGTTGGTCATAGCTCTTGTTCCAAGGAGCAAGTGTCTTTTAATTTCATGGTTGCAGTCACCATCTGCAGTGATTTGGGAGCCCCCCAAAAATAAAATCTGTCACTGTTTCCGTTGTTTCCCCGTCTGTTTGCCATGAAGTCATCTGTTACTGTGTTTTTAATGCTTGATACATGTGTAATGTTACCAGTTTTTCATTCTCATATTTATTTTCCTTTATTTTAAATAAGTCCTGTCAGAATTGTGTCAATTTTGTTTTTCTCTTAAAACTTTTGGCTTGATTGAACCACTTTATAATATGTATGTTTTCTATTTCATAACTTTGTGTTCTTCATAATTTTTTTCTTTTACTTTCTTGGCACGTTTTCTTTACAGTTTCTTACGCTGGATACCTGCATGTCCCAAAGGACTGTAGTGAGTATTCTACTGTATTTCAGTTCTAAGTATTATCAAATACTATGACTCCTTTGACATGAAAGTTATTTAGGACTTTTAGTTTTCATTTCTGTGACCTTTTTCTGGTTATCTTTTGGTTATTGTTTGCTAACTTACACTGTCGTCAGTTTGATGGCATTCTCTGAGACACACATTTGTACCCCATGTGTGATTGGATTTTATAGTTAGGAAATACTATTTCATCTTGTGTAGTCTGCATGTAGTTATTGAGTTGTCTGCTTGAATGTAATGTTGAGAGTGGCTTTGTCCATTCTCCTTAGAGACCTACCACCCTTCCCCTGTATTTTTGAGGCTAAAACAGCTAAAACATATTTAGTATATAGCTAAAACAGCATATAGCTTTTTTTGGGGTTATAGCTTTTTTCATTATGCAGTTCCTCAGTTTTCACTCTTAACCTTTTTGCTTTAATTCATTCTGGTATTAAAATATTTAAACCAGATTTAAAAAAAAATATTTACCTTGAATGTGAAGCGAAAGTCACTCAGTCATATCCGACTCTTTGCAACTCCATGGACTGTACAGTCCGTGGAATTTTCCAGGACAGAATACTGGAGTGGGTAGCCTTTCCCTTCTCTAGGGGATCTTCCCAACCTAGGGATTGAACCCAGGTCTACCCACATTGCATGCAGATTCTTTACCAGCTGAGCCACAAGGGAAGCCCATTTACCTTTCCATTCTTGCTGTATCCTTATTTTTTAGATGTTCTTGCAAACACCATATAACTGGATTGTTTTTACTCCATTTTGAGAATCTCTCTACTGTAGTTGAAATGTTTGGTCATTTTTTTTATAGCAATTTTTTTTTCACCCTCTAGCTTCTTTTGATTTGAGAATTTTGTTCACTTTTTTCTTTGCATGTTTTGAATTTATCTATGTGTGTGTGTGTGTATAATTTATTTATGTGTCTTATCTTAATAGTTGTCTTGGAGAATTTTTATCCTTGTTCACTCATGAAATTTAGATTTTTGATACCTTATCACTCTCGTTTACATGGTTTTTTTGATCATTTTATTATTTTAAAAAATATTTATTTAATTATTTGGTTGTACCTGGGCTTAGATGTGGCAAACAAGATCTTCAGTCTTCATCCTTATTTTGTGACATGCAGGGTCAAGTTCCCTGACCAGGGATTGAACCTGGTCCCTCTGCATTGTGAACAGAATTTTAGCCACTGGACCATCGGGGATGTCACTGATCATGCATTCTAATTCTGTCATTTTTTTTTTTAAACTCAAAAGAGATTATCGTGTATAGTCATGTTTAGTTTCATTATACCTACACATTTTCCTTGTTGTATTCTTTCTTTGGTTCTTGGACCCTTTGGTGTAAGTTCTTAACAGTCTTTGCTTCCTTGAATTTTCCTTTCTCCCTAAAATGTTTATTTTAGAATTTCTCTTTTCTGTGAGTGGCAAGTTCAAATATGATGTTATTTTGCCATCTTAATGGACATTTTGATTTTTAAAGTATATTCCAGAGCCATGAAGATGTTCCACTATCTCTGGCTCCCATTGTTGCTGGTCAGAAGTCAGGTGTCAGCCTAATGTTTTACTTTTTTAAAGCAGTGATTCTTAAAGTGTGTTCTTCAGACCAATAGCATCAGTGTCACCTGGGAAGTTGTTAGAAATTTATATTTTTGTATTTCACACCCCATATCTTCGGAGTCAAAAGCTGGGGCTAGGGCCTAGCAATGTGAGTTTTTTGAAATACATTTCCAGTTTTAACAAGCTCTCCAGGTGATTGAGATGCAACTTGAAGTTTAAGAACCATTGCTTTAAAGGTAACCTGTGTTTTTTTCCTCCTGGGCTGTTGTTCAGATATTCTTTTGCCATTTTTGTTCTCTGGTTCAGTTTACTTGTATCTAACTGTGATCTGTTTTTATCTTCAGTCTGTTTATATTTGTCTTCTGAAATGAGACATTCACAGCTATTGTGTTTTGCAATAATTGCCTGGATTCCTACCTTCTCCTTTTAGAATTCTATTTAGAATCAGTTCAGCCATTTTCCTCTGTCCCCCATAGCTCTTTATACTTATCGTCTCTTTATCTGTGTGCCCTCATGTTTATTCTCTAGAAGTGGTTTTTAAATTTAAGCCTGTGTAAAAGTCACCTCTAGTGCTCGTTATTAATAAAATAGATTCATCTGTCTACTTCAAAACTCTCATTTAATTGGGCTTGGATATGAACTGGGCATCAGAATTATTAAAGTTCTCTAGGTGATATTCTTACCTGGAGAATCCCAAGGACGGAGAAGCCTGGTAGGCTGCAGTCCACGGGGTCGCATAGAGTCGGACACGACTGAGCGACGGAACGGAACGGAGGTGATGTTTATGCAGCTGGCTTGAGGACCACACTTTGTGTAAGACTCTGAAAAACAGGAGTTTTTTTTTTTTTTAGTTTGAGGGGGGCGGGCTGTGTAATCTGATGAAACTCTTTATTTCAACATTTTGCCTTTAACAATTGTAATTGTCCTTTTAAAATTACACATTTTAAAATTTCTGCATATTTATTACCAGCGTGTGAATGATTTTAAAAAATACCTGTGTTTATTTTATATTGCTCTTAAAATAGTTTTGAGTGGAAGATTTAACCAGTATATGTAGATTACCTGTTGGAAACAAAAGTATTCATCTGTCCTTTTATCCCCTGGGACATTTCATCTGGTTGGTTGAAAGCTAGTGAAGTATAGAGATGTTAGTTTATGACTGTAACACATTTCTGGAGTAAAAAAAAGGGCTTGCAGTGTTCTCAAAACTATTGTGTCTTTGGGCCTACAGGAATGACTGGTGGAAACAATTCTAGCAGGGGCAGAAATACCACTTAATAAAAGTAACAGATTATTCTCTCTATAGTAGTTCCACCTGCAAATTCTGAATATCTCTGGGTTGTATTACAAAATTGAATATGGGGATTTTAAATCAAATATTGGAGGAATTATGGCCACAAAAGGAGAAATCATAATAGAACAATTGTAAAGGATAGAATGTGTTTTGGACTGAAAAACGATGAAGGTAGGTCTTTTGTAATTGTGAGGAGCAGGGGTGAGATTAGGGTGAGGTAGAAATGCATGTGAGCATGCAGAATACATGGTGGCGTTAACTCTGCTTGTGTGCTGCTGAGATCTGTATCCAGGGTCACCAATTCTCAACAAGTGGTATAATTGCTCAGATGAGAAATACTCCAGAACCTTGCTCTGGTCTATAGTTTACATTACCATGAGACTTTGAAAATATTCCATAGGTTTGAAATTGATGTGCGTGCATTCTCCATCCAGGCTTGAACCACTGTGTACCTTGCCCCATATCGCAGATGGTGAACAGTGAGGGCCAAGGTTGTGTCAACATATATCTCATAGGATCTGAACAGGATCCTCCTCCCCTCCAAGTTCCATCCTTTGTGATCTTCCCAAGACTCCAAGGCCCAGGGATGTCATCTCAGTATGAAGAGAAATGTGGGTCAGCTTATTTGTCACCATTCATTCTTTCACTCACTGTAAACCTGTTTATTATTTGAGGTACTGTTCCAGACACTGCGTACTCAGTCTGTTAGTCATGTCCAACTCTTTGTGACCCCATAGACTGTAGCCCGCCAGGCTCCTCTGTCCGTTGGATTTTCCAGACAAAATACTGGAGAGTATTTTGCCATTTCCTTCTCCAGGGGATCTTCCTGACTCGGGGATCGAACCTGCATCTCTTATGTCTCCTGCATTGGTAGGTGGGTTCTTTTACCCACTGAGCCACCTGGGAAGCCCTTCAGACACTGCAGCAGTGAACAAAACAAAGAAGTGAAAAATCTTTGTCTTTCTGGCACTTCTTGTCTAACAGGGTATACATTGTGTAGGAGATTTTGTCCAGAGAGCAAATTTTTGAATCATTGTTAGGTAAACCTGATTCTAGTGATGACAAGCCCTGAGCTGTAGCCCACAGTTGTGTATGCTGACATCGAGTATGGGGCCAGAAGGCATTGGAGATCAGAACACATGGTCCTAGATGGATCCTCCTCATGGTTACTTGAACCGTCATAAGCCAGGATGAGCCTTGAATAAGTCTGGAGCCTAAGTGTTTAGTGAGTGACAGAGTTTATCATAACTGTAATTGGTGACATGGACTTCTCATGTGGCTCAGTGATAAAGAATCTACTTGCCAAATAGGAGATGCAGGTTTGATCCCTGGGATGGGACAGTCCCCTGGAGAAGGAAATGGCAAACACTTCAGTATTCTTGCCTGGGAAATTTTATGGACAGAGGAGCCTGGTGGGCTATGGTTCATGGAGTTGCAAAGAGTTGGACATGGCTTGCTGCTGCTGCTGCTAAGTCGCTTCAGTCGTGTCCGACTCTGTGCGACCCCGTAGACGGCAGCTGACCAGGCTCCGCCGTCCCTGGGATTCTCCAGGCAAGAACACTGGAGTGGGTTGCTATTTCCTTCTCCAATGTGTGAAAGTGAAAAGTGAAAGTGAAGTCGCTCAGTCGTGTACGACTAGTAGCAACCCCATGGACTGCAGCCCACCAGGCTCCTCTGTCCATGCGATTTTCTAGGCAAGAGTACTGGAGTGGCTTGCCATTGCCTTCTCCATTGGCTTGCCATTGCCTTCTCCATTGGCTTAGCAACTGAATAACAATTGGTGACACATTACTTGAGAGAGTGCCTCTGAATCTTAGTTGAGGTGGGTCCAGGACCTCCACCATGTTGCCTGGAGGTTTTACCTAAGCAAGGTTAAGGCCCAGGATGAGATAGAACTTGCTGCTCAAAGGAGGAAATGCTGAAAAACAAAAGTCAGAATTGTCATGTGAGTGGGAGAGACAGGAAACCTTTGACTACACCTAGTAGTCTTTCTCTCATTTCCTACAGATGTCTGCCCCAGGAGACCCATGAGAGAGAAAGTAGCTTCCTGGTCCCAGGCCCTGCTCTTCAGGCAGATTTACTGTCATTCTCGCAAGATGGCAACTCTTGGCCTGGCTCCCACATGTGGTAAGTTCTTCAGGTATTGAATGTCCTCAGAAATCAAGCTTCTGTGGCTCCTGCCACTTCACTGAGGGCAAGGATGTGCATAGCTTGTGGGAGGGCTGCCAGGTCAAAAGTGGTGGAGGATGCGTGAACTGAAGTGGGTGGGGCAAAGTCCTGAGAGCTCCCCTGGCAATTATGTCTGATTCAGGGTCTTTGTGAGTTTGGGTGAGACAGGGAGTGTTTGTAGTTTGTGAGTAAAGAAAGCTACAGGTAATTGATAACCCATTTATTATTTTGATAAATCTGAGGAAAGTAATACCTCCATCTCTTAGAGCTTTCATTTCTTCACTCATAAATTGAGAATGTATATAATTTTCTTTTTTTTTTTTGAGACTGTATATTAGTTTCTTTCTTTTATTTTGAGGATGTGTCATTTTCTTTATGGCTATGTAGACCCACCACCCTTTTTCCTCTCCTTGAGTGGAGCAGGGCTGCTCTGGCTTGTTACACAATGTGTGTGTGTGTGTGTGATTGTGATTGGGGCATGTGCACTGCACACACACATAATTAGTATGGGATCATTTCCTGATTTGCGAGTGTCAGATGGGCTTTAATCTTCATGGGTTCTCTCTTCTCTAGCTATGCCCAACCAGGAGCCTGCCTATATCCATGAGTCAGAAATTCCTCTTTCTTCAAAAGACCATTCCTGTCCCCAGGATGTGGACCTGTTTGCATGCAATGGCCTGGAGCCTCATACATCAACCAGTGTTGAACCATCCCAGGTATACCAAGCTCTTTAAGACCCCTAAAGGTGGGGGAGGGTCTTCATCTGGGCTGATGGATGCCTGATCAGAGTGCAAGAGGAAGAGCCAGAGAAGGTTGTGAGGCTGGTATCAGGGATGTTAGGGAAAATTACATGTAACAGGTTGTTTTTTCATCATACAGCTCAAAGCTCTCAGGCTAGAAGTGAAGGGAGGTTTGATCCCTTGTCAGAGTTGCATTTGAAGCAATGAGATAGGATGAAATTATCTCATAAGGAAGAGAAAACATCTGAGGACTGTCTTCTAAAGTAAATGTTTAGACCCCAGAGCCCTGTATTGAAAATCTTGTGTTTAGAGTCTCACATGTATTCTTTATCTTCAGCCATCTTTTAACACAGGCTGGGTTCTCACTGAGCCCAAATGTGTGTGGTGTTTCAGGAGTCAGTGACTTTCCAGGATGTTGCTGTGGACTTCACTGAAAAGGAGTGGCCCTTGTTGGACTCTACTCAGAGAAAACTGTACAAAGATGTGATGCTGGAGAACTATAGCAACCTTGCCTCAGTGGGTAAGGCTGGTGTCATTTCTTCATTCGTTCATTCATGAATCAAATGTCCTTGTTACAAGTGCTTGCTGTGGCTCAGGAACTGTGTGGGGATTTGGAATACAGTTATGAACAAGTTGACCTGGTCCCTGCCCTAGTGGTATCTCCCTTTGGATATGGAGATCTGTCCACTGCATTGACTTTGGAGGTTATGTGTGACTGAGCTTGGGCATAGTTTTCTGAGTTAAGAAATCCTCATTCTTTTGAAGGGCAAAATGTATGGGAATATTTCGGGTTTTGTGTTTTATGAAAGCCTTTCACTGTGTTCCTTAGAAATGTGGCACCGCCATTTTGCTGCTCCTAAGTCAGACTTGTCCATCCTCAGAACACTGAAGACCAAAACACTGACCCCAGACTATTGGAAGGGGTGGTCCTCTGCACAATCCTCTGTCAACATATGTCTTTCCCCATGAGTAGGGTGCCAGGTGGGCAAACCCAGCCTCATCTCCCACTTGGAGCAAGAAGAGGAGCTGAGGGCAGAGGATCGGGAACTTCACCGAGGCCCTTGTCCCGGTAAGCACCAGGCAGACGCAAGTGCTACTGAGAATCTGCTCTTGCCAGCGATGGGGATGAATGGGGTTTCATTGGGAAACCTCACCCAGCTTGAAAATGCCCTTTCTCTTTCACTGAACCTCCATCCTCTCAAAAGTCTTTGTTTCGGTGTCCCTTCATCTTTAAATTTGAGGTGGCTATGTGGGCTCTTTGTCCCATTCTTTCCTATTCCACTTTCCTGGTCATACTCTTAATATCATTATCAGTGTCAGTATTTGAGGAGTTAATTCTTAGTGAGTCAACTTAAATTTCTACCCCCTTCATTGCCAAATGTCTCACATGTTCAAATCTCTGAGTCCTTTTTACTTATGTGTGTTCTCCACTCTCACATTCCCTTTTCTTCTTTATGGTTTGTATCTGCAAAGAAAGACACCTCTGTTTTTGTCACCGTCATCCCACCATTTTCCTTCATCTGCAGGTTGATATTTTTCCAATTTGTTTCAGATTGGGCGACGCCATCTAAAACCAAATGGTCAATTCTTATGGAAGATATTTTTGGGAAGGAAACATCTAATGGTGTGACAGTGGTAAGATTTCCTTGGAATAATTCTGAATCTTCCATACTGGGAGAGGATGGGGGCAGCCTGAATTAGACAAGCTTCTCAAAACCAGGCAGGTGCCCCACTCCCCTCAGCCACCCCCAAGAGCAAACAGTGATAGAGATAATATTACCAGTTTGGGGAAAACCCTGAATTTGGCCCCAGACTTTTCTTAAAATCCTATTGAGTAATTATTTCTATAACTACATCTCAGATGTTGAGTGTTGGCTTAATTTAGTTTTAAACAGTTAACAAAGTATATATGCAAGAAGCTTTGTGAAAGTTACATTCATGGCATTCATTTATTTCTTTCTTTGATGGAGTCCATACAGGGCAGGAGCAATATTTTGCTTTGCAGATTGTGACATCATTAGTAATTACAGTGTGTTTCTACTTAAACCAGTTTATGTGGGGATAGTCTTAGGAATGTAACAAACATGGGAAATGCCTTAGTCAGTTCCTTAATGCCTTAGTGCTCCCTCTCCATCAACAGGAAAGCAGTCAGCTTGGAGAGAAGTCCACGGAGTACTCTAACCTGTTTGACATCTTAAGCATAGGCACTCATCTCACTCAGCAGATGGGAAGGCACACTGGCAAGAGACCGTATCACCACCAGGACTGCGGGGTGACTATCAGAAACAGGTCCCATGTAACCCAACACGTGAGCATTTACAATGGGAGGAAGATGCACGAATGTCATCAGTGCCAGAAAGCCTTCACTACAAGTGCTTCCCTCACACGGCACAGGAGAATACATACTGGGGAGAAGCCCTACGAGTGCAGTGCCTGTGGGAAGGCTTTCAATGACCCCTCAGCCCTCAGGAGTCACGCAAGAACTCACCTCACAGAGAAACCATTCGACTGCACTCAATGTGGGAATGCCTTCCGCACCCTCTCCTCCCTGAAGATACACATGAGAGTCCACACTGGGGAGCGGCCGTACAAGTGCGACGAATGTGGGAAGGCTTATGGCCGGAGCTGCCACCTCATTGCCCACAGGAGAACACACACTGGGGAGAGACCCTACGAGTGTCATGATTGTGGCAAGTCTTTCCAGCACCCCTCCCATCTCAAAGAACATGTCAGGAATCACACCGGGGAGAAGCCCTACGAGTGCACGCAGTGTGGGAAGGCCTTCCGGTGGAAGTCAAACTTTAACTTGCACAGGAAGAACCACACAGTAGAGAAAACCTACGAGTGTAAAGAGTGTGGGAAATCTTTCGGAGACCTCCTGTCCCGGAGGAAACACATGAGAATTCACATTGTAAAGAAACCTGTGGAGTGCAGACAGTGCGGGAAGGCATTCAGGAACCAGTCCATCCTCAAGACACACATGAATTCCCATACTGGAGAGAAGCCATATGGGTGCGACCTCTGCGGGAAAGCCTTCAGTGCGAGCTCCAACCTAACTGCACACAGGAAGATCCATACCCAAGAGAGACGCTACGAGTGTGCTGCCTGCGGGAAGGTCTTTGGAGACTATTTATCCCGGAGGAGGCACATGAGCATTCATCTCGTGAAGAAGCGTGTTGAATGCAGACAGTGTGGGAAAGCCTTCAGAAACCAGTCAACCCTCAAGACTCACATGAGAAGTCACACAGGAGAGAAGCCCTACGAGTGCGACCACTGTGGGAAGTCCTTTAGCATTGGCTCGAACCTCAATGTGCACAGGAGGATACACACTGGGGAGAAGCCCTATGAGTGCCTGGCCTGCGGGAAAGCCTTCAGTGACCATTCGTCCCTCAGGAGCCATGTGAAAACTCACCGGGGTGAGAAGTTCTTTGTGTCATCGGTGTGGAAAAGACTCCAGTGACACATCTTTTTTAAAGAAAAACATGAGAACTCAGATTGGCAGGGAACCTGGCAAGTGTCAGGAAGGCAGGAAGCTTTGAGGAACTCATCTCACTGGGCATAAATTATTAAGTTGGGAGAAATCCAGTTTGTATAAAAACTGTGGAAAGACTTTGGTTTTTCCATGTCGCATTGGAACTATGTGAGAACTCACAGTGGGTGAAAAAACATGTATCTGAGGTGCGAAGAAGCCGTCAGTGTACATGTAGCTCTCAACAAACAGGAGGACTTTGAGAGGGAACCCCTAACCTGGTATTTAATGTCAGAATTACTTTAGTACCACCTTGTACCTTCTGGGCACGAGAACAAGCTCATCCTGGAGGATCTCTGTAAATTCCATGACTGGACAAAACTTTTCTGGTCTGATTGTATCCCTCATGAGAGAAATCACACTAAAGAGAAAAATCTATGAAATAAGGACCACGGGAAAGCCAGTAACAGGTTGGCAAGCTATAGCCAGCTGTCTGTTTTAATGCATCTGGCAAGTTTAGAATAGTGGTTGTGTTTTTAAAGAAGGAAAATGTTGGAGACCACTTTTGGCCCACAAAGCTTAAAATACTCAACTCTCTGGCCCTTTACAGAAAAAAAAATTGCCAATTCTTTATCTACAGCAGTGGGGATAACTTAACTCCCTGGGGTCATTTGGCAAAGTCTAAAGACATCGTTGGTCTTTAAAAGTGGAGGGGGGTTGCCATTGGCATGTTTTGGAAGACACCAAGGATGCTGCTAAATATCCTACAATGCACAGGGGCTTTCCTCAAGAGGGAGAAAGTATGTGCCCCAGAATGTCAGTATTGCTAAGGTTGAGAAATTTTAACCAACAATTCCTAATGTTTTTGTGAAACACGTGGGTACTCATATTATGAGAAATTCCTATTTACAGCTTCAAAACTATACTCAGTGTAATTGTTTTAGGAATCACACGAGAACCCACACTGCAGACAATCCTTCTGTGGAGTTTTATCCACAGCCCTCTCACGTGTGTGTATGAGAATTCTCTCCCCATTAGGATTTCTCAGTACATGTGGAATTGCTCTTATCAGTCAGTCTTCTATCACGAAAATGGACCCTAGCTCATTAATTTTTCAGTCTTTAATTTTAAGGTTATGGTCTTGCAAATAACCCTCATGCCTCATCATAGAAGGTTTGTACATAGTACTTCTACTATAATTTCATTTGTGATGTGTTTATTTCCTTTTGGACAACTTTGAACGGGTTTTTTTTGTTTGTTTTTTTAGAATAGTGTCATGTGCTGTGTAACATGTGGGTATTTTTAGTACCTGTTTGTTACAAATATCTAATTCAAATAAGTTGTGATCAGAGCAGGATGTCATTATCAAATTGTTCCTTTGAAATGTTTTTGGCTTCTTGTCCAGCCACAAGTAACCTAAACTTGTAGTTGCATCTTTAGTATCTTTTTCTTTCATATCAGAAAGATCCAAGTTCTGATTAGTAAGGTATGCTATTTTAGAAAATCTCTTACAGATTTTCCTACAACTAGTAGAGTCTGTGTCCACAGCCTGGCCATTGACAAAAAAAGCAGATGCCACGAAACAGGCTGTGAGAAAGTGCTTGAAAAAGGGTCTGTCTTACCTGGATTCCTCTCTACATTTTTTTCCCCCTCCTTGTTCTTCCCCTTCTTACCTTGAGAAGAGATCCAGGACCTAGGTTAAAGATTCATCTTATGACCATGAGGATGCAAGCCACAGGCTAAACAAGAGGGGTGGGGCAGTTAACTGCAGAAAAATCACAATAATCTTGGCTTCCTCGGTGGTCTCTTTGAGTGTCTGCACTAGCCCTGGATTTGTTGTTTCCAGACTTACTATTACATGAGAAAAAATAAAACTGGTTATTGGTTTAAGCTGCTTTGGATATTTCATTGTTTAATCTATTTAATAATTGTTTTATTGGTGGTGGGAATGTTCTACTGTACCAGATTGGATGTTGTCCATAATCCATGCATCAGGTCATTAGTGGGGTTGGGTAGCTGCTGCTATACATGTGGGTATAATCTGCTTATAATTGTTGGATTTGGATTTTTAAAAATCCTTAAGGGCATCCCTGGTGGCTCAGTGGTAAAGAATCCGCCTGCACTGCAGGAGACCGGGGTTCCATCCCTGGGTCAGGAAGATCCCTTGAAGAAGGAAGTGGCAATCCACTTCATTATTCTCGCCTGGGAAATCTTATGGACAGAGGAGCCTGGCAGGCTACAGTCCATGGGGTCGCAAAAGAGTCAGACATGACTTAGTGACTAAACAACAAAAATCCTTGTACCCCTGTTTTTAAAATTGTATTTCATGTCTGATGTGCTTAAGCATTATTTCTTGACTTGTGTTGAAGTAAATGTATTGGTTTTCTCAAAAACCCTAAGAAATAGGTACCGCCAATAACACCCTTTTGCATATGGGCATTCTGAGGCAAGGAAGTTTAATGTTATTTGTTTGAGGTCAGCTTATTAACAAGTTGTAGTGCCTTTTTTGTTGTTCGTTTTAAATATTTATTTATTTGGCTGTGCCAGGTCTTAGTTGTGGCATACAGGATCTTTAGTTGCATCATGTGGACTCTAGTTTCCTGAGCAGGGATGGAACCTAGGCCCCCCGCTTTGGGAACACAAGTCTTACCCACTGGACCACCAGGGAGGTCCCTGTGCCCGTGTTTCAAGTTCATTCTTATGTCAAGCCCTGTTCTGTGCCCTGAGTCTATAACAGTGAATCAGGATTTTTGCCTTTATGGTGATCACATTCTACATGGGATGAAGGCATGTGATAAACAAATGAGTAAATATGTGGTATATTGGCAGTGAGTTCAGTGCCCCAAAATTTAAGCATCAGTGCCCTGATGATGGCAGGGATGTGGGGCTTCAGTGAATCTGTTTTATGGATAGGGAAAACCTGTTGCTTAAGGGGACATTATAGAGCAGAGATATAAATTCCCTGCAAGTGTGCGCCACATTCTAATGTGGGCAGGAGCACCCGAGGCAGTTCAGAGGTCATGGAAAAAGAATTTTGCTTGCTAGGGCCAGTGTGGCTGGAATCTGGCAAGCTTGGGAGTCACAGATGGTGGTAAGTTCAGAGCTGGATTGGGATCCTTTTCACGGAGGCATCTTGTGAGTCAACTGGAAAGACTTCGCCTTTTATTCTCTGTGGAAGGTCAGTGGATGGTTCTGTACAGAGAAGTAACAACTATTCCATCTCTGTTTTAAAGAATCTTATTGGTTTCTGCGTTGGTTAGCTGAGTAGAGGGATAGGATACAAAAACAGAAATCTGTTAGAAGTTCATTGCAGAGTTCAAGTTAAGTATAACGGTGTCCAGTTGCTGTATTTAAAATGGATAACTAATAAGGACTTACTGTATAGCACATGGAACTCTGCTTAATGTTATGTGGCAGCTTGGATGGGAGGAGAATTTATGGGAGAATGCAGCCATGTATATGTATGGCTGAATCCCTTCACTGTTTATTTAAAATTACCACAACGTTGTTAATCACCTATAGCCCAATACAAAATAAAAAGTTTAGAGTTTGAAAATAAAAAAGTAACAGTACTAGTATTGGGTTGGCCGAAAAGTTCACTTGGGTCTTTCTGTAAGATATTAGGAAAAAGCCAAATGAACTTTTTGGCTGACTAGTAAGGCTATTTCGAGAGTCACATTGAATGTGGCTGTAGTTTCATTTTCACTTCGGATAAGTGGTTCCTTATCATCCCACAATTTGTTTAACAATAGCTGATGTACAGTTCCTGGAATGTTTCCACTTTCACTGATTATTAACAATGCTGTTGTAAGAAACTGTATAATACACTTCCTGGAGTGTTGGTTATTCCAGGAGTGTGAAATTGTTAGGTTGTAAGGTCTGTGCATGTTCAGTTTATCTTAATGCCAAAGGTGTTTCTAACTGTTTGTGTAATGGTTTGTGTGTGGTACAACTTAAAACAGGTGTTGCTGAACTTCAGAAAAGTGTTTAACTCATACTTTGTTGTTATTTATTTGCTAAGTCATATCTGACTTTTTTGCAACCCAAAGACTGTAAACTGCCTGGCTCTTCTTTCCATGGGATTTCGATCTCCCAGGCAAGAATACTAGAGTGAGTTGCCATTTTCTTCTCCGGGGCATCTTTCCAAACCAGTGATCAAACCCACGTCTCCTACATTGGTAGACAGTTTTTTTTGCCATTGAGCCACCAGGGAAGTCTTAACTCATGTACTGCTAAATTGTCACATGAACTCATCCATGTAAGCAGGCAAGAAAATTGTTTTACGTGTTTTAGCATTCCTGATAACTCCTCGCCAAATAACATCCCTTGCCTTACTCCCCACAAGTGACCGGTGTTCTGGCTCTGATAACATGGCTTGGATTTTTATTTTTGGACGCTGTACAAATGGAACCAAAGAGTATACGTTCTGTAGTGTCTTTCTTTAATTTACTCAAAATTTTTGTGAAACTGATCCATGTGAGGTCCACTGGAGAAGGGAATGGCAAACCACTTCAGTATACTTGCCTTGAGAACCCCATGAACTGTATCAGAAGGCAAAATGATAGGATACTGAATGAGGAATTCCCCAGGTCAGTAGGTGCCCAGTATGCTACTGGAGATCAGTGGAGAAATAAATCCAGAAAGAATGAAGGGATGGAGCCAAAGCAAAACCAATACCCAGTTGTGGATGTGACTGGTGATAGAAGCAAGGTCCGATGCTGTAAAGAGCAATATTGCATAGGAACCTGGAATGTTAGGTCCATGAATCAAGGCAAATTGGAAGTGGTCAAACAGGAGATGGCAAGAGTGAACACAGGCATTCTAGGAATCAGTGAACTTAAATGGACTGGAATGGGTGAATTTAACTCAGATGACCATTATATCTACTACTGTGGGCAGGAATCCCTTAGAAGAAATGGAGTAGCCATCATGGTCAAGAAAAGAGTCCGAAATGCAGTACTTGGATGCAATCTTAAAAACGACAGAATGATTTCTGTTCGTTTCCAAGGCAAACCATTCAACATTACAGTAATCTAGGCCTATGCCCCAACCAGTAACGCTGAAGAAGCCGAAGTTGAACGGTTCTATGAAGACCTACAAGACCTTTTAGAACTAACACCCAAAAAAGATGTCCTTTTCATTACAGGGGACTGGAATGCAAAAGTAGGAAGTCAAGAAACACCTGGAGTGACAGGCAAATTTGTCCTTGGAGCACGGAATGAAGTAGGGCAACAGCTAATAGAGTTTTGCCAAGAGAACGCACTGGTCATAGCAGACACCCTCTTCCAACAACACGAGAAGACTCTACACATGGACATCACCAGATGGTCAGCCCCAAAATCAGATTGATTATATTCTTTGCAGCCAAAGATGGAGAAGCTCTATACAGTTAGCAAAAACAAGACCAGGAGCTGACTGTGGCTCAAATCATGAACTCCTTATTGCCAAATTTAGACTTAACTTGAAGAAAGTAGTGAAAGCCACTAGACCATTCAGATATGACCTAAATCAAATCCCTTATGATTATACAGTGGAAGTGAGAAATAGATTTAAGAGACTAAATCTGATTGATAGAGTGCCTGATGAACTCTGGACGGAGGTTCATGACATTGTACAGGAGACAGGGACCAAGACCATCCCCATGGAAAAGAAATGCAAAAAAGCAAAATGGCTGTCTGAGGAGGCCTTACAAATAGCTGTGAAAAGAAGAGAGGTGAAAAGCAAAGGAGAAAAGGAAAGATAAAAGCATCTGGATGCAGAGTTCCAAAGAATAGCAAGGAGAGATAAGAAAGCCTTCCTCAGCGATCAATGCAAAGAAATAGAGGAAAACAACAGAATAGGAAAAACAAGAGATCTCTTCAAGAAAATTAGAGATATCAAGGGAACATTTCATGCAAAGATGGGCTGGATAAAGGACAGAAATAGTATGGACCTAACAGAAACAGAAGATATTAAGAAGAGGTGGCAAGAATACACAGAAGAACTGCACAAAACAGATCTTCACGACCAACATAATCACGATGGTGTGATCACTGACCTAGAGCCAGACATCTTGGAATGTGAAGTCAAGTGGGCCTTAGAAAGCATCACTACGAACAAAGCGAGTGGAGGTGATGGAATTCCAGTAGAGCTATTTCAGATCCTGAAAGATGATGCTGTGAAAGTGCTGCACTCAATATGCCAGCAAATTTGGAAAACTCAGCAGTGGCCACAGGACTGGAAAAGGTCAGTCTTCATTCCAATTCCAAAGAAAGGAAATGCTAAAGAATGCTCAAACTGCCGCACAATTGCACTCATCTCACATGCTAGTAAAGTCATGCCCCAAATTTTCCAAGCCAGGCTTCAGCAATATGTGAACCGTGAACTCCCAGATGTTCAAGCAGGTTTTAGAAAAGGCAGAGGCACCAGAGATCAAATTGCCAACATCTGCTGGATCATGGAGAAAGCAAAAGAGTTCCAGAAAAACATCTATTTCTGCTTCATTGACTATGCCAAAGCCTTTGACTGTGTGGGTCACAATAAACCGTGGAAAAATCTGAAAGAGTTGGGACTACCAGAGCACCTGACCTGCCTCTTGAGAAACATGTATGCAGGTCAGGAAGCAACAGTTAGAACTGGACATGGAACAACAGACTGGTTCCCAATAGGAAAAGGAGTACGTCAAGGTTGTATATTGTCACCCTGCTTATTTAACTTCTATGCAGAGTACATCATGAGGAACGCTGGGCTGGAAGAAGCAGAAGCTGGAATCAAGATTGCTGGGAGAAATATCAATAACCTCAGATATGCAGATGACACCACCCTTATGGCAGAAAGTGAAGAGAAACTAAAAAGCCTCTTGATGAAAGTGAAAGAGAAGAGTGAAAAGGTTGGCTTGAAGCTCAACATTCAGAAAACGAAGATCATGGCATCTGGTCCCATCACTTCATGGGAAATAGAATGGGAAACAGTGGAGACAGTGTCAGACTTTATTTTTTTTGGCTCCAAAATCACTGCGGATGGTGATTGCAGCCATGAAATTAAAAGACACTTACTCCTTGGAAAGTTATGACCAACCTAGATAGTGTATTAAAAAGCAGAGACATTATGCCAACAAAGGTCCATCTAGTCAAGGCTATGGTTTTTCCTGTGGTCATGTATGGATGTGAGAGTTGGACTGTGAAGAAAGCTGATCGCCGAAGAATTGATGCTTTTGAACTGTGGTGCTGGAGAAGACTCTTGAGAGTCCGTTGGACTGCAAGGAGATCCAACCAGTCCATTCTAAAGGAGATCAATCCTGGGTGTTCATTGGAAGGACTGATGCTAAAGCTGAAACTCCAGTAATTTGGCCACCTCATGGGACGAGTTGACTAACTGGAAAAGACTCTGATGCTGGGAGGGATTGAGGGGCAGGAGGAGAAGGGGACGACAGAGAATGAGATGGCTGGATGGCATCACCGACTCAATGGAGGTGAGTTTGAGTGAACTCTGGGAGTTGGTAACGGACAGGGAGGCCTGGCGTGCTGTGATTCATGGGGTCGCAACGAGTCGGATACGACTGAGCGACTGAACTGAACTGAGATAGTAGTACATTTTATTGTGTTTCATTGTTTGACTATTCCAGTTATTTAACCAGTTTGTGTTGTTGGACATTTGACTTCTCAGTTTGAGGCTATTGTAAATAATGCTGCTATGAGCATATTTTAATATTTCTGATAGTGCATAAATTCATGAGTTTCTGTTGCGTTTATACCCTGGACTAATATCACTGGGTCATATGCAATGCATATTTCATAAATGATGCCAGTTTTCCAGTGTTTGTAGACAGTTTTCGAACAGGCTCTTTTATGGAATTGGTTTTGTTCAGTTCAGTTGCTCAGTCGTGTCCAGCTGTTTGCGACCCCATGAATCACAGCACACTAGGCCTCCCTGTCCATCACCAACTCCCGGAGTTCACTCAAACTCATGTGCATCGAGTCGGTGATGCCATCCAGCCATCTCATTCTCTGTCGTCTCCTTCTCCTCTTGCCCCCGATCCTTCCGAGCATCAGAGTCTTTTCCAGTGAGTCATCAGATGATACCAAATTTGCCTGCATTTTTTGCACTGATTTATATATTCCAGATGTGGGCCTTATGGCTGGATATGTTTTGCAAGTTATTTTCCCCATTCTGACTTGTCTCTTCGTTGTTTTAATTGTTATCCTTTTATGAAATAAGTTCTTAATTTTAATGTCATCTAATCTTTATGGGCATCCTCTTTTTGTGTAAGAAACATTTACCTACCCTGAGGGCAAGAAGATACTCCACATTTGTTTCTATAAGTTTTATTGTTTTTGTGTATGCATTAGGTCTGCATCTTGGAACTGATTTTTTCTGTTAGAGTATGAAGTAGGATTTTTATTTTTTCTATATTAACCCAACATCATTTATTTTAAAAGTACATCTTCACCCCACGAATTTTCCACCTTTGTCATATACTGAATTCCGTATGCATTGGGTCTAAATTTAGGCTTAATTCTATTCTACTGTTCTATTTGTTCACACACCATGCCACAGTGTTTAAATTATAAAGAAGAAGCTTTATAATAAGTCTCAATATCTGGATGGACTACTTTCTCCTCATGGTTTATCTTTTTCAGTCTTTTCCTTGGTATCGTGTGTGTGTGTTTGGGGAGATGATGTTTACTTGTCTGTTACCTTGTCCATCTCCATAATACTAGCTTATTGGTGTTTTTATTGGCATTACCTTGAATTTGTAAGTTAACTTGGTGGAGAATTAATATCTCTATAATGTTAAGTTGTCTTATCCAAGAACACAGTATGTTTTCCCATTTGTTCAAGTCTACTTCAGTGTTTGTCAGGAATGTTTAAAAATTTTCTTTTACAAGTATTCTAGTCTTATTAGGTTTTCCGTAAGTATTTAATCTTACATTGTTAATTAAAATTTCTCAACCATTATGTCTTCACAGCTTTTGTATGTGAGAGCTACTAATACTGTATCTTGATTTTATAATTTGCTGCTTCACTGAATTCTTTCATTTTTTTTTTTTTTAGTTCATTTTATTATTTATTTTCTGGGATATTCCAGGCATACATACTACTGTATCATCTACAGATTGAGTGAGCTTTGCTTGTTTATCAATCTTTTAAAAAATACTTGTTTATTTTTGCTGTGCTGTCTTAGTTGTGATTTTGAACTCATAGTTTCATCATGCAAACTCTTGGTTACAGCATGCATATGAGATCTAGTTCCCCAGCCAAGGATCAAACCCAGACCCTCTGCATTGGGAACATGGAGGCTTACCCACTGGACCATCAGGGAAGTCCCTGTTTGTCAGTTCTCAAGCCTTTCATTTTTTTTTTTTTTTTTTTGCCTATGTGGTTGCATTGGCTAGTACCTCTAGTATGATAATAGAGGGCATTTTTGTATTGTTCTAGGGGTAATACCCTGTTTTTCCATTGATTAAGATAAATGTCTTTTGGAATGAAATATACAGTTGACCCTTGAACAACCTGGGGGTTAGGGACATTGACACTCCACATAGTAAAAAATCCGTGTATAACTTTTTTGGTCCTCCATATCCATGATTCCACATCCAAGGATTCAGTTGCAGATTGCAATACATATTTTTTGAAAATAATCCATGTGTAAGTGGACTCCTGCAATTCAAACTCATGTTATTCAAGGATCAATATTTTATCATATTGAGAAGGTATTCTATGTTCTTAAATATTTTATCATAGATGTGTACTGTATTTTGTCAGAGTTTTTCTGAACATCTGTGAGGAGGATTGTGATTCTCTTCCTCTGATTTATTAATATATTAATAAATTTTCAACACTCAATAAATTTTGTGTCCTGAGAATGAATTTCATTGGCCATGGTATATTATTTTCTTAATGTGTTGTTGGATTCTGTTTGCTAGTATTTTGTTGAGAATTTTGCATTGGTATTCATGAGTAATTGATACATGGTTTCTTAGAACTATCTTTCTGGTTTGGGTTTTAGTATTATGTCTGCTTCATGAGAGGACTTAGAAATTTTTTTCCTCTTTTTCAGTACTCTGGAATAGTTTGTACAGCATTAGGAATATGTGGTTTTTGGAAAATTAGGTAGAATTCCCTATGAAACCATCTGGGTGAATTGTTTTTTAGTAGTATATTTTCTTAGGAACTTTATTTCTTTTATGGAAATTAGTCTGTGTTAAGTTTTTTAACCTGAATGGAGTCAGCATTGGTAATCTGTATTTTCCCAGGGAATAGCTCGTTTCATCTAGCATAGAGGTCAGTAGATTGGTCATATGATTTAAAAATATTTTTTGATTCAGTGGTCATCACAAGTGACCATCACATTCGATGGTCATTTCTCTTTTCCTGCACCCTTTCTACTTGCAGTGCTCCATGCAGGTCTTTGGGTGCTTGGTGTTGATAATTGTGCATCGGTGAGTGAAGGTGTTGAGTGTTTTGCAGACCAAAGTTTTCCTCAGCTCACTAGTGAAGGAATAGCAATTATTGACTAGCTCTTGCCTAGATTTGGAGGGGAAAAAAAATGTACCCTAGAGGTCAGGCCCAAGGGGAGAAGAGTACTTTTCCTCAGCATTGACTAATATAAGACTGTTTCTTTAATTAGGAGCCCTGGGAATCCAACACAGCTACTCCATCAGCTCATTTCCAACATCATGTCAGTTAACAGGGCAGAAGGAAACTGAATTCCCACCTGCACCTAAGTGCCCCAGAGCTCTTGCATCTCATTGCACTTTTCTGCCACTTCTTGGGACAGACCTGCTACCTTACATAGTCTCTCTGGAGGGGACTTCTAATTATATTCTTACTCAGTCTTCATGTCTCATCATGGCCTGAGTTCTTGGGGCTTCTCCTACAGGAACCAGCTCTATCTTGTGTAATGTTTGGGTAACCCCAACCCACTCTGGATTTTTTCCTCTCTAAAGCTGAAAGAACCAGTGCATATCAATTAAGGGCCTTATATTGAATTAGGCTTTGGGAAGAAAGACATGATGCTGTCCTTAAAGGAGTAAAGTTCTAAGAGGAGAGATGGGTATAAGCAATAAATAAGATAGCTAATATGGCCTGTTAATCCATTAAAAAGGACCCAAGGAAGTATATTGAACTTTTGGAGTTCAAAGAGAGCCGTATTGAAGAGACGACACAAGCTAAGCTTAGAAGGCTTATTTATAGTGTTCAGGATCAGATTTGAGTAAGCATGTCAATCATGAGTGCAAAGGCAAAGAAAGTCATGCATCACATACTCTGACATGTGAAAAAGGACAGTCTTGGAAGTAGAAGATAAAACTAGAGGGGTAACATGGGACATTATGTAACACACACACACATACATCAGGACTTTATCAATCTCAGTTTAAATGTTAATTGAAGTTGATAGAAATATGTAGACATTTGGTGAGATTCAGTTTAGAAAAGTAGCCTGTGCACACTTCTTAGAATGGAATGAAGGGAGCCTGTTCATAATTGCTGTATAATAAGCTACCTGAACCACAGTGGTATAAAACTACCACCATTTGTTTAGTTTACAGTTCTGTTGGTTGACAGTTGGGACTGTGCTTAGCTGGGCTTACTAATGTGCTTGCAGTCGACTGCTGGTTTGGCATGGGGGTTACTTGCTCCTCATTCTGGTCTCATCCTCCAACAGTCTAGATGGGGCCTTGTGAGATGGGGCTTTGTACATATGATGCTGGAAGGTTCTAGAAGAGCACAAGCTCCACTGTGCAGGTGCTTTTCAAGTGCCTGTATGTGTCATGTTTGCCTGCAACCCATTGCCCAGTGCTGGTCACATGGGTGAGCCCATGGTGGAAGAATCCTCGGAGCTACAAAGAAAGGAAGTGGGTACAAGAAAGGGAAGAAATGGTACCTGTTTTTGCAGTCACCACAAGCCCAGTGTTATAGTGCAAGGATTTCAAATGAGAGAGGATAACTTTATATAGATGTAATTAACATATAAGGAAGGGGGTTTCCTGGTGGTCGAGTGGCTAAGAATCCACCTTGCAATGCAGGGGACATGGGTTCGATCCCTGGTTTGGGAAGATCCCACATGCTACCGAGCAACTAAGCCCATGCACCACAACTACTGAGCGTGCATTCTGGAGCCTGTGCTGTGCATAAAGAAGCCACTGCATGAGAAGCCCGTGCATTGCAATGAAGAGTAGCCCCTGCTTTCCGCAACTAGAGAAAACCCTCGTGCAGCAATGAAGACCCAGTGCAGCCAAAATAAATAAGTCTTTAAAAAGTCAATATATATGAAGCTGCACAATATATACTGAGATAAGTTTTTATCTATAGTCGGACACGACTGAGCGACTGAACTGAACTGATATATACACTTGTGAAACCATCACACAGTCAAGATGGTGACCCATGTCCCTTTCCTCATGTCCCTTTTAATGCTTTCCCATCATTCCCCAGGCAACCAATGAACAGACAAGGTTCTTGTCCTCTGGCACTAAAATTTGTTCATCAGTTCAACAAATGTCCATTAATGCTCCTGTACCAGACCTAAGGTGCCATTCTTCCTGTAAGAAGAGGCTCGTATCTTAGGTCCATTCTATTTGGGGCCTTAGGAAAACCAGGGTCTAACCCTCACTTATTTTTTTCTCTTCATTTTCCTTTCATCAGTTGTCTGAGTCATGGTAAATCACTAATTTTCATTCAGGAGTGATTTTGTTCTTAAAGGATATTTGCAATGTCTGGAGATATTTTTTAAAAACCTTTTTTGAATGGGATGTGAGAGTTGGGGAAGCTACTGGTATCTAGTGTATAAGGCCACAAATGCTGCTAAGCATCCTACAATGTATAGGGCAGTGCCCCTGCTCCTCCTTCACCCTCTGTCCCAAGAATTACCTGGCCCCAAATTTTAACAGTACCCAGATTGAGAAACCCTGTGATATAGTGTCTCTACACTTGTAACTAATTGAAAGACGGAGGACAATCATACTGTTGCAGGCTTATTAGGATGGTCCTATCTTGGCTTCATCTTATTCTAATTCTCCAGGTCACCAGGGCCAGAGGTTCCATAGAATGATTGGAAGCTAAAACGTTGTATTAAATAAAGTGATTTTTTTTTTTTTTTTCACCAGTAGCAATCAGTTTGTATCTCAGCCTCAGACCCCTGCTGGAGAGGAATGCAGCTGTGCAGAGCTTTCTGGAGTCCAGGATCCTGCTGATAGGTGTACCTCTTTTGGTACAAGGTGGGGGCATAAATAAATAAATGCAGTGTTCATAAATATGGTAGCCACTGCTTTTTGCAAATGTGTGCATTTGATATTAATTTTCTATAATCACCCCAGCAATTATTTAATACTTACCAATGAAGAATCTGAGTCTACTTAGAAACAGTGCTAAATTGCTTTAGTCATGTCCAACTCTGCAACCCTATGGATTGTATAGCCTGCCAGGCTCCTCTGTCCAAGAGTGAGAAAGTTATAATTCAACCATTGGAGTCTACCAGGATCCAAATCATGTATTCACCAAGAGGGTTCAACATTCCTCAGGTTAACCCAAGGCAGGTTTTAATTTTTTACCTTCATTTTAAGAGAATCTCCCCTTGGGGCTGAACTGTATAAAGGATGCTCTGCCCTCCCAGTTAACTGTTGCAGGGAGTCTTGGTCCAATCCTTAATCTCTAGATCCAAGGAAGTTCTCTCCTGGACTCTGCAGATCTGATCTTCAGCACATGGTGCTCTGGACTGAGCCTTGGACGGGCTGCCTCTCCTACATGATGTCCTCAGTGCTGTGAATCAGCTCTGGGAATTCACTTCTAAATCCATAGCCTGATCAACCCTCTACAGCTTTTCTGTCTGGTGATAATGGATCCCTGTGTACCTTCACCATGGCGAGCATGGACCTAGACGGCCCTCATGGATCTTCTGATACTTATGCCAGACACTGTTCTGAGTTCTTTTATGTATAATGTTTAATCTTCATTGGAACTCTTAAGGAAATATGGGGCACAGGGACACAAAGAGGTTAAGGAACATGCATGAGATTGCACCCTTGGTGAATGATGAAGAGAGATTAACCCAGAGTCCTCTTGGCCTCTGTGATCTGCCCCACCTCAAAATACGCTAAGTGCTATGGAAATGAATGAACAGGAGGATGGTGGTCAGGTTTGGGCTCTCGGAAGAGCTGACAGTTTCTATTTGAAGCCTAGCATGTGACAATTCAGGGACGTGTGGACCAGTGAAGGAAGACAGTGAGAAAAATGTTTTGGACCTTTATTTTAGATCAAATGGGTCAACAGAGACCAGAGTTCTTGAAAGTAGAAACTGCACTGAGTTTCCTAAAGAAGTTTGTCATTAAAGTCCCGAGTATAGGTCAATGGCCAACACCAAAGCAAGACTCAATAAGGGTAAAATCTTACGGGGTGAGGGAGGTTGGTATGAGACAGTCCAAACAATGGTTTTCAGACCAAGACTAGGGAAAAGCATGGTCCAGCAGGCACGGTGCTAGAAGTCTGAACAAAACTGAGAGGGTTTAAAGGTGAGCCAATGTGTAAATTTTTGTGGTCATTTTGTCCTCTTCCCATCTGCATTTCTTGACTTTCTTTTTCCTCCCTTGATGCTTATAGGAATTAATCCTTGGAATGATTTGTTTCCATGAGAAGTTTAGTTATTGATTGGTCATTCTTTTTCCTTGGTAGATGGTGAGCATTTTAGTGTGCTGCTTCAAGTTTATCTTTGGCTCAGAAACATTTTCTTCTAGTATATCATAAATAATGTCTCTTTTCTATGTCTTCAGATTACACATTCATGGACACCAGTTATCAGCACTTGGGATCTCCGTGGCCTGCCCTTAACTTCCATTATCTCATTGAGAGTATGTTCCTCTAGTGAAAAGTCTCCTCAGAGCCCCCTTCATGTCCCTGTTCCTCAGACTGTAGATGAAGGGGTTCAGCATGGGAGTGACTATCGTGTACATCACCGAGGCTATTGAACCCTTTCTGGAGGGATGGGCTGTTCCTGAAGTGAGGTAAACCCCAAGGCCTGCGCCATAGAACAAGGAGACAACTGATAGGTGAGACCCACAGGTGGAAAAGGCTTTATACTTGCCCCCAGAAGATGAAATGCCCATTATGGAGGAGATAATTCTAGAATAAGAGAACAGGATCCCAGTCAGGGGAATAATACCCAGCAGGCCTGTTACAAAATATAGCAGAATGTCATTGACAAGGGTGTCAGAGCAGGCAAGCTTGAGAATTTGAGCAAGTTCACAGAAGAAGTGGGGGATTTCTGTCTCTTTGCAGAAAGATACCCTCAAAACCATCAAACTTTGCAACAAAGAATATGTCAGGCAGATCAGCCAAGAAAGCAGAAGCAGGAGACCACAAAGGTGAGGGTTCATGATGACTGTGTAGTGCAGGGGGTGACAGATGGCCACGAATCGGTCATAGGCCATCACTGTCAGTAGCAAATTATCTAGCCCAGCAAAGATCATGAAAAAATACATCTGGGTAAGGCATCCTTCATACGTGATGCCTTTGTTCTTCTTCTGGATATTTACTAACATTTTGGGGACTATGGTGGAGGTGAAACATATGTCAGTGAAGTACAGGTTGGAGAGGAAGAAGTACATGGGGGTGTGCAGGTTGGACTCAGAAATGATGGCCAGGATGATGAGCAGGTTCCCTGTAACACAAACCAGGTACATGGACAGGAACAGTCCAATGAGGAGGGGCTGAAGGTCCGCATCATCCGAGAGCCCCAGAAGGATGAATTTTGAGATAACTGTCTGGTTCTCTATTTCCATGTAAGTTATGGAAATTGCCTTATGGAAAGAGGCAAGAATAATGTTCAAACAATGACAAAACAGGAATGTACCATATACTTGAAACTCATTCACTCAAGTCTTATGTCTTATCTATGAGTTTTCTTTAGTTGACCAATATCTCAATAATACCTTCCTTGTTTTGACCTCTACTCCTCGGAAAACCTCTTTAAAAATTGAATGTTCCAGGACTTCCCTGGGGGGGCCAGTGGTTTAGAATCTGCCTGCCAATCCAGGGGACATGGGCCCGATCCCTGGTCCAGGAGGGTTCCACATGCCATGGAGCAACTAGGTCCTTGAGCCACAACTACTGAAGCCCGTGCACACTAGAGCCCCTGCTCTGCAACAAGAGAAGTCACTGCAATGAGAAGTCTACACGCTGCAACTAGAGAGGAACTGCAGCCTGCTGCAACTACAGAACGCCTGCATGTGGCAGCAAAGACCCAGTGTAGCCAAGAATAAATTAAAAAATTGAATGTTCTAGGAATTCACTGGTGGTCCAGTGGTTAAGAGTCTCCCTTCCAATGTGGGGGATGCTGGTTCGATCCCAGGTTGGGGAACTAAGGTCCCACATGGCATGGAGCGTGGGCTATAGAGCCCACGTGCCACAACGCAACAGCCCGTGTGCCACAAGAGCCCGGGTGATCCAGTGTGCCACAACTAAGACCAAACACAGCCAATAAATAAATAAATATGTATTTAAAAACATGAACGTTCTACACCATGCTGGGCTTTCTTTCATCTTCCCTGACTCACGACTGTTCCTTTGCTCCCTAATTCCTGTGAAAGTACCAGCCTCATGACCATCTCCTTCCTGCCTTGCAGTTGTAGTCTCTTCAAGTCCCAGGGAAAGGTGGAGAGGAGATCATTGGGAGTTACAAAATTAAATGATATTTTAGTATCCTCATGCCGTTTGCTTGAAACAGGATCTTTAAGTAGACCATTCTCTGTCTCAAGTTTGACTTGGAAAAGGATAAGTGTGAAAAAGCTTTATAGATAATTCCTCCATTATCATATAGCTTCTCTATTACTATCCCAATTGATCCCTCGTTTGTTGTCATAATGATCAATGTAGCATAATACACCCTAATTCCAAAGGCAAAGTCAGAGCCCCCATCATAATTGTTCCCAGTAGGTTTGTGTTGTAGTTCTTTACATTTCTTCAGGTTGAGAGGACTATGCCTTTTCTGTTGCGTTGCCATTTCATAACCTAAGCACTTGTACTTGATATATAGTGTGTGTGTGTGCTTAGTAGCTTCAGTCATGCCTGACTCTTTTCAACCCTATGGACTGAAGCCCACCAGGCTCCTCTTCCATGGGATTCTCCAGGCAAGAATATTGGAGTGGATTGCCATGCCCTCCTTCAGGGGATCTTTCCAGCCCAGGTGTCAAATTCTGTCTGCACCTCCTGGATTGCAGGTGGATTCTTTCCCCACTGAGCCATCTGGGATATAATAGGTGCTCTATGAATATTTGTTGAATGAATAACAGAAATTGTCAGGGTAGAGTAGAGGCAATTCCCTATCATAAAATATATTGACTAAGAACAAAGAGACTATTTATCATGAACTTTTTTCAGTTGAAAATAAAGAGAATGAGAGCCTTCTGTCTTTTATTGCACTCCTTAAAAAAAAAAAGCTTTGGTTTCTCTCTGAATGTTGCACTTCAGCCACAGGAGGGAATTTCTAAACTGAGAACAATGGTCCTCACTTTTATAAGCATTTAAGCAAAGGTTCCTTCCTTTGAGCTGAAATGTGTCTTTATAACTTACATGGTTTTACTTCCCCTCTCTGAAGATCATTTCTCTTTGCCATGATTACTTTAGATGTTTGCAGACATTTAAATGATTCTCTGAGTCTCCTCATCTTTCATTGATTTCATGGTTTTTGAATGCCTGCTGTATGCCAGGCACTGGGTTAGAGCCAAGTGTGAAAGGTAAGAGACATGGGCTCTGCTATTCTGTAGCATGGAGTGTTACGGAAATGTTACTGCCTTTGACTCCCCTGAGGTCATTATTCTGATTAAGACTCTGATGATCCAGCCACTCAAAGAAAGTGATTAGTAGGAGTATTAACTGGTCAAATGTAAGGCACTTAGTTGAAAATCCAAGAAAGTTTGTGAAAGAAGATGAATGAGAAAAGGCAACTTTTGAAACAGTGAGATGCCATAAATACAGAAATATCAATGGGACATACTGGACAGTCATGAAACAGTTATTAGCCAACATGAGAATTTAGTTTGTAATATAGATATATTGGGCTTCCCTGGTGGTTCTGAGATTAAAGAATCTGCCTGCCAATGCAGGAGATCTGGGTTCGATCCGTGGACCTGGAAGATCCTCTGGAGAAGGACATGGCTATCAACTCCAGTATTCTTGCCCCCAAAATTCCAGGGACAGAGGAGCCTGGTGGGCTGCAGTCCATGGGGTCACAAAGAGTTTGACGTGACTGAGCAACTGAGCATGAGCAACACTATATGTGAGAGTCACACTTTTATTTACTGGAAAATAATGCTTTGATATTAGATACTCAACTACTCAATATCTTATAATTCCAGGAACATCCTGTACAATTTCATAGCTTTGGACCTTAGCCCCTCTCATTGGGAGTCCCCTCTCACCTGGAAAAGTCATGTCCCCACTTCCATACTCTGTCCTGAAATCTTCATTGGCATTGCCAGGCAGCAATGGGCATACTCTTTTTGGACCTTCTCTGTACCTTGTTGAAATTGGACCACACCTGAAGCAAGCTATCACATTGCATTGCATGCATGTGTTCATTTCTGGGTTTTTACTTCCTACCCAGAGAGCAATGCATTATAATTACCTCTTTATGTGCAGTACCCAGCTCAGTGTTAGGCATAGAGGAGAAACTCTGTAGATGTATGTCATTTTGAAGGAAAAATTGGTGGAAAATTATTCAGGTGGGTACAGAGTGGGCTTCTCTGGTGGCTCAGATGGCAGAGAATCCACCTGCTGTGCAAGAGACCTGGGTTCAATCCTGGTTTGGGAAGATCCCCTGGAGAAGGGAATGGCTACCCACCCCAGTATTCTTGCCTGGGGAATTCCATGGAAAGAGGAGCCTGGCAGTCTATGGTTCATGGGGTTGAAAGAGTTGAACACAACCAAAGGATTAACACATAGACACATAGAGTGTGTTATGAGGGGGTGGGCCAGAACTGAGGAACACTTAAAGGAGAGTTGACCTAGAAATAGAGGTAAGAGAACACAGAGTGTAGTGGGGCTTGGAGAGCCATGTCCAGCACCAGGGACTTTTCCTTGATTTTGGTGGGCTTTTCTTCCCCTGGTGGCTCAGTCAGGGAAAAAAAATCTGCCTGCAATGCAGGAGACCTGGGTTTGATCTCTTGGTGGGGAAGATCCCCTGGAGAAGGTAATGGGAACCCACTCCAGTATTCTTGCCTGGAGAATTGCATGGACAGAGGAGGCTGGCGGGCTACAGTCCATGCAGTCGCAAAGAGTCAGACACAGCTGAGTGACTAATACCTCTTCCATGTACATACCTACCTGTGTGCCAGGAAAATGTGCAAGGAAAAGATTTGACTCCTTCTTACCTCTTTACCACAGCTGTTTCTGAGCAACCTAAGGCATCACAGTGCAACTTCTAAAGGTCTGGGATCTATGATCTTTGCTTCTCTCAGTGGAGGATGAACAAGGACGGAGATCAGAGATGGGCAGCTGAGTCTGGGACTCAGGGCTAGACTGATACCTGGCGTGACACAGGGCGTTTCCTCCTGCTGTGGGATAGGTGAGCCAGAGGAGAAGAACACAGGAGGATTACGTGGGGCTGAATCCCCTCACTTCCTACTGAATGATTGGCTGCTTTTGTGGTCTGTTTCTGGAGAGTTCCCCCCTCGAGGGTCTGGGCAGTGACCTGCTCTGGCACATCCACCCACTGGGAGCAGAGCTGGAGCCACACGTGGGGTCTGCTATCTCCTCATCCCCAAGTCCTACAACCCCACACCTCAGCCCTCATTAGCCCCTTTTCTTCCTGAAGCAGTTTTTCTCCTCTCGAGTGTGGCCTCTAGGGTACCCAGCTTCCCTTAGGGAGCATCTTACTCCACCTCCAGTTCAATTACAAGTCTAAAGATTAAGAAACATCTCGGTTGAAGTCTTCTTCAAGATCCTGGGGACACCTGCGGACCATGCTTTGGGACAGATTTGAAAGCAGTAGAGGGACTTCCCTGGTGGTTCAGTGACTAAGACTCCATGCTCCCAGTGCGGGGGGACTGGGTTCAATCTCTGGTCAGGGAGCTAGAGCCCACATGCTGCCAACTGAGTTAACATAACCATCAGCCAAAAAGTAAAAAAAGGCAATGGACAGGAGGACAAGATTTCAAGAGTCACTGCAGTAACAGGACAATGACCTTGACCATTCCCAGGCCCAAACAGGCATGAGGCAACTAATACTATGTGTCTGGAGAGTAAGTCGGAAGTCAGGGGTAACTGAGTGATGGGGATGTCAGGACCTTCACAGAGCCCTGTGGTCTGTTTCGTAGTCGGCCTAGCAGATGCCTCTGGTTCATTTGACTTATAAACCCTTTTAAATCCCCTTCCTTTTTTTAAAACTTTTTATTTTATATTGGAGTATAGCCGATTAACAATGTGATACCTTCGGGCAGACAGTGAAGGGATTCAGCCATACTTATACACGTATCCATCCTTCTCCAAACTGCCCTCCCATCCAGGCTGCCACATGGCGCTGAGTAGAGTTCCCTGGAGCACCTTCCATTTTTGATAATGTGATAAACAACTCAGAGTAAGCCTCATGGCATTTCCTTGTGGTTATACAACCTGTTGAGGTTATCCAAGGAGACAAAGGATAAATGAACAGGTAAATAGAAAATGATGTATATAGATAATGATTTAGTTATATAAATATATAATGATGTATATGATTAAAATATTAATGAAGTAGGGCTATGGGTTAGAGTGAGCCTGAGGCTTCTCAGAGGAGGTGACATTTGGAGCTAAGATGGAAATATTCAGAAAAGACCTGGAGCCAGTCAAAAGGCAAGGGGGGAAAAGCATACTTGGCACTCTTGGGAGAGGAAAGCACATATGCAAAGGCCCTGAGACAGCAACTGGTTTGATATTTTTGTCACAGGCCAGTGTTTCAGAAGCCAACATAGAAAATATGGGCGATGGGTGTGGCCAAATGTTGGGACCCTGTTCATTCAGATCTTTATAGACCCATTTGAGGAGTTCGGATTTTAATCTTAGAGAGATGGGAAGACACTGCAATGCTTTGTAGCAAAAATGATGTGATGTGATGTCCTTTTTTGATTTCTAAATTTTCTCTGGCTGCTGTGTAGAGATTGGGCTGTAGTTGGGCCAGAATGGAATTAGGGAGACCAATGAAGAGACATGGAGACCATCTGGGGAAGCGATGGCAACAATTATCTTTACTCTTTAGGAGATTTTTATTCTGATCAGTCTGTCTGTCTTATTTATTTTCAATTAGTTTAATTCTCACCTGATCATCCCAAAGGGAACACAAAAAATTTTCCAAGATTATGAAATGCCTTGTTGTTTAATCACTCAGTCATGCCCAACTCTTTTGTGACTCCAGGGACTGTAGCATGTCAGGCTCTGCTGTCCTCCGTTATCTCACAGAGTTTGCTCAAATTCGTGTCCATTGAGTCAGTGACACTGTTCAGTGACTGTTGCCTTCTTCTCCTTTTGCCTTTAATTTTTTGCATCAGGGTCTGTTGCAATGAGTTGGCTCCTCACATCATCTGGCCAAAGTATTGGAGCTTCAGCTTCAGTAACAGAGGAGGAAATGGCAACCTACTCCAGTGTTCTTGTCTAGAGAACCTCATGGACAGTATGAAATGCCTAGGCCACAGGAAAATGCCAACCACCTACAGAAAAAGATGGAAGTGCCAACTGGCCAACCTGTCACCCCATAGTAACCTTTCTCTTCCTTCTAGGCCTGATATCAGATTTTCATGATGGGAAAGAATACACCTTTTTAATAAATTTATTTATTTGTTATTTTATTTTTGGCTGCACTGTGTCTCTGTTGCTGTGTGCGGACTTTCTCTAGTTGCAGCAAGCAGAGGCTACTCTCTAGGTGCAGTGTGCAGGCTTCTCATTTCAGTGGCTTCTCATAGATCACAGGCTCTATGACACACAGGCTTCAGTAGCTGCAGCACATGAGCTCAGTGGTTGTGGCTTTGGGGCTCAGTAGAACCTGTATGCAGGTCAGGAAGCAACAGTTAGAACTGGACATGGAACAACAGACTGGTTCCAAATAGGAAAAAGAGTACGTCAAGGCTGTATATTGTCACCCTGCTTATTTAACTTCTATGCAGAGTACATCATGAGGAACGCTGGGCTGGAAGAAGCACAAGCTGGAATCAAGATTGCCGGGAGAAATATCAATAACCTCAGATATGCAGATGACACCACCCTTATGGCAGAAAGCGAAGAGGAACTAAAGAGCCTCTTGATGAAAGTGAAAGAGGAGAGTGAAAAAGTTGGCTTGAAGCTCAACATTCAGAAAACTAAGATCATGGCATCTGGTCCCATCACTTCATGAGAAATAGATGGGGAAACAGTGGAAACAGTGTCAGACTTTATTTTTCTGGGCTCCAAAATCACTGCAGATGCTGATTGCAGCCATGAAATTAGAAGACGCTTACTCCTTGGAAGGAAAGTTATGACCAACCTAGATAGCATATTAAAAAGCAGAGACATTACTTTGCCAACCAAGGTCTGTCTAGTCACGGCTATGGTTTTTCCCGTGGTCATGTATGGATGTGAGAGTTGGACTGTGAAGAAAGCTGATTGCCGAAGAATTGATGCTTTTGAACTGTGGTGCTGGAGAAGACTCTTGAGAGTTCCTTGGACTGCAAGGAGATCCAATCAATCCATTCTAAAGGAGATCAATCCTGGGTGTTCATTGGAAGGACTGATGCTGAAGCTGAAACTCCAATACTTTGGCCACCTCATGTGACGAGTTGACTCACTGGAAAAGACTCTGATGCTGGGAGGGATTGGGGGCAGGAGGAGACGGGGACGACAGAGAATGAGATGGCTGGATGGCATCACCGACTCGATGGACATGGGTTTGAGTGAACTCCAGGAGTTGGTGACGGATAGGGAGGCCTGGCGTGCTGTGATTCATGGGGTCGCAAAGAGTCGGACACGACGGAGCGACTGAACTGAACTGAACTGAAGTGTGGTGCATGGGCTTAGTTGCCCCTTGGCATGTGGAATCTTCCTGGATCAAGGATTGAATGCGTGTCCCCTGAATTGGCAGGTGGATTTTTAACCATTGGATCACGAGGGAAGTCCACAATGCATCTTTAAAGAGGTCCATTGGATTTGTTTGGGTCTGAAGGTCCATGGGGTGAATGGGAAGGACCCTGGGAGCAATATTTCCTCATCATCAAGACAAACAGGACAGCTGGGACAGACAGATGCTAGGGTAACAATATGCAAGATTTCTGCTCCGAGGACTGCAGTTTGTGTTCTTTGTTTTGACAGGTGTCCAAGGAGTCTCCCCCAGAGTTCTGCTTTTCTCCCACACCTATTTGAGCTCCCATAGGCATCTCAGCTCTGAGCAGCAAACAGGTGCCTCTCAAGTGTCCTCTAAGTATTCCAAAAAGGTGGTGAAGGTGATAGTTAGAATGAAGACAAGGAGGACAGCAACTGCGTTATGAACCTTTGTGGAGGGCATCCTGTGTCCCAAATCTGAGCTTATATAGCTTGTTTCATTTCATCTGCATAATCACTCTCAAAATCTAGGTGCATGCTCTATTTTTATTATTGTTAAACTTTTTATTGGAGTATAGTTATTTACAATGTTATGTTAATTTCTGCTGTGCAGCAACGTGATTCAACTATACCTATACATATATCCACTCTTTTAGATTTCTTTCTCATTTAGGTCCACAGAGCATTGAGTAGAGTTCCCTGTGCTTTGCAGTAGGTTCTTTATTTTAAACAGAATATCAGTAATGTATATATATCAATACCAATCTCCCAGTTCATCCCACCCCTCTCCCCTTGATATCCATAAGTTTGTTCTCTATATCTGTGACTTTATCTCTGCTCTGAAAATAGCTTCATTTTTTTAAGATTCCATGTATAAGTGATATTATGATCCTGCTTTTCTGCTTTATTATTATTTTGTAGAAGAGAGAAGGAACTAAGAATTTTTATGTAATTTGTACCAATCATGAAGTAGAAAGGTGTGAAGCCAAGTTTAAATCAGGTCTTCTGACTCCCAACACAGGGCAACTGAATGATACTCTCCCTCTTTCAACTAGACATTTCACTTCCCTGGACACTTCAGGAAGAGATTGCCTGCTCAGTTTGCTTTCCCTTTGGGGGCTCCTGGGAGACTACAGTGGGGAGCTGTGAATGGCACCTGAGGAATTGCTGTGATCACTGGCAGAGAGCATGGGAAGGGTTGTTCAGTTGACAAAAATTGAGTTTATCATGGATGGGAAAATGTTTTTGTTTATTTTGTGTGCAAGAATGCTAGTCATTTTATAGCTGACAAAAGTTATAAATGTAGATATGTTTTGAAAAAGGTTTTAAAACTTATGTAGGTGGTAAACCCATGTTCATAGCAGCATTATTCAGAGTAGCCAAAAGATGGAAGGAACCCAACTGTCCATAAACATATGAATGGACAAAGAAAATGTGTAACATACATACAGTGGATATTCATTGGAAGGACCAATGCTGAAGCTGAAGCTTCAATACTTTGGCCACCAGATGCAAAGAGCCAACTCACTGGAAAAGACCCTGATGCTGGGAAAGGTTGAAGGCAGGAAGAGAAAAGGGCGACAGAGGATGAGATAGTTGGATGGCATCATTGACTCAATGGACATGAGTTTGAGCAAATTCTGGGAGACAGAGAAGGACAGGGAAGCCTGGCATGCTGCAGTCCAGGGAGTCACAAGGAGTCAGACATTACTGAGTAACTGAACAACAACAGCACACACACACACACAACTTTATTTTCTTGTTGAGATTCCATTTCACTTTCATAGTATTGAAACGGTTGTATTGTAGTGTCTGTGTCTTGCGTGTCATCTAGTTGGTACAACTGTTTGGTGTTTGTGTATATTCCGTTCTATGTGTGTGCATGTTTTATTGGCTGTTAGAGTCTCAACTGTCTCACCTTTAAAATGTCTCACATTCCTATTGAGAAGATTACAGAGATAACAGAGAGCAGTTAGCTTAGGCTTACATAAAATAAGCACTCAAACATCAACTATATTTTCATATGTATTCAATCATACTTTATCCAATTTGAAAAACACTGATGGTGGTACAAACGTATACACAACACAAATCCACAATCAAATGCATAGGAATAAAGTGAACAATCAGGAGTTTAAACATGCTATGCCAATATTGGAGATAACAAAGCTATCAAATTGAAGTTTTGAGCTCACCAGTGTGGAAGTAAGAAGACCAAAGACATAAGTTTTTTGGATAGCAGATGGGGCAGAAATTACTGGGAGATTGTTTGAATGTGGGTTAAAACCTAGAAGAGGGAATTCCCTGGTGGTCCAGTGGTTGGGACTCATCACTTTCACTGCCAAGGCTCAAGTTCAGTCTCTGGTCAGGGAACTAAGATCCTGCAAGCCATGAGACACAGCCAAAAAAATAAAACAAAATAAAAGCTAGGAGAGGAAAAAAAAAAAATCACAGATCTTACAGGATAGGGTGAAAAAACAAGAAGATTTGAGACATGCAAGAGTACTTCTTTCCTTTTTTGTTGGTTCTGCTGGGTCTGTTTTGCTGCATGTGAGCTTTTCTCTAGTTGCAGTAAGTGGAGGCTACTCTCTCGCTGCAGTGCTCAGGCTTCTTTTGTTTTGGAGCATCTGGTCTTGAAAGTAGTTATGATGCATGGGCTTAGTTGCCTCATGGCATGTGGGATCTTAGTTCCTGGGCCAGGAGTTAAACCCATGTCCCCTGCATTGGGAGGTGGATTCCTAACCCTGGCCCACCAGGGAAGTTCCAAGAGTAAAAATGTCATCACTGACTCAATGGACATGAGTTTGAGCAAACTCTGGGAGATAGTGAAGGGCAGGGAAGCCTGATATGCTGCAGTTCACGAGGTCGCAAAGAGTCGGTAGGACTTAACGACTGAACAATAACAACCCACAAAACCTCTTAGTCCTGAAGCCATTGGAATTTTCACAAACAGGAGGTTGTTCTGTTGAGGAGCCTTCTGAGGGCTCCTTTCACATCCTTGTTCCTCAGGCTGTAGATGAAGGGGTTCAACATGGGGGTCACCACGCTGTACATCACAGAGGCCACTGAGACTTTCTGGGGGGAGTGAGTCACTGCAGAAGTGAAATGGACCCCCACACCTGTCCCATAAAATAAAGAAACGACTGAGAGGTGAGACCCACAGGTGGAAAATGCTTTTTGCTTTCCCCCAGATGAGGACATCTTCCTTATGGATGAAGCAATTCGTGAGTAGGAGAAAAGAATCCCAACGAGGGGGAAAACACCCAGCACACCAGTCAAAAAATATATCAGCGTCCAGTTCAGGAAGGTATCAGAGCTGGCCAATTCAAGAATATGTGTCAGTTCACAGAAGAAATGTGGAATTTCAAGATCTCTACGGAAGGTCAGGTGCTTCATCAGACAAATGTGAAGGAGGGATGTCAGGACACCAACGAGCCAGGTAATGAAAACCAGCCAACCACAGAGGTGTGGGTTCATGATGACCATGTAGTGCAGGGGGTGACAGATGGCCACAAACCGGTCATAGGCCATGGCAGTCAGGAGCAGAGTGTCCAGGATAGGAAAAAGCATGGAAAAATACACCTGAGTGAGGCAGTCCATGTAGGAGATGGTTTTGTTCCCTGTGTGGATGCTCAGGAGCATCTTGGGGACTATGCTGGTGCTGAAACAGATGTCAACCAGGGACAGGTTTGAGAGGAAGAAGTACATGGGGGTGTGGAGGTGGGAGTTGAAAATGATGGCCAAGATGATGAGCAGGTTGCCAAGCACAGTGACCAAGTACATGGACAGGAACAGCCCAAATATTAGGGGCTGCAGTTCTGGGTCCTCAGAGAACCCAAGGAGGATAAACTCTGAAACTCCTGTTCTGTTTCCTGCTTCCATGTAGCCGATATATCTATGAAGGAAGAGACAAGAACAGCAGGAATTAGCAAACTGGCATCCTCCACATGTTAGAAATACTGACCATGCCTTTCACTCAAGTTTTAATATTTATGAAGTGTGCCATTTTGTCTAAGAATTGAAACTTTGTTCACTCAAAAGTGAAATCCTGTTTTTGTCTTATATCTTGTCCTAATTTCTTGTATTAAGTATCCGTTTTATGACCATAAAATGAAAATAGAATCCTATAAAATGGAGTCTGGCATTCCTGACCACTTATCTGAAGGATCTGTTTTATAACAACCCTGTCAGACGGTTATGGATCTTCACAATGGGGACAAATCAACATGACGGAAATAATGTTGCTTCTGTGGGATTGAAATCCTGCACATTTGGGATCCTGCCAAAAGTGCAGGACTCCAGTCTAAAGACTGGAGAGCATCAGGGCTTCCCTGTGGCTCAGTGGTAAAGAATCCTCCTGCCAACACAGGAGACATGGTTTGATTCCTGGTCTGGGAAGATCCCACATGCCGCAGAGCAACTAAGCTCCAGCACCACAACTACTGAGCCTGTGCTCTAGAGCCCAGGAGCTGCAACTACTGAAGCTTGGGTATCCTAGAGCTCATGCTCTGCAACAAAAGAAGCCATTGCAAAGAGAAGCCCATGCACTGCAACTAGAAAGTAGCCCCAGCTCACCATAACTAGAGAAAAGCCCGCACATAGCAACAAAGACCCAGCACAACCAGAAATTTAAAAAGGAAATAAAACATATAAAGACTAGGGAACATCAGACAAATTCAAGTCGAAGGACGTTTTACACCATGTCTGACCTGCCCCTTTCAAAAATGTAAATGCCAACCAATTCAAATAAATTCTAGCAATTGTTCTGGATTAAAGGAGATTAAAGAGACTTGTCAGCAGAATGTAAGCTTAGATGTTCTTTTGCTGTAGATGAAATTATCAGGATAACTGTCGACATAGACACGAGTTCTGTAAATTTAATAATAGTATATAAATGTTAATTTCATTATTTTGATAATTGGACTATGGCTTTGTGAGGCAATGCCCTTGTATCTAGTGAATTTTGAAGACTTAGAGATAAAGAGATCCCATATGTACAGTTCTATTTTCTCTTAAATGGTTCTGAAAAATTTCACCAAGAGACACAGGCACACACACACACACACATACAAAAGGAAGAACGAAAGTGGATTAAAAAAAGTAAAGATGGTAAAGTGTTAAATTTGGGGAGATCCAATAGAAGATATACATAGGAACTATTTGTTCTTTTAACTTCTCTGTAAATCTGAAATGAGGTTAATATCAAAAGTTAAAAAATATCCCCTTCACATTATGCCCAGTAGTACAGGGCAGAAAAACAAGAAGAAAACCCTTTGTGAGATGCTGTCAGAAAAGAGTTAGACCTCCTGGTAGCTCAGATGGTAAAGAATCTTCCTGCAACGCAGGACACTAGGGTTCGATCCCTGGGTGGGGAAGATCCCCTCGAGAAGGGAATGGAATGGTAACCCACTCCAGTATTCCTGCCTGGAGAATTCCATGGACGGAGGAGCCTGTCAGGCTACAGTCCAAAGGGTTGCAAATAGTCAGACACAACTGAGTGACCAACACTTTCACTTTTCAAAGAACGCTGCAGCTGGGGTCACCACTCACAGATTTTGGAGCCCAGAGTCACACTCTCCTAGAAGCCTCAGCCTGAGGAACTTAGTCTAAAATGGTCCCTGATGAACAGTAGCCTAGGTTCCAAGCAGAAGCAAACACATCTGCTCTGGAAGGTAGAGCTTTCATCCCACGATCTCCTCAATGTCCAGAAGGGAGACTGGTCTGCAGTTTTTCTTTCTCTTAACACTCTTTTCAGGTTTTCCTGTACACATTGCTCCTCCCAATCTCCCAGTCTTATTTAGCATCATACCAGCCTTTCACTCTTGAAGCTCCCACATGTTTGCCTTTAGGAGTCCTAAAAGTGCTAGGATTCTTCCCCCAGCCATGTTTGTGGAAGTCCTGTCCTCTCTGCTGAGATCCTCCTCCCTGCTTTGGTCATCTTGTGATGACTCCTGTCCTCATCTCTCAGATGAACCCTCCCTGCCCACCAACTGCAGTCTCACTAGTCCATGCCTTTAGAACCCTCTCTATTTTTCTCCATTAAACAAATCATGGTTGTGTTTTTGCATTTACTTATGGAATTAATTGAGCTGTCCCTGTAATTACTGAATCATAAACCACACAAGTTCAGATCACACGTTACTCACCTTTGTATCCCTGGAGCTGTGTTATCAAAGCATATGGAAAGCTGAATGAAGGTTGAAAACAAATATCATCATATGTAACAGAAACGGGAAATCTACAAGTTAACCTCACATTGACTATAGATGCACCAAGGTGAAAAAGGAGTAGTAGGAAGTTATCTGATAAAAACCACCACAATATTGTAAAGTAATTATCCTCCAATTAAAATAAATACATTAAAAATTAATCTGAAAAAATCCAACAGCCCATTATGAATTAATATCCATCTGATGAGTGCAAAAAATATTTAATATTAGTAAGTCAGATAACAACGTATTTATGTCAATAGATTAACGCACAAAATAAAGATAAGTTTCAAACCAAGTTTCATTTAACAAAATTTGAGTCATTGATGGGAAGGGAACAGAGCAAAGCTTTAGTCACCTAAGAACAGAAGAGTACTGCCCACAGATGATAAAGTACAGCTATGCTGACTGAGTGTGAAAGAAAGTGAAAGTGTTAGTCGCTCAGTCATGTCTGACTCTTTGCAACCCCATGGACATAGCCCGCCAAACTCCTCTGTCCTTGGAATTCTCCAGGCAGGAATACTGGAGTGGGTTGCCATCCCTTCTCCAGAGGATCTTCCTGACCCAGTGATTGAAACTGGGTCTCCAGTGTTGCAGGCAGATTCTTTACTGTTTGAGCCACCACGGAATTCTGAGAGTCATCATTAAAACTTAAAAATCCAAAACCAACCAATAAAATGCAGGAAGGGGAAATTGTGCCAACTGTTATAACTATTTAACATTGTTTCTATTAATTCAAAAGAAGCACCATAAAAAAGTAAATGAGATATAATATTAAGAAATCAAAACAAAATTGGTCACTATCAGTTGCTGATATGATTGCCAACTTGAGACACCAAAGAAGATCAATTTAAATAGAATCTGAACTAATCAGTGTCATCAGCTTTCTTGGATTTGCAAATAATCATTACAAAAGATAAGAGAAAAAGAGGGACTGTTCATAATTGCAGTGACATAGAGGCACACCTGGCACAGAAAGGGGATTTGATACATGTTTGTTGAACCGAAGAGTGTATGCTGCTGTTGCTGTTTAGTCGCTCAGTCACTCTTTGTGACCCTGGACAGTAACCCGCCAGGCTCCTCTGCCCATGGGATTTCCCAGGCAAGAATACTGGAGTGGGTTACCATTCCCTTCTTCAGGGGATCTTCACAAACCAGGGATTGAATGCAGGTCTCCTGTGTCTCCTGCATTAGGATTCTTTACCACTGAGCTACCTGGGAAGCCCTAAAGAGTGTACACAACCTTGTAGAAAGCAAGTGACCATGGGGGTGGGGTAGAGAAGCATATATTTGCTGAAGCAGAGATTCTTCAATGAGAGCCTGCATCAGAATCACTGGAGGGCTTGTTAAAATGGACTGTGAGTTCCTGTCATTATGATTGAGCAGGGTCTAAGAATCTACCCTTCTGTCGTATTCCTGGGGATATTTTGCTCCTCCAGGAGTCCCACTTTCAGGACTACTGAGTGAAAGTCACAACCCCATGGACTATACAGTCATGGAATTCTCCAGGCCAGAATACTGGAGTGGGTAGCCTTTCCCTTCTCCAGGGGATCTTTGTAACCCAGGGATCAAACCAAGGTCTACCGCGTTGTGGGTGGATTCTTTACCAGCTAAACCACAACGGCTTCCCTGGTGGCTCAGACAGTAAAGTGTCTGCCTGCAATGCGGGAGACCTGGGTTCGATCCCTGGGTCAAGAAGATTCCCTGGAGAAGGAAATGGCAACCCACTCCAGTACTCTTGCCTGGAAAATTCCATGGATGGAGGAGCCGGGTGGGCTACAGTCCATGGGGTTGCAAAGAGTCGGACACGACTGAGTGACTTCATTTCACTTTAAGCCACAAGGGAAGCCCAGGAATACTGGAATGGGTATCCTTTCCCTTCTTCAGAGGATCTTCCCGACCCAGGGATCAAACCAGGGTCTTCTGCATTGCAGGCAGAGTCTTTACCAACTGAGTTATCAGGGAAGCCCGAGAGCTACTGCACTAGAGAAGAATAAGAAAGGTATTAGCAGGTGGATTGAAAACACTTATTACATCTGAGAGAGTGGCAATTCTTGATACTGAGAAAATTACTAGTTTCTAGAGGAGATGAGGCAGACAGAAAACAACTGTAATGGAATAAAAAAAGACATAAATAGCCAGGAAAATAAATTATAGAAATTTAACAGGAAACCATCTTGGGTTATTATCTATTTTGTTACCTCCTTCTGGGAACCACCACTGTTTTGATTCTCCTTTTTATACACAGCACTCACTCATACAGTGTGATCCCCTTGGCTGGGATTGCTCAACAAAATGCTTGTGCATCCTCTTCCCCTCTGTCTCTTGGATGCTGAAGACAGATTCTCCCAGGGACATGGAACCTGTCACTAAGCCATGACTGTGGGAGTTACCCGTGTGGTCTCCTCCTGGTCAGGCATCACTGAACTAGGGTGAGGCTACTAGGGAGGTATTTACAGTTTCTCCAGCCCCAGGGGGAAGAATTCTCACCACTCATCATTAAATAAATTGTTCCTCTGGTGCTCTGCCCTTCAAGTTATTCAGCTCCCTTTGGGTGGAGAGGAAATGGCGGAATGGAATGGTGTGTGCTCCAGGAAGGCAGCTTGGGGCTTGATGGATCTCTCTCCCACTACCACCCTCTTCCTTCCTGGAAAAGCTTTCATCATTTTTGATTTGACTTTGAGGTAAAGAAGTTCCCCCTCAGGAATGTGTCTCTGATGTAAAGACTCATCTCCCTGTAGACACACCACTTAGGGTCACAAAGTAATACAGAAGAAAAGAGACACATCTGTCTCAGTGAATTCTTCATGACATTGGATATTTGTTATGTAGACAAGAGTCTTGTTTCAAGAGAGGGTCACCAACTGTGTTAAATGATGCTATGAGGTCAAGGAACAAAGGCTGAATGATAGCCTGTAGATTTAGTGACATGGAAACAGTGGAAAGAGCAATTTTGGTAGAGTGCTGGGGAGGGGTCTGTTTGTAGAGCTTGGGAGTGATGTGGCAATGAGGAATTTGACCCTGTGAGTTTAAAACATTCTGCTAAGAATTTTGGTGGTGAAGGGAAAGAAAGAGACAATCGTTTCATATGGTGGTTTTTTTTTTTTTCAGACATGAGAAAGTATTTAGATGGCAAAAGAAATGCTTCACTTGGCTGTAGCAAATTAAATTGGTACTGTGTCATTTAATGAAAATGATACCTGATATATTTCTAAATGAATGAATCATTTATTTTATAAATTATTCTTAGTTCTAAGTAATCTGTCATCTTTAATTAGTTGACAATAGAACTAAAGCAGTGAAATCAAAGAAAGATGTGGTGTTATCACAAGTTTCATGGGTTAAAGTAACCTCCCATCCCAAGAATAACATCATTAAATTAGCAGTTTTCTACTGTGTTTTGGGTTTTAAGATCTATATTCTGTAAGATTTTATGGAAAAACCTGAATGAATGTATAGGTCAACCCAATATATATCACTTGACAAAGATATGTAAACTCAATGGTATAACTCAAGAGCCACCGGAACTATAAGTACAAGATGTCAATATTATGTAGGGAATTTCTTGATTCTTTTCAGTAGATAGTCTTAGACAGCAACGATTCCATTATGGCAATATTCAAAAATATCTTTGCCCTCACTCTGTATTTTTTTGCTTTAAAATTTACTTATTTTGTTTTTGCTTCTGCTGGGTCTTCATTGCTTTGGTGAGCAGGTCACTGTCTAGTTTCAGTGGTGCTAGGCTTCTCATTGAGGTGGCTTCTCGTTGCAGAGCATGGGCTCTAGGGCACATGGGCTTCACTGGTTGCAGCATACAGGCTTTGTTGCCCCAAGGCATGGGGGATCTTCCTGGACTGGAGATTGAACTAGTACCCCCTGCATTAGCAGGCAAATTCTTTTTTAATTTTTAATTAAAAAATTATTTTATTTTATATTTTTTTAAGCAGACAAATTCTTAACCACTGGACCACCAGGTAAGTCCCATACTTATTTTCTAAACTAGAAAAATAATTGTACTATAATTAAAATAATAATTTCAGTGTAATTACCAACTACAGTGTACATGGTATCATTGTAACTTGTGCCTTATATTCATATAAAGACATTATAATGTTACATTATTGCATTAAAAAATCATTCAAGGAGTGTGTAACCTTCCACTACTAGTGAATGAATAACCAGCTGGAAAACACCTGTCAGGTGGTGGTAGGTGCTCCCAAGAAGGGTGACAAGTCATACTTTTAATCAGATGCATTGGTAATTTTGAATAACCTAAAAAGGTTATTGTTTCCAAAGGCTAGGACTTCCTTTCTTCTAGATAATGTTGTATCCCTAAGGACAAAATCACTTCAAATGAGACATTATGAACAATGGAATGTATGTTAAAGTATGGCTGGAAATTTTCTTCTGTCTTATTTCTTCATGCTGCTGCTGCTGCTAAGTCACTTCAGTCGTGTCCGACTCTGTGTGACCCCATAGATGGCAGCCCACCAGGCTCCCCCATCCCTGGGATTCTCCAGGCAAGAACACTGGAGTGGGTTGCCATTTCCTTCTCCAGTGCATGAAAGTGAAAAGTGAAAGTGAAGTCGCTCAGTCATGTCCGACTCTCAGCGACCCCATGGACTGCAGCCCACCAGGCTCCTCCATCATGGGATTTTCCAGGCAAGAGTACTGGAGTGGGTTGCCATTGCCTTCTCCAGGGGATCTTCCCAACCCAGGGATAGAACCCATATCTCCTGCTTGTCAGGTGGATTCTTTGTCACTGAGTCACCTGGGAAGCCCACTTATTCACTGTTATTTTTAGTTAAACTGCTCAACTTTTAGTACTTGTGGAACTTTGGAATGTCCACTGATGGGAGGTGCAAGCCAGGGTGCTGGGCATGAGATTCCCAGTCTGTATCATAGCAAGTGTGTGACCTGAGAGAATTCATCTGACCTCCCTGTACCTCAGTTAAAGTGGAGGATAAAGTGGTACCTGCTGCCTAGATCTGTGGTAAGGATTAAATGAGGTACTGTCAGGAAAGTGAATAAGAGTGCCTGATACTATTGTATATTCAACAGCCATCTTTGTTGTCAGACAAGAAGCAAGTTGTCCATTGTTTAGAGACCAGAAGTGCTGAAATGCCAAGGGTACGGTGGTAGGGGGTTGGAACAGGGGAAAAAAGCATGTTAGAGCATCCCTGAGGGGAGACAGCCAAGAGGAAACCTCAGGAGCTGTTTCCTGGCCACATAGAGGTGGCCCTGAAAGTGCAGCCTCCAAGCTTCCCTTTTCCTTCCATCTCTCCACTCACCACAGGGTGGTGAAGGAGGCAGAAGCACTCAGTGAGAAAGTGCTTCTCCTTTTAGGATCTATGGTCACCACTCTGCTGAGACCTGCCAAATACTCTCTATTAAGGCAAAACCTGAGAAGCAGGACTTTGAGGCATTCAACACGCTGGTGGTGATCTGGGATTTACACTGAGGATTGCAAGAAAGCAAAGTGCCAAACTAAGAGAAGGTATGATATTCAACTAGTTAACAACACGGCATGGACTCAGGCTTACCCAGGTTTTGAAGGCTGCAGATAATAATCCTCTAGTTTCTGGACCACTGGAAATACACGGGGTACATCAGGCAGCTGCTATCTGCCAAAGATACGGAAGTGTTATGGTGCACAGGGATGTTTTCTGCTTTTCCACACCAGATGAATGTCACTCAGGTTTGTTTGTTTCTAATCCCTTATGGCAGGAAATGCCTAGTTGGAAAGAATAATCTAGAAATAAACTCACCAAAGTGTTAACACTATTTGCCAAATAGAAGTGAGAGGAAAAGATGAGGTGGACATTTGACTTTTTTTAATGTGACTTGCAGGATCTTAGTTTCCCAAGCAGGGACTGAACATGAGCCATGGCAGTTAACGGGCTTCCCAGGTGGCACTAGTGGTAAAGAACCCACCTCCTCAATGCAGAAGACGTAAGAGATGCATGTTCAATCCCTGGGTCGGCAAGATCCCCTGGAGAAGGAAATGGCAGCACACTCCAGTATTCTTGCCTGGATGAACAGAATTCTCCCATGAACGAACAGAGGAGCCTGCTGGGCTACGGTCCATAGGGCTGCAAAGAGTTGGGCACGACTGAAGTGACTTAGTGCACAAGCATGCATGGCAGTTAAAGCACCGAATCCTAGTCACTGTATTGCCAGGGAATTCCCTTGACTTTTCCTTTAAAGTTTCTGTATTATTTGAAAAAAATGATTTTACCATATAGCATATCATATTTAGTATTATATTGGTCAGTGACAGCAAACTAATAAAAAGGGGGGAAGAGAAAACAGTAAAACCTTTTCACTACTTGAAATCATTTTGGATTTGAACAGTTCACCACCGAGAGCGCATAAAAACTTGAAAGTTTGTTGAAACACATTTTTTGAACAGAGGAGGGTTTGGCTGAATAGAAATGTTCTAAGCTTGGGCCATTTTCTAAAAGAGGGAAAAGCATGAAGCAGTTATAAATCTGTAAATGGCTTCACTATTGGTGGTGATATGAAGTAAATGATTAAACATGTGAGTCAATTCTTACATGAGGAAGTAATGACTGTAAAGTTTGTCTTAGCCCATGGAGAAAGGAGTATTTTGAACTACCTGTATTTCCTTTCTTCATATCTTTATTAGACCCAATGGACTATACAGTCCATGGAATTCTCCAGGCCAGAATACTGAAGCTGGTAGCCTTTCTCTTCTCCAGGGGAGCTTCCCGACCCAGGGATCAAACCAGGGTCTCTTGCAATGCAGGCAGATTCTTTACCAGTTGGGCTATCAGAGAAGCCCTTATTAGGCAAAAGAGTGATTTATCTATTTTTTTCCTACCTCTAGCCACTTATGTATTTTTTATTATTTTTATTTTAACTGGAGGCTAATTACTTTACAATATTGTGGTGGTTTTTGCCATACATTCACGTGAATCAGCCATGGGTGTACATGTGTTCCCCATCCTGATCCTCCCTCCCACCTCCCACCCCATCTCATCTCTTGGGGTCATCCCAGTGTCCTGAGCACCCTGCCTTATGCATTGAACCTGGACTGGTGATCTATTTCACATATGTTAATATACATGTTTCAATGATATTCTCTCAAATCATCCCACCCTTGCCTTCTCCCACAGAGTCCAACAGTTTGTTCTTTATATCTGTGTCTCTTTCGCTGTCTTGCATACAGGGTCATCGTTACCATCTTTCTATATTCCATACATATGCGTTAATATACTGCATTGGTGTTTTTCTTTCTGACTTACTTCACTCTGTATAATAGGCTCCGGTTTCATCCACCTCATTAGAACTGATTCAAATGCATTCTTTTTAATAGCTGAGTAATATTCCATTGTGTATATGTTCCACAGCTTTCTTATCCATTCATCTGCAGATGGACATCTAGGTTGCTTCCATGTCCTGGCTATTGTAAACAGTGCTGCGATGAACATTGGGGTACAGTGTCTTTTTCAATTCTGGTTTCCTTGGTGTGTATGCCCAGCAGTGGGATTGCTGGGTCATATGGCAGTTCTATTTCCAGGTTTTTAAGGAATCTCCACACTGTTCTCCATAGATGTTGTACTAGTTTGCATTCCCACCAACAGTGTAATAGGGTTCCTTTTTCTCCACACCCTCTCCAACATTTATTGTTTGTAGACTTTTCGATAGCAGCCATTCTGACTGGTGTGAAATGGTACCTCATTGTGGTTTTGATTTGCATTTCCCTGGTAATGAGTGATGTTGAGCATCTTTTCATGTGTTTATTAGTCATCTGTATGTCTTCTTTGGAGAAATGTCTGTTTAGTTCTTTGTCCCATTTTTTTGATTGGGTTGCTTATTTTTCTGGAATTGAGCTGCAGGAGCTGCTTCTATATTTTTGAGATTAATTCTTATTTATCTTAATACAAAATCTTGACAAAATCTCATTTTTTTCCTGATTTTTTTCTTTTTAAAAAAAACTTTTAATTTTATATTGAGATATTTTGGGCTTCCCAGGTGGCACTAGTGGTAAAGAACCTGCCTGCCAATGCAGGAGACAAAAGAGATGCAGGTTTGATCCCTGGGCCAGGAAGATCCCCTGAAGTAGGAAATGGCATGCTATGCCAGTACCCTTGCCTGGGAAATGCTATGGACAGAGGAGACTGGTGGGCTTCAGTCTAGAGGGTTGCAGAGTCAGACATGACTGAAGCAACTTAGCACGCATAGCCAATTAACAATGTAAAATTTCAGGTGAACAGTGAAGGGACTCAGTTTAGTTCAGTTAAGTAGCTTAGTTGTATCTGACTATTTGTGACCCCATGGATTGTGACCCCAGGGAAGCATACCAGGCTTTGTCCATCACAAACTCCCAGAGCTTGCTCAAACTCATGTCCATCGGGTCGGTGATGCCATCCAATAATCTCATCTTCTGTCATCCCCTTCTCCTCCTGCCTTCAATCTTTCCCAGCATCAGGGTGTTTTCCAATGAGTCAGTTCTCATCAGGTAGCCAAAGGATTGGAGCTTCAGCATCAGCATCAGTCCTTCCAATGAATATTCAGGACTGATTTCCTTTAGGATTGACTGGTTTGATCTCCTTGCAGTCCAAGGGACTCTCAAGAGTCTTCTCCAACACCACAGTTCAAAAGCATCAATTCTTCCGTGCTCAGCTTTCTTTATAGTCCAACTCTCACATCCATACATGACTACTGGAAAAATCATAGCTTTGACTAGGTGGACCTTTGTTGGCAAAATAATGTCTCTGCTTTTTAATATGCTGTCTAGGTTGGTCATAGCTTTTCTTCCAAGGAGCAAGCATCTTAATTTCATGGTTGCAGTCACCATCTGCAGTTATTTTGGAGCACCCCCCAAATAAAGTCTGTCACAGTTTCCCCATCTATTTGCCATGAAGTGATGGGACCGGATGCCACGATCTTAGTTTTTTGAATGTTGAGTTTTAAGCCAATTTTTTCATTCTCCTCTTTTACTTTCATCAAGAGACTCTTTAGTTCTTCTTTGCTTTCTGCAATGAGGGTGGAGTCATTTGCATTTTTGATATTTCTCCTTGTAATCTTAATTCCAGCTTGTGCTTCATCCAGCCTGGCATTTTACATGATATACTCTGCATATAAGTTAAATAAGCAGGGTGACAGTACAGTACACAGCCTTGACGTACTCCTTTTCCTATTTGGAACCAGTCTGTTGTTCCATGTCCGGTTCTAACTGTTGCTTCTTGACCTGCATACAGATTTCTCAGAAGGCAGGTAAGGTGGTCTGGTATTCCCATCTCTTGAAGAATTTTCCACAGTTTGTTGTGATCCACATAGTCAAAGGCTTTTGCATAGTCAATGAAGCAGATATGGATTTTCTAGAATTCTCTTGCTTTTTCTATAATCCAACGGATGTTGACAACTTGATCTCTAGTTCCTCTGCCTTTGCTAAATCCAGCTTGAACATCTGGAAGTTCATGTTGAAGCCTGGCTTGGAGAATTTTGAGCATTACTTTGCTAGCATGTGAGATGAGTACAATTCTGTGGTAGTTTGAACATTCTTTGGCTTTGCCTTTCTTTGGAAAGGGTCTCAGCCATACATATACATGTATCCATTATCCCCCAAACTCCCTCTCCTCTAGGTTGCCACATAACATTGAGCAGAGTTCCCTGTGCTCTATAGTAGGTCCGTGCTGGTTACCCATTTTAAATATAGCAGTGTGTGCATGTCCATCCCAAACTCCCTAACTATTCTTCCCCCTCAGCTTTCCACCCCGGCAACCACAAGTTCATTCTCTAAGTCTGTGACTCTCTTCCTGTTGACAAAGATCTCATTTTATTTCTGTTCATGAGATGGAGAAACCTGGGGGAGGTTCAAAACTTCTGGGCCACTGTGAGTAGTCGTGCCAAGAGCTTGTCCATTAACAGTGAAATGTTAGTTGGGTTTGAAATATGTCAGCGGTATCTTCATTAACAGAAACCCCAAGTGGAAAAACAAAGGAGGTAGTGTACCCTTTCTGATCTGTAATGATCAGATCAATTGTGTTTTTCTCTAGTCCTTTTGTTTTCCTTAAAGTAAGAGGGAGATCAGGGAAGAATACTGAATCTGAAGATGAGAGATTGAAAGGTCTGCTAAATTAAAAAGTCTGTCATTAGAGAAGTATGTAAATCATAATAGTAATATCTTTAATTGAACACCTACCATGTGCCAGTCTTTACATTCATTATGGATTGCATCATTATAACCCTCTTAACTAAGTGCTCAGATGGATCATATAGCCCTTCAGTCACACAGCTAAGAAGAGATAGACGTGCTCAGTCGCTCAGTTGTGTCCGACTCCTTGCGAACCCATGGACGTACCCCACCAGGCTCCTCTGTCCATGGGATCCTCCAGGCAAGAATACTGGAGTGAGTTGCCTTTTCCTTCTCCAGGGGATCTTCCCGACCCAAGGATAGACCCTGGCTCTCTTGCATTGCAAACAGATTCTTTACCGTATGAGCTACAGGGAAATTCCAGAAACTCAAATCTATGTCTGTTTGCCTCATGAAACAGTCGTCTTAACTGCAGTGTCAACCTTGTCTCCCTGGAGGAATATTTTAAAATAACTACCGATGAGGATGCTACACCAATAGGAAAAGGATGCATTTCCTATAGAAATACATGGGAATGTTCTCTTCAATGCATGGTTTATAAACACAGTTAAACCAACTTCCATAGAAAAGGGAAGATCATCAGAAAACCCATGCATATTTAAACAGAATGCAGGGCAGGAAGGTAACCAGAAGTGTTGAAGGGCTGGTCTCCAACCCAGAAAGCCTCAGAACCAATGTCACCATTTCTCTTTCCTTTTTTCTTTCCTTCCCATATTCTCTCAAGCCAAATGATCTGATGTCTCATTCTAAGTACTTGCCTTGCTGCCTTCATCTCTGCAGACTATATTTCCCAACTTTTAAAGTTTATTGAGCCATGATTTCTTTAGGTTTCCATAGCGTGTCAGGAACTCTTCTTTAAAACACTGACTCATTTATCCCTGCCAACAATCCTATGGAATAAATACCATTAACAATCCCCTTTTATGCCGGTGCACTGAGACAACCCAGAGGGATAGGATGGGAAGGGAGGTGGGAGGGAGGTTCGGGATGGGGGACACATGTACACCCGTGGCTGGTTCATGTCAATGTATGGCAAAACCCACCACAATATTGTAAAGTGATTAACCTCCAATTAATTACTTCACAGTCCCACGTACTTCTTCCTCTCCTACCTGCCCTTTGTTGAGATCTGTTTTGTCTCCACCACTGTTCCAAGGGTGCTAGTGAATATTCAGACACAGAGAAAAGACATCTTCTATGTAGGCTGCTTCACTCAGGTGTATTTCTTTATGCTTTTTGCTGAAATGGACAATTTCCTCCTGACCGTGATGGCCTATGACCGGTTTGTAGCCATCTGCCACCCCCTGCACTACGTGGTCATCATGAACCCCTGCTTCTATGGTCTCATGGTTCTCACGTGTTTATCATTTTATTCAGCTCCCTGTTTCATGTGCTACTGATGATGCGGCTGACTTTGGAACTGAAATTCCACATTTCTTCTGTGAATTGACTCAGACTCTCAAGACAGCCTGCTCATAGACCCTCTCAATAACATCTCTTTGTATGTGGCCACTGCCCTGCTGTGTATGTTTCCTCTGATTGGGATCCTCTTTTCTTACCCTAAGATTGTCTCTTCATTAATAAAGATGGCCTCCACTGAGGGCAAGTATAAGGCGTTTTCCCCCTGTGGTTCTTACTGCACTGTGTCTCCTTGTGCTATGGGACAGGCCTGGGGGTTTACCTTACTTCTGCTGTGACCCAGTCTTCCCAGAGAAGCTCCATTGCCTCAGTGAGGTATACAGTGGTCACCCCAATGCCGAACTTCTTCATCTATAGCCTGAGGAACAAGGATGTGAAGGGGGCCCTGGCAAGGCTCCTGAGTCTAGGCACCCCTTGTCTGTGATGAGTCACCGACCTCAGAACTAAGTGGACATTGTGAACCCCAAAGACAAATGTTGTAGATTTAAATCTCCTGGCTCCTTTTCTCCCTTAAGAGACATGTTCATTTCTTCTATTCCTAAAGCACCTGGGACTTCACTTTTTGCGTATTGTCTTTTAAGGTTTTTTGGTGTTTTTTTTTTTTTATGTAAACCATTTTTTAAAGTCTTTATTGAATTTGTTACAACATTGCTTCTGATTTTATGTTTTGGTTTTTCTGTCAGTGAGGCATGTGGGATCTTAGCTCCCCGACCAGGTAACAAAGAAGCACTCCCTGCACTGGAAGGGGAAGTCTTACCATTGGGCTGCCAGAGAAGTCCCCACTTCTGTTTTTGTATTAGTTTCTCCACTGTTGTCAGTAAATTTTTTTTGACATTTTTCTTTATAGGCTGTCCATAAAATTTCATGGTTTTACATGCTTTCTTGTAGCCACTCTAACAATTTCTAACTTCAGATTTAGAGCACTTTATCAAGTGCTGACCTGGTAGTCCCCAAATTAGCCTCTCAGATTTGGTGTTCTTCACATTCATTGGGTTGTGGGCTTGTTATCTCCAAAAGAATTGGGATAGAAATCATACAGTAGACATAACAAAGAGTTCCCCTATCAGGATTGTGCTTGTTTCTTCACATGTGTGACTTTATATCATCTTGAAAACACTTCTTTGAGATATTTTCTCTTATTCACCCCTCTTTTCAAAAGGAGTGGCTTCCCTGGTGGTTCAGACAGTAAAGAATCAGCCTGCATTGGCAGGAGACATGGGTTGGATCCCTTGGTCAGGAAGATCCGTTGGAGAAGGAAATGGCAGCCTACTCCAGTATTCTTGCCTGGGGAATCCCTTGGACAGAGGAGCCTGGCAGGCTACAGTCCATGGGGTTGCGAAGAGTGAGACATGACTTGGGATGAAGCAACAACAACAATTTTTTGATTACAGGAAATAGGCTGCATTCAGCCTCCAAGATTGTCCCTGAATTCCAAGGGCAGGTTCAAAGAGTTGTTAATTAGGAAAGGGAGGGGATGCAGAGACAAACGAGGAACAGTCAAGAAGCAATAGTGCAATTCTTAAATCATCTAACATGTACATTACCATTGTAAAATAGGGGCTTCCCTGGTGGCTCATATGGTAGAGAATCTGCCTGAAATATGGGAGACCTGGGTTTGGTCCCTGGATTGGGAAGGTCCCCTGAAGGAGGGCAGGGCAACCCACTCCAATATTCTTGCCTGGAGAACCTCCATGGACAGAGGATCCTAGTGGGCTACAATGCATGGGGTTGCAAGGAGCTGGACACACCTGAGTGACTAAGCACAGTACTGCACATGTAAAGTAGATGACCAGTGTGAGTTTGATGCATGAAGCAGGGCACCCAAAGCCAGCGGTCTGAGACAACTTAGAGGGATAGGGTGAGGAGAGAAGTGGGAGCGGGGTTTAGGATGGGTGGGAAACGCATGTATACTTATGACCAACTCATGTTGATGTTTGGCAAAAACCATCACAATATTGCAAAGTAATTATCATCCAATTAAAATAAATGAATAAATTTTAAAAAATAACTGAAAAAAACCCCCAAAACTCAATAGTACAGCCTTGGTGCAGGGATATAGGCGAAGATGGTAAATGACTTAGGCCAGTGGTATCTGGAGAAAGAGTGCCCCAGGCAGAGGTTAAGGTTAATACAAAGACCCTGAGATAGGAGACTTCATGGGGGTGGGGGTTAGCTGGAGCACAGTGAGTGAGGGGGAGCACAGTAGAGCAGGAGGACAGGTATCAGGGCTGATCCTATGAGCCTTTCTCTGCCGCTTAATGACTCACACTTTCATTTACTCTGAATGAGATGGGGAGTCATTGCAGGGATTTGAGCAGACATGTAACATGGTCTGACAAGATTTTAAAGGTCATTCTGGCTGCTGGGTTGAGCATGGATTGTAGGGGTGTAAGGTAGCCTGTTTCGACTTATCTGCAGGCAAGCCTGGTGATATATAGGTACCTAGGACCAAGGGGAGGATAGCAGTGTAAGCACTGGGAAGCAGTCAGTTGATTTGTATTTTGAAGGCAGAACTAAAAGGATCTGCTTCCAGGCAGGATTACATGTGTGAGAGAAAGAGAAAAGACAAGAATGACCAGGATTGGGGGTCTGAACAACTGGAAAAATAGAATTGAATTCATTGAGATGGGTTTCCCAGGTGGTGCAGTGGTAAAGAATCCACCTACAGTGCAGGAGACAAGGGTTTGATCCCTGGGTCAGGAAGATCCCTTGGAAATGGAAGTGGCATCCCCCTCCAGTATTCTTGCCTGGTAAATCCCATCAACAGGGGAGCTGGGCTGACTATAGACCAGTCTGCAAAGAGTCAGACATGACTGAGCTGCTGAGCACAACAGCACACATCCACTGAGACATGGAGGGTTAGAATGGAGCAAATTTGAGAAGGAAAGAGGACATCAGAGATTCAGAAATATCTCAAAAGTGAGATATTTCAAATGGGTATATATGCTATGAATCCACATATAAGTACGAAGAGTAGTCAAATTTGTAGAGACAAAATAGAATGGTGGTTTCCAGGGGATAGAGGAAGGGAGGAAATATGATTAGTGTTTATGGAGAGTTTCAAGTTGGGAAAGGTGAAAAAGATCTGGAGATGGATGATGGCAATTATTGTTCAACAATGTGAATATACTTAATGCCAAGTGTATAGAACTGTACACATAAAAATGATTATGATGGAGAGATGGATCCAAAAAAATATTGCTGTGATGTATTTCAAACAGTATTCTGCCTTTGTTTCCCTCTGGGCTTCCCTGATAGCTCAGTTGGTAAAGAATCTGTGTGCAATGCAGGAGACCCTGGTTCAATTCCTGGGCCTGGAAGATCCACTGGAGAAGGGGTAGGCCAACCACTCCAGTATTCTTGGGCTTCCCTTGTGGCTCAGCTGGTACAAAATCTGCCTACAATGCAGGAGACCTGGGTTTGATGGGAAGGGCTACCCACTCCAGTATTCTGACCTGAGAATTTCGTGGATTGTACAGACCATGGGATCACAGAGTAGGACATGACTGAGCGACTTTCACTTCACTTCACTTCTATGTTTCCCTCTAAGAGTTTTATAGTATTCAATCTTACATTTAGGTCTTTAATCTATTTTGAGTTTTGTATATGATATTAAAGAATGTTCTACTTTCATTCTTTTACATGTATGTTATGTAACTATAATCACAACAAGAGCGTTAAGTAACACAAAATAATGGAGAAAGATTGAGGCTGATAGTATTTTCAACATCATTATAAAATAATAGAGCTTAGGATTTTTTGGATAAAAATTTTATTTTTATTTATTTTTTGACCACAGCACACAGTTTGCAAGATCTTAGTTCCCCAACTAGGGGTCAGACCCATGGCCCCCTGCAGTGAAAGTGTGGTCTTAACGCCTGGACAATTAGGGAAGTTCCAAGATAAAAATTTTAATATTTTTCCTCAACAACATAGACGACTGTTTCTCAACCTCAATAATACTGATATTTTTGGTCTGTATTATTAATATTTGTCATAGAGTCTATCCTGTATATTTTCTGATGTTTATCAGGATCCCTGGCCTCTACTCGTGAGATACCACCACTCAATTGTGATAAGCAGAAACTGGTTATTCCAGTGTTCTCAACCAGACTGATTTTGCCAGTTGTTCCAGAGAGGGCAAAATCAGTCTGGTTGTGAACACTGGAATAAAATAAGATTCTGTGGGTACCAGAATTCATGGTGTATGCTTTCAAAGAGATGGGATCGTAGAAAAAACAACATTTTGGGGAGGATAAAACGTCAGGTTATCTTGGAAAGGTTGAGTTGACAGCCTTCAGAACATCCCGCTATTATCTGAGAGGTAAGCAGTATTGGTCTGGATATCATTAATCTGCATAAGTGACAGTATAAGTTAATTAATCATACAGACAAGAAGTTTCTGCTGAGAAATTCAGGAGTTATTAATAGAAATAGAAGCCCATGCTTGAATGAATCCTACCCATGATGCTTCAGTTCTCAGTTGTAGAGCCTCATCTGGATATACGATCTCATATGACCCGTTATAATATCCAATCATCCACATTCCCATTTATTTCAAGGGAAATAAAATACTCATAGACCCATACTCCCCTTTGGGTATCGCTCCAAACTTTTGAAAAATTTGGTCAGTATTTGTTACTTCCATTTTCACAACATTCACTCTTTTCTCAACCAACTCATCAGGAGTATTTCTACCTCCATCACAACTGCCTTCCCTAAGGTCTGCACATGCCAATAAAGTTTTAAGGGATATTTCCTTTTGTCAAAATGCTTGATGTCTCAGTAGCGATATCACTAATGGCTGCATTCCCCTTCTTGAAACAGGAAACTTTCTGAAGCATTTTGTTTCCGATACAATGGTATTCCCAGATTCAAGTCCACTGGGCAACTTGCAGCATTAACACATCCCTGAGGGAGAAACTTCTAACTTTGAAATCAAATCCTATAAAGGGGAAGCAAGAATTAGGGCAGAATCTAAAGGAGCCCTGGGAGACTTCTTCATGAAGAAAGCTTTTTAATCTCCAGGGGAATAATCTTGACTGCAAATGTTTGAGCATAGCCAGATAAATTAAGAATAATTGGAACAAAGAAATTTGCCTTTCTTTACTACGATCTTCAGGGAAACAGCAGTGGCAGAAAGTTTCTTTTTTATTAGTCTCCTTCTACCCCAAGGGAGCTTAATTGTTTAAAGAGTGACAACAGGCCAATTTATTTAATGAGACAGTCTGAGAATTCAGCTAACAAAGTTCTGGAAACTTTTGAAATAAGCTTTTTGTGTCCCCAAGGCAAAGTATCTTGGGCTTCCCAGACATATGGTGTGAATTCCCTTCTTGGATAATCTGCCTGTACTTTCTGGAAGAAAATGTGTGCTATAGGAAAACAGCCAAGACAACTAGGGGTTTCCATGATGTCATCTGAAAGAGGCAGTTTATCAAAGTAAAGGCTGAGGGTGGGATACAGAAGGGAGATGTAAGCAATGGAGGGAAAACTTATTAGACAGAGTCCTAGGGACACAAAGAGGAATAGTATTTCTCATAGTTTTGTCTCCAGAACAGCAGCATCTGCATCACCTGGGAGCTTGTTAGACATGCACATTTTTGGCCTTCATCCTAGATGTATTGATGCTAAGTCAGAAACTCCAGGGTCAGCCCTAGCTACTTGTGTTTAACAAGCCACCCAAGTGGATCCTATGGGTGGCTAAAATTTGAAAACAACAGACTTAGGGGATTTGTTCAAATGAGTGATGAAGGCCCCTCACAAGGCTGCATCTTGAAATTTGAGAGATCTTCACCTCCAACTGATCCAACCTCCATCTGATCTACAAATGATGATACATTTGTTGTCACTTTAAAATGTTTATCTCTTCTCTTGTTTTCATTTTATGCATTTGTTTGAATTCTCAAAATAATATTAAATACTGTGGTTTATAGCAGTTAATTTTTGCATGTTTGCTAATTGCCATTTCTTAAAGCTTCCATGTGCCACTGAATGTTACCTCTCATTTAAAGATCAAAATTTATTATTTAAAGATATATCTTTATTTTTCTAGCTTGAGATCCTTCACCCTTTCCCTCCACATATTCATGTACACATTGCCCTTTGCAGCAATGGCTGTTAAAAATGAACAAATACATTTAAAAAAATAAATTTTTTTTGGAGTATAGTTGCTTTGCAATGTGTTAGCTTTTACTATATAGCAAAGTGAATCAGTATATATATATATATATATACATATGTCCTCTTTTTTGAATTCCCTTCCCATTTGAAAAAGTGAAAGTGTTAGTCCCTTAGTTGTGTCTGATTATTTGTGACCCCATGGACTGTAACTTCTGGCCATGGAATTTTTCAGGCAAGAACACTGCCGTAGGTAGCCATTTCCTTCTCCAGGGGATCTTCCTGACCCAGGGATAAAACTTGGCTCTTCTGCATGATAGGCAGATTCTTTACTGTCTAAGTCAATAGGGAAGCCCTGACTATAGTTCAGTTCAGTTCAGTTCAGTTCAGTCACTCAGTTGTGTCTGACTCTCTGAGACCCCATGAATCACAGCACGCCAGGCCTCCCTGCCCATCACCAACTCCCGGAGTTCATTCAAACTCACCTCCATCGAGTCAGTGATGCCATCCAGCCATCTCATTCTCTGTCATCCCCTTCTCCTCCCGCCCCCAATCCCTCCCAGCATCAGAGTCTTTTCCAGTGAGTCAACTTGTCGCATGAGGTGGCCAAAGTTTTGGAGTTTCAGCTTTAGCATCAGTCCTTCCAATGAACGCCCAGGACTGATCTCCTTTAAAATGGACTTGTTGGATCTCCTTGCAGTCCAAGGGACTCTCAAGAGTCTTCTCCAGCACCACAGTTCAAAAGCATCAATTCTTCGGTGATCAGCTTTCTTCACAGTCCAACTCTCACATCCATACATGACCACAGGAAAAACCATAGCCTTGACTGGATGGACCTTTGTTGGTAAAGTAATGTCTCTGCTTTTTAATATGCTATCTAGGTTGTTCATAACTTTCCTTCCAAGGAGTAAACGTCTTTTAATTTCATGGCTGCAATCAGCATCTGCATTGATTTTGGACCCCCAAAATATAAAGTCTGATGCTGTTTCCACTGTTTCCCCATCTATTTCCCATGAAGTGATGGGACCAGATGCCATGATCTTAGTTTTCTGAATGTTGAGCTTCAAGCCAACTTTTTCACTCTCCTCTTTCACTTTCATCAAGAGGCTCTTTAGTTCCTCTTCGCTTTCTGCCATAAGGGTGGTGTCATCTGCATATCTGAGGTTATTGATATTTCTCCCGGAAATCTTGATTCCAGCTTGTGCTTCTTCCAGCCCAGCATTCCTCATGATGTACTCTGCATAGAAGTAAAATAAGCAGGGTGACAATATACAGCCTTGATGTACTCCTTTTCCAATTTGGAGCCAGTCTGTTGTTCCACGTCCAATTCTAACTGTTGCTTCCTGACCTGCATATATGTTTCTCAAGAGGCAGGTCAGGTGGTCTGGTATGCCCATCTCTTTTAGAATTTTCCACAGTTTATTGTGATCCACACAGTCAAAGGCTTTGGCATAGTCAATGAAGCAGAAATAGATGTTTTTCTGGAACTCTCTTGCCTTCTCCATGATCCAGCGGATGTTGGCAATTTGATCTCTGGTGCCTCTGCCTTTTCTAAAACCTGCTTGAACATCTGGGAGTTCACGGTTTACATACTGCTGAAGCCTGGCTTGGAGAATTTTGAGCATGACTTTACCAGTGTGTGAGAAGAGTGCAATTGTGCAGTAGTTTGAGCATTCTTTGACATTGCTTTTCTTTGGGATTGGAATGAGAACTGACTTTTTCCAGTCCTATATGACTATAGTTAGAGCTCCAGAATTTATTCATCTTCTATCTGGAAGTTTGCATCCTTTGAAGTATCTCCCCATTTCCCCTACCCTTAGTCCCTGGAGAAACTGCTGAAATAAAAAACTGAAATAAAAAATTGTGTATAGTCAACAGAGATAAGGAAAGAGATTTATACCTGTGCCATTGAATGTAGGAGCATGTGAGAATACATAGCTGGGATCTTTGATTCCTTTTTTTTTTTTTACATTTCAATTTGTTGTTTATTCATTGACCAGATTACAAAAATAATCCTGGTAGATACCTTAGTTCATCCTTCTAATAAGCCTGTTGATCTGGTCTTCCCTGTTTCCAGCATCTCCACCTTCTACAAAATGGGTGGTCTTTTTCTTCATTCCACCTCGTGGAGAAGACAATTTAAAGGGCCACAGGAAGTTGTTTGCTTCTTTGAAACGTTTTCCAACGGTATAGATCTCATGAATCAGATCCTTTATGCAGATGATTCCGTATTTCCCAAGAGATCGAGCAATCAATGCGTTGCCTGTCAGGGCAATTTGCTTTTTGTTGATTTTGCCATAACCACGCTTGTAGATCAATTCATTTACAGACTTCAGATTTGGGTACCCCCATGCAATGTATGGCTCCACAATTCTCAGCATGTTAATAGATGTCTTGTTGAGCTTCACAAAGGTGCCACTGAAGATCTGCCGGAGGCGAAGGAGCTGCAGCACCTTTCGAACCTTTGGGCTCACACCGTTGATACCTCTGATCCTGATGACAAATGCCAATTTGGGTTCTGCGGGTACATAGAAGTTGCCGGCTTTTCGTGCCATCCTAGCCATTCGAATTTCAGTTCTGTACATCTGCCTGTATTCCTTGTGGTAATGCTTGGCTTTTTCATAGATAAGCTTCCTCCTTGCCTTTCGAAGCATCTTTTGGGCAAACTTCTTTCTCAGGCGCTTGATCTTAAGCTCTGCGAAATTCTTTCGCTTTTTCTTAAGGGTTTCTGGCACAGCAGGAACCTTCTTTTTCTTCTCTTCTGCACCCTCCATGGTTCCAGCCGGGAAAGAGAGGATGGATCTTTGATTCCTGATTCTAAAAGTATTATGGAAAATTGTAATTCTTACTGGCCCTATTTTAAAACTAAGAAACTGACATTTCAATAGACTGAGAACAGGTACAGCGGCTGCACTTTGCTGGAGTGGCTGTGAAGAGATTTTCCACGACCAAGGTAAGAGAAACCCAAATAAGACGGTAGGTATTGCTAGGGGGCACCAGAGGGCAGACAAACTGAAATCATAATCACAGGAAACTAGCTGATCTGATCACATGGACCACAGCCGAATGTGGTCCCCTGGAGAAGGGAATGGCAAACCACTTCAGTATACTTGCCTTGAGAACCCCATGAACAGTAATAACGGGCAAAATGATAGGATACTGAATGAGGAATTCCCCAGGTCGGTAGGTGCCCAGTATGCTACTGGAGCTCAGTGGAGAAATAACTATAGAAGGAATAAAGGGATGGAGCAAAAGCAAAACCAATACCCAGTTGTGGATGTGACCAATGATAGAAACAAGGTCCGGTGCTGTAAAGAGCAATATTGCATAGGAACCTGGAATGTTAGGTCCACGAGTCAAGGCAAATTGGAAGTGGTCAAACAGGAGATGGCAAGAGTGAACGTCGACATTCTAGGAATCAGTGAATTAAAATGGACTGGAATGGGTGAATTTAACTCGGATGACCATTATATCTACTACTGTGGGCAGGAATCCCTTAGAAGAAATGGAGTAGCCATCATGGTCAACAAAAGAGTCCGAAATGCAGTACTTGGATGCAATCTTAAAAATGACAGGATGATTTCTGTTCGTTTCCAAGGCAAACCATTCAATATTACAGTAATCCAGGCCTATGCCCCAACCAGTAATGCTGAAGAAGCCGAAGTTAATCGGTTCTATGAAGACCTACAAGACCTTTTAGAACTAACACCCAAAAAAGATGTCCTTTTCATCCTAGGGGACTGGAATGCAAAAGTAGGAAGTCAAGAAACACCTGGAGTAACTGGCAAATTTGGCCTTGGAGCACGGAATGAAGCAGAGCAAAGGCTAATAGAGTTTTGTCAAGAGAATGCACTGGTCATAGCAAACACCCTCTTCCAACAACACAAGAGAAGACTCTACACATGGACATCACCAGATGGTCAACACCGAAATCAGATTGATTATATTCTTTGCAACCAAAGATGGAGAAGCTGTATACAGTTAGCGAAAACAAGACCAGGAGCTGACTGTGGCTCAGATCATGAACTCCTTATTGCGAAGTTCAGACTTAAATTGAAGAAAGTAGGGAAAACCACTAGACCATTCAGATATGACCTCAATCAAATCCCTTATGATTATACAGTGGAAGTGAGAAATAGATTTAAGGGACTAGATCTGATTGATAGAGTGCCTGATGAACTCTGGACGGAGGTTCGTGACATTGTACAGGAGACAGGGACCAAGACCATCCCCATGGAAAAGAAATGCAAAAGAGCGAAATGGCTGTCTGAGGAGGCCTTACAAATAGCTGTAAAAAGAAGAGAGGCAAAAAGCAAAGGAGAAAAGGAAAGATATAAGCATCTGAATGCAGAGTTCCAAAGAATAGCAAGGAGAGATAAGAAAGCCTTCCTCAGTGATCAATGCAAAGAAATAGAGGAAAACAACAGAATAGGAAAAACAAGAGACCTCTTCAAGAAAATTAGAGATTCCAAGGGAACATTTCATGCAAAGATGGGCGCGATAAAGGACAGAAATGGTATGGACCTAACAGAAGCAGAAGATATTAAGAAGAGGTGGCAGGAATACACAGAAGAACTGTACAAAAAAGATCTTCACGACCAAGATAGTCACGATAATGTGATCACCGACCTAGAGCCAGACATCTTGGAATGTGAAGTCAAGTGGGCCTTAGAAAGCATCACTACGAACAAAGCTAGTGGAGGTGATGGAATTCCAGTGGAGCTATTTCAAGTCTTGAAAGATGATGCTGTGAAAGTGCTGCACTCAATATGCCAGCAGATTTGGAAAACTCAGCAGTGGCCACAGGACTGGAAGAGGTCAGTCTTCATTCCAATACCAAAGAAAGGCAATGCCAAAGAATGTTCAAACTACCGCACAATTGCACTCATCTCACACACTAGTAAAGTCATGCTCAAAATTCTCCAAGCCAGGCTTCAGCAATATGTAAACCGTGAACTCCCAGATGTTCAAGCAGGTTTTAGAAAAGGCAGAGGCACCAGAGATCAAATTGCCAACATCCGCTGGATCATGGAGAAAGCAAGAGAGTTTCAGAAAAACATCTATTTCTGCTTCATTGACTATGCCAAAGCCTTTGACTGTGTGGATCACAATAAACTGTGGAACATTCTGAAAGAGATGGGAATCCCAGACCACCTGACCTGCCTCTTGAGAAACCTGTATGCAGGTCAAGAAGCAACAGTCAGAACTGGACATGGAACAACCGACTGGTTCCAAATAGGAAAAGGTGTACGTCAAGGTTGTATATTGTCACCTTGCTTATTTAACTTATATGCAGAGTACATCATGAGGAACGCTGGGCTGGAAGAAGCACAAGCTGGAATCAAGATTGCCAGGAGAAATATCAATAACCTCAGATATGCAGATGACACCACCCTTATGGCAGAAAGTGAAGAGGAACTCAAAGCCCTCTTGATGAAAGTGAAAGAGGAGAGTGAAAAGGTTGGCTTGAAGCTCAACATTCAGAAAACAAAGATCATGGCATCTGGTCCCATCACTTCATGGGAAATAGATGGAAAAACAGTGGAAACAGTGTCAGACTTTGTTTTTTTGGGCTCCAAAATCACTGCAGATGCTGATTGCAGCTATGAAATTAAAAGACGCTTGCTCCTTGGAAGGAAAGTTATGACCAACCTTGATAGTATATTAAAAAGCAGAGACATTACTTTGCCAACCAAGGTCCGTCTAGTCAAGGCAATGGTTTTTCCCGTGGTCATGTATGGATGTGAGAGTTGGACTGTGAAGAAAGCTGATCACCGAAGAATCGATGCTTTTGAACTGTGGTGTTGGAGAAGACTCTTGAGAGTCCCTTATACTGCAAGGAGATCCAACCAGTCCATTCTAAAGGAGATCAATCCTGGGTGTTCATTGGAGGGACTGATGCTAAAGCTGAAACTCCAATACTTTGGCCACCTCATGCGACGAGTTGACTCACTGGAAAAGACTCTGATGCTGGGAAAGGTTGGGGGCGGGAGGAGAAGGGGACGACGGAGAATGAGATGGCTGGATGGCATCACCGACTCTGTGGACATGAGTTTGAGTGAACTCCGGGAGTTGGTGATGGACAGGGAGGCCTGGCGTGCTGTGATTCATGGGGTCGCAGAGAGTCGGACACGACTGAGCGACTGAACTGAACTGAACTGAACTGAGAACAGACTTTTTAGGGACAGTAGATATTAATAGTTTCAACCGCAATTCATACTTAGAATTACAAGTTGATTCAAGACAGGGGTTATGGACTTCACTTTAATGTGTGCTCAGTCGCTTTAGCCATGTCCAACTCTTTGCGACACTATGGACTGTAGCCCATCAGACTCCTCTGTCCATGGAATTCCCCAGGCATGAATACTGGAGTGTGTTGCTATTTCCTCCTCCAGGGGATATTTCAGATCCAGGGATTGAAGCGAGATCTATTTCACTGTTGGCAGATTTGTTACTGCTGAGTCACCAAGGAGAGGAATATAAAAGAATTTGCAAGCCATGTCTTAAACTGCCCCAAATTTTGTCAAATATGGGTTTACTGAGGGAGCTACATGGAGAATCACAGAGTTCCTGCAAAGCTCTTAAATCAGTAAGACATGGAAAGAGACAGAGAGAAAGGTGTAAACTGTTCACCTCTTTTGCAAGGCACTCACCCAGTTCCACTCTCCTTATTTTCAATCCATGAAGCAGGTGTTCCATGTTTCTGTGCTTTATGACACTTGTGGCTCCACTGAACATGCATTCCATCCCTTCCAAGTGTGACACAGGGCTTGACTTTATTCCTGTCCCAACTGGCATCAAGTTACTCCAATTGAAAGTCCTGTCATTTTGAGGGCATTGATTTAGAGAAAGATACAATCTCCATGACTCAAGACATTCAGTTCCCTTATGGTTGTCAGGAGGAGGGCATGGCAACCCACTCCAGTATTCTTGCCTGGAGAATCCCATGGACAGAGGAACCTGGTGGACTGCAGTCCATAGAGTGCAAAGAGTCAGACAGAACTGAAACGATATAGCACTGGTTGCCAGAGGGGACGGGAAGGGATACTTAGGGAGTTTGGTATAACCACGTACACACTGCTATATTTAAAATGATTACCAACAAGGACCTACTGTATAGCACATGGAACTCTGCTCAATGTTATGTTCATCCAGATGGGAGGAGAATTTGGGGGGAGAATGAATACAGGTATGTGTATGGCTGAATCCCTTCTCTGTTCATCTTTCAGGATCCCAACATTTGTAATTGGCTATACCCCAGTACTAAATGAAAAATTTTAAAAAAGATATTTAGTTACCCCTTCTCTCTGCCCAGTCCTAAGAGATTAAACTCTTGGGGAGAGATAGGAAACAGATGGCCCATTGGTCTCACACACTGTCCAACTTAGTCCCTGCTTTGGACCAATTTGTACCTTCCAAAGGTTCTGCATGCTGGAGGGAAGGGTGCTCAGGGTTCAGTTCAGTTCAGTCACTCAATCATTCCTGACTCTTTGCAACCCCATGGACTGCAGCACACCAGGCCCCCTTGTCCATCACCAACTCCCGGAGCTTGCTCAAACTCATGTCCATTGAGTCAGTGATGCCATTAAACCATCCTGTCCTCTGTCATCCCCTTCTCCTCCTGTCTTCAGTCTTTCCCAGCATCAGAGTCTTTTCCAATGAGTCAGTTTTTCACATCAGGTGGCCAAAGTACTGGAGCTTCAGCTTCGGCATCAGTTCTTCCAATGAATATTCAGGACAGATTTCCTTTAGGATGGACTGATTTTATCTCCTTGCAGTCCAAGGGACTCTCAAGAGTCTTTTCCAACACCACAGTTCAAAAGCATCAATTCGTCGGCACTTAGTTTTCTTTGTAGTTCAACTCTCACATCCATACATGACTACTGGAAAAATCAGCTTTGACTAGACAGTCGACAACGTAACGTCTCTGGTTCTTAATATGCTGTTTAGGTTGGTCATAGCTTTTATTCAAAGGCGCAAGTGTCTTAATTTCATGGCTGCAGTCACCATCTGCAGTGATTTTGGAGCCCCCCAAAATAAAGCCTGTCACTGTTTCCATTGTTTTCCCATCTACTTGCCATGAAGTGATGGGACTGGATGCCATGATCTTTGTTTTTTGAATGTTGAGTTTTAAGCCAATTTTTCACTCTCCTCTTTCACTTTCATCAAGCAGCTCTTCAGTTCCTCTTCACTTTCTGCCATAAGGGTGGTGTCATCTGCATATCTGAGATTATTGATATTTCTCCCAGAAATCTTGATTCCAGCTTGTGCTTCATCCAGTCTGGCGTTTTGCATGATGTACTCTGCATATAAGTTAAATAAGCAGGGTGACAATATAAAGCCTTGATGTACTCCTTTCCCTATTTGGAACCAGTCTGTTGTTCCATGTCCAGTTCTAGCTGTTATTCTTAACTTACATACAGATCTCTCAGGAGTAGATATGATGTTGTTCAGTGTAGCCATCCTGTTACTGAACCAAACCTAGGTTCTCTTGCTTGCATCCAGAAAAGCCAATCTACTAACTTCAGGTTCAGGTAAAGGAAAATGCAGACTTTATTTGCAAGGCCAAGCAAGGAGTATAGGCAGCTAATGTTCAAATGGCTCAGACCTCCCTGATGGCCTTCCAGGAAATGTTTCTAAAGACAGGGTGAGGAAAAGGATTGTGGAGTGCATGATCAACTGGTGCACAATTCTCTGATTGGTTAGTGGTGAAGTAATCTAAGGTCAGCATCATCAACCTTCTGGTTCCAACCAGTCTTCTGGGCTCTTTGTGCTTATAGTCAGCATGCAGGTAAATTCTACCATCTGGTGGGGGTTCAAATATTTTCAAAACAACTCAAGCATATGGCTCAGGTTATAGCCAGCATTGGCTTGCCCAGGTGGCTCAGTGGTAAAGAATCTGCCTGCCAATGCAGGAGACTCAGGTTCAATCCCTGGGTCAGGAAGATCCCTGGAGAAGGAAATGGCAACCTACTCCAGTATTATTGCCTGGGAAATCCCATGGGCAGAGGAGCCTGATGGGCTACAGTCCATAGAGTTGCAAAAGATTCAGACATGACTTAGTAACTAAACAACAACAATCAGCCACTATATTACTCTTTGTTCCAGGTTCTTTCTTTGCCAGTTTTTTTTTTTTTCTTGGTTTAGGTTCAGGTTTTGGAGAAGCAGGTTTCGCTGAGAACCTGGCAAACTGGTGGGCCCCTGTTCAGTTACTTTGAATCCATCCTTGCCCTTTGTATTCTCTGGGATTTTTCTCTTTGGCATAATGACTATGTTCCTATGCTCATGCCGCTAAAAAGTAAAGCAGTGGGCTGGAACTGCTGACACTGCTGCTAAATATTGCCCCCACAGCTGCTCAGGCCTCTTGAAATCCTTTTAAAGGTATATTTTCAGGATTCATCAATTCTGTGTAGGTATATGCCCCAAAGAATAGAAGGCAGGAATTCAAACAGATTCTTGCACACCAATATTCAGAGCAGCATTAATCACAAGAGCCAAAAGATAAAAACAACCCATGTGTCCATCAATAATGTAAGAATAAACAAAATGGGATATACACACACAATGGAATATTATTCAATCTTAAAACAGAATGAAACTTTGATAGGTGTTGCAGCATGGTTGAATTTTGAAAACATTATACTAACTGAAATGTTTACCATTAAATATTTTAATGTCAGACATAAAAGGATAAATGTTATATGATTTAATTTACATGATATATCTAGAATAGGCAAATTCATAGAGACAAAAGGTAGAAAGGAGGTTTTCAGGGCCTGATCAGAGAGAAGAATGTGGAGTTGCTGTTTAATGGATTTACAGCTTCTGTTTGGATGATGAAGATGTTCTGGAAATAGATGGAGGTAATGGTTGCACAACATTGTGAATGTACTCAAATGGTTAAAATGATGAATTTCATTATATATACACATATACAATACAAAATGTATAACATGAATATCATATATATTGTATATTGTTGTTGTTCAGTCGCTAAGTGGTATCTGACCGCTTGCAACCCCATGAACTGCAGCATTCCAGGCTTCCCTGTCCTTCACTGTTTCTTGGGGTTTGTTCAAACTCATATCCATTAAATTTGTGATGCCGTCCAACCATCTCATCCTCTGTTGGCCTCTTCTCCTCCTGCCCTCACTCTTTCCCAGCATCAGGGTCTTTTCCAATGAGTTGGCTGTTCCCATAAGGTGGCCAAAGTATTGGAGCTTCAACATCAGTCCTTCCAGTGAATATTCAGGATTGATTTCCTTTAGGATGGACTGGTTTGATCTCCTTGTTGTCCAAGGGACTCTCAAGAGTCTTCTCCAGAACCATAGTTCAAAAGCATCAATTTTTCAGCCCTCAGTCTTCTTTATGGTCCAAATCTCACATCTGTACATGACTACTGGAAAAACCATAGCTTTGACTATATGGACATTTGTTGGCAAAGTGATGTCTCCTCTTTTTAATATGCTGTCTAGGTTGGTCATAACTTTCCTTCCAAGAAGCAAGTGTCTTTTAATTTCATGTCTGCAGTCACTATCCACAGTGATTTTGGAGCCCAAGAAAATAAAATTTGCAACTGTTTCCACTTTCCCATCTATTTGCTATAAAGTGATGGGACTGGATGCCATGATCCCAGTTTTTTGAATATTGAGTTTTGAGCCAGTTTTTTTACTCTCCTCTTTCACCGTCATCAAGAGGCTCTTTAGTTCTTCTTCGTTTTCTGCCATGAAAGTGGTATCATCTGCATATCTGAGGTTGCTGATATTTCTCCTGGCAATCTTGATTCAGCTTGTCAGTCTATATGCAATAAACATAAAATAAAGAAAAACTATTGTTGTTCAGACACTAAATAGTGTTCGACTCTTTGCAACACCATGGACTGCAGCATGCCAGGCTTCCCTTTCCGTGTTCACTATCTCTTGGAGTTTACTTAAACTTATGTCCATTGATTCAGTGATGCCATCCAACAATCTTATCCTCTGTTGTCCCTATCTCCCCCTGCCCTCAATCTTTCCCACCATCAGGATCTTTTCCAGTGAGTCAGTTCTTCCCATCAGGTGGCCAAATTATTGGAGCGCCAGCTTCAGCATCAGTCCTTCCAGTGAATATTCAGGGTTAATTTCCTTTAGGATTGACTGGTTTGATATCCTCGCAGTCCAAGGGACTCTCAAGAGTCTTATCCAGCACCACAGTTCAAAACCATCAATTCTTTGGCACTCAGCCTTCTTTGCCATTCAACTCTCACATTCATTGTAATTTTCTTTCAAAAGTAACCCCTCAGTTAGGACTTCTCTGGTGATTCAGTGGTTAAGAATCCACTTTGCATTTCAGGGAATACAGGATAGATCCCTGGAAGGGGAACTAGGATGCATGTGTTATGTGGGTGCAGCTAAGCCCCCGTGCCACAACTACTGTGCTCTTGAGGTCAGGAGCCCTTGCACTACAGCTAAAACATCTGTGGGCTGCAACGAAGATCTCGTGTGCTGCAGCTAAGACTTGGTGCAAGCAAATAAATAAATATTTTAAAAAAGTAAATCCTCAAGCTGCTCTCCTGGAGATGTTGAGTAGGTAAGTCTGGGATGAGATGGGAAGCTATATATTAACAGAAACCTCAGTCGGATTTTTTTTTCACTGTGGACCCTTCATTTCATTTCCTACCAGTCTCTTCTCTATACATACACATTTTTACATAAACACACACATATACCCACAGCTAGTATAATTTTGTGCCTATGTTTGTATAAGTTTTCTTCCTTTCCATTAGTTTTATGGTAGTTTGGATAATACTTAAATTATGAAACATTACCCCAGGACAATGGTTCTCAAAAGACTGTCATGGGGACTGGCAAAATTTGGAAACTTTAAAAAATCCAAACTGTTACAGCCAAGCCCCAAACTTGTTGTTGTTGTTTAGTCACTAAGTTGTGTCCAACTCTCATGTAACTCCACGGACTTTAGCCCACCAGGCTTCTCTGTCCATGGGATTTCCCAGCAAACAGTACTGGATTAGATTGGCATTTTCTTCTCCAGTGGATCTTCCTGACCCAGGGACTGGATTTGAGTTTCCTGCATTGGCAGGTGGATACTTTACCACTGAGCCACCTGAAAAACTCAAGCACAAATCTACTGAAGCAGAAATTTGGGGTAGGACTCAGCAGTGTGTGATGTAACACATTCTCAAGATAATTTTGGTGCAGGCTTAAGTTTGAGAATTACCCTAGTGAATCCTGGGGCCCTTTGGTAGTCTGAAATCTATCTAATGTGGAAACTACAAATCCAAAATGCTGACACTTGTCTCAAAGAGGAGATTGAAGGGAGACCAGGGTGATTCTTCCCAGAGTAAACAGACCCAAAATATAGGAAGCATAGGTAGACCCTCTGTAAGTCTCACAGGGACAAGGAATTGGGCAGGTCAGAGATCCTTTCCTGTATGTTCTTTGCTCTTGAGGAGTCAAACTGATCAGGGAATGGAAGATCCATTGATCAATTTGTCTAACAAGCTTCAGAGGGTATTCAGTCTCTAGGGCCACAAAAGCTGTAACACATCAATTTATAGTCACCAAGGCCTCCTTGTGCCAGACCCAAGACACTCAATGCCTTCTCCAGGAGAAATCAACCAGACCCCAAACCATGTGCCTGGCCCTATATCCTCGAGTTTTGGTGGGACAGACCTTCTTCCTTCATCATCCACACTCCGCGAGAGAACAGGATTCAGGGAAGTTGCCCCTGTGGTGGTCCCATATTGGCAAGCCTGCATATCCCAGTAAGTGTTGTGGGAAGTAGAAAAAACAGGTGATTGAATGGAAAGGGTATTGACTTATTAAGCACAAGGCAAAGAAAACCGTATGATGTCTATGGAGAAATAGGTCCAAAGGGTAATTGCTTGGGAAGGTGAATGGCTACACTACTTGTGTGAAGTTGCCACAACAGAGTGAGATTTCACCTCAGTTATATATATGGAGCTTATATATACAGTTTATATATACTTATATACAGTTTATATATATTTATATACAGTTTATATGTATTTATATACAGTTATATATACAGCCTGCCAGGCTCCTCTGTCCATGGGATTCTTTAGGCAAGAATACTAGAGTGAATTCCATGCTCTCCTCCAGGGGATCTTCCCAACCCGGAGATTGAACCCACGTCTCTTACATCTCATTGGCAGGCAGGTTGTTTAGCACTAGCATTACCTGGGAAAGTACTATCCTCTATGGTGTTCATAAGTACTTATAAGAAGAGAAAAAATGCACCGGGATATTTGTGTATGATCCTGAAAGGATGAGGGTCACCCATGAGGTGATGCTGAGAAGATGGAGAGGGGGGCATTTGTCCAGTGTCTGCCTGTCCCCTGGCTCTCTTGTTTCCAGGTCCTGAGGCCCTGTAACCAGAGGTAAAGGGATCAGTGTCTTTATCCTCTTACCTGCCGTTGCTCAGATGGCTCAGTGGTCAAGAATCCACCTGTAATGCAGGAAACACAGGAGATGAGGGATCGATCCCTGAGTTGGCAAGATCCCCTGGAGGAGGAAATGGCAAGCCACTTCAATATTCTTGCTGGGAAAACATCCCATTTGCAGAGAAGCCTGGAAGGCTACAGTCCATGGGTTCACAAATAGTCGAAAGACTAAGCTCGCACACACACACACCATTCTTCTGTCCTGGAAAGAGGTCTTCAGGTGTTTGAGGGGAGAGCACAGAAAAGGAAGGATCTCCTCATTCAGAGATTAAGGGTATTTGGCAAAAGTGAAAGGACTCATAATATAAATGTTGAAGAAATTACAGAAAAGGAAATCAGAAGATGATGAGTATCCTTACTTATCATCACAGAAAAATTGCTGTGTGATAATTCATCCTTTGTGAAATCTCTTGCAAATGTGTAATTTCCCTATTTAGTCTCTCAGTTAACTTCTGTTTGTGCCTTTAGATAATTAGGACAGGAAGTCAGAGACACGTATGTTGGTATTTCAGATAAGGACTTTAGAAAAACAGTTGCTGATACTTTCCTGGGTAAAGACCCTGGGCGATAGAGTGGACAAACAACAGGTTCCTACTGTGTAGCACAGAGAGCTATATTCAACATCCTGTGATAAACCATAATGGAAAAGGATATAGAATAGAATCTATATGTATAAATGAATCATTTCACTCTTCAGCAGAAATTACACAACATTTTAAATAAACTCTACTTAAATAAAAAATTGAAGCTGAAAAGAAGAAAGATCCCAAGTGAAAGAATAAGTAAATATCATGGCCAGATCAAATAGGCTAAATTGTTGGGACTAGGGATGGTTCAACATTGGGAATGAGCATGTTGCCATTTTAATTTAATTTATTTTTGTCTATGCTGGGTCTTTGTTGCTGTGCGGGCTTTTTTATCTGATTGCAATGAGCAGGGGGTATTCTCTAGTTGTGGTGCAGGGGTTTCTCAATGTGGTGGCTTCTTCTGTGGCAGAACACGAGCTCTAGGTGCTCAGTAGTTGCTATTTCCAGATTCTACAGTATGGGCTCTGTAGTTGTGGTTCATGGGCTTAGTTGCTCCACTGCATGTGGAATCTTCCCAGACCAGGGATAGAACTCTTGTCTCCTGCACTGGCAGGAAGATTGATTACAACTGAGCTGGCAGGGAAGTCTGGACTTGGTTATTTAATGTGCAGAAAGTTTATATTCCTTTTCTGTCTCTCTATCTCTCTTCTATTAATATTAATATCTTATTTCTTTTATCTTCTTTCCAAATAGTAACTTCCTTGAGGGCAAGAGTTGCTGAAGGTTTGGGGATCATAGACACCCAGAGACTTTGATGAGCAACAATGGAGAAATACTGGTTTGTACATTCATCTACTTATTAATTCACTTGCTGTAGTCATTTGGAGGGTCCCTGTGTGCTAAGAACTCTGTGATAGATTTGCGATCCCGACCCAGTGATTGAACCCTTGTCTTTTACATATACTGCATTGGCAGGCAAGTTCTTCATCACAAGTGCCATCTGGGAAGCCCACAATAGATCAGTAGGAGACAAAATTACTTTCCTCACTTTCAAGGCAGTTGATCCATTAACTTGCACAGCACACTCCAGGGAATACCTAGAATCTCAGGCATTCTCATATATTCTCTACTACTCTGCTGAATAAAGCAAGTTGGAATGCAAGCGAACAATCCACATTTACTAAAAGTCAAAGGAATATTTTTACAAACTATCATACTTCAGCTATGAGTCATGGAAATTGGACTGCCTTTCAGTTGATCAGAAGCCACTACAGACAAATACAAACTACCCACCTCCCGCAAAGAGTCAGATTGAATGAAGATACTCATGTATAGTTAAACAATTTGCACATGATACAGTCATTTTTATCTTTCCAAAGACACTATCTGCTTTGAGTTATTTTTAATTATTGACTGACAATGGACATATAACACTATATTATTTTCAGATGTACACCATAATGATTCAGTATTTGAAGACATTCAGTACTCAATATTTCAAAATGATTGCAACAAGCCAGTTAAGACCAAGTCACAAGATCACAAACTCAAGAAAAAGATTACAAAGTTTTTTCATGTGATGAGAACTTTTAAGTTCTACTCTCTCCAGTTCAATTCAGTTCAGTTGCTCAGTCGTGTCTGACTCTTTGCGACCCCATGAATCACAGCACACCAGGCCTCCCTGTCCATCACTAACCCCCGGAGTTCACTCAAACTCATGTCCATCGAGTCGGTGATGCCATCCAGCCATCTCATTCTCTGTCGTCCCCTTCTCCTCCTGCCCCCAATCCCTCCCAGCATCAGAGTCTTTTCCAGTGAGTCAACTCGTCACATGAGGTGGCCAAAGTATTGGAGTTTCAGCTTTAGCATCAGTCCTTCCAGTGAACACCCAGGATTGATCTCCTTTAGGATGGACTGGTTGGATCTCCTTGCAGTCCAAGGGACTCTCAAGAGTCTTCTCCAGTACCACAGTTCAAAAGCATCAATTCTTTGGTGATCAGCTTTCTTCACAGTCCAAATCTCACATCCATACATGACCACTGGAAAAACCATAGCCTTGACTAGATGGACCTTTTGGCAAAGTAATAGCAGCTTTCAAATGCAAATAGTTCCCATGTTATACAGTCAAAGATTATTTATTTCATAACTGGAAGTTTACACATTTGGACCCCCTTCAACCATTTGACCCATCATTCATCCTCCTAAGGAAACTTAGGGGACTTGGATTTTAATACTTAAGGAGACTGACAGAGATGACAGCCAACAGTGGTCTTCCTCTTTTGTAATTAGGGGTATTACACTATAGCAAGTGTGCAGAAAGACTTGTAAAAGTAAAACGGAACACTGACAGTCGTTGTATTGTTCAGTTGATAAGTTGTGTCCGACTCCTTGTGACCCCATGGACTGCAGCATGCCAGGCTTCCTTGTCCTTCACCATCTCCTGGAATTTTCTCAAACTCATGTCCATTGATTCAATAATGTTATCTAACCATCTCATCCTCTACCACTCCTTTCTCCTCCTGCCCTCAATATCCTTGTCATACCAGGCATTAAACATTTGTAGGTGAAACTTGCTCAGTCATGTCTGGCTCTGCAACACCATGCAATTCTCCAGGCCAGAAAACTGGAGTGGTAGGTTTCCCTTCTCCAGGATTTCCTCCTGACCCCAGGATCGAACGCAGGTCTCCCGCATTGCAAACGGATACTTTACCAGCTGAGCCACAAGGGAAGCCCAAGAATACTGGAGTGGGTAGCCTATCCCTTCTCCAGTGGATCTTTCTGACCCAGAAATCGAACAAGGGTCTCCTGCATTGCAGGCAGATTCTTTACCAACTGAACTATCAGGGAGGCCCCTAAATATTTGTAAATGTGTTTTATTATTTAGTGAAAATATTTTCTTCATTTTTCCATAAGAAATAAGCATTAATTCTACTTATCCCACAATACTCTGTCCAGATAGTTGAGATATTCTCTCAAATTTTCTCACCTCTGAGGCATGGTTAACTGACTCCTTTCTGGGTCCCAGACAAGGCAAATAACCTAGAACAAGTTACTGTATTTCACTGGGCCTCATGTTCCACTTTTGCTTTAGAGCAAGAAAGAACTATTTATCTCTAAGTTTCAAAGTTGCTCTTAACTTTTAATTATTATTATTTTAGAAAATGTACTTATTTATTTTTCTCTACACTAGGTATTTGGTGCTGCATGGGGCTTTCTCTAGTTGCAGTGAGTGGGCTTCTCATTGTGGTGGCTTCTCTTGTGGAGCATGAGCTCTAGGGCATGAGGGCTTCAGCAGTTGTGGCACATGGGCTTTGTTTTGCCCCAGCATGTGGGATCTTCTTGAACCAGAGATCAAACCCATGTTCCCTGCATTGGCAGGTGAATTTTTATCCACTGGACCACCAGGGAAGTCCTGCACTAACTTTTTAGATTTGATGATCCTAAGCCAGAGATAGAGGCTTCCCTGGTGACTCAGTGGTAAAGAATCTGCCTGCAATGCAGCAGACGTGATTTTGATCCCTGCATCAGGAAGAGACTCTGGAGAAGGAAATGGCCACCCATTCCAGTATTCTTGCATGGAAAATCCCATGGACAGAGGAGCCTGGTGGGCTGCAGTCCATGCAGTTGCAAAGAATCAGATATGCCTTAGTGACTGACCAAAAACAACAAGCCAGAGTCAAGAGGATGGATGTGTATCCCAAAGGTCAATGGACAGTGGTTGAAATGCTGTATAGACAAATAACAATATAGGATTCTGAAGATTTGTCATGTTAATGTTTTTATACCCAATCCTTCACTGTAAGAAATTAAAGAAGTAGAGAGACTCTATGGGTTTCCCTGGTGGCTCAGACAGTAAAGAATTTGCTTACAATGCAGAAAACCTGGGTTCAATCCCTGGGTTAGGAAGATCCCCTGGGGAAGGGATAGGCTACCCACTCCAGTATTCTTGCCTGGAGAATTCCATGGACAGAGGAGCCCTGCAGGCCATAGTCCACAGGATCAGAAAGAGTTGGACATGACTGAGCAAATAACACAGAGAGAGAGACTCTAGAGTTGGTCCAGTGGTTATTTCATGTTTTTTTTCCCCCTTCTTTAATCATCTAGTGGATGCATCAGCAACATGAAACCAGGAAATCAAACACGTGTTTTAGAATTTTTACTTCTGGGATTTTCCCAAGACTCAGAAGACCAGCACATCTTATTTGAGCTATTTCTATCTGTGTTTGTGGTCACTGTCTTTGGGAACCTGATCATCATCCTGGCCATCAGCTCAGACCTCCACCTCCACACCCCCATGTACTTCTTCCTCTGCAACCTGTCCTTTGCCGATGTCTGTTTCACTTCCACCACAGTTCCAAAGATGCTGGTGAACATCCAGACACAGAGCAAATCCATCAGCTATACAGGCTGCATCACCCAGATGTATTTTTTCATGGTTTTTGGAGTTATGGACACTTTTCTCCTGACTGTGATGGCCTATGACCGCTTTGTGGCCATCTGTCACCCTCTGCACTACACAATCATCATGAACCCTCGCCTCTGTTGTCTGCTGGTTCTTATGTCTTGGTTCACCAGCTTGTCATACTCCCTGATCCAGAGTCTGTTGATGTTACGGCTGTCCTTCTGTACCAACTGGGTCATTCCACACTTTTATTGTGAACTTGCTCAGGTCCTCACACTTGCTTGCTCAGACACACTCATCAATTACATCCTGCTGTATATGGTGATTGGCTTTCTTGGCATTGTTCCCTTCTCAGGGATCCTTTTCTCCTACACCCGCATTGTCTCCTCCATTCTAAGAATCCCATCAGCTCATGGGAAATATAAGGCATTTTCTACCTGTGCATCTCACTTGTCCGTGGTTTCTTTGTTCTATGGGACAGGCCTTGGTGTGTATCTCAGTTCTGATTCATCTTCCTGGAGAGGCATGATTGCCTCGGTGATGTACACTGTGGTCACCCCCATGCTGAACCCCTTCATCTACAGCCTGAGGAACAGGGACATCAAGAGGGCTCTACGAAAAGTCCTTGGAAGAACACTCTGTGTTCAGTGATGTGAACACTGATCCAAGGGTTTTGAGCTGACAGTGATAGCAGTAGTTGGCTAAAGAAATCCTGCTTCTTTCTTGTGTGTGATTTGAATAAATATGCATTTTATTTAAGCAGAGCATAAACATTTTAATGCAAATATCTTGCATTCAACTCATTAAACAATTTCACAATTGTCTTAGAAACACATTTCATGAACTTAAAATATCAACTATTATTTAATAATTTTACATATGTAGAGAAAGTGCTTTTTAATGACCATTGATTGAATTTTACAATGCTTAATTACTCAACAGCTTGCGTTTACTCAGTATATTATATTGTCATTCAAGTGTTTGAAATCCTGCCTCTTTTAAACATTTTTATTGAAGTGGAGAAGACTCTTGAGAGTCCCTTGGACAGCAAGGATATCCAACCAGTCCATCCTAAAGGAGATCAGTCCTGGGTATTCATTGGAAGGACTGATGCTGAGGCTGAAACTCTAATGCTTTGGCCACCTCATGAGAAGAGTTGATTCATTGGAAAAGACCCTGATGCTGGGAGAGATTGGGGGCAGGAGGAGAAGGGGATGACAGAAGATGAGATAGCTGAATGGCATCACCGACTTGATGCACATGAGTTTGGGTGAACTCCGGGAGTTGGTGGTTGATAGGGAGGCCTGGCATGCTGCAATTCATGGGGTCTCAAAGAGTTGGACACAACTGAGCGACTGAATTGAACTGAACTGATAGTTGATTTAAAATGTTGTGTTAATTTCAGGTGCACAACAAAGTGAATCAGTTATACAAATACCCATATCTGTTCTTTTTCAGATTCTTTTCCTATATAGGTTACCACAGAATATTTTTTTTTTTACTGGAATATAGTTGATTCACAATGTTGTGTTAGTTTCTGCTATACAGTAAAGTTAATCAGTTATATATATATCCATACTTTCTCAGATTCTTTTCTCACATAGGTGATTACAGGATATTGAGTAGGGTTCCTCGTGCTATTAAGTACGTCCTTATTAGTTATCTATTTTATACATAGTAGTGTATATATGTTAATTCCAATCTCCCAATTTATCACTACCCCCACCCCCCACATTTCCCTTTGGTAACCATGAAGCTGATTTTGAGATCTGTGAGTCTTTCTGTTTTATGAGTTTGTATCATTTTTATTGGATTCCACATGTCAGTGATACTATTTGTCTGACTTACTTCCCTTAGTTTGATAATCTCTAGGTCCATCCATGTTGCTGCAAATGGCATTATTTTATTCTTTTTTTCATAGCTGAGTAATATTACATTGTATGTATGTACACATCTAAATTCATTCCTCTGTTGAGGGACATTTAGGTTGCTTCCATGTCTTGGCTTTTGTGAACAGTGTTACAATAAACATTGAAGAGCATGTATCTTTTTGAATTATGATTTTCAGTGGTCATATGCCAAAGAGTGGGATTGTAGGATCATATATTCTACATGAACTTCTATATTTAGTTTTTTAAGGAATCTTCAAAGTGGCTGTACCAATTTACATTCCCACCAACAGTATAGGAGAGTACCCTTTTCTCCACATTCTCTTCAATAAGAAATCTTGCCGTTTAGTCTCATCGAGTTTTGTTTCTCATCTGTCCTCTGCAAGTGACTTGCCTAGTGAGCACTTTGTCTTCACCTCCTACAGTGATGACTATTAACCTTAATCCTATACTCTGCATCCCTCCTTTTACTTATCCATCACTGTTAATTGGATTGGATTACCAGTCCTGTGGGTTGATATCAGCCATTTCAAGTACAGACTCAGAATAGTTTAATAAGAATTATAAAACAGTGCTTATCAATGCCATTGCTAGTTCTTACCAAATTCATTTATTCAACAGTACTTACTGAGTGGTGTTCAGTGTGCCAGGCTGATGCAAATATCTGGAACACAGAATTGAAAGGAGGGGAAAAAAGATAAAAATCTTTGCCCTCATGGAGGTTAAATCCTGGATTTCAGCATTTATCAGATCATGCTCTATATCAAACAGAAAATACACTGACAAATAGATTATTTATTTGATTTTCAGCATGGTTGACCTTTTCTACGTATATTTAGTATGTTTCCAAAATAAGGTTTGAACATGTATCACTAGAGACAAAAAAACTGCAAGGCCAAGAATATTAGAACAGGTAATGGTTGGATATAGCTGCCTCATTCTACAGGTGAATTTACTGAGGTTGAAACTTAAGATCCAGATGCTGACAAAATCTGGCTGAAAAGGGACATATATGTTCAGGTATTGTGCCAGGACAGAGTGCAGGATTAGAATTCAGGAGAGTAGGAATTGAATCACAGAATTGCCACCCTGGAGATATATGATGCTAAGCAGCTTCAGGGGGTACAGAATATGTTCAAACTACTAGATGTCTTGATGAATGTTTATTTTCACATCTTCTTCACCATAAAGAAATTGGATGGAACTTTCTCTGGTGGTTCCGTGACTGAGAGGCTCCCTGCCAGTGGAGGGGACATGGGTTTGATCCCTGGTCCAGTAAGATTCCACATGCCATGGGGCAACTAAGCCTGTGCACCACAGCTACTGAGGCTGTGGTCTAGAACCCACGAGCCACAACTACTGAAGCCCATCCACGCTAGAGCCTGTGCTCCACAGCAGGAGAAGTCACCACAAGGAGAAGCCCACACTTACCAACTCTTGCAACTAGAGAGTGGCCCCTGCTTGCCACAGCTAGAGAAAGCCCACAGACAATAGGAAGATCTAGCACAACCAAGAAGAGGTGGCAAGAATACACAGAAGAACTGTACAAAACAAATTTTCACGACCAAGATAATCACGATGGTGTGATCGCTCACCTAGAGCCAGACATCTTGGAATGTGAAGTCAATGGGGCCTTAGAAAGCATCACTACGAACAAAGCTAGTGGAGGTGATGGAATTCCAGTTGAGCTATTTCAAATCCTGAAAGATGATGCTGTGAAAGTGCTGCACTCAATATGCCGGAAAATTTGGAAAACTCAGCAGTGGCCACAGGACTGGAAAAGGTCAGTCTTCATTCCAATCCCAAAGAAAGGCAATGCCAAAGAATGCTCAAACTACCGCACAATTGCATGCATCTCACACGCTAGTAAAGTCATGCTTAAAATTCTCCAAGCCAGGCTTCAGCAATATGTGTACCGTGAACTTCCAGATGTTCAAGCTGGTTTTAGAAAAGGCAGAGGAACCAGAGATCACATTGCCAACATCCGCTGGATCATGGAAAAAGCAAGAGTTTCAGAGAAACATCTATTTCTGCTTCATTGACTATGCAAAATCTTTTGACTGTGTGGATCACAATAAACTGTGGAACATTCTGAAAGAGATGGGCATACCAGACCACCTGACCTGCCTCTTGAGAAACCTGTATGCAGGTCAGGAAGCAACAGTTAGAACTGGACATGGAACAACAGACTGGTTCTACGTCAAGGTTGTATATTGTCACCCTGCTTATTTAACTTATATGCAGAGTACATCATGAGGAACGCTGGGCTGGAAGAAGCACAAGCCGGAATCAAGATTGCCGGGAGAAATATCAATAACCTCAGATATGCAGATGACACCACCCTTATGGCAGAAAGTGAAGAGGAACTAAATAGCCTCTTGATGAAAGTGAAAGAGGAGAGTGAAAAGGTTGGCTTGAAGCTCAACATTCAGAAAACTAAGATCATGGCATCTGGTCCCATCACTTCACGCGAAATAGATGGGGAAACAGTGGAAACATTGTCAGACTTTATTTTTTGGGGCTCCAAATCACTGCAGATGCTGATTGCAGCCATGAAATTAAAAGATGCTTACTCCTTGGAAGGAAAGCTATGGCCAACCTAGATAGTATATTAAAAAGCAGAGACATTACTTTACCAACAAAGGTCCATCTAGTCAAGGCTATGGTTTTTCCAGTAGTCATGTTTGGATGTGAGAGTTGGACTGTGAAGAAAGCTAAGCGCTGAAGAATTGATGTTTTTGAACTGTGGTGTTGGAGAAGACTTTTGAGAGTCCCTTGGACTGCAAGGAGATCCAACCAGTCCATTCTAAAGATCAGTCCTGGGTGTTCATTGGAAGGATTGATGTTGAAGCTGAAACTCCAATACTCTGGCCACCTTATGCAACGAGTTGGCTCACTGGAAAAGACTCTGATGCTGGGAGGGATTGGGGGCAGGAGGAGAAGGGGACGACGGAGAATGAGATGGCTGGATGGCATCACCGACTCTGTGGACATGAGTTTGAGTGTACTCCGGGAGTTGGTGATGGACAGGGAGGCGTGGCGTGGCGTGGTGTGATTCATGGGGCCGCAAAGAGTCGGAGACGACTGAGTGACTGAACTGAACTGATTGCCATTTTCTTAATTGTTTGGGGTTGATTTTGTAGACCATTTCCTTGTCTTGTATTTTTTGACTATAAATCCATTTAACATTTGGTTTGGTGGTACTGAATTCTCTTAACTTTTGCTTGGCTGAAAAGCTTTTTATTTCTCCATCAATTTTGAGTAGAGTAATCTTGGTTGTAGATAGTTCCTTTTCAGTACTTTAAATATATTCTGTGATTCCCTTCTGGCCTGCAGAGTTTCTGCTGAAATCAGCTGTTAAATGTATAGGGTTTCCCTTGTATGTTCAGTTCAGTTCAGTTCAGTTCAGTCGCTCAGTCGTGTCCGACTCTCTGCGACCCCATGAATCACAGCACGCCAGGCCACCCTGTCCATCACCAACTCCCGGAGTTCATTACATGTTTTTTTTTCCCTTGCTGCTTTCAATATTCTTTCGTTGTCTTTGTTAGTTTGATTTGTATGTGTCTTGGTGTGTTTCTCTTTGGCTTTATCCTGTATGTGACTCTTTGCACCTCTTGGACTTGGTTGACTATTTCTTTTTCCATGTTGGGGAATTTTCAACTATTGTCTCTTCAAAAATGTTCTCATACCCTTTCTTCTTGTCTTCTTCTTCTGGGACCCCTATGATTTGAATGTTAGTGTGTTTGAAATTGTCCCATAGGTATCTGAGACTATCCTCAGTTCTTTTCATTCTTTTTACTTTATTCTGCTCTGTAGAAGTTATTTCCACCATTTTATCTTCCAGCTCACTGATTTGTTCTTCTTCTTCAGATATTCTGCTATTGATTCCTTCCAGAGTATTTTTAATTTCAGTAGTTCTTTTGTTTGTCTCTGTATATTTATTCTTTAATTCTTCTAGGTCTTTGTTAATTGATTCTTGCATTTTCTTCATTTTGTTTTCAAGTTTTTTGATCATCATTATTCTGAATAATTTTTCAGGTATTTTGCCTATACTTCTTCATTTATTTGGACTTCTGTGTTTCTAATTTGTTCCTTCATTTGTGTAGTATTTCTCTGCCTTTTCATTACTTTTTAAAAAACTTATTGTGTTTGAAGTCTCCTTTTCTCAGGCATCAAGGTTAAATTCTTTCTTCCTTTTAGTTTCTGCCCTCCTAAGGTTGGTCCAGTGGTTTGTGTAAGCTTCCTACAGGTTGAGATTTGGGCTGAGTTCTTTTGTTGTTGTTTGTTTGTTCACTTGTTTATTTTTCCTCTGATGGGTAAGACTGAGTGAGGTGATAATCTTGTCTGCTAATGATTTGGCTGGTATTTTTGTTTTGTTTGTTCTTTAGATGAGGCGTCCTGCGCAGGGTGCTACTGATGGTTGGGTGATGCCGGGTCTTGTATTCAAGTGGTTTCCTTTGTGTGAGTTCTCACTATTTGATACTCCCTAGGGTTAGTTCTCTGGTAGTCTGGGGTCTTGGAGACAGTGCTCCAACTCCAAAGGCTCAGGGTTTGATCTATGATCAGGAACAAAGATTCCACATTTGGTTTGTTATGGCATTAAGTGAGATTAAAATAAATATTCCAAAACGAGTAACCAAACATGAACCCGAGACAAATGGCAGTTACAAAATCAGGCAAATAATAATTAAAACAATGGAATATACACATACACATATACACCCATCAGTTCAGTTTAGTCGCTCAGTCATGTCCGACTCTCTGCGACCCCATGAATCACAGCACGACAGGCCTCCCTGTCCATCACCAACTCCTGGAGTTCACTCAAACCCATGTCCATCGAGTCAGTGATGCCATCCAGTCATCTCATTCTCTGTCGTCCCCTTCTCCTTCCGCCCCCAGTGCTTCCCAGCATCAGAGTCTTTTCCAGTGAGTCAACTCATCCATGAGGTGGCCAGAGTATTGGAGTTTCAGCTTTAGCACCAGTCCTTCCAATGAACACCCAGGATTGATCTCCTTTAGAATGGACTGGTTGGACCTCCTTGCAGTCCAAGGGACTCTCAAGAGTCTTCTCCAACATCACAGTGCAAAAGCATCAATTCTTTGGTGATCAGCTTTCTTCACAGTCCAACTCTCACATCCATACATGACCACTGGGAAAACCATAGCCTTGACTAGACGGACCTTTGTCGGCAAAGTCATGTCTCTGCTTTTTAATATACCATCTAGGTTGGTCATAACTTTCCTTCCAAGGAGTAAGCGTCTTTTAATTTCATGGCTGCAATCAGCATACACCCATAAGCAAAGTCAAAACAGTCCAACTGAAATAAAGTATGAAAGATTGACCTGGAAAACAAAGCAAATCAAAAATTATATTTACCAGCTAAGAGCAAAGGTAACTAAAGCACAAACCAGAAAACAAAACTAAAGCAAGGTGTCAAGTGGGGAAATAAAGCAATGAAAAAAGAACTATGAAATATGTTGAGAGGAAAGGAAAGAAAGAATAGATATGCAAAATTAAACAGAGGTAGAGAAAGAAGATTTACATACATTAAAGATTAACTGCAAGGGGAAAAGAACAGTAGGAAAGACAAACAAAGGAATAAACGTAGAAAA